>NC_059478.1:14003000-15402000 GCF_018139145.2 Gymnogyps californianus | reverse complement strand
TAATTTTCCATCAAGAGCACAGCCATCATTGTGATGTTGTGCCACAGCTAATAGGCTGCTCAGAGACCTATCTCAAACCAAGCTGCATGTCTTTTCCTAGTTTGGCCCCATCCTATAGGAAGAACATCCCAAGCATGATTAGGGTGGATGAATCTGGTACAAAATCAGTATAGCATGTTTGAGTGGGGTAGGAAGATGGGTAAATAGTGGGTAGATCGGCATTTTGTGTGACAGGAATGGTACTGTATGCGTATGCAGCTTAGAGAAAAACTTAAGTGATGTGATACATCTATTTAGTGGAAGTCACTCCTTCTAAGACCTCTTAGTCTGGTTTCTAATGAGAATTTTAATTATAAATGCTAGGAAAGTAGTTGTTTTAACATTCATCCAAGACACAAATAAAATCCTCACCTTACCTGCTGTCATAATCTGGCAAGTGTTAGATTCTGTTCACTCTAGGACTATGGTAATGGTACATCTGGTGTTGGATGTACAACTCATTATTTCTATGAAAATAATTGTTCTCTATCCTGACCAGAAGGAATATGCCCATTTGGCCTATTTTTTGTCACTTTATTGACCGTTATTTTAGTTAGAAAACAATATTTCAGTAACCAGTTTAAGCTGTTCCTGTTTATCTTATTAGGTCCCATCCTGGGTGTCTAGCTTGGAGTGAGGGACTACATTAGGTAGAAGGGTATTACAGCTGTCTAGTGCTATAGCAATACAAATCAGGGACCTCAGCAGAAACGCACTGGTCACTGGTGCATTTAATGGAATTGCTGTTTCTTTTCTACTTTCAGAGAAAAAGGTTTTGTGCAAGGGGATTTTTGGTGGCTGGAGAATGAAATATGCTCTATCTTTTTTTTTGATAAATATTACTGAACACCTATTTAATATTTTCCATTTTTATAAAAAACAATGTTCCGTACCAAGTCCTACTACTTTGGAGATTTAGCCAACTGCCTCTGTGGAACATTTTGTGTAAAGGAAGCAAGTTTTGTGTGGACCAACATTTGCAACATTTCTTTCTATTATTTCAGCTGTCCATAGCAATTTAGGAACATTAGAAGCACTATACAGGAAAAGATCGAAGATCCTTCTAGCTTTATATCTTTTCTGAACAACCACTACTGCTCCAGAAAACATTAAACTCCAGCAATGCACTTTGATAGAAGGATGAACTTCTTCCCATTCTGAGTAGCTGATCACTTTATGCCCCAAAGCTTAAACATTCTTGGTGCTGCAGTGCATGCAAAGCACACCCCAGCAAATGTATGTAAAGTTCAAGATGGAAAAGCATCATATCCCTCATAAATTGAATTGAACAGCTCTATTGCAGAAAATATCTTCTGTCAACATCCACAAATCATTTGTGAGTTTGGAATTGTATATTAGAAGAAAAACCTATTGGAAAAAATGTGCAAATATAGAATATTTTATTTTTAAATCCCATATATTGCCTTCCAGCACACTTTATTCCCCACTCATTAAGCCCTTGACATCAGCAAAAACATTACTGTTTACATCCTGCAAGCTTTGCACAGATTCATCCTGTTAGATGAAAGCCCCTAGAAATCAGATGCCATTTTTCCAGGGAAGTTGTATCCAGTTTTGCTACAGCTGTGTGATGCTTTGTCTCCTTATTTACATACCAATCCATCACTCATTGCATACAAAAAGCATTTTGTAAGCTATACAAATACACATGTACCAGATTTCAAAAAAGGTAAAGTCTGTTTTGTGTCCTACACTCTAAAGATTTCTGAAGACACAGCAAGGTTGCATATCAGCCTATGCTCAGTAGACCAGTCTTTAACTATAATTAGTCTTCCTAAATATTAATCAGCATTTCATCTATGTGAGTTCTTATAACATATTCAATTCCCCAGTGCATTAAAGAGCATTTCACTGCATATTTCAATCTCTTTGGTTCATTTCTTCCAGAGGACAGATAATTTTAGGTAATTAAAAATAGTAAAAAGTATTACTGTCCTTCTTAGCAACATTAGTTACTCTTTATGCCTGTTAAATCAACATTAATAGAATCAGGTGCAAAGTAACAAGTCTTCAGGAAGTTTCCACATGCATTAGGTATCTATGTAAACAAACTACCTTACATGCTTTTATTGAAATTAAATGCTTCTGTTGAAGAAAAACACAGTGCCAAAACTATTTTAAAAGGCACTTAAAGGAAGAGCCAGGGCACCGCAGAGCGCTCGGTTGGGGAGCGCCGGGCGGCTGGCAGCACGCGCTTGCCCACAGGGGGGCTCCGAGCGCGCCGAAAGGCTGCTCGCCGTGGCCGCCTGCTTACAGCTGCTGCAAGGAGTAAGAGGAATAACAGGATAAAAATGAAAAGCTCTAATAGCATGCGACTGCTTCTAGATTACATGGGCTCACTGGAAAAAAAAAAAGCCCAAATGTTTGGGGTTTTTTTTGACTGAGCAAGTTTGATGCGTATTCGCTTCTGAATTTCAAAATGCACTGTGTCGATGCAGTGGAAAATCCCAAAAGGGATTGCCGGTGCCAGCTGAAACAGGATTATGCACACATGACTGACAGTCCCTCGTAGCTAAGGAAGAAGCAATGCAAATCACTGCTGATTGATTTTTACAGATCAATTACGCTCGAATGACAACATATTTCTATCTCCTATAACAGAATTCCTGTTTGGCTGTTCGGACACCGGGGCTGGAAGCAGACTGGCCCTTGGTGTCACTCTTGCTGTGTCCCAGCCACTGCCACCACCGCCCACGCTCGTCCCCCACAGCCCCAGCCTGGGCCCACCACGCTTTGTGGCAGCGCTGTCTGGGCCCCCTTTCCTCACCCTCGCGGCCCTGCCCAAACTGCAGGCCCAAGCCAGTCCTCACTGCCTCTGTCTCCTGCCCACTCACACTGCACATGGATCCCACAGACCAACAGATGAGAAGCTGGGTAAAAATACTAATGACACATTCTTGCACCATGAAAAGAAATTAAGAGAAAAGGAGCAGAGCCTGAAATGACAAAAAATGCGCAGATTAATACAGAGAGGAGACCAATGTCTCCATTACATTTGCAAGAGCTCAGCGCTCAGCAGAGGGCTCCAGCCCTGCATGCAGGCAGCTGCTCGCTGCTGCCTGTGCCCAGGGGTGCTGCAGCCAGCCCACATGCAAGAGGGAAATTGCACAGTTTGTCCAATCACGGGAAATACAAACCTCTGTCTTGAAATTAGAGTTAAGATACTTGTTGACTTGAAAGGAGAAGAAATAAGCTTCATGTTTTCTGTTCATACCATTGTGTGGAGATCAGCATTATTCCTAGCAGAAAAAAAGTCTATGATGTTCCTGCACTGAGGAGCTGCAGGGACTGTAATAAAATGGCTCATGTCCTTTCAGTCTCTGTGAAACATCCACCACACGGAAAAAAGCAGAGAGCAGAGCAGGAAGCATGCCTGGGTTCACGTGCCCATGCACTCTGTATTAGTGACATACCGTAACATGTTCTGCTCGAGTGAACAGAGTGAAATACTTGTTCTCTCTCTCATTAAAGATGTTCTCAAAAAACATGCCCGGATGTCAGTCTCTGCTCCCATCTTCTCCTTTACCAAGTGCTCTCTAGGCTATAGAAAAAACATTGAAGGAGTCAAATACAGACAAAACTAAGCCTTAGTACAGAAGAGCAGTACTACCTTTCCAGGCGTTGATAATACCACCACAGAGACCAAACATTTGAAATAGCTATGTAATTGAGCCTAACATGAAATACAGAAGCAATCTCACTGGCCTGATTTTGAGTGTGTGCTGGGATTACTCCGTTCACTGCAGTACAGTTGCTCCTGAAGTGTGCCACTGCAAGTAGATCAGCTCTTATTCTAAATTAAACCTTCTTCACAAGAATATTCAGAGTCTGTACCCCACCGTTTACATAGTGCTTTGCAATATATGTTGTCTAGAGGGTAATACAAACAATTATTACTTTTTTTTTATTACAGTCATATTTAGATGTTCCAAAAAAACCAGCAAGGTTTCTTTGTGCTTAGCACTCTATATTTACTCAGTTAGTGGTACATCCATTGATTATTTTTGTGGTCCTTAATTGTACAGTAGAGGGCAATTGTACAATAGAGGACAAATGTACAACTGTACATCCTTTCGTTCCCTTCCCCTCATACACTAATATTTTTATTCACAGGTCTCCAACAAGCAGACTAATTGTGCGTGCACGATTATGCATATGGATTGATATACATGAAACAGGGCAAAGTTACAAAGGGGTGTGCTTAGTTGAAAGAATGAGCCTACAGCTACCCAGCGCAGTACACATGTATGTGGACAACCTTCACATTCAGTATGCACAACTGAGTTACAGCAGTTACAGATGCAGACATCAGACCTTATCTGAACTGAAAGCTGTCTGTAGCTATAACCCTAAAGAAAAGCCCAAGTATTCTGATGATATGTTGATCCCTCATGAGAAAATCTCATTGGATTTAATGTATACTAACACGGTTTGTACTGTTTTGTAGTATTTACTATAGGACAGCAATGATATTCCTACTGAATTTCACATGATTTTTGCTTTTAAATTCTGCAAGATCTTTATGCCATTTCTCTACAAGACTGTCCACTTGATAAATAAATGTTTTCAGCTTTATCCACATTTAGAGAATTTTGCATATGGGATATCTTATATTATCAATAAGATTTTTGTTCTTCAGTATTTATTGTAAAAAACAACCCACCCTCCCTCGACAGAAATTCTAGCAAGGCTGAAATCACACTCAGAAATGCTCAATTTATGACTAGTACCCTGGAGATGAAGGTTTTCTCTGGTAGAGATGTTGTCCAAAATCCTCAGATTTTAGTCCTCATGATGTTCAGTGACGCATGTGGCAAATTCATTTGTTCACTAGGTAAAAATATTCAAAGGGAAAGAAAATTGCCCTAATGCCCCATGTAATATGACAGACCACCGCACTGTTGGTGCCGTAAAGCATGAACATGTAAACAGAAGATGCCCTGATCTCACAACTGTACCTGCAGGCAAACTGCAATTCAGAACAGGCCAGAAATAGTAGGCTTTCTCATGGCAGCCATCCATGTACGTATCCATGCAATGCCTGGTATTGTTATCATCCTTTTTCTTTTGGACTACGGGTAGAAGACAATTGTATATTTCTTTCCCTGTTGAATTTGAAAGATCAGAAAGAAGAAAATCCAGAAAGGGTAAAATGCAGCATTGGGGTGGGAGTGAAGTTAAGGGAATGCTGCAAGTCTTGCATATTTCTAACCTGGTATAAACAGGGATTCCTCACTCTTTTGCCTGAAAGTTCCACTTATTTCAAGAAATCTATTTAAATTAAAACAGGAAGATTTGAAACACACCATTCTTAAAATGTGCGTCCCTATCCTTCTCTGACTGTTTTCTATTAAGAAAAAAGGGAGATCTGGAGTAGGCACTGAAAAGGGTACATAGTGAGTTATGCATGTACAAATGAGATTTTGAGTTAATATAGTCATAACAGCTTTTTACAAGGTAGTACATTCAGGACTTAAGACTGTCATATGTTAAAGTACCTTAGCACTGTAAAAAGAAAGAGTATGTAATCTCAGTAAAAATAGCTATTTTAATTACACCACCAGCAATTTGAAATAGAAAATGTGCATTTTAAAGTTAATTTTAGAGCTAAGGACGAGTGGTGCTAAAAACACACAGTGCCATATCATGCAGATTTTCCTCTTTGGTTTGCTTTGTTTTTGTGATAATGGGAGTCAAATTTTTCTTCTCCATTTTAAATAATAGAAAACTATCAGGACCAAGTTAGTAATTTTCAAGGGGTCCATTATCCTATTACTGAGAAAGAAATGTAATAGTTTATTAGATATTTCAGAGCATATGTAGCTCTGCACTGAAACCCTGCATCATAGAATGCGGGATTTAGTACCTGGGAATTTAATGTTAGACTGCAGTTAAAATAACGAGCTCTTACTGAGAAAGGACAGGAAGCTTAACCCCTACAGGTTTATCAAGTCTCTTATCCCAGTGAAGTCTATGGGGAACAAAATTCTTCATTTTGAAGAAAGGAAGAAGAATGTCTCTGCATTGAGCCGAATTTACCAGTTACCATGGTGGAGCAAAGACTACCAGCTGAGCCATGAAATCAGTCCTGCCTGGTGTGCTTTTGCAATTGGAGCACAGATAGACCCTTATACAAACACGAGTTGCTGTAACGAGGAGGACTCCACAAGTGAAAATATAAGGTTGTGGTTTCATATTTCCTATGAAATTTCATATATGTGTGTTTCCACCACAAACACGATTTGGCATGACATTAATTGAAGATACATTCTAAAGATTGCAACTCACAGTGGGTCTCAGTTTAATGCTATATATGTAAGATGCATTCTTTTCAAATTAATCCTGACACTCTAAGAGACGGATTTTCCCTGGCATAGCCTGAGGGATAAAACACATACCAAGGCCTGGATGCATCCAAATTTAGTTATTTAACTGAAGCACCTCAGCTAGGAGCTTCCAACTACACCAAAAGTCAGCGGAACCTCAGAGAGTCCTAAAACCCGAATCATGTTCTGGAGATGCCTCTCTCTCACAAAACACACTCACTCTCTCCATTGACTATATGGAGAACCTGAGGACTGAGTGCCTCATCTTGGGCAGAATTAATCTGTGCCCAGCTATCTGGCCCAGATGTCTGTGGCCTCCATGCGACGTGGAAGAACACAGCACTAAAGGAGAGTATTGTCATACAAAGAATGATAGAACAGACAGATCACAGTCCCCATGAGGCATCCAAGAACAATGCAGCTTATACACTACCCAGCTCACGGGGGAGGTAGCAAAATTACCCCTTTTCTTTTGTGAAAGCTGTTTAATACAGCTTTACCATGAGTCCTTTTTTCTTATACAGCTATTTTCATTAAACACAGATCACTGCACTGCTGGGCTGATAGCATTAAAAAATTACCAATTGACCATAGAACACTCCATAATGACAATTTTTCTTTGCAGCATTAATAGACTTTATATAAATGACAAAATGCAGTTATTCTCCATGTATTTTCACCACAGCCCATATCCCTGAGAACTACAATGATCTTTGCATTATAGGTGCCAAGATAGCCTTGCCTTTCCAAGTAGGAGGGGGAAAACCCTGACAGAGGAAGGTGAAGACAATTATATATATTTCAAAGTACATATTCCATTTGGTGCTGCATCTTCAGATTGACTGTCCCAGTTTTCCCAGATCTCAAATTTGGGGCAAGCACACAGGACATTCAGAGAAATACGGCCTTACAGGGCCCTCAGTCTACTTCAAATTTTAAAATTAATATAAGACCACTTGACCTAAAATACACAGTAAATAAATGTCTAAAATACACATTGTAAGGGAATGCATATTTTGTTCCTGCAAAGTGTTCCAAACGGACTTTCTGTATTACAACTATACTAAGTCAGCTCCTTCACTCAGTGGAGCTCTACAGATCTGCTGAATTGATAACCTTTTCTTTCTGTAATATATAGTTTGGAGAGACATAAAAACAAAGCACTAAACTATGTTCCCAAATCCTACTGAAAACAAAAGGAGCTACTCTGAAACACCAGGAAGCAGTATTTGGTTCTAATGTTTTTTGCACACAAGGTGGTTATGTTCTGAGTAGTTCCTACCAGGATGATATTTTAAAAGATTCATTAGATCCATTGACTTCAGTCATATGCTAGTTTCACTGGCTTAAAATAAAAATGAAGGCAGAATCAGGCTATTTCCTGGTTCAGAATGCAGCTGTTCTCCCCCTGATGGCATAACTAATTCATTTAATAATATTCAAAGCATTCTATAACAACATAGTCTAGCAATTTCCAGTTGTCCGTTATTTTTTTAGTTTCCCCTCATAATCAGACTTGATTGAGAGAAAATGGGAGGAAAAAATACATACATTATGCATGTGTAGTGCATAATGTCTGATCTATGATGACATTTCCCTTCATTCGTGCAGAGAGACAGAATCATTTTCTCCTGGTTATGCCGCTCTTGAGTTTTTCTTTCTCTTTCTGCTCACAAAGATATGTTTTGTAGTAATGATCTGACATTATATGGTGCTGAAATGATGTAAGCTATATCAGCAGGGCAGGAAATATCAATATTATTATAGCAAAGTTTGATGCTTTGAAAGATGAATCGAAATTTCAGAAAGAACGTTTAAAAGATATCTTAGAAAATCTCAGGCAACTCTAGACAAAACTGCCCTGTATGCATAAAAAATAAATGTGAGCTTTATGGATGTATGATTTAACTTTTTTCCTCCCTTGTATCCTTTTTTCAGCTTAAAAAAAAGGAACATAGATTCATTTCAGTAAGCTATTTCCTTAGAGAGACAAAGGAGTGCAGGTCCCCATGAAATACTTTATATTACAGTTTGACTGAAGTCATTAACTTCATTTGGGCCCAGATTTTTCCCTCTTAAGTGCAATACTGATCTGGAAAGTGATTATGTTAAAACAGTCAGTTTTTACATGGTGGATCACCTCCACTGAAATATTGGGTAACTTCTGTTGACCATAGTCACAAAACTGTTTCCTTCTTTTTAACTCCTAAGAAAACTCAAAGGAGCCAAACACCCTTTTTTTGTTGTTGTTTTTGATCGGCATGATCATTTACTAAGCACCACATTTTCGAAGTGATTGGGGCTGTTTTGCTAAATACCATTAGTGTCCCCAGGCCCTAACTATAGCATAATCGCCTGAAAATTCTGGGGGCAGGGTCATTGACTGAAGATGTGAAGATTTCTCTCAGGCATCTCAGTGAAACCTCTGCCATCTCAATAAAGACAACTTAATGCAACTGGTCAAAGGAGCAAGGCCAGAACACACAGGTACCTCACTTCCTGGGGCCATTTAGCCATGGAAGTTGAAACCCAGTTGAGCAGGACCAGCCAGGAGCCAAGACAAGCCAGACTCAGCAGAGGGCACAGCTGAGCAGTAACCAGCATTTCCACATACACCCTGCTGGGCACTTGTACAGAGCAAGTTGCTTGGGCCTAACTCTCATCAATAACTCTCTCACAAACAAGCAGAAGGCAAACAGCACAGCGCAGAGGTCAGCTCAACATAATTTGAAGGCATTGATGTTACCAGGTATAAGTGAGTAACTAATACAATCATCTGCAGCATTTTAATTGCAGGTGAGGATTCATTGGAAGAAAGGGCTCAGCATGATTCTCCCATCCAAGGTTAAGCACTCCAGGCTGGAAGTGAGGACAAACGATTGCTGCTGGGTTTCAACAGTTTTTACAGGGAAACTATTGAAGGGAATGATGTTGTCCAGCTATGCTGATTACTGTAAAATCCATTCCAGATAAAAGTGGCACTTACAGTAGCGTTTCAATCCCAGGAGGCTGAGTAGGTTATTCGAAGGAGGTGGGAGAGTGCAGGGGTGAGGACCAGCTATGAATACTTCCTTTCAATTTTTGCATTTAATGCAAAATTAATGCATGCCACATTATATCAGCTATAATCTGCACCTCTCTGCTCTGTATCTTATTGCAAATCTTCTTTCTAGGGGTAGATTAACTAGCAGCAAATAACTCAGAAAAATTATCTCTCTTTTCCTTTTTTTATGAAGTAACCTATTCACTATAGATCTTGCAGTAGCAGGGGTGACCTGAAAATCTATGCAACTTGCATCTACAGAGCCATGTGAGGATTCTCCTCCCTCCTATCCCTAGAGCCCACACAACTGCTGAAGTAAAAACCCATAGAGAAATATTACTCTTAACCTGGCAAACTTCTCTTCAAATACATGTGCTTCTTTTTTGCCCTCCTGCACATGCCAGAGGTATGTTTTTAGACATACTTTTTATAAATCACAAGTGATTATAATTTTTGTTACAAAACTGCATAAGAACTAGCTTCCATTTCTCCCATATTCAACACAGCTTTCCAAAATACAAAACCTGATCTTACTTAGAACTGATTTCCATGACATTTGATCATTACACTGCTAACACTACTGTTTCACCACATTTGCATAATGGGAACAAATTGGAAAAATAGCTACTGCACTTGAAAAAAATCTCAGCAATGCTTTGCCAACCCTCATTTCTTTTCTTTCCCATTTTACATTTTAAAACACTCCTTGGAGACCCAGAAAAGATTGAGGAAAAAAGTACTTAAGAATTCAAGTATAGTAAAAGATGATAAATTATTACATTTATATAATAATCTTATGTGTTATATTTAAAAGGAAAACCTGTGACATATAATTCATAGAACAGTACTAATAGTAACCCATATTTCTTGCTTTCTGTGAAATTTCTACATGAAAAGTCATCCCTTTGTGTCATTAAAAAAGTGTCATTGCATTAAAAAAGATAATAGCCATGGAAAATACACATTTGAAGGCACAACTTCAGGTTCACTGTCTCCTACAGGAACTTTATATATTATATGGATATTCTTCTGGAGACACAGAAGTAGCTAACAACTGCTGTATTGCCATTTTGTGACACCATGATTGGAAGAGCTAGATGGAGTAGGGGGGTAACCTCTTGTTATCACATCTGATTCTAAAAATTCTAGGGACAGTAGAGGATCCCCATAGCTCCTCTGGGAAGAGGACTCAGTCTATAATCAAAATGTGTAGAGAGGCAAAGATTGTAAGTATTCGTTCTAGGTCTCCAACATCTTTAGAAGTTCCTGAAAAATTCTAACTCCCATCAACATTGTTAGAAATTGTACCCAACTGAGTATCTTTAAAGATAAGAGCTACAGTAACAACAAGAGACTTTCTTCTAATGATCTCACAGTACTGAATTTAATTATGGTTTACGTAACCCTCGTATCATCTCCTGAGACTGAAAAGGACGTTGTCCCCATTTTACAAAAACATAAACTTCAGCATGGAGAGCTTATGAGAGATCCAAAAAAAGGTGGAACAAAGTTAATGAAAAAACCAACAAAGTTGTATGCACTGTGCCAATGCCACCCTCCTGCTTTTCGGAGGGTGATTTTATAATCCCATTTTTCTGGGTTTCAGGAATAGTCCCTCTTCAATCACTCTTGGAAAGAGTCACATAAACAAGTGGGAAAACTGAGTCACTGGAGAAACAAATTAACTACACACAAAGAATTCTCAGATGTACAAAATAAGCAAACTAAAAAATAGACAAACTTTCTCTAATCCTCTGTGTAGAGATGTTACTTCCTAAAACAGATGATGAAAATATTCTAGGCAAGAAATATGATTACTTAGTTGAGAATGCCCATGAAAACAAAGTATTGTTTGGAGCAAGGAGAGGTAAAGGTTGATCCTTTGTACCTGTGAATGTCTCTCACCACATCTTTGATACACCAGATATCCATTACATATATTCTAAATGAAAGGTTAGGTCAACAGACTGGAAAAGCGTCCTTAGGTGTCAGTTCATAATATTGATAGCAATGCACAAAAGCACATTTTAAATGCATTTTCCCTAACATTTGAAAACAATCAAATTGGATGGTATGAATTGCATATAGAAAAAACCCAACATATCTGCATATCTGAGAACTCTAGCTAGGCAAGTGATTAGGCAAGCAGGACACTGGTGATCTGTCTGTAATTCCATCTCCATGTAGAAACCTCATGTTCTTTCTGCCAAACTTTGCAACAAGAGATACTGTGTTCTTTATCTTCTTCAGCTAAAGTGGTGTCTAAGCTGCCTGCGTTGCAACATCCTACTGACTCCAGTACCTTGAGACTGCTATCCTGGATTCTATTAGCCGGTCACAGATCAGCAGATGCCTCCCCACAGACTGTAGTGGAGTTACTAGTATGAGAGAAAGAGGGGCTTCCTGGCTATGTCTGCAGCCACTTTCCTGAAAAGCTCAGTGCTAAAATACTGAAGGAGAAAGAGATAGAAGGACAGGAGAGGACGGGACGGGAGGGGACAGGACAGGACAGGACAGATGGGACCGCCAGCCATACCTTGGACAGCTCCTCAGCCTCACTTCTGCCTGCAAAAATGGGGCGGTGTCACACTGGCAGCGATGATCTTGGTACGGGTAGTGTTTAGAGGGGTACGGTAAGCACAGGGCACAGACACAAGCAAAGATGTCTGAGTGTCATATTGCTCTTCACTTCAGGGCTTAGTCACCTGGTTCCTGCTTACTGTCTCAATTAACTATTACCCTAAGCAAGGCTGGTTGGCTGGCAATACCCAGGAGACAGCATGAGAGGGAAAAGCAAAGTGGAGCGCTGTGGAGAAACGGGCAGGGAGTTTGAAAATAGACATGGCAGAGTTAAACAAAAGAGGGTGAGAAGATTAAAATGGAAGACTGAAAGAGCTGGATGAGAGAAAGGGATAAGGAAGGGAGGATGGGGGAGGAGGCAGGAAAAGTAAGAAACTATGTAGGAGGGAGTGAACAAGACATGAAGATAGAAGAAAAGAAAGAAAAGGTGTGTAGAAAATGGAGTGATAGAACTGGGACGGTGAAATGGCAAGGAAAATGGGGAAATTATATGGAAGAGACATGAACAAGAGATGCACAAGCATCTGGAGAGCATAAAATAAAAGAAGAACATACAAAAATGTATAGCAAGAACATACAGAAATGGGTAGCCCATATCGTGGGCAGTGATACCTGCTTCTGGACCATCACATCCTTCCTCAAATCTCCAAACCCTACATCTATATCCCAAGACAAATCGATATTCACTGGTTCAGCCACCAATCCATTAACAGATTAATGGATACACTTTAACTTCTGGGAAGGTGTAAATACTTTCTATCCTCTTAACAGTGGTCATAATCTTGATATCACAGTGATTAAAAATGTAGCATTTTAACCTGTTTAATTAAGATGATAGGTGCAGTCATCGCTTTTAATTTTGCTGTTGCACCATAAATAAACTAGCTGATCACATCTAAGAGTCATAAACAATTTCCATATGGTATCCAAGATGGTGATATGGTTCATCTGCATATTCATCAAGTGGCATGCACGTAAATAAGAAAGTTTTGATGATTACTTGCCCTACTTCTTCTATTATAGTGAAATTCATATCCATTAGGATCTTCTAACAGCAGGTCAGACTATCTGAACTTAATTCCAATGTGAATGAAAGGAAATATTCCTATACTCTAATTATTATCAATTAAGTGAAGAATTTTACATCAAAATGGTAAACTTTTCTGTTGCCAAAGTGGTGTATTAGATGCAGAAAAAACAGTAGAAATAAATTACTGCCATTAGAGAGATAGATGAGCCCATTCAAAGAACAGTAAAATTAAGTATTAAGCAGTAACAAAAATATCACCTCCTTCATATATTTTCCCTCTTTTTAGACATGTAATTTGTCATTGGTCACAGTTCCCTATTTATCATTAGAATTTGTATCCGGAAAGCATTCTGCCAGGGCAGGAAGGCAAATAATAGTAATGAAAAACACATGAAAATTACATTCTATCAAATAAGTGCTTATATTGATGTTCTGTTATCAAAGCCTTTTAAATCCCAAACAAATAAATCCCTCAATCAACATAAACGGACTCTTGGGAAAGATGAAGAAAACTACGCTATTGTATATTTGGATTAATTTGGAATTAAGAAAATATTTGTAAGGCTTTTGCTTCTTTCAAAATCCAACAGTTTGCTTTTTAATTTGAGTTAGATTAAAGATAGAAATAATTCTATTTCAGTGCAATTCAGAGGTACTGCTGAAAATTGGGCAGGGTGACATCCATTTGTCCACACTGGGAACAGAGATTTTAAACAATTTCTGGTATCTAATTAAGCTGCATATTAATTTGAGATTCTAGTATGTAAAATGCTGTGGGCTTTTTAAAGTAATATTTCAAAGAAGGAATGCCTTGCTTTTCATGGATTTACAAGTGTCTGGATGAAATAACTTTTTTAGATCAATAACAGTTTTTACCAAAGCAAATCACTAAGAGCTCCCTTAATCTACAATGATCTGTTGCCTCAGGCAACGCACAGCTCCTTGCTCCAGTTAACTGACAGCTTACTTATCCAGTTGGAAGATCCATCTGTCCATGGAAGCCATTTTCTTATTTTCTTCCATATTGTTCAAAAGGAGCTTCTCCTCTGTTGCAGATCTCACCACCTAATTCATAAAGCCTCTCCTCAGGCTGGAACTCCCTGGGAATGGCAGCTGAATTTTGCTGGGCTACACAGCATCTCCCCTCTCAAATCAATTCAGATGATCTTTCCTAAGTATCTGTCCTCCTTACACTGCTAATGCCACATGTATGCCGAAATGGGTGCATCCTCTACTTCTCTATGATAAAAACTCTTGATATCAAGAGACACCAAGTCCACGTTCCAAAATTGCTTATTGCATTCAAGCCCTACTAAAGAGTGAGAGTTCAGGTAGAAGGGAGAAGGTCACATGGTGCAGGATGAAGCCTTCAGCAGGCCTGTCAGGGTAGATAAGGCATTCATTCATTCAAATCCATCAAAGAAGTTGCCTCCATTTTACTCCCACTACTGACAAGAAAGGAAGTAATGGATGAATTTCCTGAAAATAAAGAATTCTTACAGTTTTAAGGGGACATAATTTACTTGGAGGAATTGAGTTTCTTTTAGACAATACTGCAGGACAAGATTCTTGTAACTGAAAGCATTCAGAAAAGCAACATCTCTGTTACACATCTGTTTCCTTCAGGTACCTGAAGGACTTTCAACAGTTTCAACAGGACTTTCAACATCTGGTTGGTTTTAGTCACACACTGCAGAACATTCCTGGATGTAGACACTGCTCTTGTTTGTCACTTGATTGTGTACATCTACGTTCAATTTAATTTCCATTCTAGATACAGAGTTTGGTAGGAATAGAATTAAGGCTTCCTGCTTTCTTGTCTGTTCCTGTTTGGATACAATTATACCAAGGCTGCCTGGAGAGCCTCTGCTGAGCCACCTTCATATGTTCAAGTCACAAAAGATTTTTTTCTGAGATTTTGAGGTTGTAGAGACATTTTGAGCTATTCTACCAGGTGAAGAAACAGTAAGTCAATGTGATTTAATTTAGCATTAAGCTTTTCTGTAATCATTAGACCACAGAGAACTTGGAAAAGTTGATTTATTCAGAGTTGCTAGGGCATTAAAATACCTAAGCCACTAAACTTCAGCTATGAAACAAATGAAGTATAAGTTTCGATCCAACCTGAATAAGTCATTGAAGAATTTATGGGTAAAACATTAATTAAAAGGGCTGTAATACACACAGATTGGGATCTTGGAAAAATGTGGAAAACATCACAGTTTATGTTACTGAATTATTAAAGCACGAATGGAATTTTTTACAGAATTATTAAAGTTATCAAATTTTAATTACTTAAAACTACTGAGAGTTGAGTTTGCCTGGAAAAAACTATCTAGATTTCTAAGTTCAGAGTAGGAATCCTCTTTTCATCTTTGTACTCAGAGATCCTTGTTTCAATTAAACAAAATAAAAATCCTGTAAGCAAATCCATGTATCTAGTCAGGCTACAGGCAGAAGCCAACATGCAGCATTTGAGCTGCACAACCAATAAACAAATGAATGTGGGTTTGTATTAAATACTTGCACACAATTATTTAAAACTACGCATGTACCACACTGCAAGGAGGCAAGTGAGCCAGTAGATGCCTTATAATGCATTTAATTATGCATTGGGCAAATTTTATTCTCTTACAGCTCAAATATGGGATGTGAAAGGCAATGACTTTGGCCTGTGGTTTTTTTCATGCAAATATATAATATAGCAAATCTTCTGGCAGTATGTATCTGTAACTATGTCTGCAATTATATAGTATTAGCTTTCCATACAAATTAAATTGTTTAGTGTCATTCCAGAAAGAATAGATCATACGACCAAGAGAATCTGTCCTCAACCCTTCCACTTTTAGGCAAAGTTTACAACTCCATGAAATGATGCTGGCCCTATGTAATCAATGCAGGCGTTATATTCAGTATATATATCTACAAAATCAAAGATAAAGACTAACTCCTCACAAGTTATATGAGCAAAGCCTTTGTCCCTCATTTGGGGCTTTCTTACAGTTCTCTGATTATACAGAAGCCATAAAGATATCAGATCTCCCTCTGGGACATGTCAGTAGACCAAGGGACACACTGCAGAGATACAAGGCCAGCAGAGAACTCTCCACCAGCCAGTCCACAAGGCAGAGGCCTGCAGAAGCTATGGTTACTAGAGCACTTCAAGTATTTGGCATTCCTGAATGCTTACACAGGGCATTGTGGCAGGCAACAAAGTTGAGGTACACTTGAGCAACTTCAGTTTATCCTAGGTAACACTTTGAGCCCTAATTTCCCTGGATTTTATATACAGCCATTTTCTTTCTAGACTGTGTCAAATTCAGGAACAACCACCCAGGGAAAGCCAGGTGCTAAATGGAAGAACATGAAGCTAAAAGCATTCATTAAGCCATCAGATATGTCTAATTCCCTGCTCTTCCCCATTTCTTTTTATTCTACCATTGACGTTTACTGGAGCAGCTACACAGAACAAGAATTTATTGCCACACTACGCAGTGAGCTGCACACAGCTCAAGCAGATACACAGCCTCCACTTCTGCTTGCTCTATTGCAAAATCATCTTATATTTTCCACACGTTCTGCAAACATAACAGCTGTTGCAGGACAGTTATCTGGGGACTGAATCTGGGACCATCAGCAATAACTGCCTACTCCCAAATGCTATCTGAAAAATCTGCAGACTTTTGTAGGTATGTACCAGAAGACAGACTGAATTTAGATGCAGAGTTGACAACTTGGAAATTATATATCCTAATATGCATATGCTCCCAAGCATGTGTAGAAATATCTATTTATTAAAGCAGTCCATTTACTTAAAGGAATTATCAGTAATTGAAATTTTAAAAAAAGAAACCAAACAAGTTATTGAATTAGTACAATCATAGAAAATGCCACCCATTTAACTCTCAAGCACATGTTGTACAGGCATGCCTGTAAGCAGAATATGGCCCATATCACTCAAGTTACAAACAAGCATCTCCATCTTTTCTGCAACTTACACCTAATAGTTACAGTCCTTAAAATTCAGTGAAAAGTCATAATGGCTTGAATGCGTTTAAGATATTCCAGTCAAGGGAAATGAAGAACTGCACCAAGACAAATCACCCCCTTACATGATGGATATCTTCTCATTATTACTGTTGCCATTACTTATAATTTTCCTTCGGTTATTAAGCTAATTCATTCAGTCTGTGTTTTATTATTCTTTGCCCTTAGTTTTTGGCACAGGAAGAAATGGAAGCTTGGTCCAGTGGTTTAAGGCACTGGCAGACTCAGAAGATACTAGTTCAGCTCTCAGCTTCCCTTCAGGCAAATTGCCATGGCACAGCTTACAAAATTTGATTGTGTAACTATGTTGAGGGAAGAGTGACTTTTTTACTTCAGGAGCCTTAAAGATAGTTGTATTTTATACTGCAACAAAGTAAGTCTCATAAGTAGAATAATGTATTTCTATTCTCCAAGTGAAAAGCCGCAAAGAGAATTTTTCTGCCAATATCACTGAATCCATATTGAGCTCTTACTAGTCTAACTATGCCAGGTACGTCTAATCAAAGAGCTATTCCAGCAAAGCTAAGGTCTTGTTAAGGTCTTAGTCTTTCATATTTCATTTCCTCAGTTACAAAATAGGGATACCTTAAGAATAAATATCTTAAATTATGAGGTGCTCATTTACTGTGATAAGGTAAATCAGAATTTTAGATGAATAATCATAATAACCCCAGTACTGAACATGAAATACCAGAGTTCTCTGCTTACCCAGATTGAAAGCAAGCCCAGTGTACTTGTCACTGAAGTCTTTCACTTCCAGTTGACTTCAGTAGGCTGACAGTAATCACTATATTGCAGAGAATTTCAACCCTGTATTATTGTAAACTGTACAGTATTTCCACTGAAGCCACATTTTAGGTACGAATAAACAAACTGTATGTGTGTTATGAGCTCATGTGCTTCTCTGCAGAAGCATAACCCTACAAGGGCAAATTTATACATAGGAATAGAGAGCAAAGCTTGATACTGTCCTGCCCACCCTGGGAATGTTCAGATCAACAAAAGGACATTTTGACTCACTTTAAGGAAATCCCAAAGCCAAACTCATGGAGCCAAATTACTTCCTCTAGAACCTGTTTGACCATAACAATGCCACACGGATGTTGTTGAGAACTGGCTCAGAACCATTGCATTTGAATTTGCATAATTTTGAATGCCTATCAACCACTCTACTTTGTGTTCTCTACATAAGCAAAGTACTAAATTTTTATTCAAACACTAATGGAAACTCATTCCTAACTGCCCAGTGATATGTTGCTAACTATGTGCAGCTCCCTTTCTATGTAAGGCCTCATTTGTTGCTTTTTCCTAAAATATTTGAAATAATAGAATAATAGATAACTTGAATAATAGATAAAAGCACAAAAAAAGCTCACTTATTTCAGAAACCAAAATATCAGCAATCAATGATAATACAGGCAATCATAACTACATCTTGAAAAACACATTCCTTTCAGTTTCAAAGGCAGGAACAGCTGTATTAGAAAAATCAAAGTGGCAGCAAATACGGGCTTACCGTGTTTGGAACAACGAGTGCATGGCTGTAATACTTCTGTTCAGGGTTTGCGCTCTGAACTTCAGCAATATACTTCTGTCAGACAGAAGTCCAGAAGTTTCTACAAACAATGAACTTGTCACATAGAAACAAATTATTTGGTATACAATAAAGATAATATTTAACTGGCTGCATAGGCCTTTATTCATTAGGAATGTATAGAAACTGGAGTGCATCCAATTAACTCTGTGCGCAACTATGGTCCATAAGACTACACCTACTGTGCATGGGCAGTATTACTGATCTCCATGTGTGTGGTAAATCCACACTCCTGGGAAGCACTGCAGCTACTGCATGTGTGCAGACAGATGGTAAAATATATGTACAGTAGATTCCATCATATGACAAGAGAAGGATTGCAATTTGCAACCTCTCATGTCATTGGAAGATTGAGCACTATAGCTTTAACTATTTGGAGAGCTAAATATCCATTTCTGCCACTGTCATTTTATGTTCTGTGCTAGAAACTATCAAGAGCATCAGGGTATGTCTAAGAAGCAGTGCTTTTTGGTGCCCAACGTGGGGCTCAAAGGGTCCAAGATAATGACAGATTTGACTGGTATGTGCTAGATCGAATTTATAGCTGTTGTTGCTGTTTAGCTATTAATTGGCAGGCTCCTGTGCTTGCCATGGGGCTTGCTTGCCTTACTATATATTAGAATCTAGTGCTCGTTAGTAGCTGCTTTTTGCTTTCACTGCTTGCTGTACTGCTGTAGTGCTTATCATCTTACTCTGCTGTGCCTGGGAACATTTTGATAACAGCAATGGCGATGCGCCTGGGCTGGCAGATGGCCAGGGCATCACTGCTGTTTCTGTGCTGCTGTACTGGACAGGCTGGAACTCCAGTATGAACTCAAGTCGAAGGGACTGTGACCTGCGGATGAGTCCACATGGGAGCAGGACACCCCGAAGCGTCTGTGGCCGTGAATAACTCCACACCAGAGCAGGTACATCTCAAAGCACCTGTGGCCGTGGTTATGTCCATGCCGCAGCAGGTATACCTCTGAAGGGATTGTGGCCCAAGGATATGGCCATGCTGGAGAAGGTACACCTCGAAGCATCTGGGGCTGTGGATAAGTCCATGCTGCAGCAGGTACACCCTGAAGCATCAGTGGCTGTGCATAAGGTCATGCTGGAGCACTTCAAAGCATGTGGCCATGGATAAGCCCACGACAGAGCAGGTACACCCCTGGAGGGACTGCAGCCATGGGTAAGGCCATGTTGGAGCAGGTTTACTTCTGAAGGGACTGTGGGTGTGGGTAAGGCCACGCTGGAGCAGGTATATCTCTGAAGGCATTGTGGCCCGTGCATAAGGCCACGCTGGAACAGGTGCACCTCAAAGTGACTGTGGCTGTGGATAAGTCTATGCCGCAGCAGGTATACCCCTGAAAAGACTGTGGCTCATAGGTAAGGCTCCACTTGGAGCAGGTACAACCCTAAGGGACTGCAGTCTGTGGATAAGTCCAAGCCTGAGCAGGGGCAAGGGGAGGAGTTCATTGCAATGTTAAACCCTATAGTCTGGTTCGAAGGGACCAGCGGTGGAGATTGTCATGGAAATACCTTTAAATTGTTGTAACCCATGATTTGAGTTGCAAGTTATAGGAATTATTATAGCAGGAACCACTCGAACCAATGGAGGACAAGCCTTACAAGAAGCAGTGCCCAGTGCAGCAGCGACCCGATCTGAGCTGGCTTTGGTGCCCAGTAACTCCACGCAACACACCATCTCCCTTGTCCTGAGTGACCACCATAAAAGATGGAGCCCAAAGTCATGGACTAAATGAACTCAATGGACATTTTGTGGACATTTGTGGACATTTTACACACATTTCACAGGAGTGGTCCATAGACTAAGGGAATGGTATCTGTGTATTATATCAAAGGATGGGAAGCGGGGTGGTGGTTAATGAGGATGTATTGGACAGTGTGGGACCTGAGCATGATGTAAATGGTATGGAATAAGGGGTGGAGAATGTGCTGGTTTTGGCTGGGACAGAGTTAATTTTCTTCATAGTAGCTAGTATGGGGCTATGTTTTGGATTTGTGCTGGAAACAGTGTTGATAATACAGGGATGTTTTCATTATTGCTGAGCAGCGCTTACACAGAGTCAAGGCCTTTTCTGCTTCTCACCCACCCCACCAGCGAGGAGGCTGCGGGTGCACAAGAAGCTGGGAGGGGACACAGCCAGGACAGCTGACCTCAAATGACCAAAGGGATATTCCATACCATAGGACATCATGCTCAGTACATAAAGCTGGGGGAAGAAGAAGGAAGGCGGGGGACGTTCGGAGTGATGGCATTTGTCTTCCCAAGCCACCGTTACGCGTGATGGAGCCCTGCTTTCCCGGAGATGGCTGAGCACCTGCCTGCCGATGGGAAGTGGTGAATGAATTCCTTGTTTTGCTTTGCTTGTGCTGTACCAATTAAATTGTCTTTATCTATCTCAATCAATGAGTTTTCTCACTTGTACTCTTCCAATGCTCTCCCCCATCCCAACTCGGGGGAGTGAGCGAGCGGCTGTGTGGTGCTTAGTTGCCAGCTGTTAAACCATGACAACATAAAAACATATTTATGTGCATATGTACACATAAAGTAGGTTCTTATGCCTCGGTTTTAATAACTAACAGTGAAAATGAGTGTTTAATGGTAGGGGACAGGAGTTTTCTTCAGTCCTGAAGCCACCTAATTTGTGCCCTTGACAACCAACAGCACTATGATTATAAACTTCCAAAGTAATTGATGTCCTCATAGGAAAGTTAACATTGGACTTCAATATTGCAAAAGTAAAACATTTTTGTCTCTTGTGAATTTGGAACATCTAAGAACATTCTGAAAAATAGGTATTTTAGTATTTTAGACATTTTTCCTGCCACCTCCTATGAATAAGTCACCATCTTGTTTTTTTACCATTCACTTGCTAAATTTCCTTCTCAAAGCCATGCACACAATTTGTCTTGTTCACAGAATTTGAAGCATACATTTTTCATTAAAATGTATTGAATAATATTGTGTTTACGCATATTACTTTAAGAAAAAAAATTCGAGACGGAGGTTATTTAAGTCAGAAAAAGATGACATCAGAGTCTTAGAAATGGCAAAACGAAGTTCAGATGCAAATATGTGCAGTGGTTAGAAAGGGGTGGATTAATATCATCAGGCTATTGTAGCAGTACTCCTCAAAATGTCAGATGTATATCAGCCCTTTTCTGACATGGTATTTCATACACACTGCAGGGCAAACAGGATTCCTGCTGGGACTTTTTTATAAAATACAAACAAGACTGTCCTGCATTTCCATTTAGACAAATGGGTACTACTGTTAATTGCATGACTGCAGTTTCTCACTTGACCTCTGCCTCAGCTTGTGCACCAAATGGCTGATGTTTCATTAGCTGGTGATAATCAACTTGCCCAGATTCAAGCAAAATCTCTGTGGCAGGTCACTGCATAAAAATCCAGATTTGTGCCTTATCGATACCTTATTTATTGATATCCCAGAAACAGTCTGGGATTTTCACATTCTGACGTTTTCATGCCTGTAACTAAGATGTTAAATCCAGATGTATGCAGGTAACCAAGAATACGCCATTATCAGCATCAAAATAAAAGCATATTGGGCATAATACATACTAAACATAAACTCCTTTTCCCATATTCCACATCAGCCAGTCACAAGGCAGCTTCACTAAAAGCCACATAACCATTCAGCCTGGTGCTAAATCTCACTTAAGGGGAAGCAGTTCTTACAAATCACAGTCCAGCATTACACTTCCACAGCCACATAGCTTGCAACCCAAAACTTGCCTAAGGCCAGAAAGCACAGGCATGTATGTCTGCAAAATACTATGTAGATGTGTTCATAGGTAGTATTTAAAGCCACAGATTCAGAAGTATGATCCTAGCATGGCTCATGCAAAACATGCAAAATTCATTTTCTAGACCAAACGCTGCAGTATAAAAGGCAGCAGGAAAGCCAGGAATCATTGAGTCATCTACTACTTTAAAGCTGTGACCTATATCTAGTAGCCAAAGAAAAGACATTAGAAGACAGAGCTTTACAGCAACAGGAGATTATTAGGCATAGTGGGGAAACAATTGCTTGATGCCATTACAACTTCAAAGCAGAATTTAACTCTCCCATCTGCACTGCGGATCTCTTTTGTATGTTTTGAACGTGTTCCACTATGAATCTCCCAGTGCTGTCACGTCATCTATCCAAGAGTGCTATGTGCTGCTCACATGGGAGCTACAGATGGGTCAAAGAGGAAAACTGTGCCCTAACATGAAAAAGTAAGGAAAAAAATAACCTTGCACTTGCGAAAAGCTAATGCAAATGTTAATAATTAAGGGGATACCCTTGATATCGTTCAGCTATCCAATTTTGCTATATCCTATCATTTTTCCCTTTCATCACATTTACCAGGTTTATATGTAGGGTACCTTGTTAGGATGCTAGAAAAGATGTTGCCTTGTTGTCTGACATGGACTTTGTCCTGGGAGCCACCATTTTCTTTTCTCGAAATAACAGACTATATTAAAGTAGTTGCACCAAAGATTAGAAAGCCTGTTCATGAAATATTTGTAAAAATTTATCTGTCTCATGACCACAACAATCTTTTAAATGGATGACTGTAAAACAAGCAACATCCTCTCACTTGCTAAGAGCAGATTTACTTACGGAATAACATGTGAATTCAATATACACAGCAAATTCCCCCAACCAGACATTTTCCTGAGGGACTGGGGGGGAAAAAGAAGAATATGTATGTACATACACACACACTGCTGCATTTCTGAGTTCTGATATGGCAAGCAAAGCAGAACAAAAATCATGTCAGTTCCGCATAGCAGAGCCCAGTTCCCATATGCCACTCTTTCTCCAGAAGAGGATTAGTGTTTTAATATGCTGAGTTCACATCATCTATTCCACGCTCAGTAGGCAAAACAAAACAAAAAAATCCATCTCTATAATATGAAAGAGTTAACCCTGATCCATACACTTAGTCCCAGAAATGGCCTTTGTGCAAGGAAATTGTGTGGCAACCAGGGGAAAGCAGGTTTTCTTAGGCTACTAAGCAACCGTAACTGCAACTGCAACTGCAGCTGCTCCCGCAGCCTCTGGCCAAACTTCTGCTTGCTACAAACCCCCCAGTGCCATTGTCTGACCAGTGGATCTGCATAACCACAGACCCACCGGCTCTCAGACAATTCTAATTCTTTTCCAAATTATTTCATCCTGCTTTTGCAAGGGGATTTATTCAGTGATATAGCACAGGTCCCTGCTTATGCAG
The DNA here is from genome assembly GCF_018139145.2 of Gymnogyps californianus. Classification (NCBI taxonomy): domain Eukaryota; kingdom Metazoa; phylum Chordata; class Aves; order Accipitriformes; family Cathartidae; genus Gymnogyps; species Gymnogyps californianus. The sequence continues at coordinate 15,378,067 of NC_059478.1, read as the reverse complement.
TGTGCTTTCTGTTCCCATGGAAGCAGTGAAACCAGCCATTGCCTGTGTCCAGCACCTACCAAAGCCTGGGAATAAAGGCAGACTTTGCTGCAGAGGGAAGAGAGCACCTGGATAAAGAGATGATGACCTGCAGTCACGTTTTATACAGTGCAGCTTTGCCAACACATTAGACTGTGCTGGAAAATAATTTCAAATCATGTTTTTAATAACTGTAGCAGCTGCTGTCTGCCTGACAAGTGCAAAGAAAGGTGCTTTCTTCACCTAAAGAAGCTCCATCAATAATACTTCTTTAGGGGGGCAGGGTTTTGTGACAACCTGAGCTCTTAAAAATCAGCTTGGAATCACCAGGGGCACCCACTGATGGCCAAGTTTTCTTTTTGTTGAAGGAAGCATAAATCTCTCTTCTTAAAATCTTATTCCAGATGAGTCAGAAGAGGCCTATACTCCAGATCTATGAATTTAATCTTTTAGTTCCCCAAGTTCTTTACATTTTTCCATGAACTCAATTGGTTTTGCTGACGCAAAGCATAAACAGTTTTATGCTTTATGCTAACATGTTTCCGTGACACTTTCCTGTTACAGAGATTGCTTGAAGGTGGGTAAAAAAAGTTGTCAGCATTAGTGCAGATCCTGTACATATAACTATCCTGCACATAGAAAATAGTCATACATCACCACACTTTCTTGTAAGACTATCTTGATTGAAATAGACAGGAGGTGTTTTCTGAATTTTTTACCACCAACACATTTTCCTTTAGGAGATCATACAGACAAGACACTCATTGTGGTGGGTTGACCCTGGCTGGATGCCAGGTGCCCACCAAAGCCGCTCTATCACTCCCCCTCCTCAGCTGGACAGGGGAGAGAAAATATAACAAAAGGCTCATGGGTTGAGATAAGGACAGGGAGAGATCACTCACCAATTACCATCATGGGCAAAACAGACTCGACCTGGGGAAATTAGTTTAATTTTATTACCAATCAAATCAGACTAGGATAATGAGAAATAAAAACTACATCTTAAAACACCTTCCCCCCACCCCTCCCTTCTTCCCGGGCTTAACTTTACTCCCAAATTCTCTATCTCCTCCCTGCAAGCGGCACAAGAGGATGGAGAATGAGGGTTGCAGTCAGTTCATCACACGTTGTCTCTGCTGCTCCTTCCTCCTCAGGGGGAGGACTCCTCACACTCTTCCCCTGCTCCAGTGTGGGGTCCCTCCCACGGGAGACAGTCCTCCACTAACTTCTCCAACATGAGTCCTTCCCACAGGCTACAGTTCTTCATGAACTGCTCCAGCGTGGGTCCCTTCCACGGGGTGCAGTCCTTCAGGAACAGACTGCTCCAGTGTGGGTCCCCCACTGGGTCACAAGTCCTGCCAGCAAACCTGCTCCACCGTGGGCTCCTCTCTCTCCATGGGGTCACAGGTCCTGCCAGGAGCCTGCCCCATCACGGGCTTCCCATGGGGTCACAGCCTCCTTCGGGCATCCACCTGCTCCAGCCTGGGGTCCTCCACGGGCTGCAGGTGGATATCTGCTCCACCGTGGACCTCCATGGGCTGCAGGGGGACAGCCTGCCTCACCATGGTCTTCACCACGGGCTGCAGGGGAATCTCTGCTCCGGTGCCTGGAGCACCTCCTCCCCCTCCTTCTTCACTGACCTTGCTGTCTGCAGAGTTGTTTCTCTCACATCTTCTTACTCCTCTCTTCGGCTGTCATTGCACAGGGGTTTTTTTCACCCTTCTTAAATATGGTATCCCAGAGGCGCTACCACCATCGCTGATGGGCTCAGCCTTGGCCAGCGACGGGTCCGTCTTGGAGCCGGCTGGCATTGGCTCTATCAGACATAGAGGAAGCTTCTAGCAGCTTCTCACAGAAGCCACCCCTGTAGCCCTCCCACTACCAAAAACTTGCCATGCAAACCCAATACACTCATTTACACAAAAGCCATTTCACACTGTTCTATCAATGTTAAGGGAATTTAATAAGGATATAAATGTCTGTTACACCCATTTGAAGGCTGCTTATACTTCTAGAGCAATCCAATGAGCTTTTACGTACACAGGAATCAATCCCATAATTTCTAATAACTAACCGTCAAAAGAGCTGAATGCAACAGCATTTGGGGACTTGTGTGTTTCCAGGTGTTAATATATAGATGAATCCCTTATTCCAAAAGCCATATCATTACACTTAGCAAGGGATTTTTCCCTTTTTCCATCAATATTCATGTGCTTGAAAGAGGACACACAGGAACCTAAATGTCAGTCTTGAGAAGCAGAGAAGAAATATTCTTACTCCATTATGTTAGTTCAGGACATAAGGTCCAAATGACTGCAGCCCTCTCTGGATACCGCAAGATGAAGAGAGATACAGACCCTCTGCATAGAGTCTGTCAGGTGCTACCCTCTGAGGCTCAGGCAGGTAAGGCGGAAGCTAGGAATGTATTGCTGGCAGCACAGCAATGGTGAAATGATGAAGTGGCACTTTAGCTGTACCTTGGTTACTTACTCTTGAGGAAGTGGTTGCTATAGCTGAGTCTCAACAGAGAACAAGTGAAAGCCCAGGAGAAGGGTGGGACATGCACCCTAGCCATGTCCATACTTGCCCATCAGTATCACCTTTAGATTAGTGTGAGGCAGACCTGCCACACTCTGGGACCCAGGCATTGATGATCCTTTTCCTCCTCTATTTGACTAGATAAAGGGCAGAAGTTCTTGTCAAGGTCTGTCACTGACAAAAAAGAAGTTCCTTCACTTCAGCTAAATCATATATAACCCCTCTCCTAACTCCCTCTATCAGTACATTCAGCAAATAGTGAGAAACAAAACCAGAGAATTAGCACAACTCTTCCTGCCCTTACAGCAGTCACACAGCTTGCATTGCATCCTTCCCACCAGGCACTTATTTATAGTGAGAATTTGTAGAATAGGGACTGGTTACTACCATGTGTTTTACTGTAACTATCACAGGTGCACTCTTAATTGGCCTTTAGGCAGTACAATATTAAAATATAATTAATAGTAGAGTTTTTGCCAGTTTCTGAAGTTACATCACAATGTGAGTTTCTCAGTTCATTTTACCCAAGAAGCACCCTAAACCCCCTGCTCTTCCAGAATGAAGCAATCATGTGAAACGGAGGCAGACAAAGCACTCGAGTAATTTTTAATAGTGTGTGCTAATGATTTTCAAGCCAGATTCATGATTTCAGAACAAGTGAGGCTGATACAGTAAATGCAACTCTAAGTGGCCATCGCTCATTAACCACTCTCCCCAATAATAGTTACATATTTGGCAGTAGCAAAGTCTTGCTACAGCTCGTCAACTCTTGCTGTTTTACTTGGAATAACCCAGCAGCAAGGCTAACAAAAAGGGACTTTTTTTACTTAAAGGCTAGACCACTGATGGCTAGGAACCACCACCAGACACCCCCACACCACCCAAAATCATGTCCTGGAATTTGGTGCTGATGGTCAGACACAAACCTACTCTGCTCACAGCTCCTCTACTCCCAGAAACCCTCCTGGCCACCTCTGCTGCCTGGAGCCCCCTGGCCTCCCTTTCACAGGGGTACTAATGAGTCCCCTGTACCCCTGCATCAGCAGAAACCCTAGAAATCTTTCCTAACAGGGTTAGGACAAGACTATGTAGTGGTATGGCAACACTTGCAACCTGTTGCAGCTCTGAAAAGTCTTTTTCACTGATTTGGAGTCAGACTACAGGTTTGCCTTCCATACCTGCCTGCAGGCATGGAGTACATTTTTGCTTTTACTCTCTTATGAAACTTCTTTGCTTGTCTGCTTGGTGCAGAGCATGAATTGGCACATCCTCTGTGGGTAAATGAAAGGAGAACAGCTAGAAAAGAAAAGGGGCTGGTGAGAATCTTCACCTCCATTGCTATAGCACACTGGCTACAGCAGCCAAAATACTAGCGACCATCTGAACAACATGTTCACCGAAAAAAGGAGGGACAGGAAATAAACGATGACTGCTTGAGTCACACTTCTCTCCTTGAACATTAAAGCTAAACACCACAATGCAAGAATAAGCTTACAGACACAAGACAACCTTTGCAGACATTATTAATGTGCTACAAAAGAATGAAAATGCTATCCCGTACAGAGAACTCCTGCAGGCCTTATCCAGGGTACCTCTCATTGACATCAACAAGAGCTTGCCTGAGAAAAGGCTGCAAAGTTTGATCCATAAACAGGATCTCAAAATAACACATTTCACCATGGAAACAATTGTTCAGGTTAATTCTGTTCTCTTTAAGATTGTAGCAGGAACTGCACCAGATACTTCACCGATTAAAGAGATCACATGCCTCAGTATTGCACATGGGGTTGAAGAGCTCAGTTTCGCTCAGTCCCAGTCACACCACTCCCCCTGACTGGCGCTGAGGCTGGGGTGAGCTGTCATTAGCAATTTGATCTCAAAAAGACACCTGCAGGAGAACATTGGCCATATAGGAATGCTATTCCCAGGGCCATTCTACTACTCTGTTTCAGAGAAAGATTTCCCAGAAACAAGATAAAAGCCCCACGCTCCCCATGGAACGTCCTGTACACCCTCACGCTTACAGGGATCCTGTTCAGGTCTCTCAGGCCTGTACGTGTACATATGCAAATCGCGTGCCTCAGCCAAAGCTTCCCTCCGTCTGAGCGCACCGCCCCGGGGCCTCCCCTTCATCCCCGGTTGCTCTGACACGCCGCGGAGCGCCGGCGCGAAGGAGTTAAGGCGGCCGGGACCCCCGTCGCCCGCACCCCCGCCGCCGGGGCCGGGCCCCTTCCCCCCGCCGCCGAGCAGCATCCTGACGTCAGCCCCGCGCACAGCGCAGGGGACGCGCTAGCGGGCGGCGCGGGGCTCGGCGCGGCGGCGGCGGAGACCGGCGGCGGGCGGCTGCGAGCGGCCGGGGAGCGCGCTGCCGCCGCCCACAGCCCCCGCCAGCATGTCCGCGAAGGAGCGGCAAAAGGGCAAAGTGACCAAGGACAGCGTCACCCTCCTGCCCTGCTTCTACTTCGTGGAGGTGAGTGGCCGCCGCCGCCGAGCGGGCCCCTCGGGAGCAGCCGCGGGGGCGGCGGGGCTGGCGGCGGGCGCGGGGGGCTGGCGGCGGGCGCGGGGAGCGGCGCGCCTCGGAGGCTTTCCGCGGCGAGTGCCGCTGTCCCCGCGGAGAGGGAGCTCGCCTCGGCACTGTTTCCGCACCGTCTGATGCAAAATCCTTACGTGATGCTTTGCCTTACCGAAATCAGCATCGAAGCCCCCCATAAGGAGCAGGCGTAAAATAACCTGTTCTTTGCACTCTTTTTCAAGTGGGCATTATTTCTAAGAATTACTCAGAAAATGAAAGCGTTGCTCAACTAAATCATGCTATGTGCACAGGAACCTCTCGGGAGGAAGACATGTTTCAAGAAGGGCTGGCTTCTAGGCAAACGCCGCTCGCATTGCTTTGGTAGAATAAAAATCATGTTCGTAAGGGAATGCTTAGGAAAATAGAAATGGGCGCAAAATGATAATCAGTGGTATGTTTTTACCGACCCCTGGATTATGTGCTTCCTCTAACAGAGCTAAAAATGTCTGTTTTGAAAACGGAATGAGGTTCTCAGCACATCTTAAAGACCAAAATCTGCTATGGCTGCTCAGCTGGTAGCAGGTGGAGTTGCAGAGGCACTAGCTGCTTGGTGTGTCACTTGGAGGCATTTAGGCCCCCTGGAAAGTACAGTCACTTATGTACTTCTGTAAGATCATGAGTAAACACAGTTTAAGCTTAAGGAAATTGGTGTGATGTGAATTTGCTTAATGGCACAGCAGTAAGAGGGAGGTAAAAATGTTTTATGGATTGAGCAAAGTGTTTCAGGTGACCCCACTCCCAGGGAAGTGACTGAGGCAATTTGAGGCACCGTGTAATTTACCTCAGAGAGAGATTGTGAAAATAATGTGAAGAACTTCACGGTAAAATAGGGTGTAAGTTAACTATAATTGGTATGCTAAATAAAAGCATAAAAATATATACAATACTTAATGTATAAAATATTAAAATATAAACATTGGGTGAAATATAAAACAAACATTATTTTCTTTCAGGGCACTTGAAGGCCTTTGGAGGTTCTCTAGGAGGTAGAAGGGGTCAGGTTGAGAAGGGACTTTAGGTACCAGTGGAGTGTCTCTGTCCCCCGTGCTCCCTCAGCACCTGGACATGGTCAGGAGCTAACCCAAAGTAAGCTGCACCAACTGGAAAGCTTTGCAGAGGCTGGTATGGAAGCATCAGACCCATCCTATCAATGTAATTAGGCCTGCTCAAGAAAAGCCCTTTGATGGAAGGCGCTTGCTGTGCCATGTGTCTTACCTTAACTTTGCATAGGAGGGAGAGGTCAAGCTTGGAGAAGCCCCTAAAAAAAGGTAGGGGCTTCCTCACTCTCTGTGCTATCTTCGTTGTTTTGGGAATCCAGACAGGAAGGGAGATTGCTGGACCTCAGCTCGGGCATAACTCTGATGCAGGGGACGATGTAGAGATCCTGCAAGACACAACAGAACTGTGCTGTTCGGTGGGCTGTGCTTTGGCCTGCAGCAAGATGGGATGAAATACAGAGCAGCAGCACGAAACGTGTACCTGCTGCTCAAAAGAGTTGCCTTATATAATATTAATTGTATACTTTGTAGTTCCCCTAGAAGCTCCCCGTAGCTGTTACAAGGAATAAGGCAAAGGATTCTGCAAGCAATGAAGAACTTAGACTGAGCTCTGTGTACAGTTCCCACATGAAGCAGGCGAGTTCTCCACTCTGGTGTGGACTCTTAAGACCTGCAGCAAGTCATTTACAGCTAGATCTAAAAAGAGGTGGAGATCTCTTCAACACCCAGCTGCTCTGAGAGAGAGTCAGAGTCCTTACTTAACAGAATGGTCTCCTAATGAACTTTGAGGACTTCTATGTTATTCAGTCACAGCAGCAGAGTCTAGAGCCTGCGCGAGCCCTTCCCCCCCAAGAGCGAGTTCTAATTATTGAACTGCAGACTTATGGCCCCTCTTGAACTGATGAACATGTAGGTATTCAAGTAAAAGCCACATCATGAGAAAAAATTGACTGCAATACACCTGAGCCTAAACATTGATTAGGATACTCTTTGGTGAGTTATCAGCCCTCTCCCATTACACAGCAGGAGGATTTGAAACCATTTCCCACATTTTAGTTGAGTACTCAAATCACTTGAGTGAAAGGGTGACAACAATTCATACGATATTTAGAAAGAAACACTTAGCTTGTGTTATTTGTGTACACCCACCCTGCATTTACCCACATGTGCACTAATTCTAATCAGAGTAATGAGAATGCCTTTCTAGAGCTTTGTAGCACAGGCAGATGCCAGCACTTCAACAGCATCAGAAAAAGGACATGATGGCTTAGATTCTTCTGTTGTAATTGGCTCAAGGAGAACCAAAGATTGATTTGTACCTCATAAAGAGGAATTTAATCAAAGATAATTTAATTGCAATGAGAAGTTCACAAGTGTAAGGGATACAGGAGTCACCCAGTGTGGTTGACTGGCATTACTATGTAATATGGATTTCCTTTGTAAGCAGGAGGTAAGTTCCTAATGCGATCCAACAACAGCCAACTACTTAAAAAAAAAAAAAAACTTACCTAATTTAATTAAGGTTCTCTGAATTTTAAAGCTTTTACTTTCATGAATGGTAGTTGAACGGATGATGGGAAACAGGCTTTCAGCCTCTTTCCTCTGAGTGCTGTAAATTCTTTTATGGTTTTTTCTTCTGCCCCTCATTCACTTTAATTTTACCTGTCCCATTCATAGCAGACAGTCCCTCCCCACCCTGAATTGCAACAAAAAACCATAGCACGTTAAGTTTGCACCTTCAAACAAGAAAATTAGGGTTTGCTGTCATCCACTTTGCATCAAAACCTAGGAGGTCTAGGCTAAAGGAAAAGCAGATTGGTTAGAAAATAGATTACAAAAAAGTGCTGTTTTTTCTCTCAAACACTAGACAAAAGGAAAGACATGGGAAAAAAAAGATGTTGGGTCAAGGAGGAAGTCAAAATTCCAAAGCGGTAGGAAAGGGATATGTTCACGTTGTACAAATGAAATGTATTATACAGTTAGAGAGTGAAAAAATATCTGTAATAACTAATATAATTCAGGCATGCAGAACAAGTAAAGACAGATTCTCTGCTTCAGAAGGACGTTCTCTTTAGAGATAGCAGCAAACATACACTTCTGACACTGAGGGTTTTCTGCTATTAAGATCCTTAAGAATGTGTTATGAATGAGACTAACTCCTGTAAACAAGCGTGCTTGGTGGCAGCAACTTTCAGGATTGGACAAAATATGATTACGTAGAATGTGTGCAGGCCAGCTGATGGTTAACTTCAAAAGAAATACTCCGGGCCTGGTTTTGGTTTCAGTCTAATTTAAGAATAATTCAAACTAGCAGATTTTACCAATAACAGAGTTAAAACATAAAACCAATGTGCCCCTCTTAAGATCATTGTTATCACTAGAGCTATGCTTCACTTACACAGGAAAAGCAAAAGGAGAATCAGGCTAGAGCTTTGGAAGACATAGAAATGAAAAGGAAATAAAATGAAGAGATGGAGCTTCTGAAAAATGTGGATGGGTCATTCTCTAAAAACATCAGAGGGAAACAAATGAGCATTATGAAATAAATCTTAACACATTTTCAATTACATATTTTCAAGTTTCATGATTCATAAAATAAAATAACTTGATGATTTATCCTATGTATCATAAGAATGTTTTAGGGGTTATTTTAAAACACTGGTAATACTTCTGCTTAGCAGAGCCTCTGATCAGCATACACTCCTGAGAGCTAAATAGTTTTAAATTGCCTTGTGCATCATGCTTACCTGAAGCACGTGGTAATCAGCACTGCCAGGCAGTTTGGCGTGTTTTATTCCTAATTATGCTTGTGGCATTTTAGGGTTCTGTAGACTGTATGGGTTATCTGAGCTTCATTTGCATAGCTGAGAAAGACAAAACTTGCCATGAAAATTCATAGTCCCTCTGGCCTAGTGGGAATTCACTTTCATGGTAAAAAGTCTACATGCCTCTGGGAGATACTGAAAATGAGTATTCCTGGAATAAGTTTTGCTTTTTGTTAACTGCCTTTCTTTTCATTGTATTCAGAGTATATCATAAGTATATTCACTTACAGAAGAAATACAGATGTCTCGCATTTTGATATGAATCTGGAAAACTTCCAGGGTGTTATAGTTTCTTTTCCTGGCAGAATGCTCACACTTTAAAGGCAGGACAGATAGATACGTTTCTTCTTGGTGAAGGAAAAAGACTGTCTTCACCCATGCTATCCCACTTCAGAAACTCCTGGTTTAAATCCTGGTTTCACAGAGGTCGCTATGAATTTTGCCTTTGACTTCTGTGGCACTATTGCTTCATCCAGTGCCCGAGATGTGGGAATGCAAAAGGCCAAGATGTTGTCAATCTGAGTGACTTGATGCACTTATTCTCCAGCTAAATTGTGTTCCTGTGGCACAGCCTTCATCTGTTGGTTGCTTAACTTCCAGGGCCTAAAATCGGAGACATTTCAGACAATGTCCCTTGTACAGTTAAATTTTTTCCTTACGTTGTCTTCTAGACCCTTGTGTACGATGCATGCCTACAGATACAGGTAGCTGCTTTTTCTACATTTTCCAGAGCACAGCCAGGAGTTAATCATGCCGGGATTGTTTGGAAACACTTCTTTCAGTACTGGAAGACCACTTATTTTTCTTGTTCCCCAAAGGAGCTGGAATTCTCACCAGTAGAAAGCACAAAGATCTGTTATCATTGTAGGACTCCAGGCTGCAAAACGCAGGAGGTCATCAGCTTCCATTGAAGTAAATGCATGTAGAGAATGTTCACTATGTCTCAGTACCAGATGCTTTATTTCCTCTTGTTTCTAACATACACTGACAGACCTAGGTTTGAAACATCAAATGTTTGTACACATCACTTGGTAGCTCAGGGCCACTTCTCAGTCACATCTGGAATTTTTTTCAGCTATTCAGGCATACATGACCCACCACATTTAAATTATGCACTTTGTCCCCTGCAAGTCATGTATAGGTGTGATGGCAAGAGACACAAAAAGCCAAGGGAGTGCAGCGATTAGAATAAGAGTAGAAGGATAGTGGGCTATAGGGCTAAATCTTTCTTCATAAGAACAGGATGTTTAGATGTAGTGTAAGAGTTAAACTATACCGCTGTGTCTTGGAGGCACAGTGTAGTCACATTTCTCTCTAGATCGGTGTTCTGTTATGCTTATATTAGCCTTGGGGGGTGGGGGGGGACACCAACAAAAAACCCCAACTGTAGAAGATGAAATTATGCCCATACTGTGGAAGTAGCATAATACTTTCCAAATACATTGCTTTTTCTCTCAAAAGAGTCAACCATGTGTAAGGGGAGGGGAAGAAGGAGAAATACACTTAACAGTCTGCTCATTGAGCTGACCTTGTCATGTGGCTGACTCACAGAGGATAGATGTCAGATTTGTTTATAACAGTGCATTAGAGACCAGCATCCCCAAAATATTAAGGGGCTATCCACAGCCTGAGGAGGCTGCTGTGCATTCAAAGCAGCTATATAATTCATTGGCCAAGTCATCAACGTTACATCCTCCACATCACTTCTGTGCTTATAGAAGAGCCGTACAGCCTACATACTACCAGCTTTTAGCAGAAGATAAGCAGAAAAGAGGAACAAAAAGGGAGGTGTCAGGCCTGTGCCAAGGCTGTCCTGGGAGAAAAAACGCAAATTCCACATGTTAGATCTCCCTCTGTGTTTGGCTACTTGCTTGGCAAGTGGAGAGTTTGAGTAGTTCATAGTGAAAGAAGGCCGTGCTCCATCCTTCTGACCTAATACCCCAGTAGTAAAAGGAGGCCTGAATATGTTAGAAATTGAAGAAGATTCATTTATCCAAATGATTACCTCTTCCAAAAATTTATAACCCCTCTCTGTGATTTTCTTCTATAATTGTTAAAAATCTGTTACTCTGCAGCCAAAATTAATTTGTGGAACCTTATGTACACAGGAGCTGAGCTGTTACAAACATTGTATCTTGACTGATGATCTTGTCACTTAAAAGTTCAGTTTGTAGGAAGGGAGTTCAAAAGTAGCAAAACAGCATGGGAGTAAGCCACTGGAGAAGGGTTGGCACTCACAGGTTTTGTGGGGTTTTTTTTTGTATGTATGGAAACTAGCGTGTTTTAGAGAGTAGAATAAATTGTAGTATTGTGTAGGGATTGGCAGCTTTGTCCGCTAGAGATGGGGTTTTTGAGGAAACTTCTAGCTGAAGTTTGGTAACACTCTGACCCGAAAACAACCACCTTTTTTTGAAGTGTTGCTGTTCTTGATTTAGCATAACCTTGCAGCAGGAGCATAAAAGAAATTTCATAACCAACAGTACGTGCAATATCCTAAATCTCATTGTTTGTAGTTATTCATTAATTATAACTAATCATTGATTTAATTAATAATCATAATTAATTGTAATCATAATTAATGAGTCATCAATTATGTTTGAAGTCACACTGAAAAGAAATGCATTAATGGTATTTTTTGTGTTGTAAAATTTCTGCCTACGGATTTGCTTTCTATTTAAGCACATATACTTAATTAAATAGAAATATTTTAAAAGTATTTTTAGGTTATTCCTGCCTGAGAATATTTTTGTTAAACAATTTTTATTTTGTTGGTTTCTCCCTGTGTAATTGCTGCTTCACATACATTTATCAAAAAAAAAGAAATAAGCACTTTTAGGATTACCATGCATTCAGCATAATTTTGAGACTTCTGAAATAAATAGGAATTTTATCACTGATATATCAGCTCTATTTTTAGTCTTACACATACTGAGAGGTTTTCTATTAAGATTTGGCAAAAGATCAAGAGGTTTGAGGAATTGCGTGAAGATACTGTTTAAGCTAGACTCTAATTGGCAGTCACCAAACAATTAAATTAAACTCTAAAATCAATGCTGGAAATAAGGATAACTTAATTTTCCAAAATGGTAATGATAATAGATTTCAATGACACCTGGGATTTGAAATTAAACTGAGAGTTGAAATTAAATCCAATAGTGTTAAGTCTAGGAGAAGAAAGACCATCATATCATGTCTCTGCAATTAGTTTCCACAAAACTTAGACAATGGTGAGGTAAAAATCCTTTAGAGAAAAGACCAGTTCCTTATGGCTTTGGGCAAGATGAAACCTGCATCCAAAAAAGGGACAAGAAGCAGCAGAAACTCAAGTTCAGAGAGAAAAGCAAAAAGCCTTTATACAGATGCAAATTTTAGACTTCTGAAAAGCCTGAATGCCTTCTCTTATAAGCCTGAGGCATTTAAGGATTAAGTTTAGAACATAGAAAAATCTACATACCTAACTTTTAGGTCAAGCAAGTCCCCTGCTCTACAGTCATCCTGTGCTTAGTACTCTCTCTCAAAAGTCCTCATGACAGCTCAGTTTGCAATGCATTTGAGCTTGTGCTTGGTCTTAATCCCAGCCCTGCACGGCAGTCTCACTGAGGGTGAAGGTACCGCACTGGTGTAGCTAAGCAGAAGCCATGGGTTCTCAAAAACAAGAGAAAATGGCAGAATTTGGGCTGATACCATTTCTTCTTCCTGACCTATTTCTGGAAGGTGTTTAATCATAGTTATGACCTCAGTATTCACTCCTGTCAGGATAAGAGAGACCTGTCCTCCTTCCATTCTCTCCTCCTGTCTTTTGTGAATCTCACAGCAAAGTACAAGAGGACAACAGCCAGGGCGGTTGAAAGCTGCAATTGCTGTTAGTAGTCGGCTAAGAATAGGAATACCTTGCCTCCTCCAACCCACCACAGCCCTCTTTTTTGTCTCATCCATCTGTTGTGCCTTGTCATTTAGACCATGAATTCTTTGGCACAAGGTCTGACATTTATGATACATTTTAATAGAATCTTCCACAATGCCACAGCCTTGCAGTGCGAACACAACGTAGTTATTAAAGAGCATCCTTCTCCCAAGTACTTGGGTGGTATTTTTTCCATGAGGAGTAACCGATGGTATTCATTAGCTATCTCTTTGAGGCAATCCTGTTTATTTACTTGATTGCTTACAAAGATTCCCTGATTCCCAGAAAACAAGAGAAACACCAGGAGGCAGCTCCTGTGCTCAGGAACTCCTTGCTTGCTGTGGAAGGATTGCAGAACGACCTAAGGATCTAAGAATTTCCTGGCCATCCAAGTCTAAAAATTATTTACAAAATATGAAAGAGCCAAATAGCGTATAAGGCATCCTTTAACCCTTTTTGACAGGTGGGCTAGTCATACTATCTTTATGCTGCATCTGGCTGATCATGTCTTGACTTCCTCTGAAAGCTACATACATACTGCTTCTCTCTTTTCTGCATATCTTTTATACAGGCAGGTAAAACTAGTCAATTCCACAGCCTTTGTATTTGCATCCAGTCTCAAGGAAAATCACTCCAGTCTTTCCGGCCAGCACACTGAGCAGTGACTTCAATATTCAACTATAATTACAAGAGAGGCATTTCGTTTTTCCCCCTACTGAGCCTGACTGAAGTATAGCCCAGGCTAATCACTTTTGTAGCCCAGGCTAATCACTTTTGTAACCCATATTTAAAGAGTGTCTGCTGGTAGCCACCAACACAGCCCAATACACCACCACCACAGCATCTGGATATGAGTTCACAGTAAGAGATAACACCTGTAGTGCATTTTAGCAAAGCAAAGAGAGGTCACATAACTGCAACCTACAAAACAGGTTCAAACATTTGAATATATGACACTCCGTGGTTGCACTTTCACAAAGCCCATGGGTTTTAAGATGTTATTCTCCTGAAGATAAATATGGACTCTGCTTAGTTAAGTGCTGGCAAATATAAGAGTTAGATGTATAACTACCAGTGTACAGTTTTAGAGAAAGGGAGTTTATAGAAGCTACTCATTTCCAGAGAGTTTTGAATTATGTATGTATCCAGTTGCATATTCTTTCAAGGTAAGAGAGAAACTGGGGCGGGGGGGGCGGGGAGGGGAGCAGAGTGTGTGCTCATTTGTTGCCTTTCTTTTGGTTTGAGCCCCACTATCTCCATGGTGTCATTTAAGAAACCATCAATATCTGATTGTTACTGACTTGCCTGTAACGCTTGCAGAGAGAATGTGGCTGTAGTGAAGCTTTGATTATTTGGAAATTCTCCAAGGGGAGGGAGCACCTTGAATTAGAAATTTAGTGCTCTGCAGAGACCCTGTGGAATAGTAAAGTTAAAGGTCCCACATTTTAACTCAAGAGCAAGCAGTTCAGTGTTGCCTTCACAACAACAGGTTGTGTGCCTGCTGGAAGGCCGGAGACAGAAGTCAGTGCCCCAGATGCTGAGCTATCCAAAGGACAACCTTGTGCTATTTAGGGTTCCATCCACTCCAATGAGATTTTCCTACTTAGGCTTGGCCTTCCACTGCCCCTTTTGCAAGACCTCTGCTGTCATACTAGACCTGTATTCCTGCATTACAGAGTGTGCAGTGTGGAGGAGTTACAGGTGTAGGATAAGAGATGGGGCATATGCTGGTACTGGAGACCTCAAGGCTATAAACAACTCACCCAATGGTCAGATAAAGAAATGCAGAACTGCGGCTGGCAAAACTGATTTTAGAGGTAACAAAGAGTACAGAGAACAAGCATTCAACAGATGTAAACCATGCCACATATAGTAAATTGGGATGTAATGTGAAAAGACAGACCAAAAGAGAAAGAGCAAGGTGTAAAAGCGCATTAGCAAACGTAAAAATGAACCCAAGTGGTTCCTAGAGTGAGGAAGAATCACCATCAACATCATACTGCTCCTGACAAAGGATTTGGGATGCGCCACACTAGAGTCATAAATAGCTCATTTTATACAGAATAACTACTTCTAACTACTAGATATAGGTACAAAAATCATGCAGAGTTGTACCATACAAAGATATGTGAAAGTAAAACAAATTAGGCATAGCCTAATTTCTAAGGTGATTAGAAAAACTGCTGTTACAATTAAACCAAATAAAAACAAAGCTCCAGGCAGGTCAAGACAAGTACAGATAAAGCATGTTCGACAAGCCCCAGTCCTGAGTCCTTGCAAAACCAGTACAAAATCTGTGGCTTGTTAGTAGCAATGACAATACGTATTTGGTGGACTACAGCTCTACAGGTTCCTCTTTTCATGCATTCAAAGCCATGGAAAACTAATCATAGGGAAGTTTAACAGAAGCGTTTCCATCTACCTGGGGGTGCCCCAGCAAGTTTGGGCCTGGTGGTTAAGGGCTAGCCAACTTGTGGGTTTTGGGCAGGACCATCGTGGCGTCCATGCGTAGGCTATTTCATATGACCAATAACAAATTGTGCTGGCACTGTGGGTCCTGGATAATCTTAATCCTCACAAGTAAACCAGGAGCACCCCAAAACGGCCCCAGGAGCAATCACAGCATATCCCACAGAAGAGTGATGGGCAACCTGAAGAACTGTTATCTCCCACCTCTGAACTGCTCTCACAGCCATCTCTTCTTTCAGTTCTCTGCAGTATGTGATCTATGTCTTGTGGCTCTTGGCCAGAAGGAAGATCTGTTACATATCCCATCAGTGCAGAGAAGTTATTGTGCTACCGAATGCTCCTGCACTATGTAACATACAGGAGGTTTTCACCTTTTATTTTTCTCCTTACAAGATCTCTAGGTATTAACATCCTTGTTGAGCTCTTGGGAACAGAGATCATTTTTTCTCATGCTTGGACAATTCCTAGCTCAATACAGCAAAATCTTTTTAAATATTAATAACATTAATTATTATTAATAGCAAAGTCCTATGGCTTAATAAAGGCTCTTAACTTACAGTTTAAGAAAATAACAGGAGGAAAAAGAAAAAAAATCTTTTTTTAAAAAGTAAATAAACCCCAAATCAAACCTTTTCAGCAGCTGTGCTGATTATGGTCCTGACTTTAAGACTCTAAGCCAAACAGAGTTTGACCACTTGGGTCAAACTCTACGTTTACAGGTCTAAATTACAAGCTAAACAGGGATCTTTCTCCATTAGCCAACCAAGGAAGTAAGAGTATAAAGACTTATTAGTCAAGATATGTGAACTGAGGTTGGGGGGTTTATTATTCTAATTAGGAACAGGAAAATTCCTATTCCATTTTGTAATTAAAACAATACACATTCTACCATCTAATTATATTTGACATTTTCAAGGTGTTGGGAGCTGAAGTCTATAATTACAGAACTACTGCTGCCTTAAGCAGAACACTCCATAAATATTCATATATTAAATAGCCAGTTATACTGTTTAGAAGATTTTAGAAACGTTTGCTTTTTTTTTAGAAATGTTAGACTTTTAGAAGACGCATTTTATATTTGTATTTTTAAAAAGATAGGAAGAAAAATGTCCTGTGGGATCTGACATACTGTATATAGCAAATTGACTACAAACCTATTCATTAGTATTATAAGCAGTTACATTGGCGATTCATAGTCCTTTAGAATTATTTCTTTTCTTTTAGCAGAATGGGTAATTACAGTCAGAAATAATATGGGAGTCCTGTAGTGAAGCCATAAGACAGTAAAATGCAATTCTTACGATTCCTTGATTTTGTAATTAACAATAAAATTATAGCTTACACACAGTAGTTTAAAAGAAAAAAGTTATCCACATCTTTTATTTTAGTGTCTCACAATAAAATATCGCTTCATATATTGCCCATTTAAAACAGTTGCCTGCCTAAGAATACCATAATCAAAGTAGAGGTGGACTTGTGGGTAATGCAGAGCCTGTTGTTCAAGGAGAGGCTTTTCTTTTCTTGACATTAGAGAAATGGAAAAACCACAATGAAGATGAAACTCTGAGTGCAAGGTGTTCCATGAGTCTGCCTACTCTGTGTTTTCATTCTAGGAAATGAACCTTTGGGGACATGTAGATAAAAGGGCATAATTTCTGAAAAGAAGGGCAATAGGCACTTTGTCTATTTTGTCCATTTAGCTCATTGGAATACGTTTGTGTCCTGTTATAAGATGCTTTGCTCCATGGGACCTGGACCCTGGCTAAGTCATTAGGTATGACTTTCAAATAGTTAATAATAAAAGACATTGCAAATGTTTCAAGAGTTAAATGCTGTGCAGAAGTGAAGTTGCAATATGTGTGAGTTCAAATGCTGTGCAGAATTTCAGTGTCCCAGCAAGAGCAGCAGAGACTCAGTGCAAGCTCCCCACACACCTGGGCAGATGTGCAGCGTGCCAGCCTTCTGCTCCGGAGGCCCCTTATCCCAAACAGCTCCACAGTCTCGGTGCAGGCAGTTGTGGAGAGACAGGCACCCAGTTCCACAACAATCTTCATTATTCCCAGAGTATGAAGACTTTAAGGAAGTCCTCTTTCATCCCTGCACATCTGTATAATGACTAGAAACAGTCGAGCCCATGTTGACTAATTGTGCATGCTTTCATTATAGTCAATCAGGGACTGCATCCAGCAGGAAGTGAGAAGTAGTATTATATAATGCATCCAGCTAAAGAATTGGACTTCTTCCTGTGATGCGCAGGAAGCAGGACTCAGTTTAGTTACACTGTAAATAATTATTCCATACATATTATATGTCAGGTTATGTAATAGTTATGTATTCACATAATATGGATTACATATTGTGTATGTTATATGCTATACGTAATATGTATGTGTAATATAGTATGTGAGTGCAAATATACATATATGTTTGGGTTATATATATACACACACACTACTTACTGAAGCAAACTTACTAGATGCCTGGTTATTTTTGTAATGCTCATAGCACTTAGGGATGCCAATACACATTCCCTCCCTTTCTACACAATCACAGCCTCTATATTATGCGACATTACAATGCAATCAACTTGAACACAGATAACCAGACAGGCAAAATTCTTCCATTCTCCACCTTCTGCAGATTTTGCTTAGAACACTTTGAAGATACAACTCACCCTCTTCAAATCTGTCCTTCAGCACATCAAAGATAAGCTGTTCTTTTCAAACAAAAACTAAGTTGTATTAAAAAATGTTTCAGTGAAATTTAGCTAGAACCCTCTTTCTTTAACCACCCAGAATTACATTTTATGCACAAAAAGTCTGCATTTTAAAAGCCCAATGTTTAAAAATCTGAAAATGGCCAGTTAATGCAAGAAACCATTGTCCCTCTGCCATATATAGCAGGGTTTATTCATCATTTTTGCAATACACATATTTATCCAGTTTTACCTCTGCTTTTTTATTCCATTGTAGAATGGGATGAA
Source organism: Gymnogyps californianus (assembly GCF_018139145.2). Lineage (NCBI taxonomy): Eukaryota > Metazoa > Chordata > Aves > Accipitriformes > Cathartidae > Gymnogyps > Gymnogyps californianus. The sequence continues at coordinate 15,359,760 of NC_059478.1, read as the reverse complement.
TGACATTGATTTTAATCAATCAATTATTTTTGTAAATGTGTACTGATCATTGCAAGAATAATATAATCTAAGTATGCCCAAAATTATGTTAGGACAATCCTTATTTCTCATAATGTGAGGTGCTTGATGTAAAAGAGGAGGGGTTTTTTCTCAAGAGATGTGATACACCCTTATCAGATTTTTATGAGTTTATCTGTCTAAGTGAATCTATTTAGTAGTTGCAAGCTTTTACTTTTCAGCTGCAGCTAACAGTGAGAAAAAGTTAATGTGATAGCCATCTTAAAAAGAAAAAAAAGGAAAGGAAGCAGATAGGCAGGGCACATCATATTATCAATAGGTACCTTCATTGCAGTAGAGACACAGGGAAGGAGTCATTGCATCTCAGTGGAGGAGCAGGCAGCTGTTCTAATGTTGCCTTGTTCAGTGAGGACTCTGGGAAATAACAAACAAAAAACATTTCTGAGCATTTACTGAGAGGATACAGAGAATAATCACATGCTGATGGTCACCTCTGAGTGCCCCAATGCCCACCCTGGGGGCAGGGCTGCCCTCTCTGTTCACTTATAAACCAATAGCTTCAAAAAGCCTTTTTGCTATTTCTTCTCTTGAACGACTTCCTTCCACAGATGCTTACTGGTTGAATCTGTGCTTTCAGGAGCTGGTGGCAAGCTGAGGTGAATTTATCCCCAGAGGGGCCAACTTTGCTCTTGATGAATTACTGGAAGTAATTGTGAAGAGTAAAATCACTAAATAGCTAGAGGATAAAAGAATTGCGGACCATAGTCATCATGGTTCTAAACAGACTGAGTCTTGCCAAAGTTAATTGCTTTTTTGATAGAATTACAAAATGAATGTGTGAAGGCAGAACACTATATTATCACATATTTAGATTCTAGGGAAGTACTGGATACTGTTCTTCATTAACTGTTACTTTGAAACTTAATGCAAACTGGCTTTGATCTAAACAGTCAAATACATGACAGAGAGTTGCTAAAGGACCAAAAAGGGTGATGATGAACAGCAGAATGCTGAGGCCCTGCATGGGAGACTGCAGTCCTGGTACTTCCTTTTGCAAAAAAAAAAAAAAAATCAAAGTTTGTCTATTAATGATTCATAGATGAAAAGGCTAAATTATGTGGGCTGAAGATTGGATTGGGTGTTTTGACTAGCTTGGTAGACAATAGTGTTATTTGAAATCAACTGAATAGTATCATATCTCTAGAGAATTAATTATTTAAAGATGGTAAAATGGATATGACAAGGAGCAGTGAGATGTAAATAGCAAACATCACAGAGATTTATTAACAGACTACGTTGTCTTTGCAAAAGCATTGCTATTCCATTTCCAAACAGTAATTTGTTGCTTTCTTCTCTTCTAGTTGCCCATATTGGCATCTTCTGTTGTTAGCCTCTATTTTCTTGAACTTACTGATGTCTTCAAGCCAGTTCACTCTGGATTTAATTGCTATGACAAGAGTCTGAGTATGCCATACATTGAACCTACACAAGAGTCTGTTCCCTTCTTAATGTTACTTAGTCTGGTTTTTGCTGGACCATCAATTACGGTAAGTTTGAGATGCCACTGTCACTTACTAAAGATTTTGAACAGAGGTTCAGTTGGCATAAAGAAAATAGCTCCTTTGGTTTCAGTTAGGCTGCAGAGTGTCATCCAGGCTAATTACCTTAGGATTTTAAATTCTTTATTTCTTCGTCTTTTATTCTTCTATAACAGAAGGAGACACACTCCTTAAAACATTCCCTGTAGCACTTCTTCTATTCACACCATCCTGATTATGGGCATTAATGTTAAGAAACAGCATCTACAGTTGGGTGAGAATAGCTTGAATCATTCTGTTATGCTGTACAAATATTTGAACTTTTACAGACAGGACATCTCCCTGCTCTGAGATACACCAAAAATTCAAGATTTTGTTGGAAATGGAAGCCTTTCATTTATAGCCCTGAACATGCCACTTTTGTTAGAACTAGCTTTATTTAGTGAGAAGGTATATCAGTCGTGTCAGTGAAATCAATTACACTTTCCCAAATAGCACTGGGACTCCTCTAAATTGTGAGTTAGTCATTAAGAGCTGGCAAAAGGAGGCTGGTTTAATCATTCACCCAAAGGGAGGAGATGATTTCAGCAGAACAGAAATGTCCTGTCAGAATATGAGCAGTTTGATCACTATTTTACAGAATGTAATTTATTTTCCTAAGCCATTATTACAGAAGGATCTGTGTGGGTTTGGGGCTTTATGGTTTTTTTTTTTTTTTCCTTTGGGTTTTTGTGCTCATTATTAGTGAGCAGCAACTGCTTTTAACTAGGTCTGTTCTGTAGCCCTGAAGTGCTACAGAAAATTACTACCTGTATTATTGACATATGTCTTATAGCTTGTGGCATATATGAAATTTTCTATATGTATTCATAAACCACAGGACACTTCAGTGTGGAACAACTGGACTTGTATGAAATTACCAACATGGATATTTTATGTCTGGAATATAGATATACCTGAATTGCACCATGACTTCCATTTGCTTCAAAGCGCACTGAATCTGAACCTCTGACATATTTTCTCTCTAGTTATTAATTCAGAAATGTTAGGACCAGTTATTTAATCATATCAGTGTAGGTTCAAACCCTTATCAGCCACTGACTAAAAACCTACTTAAAGGTAACAATATGCTTTCTAACAGAGATCACCAGGAAATTAGATCACATTGATTTGGGAAATCAATTCGCAAAGAGAGAAATTAACTGCTGGCAGTTTCAGTCCTACTGCCTTCTCTACTGTGAGAGTTAGTTTCCTTGGAAATACTAGCCTCTGAATTTTCCTTGACGTAGGCCTTGCTTTTTCCCAATTTTCTCCTCTATCACACAAGCTAATCCATCTCTCTGGTGTTTTTCCCTGTGCCAGACATTCCCTAGAGCTTGGCTAAAAACTATTAGAGTTTCTCTGTTTTTTAAGTTTTAAATACTGCTGATTTCCCCAGAAAGTTTCAGCTGTAAATTGATCAAATGGAGACAGATAATAGTGACCATAGTTCTCTTCTGATTAAAATTCCTTAAATAACCCTTACCACTGACTTTTGCATGTAATGAGACAACCTTCACTACTTCAGTTTTTCTGGCAAAGAAAGGAAATTTCAATTTATTAAACCTTTAGCTAAAAAAGAGTTAGACTAAGCTTGTCCATTGTATCTCCCTTCTCCTAGGGTGAGGGGTCTTAGCATGCACAAACTTCACTGGTAATTACAGCAGATTCAGCATAATTCACATGCTTTAGCATCTCATTGCATTGTAAGCTTTGTGCATTGCATATATTAGTTTTCGATGCATCTGTGGATAGACAAGGTGAATCGCCTCTTAGTGGTGAGAACTGCCTCATTAATTTCAATATTTCAACCCAACACTTATTCTGAACTCTATGCAAGCCCTGTACAGATTTCCAAGTTGTTGCACTATTTAACAAGGAAAACAATAAAACCTGAGACTGCAAATGTATAAATGGATCTGGATTTTCCAGGAAGTAACGCCATTTTTAATTTATATTCTTCTCTTTATTTCTATTATAAACTCTTGTCTAGGGCTTCAGTCGTAATCTGTTTTGCTTGGTGTGTTCAGAGGGACCATAAGGACAGAACTTTTTCTACTGCTGTGGATCTGGTTAAAACCCAAGCCAAATTAAAAAAAATAGAAAAGAGCAGGCTGCCACATAATTAGAAGCTGCTAGGGATTGCTAGGCTTGAGGCCAAGACTGAGTGCTAAAACCACCTCAGGAGCACTAAGATATTGCAGTGGCTCTGGATTATTTTGAGACGAGATTTTCTAATTATTACTTTTTTATTGTAGAAGCATCAAATTTCAGCTGTGGATCAAGACCTCGATTCCACTGAACACTGTATACTGTATGCCACTTGCATTTAATTTCAGTGCCACCTTCTTGCCTGCCCTCACTCAGGCTAAGTTGCATTACTGAATGTTTACATATTGATACAAATCTTTTAAAGGCAAGTACATGTCAGTGGATGACATTAGTTGTGGTATAGTCATATTTCAGCTCTTTAAATTCAATCAGTGTCTTCTGAGTAACTGCTACATTTAATTTAACGGCTCCTTTGTCATTACAGATAATGATAGGAGAAGGAATTCTCTACTGTTGCCTGTCCAAAAGAAGAAATGGGATTGGAACAGAGGCCAATATTAATGCAGGAGGATGCAACTTCAATTCTTTTCTTAGAAGAGCTGTCAGATTTGTTGGTGGGTTTCAAATGTTAGTCACAAAGAAGAGCTTTCCATACACATTCAGTTTTCACCATGCAGGTTTCCTTCTCTGAAACAGCCTTTCAGAACAGTGCAGGGCTGTCACTGGCACAGATCTTCTTCTGCCAGAAAATGCAAGAAGAAACTGTCAAATGGAGTGACAGAGCAGCCCTATATTCAGTAATGCAGCCTCTACACTCTCCGTTTTCCCTTTCCTCTCCTGTACTATTGTCAGTGTTTCTAAAAGAATAATTTGTTTTTCCTTCTCTGCCCACCTTGAGCTGGCTTCCTTTTAATGGTTTCAGTGTGTGGTTTCCCCTGCCTGTCTTCAGTGCATCATAAAGATTCAACCCACCTGACACAGTATTCAGCATGACAGTAAAAACTTGTCAGAAACTCTCAGTAGATTTGACATTCTTTTTCTGGGATGTGTTTATCTACCTCTTGAAAAAGGGCTAGAATCTGGAAACCTAAGGATAGAGGGGAACGTGTTGAATTGTTTTATTTTACTTTGTTTTAATTGTCATTTATGAAAACTGAACTTGAAAAGGCAACCGGACTTTGTTCCCCTTCTTACAGTTCATTTCCTCTACCAATGAGTGGCTAAAGGAAAGGTTTTCTGTGTTCCAGAAATCTTTCATTAGAGAGGGCAGCCTAGGCAAAGACAACCTGCAGAACAGCAGACTGAAAACCTGGTAGGACTATACACTAGGTTTCTGTAGTCTGGCAAGCAGGGAGGTAATGACAGGAGAGGTTACATTCTATGACCAGTAAAGCATCCTCTTAAGAGCAGCAGCGAGGAAGTGAGCAGAGGGGATGGTAGATTACAACATCAGCAAGGAGGACTGTAAAGATACCTCATGCTCTCCACTCCTCCTCCTGTACGGCATCCCATTCCATCACCAAAAAAGACAAGCTCAAAGATGCATGAATTTCATTCTTGATTCCTACTCTGAATTTGCAGTTTCTTTCATATTTTAATGATGTTAGCTTTCTTTCAATTTTAAGATGAAAAATAAATTTATTTATATGAATACGAGTAGGGAATTAGCGGTAAATCTTTAGGGGAAAAGCAGTTGAAAATGCTCAGTAAAACAATTGCATTTACTTCAACTGCCTTGTGAATTTGGCATTATTAATCAGACAGAAACATTGATCAATGACCAAAAAGACTTAAATATTTGGACTTGTGGCAAGGACTTGGTACTCAAGAAATATCAGAGATGGGAAGGTAGCCAAAGTTATTGCCAGCTGATGAGTCTCTGGTGGTAAAAAGAGAACAGGTCCTCAGAGCAGTGATCTAACGGGCAGCTGTCCGTGTTATTAAAAGCCTGTATCCCAGTGGGCAAGTCCAAGGACTGGATGAGCACATATGCTCTCCTCAAATAGTTGGCTGTCTTTTGGTCAGTTCAGAAAACTGCTTTCCAAATTGAAGCAGCTCCAGTGTAGTTCACTATTATGAAAAGATGTTGGAGGACATCAAGCCATCAAAATGAAATGTTAAGTATCAACAGGAAGAAAACAAGCCTAAATAATCTTAAGTTTTTACATTAAAGAATTCAACTTTGAAATAAGCTTTCATTAAAAAAATACATCTTATTCTTCAGTTAAATTCTCTCAAGTCCAATGACACAAGCCACCAGAATTCCATTGAATGTATTTTGTCACAATAAATTAATCTAATTTATGCATATAATAAAGTTAAACTCTATCGATTTCTTTCCTAGGTGTTCATGTGTTTGGTCTTTGTTCTACTGCTCTTGTTACTGATATTATACAGCTATCAACAGGATATCAGGCACCATATTTCCTGACTGTTTGCAAGCCTAACTATACATCCTTAAATGTATCCTGCTCAGAGAATTCATATGTTGTGGAAGATATTTGCTCAGGAGCTGATCTCAATATTATCAATGCTGGAAGGTTGGTTCTATCCTTCACTGTGTACATTTTTAAGTCTTAATTTTATTTTTTATTTTCTGTCCCAGTTTCAAGATTTTTTTTCTAGTTAAAGTCTGAATGAGTTTTGTCAGGTTTTTTATAACAAAGGTGAGAGCATAAGTCTCTTTTTAGTGATGTTCAATTTTCTGTATAAAGATATTAGGCCAACAGTGGGCTTTGGAAGACTGTCAGATTCCGAAGCACAGTCGTTAGAAGCTAGTTATTTTCCCTCCTTCAAAGGAGGGAATTTCCTATACAATTATTAATGTGTATATCTTCTACTGCTTTTCCCAGTGGGATCTGGGTAAGTTCCCCATAACAGGCAGGGGAAGAAGTCACCCAAGTACTTTATCTGAGACCTCCGTATAACATACATCACTGTTCTGGCATTTTGGTCTTAGTTTGTGAGGCTTGGTTTTGGGATTTGTTGGAGAAGTTTATTTGTTTTCTGTGTCTCTGGTTGATTAAGTTTTTTATGTTGACAGTATTGAAAAAATCCCTTTATTAGAGGAAAGACCACAACAGTGCAAATCTGTGTGTTCCCAAACACATGCCTTTTCTCTCATGGTATTTCTAACTGGTGGTTTGTCCTCCTTGATCATTTAGTCTTTAGCCTCCCTACTTAGATAGCCAGGAGATAAATTAATATTGTTTATAATAGCAGGTTTTGGACATGCATATCAGTCAAGTTGAGATATAAACCAGACTATATATCTTATTTTAAACAAGCTTGATGTGATAAAATAGTGATAATTCAATTCCTGATGACAGGTCATAGATTTAAACAAGGAATCTGAAGGTATAAGTCAGTAAGTTGTACCGTTCCAATACATCTGCTACTTGTTAGTTTAAGGAATCCATTAGTACGAAGTGTCCTAATATAAGCGCTACACTACTGAGAAATCGTGAAGCTCTTCACTGACTACAATAGTAGTCTTCCATATCTTTTCCACACCAGGTTAACCTTTTATTGCCTGTTAGTCATTGAATGTTTGAATGTTTTGCAGTTCTTCAAAATTTTGGTGCTTTTTTTAAGTCTCCTGCTCTCCAAAAAAGTTACGGTAAAATTATAGAATGCTTGAAATGACTACAATGTCTGTCTCTGACTCAGCTGCATAATTTCTCTGTGTACCTGATTAGTAGACATGAAGCTGTGTTACTTCTGTCACATCCACTTCACTAAAGCTTTGCACTCCTTTCTTGTTCTGTAAGCAGCCCCAGATGCTAGCTTCTGTTTTAACTTTATGCCTTATGGCATTACATTTTTGTCACATGGATTTTATTAAAATGTTCTGTCTATATATTAAGGCATTTCTCCCCCAGTTTGTTTGCTTTTCCATTTATTTCAATGGTTGACACACGGGAATCATGAAATCATTCACTTCGTAAGTATCTTCCAGCAAATCTCGTAATCTGTCTCCTTTCACTAGGACAAACCAATTTCACTGATGTTTAAAGACCCTCAATTATTTGATTTATTTGGTCTTAAATATGTCTAATGGGCTAAGGCTCATAATTACCATTGATTAATTTGCCATATCTTTTCAATTTATATATGTGGGCATGATCTGGAGCTGAAATGAAGGACTGTAGCTCTATTTGGCCCAAATAATTTGGTGACAATAATTTTGGTGAAAGCCATAACCAGAATTACTGTATCAGCCTTCACCTCACTGTCTCTTTTCCCATAACCATTTGCTGTTACTGGGATACTGCCATTGAAGCCTGATGCCTGCAAGCAGTGTCTTGCACCTACATGGTGTCCCAGGGAACAGTGTAGCTTTACACGTGAGCAGGCAGAAAAATTTTCATGATTACATCTCATTCATTTCATTATCATCTCAAATATGATGCCTACTGCTCTGAATTGACTGCTTGTAGCCATTCCAAAAACTCTGATCACTCCTAGGTTTAAATATCATCACTTCCAAAAAACAGCAAAATTAGTTGTAACATATTTAAGACTAAGCAGTTTTTGTGTGTTTCTGTTTCTTTAGGAAGATGACCATATATTGATATCTCAAATTTATTCCCGTCATAGAAGATACATTTGGTGATCTATAATATTCTGGCACCGCCCTCAGCTTCTCCTTAATTCAATTTTATTGCATTTTTCCTTTATTAAATTGTTGCTTCCTTATGCCTGTCTCAACTTTACCAAAGTGATCAGCACTTGCTACTGGTTCAATACTTCCTGCAGTCATCTACTATAGGAGTTATGGTATAACTTCTCCAGCCCAGGAGGTTAATTTGACTTCAATAATTTCAGCTAGTAAGGGACTTGTTCTTCTGAGATTGCTAATGGCCTTCATTTTTTGTTTGTACTTCCCAGAAACTTTGGCTCCAGAAATTTGCCTCTAGACTCCCCTATGAAAAGTATGGAGAAGAACACATAATTATCCAGCTGATTATATGAAATAATTTTCTCCAACATCCCCAGATATCCAGTGGTTTACTTTGTCCATCTTTTCCTCTATTTATCTTGAAAGAGCCTTTTCAGTCATTTCTGTTCAGATCTCCAGTGAGTTCTCTAGCCTCTATCATTTCTGATGTTCTGACTCAGTATGACTCTCTCTCTCAGCATGACTCTCTCTCATTGTTGTTCCCCCTCTACACATCCTCGTGCATGAGCATTTAGAGTGATACACTGTCATCCGAGTTCAGGACATGTTTTCTTTGTTACCTTTGTTCACCTTTTCAATAGAGCCATACAAAAAGGCTACATATTTTTAGCTTGAATTATTTTCATTTTAGATTAAAAGGTAACAAATAGAGGAACAAAAGCAGTGTCACCATGAGAGACTACAGAGTGCATTTAGTCTGTAACATGCTGTGCTTGCCCTGAAAGCATATGAATAGGAAATAGAATAAAGAGAAAATTGACTGTAGCATAGTGACACACCTTATATACTATAAAAATGCCATCAAATTAAGGTTAAGTTCTGAGTGGTACTAAAGCTCATAGAATCAAATCTACACATTAGCTCCACAGAGACTGTAAGTAGATTTATGCTTCCACTAAAACCTGCACAGGGTAAAAGACTCGATTAACCATTATAAACATTTACATTTTTTTTCATGTCTTTATGCTCCTGTCCTCAACCCTGAACTTGTTCCCCAGGGATACTATTTGTGAAAGGTTTGTTCAGAGGGGAAAAAAAAAAGAAGAAAGAAAAGAAGAAGAATTTAGGTCTGTCTTTAGAAACAAAAAAGGAATCATGCTGATTTCATCTTGGCCAGAGTCATGAACCTGCTGGAGCCATGGGCTCAAATTCAGGTCAGCAGTGTAGCATTCACACTGAACTACATGCACAGATTTAATTGCCAATTAATTATTTAGAACAGACAAAGCAAAATGCATAGGAAAGAAATTTAGAAAGTAGACTCTGCTGCTTTGCAGAAAAATGTCTGTCTAAAGGTAAAGGACTATGTTTCAGTCTTTGCTATTTTAAGCTAGCTAACTCAGGTGCTGCTAGGAAAATGGCTATACATGGAGCCCAGTGAGGGTGGCAAGACCCATCTGCAAAGCTGAATGATTTGTTCAAGTATTTATCCCAAGCTGAGCTTTCTCAGGTAAAAAAGTGGCTGCTGTGGCTGCAAGACAGACATACCCTTCTTCACCAAGACAGCCAGCACATTACATTATGTGTCCATGCCATTTTAGGGAGATAAATGTACAGATGTGAACTGCTATACATCTTCACTGCATCTTACTGGCTTCTAGAGCTCAGAGGTCATAAAAGTTTTTAGGGCTTCTACAAGCTATGAACTAGATGTCTGCCATAGAACAGGTGTTACTGAATCCACCTCCAGCTAAGTTTTTCCCTCTACTGTGTAAAAATCTCTCCTTAATGTTCCCATCACTTTTCTTTTGTTGTTTTTAGAGGATTGAAATGGATCTATAAGAAGAATAATGTTAAAATGTTAGAGGGCCTCCTCTGATGGTTCTGTGTAGCTGCTACTTACACAAAACCTCCTTTTCTTGGTCAGAGAAGTAGAAGCTAAGCTGTCACTTTTAATTTTCGTATCTGTAGTTTCTGACTCAAGGCCCAGTCCACATCATGCAAGTCCCCATCCACATCATGCAAGTCCCCATCCACATCATGCAAGTCCCCAGGTTTTCAATGGGAGCCCAAGGCCCTCAGCAATTTCAAGAATAAACTTGATACTGCCTAGTGTCTCACACAGTTTGGACATATTTTCATTTACCCTCTTATTCTGGGGTTTAGGAATGGGCCTGGTAACTCTTAAAATGCCCTCTCCATGTTCTTGTGCTCCATTCACTCCTATCATGTTATCAAGTGCTGAAATTTAAAAAATAAACCTGAAGACATAGCAAATAAAGATGTAGTTTGCCTCTCTCTGAGAAGAATGTCACCCTGTCATCATCCCATTATTAGAGCAACAAAGCAGGGGCACGAAGATGATGAATTCAGTTGCTGAAGTTAGGGCTTGATTATCAAAGTGTATGAGTCCTTACTTTGAAAAGAGTCCAAGTGAAGTCAGTGAGAATAATCATAAGATCAAGGTGCATGCATTAAGTTGTATAATTAGGTACTTACTGAAAAGTTATTATGGAAATTTATTTATAGAAATAAATGTATAGATATTTCTCTCAATCAAGCATTCAGTCTTTAGCTTGTTCCCACTGTTCTCTTAGTACACACACTTTTCTTAGTACACAAAAAGAATTTCATGCTAAATATTTACTTCAAAACAAGGGCATTTCATCAGCATTGGTCCTTTCTCTGGATTATAGAAAAGAAATTTAGAAATTAAGTGTTACTGATCGATCATACATTGCTTAGGAAGTGTAAGCTGAAAATGACTGTACCACCCAGTGTTTTTTTCAAGTGAACACTAGCACAGTGTATTTGAACTGAGAAGCATAATTTGAGTGTCCTTCCTTGGCAGAAAGTCATTCCCTTCTCAACATGCCACCCTGGCAGCCTTTGCAGCAGTGTACATTTCGGTGAGTAACCAACTCTGTTCATTTTCATTTATACAAGACAAAAGTCAGAAAGTAATTTGCTGTATATCGTAAAGTGATGTGTTGCTTGGATATCCTGGATGGATGTAAGTTTTTATCCTCCCAGTTTGAAAGCAAAATAAAACTACCAGCAGCTAAAATAAAACCAGCTCTATTAAGAATACAGAAAAGATTCAACTGCTTCACATCCTTTGTTAAGAAGCAACAAAAAGTGTAATGTGAAAGTATAATTGATGCCTCATATTATTCACATATAAAATGCAGTGCTTATCTGTCTTACAGGGTGATATTTTAACTTACCATTCAAATTAACCTTTATGTGTTCTGCCTTTTCTTTATTGCTGTCTTCACTTGACTTGCTGCTTTTAAACTTGAGGCATTAAGGAGCAAACATTTATGTGATGTGGTTTCATTTGACCTCCATAGAATTGCAGCATGGATGAACTGGCACAATCACTCCGAGAGGCCTCCAAGGCACTACTGCAAAGCAAGTGAATAAAAACCATCAGTAACTAGCAGGGAATTGTAGGACATGCTGCAGCGATCACAGCTGATTTTCCACATCTGACCAATGACATTTCTTTAGTATGGGCTACAATGTTTGTATGAGTGACCACTTACTTGAAGTTCAAAAAAAAAAAAAAAAAAAAAAATTCCATCACTCATGCTGTAAAAAATCAGAGGAAAACAACAACAACAATAACAACCAGTTAATCAAATTAGATAATGGAACTGTGCATGTACTGGGAGCTTGCCAATATTTATTCTGCCCAGGGGAAGGTCAAAATTTGGAATAATACTGGTGAATCACCTCCACTTGATTTTTGTGACCTCCTTGACATTGTGGCCCCCAGTTGAGAAATGCCTCTCTAAAACATCTGGTGGTAGCTTTTGTTAGAACAGGTTATTGCTTTCATCTGGCATGACATCTGGCTTCTGTGTTTCAGAAGCGGTGGCTCCTTAGTCACATTTACAGAACATTGAGGCTCTGACTGTGAACAGTATTTAGGCATAAAATCCTTATCCTAATTGATGTCAATAAGCAACACTGCCTATGTTTTTGGAAATCCATTCCTTGTGATTTCAGATCTTCCTACAGAAAGTGAGCAAATCTTAACAGGGCTGTAAAATAGAATTAAAGTGATTACTTGCAATATTACTGTGTAATAGTGATCTAGGTGTGAAAGAAACATTGAATGCAAGAAATTAATATCCTCTTAGGTAAATTTAAGTTTCTTCAACTGCTTCTTAATTTCTTTCTTTTTTCAAGATGTACTTCAATTCTACGTTAACAGACTCCTCAAAACTTCTGAAACCACTCTTGGTCTTTGCTTTTATCATCTGTGGAATTATATGTGGTCTGACTCGTATCACCCAGTATAAGAATCATCCAGTTGATGTTTACTGTGGCTTTCTCATAGGAGGAGGAATTGCTCTCTATTTGGTAAATACAATATTCACGTAGTTAAGTTTTAGCAAATAAAACTGATAAGGCTGTAATAAAAGTACTGGTATTTTTTATGAAAACCTTTCATCAAGGTCACATGCCATAATTAAACATATAGTCAAAATGTATTGAAGATGATGATGTTAGGGGTAGTCACCTTAAAAATAAACAGGAAAAAGCAAATATGTATTTCAATTTAAAGTGCCATAACAGTGCACAAAGTGGTATATAATCATCTGGCATTCTATACAGAAACAGATCTAACATTATGTGCTTCATTAAATGCTTAAAGATACTCATCTTTTCTACTCCACACTTAGAAGCATAACGCAAGAAAAATATTGGATTAGTTGGTATTTGTTGCCAGCCTGAGTTTATATTGCCAACGTTAGCTTTATGATCTCAAATATGCAGCAACTCAGCTGAGTAAATTGCTGAACCTGCAAGAAATCAAAGGCAATATTACACCCTTGTGATTCTTTGGAGCTCTTGGGGAAATTATGCAGGGGAAATAGGATGCCCAAGCCAGGTTATTCCTATGCTTTTCCTCTGTACTGGGTTAAAACAGGTGGAGCACCTTGGAAGGGTCCTGTAAGGGAGTATGTGGGATAGGCCTGCTTGTATCTGTCAGTAGGAAGCTCATCAAGCATTTGCTTTTGCTTGCTGCATCTCAGTATGTCTCCAACATGACTGTTGCTGTCCTAGGTGTTCAGCACAGTGTCAACCCAGGTGCCTGTGAGCAATCAGGAACTTCTACTGACACCATTTTTGCTCCAGTGTGGGCAGGTGAACAGAAGAGTTCTAACAGCCAGTGAGATGTTTTTGACCCTCAAGAAGTCAATGATGAATTTTAGTATAATACTAAAATAAGTTCATATCCTATCCTCCTTTTTTCTGTGATAAGATAATCTAAGGTAGATGCAGATAGTCTACAAAGGTGACCGGGGGAAAAATGGCTTTCACAGTGGCAGAAGAAACAGCAACCAGGGTAGTTAATAGAAACCCCACGAGCTACTAGAGTCAGTTTCTATGATTGCACTGTGAGCAGAAAGGCACTCTGTTGAGAATATTATTTCAAATTATTAAGCTGTTGTAGACTCTCATAAATGGAGCTGTTGTTCCCATGTTTGAAATCCACAAACAAGTACGCTCTTTGTTAGGTCTTCTCCATGTACTGCTGCATGACAACATACATCAAAGAGTACATTGTCCTGGATACCCAGTAGTCAGTAAATCTGCCCTGAAAACTACACACCAATAAGAGGAAGGGGAGGGGAAATAATGTGAAACTACAGATAACTCTGAAAGGAGTGTAAAGAACAAGTAACCCAAGTGATTGAGTCAGGCATTTGGCCCTTTCATAGAATATTCTCTCTCAGTGGAGTCTTTTTAAAATGACAGCATTTCACAGTGAGTCTGCTGAATAAGAAAATGTTGTATAACTAAATCTTGTTACAGTTCTGCGCAGCTTGGAAAGCAATTGATTTAAAGTTGATAAATTGTTCTATCATGTAGATATTGTATTACACGGTTATTATGCAGTAGAAAGGGCAGAATCACAGAGCAGAGAACAACTCAAGCTGTAACAAGATTCAGTGAATCAGAGCAGACAGTAGTGTAGCTGTAAAATAGCTTTGCCTAGAAGACAGCAAACATTTATTTTGTTATTTTAATAATAAAACCTTCTTTCTTCAGCTGTATCTGTTGCTTTACAAAATGAAGAAAACTGAAGGGGGCTAAATCTTTCCCTCAACTATTTATTGCTATGAACTATGTGCCCTAGTTATCGTACTGAGACTACTTCATACATGTCTAGATGCACCAGATTGGGGACAGAATTTGGAATAAGGATGTACTGGTGAGGAAAGGAAAGTGAGCATACCCTGTCAGTTAAGCTGGACTAATTCTGTCACTCAATATTTATTTAAAGGCAGAAGAATACAATTAAAATACCTTAAAATGTCTCTTTTTTCCATAACTGATTGTTGCTGCTTCTGTTCAAATATCAGGGCCTGTATGCTGTGGGGAACTTCTTACCAAGTGATGAGAATGTGTTTCACCCAAATTTTCATAGAGAACCTCTAAGGTCTTTGACAGACCTCAGTCAAGATGCCAACAGAATCCTGCCAGGTAAAAATGGTAGCAGCAGTGATGGCATTGTCTCTCACCGTACAGAAAGTATCCTGAATAGAAACCACAGAGATTCAGGGTCTCTGACCAATATCAAGAGAGCAAATGCTGATGTAGAAATAATAACACCACGAAGCCCAATGGGAAAGGAAAATATGGTTACTTTCAGCAACACTTTGCCAAGAGTCAACACACCATCCTTGGAAGACCCAGCAAGACGAAATGCAACAATACACGCATCAATGGATTCTGCCCGTTCCAAACAGCTGCTTTCCCAGTGGAAGAACAAGAATGAAAGTCGAAAGTTGTCACTGCAAGTAATAGAGACTGAATCTGGCCAGTCACCACCAAGGGCTATTGAAATGAGGTCAAGCTCAGAACCCTCCAGAGTGGGTGTAAATGGTGATCATCATGGCCCAACTAGCCAATACCTGAAAATTCAACCTGGCAGCGTACCAGGTTGTAATAACTCAGGTCTTTCTGGCGGGCCAAGGGTCTCTATTCAGTCACGTCCTGGCTCATCCCAGCTAGTGCATATTCCTGAAGAGACTCAGGAGAACGTGAACACATCACCCAAAAGTAGTTCAGCTAGAGCTAAATGGCTGAAAGCTGCTGAGAAGAGTGTTGCATGTAGAAGCAATAGCCAGCCAAGAATCATGCAAGTAATAGCCATGTCTAAGCAGCAAGGAGTGCTTCAGGGCAGTCCAAAGAGTTCAGAGGGAAGCACAGTCACCTGTACAGGAGCCATCAGATATAAAACCTTGACAGACCATGAGCCAAGTAGCATTGTCAGAGTTGAGGCCCATCCAGAAAATAACAGACCTGTAATTCAGATGCCATCAGAAGGTGAAGGAAGTGGGTCATGGAAATGGAAAGGTCCTGAAAAAGTCACCCTTCGTCAGACATATGAGCTAAATGATCTTAACAGAGACTCTGAGAGCTGTGACTCCTTAAAAGACAGTTATGGGTCAGGTGACAGGAAAAGGAGCAACATAGATAACAGTGAGCATCACCATCATGGAATCACTACGATAAGAGTCACGCCAGTGGAGGGAAGTGAGATTGGCTCAGAGACTCTGTCTATTTCTTCTAGCCGGGACTCTACACTTCGAAGAAAAGGTAACATCATTTTAATTCCTGAGAGAGGGAGCAGTCCAGAGAACACCAGAAACATCTTCTATAAAGGCACATCCCCCACACGAGCATACAAGGAATGAGAGGAGACATATCAGCTGGTCCATACCACCACAAAATAAACACATCTTGACACAGGTTCTGCTCTCTTTGTTTTGAGGTGATATTTACCTTTGATGTGCCAAATTATTGACCAGCAACCCAACTGTTGTTGAACACTGCTGATGTGCTATGTGCATGAGCCTGTGGAGAGCATGTGGTGGGGGGAAAAGCACAATGCCAGAACCTAACTAATGTGAAACATTTTCATGCAACTTGTTTCTTCAGACTCAAAACATTTATCTGAGGGTGATGATGTCAGTCAAAACAATGGTCTTGAACACAGACACTTTATTTCCTGAATGTGCCAACTTTTAATTTTAATTATGTTTGTGTCCAAAATTGACTGAATTTTTCATAGCAAAGGCTGTATCAGTGGTATATATTCACCTTTGCAGAATTTGCACCAAATCTTTAATACAGGATGGTGCTGATGATAACTTTACATGTTTTGAAAAATTGCATACTTATTAGACTCTACAAACACATGACATATTGACGTGCAGTTACTTTAAAAGTAATATTGCTAATACTATGATGATGCTGGCTGCATTCATTTAGCGTAGGAAATATTTACAGCTTTGTTATAGTGGATCTGTCACATTCAAAGATTGCAAAGGTTTTGTGTAGTTCTTTAAGATGTCTACTGCAACAAAAAATGTGTGGGTGACATTCCATTAAAATGGAATAACTATCTATTTTGAATAGTTTTGCTGCTACTGCTCAACTTTTGTTTAAGAACAGGTGCTACTAATGAAGAGGCTGCTTCTTAGTGGGCTAACTTGTAGAATTGTTTTAAATTATGTTTTTTAAGGGGTCTTTTAAAGTACTACAAGTAATTCAGATTTTCCATTTTTAAACCTCTTATTCCGTCCTTCAGCAACCCTTCCATTTTTTCTATTAGTTTTTAACCATATAATGCAGGACACCAATAACTGCAAGATGTACAAATGTGAAAGGTGAACCATGAGTAAATAAAAATAAACGGCCATTTTCCTGACCAGCTTCCAAGGAGACAGTAATTAATATCATAGCTCACATTTAGAAGCAGTCATTCACCTCACTTGCTTAGTATGCCACAAGAACAATCACAAGTTTCACCCCAGTCACCATCATTTAGGGGATTTATGCTTCGCTTTAAAAATTGAATGCCTTGGTATTGCAGAATCACTGAATGAGTGTTGCATTGTGCCACTACTACTGTTCACCTCCCTTGAGACACCCGCCAGAGCCTTCTTAAACATTGTATTCTTTCCCACCACTACCACTTAAGAATATGGAGGGTCTCTGCACCTGAGACAATACAGATTATTTTAGTAAATTGAGCTTCAAATATAATGAAAGAACTTGCCTGCCAAAAATCTCCATTGCCAAAAATTGTTGAAAGGATAAGCTCTGAAAGGAATAAGCATAGCATGTCCTGGGCATGCTAGAAGAAATGCCTCATTACGTTTAGCTCTGACTTAATAACTTAAACCATGAAGGAAGCCAGGGGCAGTGCTTGCCCAGTGCAGCTCCTCATTCTCTCCTAGATTATTTCCACCTGAAAGAGAACTACTATCAGATACCTCCCAGCTCCCCTACTAGTAGGGGAAGGGAATGGTTTAGCAGTCCCCTCACTGAATAAGTAGTAGCAGATCAGGTCTGTTCTCTGGCTTCTTGAGAGGAGTGTTTTGCTCTAAGTCCTCTTCTGATTTAGGGTATCAGAGAACCAGATACATACTACATAGTCAGAACCTGTCTATAGACCCTACCCCACAGAACTCTGAAGAAAAGCGCACTCTACCCCAGCCAAGTAGGAGGTAGAAGGAAGAATCATCCCATCCCAAGAAGATAAATAGCACAACACACACAGAGACCAAAAACAAAACAAAACAAACACAGCAAAAAAAAAAACAACCACACAAAAAAACTCAAAACCAAAACAAAATCCCAAACCCAACCCCAATCCTAAGTATTTTCAGAAGTATGAGGATGTTGTTTGCTAATCTGTATAGAAGAAGGAATTCAGAGTCAATGGAAAGCTTTATATACCTTCCCAGTTATACAGGTGCTCCAGGCTTAGCTGAGTGCTGTCAGCCAACCCTGTCAAGCAATGCTTTCCTCACCTGCCCATCACCCAGCACTGTGGAAGAGTGTTGGTCCTTAAGGAAATGACCACACTTTTCCTGCTAGTAATAGAAGACGACCCCATCATACATTTGATGATTGGGAGGAAGTATTCTGCAGGTTACATGTAAGAAGCTAACCAGGAGGGTTGCAGCATATTGTGTATGTTAAAGGCACAGTTTGTCGAAGGCACACTTTAAGGCACATTAGCTGGGAAAAATAATCGTAGATGCCAGGGAAAAAAAAGAAAAGAGTAATTTTTTAGAAATATGTTCTCAGACTCTAGTATTTACAAGTCAGAATTTGTTTTTTCTTTTTAAAAGGATGACTCTTTAGTCCTTGGTATTTAATATCAGATTTTGTACAAGATTCCTAGGAATTACAAACACTTGGATTGTCATGAACAAAACCCTTTGGATTTAGTTTAGTCTAGGTACATGATAAAGCAGGTAGGATTAGCTTTAAAGGAATGGGTAAGACACAATCACTGTTGGCCTATCAATGCAGGGAAATAAGATGCAATCATTTGTTAGTTTGTAAGTGCAGGGGAAAAGAACATAAGTAGATGAACCTGGAAATAATGGAAAATTGAAATGGAGAATAATGGCAATAAAGCAAAGATTAGAAAATGTTCCCTCTGGCAATTTAGCTGTTTTGGAAACAGCAGGATTCCTGGTGGGAGTGTTTGTTCTTTATTCCTTGGTTTTAGTCAGATATATATTGGCATATGTGTTGCTTTTATTACTCTAAAACTTGCTGCACTATTTCAAGTGCAGTGTGATATTTTTCCTAAGGTTTCCTATTTCTTAACAAAAGATTTTAAAGCTCTTGTGTAATCATTGAAATTGTGTTCTTTACATAAATATTGATATATTCTTTTTTACTCAAAGTGCCAAAGGCTACTGTTTTTAATAATGGCTTATCAAATTATATTACGTTAGAGAGCAGAAATGTAATAATATATACATTGGAACTCAGACCTCTGCATGTATATTTGATAAGGAGCCTTTTGTAAAATTACTCTTTGTTTACATTCCACTGATACCTTAATTTAAAATTAATCAAATAAATTGACAGGTGACATCTTCTTAGTGTTCTGATTTTCTTACTTGCTAACAGGCACGAATTTCTTTGTTAGGCTGTGCTTTACTGAGAAAAGAAAATACTCAAAAGTAAAATATGTTTTTAAATGAGAATTCTCTATATAAAGTATTGTGTTTAATAAAATGTTATGCAATGTTTTCAAATGGAAAGAATTTGTAAATTGCTATAAATGTATTTTGTTAAATAAGTACAGATCAATGCTACTGTGTGAGTTTATTGTGCTAACATCATGAAAATAAAGGTAAAATTCCTCATTGATGTTCAGTCATCTCTGTGGTGAAGCTAAGTCTCATTCCCCCCCCAATTATTTTTCAATATTAGGTATCTCGTGACACGTAAAAGTGGTCATCAGTGGGAAACATCAAAACCTTGCGTAGTTCTAAGAAGTTTTGAGGAACGGTGTCCAAACAAGCTTGTCTCTATCAAAAAAACATTTTACAAAAGAAGAAAGCAAGTGAATTGGCAACTTTAGGCCATGTGAGGACACATCTGCCAGATCATTCTGCAGGACCAGTTGCATTGCTAAGCCCCTAATGCCTCTAAACCACCTTGCCAATGTTGGTTAGAGCTGCCAGACATGGTGAGGCCCACCTTGGATTTGTGAATGAGAACAGGGCAGATGTCAGGAGCAAACCTGAGAGGAAGGGCTCTCCCCAGGGGAAGAAGTTAGGATGCAGGAATCATCAGGTGACATACACCCTTTGCTGGCAACAGTGAAAAATGTTACGCATAGCAGCACGCTGTGAAAAACACTGTCTTATCTAGAAGCCACACAAGGTATGTAACACCAAACACTGTCTCCAAGCCTGTCTTGAAACACCCTGAAACAGGGCAACAGCAGGGCCCTAAGTGCCTGGGATGGAAGACACTGCTGTAGCTGAGGCATGCATGGACATTGCGAATGGCATAATAAGGACCACAGGCCCTCCAATACATGGCAGCAAAGCAAACTGACTCCGAGCAGCTTTCCCATGTGTGTCTGGGCCTTTGTGCAGGCTGCCGCTTTGTAGTTGTGTGTCCTAGCAGGTGATCTGCCTCAGCTGGGGTGGTGGAGGCACTGGGCAGCTGATGGCACTGCTGGCTGCAGCCAGGCACCGCACTGCTGAGTGGTACAACAATGTCATACATGTGCCGTGCTCCCAGGAAGGCATGCTGAGGTTGACTGGTGTCACCCCAAGCTGTGGTGCAGATCTGGGTCACTTGGCAATCCCTGTCCCAGGACTTTCGTGACAATTTAAGACGAGGGCCCTCAAGCAAAAGAGAATCGGAAAACAGTATGCTGTCTCTCAGAGAAAGGGAAGTGTATGTACAGTTGTGATACTGCTCCCTCTGTAGTGACTGAAGGATCTCTCTGCTTGTGGCTGGGGCTGGAGAATGTCCTGACCCCACTGTGTGAGTAGCCAGTTTCAGGAGAGGCCTCTCCTTCGGCCAGCAGCAGGTGCTGGTGTGACAGCCCATTATCTGCAACAGCAGACGACTGTCTTGAATGAGGCTGCATGAAGCATGAGGGCTGGGAACCAAGGTTATGGTGTCCCACCCTCTAGTACACATATTGGTACCCTGGGAAAGCTACAGGCAGCAATGGTCCAGGTATGGCTCAGAGAGACCCTCAGAAGGAGTGCAAGAGAGTAAACCAGATCCTGCTAGCGTACGACTGCTGAAAGCTGACGTCTAATAAAAATCTGATGAGTTCTCCTCTGGGAATGGCCCCTTCCATGTACTACACAGGGGTCTAGACAGTTAGTTCAAACATTTTAAAAGGCACATTTTTAAACATCTAAAGTTAGGCTAAAAATGAAGTCCCCCTCTGAAGGGTACCTTTGATGTAAAGGTTGTGTTATAAAACTTGATCTAAGATGAGAAATTACCTCTACTGACAAACCTTGTTTTATTCTCTTAGACCATTCTGGCTACAGCAACACTGTCACTAAATTAAGAGAGCTCACTGTGATCCAGATGGATGACTGTATCTAATCATGCAAAGGAGTTTTCAAATGTATGAGTGATTAATCTGAAACTTAAATCTATTTTGTGCTGGATTTTAAAAGAGCTTCAGAGGTCTTGATTTAAGAAGCCACATAAGACAAGATCGTACCGTAATCAGTTTGGTATAGATTTATGAAGACCTTTTATATGACAGATCAGTGCACAGCTAATTTGGCAGGAACATTTTAAAGGCATTACAACCCTGGTTCATAAAATAGTGAATAAAATCTCTTCACAGACCTTATAGCACAGAATGTATCAAGCATTGGACAAAACTAACAAGTGTCTCCGTACTGCACATTCAAAATAAAAGTAAGGGAACTCCAGCTGCATACATGTGCATACACACGCACACATAACAAAGTTAACGTGTTCAAGCCAGGCTTTAGAAAGAAAGATAAACAGATAATTTAAATCGAGGAACAAATTGTGGCAAGGCTGCAAATATTCTCTCTAAAATTTTTCTGCTTTGCCCGTAGTAATCTCTTCAGGTATTCCAAATATGCGTAAAGTCATCATTTGTTTATACCTCCCATAGAAGAAATCTGTTCCTCCAATGGTTTGCCATAAAGGATAATAGAAAACTTGCACATTCCATGGCTTTACCAGCATAGCCCTGCTAAAAAAAAGAGCTAAGATGAGAAGTGATACAGAACTCAAGCAAGTCTGCTCAGACCTAGAAAGCACCTCTTATGTTTGAGAAAAAAAAAGAAAAGAAAAAACCAACTTTTTTTTCCCAGAAAAATCTCCCTACCTTCAAAGGCCAACTGACATTCAGCTTTTTCCAACTGTATTACTTTTCCAGTGATGCTCAGAGAGAAATGAGTGTCATGGGGATTTGTGGATCTGCCAAGTCTCTGCGGCTACTAAATGATGCATAAGGGAAAGCTCTGCTCTCTCACCAAATCATTCAGAGGAGACTGGAGCATATCTGGGTGCGATGTGATCAACAGAATTTGATTCTTTTCCTATTTCTCTTCCTGCTTCAAACTGAGCTTGTTGATTACTATGTCTATTCCTACACTGTACTGGGGCCAGAAAAGTAGCTCTGCTGAGAGAATAACATCACACAATTAGGAGCAATAGCTTTGTTCATTTTTACCTGTAAAGTATATGGCAATATAATCAATGCTTTGCACACAATAGCCATATTTGAATTTTCCCTAAAACTAGCTATAATGTTTTTTCAATTAGTACAGTCTATGTTTATCAAAGTCTTCAGTATGCATTCCTTTGGTGTTCTTTCATATACACATTCATGTGATGTTCATTGCCTGAGCTACATAATTCGCCCTGAGGGGCAGTCACCCTGGAACTTGTTTGCTTCAGACCAGAAGAGGTGTGGATACTAAGCAGAGTGGCAGGTGTACACTTTTTTTAGCAGAGCATCATCAGGGGCTGAAAATCTGTTCCCAGGCCCAAAAGAAATATCAGCTAAAATCTCTGCACGGTATCAGTTGCAGTCTCCTCTGGTACTTCTTATCTTTCTGTATAGTCCGAGACAATTATCTTCACTCTTATCAGAGAGGAGAGTTTTCACAGAAGTGGTTCCAGCAACCTATATCTCCCAACACCGAGAGTGCGCCAGCCTGGCAGGGGGATAGTTGTAGGCTTTGGCCACTTCCAGGTTTTAGTTTCCTGAGAACTACCATGGGTCTGATGCGAAATTAATGCCTTGGTTTACTACCAGAGACAATGAGGTTTCCACCTTTTAATAATGAGCAGAAAAATGGAAGAGAAACATGTGGTTTAAATGATCAGGACAGCTAAGACTTTATAGATCACATTCTGCTTGGTAATACAAAACAAAAGTGCTGTGAGCTCTGTATGCCTAACAGATTGTGGACTTGTCTAATCTGCTAAACCAAGGCAGACCATTGGAAGAGGTTTCTTTAAATGCTTTCATTTTTAATGAGATTTATGAAAGAGTCCTCCTTTCACTAACCTTTTTTATGATGCAAGTAGAAGAATTCAGATATGAGTTAGCAAAAAAATATCTTATAACTTACCCAAGAAAAGAATATGAGTCAGGAGAAAGTTCAAACAATGAGTCAAGAGAAAGTTTAAGGTGCTTTCCAAAATGGAAGATTAAGCAGCACTTAACAAAGCACAAAATCATCATTTGTAAATTTGTACATGATGTTTATCAAGCAGAGTAGGCAGATAATTAGTACAATCAGTGCTTTCTTAATCCCTCTTCAATTATTCATCAAATAATTGAAGACTGGTTCACTGTAAAACAATTAATATCCTCCATAGTTAAGATACAAAATGTGCCTAGTTTACAAAGCCCCCCGAGCTCTTGTCATTGGGAGGGGGCAGGGGAGGAACCAAAGGAACTGATGAGAGCATATTTTAATCTGTGAAGTGATACAAAAGCTACATGAATACTTTATGAGATTCAAGATTAAAAATTAGGAAAATCACAACAAGGAAGAAGAGTAGCTAATTCAACACTGGACACGGAACTGACACAACTAAAATACTTCAGAACTCATGAGAGGAGCATATTGCCAGGTCAAGCTCACAGAGTGGATTTTTAGTAAGGATGGTGAGTTGAGCAGTAGCAGTTGTGTGCCACTAAGCAGTGTTAGACTGTATAAATGGTCTGTTGTTATAAAGAAAAACCTGTAGAGAGACATGGCAAGACACGTGCTGCCATAGAAACAAATGTAGCTGCTAGATATACTGCATCATTGCTACACAAACCATGGATCAGCAGTATACCATGAACTGCATCTAACTTGCTTTGTTCAATAAGAATTTAAAATCTGAAATAGATACATGACGATCAATTATTATATATAATACAACATAGCTGCACAGACTTGGCATACTTGCTAACAGGACTTAATAACTAGTGGAAAACTGGATATGAAAAACTCTAAAAAATTAAGGATTATATATCATTCAGAAGCTTTAATCTGATGTCCAGAGTGCTTTGCATCCTCAGAAAAATGAAAAAAGGCTATAGTACCTGATCTTTCATTTCTTATCCAGGCAATATCCCTATAGCACTTACAGGGTGCTTTACTTGTGCAGTTTTTGTAGCTACTTCCCACAGAATGAAGTTCAAATTCCGTATTTCTAATGCAAGACCATCTCTCCTATTCCAATCGATGGTACTTTCTTGTACATAAGGAATCCAACTGCCAGAACCATACACTACAACACTGCACCTCATCTTCTATTATAGCCAGTCTTGTACCAGTCTTGTAAAGACTTACCAGCCTGTTTCACCTAAAGTGCAACTACTTTATGTGGAATTAATGAACTCTTTGAACAAATAAAAATAAGCTACTGTCTAAATCACTGCAGGAACTGGACTTTAAAGTTTACTTTTATAAAAAATGATAATGACAACAGTTGAAGGCTGAAATGTTATTTCTGTGTAGTCAGTATCTCATTATTCATAATTCTATAGTGAAGTGCAAATGTATTTCTGCTTTAAAATTATGGCACCATGCAGCATTAGATTATCCAGAGAGAGTTTAGCATTGATATATAACCGATATATTGAATTCTAAGCCTGCCTGATTCTCACTTCCTTAAAAGGATTTGACTACATGAAACAAATTAGTAGTATAATAACTTACAGGGAGAGATGTAATATCTGTTATGTGTGTTATATTTAGGGCATTTGGTAGATGTTGTAATCTCCTGCAACTGTATTAATCTTTACTGAGTGCTGCCAGTTCCTGGTAGAATTCTGATGATATCACTTAAATGGGAAAAAAAAATGACATCTTTGAAAATTCTTCAGTTTTGCTCTCTTCTGTGAGACCAAAATAAGGTGTTCCATTTAAATGCACTCCTACATGGATTTCACTGCATAATGGTACTCAGTGGCAGCAGCTTACACAGTAATGCTGCTTTGTATTGAAAAGCATGAATTGACCTTATGTAAACTGCAGTCATTGTTTCCTGCATTAATGAAAAGATCTTTCATCTTTCCAGAACAGAAAATTCAATTGAATTAAGAAGCTATTAATCCAGAAGTTCAGATATTTGCAATGTTTACACATCTCTGACACCAATACCATAGAATAACCCATGCAAGCAGAAGCCTCTGGATATGAATATCACAGATCTATCATGTTAAGCATAGAAGTGTTGAAAGTACTTTCAATCTATGTCTTTTTAAGAAGACATATACTTTCCAAATATGGAAGAAATACACATTTTTGGATGTTTTGCTGAGCATCCAGTTGATTCTGGTGACTCTTCACCTTGCTGAGAAAAGGGCTGCCTTTTGGCTCAGCAGCGTTGGTTGGTCTCTGGGAACATGTTATGCCACATGTCTGTTGACTATATTGTCTCTCCACTGAACACAAAGTTCAAATCTATGAGTCTTCTGCTCCTAACTGCCTGAAAGGAGTCTTAAGAAAGAAAACTATTCCATTTGGGTTCACCTTGTTTTTACTCCTTAAGAGTGCTTGGTATATACTAGAGTAATGAGTACTAATTAAGAAGGTGAGACAAAAGGACAGAAGGTTTGTATATTGGATGCTGTTTCTTTTCAAACTGTCATCTACATCACCTTAAAAAAAAAAAAAAAGGATGTAGTAGCTCTTGGGACAGTGAAGACCCAGTTATAATGAACAAGATCCTTTAACTATCATAGTGGATGTTAAAAATTTCTGCAACACTGTATGTTAGCTAATGTAATCACTCAGTGTTTTCAGGATCTGAATTCCACTGAATTGACTGGAACCAGATAAATCTAGGGGAAATGTATACTGTCAATTCAACCCAAGATTAAATAACCTCATATGTTGAAATCTAACAGGGAATCTTCTAGCTGCTGCTACCAGTTACAGCTCTGCCCAGGTAAGCTATCCTGACATGACATAATGTCAAAATATGGCACACACATGGACACTTATGTGATTGATGGGTGGATTAAATTAATTTCTAAAAGATTAAAAAATAAAAAGAAACATCCCTTTGAAATGACCAGACTTATTTGATAACTGCTAGTAAGAAACCAGATGCACTATCCTTAGTATGACTGTGTAGAACATGTGGATTCACACAGGCTCAGTGCAGCCCTGGCTTTCCTTGTTCCAGCACAAGTAGTCTGTGTGAGGCTTTGAGCTTTGAAAAT
This sequence comes from Gymnogyps californianus, assembly GCF_018139145.2. Taxonomy (NCBI): domain Eukaryota; kingdom Metazoa; phylum Chordata; class Aves; order Accipitriformes; family Cathartidae; genus Gymnogyps; species Gymnogyps californianus. The sequence goes on along the minus strand of NC_059478.1, from coordinate 15,333,449 downwards.
TGTTAGCAATAAGAGCCTGGGAAATAACAAAACTGGGGTAGTAATAGCAGGGGTCAGTGATTAACCAGCATGGAAATTGCTGACAAGCAACAGAACAAGGACAAGAGGGGAAGACAACAAGGTCTGGAAACCTTTGCTGTCTCCAGTTTCTTCCATTCTCCTTCAATGCTCTTAGAAAAGTGGAAATCCAGGTATTTTTTAAATTTTATACTATCTAGCACTCCTCACCATAGCATTGATGCCATGTACTAGTACCCTTTCTTCTTTTCTCACAAAAACTACAACTCCATACAATAGGTTGTGTTCACCTCTTTCTTCCTTTTACTGTATACGTTACTTTTCTTTTTCCTTAGATCAAACATGTTCTGGGAAGCACAGTCTCTCCCTGTGTTTGTCATTACACAGTGAAAAAGATAGTGATTGTAACCTATATAGATGGCCATAATATATATGTCAAAAAGTGACCCTAGAGGGTAATATCTGCCAAGCTTTTACGTGCTAGCAGTAAGGACACCAGGAAAGTTACTGCATAACCCAACATAAACTGCTATACCACAACCCACTGAGACAATATTGGGCCCTACTGTATTGGCAGTATGAATCACTGGCAGCGTTATGCCCCTTTGTCTACAGAAACAAAAGCTGACTGACACACACTTCTGGCAGGCTGATACTGCTTCAAGGTACCTATTTTTAATGCTCTCCATTCCTTCTCTCCCTACTAAAAAAGGACAAAAAGATTCTACAGAAGGGAAGTGCAAATAATGTGCAGTACCATCACATGTATCTTTCAAAACAGCACAGTGTCTTCCAAAGCAGATCAAATAATCAGCACTAACAAAACCATCAATGCAAGCAGGGGCTAATTATTAACCCACACTAATAATGAAAGCAGCAGCATTTCAGCTCTATCCTCAGTGTTAAAATTCAAAACCTCAAAATGAGAAATGTTCTAGTTGGAACCTAACAAATGTCCTAACCCTCTCTCTCACCAATCTGTTTCCTGCCCATCAAATCCAATTGACTGACAGGCACTTTGTATGAGCCTTTGTACTATGTAAGCTCCAGTAATTCCTTCTTTTAGGAAGCCTTTCATACCTGCTCACTGTTAAGAGGTGAAAAAATGTGTCTGTGTGAAGAGAATAAGTAAATTTGGCAGAAAGGAACCCATCAACTCCCATTAGCACTACTCTTGGGTATGGCAGCTGGGATGGGCCAATGGCCATAACTAGCCACTTTCTCATCATTTTACTTAACCTCTCAAGAGATAGCGATGAGATCTTATTGGCCCAATTAGCATCTAAATCTTGTCAGACTATCTTATTTCAGACTTAGTCAAGATTGTTTGGACAGGTGAAGCTACGGAGCTAAAAAATACTGAGAATGACACATTTTATGACATGAATTGGTCATTTCTTCAAGGAAGAGGAAGGATTATTTCTCTCTTACCATTTCCTTAGCAACAGAGAAAATGTTCTTTTTCATTTATAGAAGAGCCTTGATTTCAGGATTGCCAGAAAATAGAAGCATCTGCTTCTAACCAAGGCATCTTCTGAATAGCACAGGACTTTCAGTTAAAACCCTAAGAGCTTTTTAGACCTTATGTCTTATTATGGCAATTATTTCAGATAAAAGGAAATTACAAAGCCTGAGGTATGGGAAGGCTTTCATCACACCATGTAGTGCTCATATTATAATCCCTCCCTAGGAGAGAACTTGCTTGACAAATACTATAAATAGGAGTCTACATAAAAGGATAAATAATTATTCATCTGCTGATAAATTCTGACAGATCATCTTTCCTATGCAACTTGAGTGAAAGACATAATCAGAAAGTCCTTGATCTGTTAATGGGCAAATAGCACTCTACATCCAAACTACCTTGAAAAATACTGAAAGCTTTAAAATGTTAATTTACATTTTTCTCTTTGTCAGTGAGGTAGTATCACTGAACTCTAAGCATCATATTGACACAGGACTGTGGGGTTTTTGTTTGTTTGTATGTTTTTTTACTTTTTTACCCTAATAATGTTTAGTAGAGTTATTTTCATTTCCGCTAAATTCAGCCTAAGTTCTCAAGCATTGCTTTTTGTTTGGGAGGCTGGCCACTGTCTTAGTTGAGAGAAGGGGCTAAAATGAATCATAATTAATTCATTAAATCAATATACGAAACCAAAAATTTCTTACCAACTGCTACACTTGTTCTTTACTCAGAGTCATTATGTCAATTTCAAATGGGCACACAGGTAATATTGGAGAAAAAAGTAAAAAAATTCTGCAGCCACCAACTATAATCCCATTATGTAATGATTGCTGGAGTCTCCAAACTAAGAATTTCAGCTAGTCTCACTCCTTATAGAGACTGAAGAAATTTTTAGGCAACGCACTCGGATGACTGTACAAGTATATGTCATTAAATAGAACCTAGAAATGGAAACAGATACAATCTCTACAGCTTCTTTACTTCTGTCCTGCCAATTTGGAGGGAGAGGAGGTGACTAGTGCTGAAGATGAATGAGAGAAGTATTTCTCCTTTTCTGCCAGACCAATTATTTTTAGAATCACTATGCTGCCGAGAGTTTGGGGCCTGCTGTGATAGCAGATCTGAAAAATCAGAATAACACACCTCTAGTGTACAAAAGGATAATGATTTTTAAGAGATTTAAAAATACATGAATGCATAACAACCTGTCTTCCAAAAATCTTCCGCTCAAGCCATGGGGGGAGGGGGGGGAGTTGTAATAAAGGCTTTAACCATGTGATATGGCCACATTTTGTGGAACAGCTTAGGGTTTTTTTTTTTCCATTTTTGCCCATGAAATTAAACATTTAAAATAAAATTATAATAGTTCATATTCAAAATGAACCCTCCATGCCAGATCTCTGAAGAATAATGATGCTAAAAATAAAACGTTACCAGGGAAACTGAATGGAACAGAAATTAGCAATAGGGCCTGATCTAAAGCCACCGAAATAAATGGGAACAGGATCAAACTACACTGAAGAAAATAAATCTGTGTTTCAGAATTTCCTCCTTTCACATTTTAGTGGCTTCTGTTCCATGTTTGTGAAGAAATCAGTTTGACCTGAAATAACACATAACCTGTCAGTAGAATACAGGTTCCTAAGATTCACTGTGCTGGGTACTGAGAATTCAGCAACAGGAGCTTTTGCATGGGCATTTTTAAGAAGACGCTGGCCCATTTTTGCTCCCTTGTCCTTTAAGGTTACAGACTAGAAACAGGAAATAAACTTCAGTTGAGGAAATACTAGAAAAGAGCAGAGGAGACAATATAGCTGACTACATGGGAAACCTGCAAGGCACATCTTAGCCTGGACTTTACCTTGTGGAAGAAACATGACGACAGGTGGCAGGCACAGGTAACGTGGCATCCCAGAATGATGAAGAAGAATACACAGCTGGCTGATGGAGGAAAGGGGCCAATTGGTCGGATAACTGGCTCAGCAAGAACGCAGAAAAGGAAGTTACTTCATGGGAAGGAGGAATGAGAGTGAAGTCCAAGTTCCAGCGCTCAGGATGAGGCAGACACTGCAAAGGAAATTCAGTTGTAAAATGGTCTGTGTTTCCACATAAATATAAAGACAGCAACAAGGATAAAAAGACAAACTGGCTCAATTTGGTCTCAGAACTAAAAGGTACTGTCTTTGAGAACATTATTTACCAACTTCATTTTTGTGTCATTGACAGCTGCTGTTATTAATTATTTGGCTAATACTTCCTGGTCCTGGGGCCATAGGCCATAACTCTGGTTTTTTGGAAAAAAATGGGGAAAATCCCATTGAATAAAATCCACCTCACTTTGTTCCATCAGTAACAGAAAGGCACAGCTGAATGCTAATGCTCTCAGGACCTCCAAAACTATATTCTTACAGCACTAGGCCAAACGTACAAATCTCATGCAAAAGAAGTGGCTTTTGTTAAAATGCCCATCATTGTCTTATGACAAAGCCAAAAGCCCAGATGCAGTCTTTGTACAGGAACCACTCCACTAGCCACACCAAATATTTGTACATGCAAGTAACATTACTGCAATCCATGGGAATTCTCATATGATTATACCCACACTAATGTGATCAAGATTCTGTAATTTTACTCCTGACAGAGACCTGCTCTTGGATGCCATATTACTACCTGTAACTGGTTAGTTCTGTCTTTTTATTCAGTACTAGTTTTCGTAGTGGTATTTTATTTTCCAGTGCAAAGAGTTTCTTACCAAGTCTAGTTTAACGATTCTTTCTTCCAGCGATATAGGAAATCTCAGACTACCTCATTTAACTACGGCTGATGAGGCTACTCTTTACATTCTTTCAAGCAAATGTCTTAATTTACTAGCAGGGTAGTGGGGAAGTAGAGACAGGAAAAAATTCCTGTTAAGCAGTTCAGCATTTCCTGTTAAATCAAGAATGAGGTAGCTTCTGCTCTTGTTTATATTGACACAATCACACTGACTTGTAGAGGGCTTTGTACAGGCAAAGGCAGAGGAATACTTCAGCCATAAGTACATTACTGTTAGTAACAAGCATGATTTTGCCAAAGTAATCTGCTTGAGGACTTGTAGAGGAGTTAAATCACCTCTCTCTTCAGTGAAGAGAGAAGCAGGTACCCAATTATTTCTTAAACACCGTTTCAAACTCAAAATAGGATTTACTTCATGTAGATTTGCAGTAAGGTTTATTTTAAAGTGAGGGAGAATGCTGACATCTACAAAGCTGAAGTAGTTTTCCTACCTGTTTCTTCATAAGCAGCTCAAAGGCTGGTTTATCTCTATTCCAAATTCCTTGTTCCAAAGCCAATCTCCCATTTAGGAGTCAGTCCTGGACTTCCATTTAAGGTTATTGCAATTATTGCAATGACAATCCTTCAACAGCAAAAGCTTTACTCTGTTAGTATTCTGGTTATAAAACAAAACCAAAATACAGCTCCTGGCATGGCTTTTTTCAACTGTCTGAATGTCCTCATATGGGGGGGTGAACAAGACTCTCAATATCTACTTAGCGCCAACTGGCTACAAGAGGTCCCCAAGCCTGGCCTGCACTGCACTGATTTCCCCCTTAGTGTAAGAGCTAACAACTTGAGTTAGTTTTACATAACTGAAATTTCATCTGTTCTTTCACTTATATTAGCAACTCTTCCATCTTATGTTTCTAAACTCCTTCTGAGAAAGTCAAAAGGTGGAAAATTATTTAGGATACATTTCATTAAGAGTCTAGATACTCTAATTTCAGCATACAGATACACACATTCATAAGGAGTATAGAGTAACCTACCACAAAGTAAAAAAACCAAACTTCTCTATTTCTGAATAGGTTAGTCTGCTGCTATAAAATAGCCAATTAACTATTTTCAGATAGAAGACATTACTTCAGGATTAAATTATTTACAGAGAAGTACAACGACTCCAGACTTGACATCTCCATCCCACATTTGCTAATTTTAACACCAATCTCAAGCTTATTTCCTCACTTCACCCACAACTTCACTGTGGTATTGGTATCAGATCTCTGCCACAATATCCATTCCTACTCAATGATGGCAGAAAGGCTCCCCTATTTGCGCTACTGCTCCCCAACTGAAGAAATCTTAATATCTACATCCTCCTTGAAAAGAGTGAAAGCTTAATACTTACCAAAGTAACTACCTAAATACCTGTCTGCTCTTGAGGATTATGGTGTAAAACTCCTCTGCATCCCTAGACTTGTTCTAGATAAACCCTAGAAACAAAAACACCAAAGAAAATCTGTACTGTCTATGACACTGACAGCTGCACACAAATCAAGCCAGTCCAAACTCACAAAGGGCACACTGCCACATATGAAAGCAGACGAATTCCACATAGCAATGTCTATAGCACATTGCATCTTCAAAGCACTGGTGTAACATAATTCTTTGATCCTTGCAGCACAATGGTGAACTAAAAAAGGATCATTATACCACTATATACTTAATATATAGATAATAAACAAGAAGAAAGAGCTATGAGGCTTGCTGTTTACAGGGTCTTCTCAGACCTCTGATCATTTAGTTTCTCTTCTGCAGTTCAGAGGCTTACCTCTCACACAGGTATAATGTAGGCTGTACTTGCTATAAAAGTTTTTAAAAAATCCTGTAGTACTGGCCACACAGTGGCTTCCTGCCACTGAAACCCACACTCTGAGTTGTCTTATTTCCTCACCATTCAGGAACTTAGTGCCATGCTTTTTCAAGTCATTACACATCAACTTAATGGTGGATTTCACTCTCCCAATAAAAAAATAAAAATAAAAATAAAAAAAAGGAGATGCAGAACTAACCACAGCAGATCATCAGCTAACACTGAAAAGCCTTAGGGAGTTCACCTAATTGAGAGTTCTGAATTCTGCTGAAGAAGTCACTACAACCCACTAGACAGAGAAAAGAACAGCAGCTTTAACTGGCAGTGCAGAAAGATATTGGCATATGACAAAAGTTTAAAGTAGCAGAAACTCAGTGCAACCTTTTCTGCAAAGAAATTTTTCTTTTTGATGAAAATTCTAAAATGAATAGCTCCTTTCACTTAAAACAATCATTAAAATATAAGGAGATTAAAAAAAAAGTGAACTGGGCAGAAACTTCTGGACTTAGCCTCATCCCCTTCTTTTCACTACCCACTCCTCCTGTGACACTTGCAAGAAATCTGCCACCTTAAAACCCTAGACTGGGACAGAGGAGGAAAAAAATAAAAAAACAAGAAAAAACTCTGTAGGAACACAGGTTTGAGAGAAAGCTGTAGGTCTTCAAGTCTAGGTTGCCTGCAAAAGCAAACACCCATGAAATAAATGTCTAGTTCTGGCATTTATGGTATAGAAAACTTAAATAAAATACATTCAACATTATGCAGTGAGACAGAATATATATGAGAGAATGAGCACTGAAGTATAGCAAGAGAAGCAGCAGCAGCATCTGAAGCATCGGACGGATAGAGACTAATTTCCCATTCATGTAACTATAACATATAGGTGCATCACAGGGCCAGTGTTTTGGCATTGCTCATTAGCATTGCTGAACACTCCAGAGTTACCTGCATTTGATTTGTCTGTGTCAAGCCTTACATTTGCACTTGGATTTGCTTGTGAGCCACGAAACTCTGACCCTGCAGCTGGATTTCCACCAGAGGAACTCTGTGCATAGGCAGGGACTCTGCAAAGGCACAGAAACTTTGGTGTAAAGATCCCTTTGCAGTTAAGTCCTTAGATTCTGAGCAAGTATGAGCAGAGTCTGTCTATATTTGTACAATGAGTCCATGAACCTTATTGAGACTTCTAGGGGTTACTATAGCATAGATATTTACTAAGCAGTAATAATTACTATGCTATTATGTTTTTATTCTACTTCTCTTGGGTTATGCTTATTGAAGTCAGCTGCACTATTTCTATTTTCAAATTTCTTGAAGCTTTTAAAGATGTCACTGCATTTTAGAGAAAGGAATCTTAATTCTCTTTCGTGCATAAAGTACTCAGGTTTTTAAATTAGAAACAATGAAGAAATTGTCAGCTGGAAAACAAAACTGTTTGTCATTTCTATCAAATGGAATTTAGCAGTTACTAAAGCCAATACACAAGAAAGAAATATCTAACATTAAAATCCAAAAGTACAAAATGTTTCTTCCTCTTGCCCGAGTCACGTTGCATTGGTCAAGTAAGAGGGTAGGAGTTTGCTCTTTTGAAAACATGATCCCACTCTTATGCATCCGGGTTTGACTCGTGATTCATGATAATTTGGCTGTGCTAAATCAACACCAACCATTCCAGCTGTAAGAATGAAACCACAAGGAGTACTGAGAGATCATGTGGAAATCCTCAAATCTCAAAATATAAGTAGGTAAATCGGTATCAAAGAAGGTCTGATTCAAAGTCCATTGAAGTCAAGGAAACAGCTTTTGAAAGGAATTTTGGATAAAGCTGTGTGAACTCAAGAAACCAGTTAGCTCAGTGATATTTTTGTTATCATGAAGTGTTTGAATAGGAACCCAAATTAATTCTACATGATTATTCAGTTCTGCATTCGCATTGTTGCAAACCTACACCTCTCATAGTGGCTTTGAGTTCTCAAGCTATGCTTGTCACTCAGTCACAAAAGTCTGAAAGTCCCCATCAGAACCCGGACACTGTTATGAATTAGTCATAGTGAAACATCTACCACCGAGTATCACAAATCCCATTGCGTTCTAAAGACTGGCTTGCATTAAAGCATCTACACCATAGTCAGAGGGTGGGTGCAGCCAAGCAGAGACAAGGCTGAGAGCATGATGACTGCTATAAAAATGAAACCCCCATCTCATAGCTTGTTTCCATCACTGAGGAATATTATTCAGGGATTCGAGTCCTCTGTTGTTCCTCCTCCCATTCTTCTCCATGTCTCCTTTTAGAAGATGTTGGGAAAAGCAGAAATATACATTTCAGTGCAAATATTTGCTCAAGGGCATTGACCTCAACAGATTTGTTCTACACATGATGAAGTCTGTACACAGGTATGGGGGCCAGAGCTAGGTTAATGCTAGCTCAGACATGCGTATTCATACTATAGACTTTCCAGTTATAGTGTGGACATACTGATAGGTTTATTAAAAATATCCTCACCCTTAGTCTGGAAATCACTACGTGTTCAAAATAAAGGTATTCAAGGAGCAGTCTATCTGGCACCAATAAATACAGTATGAGTCCAAATCAAAGAACTGTCCCCCCTCTTGCATTTATAACCCTACTTGCATTTATAACCTCCTCCTCCCCCCTACATAACTTGCTTTTTTCCTTCCTTACTGTAATCAGAAGCAATGCTAACCTCTCTAAATCCATGATTAAACCAGGGTACATTTGCCACGAAGAACTTTGGCAAAAATCCTTAGCACATGTAGTGGCTGAGGTATTCATGACACCACACTGCAATGTTTGGTAGTAAAAATTGTCACCACTCTCTGGAAGTAAAAAGTAAAACTAGAGAAGGTCAGAATAGGTGAAGGATACAATAGAAATCCTGGTTCAAATGTGTGCCTCACCATATGTAACTGCTTTGTCTAAGTCTAGAAAATACAAATCTTCCATCTTGCAAACAGTATAAAATATTTGATCTTTTAAGAATCAAATCAGAAAACAACGGCCAAATTAAGAATTAATTTATCTGAAGTAACTCCAATGCAGTTAGTGGAGCCCGACAAATGAGAGCAGCTGTTATACCAGATTCATGCTCAGTGATTCTGCAATCACATTTAGTCACCTAACAAGTAAAATGATGCTGGCAGCTCTCTGAGCATTATTTTCTCTAAAACGTTATTGATTTTTGTTTTCTGGAATCTGACAGAAAGGTTCACAATATAGGTGTTAATCAGTGATTTTTAATGGCTATTCATTTTACACACATTTTTGGTTCTCGGGCCAGATTTCTATATCCAACCCAAACACAGCTCAATCTTATTGTTATTATTAATCATTTGTTCAGAGTTGTCATTGTGGGCTAAACCTTTTCAAGTTGATGCCCCCAGGGTTCATGCACAAATTTGCAAACTCAAGGGTGGATTTTCATAATGCGTTATCGACAGCATTTGCATCTTCTTGTAATTACTCTAGCTCAAATAAGATGTAGGCATAAGGACCCCAGAGTACAATATTTTCCTTCGTTACCTTTTAAAATCTTTGTATTGACTCTCAGCAGAGTAGATATTTTTTAATCAATTTAAATGTAATTATTTTTGTAGTAACCCTATTTTAGATTTATGGACATAACCATTTACTTTGGCTTGCATGCCAACTCCTCTGCTTGGGAAGAGAAACAACAATAGGCAATTTATATCTCCCTTCTTCCACCTTTCTCTCCTGCACATCCCAAACACATCGCTCTGAATGCCAGGAATCAAAGCCTGCATGATATCAGTTCAACACATTAAGTTAAATTAACAACAAAAGAAAAATCCCAACTCTGAATTGGTCACTTCTGAGTCATGTACACATCAAAATGCTCAGTAGCCATATTAATATAACTCATTTCCTAAGCATTATATATTTTGTTATTATTGCAACCAAAAAATAATTATTCACTACAAATGCCTCTTTGTCTTTACAGTATAGGCACTGGAGCCTGTTCAAAATTTTAAGACCACATGGATAGAGCTGGGGGAGGGAAAGGAATCCGAAGAACTTTCTCTCAGTTGCTGTGGTCCCACTTGTAAGAGACTGAAATGACAAGTTTGGGATTCAGATATGTCCCTTTTTCAGAAAAAGTCAAACATTGAATACCAACTTATATCTCCTCCAAGATTTCTTACATAGCACAGCCAGTTGCAGTGATGTCAGGAAGCTAAACATCAGATGACTACTTTCAAATGCAGATCCTTGTCTGCTCTTGAAAATTGATTAAGCCTGAATTTACAACTTTGAGGCAGGTCACCTGCTACTGTGCCTGATTCTACAGAAATGAACTCAATGAGCCAGGTGGCACTGCTCGCATTCCCCAAAAAAAGTCACGACACCTTTTCCCTCTCCCTGCTGGGAGCCCAGTCTGATATGCCCTACTTCTATGACCTGTTCCTAAAGAGGAAAATAAGGCTGGATCCAGGCCAGGTCCCCAAACTTTGAAATCACTCAATAGTATTATTTACTGAAAAGGCAGTGTTCTGTAACATCAAGTAAAAATAACAGCTCGTATTGCAATTAAAAACAATAAGCTAATGAGGAGGTAAGCTTACAGTACTCTTAAAAAATTTTGAGGGATTGTAGGTTTTACAGTCTTAAATAAATACGCATTGTTGTGGGCAAGATCTTGAAATTAATAAAAGTAATCAAGACCTGGTATATTTTATGTGGCTTGTATGTGTTGGTAACCTGATATACAGATGGAAGTTACCATTCAAAGGAAACGCCCTGCAGTCATCTGCAATAAGCTGAAAGCACAGAAGAGAAAACAGGCTAATGAAATTTTATAACTTCATTTCATTTGATATAGACAGACTATGAATACCTGTAAAATAGCCATCTATACATTTGTTTCCCTGCCTAAATGTAAACTATGGGTCATTATCATTTTCTGTAGTCAGGGTTCTGTCATCACTGGGTGTTAAGGGCATTCATTTCCTCACCTACATCTTTTCCATACATCTTTCCATACACCATACCTACACATCTTTTCTTTTTTTTTCTTCATTGTCTGCAGTGTGGGTCTAATCCACTGTTTTCAGATGGTACTGGCTTGTACCTTACAAAGAATTTCAGCCTAGTGCAGTTTAAACACACAAAGATCTGAAAAATTTCCATGAGATGAAGCACCCACAATGCAATGGGGTACATCAGTACACTGAAGTTGATGGCATTGCATTGGACAACGTCCACATAAAATAAGAATTCAGAGTAAGATTCAAAAGAAAGATGGCAATGGACAAAAGCAGATGCGCTGACTACAAAAAGTTAAACAATCATGAAATGAAAACCAGACAGTTTCACAGGTAAACTACTGTGCAACTTCACAGCTTCAAATAAACTGAAGCCTATTATTCTATCTTCATCCTTCCATCCTCCATATATCTTTCGTATCTGTCCAATAATGACCAAATAATTCCCTTTCACTGTCTATTAAGTCATTTTCTTCGCTAACATCACCTCATCTCCTTGTTGCACCAATTCTTTTCTTTCATTTCACAGTTCATGGGCAATTACTGTTTGTTCCATTTCCTTCTTCTAATTTACCTTCTCATCATAATCTTCTTTACCAGATGTATTAAACAATAAGTATTCATTACTTCTAAATGTTTCTAACCGTGATTCTATGGAGCCTGTGGGTGTTAGTATAATGACCTGTCAAAAATAAAGTGCATAAAAGAAGAAGTATTTATAAAAAGAGAAATACCTTTATACATTATAACCTATATCCTCTTATTTGTATTTCAGGTGGTAAATATTAGCTGCAAACTTCACTTGTGCTTGAATTAGGAAACATTTTTTCAGGGGCTTGTGTGAATGTAGAAAGGCTGCTCTAAAATAAATTGCAAGTTCGGGACTAGTGTTTTGATTAACTTGATCCCAAAGAAGAGAACTGGCATGGAGACAACTCATTCCATGAAAAAGTTGCTTTTTTTTTTTTTTGCTTTTATGTTTTGCCATTTAGAAGGATATGCACTTGGAAACATCTTTCTCAACAGAACTATGCATATTAGCCAGCACAGCCAACAATGAACAATTGTGCACCAATTCTGGCTCATCAATGTCAACAGTAGGATCCAGGTAATAGGGATAACTCCTAAATATCAACTGAATAACAAAATACTGTCAGCAGCTGCTCATCTCCTTTTCCATGCTATGGATACCGCAGCACCACATGCTTCTGCTTGCATGTTCACACACACCGGACAGAGAGAACAAGTGCTTGCTGGGTACCTAAGCTCAGAGCAGCAGCCTAGTAATTTGCTGCATGTCCTTTCCCATTGCACTTGGTATATGAAACATTAGGCTGGTCTGCAAAGCCTTTATGAGCACTTCAGCCCCTCTGAGAAAAACAAGCTGGTCTTCTGGATTGTGGTATGAAGAGCAAACATTTCTTAAGGGTGCAAGAAACTGTGCATACTTTAAAAATTACATTATACTGTAGATTGTAAAGAAATCCTAGATAAAGCATGTCCACTGATGCAATAAGTTAACAGAGTGTTGTGTTGGGGTCCGAGTGTCCTGCATCATTGCCAAACATCCACAGTATCAGTTTCAATGAAATTTCCATCTGTTCACTGTCTTTACTGCAAGAGAGGAGATTCTTCTTTATATCCATGTTTGAGTCATTACTATATAGCCTACAAGACAAGAAGTTGAATAAACTTTACTGTTTTGTACAATTCAAAGCAAAAATTCAAATCTAAATTGTTCTTGCGTTCAATAATCTTTTAATCTCATTGACACTTTTCTGTTTTATTTTACCTGAAATTGTCAGCAGGTATTTTTGAGTCTGTACTGTGGAAATGAGTACTTACCTAAAGCCAAAAGAATAACCTGAGGTAGTTTGTTTGCCTGAGAAGCAGCTCTGCACACCTAATATTTAACACAAGATCAAATAAACTTTATCTCCCTCTCCCTCAAAAAAATCACCTCAGCTGCTCCCACTTGCTTTACTTTCTCTTCTGTGCATTCTACTGACAAACTACAAACAACCTGTTTTCTCCCAGCAACATTTTACCTTACCAACAAGCCCATATGCTTCTGTGACATACAATGACCGTATACGAGAATGTCTACTAAGGAAACTTGAAAACATGATAATATTTTGTAACACATGCAGATAATAAAAAGGTACAGAAGAGGATATTACTATTTTGTGATATAAAATATCATTAGTATGCAAAATACAAAGTTATAAAACAAGAACAGACTGCAGCTTTTAGTACAAAATGATAAAATTGTAACTGCCTATAATACAAAGAAGATTCATAGCCAGCAAGAGTTGTAGAAAGAGCCATATGTTAGCTTTTCTGAATGGCTTAACTACAGTTCATGAGAAAACAGGAGATAACTTGCAAGAAAAGCAAGCGATAGCACAAGTCCACGTAAATTATCAGACATCACATTTAACACCTAGCTTGCACAGCCTCCATCATTTTCACATAGCTATAGCATCATAGAATCATTTAGATTGGAAAGGACCTTTAAGATCAAGTCCAACTGTTAATCTCACATTGCCAAGTCCACCACTAAACCATGTCCCTAAGCACCACATCTACACGTCTTTTAAATACCTCCAGGGATGGTGACTCAACCGCTTCCCTGGGCAGCCTGTTCCAATGCTTGACAACCCCTTCCATGAAGAAATCTTTCCTAATATCCAATCTCAACCTCCCATGGAGCAACTTGAGGCCGTTTCTTCTCATCCTATCACTTGCTACTTGGGAGAAGAGACCGACACCCACCTCACTACAACCTCCTTTCAGGTAGTTGTAGAGAGTGATAAGGTCTCCCCTGAGCCTCCTTTTCTCCAGGCTAAACAACCCCAGTTCCCTCAGCTGCTCCTCATTCTTTTCTAGACTCTTCACCAGCTTTGTTGCTCTTCTTTGGACACACTCCAGCACTTCAATGTCTTTCTTGTAGTGGGGGGCTCAAAACTGAACACAGTATTCAAGGTGCAGCCTCACCAGTGCTGAGTACAGGGGGACGATCACTTCCCTAGTCCTGCTGGCCACACTATTCCTGATACAAGCCAGGATGCTATTGGCCTTCTTGGCCACCTGGGCACACTGCTGGCTCATATTCAGCCGGCTGTCGACCAACACCCCCAGGTCCTTTTCTGCCAGGCAGCTTGCCAGCCACTCTTCCCCAAGCCTGTAGCATTGCATGGTGTTGTTGGGACCCAAGTGCAGGACCTGACACTTAGCTTTGTTGAACCTCATACAGCTGGCTTCGTCCCATCGATCCAGCCTGTCCAGATCCCTCTGTAGAGCCTTTCTACCCTCAAGCAGATCAACATTCCCACCCAACTTGGTGTCGTCTGCAAACTTACTGAGGGTGCACTCGATCCCCTCGTCCAGATCATTGATAAAGATATTAAACAGAACTGGCCTCACTACTGAGCCCTGGGGAACACCACTTGTGCCCGGCCACCAACTGGATTTAACTCCATTCACCACAACTCTTTGGGCCCGGCCATCCAGCCAGTTTTTTACCCAGTGGTACAGTTTTTTACTCCAGAAGATACAGCTCAGGCAGATAGAGGCAGAAAAAGCTTTAAAGTGCCCCTTCACTGGATTTGTAATGTCGGGAGGCTGACGCAAGCCTGAAGGCTAGTAAATCTAAACCTCTTTTGTCAAGCTGGTTCCAGTAAAGCTCATTGTTACAGAGACTTCTTGCCCCAACCTGCTCCCAAATCTGGTCCCCAGACCAGACAGCTGGACAACATAGGTCCACCACACTACTTCTCTTCTAAGTGACTTCTGTCCTGTAAGTTACAGGCTGAACCCAAAGAAATAGTGGCCTTGATGGCAGACACCAAGGTCTGCCATTGTCACAAGGAAAGGTAATACGTCATCTCCATGTCAAGGCAATATTAAAAAGGAAAATGCACACCTCTATTTTTGATGTTTTGTTGACATGTAAACAAACATAGCAGTGACACTTCTATATTTTCTTTATAAGACATAAAGTAAAATTAATCTTGAGGGTTATTCTGAAGCACTCAAACAGCATTTTATTTAAGTAGGCGGTCTACTATCATGCTATAGAGCACAGGACAACAACATAGTAAGCTATATTTGCCTTAAAAAGTTCACTTGGAAAGGCATCAGGATTCAAAACAGCAAACCTCTGATTTGGGTGATTCCATTAACAGCTCATTTGTTACTTCAGTATGAAATGAGTTAATTTCTCTTGTCAAAACTTTTTAGAAAAACAAAGTGTCTGATAAAACAAATTGATTAAAAATATATACATTCCCAATTGTTGTTTAGACTTGAATTTATATGTTTGCTATTTTAGATTGTTATTCTATATATATCTATATATATCTATATATATCTCCATTATTTCAGGATATATTAAAAATAGTTGCAGGGTATAATTTGAAATACCTTTTCAAAATCCTGAAATCAAATGCTAAAACTGAAATATTATTAATTTCCATTATGTAGAAAAAGTTTTTTAAAGTTGCTTTGTTCTAAGTTAAAATGAAAACACACTTTCCTTTATGAAATGTAAATTCAGAGCTTTAACCAATGCTATGCAGGGGCTATACAAGAGACTAGGATAGAGCGCTGCATAAGCTGTGTCATAATGAACATTAATATACAGCTGAAATGCAGTTAACAGATATTCTACCTCCCCATATGGCTAAGATAATAATTAACTGGTATTACTGCATGACATCTTGTGTTTTATTACTAACTTAAGCATCTGAAACATCACAAAAAAGTGTTAAAGCTGATCAAACCTGAACTCAGTCTAAGTGACATTCAAGCAGCTTTCAGACTTTTACTACCCTAAATGCAAGTGCAACTGCTGAATATGTGAACGTAGCCAAACAGCAGCAGCTATCTAGATTTCACTCCTGGAAAAGGCTACTGGGAAGGCGGCTTATCAGAAAGGAAGAGAAAATCCCATGATACCTAGCTTTTATTCTCTGCATTTTTTTTTTTTTTTTTAAATACTGCAGTGCAGCATAGTGGAAAAAGAAAGCTTACTGAAGCTGATAAAAGCAGATTTCTGCTTGAGATAAAGCAAAACTACAGTCTGCGATGGAGGAGATTTGCCCTTCCCAACAAGCTCACTTGATGAT
Organism: Gymnogyps californianus; assembly: GCF_018139145.2. Classification (NCBI taxonomy): domain Eukaryota; kingdom Metazoa; phylum Chordata; class Aves; order Accipitriformes; family Cathartidae; genus Gymnogyps; species Gymnogyps californianus. Next base: position 15,317,185 of record NC_059478.1, on the reverse strand, counting down.
GGAAAATATCTACTGCATGTTCACAAAATGGTCTGAGGAAAAAGAACTGATTTCTGAAACAGATTGGACAGTTTGAAAGAGGAAAGGCATTGGTTGCTCATTGGAAAATATCTCTTTCTAGGCAGCACTGTAGCAGCAGCCTGGCTGCTGGCAGAACGGACAGATGGCTGCACATCCACCTGGTGGCTGAAATAATTATATTACCAAGTATTTCTGAGTCACAAAGAACAGCATGATACAAAAACAGCAACTAAAATGTATCCTCCTACAATTGTACCAACACATTTTTACAGGTGCTTTAGCTGAAACGTAAGCATGGCATAATGCACATCCAGTGTTTGTGATTACCAGCTGGCTATTACAAGAAACATATAAGAATCAACGTTTCTGTAAATCCAGGACTCACCTCCCCCTTTTACTCACCACCACTCCTCAGCATTCTTCAAATCTGTAATTCAGTAAAACAAGCAAAGTCTATGGAATTCTGTCTTTACTGTCAGCTATGGCTGATATACGCAACACACGTCTAATGTACCGTATTTTGTTTTCCTGACATTTATAAAGTTCTTCAAGACTAATAATCCCATGTGCTTGTGTATCTTGTAATCAGGACTGACTGGAGCTTCAAAGTGAAAACCAAAATTGTTACAAGAATTAGTGCTAGAATGGCTTGATGGAGAAAAATATCTCAGGATATGGAAGACCAAGCAGAAATAACAATACAATAATGTGAGAAAAATCTCAATTACTCAACTGTCTATGGTTCAGAGGGTTCTCAAACAATGTCTTTGTCGTAATACGTGGGGCCTGATACAAACGGGATTTAATGCAGCCATGTTAAATGACTGTGATATCCTAAACCAGAGCCACCTTTTACTAGTATCTGATTTGAGCCCTTGCAAGAACATCTACCATGCAATTTCCTGACATTTTCTATGCAATTAATTATCATTATCTACAGTTTGGTCATGGATGGGAAGATGAGAAAAACTTTCTTCTTCAAAACGTACAGCACTGCTGCTCTTATGTTCTTGCTATTCTGTTCTAAGAATACTGCAGCTGCCACTATGAATACATTAAGGCTTCATAAAACAGCTGTCCTTAAATATCTCATCGCACCTCTCCATAGACAAGTATGGCATAAAGCCATAATTTTTGTTTTCATTCTTTTCATCCACATCAGTTACAAATGAACAAACTCACACAGACATTTTGTGATACCTCTGATGAACCATGTTACTCTGGTGACAACTTTCACTCCAAAGCGCAATTGCAAAGGACCCAAAAGAAAGACACTAGGAATAAAAATTATCAAAGTTGACATTATATTTCTGCACTGTTCCTAATGGTTAAAAATGCAGACTGCTTTAGGATTGCACCAAAATATTAATGTTAACTTCCCTTTTCTAGTTCCAGATGAGACCTTGTTTATAGATCCTCCTGCAGAAAGCCTCTAAAAGGCAACTTGGGAAACACAAAACATTAAAAAGCTGTTTTTCGTGTCTCATTTGGAGCAGCAACACTATTAAAAGCAGTTGAGTGCCTGACAAATTAAGGATTTACAAGAAAATTACTTCAACCAGTTACTGTTTAAAAGACATAGCTTCATCAAAATATAAGCTAGATTAAAAGCAAATATAAACCGTGCATTCTTATGATCTCTAAAATGTAAAACTCATACAAATTAAAGAAACAGAACAAGTGTATTTTTCTAAAACTTGTCTAGTATGTCCCTGCAAAATTAGACAGAATTCCCAGGAATCCAGTCAGTTCTATTAGGAGAACATTCATGTGTCTGGAAATCTCAAACAGAAGCTATCCCAATCGCATATTTATAGCATGTGTTACCAGTGCTAAACATCCTTATAAAATACACCAATTAATAATTTCACTCTTCATGTCCAATGTGTCAATAAAATTACACTGGAGTAACAGAGAATAACCACAGCCTGCAACTGTAGGGAAATGCATCTGAATTCACCATTAGGAGGATGGGGACTATGCCCACCACATGCCTTATCTCACTCACAATATAGGATGACCTACAGATTCAGCTTTAAACTTTGTAATGAAATAAACTTAAAAGAAGCAGAAAAAAAATCAGATTTTTTTAGACGAGTGTAAGAAAATGAACACAAAATCCTCCAGTCTTTTGCTCAGACTCGGTATTAAGACTGCTAAAAGCAATATCTTCCAAAAATATTTACAGCAACTCTGTAGGCAACTTTGTATCAGAGAAAAAAAAAAAAGTCTTACATGGAAAGCATGTAAAGATATGCAGATTTAATGTTGTTACAGAAGTCTAGTAACCTTCTACCTTGGTCTAGCTGACCTAATCACCATTAGCTATTGTCAGTGCAGGATATTGATTTAATGTGGGATAACGTGCCCCATACCAATATTATTTATGTACTATTTCTTCCTTTTCATTTTCAGGAGATGTTTCAGAATTGAATTAATGATACATAGCAAGAATTTAATGAAACATTTAATGATCTTCATCATAGGTTTGTACCTTAAAATCCCATCTGTCATGGGATTAATTTTGGTAGTTGTAAATACAAAACTTAACATTTGTCATCTTTTAACTGGTCTTAGTTATGATTAAAATGGTTTCTAACTGTAATTAGCTAATGATAAAAACACTTTTATGTGTTTTCATAATGGATAGATTGAAATCACATTTGCTTTCCCTGTGGCTTTGTCACTCATTTCTACATAGTAGAAAAACAAAACAAAGCCAGCATTTTCATATAACTGCTGAAAAGATTTCTCTTCTGTTTTTTTACTTCTCTCTCCATCTACTCCATCTCCACAGCTGCCAGCTTCATCCTAACCCCGTGCTTCCACTGGCAATGTTGATCACAAGATTCAGTACCATAATTTCCAGAAGTGCAGTTTTCAGATGGGTTGTCATTCAATACAAGGAGGCAGCCATGATTTAAAGTTCCCACTTTCTAGCAGAATATTTCCACACCATAATGTGAGAATGAAGAATTCTGCCTCTTTCTCTTCAGCACACTACATTACTTCTTGCTTTTCAGCAGTGAATTTCACACTAAAATCACTCAAAACTTTAGACAAATCTATTCTAAATACTTCCCTCTTTTGCAAAAAGAAACAAATCTTAACTCATGATGGTCACCTATTTTCATTCACATTACAAAAAATCCAAAGACGACAAGTTTAACATATATTAGTTGTGTGTGTGTGGTTTTTTCACTTAAAACTTTTTTTCTGGTTTTCTCAGGATGATTTTTTGTGTTCTTCCTTTACTTTTAGAGTAACACATAGTTAATATTTTTATTCAATGGTTCTAAATAAAATACTCACTAAGGTAAGTTATTTCTTTGGCAGAGCAGATGGCTCATTTAGATATGACATTTAATTTTTAAAGCTTTTTAAGTACTTCCAGAGGCTCACACAGAATCCATAATGTATCTCCATGGATCTCATCCATGAAGGACAGGCTAGGGCCCATGTACAGGCATAAACAGGCTGCTGTGAAATGATATACAGAGGTAGTCAAGCATAAACCAGAAAACAATTCATAGATACAATTTTCTTCCATCAGTGGTAAAACTCTGAGTAGCTTCAGTTAAAGCAGCATGGCTGGAAAATCAGGACCAGAACAGTATTCCACCAGCATACCACCAGTCCACCTCATGTAGATACCTCTCCCTATTGATTTTTGCCTTGAAAAATGGAGGTGCAGGTGTGATTTGAGTATTCTAAACTGCTGTAGTTTGTTGTTCACTATCCTTTGTCAGAGTGTGAGTGTTACTCACATGTGGTCATTATAATATGGTATGTCACCTAAAAGTGAGAATTTACACAGTTGACAGAAAACTGTATTGCTCAGGATGTAGCTGCTGATATCCAACATTCAGCTGTAAGGTGATTTAAATCACAATCCAAATATAAATTTCTACTTAAGGATTACTTTATGTTTGAATAATCCTTTACTAACAATGTTCCCAGTATTGCCAGAATTAGGAAATAAGGCATGGATACCATGCAGTCTCTAAACAACAAGATAAGTGGTTCTCCTTTTCCCTACACATTGTACAGTCTTTCTCACTGTCACACAGCAGCTATCAAGAGTAACTACCACAGATTTTGAATAAAATTTTCACAAATTACTACAAAAAGTACAACACAATAGAAGACTAGATGCAATGTCGATGGGAACATCAATGCTTTCAATACTTCAATATTCCTCTCCAAAAATTAACATTAAAAATTGTGTCCAGTACTTTATGCATACAGTTACTGAGTACCCTATCATATGAAACCTCAGCTTTGCTGAAAAAGAGATCTTAAATGCCTTCTCTTCTGCCTTCTGCTGTAAGAACTCTCCTAACAGCAGCAGTCTTTCTTGGAAACAATAACCCGAAAAGCACAAGCCTGACAGCTCTGTAAGAGTAGGTGCCTGTCATATGCAATGACAGATATTCATCCATCCACCCATCCATAATGACACAGCCTAAAATTATTATTTTTAAAAATAATTTGGTGTTGTTAAAATGTCTTATGGAGAAGGAAACATAATTTAAAAACCCTTAATGTTAAGAGCTAGTTAAAACAGAATTCTTTACAGTACACGCTTGTTCTCGGATTCATTTGAAAAGCCAGAACGCCAATGAAAAAACATTTTCCCTTCTGCTTTTGTGAGCCTGCAATGTGTTTTCTCTTCTCTTATTCGTAACCACAGCAGCGATCAGAGCTAAAGTAATATTATATTAGGTTGGCATGTCTTAAGAACCTTGATTATTTCCATCAAAGTCGCTGTGGAAAGTTAATGTAATTTAACAGCCATTTGTTCAATATTAGTACTAAGATACAGTCGTTGTGACCTTGATCATTTCTTCATAAAAGAGGTAACAGTAAGCCTCCTGGCTCTGGTCAAAGGGCACAGGATCACCCTGATAATCTAAGAAAAATGCTGTAACTAAGGAGGAGCGTTGTCTTCAGTCTAAGTTGTCACAGACCGAAGTACCTGATCCTAAATTTTAATTGTGTTTGGGATGTATAACACTCCCTTTAGACAGTGGATGGAGCTACTCCAAAATTCTCTCTGTGAAGGGGATACAAATGCTGATTATGATTTTTATAAGGTTTCTTTTTAGAAGCAGCAGCAGCATTAACACTAATAGTAAATATAAGCCCATTTTTGGGAGCAAGGGTTGAAGAGGAGAGTACTTGGGACACTTTTACAGCCAAGAGTTTTTAATCTCAGTTCCCTAGAAAAAAAAACTCCCCAAAAAAGCCAACAATCTATCCCTGATGTCACTTACCACTGCTACCTTTTATCACAGCTTCACTAACAATATGTGTAAAGAATGTTATAAATAATATAAGTGAAAAGTAGAGAGGGAAATTTAGATACACCAGAAAGATCAAAACCCACAGCATTACAAACATGACTTAGGCCAGCTATAAGTCCTGAAGTCTTACTTTTTTCCCTCAAATACATACACATAATATATACATATAAGCATATATAAGGACCAAAATGAACAATTAGTATAATATGGAGATGCTGATTTTGATCAGAATAAAAGAAAAAACCACTACTATATTTTAGTCTATAATTAAAAATAAACTCTGAGGTTTTTACAAATGCTAGCAACTGCTTTTTGTGTGTGTATATGTGTGCATGTACCCTTGGTGTTTTAAGAGTTAGGAATAAATGCTCATTTTAAACCAGCCATAAATGGGATTGTAACAATAGCATTTATATTTCAGTGCAGTACCTTGCCATAAGATCTCCATGACTATACTGCACCTGACTGTGTGGTATGAAAAGAATAATCTTTAAGATTTCAATATCATTAATATTGTTTTAAAGTATTAAAACAATATTCATACAACTTTGTACCAAAGCTCTGAAATCTGAAGAATACTAACGTGGAAGCCCACTTTTAGGCATTTAATTAGTAGGTTGTTCTTCCAGTTGAGAAAAACTCTCCACATTTTCAGACCTGGGTTTTTGAAAGTGGGCTATGAGGCCAAAATTTTAAAAGCACAAATGGCACACAGACAACTGGTGTCCAGGCTCTATTATAATGCACATTTAAATATCCAAACTGGATTCATAGTTCAACTAGAGGCAATTACATTTTAGCTACCAATTCCAATGAAGCACAACTTCATTTTCAAAAGCACTGGATGCTTGCACCTTCTATTGAATTTTATGAAAGCATTGGATGACATTTAGGTTACTTATTTAGATACCTGAATTTGCATTAACTTCGAAAATAATGAACTTCAACTTAAGAAAAACTAGAAAGGATTATCTGACATGGGAAAGATCAGACAAAGAAGGAAAGATTAGAATTATTTTACAAGATTCAGTCATTACAGGACTTTCCCAGGCATTTGGCAAATGCACAATGATTAGGATTCCCTACTCAGGGAACCATATAGCCTAAAGTCATGACGGATTTGCTTTTCACAGTGGGCTGTCCCAACAAGCTCTGATGAACTAATAAAATCTTTCTGTACTGTTTCTTAAAAGATGGTACCCATGGGCAGCTGTGAGGGGCCAGGGAGCAGAGACTGAAAGATTTATGCTAATCAGAACTCACTCTAATCTTTAACACCTTTAAGTAAGGATTTACATGAAATCCTCTCCCTAATATTTTAATTCTAAGCCAAGAGGAACAAATTCCGACCTATGGTGTCCATGAGACAAATTTAATCCATTTGAAGATCAGGATTTGTCATACCTACAAAACACTAACCGTGTTATGGTGTGAAACAGCAAAACTTCCATTAAATATCATTCTTTGGCAGAAAATTTGATATCAATCTGTCTGGGAACCTTTAATTTGAAGTCCATACCAGTCTAGCATATTTTGAAGAAAACCTACTGAAACTATAGCCCATGGAGCCTGACAAAGTGCTGAGCTACAATAACTTCTGTTCTTGCACAAAGACACTAAAACACGCCTTGAAGAAGTCATCCCCTTGTCACAACCAGCATGGCATTAGCATGGCGTAGTGCCTAACAGAGCCATAAGAAGTGAGTCTAGAGGAGACAGCCAGAACGCAGCATTGCCACACAAACCAAGCACTGGTGCCTCAGATATAATAAATTTCTGAAGCAGAACACATTTTGTATGTTTGACACTTTCTTGTCCTACTTCACACAACCAATCCCCTATGAAATGCTTAAGTAGTGCTTCTTAGGTGAATGCTTAAGCAAGAGCCTGAAGATTCACTTTTCTCAGAAGTACCATAATTTAAAAACAAGTGAGGAAAAAATTATGACAGCTGATTGACTTTATGAATTGAACTAGCAGAAATATCTGCTGTAGCAGAACAACAGAGACTGTAGAGCTAGTTTGTGGGTGGCCTTCTGTATGTATGTGGGTTGCAGGCCACAGTATATAGCTATGCAATACACACAAAGAATACAACTAGCAAGGATCTGAAAACTGAACTAGCAATCCCAGTAGTTACCCTGAAGAACACGAAGCCATGGCTAAGCTGAAGACGGTATCATAAGAAAAAGGGTTGTCTCATAGTACATGTCAAAGGCCTCCAGGACCCAGCCCATGTCTCAGATGAGAGATACAGCAGTAGCTCATCCAGAAAATAACTACAGTGAATGCCCAGAGAAAGTGTTCCTGTACTGCATAAGTTGCCTACTAAGTGCAATCAGATCGTATCACATGCGCATGGGACTGCCACATGGCCCTGCTCTCCTGTGACCTACTGACAAAGCCCCCAAGGCTCTCAGTCTGTCAGGGTCTTCTACAGCAGGATGCCTGGTAATGCATATAGATATATTTATTCCCTCACCTTTGGGCTCCTAGCTCTACCAGATCATCCTAAACTTTCTACAGTCAATGGAAAAATGCAGGTTTGTACAGTAGGGAATTCTGAACCGCCTGAGGTCCTGCCTCAAACGTGCTGCCTGGGAGATCTGACCTCTCCCCATGAACAATACCAGGAGTCTGTGGAGACGCAACAGCTCAGCGAGCTGTTACATTAGGTGGCCAGCGCTGAGTATGGTGTGCATCCCCTTGCTGCTCAGTAATCCTGACTGTTTGCTGGTGTGTCTGATATGGCACATTGGCCATGGAAGTTGCTGATCTGGAGACACATCTGCCATTAAAGTTTTAAGTGCCTGTTTAGTTATTCATGAGGACATTTACTCACATCAGCAAAATCATGGAGTGCAGGAGGACCCCTGCTCGCTGTTATAGATAGGATTACATTTTGACCCCTAAATTACCTTGTATATGTCAAGCACTAGCATTTTTGTATTCAGCATAAGGGTTACTATCAGGATAGGCATAGTCTGTCCAAGATAATTCGTCACAGTGCCAATCTGAAAGCTCTTATAGAAGTTTTCGTTATAATATTTTGGTGACTATACTGTTGCAAAGATCAATAAAACAGTGGGTCTGCTCGGTTTACTGAAGTCATTTAAAATATCACAAATGTCCTATATTGTCTTTTTAATTAAACTGAAGTAAACAAATCTAGTATTGGTTGGATCAGAAATGGATATAAGGGTAAAGTCTGTACTGGAGGTAAATGAGAATTATTTGACTAAATATTTTCAATTAAAAACATAGCATTGTCAGAGCTAAAATATTTTGTGGAAAAGAAACACTTTAGCAGATTTCTTGTTTAAGAGAAATGGAAAAATCTCTATGGATATCCAAATAGCTTATGCTCATTTTTCAAAACACAGAAAATACTATTTTTGGTAAGAATTTCCTTTTATATCTGAATATATAAATTTATAATATAAAATAAGGATAAAAAATAAATTAAATATTCCAAAACCATTTGAATTAAATGTTTCAATTTTCCTGACTGCATTTTTTCCGTAATAAGTTCATTAATATTTTCAAAGGTCCAAATTTCATTATGATAAAGAAGGTATTTAAATAGTGAATATTTATAGGATGGGAAAACAATTTCCTGCCCTGCTGTAAAGAAATTGCTTTTATTAGAAATTGCTCGGCTTGGATTAAACCATATACAAAATCATATTTTTATTCACTTTAACTAATGCATCAGCAAATAAGAACTCTATCTCCACAATCATGCCTTTTGTGGAATAAACGTTACATGCAGGGGAGAAAATTGTCACAAATGCAGAATTATTTCATTTCCAGCAGGTGAGTTGCCTGTAGAGTATCTTATACACAAAAAGCCTTTTAAATTGCTTCTCTTTTGCACTTGTGTAAAATGCACAATCATTGAAAAAAAAGCTGAGGGGGATAATGACAGGCAGGCTAAGCATACAGCAGTTGCCAGGAAAATTTCTTTTCCAAATCCAACGTATTTGGCAGGCAGGCCTTTGGAACACACGTATTAGCTGGCATTTGTACTGGAAATCAGAATACTGTTCTGGTAACAAGTACAATCTTTTACATTCTCTCAGAGCCCACAATATTTATTGTGTACAGCCCAATCGTCCATTTCTCAAACACTTTCTGTTAATATTTTCTGAGAGTTAGCTAGAGACCCAGCTGGTAGACATGGCAACATTAAAACCAGGTAGAAGCACTAACAAAAGAGCTGTAAACAACAATAGAACAGAAAACACACAGTTTTACTAGTGAAAAAGCACAGCCGAGTTTTCAAATCCTTCTTGGTTCATAGAATAGCATGAGAAATTTAGATTTTAGAAATATAAGGCCAGTTCCCTGAGATCCATAAGTTAATACTTATTCATGTAAATCAGCCCAAAGTTCTTAGCTGGAATTTTCCCACATGATGGTAACGAGCTCTATAAAGATTTGGTGGATTAAGCACATGGATTTTTAATCACATCATATCTGTCTAAATCCATACAGTAATTTAATTTGTGTCCAACATGCTATTCTCACCCTCCAAATCAAGCCTTTTCCCTACAATTTTTTTTTTTTTTTTTTTTTTCATCTTTTCACTACCATTAAAAAAAGATTTCCATACTGGGATCTCCCACCATGCTGTCTGCACTTGACAGTGTGCCACCCACACAGTTTTGTACAAGTGATAAGCCTACAGTATTCATAAGCTCTCTAAACTGCAATTCAGAATATTTTCTACAGCAGATGTTTTTCCTTGCTTCTGCTTTCATATTTAGTAAGATTTTAAAAGAAAAAAATCAGAACAGATTAAAATGAAAGATGATAGAAATATAATTGCAGCCAGCTAAAGACTGGAAGGAAAACTTCCATTCAAGAACATCTAAATGATCAGCATCCAGGTCTAAGCCCGGATGCTAAGAAATGAGAGCATCTTCTATCCTCAATTTTTACTTCCACTGAAATGATTTAGAGGGTAGGGGCTGTTTGTTACAAGTCTTCCCTATTTGCATTGCTCTGGTGTTTTGATGTGTATATACAATGACTGAGCTTGTGTATACAAAGCAAATAACCAAAGATGGGCGAACACGTGCTGCGTGTGCACAATGATGTGCATGAACATTGGAATTAGTAGGTGGGGACAGTGAGACTCCTGCTGTGCCCTTGAAAATGTGATCCACAACTCCTGTGTGAAAACAATTTGTTCACCTTTTTTATATGATGAATCTTTGGGGTTTTTTCCATTGAACTCACAAATGTTCAAAGACTATGGTATTTACTGCACGCACTTAAGCATTCATGAGTAAACACGGTCACAATACATGTATCACTTTGGGTACTCAGACTTGATATAAACACTTCCTTCTTTTGGGGGAAGGCTGTCAGCAAATCAGCCAGATTATGTTGCAGAGTAAGCTTAAAGTCTAAGACTCAAATCCACATTAAAATATATTGGAGAGGGGCTTATATATGTCACCATTTTACTTTCCCACTGTTACATAACTTTGTGTAGTTAATGTATTGCTGTATATCAAATTAATGCAATTGTGTTAGCTTTTTCATTCTAGGTAATATTTTTGCAACAACTGAAAAGAATTCAGCTGGTAGTGATGAACCTTAAAACCTCCGTTAAGACAAAATGTGTTAAATCATTAGAAAATTAATGTCTAATGGTTAGTGACAGTAGTAACAACAGAATTTCCCTTTTTAAGATGAGAAAACAAAGTACTCCGTTCACATTGTAAGACTAACAGGAAACCAGCTGTTTTTGTTGTTTAAGACATTGTTTAAAGAACCCCAAAAACATAGAAATGTAAATATGACCAGTAAGAGGAAGAATGCAAACAGTGCTAAAACTAAAGGGGAGAGTCAATAAATAAATGTAGCAGGTAGGATTTTGTTTGCAAGGCCACTGCAGGGAGTCAGAAAGAAGCAAAGAATAGAAATTCCTGGGCAACTGCATACTGTCAGATAGTGGTGGTACAGACAACACAGGGATCTTTATCTGTAACTTAGGAGGGATTTTAAGTAACATATTACTCCATTTTTTGGCAGGAAGGTAAAAATACCCTCAAAACACACATTCTCTGTGTAAAGTCCCCATGACCATCTCTACTGAACTTCTCACACAAATTATTTGTCCTATAGCTCAGAGTTCTCCCGGTCAAAGGCTGAACAGTGCTAAGTTGTGAGCTAGAACAAGTAAACGGACAAATTATTTTCAGTGCTAAGATGTGAGAGTCAAGTCAGAGCTCTGGTTTAATTCCATTAACTTTTGTGGAGGCTACATTCGTTAAGTAAATTTAGCTACTGGATTTCAAAACAAAGACTCTAGTATATTATGGCACTGCTTAACCTAACAGTCTGACAAAGAAATGTTAAAGGAGATCATCAGCTTTAAGTAGGAACCACAAAAAGTAAAGTGAAATTGCTTTGAGGAAAATAAAGGAAAAATCTCAGAAAAGTGTGCAGAAAGCAGAAGCCACTGCACTAAGTAACCTCTCACAGCACTTTATTGAACTAAGTATAGCTGTCATTTGGTCTCTAACTCCTGGTGAGAAAGTTACCAAAATTTTAGAGGAATAAGAAGAGGCTCAAAGTACAAGTGCTGTGCTGAAAAACTAATCTGTTATTTGAAAATACAGAAAAAAAAAAAAGAGCTAATATTTGGTGTTACTTGATACTGTTACATGCATCAATGTTGTTATTACTTAGCTAGAGGAACAGATTCAACACTTACTTATTGTGAAGCAATTTGTGCTCCTGACAGTAATGTGCTCTCATTGCCAAGTTTATTAGACGTCACAGGAACTTATGAGAACACAAAAGCTAAAAATGAAAGAGCAATCAACCAGAAGATGGAGTCAAAAAAACCCAGAAACCCAAGAATCAGTTATCTGAAATGTAAATGTAGGAGCATTTAAATTAAATCCAACTCTCAGCCACTCATTTCCTACCAATCCATTTCAAATGGGGCAGAGTCCAGGCAGTATGCCTGGTGTTGTACTCCCCCACTCCAGTATGTTAATATTATTTGCTACAGTCCTGAGAGTCAATTTTTCCCTTCTTTGTCATGGTTACAAACAGCATTGGTACAGTGCAGCAATAGGTGTGTCTGTATACAGTGGACTAGATAACCACAAAATTTTTTCCTTAAACCAAGCCACTTGAATAGAACTGCAAGAAAGCATTTTTACTGCTCACATAAAAATATAGTATTCCTATGCCATACGCACAGCACTCTGTTTTCCAAAGCTTCCATGCAATTTCATTGTGCCTGTTGTGGCTATCTTACAGCCAACCTGTAAATACAAACATATTCAAGAAAAATTATACACCTCTGTCTCTTATCTTTGAGTCAAATTCCCTCTTCATTTAAACAAGGTCCCCGCTGATGCTAGCTGAACAAGAACTCCTAGAATTATCTTCCTTTGTCTTTCATCTTGTTCTAAGAGGCTTTATTATAACTGCCTTCCAACAGATATTGATTACCCTTATTAAATAAATTCAAAAAATTAATGTTACCACACCCAGTGCTGATTTAAACAGTTGTAATTCATTAATAATAGATTTAGGAAGTCAACCACTGGTATGTGACAGAAATTAATTTGTCCCATTCTGATCTCAATACTATTCTTTATCATCAAAGATATAAAAATTTCAGCCCTGGAATAAGTGTTATCTCCTATTTTTTACTGAGGAACAAACAGATCTAGAGAGTTAAAATGTAAAAAAATAAACAACAATCATTACTTTGCCATACTTGAGATCCTAGTTAAAAAAAGTCAGCCTTATAATCAGGTGCGCCCAATGTGAAAGTGAAGCATTAAGACTTCATTGATTGTGAACACATCAATACATCTGTTATGAGAGGAGTTTCACCAACACTCTCATGCACACTTCACACCCAGACTGAACGTTAGTGTGAATGAAATTACAAATCCAAGAAAAATCAAAACTTACCTTTTTTCTTTTTGTTTTTTTTTTTGTTTTTAATTTCGTTTTCATTTCTTCTCCCCACCCCCAGGAACTTTAAAACTCAGTTTTGGGAGAAATAAAAAACACTGCATACTTATTCCTCCCATAAAATCTGAATTTATGAAAGCTTGAGACTTAAAAAGCAAAAATACTCAGGGATGCTTCAACACATCTTGTTGGATCTAAGTGCTGTTTCACATACTATTATGCAACATTCAAGAGGAACGCAGAAATACAGGTGAAATAAATAAACAGTGCTTCAAACATACCTTCCAGCTCTTGAACATACCTTCCAGTTCACTGGCAACCTGCCAGTGCCTGCAAGGAGATTATGGAGGAGACAGAGCCAGGTGCTTCACACTGGTGCATCACAGGAGAGTGAGAGGCAGTGGGGGTAAGCTGAAACAAGAGAGGCTCAGGCCAGTTGTAAGGAAGGACTTTCCCACTGTGAAGCAGTCAGGTACTGGAGCAGGTCCCCCAAGGAGTCTGTGCCATCTCCCTGCTTGGAGGTTTTCAAGACTGAACAAAGCCCTGAGCAACCTGGTCTGAGCTGATGGCTAACCATGCTTTGAGGTTAGACTAGATATCTCTATAAGCCTAATCTTTTGCAATAACATGCTATGATGACAAGGTCCTTCCTTTGCAGATGTAAAGATCATATAGAAGTTTTCTTTTTCATATGTAATTCAGCCAGTCAAAAAAGGTGATTATCCCGCTGTATTCAGCGTTGGTGCGGCCTCACCTTGAGTACTGTGTGCAGTTTGGGGCCCCACAATTTAAGAAGGATATTAAGGTACTCCAATGTGTCCAGAGGAGGGCAACAAAGCTGGTGAAAGGGCTGGAAGGAATGTCCTAGGAGGAGCAGCTCATGAGTCTGGGTTTGTCTGGTTTGGAGAAAAGGAGGCTGAGGGACCACCTCATTGCTCTCTACGGCTTCCTGAGGAGGGGAAGTGGAGAGGGAGGTGCTGATCTCTTCTCCCTGGTATCCAGCGATAGGATGTGTGGGAACGGTTCAAAGCTGCTCCAGGGGAGGTTTAGACTGGACCTTAGGAAACATTTCTTTCCTGAGAGGGTGGTCAAACACTGGAACAGGCTTCCTAGAGAGGTGGTCGATGCCTCAAGCCTGTCAGTGTCTAAAAGACATTTGGACAATGCCCTTAATAACATGCTTTAATTTTTGGTCAGCCCTGAAGTGGTCAGGCAGTTGGACTAGATGATCATTGTAGGTCCCTTCCAACCGAAACAGTCTATTCTATCCTAATTCAAAAGGCCAAAAATCCTCCTGATCTTAGCTAGATCACTAGACTAGTACAACTAAGACACACCAGCTTGTAGAGCCAACTTCACCCAAAGGAATGGTTTAATTTAGCATCAGATCTGGTTACTTTTGCCTTTCCAGCCCAAATGACCAGATACCCATTTGCAGATAGTTCATACAAAACAGTCCTTAGCACAAGTTGAGAGTGAGGCTTGAGTCATAATAAGAAAAATTAATCATTCTGCTTCATGCACTTCTATATGTAATTACTATTACAGATCTGAGCTGAAGGCAGTTACACAATTTATCTACACATTTCTCTCCCATGTCTTCACTGTCAGCCTTAATTAACAGAATCCAAGAGCATTGACTGCATTTGGTTTCAACTGCAAACATACTCTGTTTAGGAACTGACCAAGTCCATTCATGTCAGGGAGCTGCATAATTATCCTGGAATAGTCATAGCAAATGTAAGCTTTAAGTGCCAACAGGAAAACAGGCAACTGACACATCCATGTAACTACATTACCTATGGTCACTTCAGCCTACACTAAGTGCTTTTCCTCTCAAAAACATCTTCCTGCCAAAGACAGCTGACTATTTATTTGCCTAGAATTCTTCAATGCACATTGTATCATCTTGCTCACATGTACAAGCTATTGCACTGATACTTTAAAATCTTAGAGAGACAAAGAGGTAAAATAACGACTATAGAAACAAGTACCCCTCGCAAGTGCAGTAAACTGCAGAAGAATTACCATTTCTTCTCATTCATAGTTGTATGGATTGGCTATACAAACACAGGAGTAGATGTTTATTCATAGTGGTTCTGCACAAGCTGCTGTGAAATAAGCTCTAGAGAAAGAATAGTGAAGCTGAAGTGCTATAAGAAAATCTCAGGTATTGTATATTTTATGTCTCTGTAGAGATACTGCACAGTAATGGCTAGTGGAGAACTGCACAGATCAACCAAATCTCTCCTGAATATTTCATCAGGGATGTCCATCTCAGAGTTCTTAACAAATTTGGGACAATTGTGTTAAATTCATTTATAAAGTAATCTCTGTGAAATGCATTTCAGAAGACTCACTCTGCCTGGTTGCCTAAATAAAAAAATAGACAGTACTGTGCAAAACTGAGTCTAGAAGCATTATTCACATTAATGGGTAGTACTCCTCTGCTTGGCTGATAAGCACGTGGCTACTCATTGGCTGAAAAGAAACCATTTACCCTACATTTTTTGTTACTTATTTCACTTTGGTGAAATAAAATAATGAGATTAATCTAGTGCAATGGAAAACAAAAGCCAAGGAAGCCTTTAGACTACTCTAGCCTTTACTAGAGTAAAATTTTCGGAAATGGGTACAGGTCTTTGTGAGAGTTCACACTGATCACTGCCAATCTGATCTTTTTTCATTGCTAAGCTTCAATTAGTACCTCAGGACAAAGCAATTCATTGCAAGGTTTTCATCAGGGGAGACTTGCCCTTCTCTTTCACATAACTGTAAAGCTAACCAGTGTACTAATTTTTAGCAGGCGATTCCTTTCAGCCTCTACACAGAGCAGACAATGGCTACTAAAATAAAACACCAGTTTGCTAACCAATTATCAATGAAAAACCACCTCTTAGCGATTTATAAGATAAACAAGAAGCTGTATTATGTCAAAACATTATCATGACCACAGAGTTGAAACCACCCAGCTTTACTATAGTGTTATTATAATGAAACACAAATCTAGATGCTATCCAATTGAAAGAATAGGGATATCATCAGAATAGAAGGATCCAATAGGGTTAAAATATTGCTTCATTCTTACGAAATCATATTTTAGAGCTTCTCTTGGGATACATATTCTGGGTTCTGACTGCTTATATTCAGCATTTTTGTAGATCAAAAAAAATAAGCAAGCAATTAGCAAATTACCACTGCAATTATACGCATGGGATTTGAGGGCAAAATATAGTCAGAAACAGTATCCCTTTATTTCCATCTGCAAAAGCAAAAAAGGGTTTTCTACAGCGCTGGACAAGCTTGTATGAAAGACCTGCAGCAAAAACAATATTGCTGATTAACGCTCTGCTAAAAATTTCTTTTTCAGAAGACTGTCATTGACATAAGCCTTCTCTTACCAAGAAACAGCTTCAAAGCACAATGAGAAAAAGTAATAAATGAACACGTCTTGAAAAGTGAAGTAGTCCATGTGGCTTGTTGTGAAGAAAAATAAGGTTTCTGTTCAGTAGCTATGCAAAAGGATCAGCATGGATCTAAGTGTGCTACTGAATGTCAAGGAATATTGAAATACGTAAGTGTGCCCTGTTCAGGCAGCCATAATGGTGCATAAGTGCTTTTTCTTACAACAATTATTCCCACCAATGTAAAACTAAGTCTTTGAAAGCTAACTAGTATATGTCTTCATAACACCACCATAGGTAACACCAGATGCAATTATCATCTGCTGAATCTCTTACCACAATTAGAGACACAGAGTCTGGCATTCAGTCTGTCATAGTACGATGACCTAGAAATGCATACAGATTTACTCTCTTTAATACTATAGAAAACACTTAAGAACTCAATCTTCCATTCACCGTGTCTGTTGGGAAAGGCTCACAACTCTTACTGCTCTCTGCATTCAGTCCATGCCCATAGGAATGGAGCACAACATGCATGGGCAGATCCCAGCATATTTAAGATATTTCATTCCATACCCACCCCATACCACTGCGGAAATCTGAACACATTTTGCACAAGAAGGGAGCATATGGGCCAGTTTTGTTTTGCTCATTTTTTCCCAAGAGCATCTCCTAGGGAGAACAGCTTTGTGCATACTGCTATTCAGAACAGTCCATCCCAACAAGAAAAGATTACACTAAGGGAAGAATCGTTTACTGCCATATAGAAAAGATTTCAAATGGAGCCTCTTTTAATGGAAGCAATCTTAATAAATATCAGCAAAGATATCCAAACTGACAAAAGCATGGCCACAAAATTACTGAATTTAACAACACATTTCTCTGAGATTAAAAATTAATTGGCAGATGCCAAAAGGGAAAAAAAAGTGATATGGCATATTGCATCTTTTTATGACAGATGGTTTCAAATGGATTAATGAGGCGAGTGCTGAATTTCTAGGTTGTGGTTAGTATTTAACCTCCAGCCAGCAGACACCTCTAAGATTTTTACATCTGAGTGGTAGAGGCCTACCTAATTGAACTGTTGGAAACACTGTGCTAATTTGAAGAGTATCTTCCAAACAAAAAAAAATTAATAGATATTAGAAAGGCAGGGGGGGTGGGAAGTAGAGAGACCTTGTCACAACACTGATATGGAATTGGAAATTCAGTATTTTTTTCCCCTCTGAGAAGCTATGATGAGGAGACACACAGAGACTACATGAGTTCATATTATACTATATCAGTCAAATGAAGAAAACAAAAGGATCAGTAAGATACATAATTTTTTCCCCTTCATTTCTAGACAATTTTAGAATGGTAAAAACTTACCTTTCCATAAAAAAAGAAAGGACCCAAAACAAAAGAAAGTTCATCTGCAATAATGAATCTTGTCATTGCACTTAGGACATCGTAAAAGTTACTTGCTTGATATAACCAGTAGACATGGCATGTCTTCAATACCTCTTCAATATCTCCAAATTGTCACAGTTCATTTGGCTAAGAAGTTACAGGAAAGCGTATCACTTTATAGCAGGCAGAACCTTTCAGACACTAAACTAAATCTGAAAAGTAGTTGTAAGTAAAACCTAAAGTCAAGGTCTGTGGCTAAAACAATTTGAATTGGATTTATATGTGTAGAGTTGCTGGTTAAACACTTCAGAGTGATTACTAATATTCACTGTCATTTACATTTTGAAGTAACTACTGGAAATGCACTGTACAACAGTATCTACCAGAATTCAAAGATGAATGAGAGCAAAATCAAATGAGAAATATTAACATTCTTAGTGTAAATATTTACCATCCTAACAAAAATAATTATTAGGACACTCCATTTCATTATCTTCCTCTTGTGTTTATCTTTTCCTGGAATACAGATGAAGTAATTCTGAAGTGACTTACTGTCATATTGAACACCCTGCATTTCTCCAACAAAATGGAAAAAACAATGCCTGGTCACACACTCTTACACTG
Organism: Gymnogyps californianus; assembly: GCF_018139145.2. NCBI lineage: Eukaryota > Metazoa > Chordata > Aves > Accipitriformes > Cathartidae > Gymnogyps > Gymnogyps californianus. The sequence goes on along the minus strand of NC_059478.1, from coordinate 15,298,482 downwards.
TAGCTATTTCCACAGTATCTGGTTCACAGGGAGCCTGCATAGGCCACAAGTAACTCCATGGCATATCCTAATCTTTGAAGAGTATAGGGAGTATACATTATTCTCTAAAAAACTAGGAAGAAAGAGATTAAGAAACAAATTACTCTTTCTTAAAAAAAAAAATAGTTAATGATGAGAATAACAAATTTCTTTCGGTTTCAAAATTCTTAAAGAGAAAAATTTAAAACATTTTATTTTTTTTTGCTAATAGACCAATAATAGATTAATGCTGTGGTAACCACAGACAGAAGATACAGTCACTAGACCTTGCCTACAGAAAGCCAGCTATAAACAGCTGAAACACAAATGCTCTTGGAAGGACCTCTGCCTTGGTCATACAATTTCCTTGCTTAAAATTCATCTTTTTGCAGTGTATTTGAGAACTAATGACCAACATGCCACACCCAGCTGCATCCCATTTTACACGGTTCTGACTGCAAATCGACACAGGCCTCAATACCCCAGTCACCATCCTGTTCTGTTCCAGGGCAATGAGAGGGGATCTGTATCTTTGTCTTCAGTGTGGGCTGGGCTATACGCTGTATGAATCAAATGCCCCTAAGGGTTTTTTCTTGACAGAAAGGGGTAAGAAACTCCTTAATATTGCATTAATACTGCCAAGTAATTTGTGACAAAATGAAAGATTGATACTCTAATTCAAACTGCAGTCCATATATCTGTTCACCCCTCTTTACAAATTCTTTCTAGGAAGCATTCATTTCCACAAAAGGCTGTTACACAAATTGTTATATAACGTATTTTTGTAACTTTTGGAGAAGAAAAAATACACATATATGTAATATATGTAAATACATACATAAATATAATATATAAAAACATTCCATATGTTTAGATATGTTATATAAAATATATTTTGATGTAAATAAAATGCAGGATATTCTCCTTGATGATTGGCAATTTCCACAGCATTTGCCAGATCTGTATTTTGTGCTGTTTCAGCATATCCCAGGTAGATATTCAAGAGGTAAAATAATTAGCCTAACTGGAATACACGGTGATTATCCAAAATGGTACTTAGAATTCTGCTGTAATAAATGTGATGAAACCCTTAACAACATCAAGCAGTAAGGGGAGGGGGAATGGAGGGAAGAGCGTTTGAAGCTGTTTTCATTATGAAAACCGACAGCTCTTGGTTCCAATTTCACCCCAAACTGCCATAGAGATTAATATTTTCCTTTCAAAGCCACATTTTTATAAGAGATTACGTTTTCCTCTGAAAGCAGAAGAGCTCCATTCAAAGACATTCTCATTTGTTGTTGTCAGATTCTGCCTAACTGGGCTGAGATCCTACTGTAGCTCTGCGGATCTGTGACCTGCACTTCACTCCCTCCAGGCACTATAAATAATTTCCATGGAAACAGCGCTGAAGAAGATATCTGCAAGCCAAGAAGATATCTATAGCCTTCCTGTTAGATTTATGTCTTTTGTTTTTTCCTCTCCATTTTCTCAGTTAAACCAACATTAAATACATTTATTTTATAAAATACTTGACACACACAACTAAAGTTATAAAAGAAATGAAAGATACAGGGGAAAAAAAATGAAGGAGATTCCGACTCCACAATACATATGTATTTATCTATAGATTATCTTCACATCCTGCATTCCCATTTGCCCCAAGGAAAGAGTACATTGCCTCTACACCGCACTTCTTTCACCCAAGGAAGAATTCTCCCGTAGTCATCAGGGCTGGAGCTAATCATCTGTATGAGGTATTTAATGAAGAGTGTTCTAATTCACACCTTGATGAGGCTGAGAAGAAAAGTAGATACATGTGAAATCAAAGCTGAAGGGCTCTGATACAGCCTCATCAGACCACGGAGGGAGGAACTTAACATGGTGGAATACACTGCAGCCTAGCCAAGTGCAAATCTGCAGCTCTTCAGGCCTGGATGTCAATTTATCACACAGTGAAAATCAGCTAACTTCCCAGCTACTTCTGTTTCAGCAATGGAAAGATAATGCTCTATGTGTGGAAGTAGTAAAGATAGTCTGGAAATCTATCAAACCCTGTTCCCTCATGATCCCCCAATTAATGAGAGTCCATATATATTGGAGGTGTACAGTACTCCCTCTTTCTCCTCCTGGCCACAGGAATACCATGGCTTTAGGCCCTCCCTGCAAACTGTACAGCTGGTATTGTTTTCATTGTCCACTGAAGCTGCAGATGACTAATCCCAAGTTATAAGAGTCTCCTTACTCCAAGATCGGTTTACAGATATGGGGAGAAACAGAGATTGCCTTTTCTCTCCTGTGGCTGGACTTGTACAACCTGCCTGTAGCTTAGGGGACAATGGAAGCGAGTCAAAGCATCAGATCAAAACTCAAACACAAGCACCTAAGGAGAAATAACTGTAATCACTACTCTGTTTTTTTCTTTTCAGTATAACAATAGTTGTCACTGAACATAACAATACATTTAAACAATTATTCTTAGCTGCATTACAGGAATTTTTTGGAGCTCCTTTTCCCCTCTGTGCTCCTCCTGTAGGATCTAGTTTATCCTCAAATAAGCTTTGAGTGCTGACCGTGAGGTTTTTCTTCATTAAAACACATCAGATTCCACATCATCTTTTACTTTTTTGTCTGTATTTTAATCTCTTTTTTATGATCGAAAATATTGCTCTCACATCAGGAAGAATTCATACAGTTCATAGTAGTATCAACATTAGCATTAAAAATAATGACTTAGGCTTCCTCAAGCCACTGCTCTAAAGCAAAGACTTCTTTAAGAAAAGGTTGCCTAATAGTACAGAAGCCATTAGCTGTACTCATCTTTTAAGGCTTCTGCCTGTACTATAAATGTTAGAAAAATACTTGAGAAGCCAAGACTTCCTTGGAATTTTTTGATCCAAAGAAGTTTAGAAAAATATCAAATAGAAGCTAATTCATCACAAGAGATATTTGTATTTACATCTGTTCCTATAGCTACTGAAATTCAGATTGCTGTTCAACTAATGTTTGACAGTTTTTAGGTCCATTAGTTAAAAGAACAAGAGTATCAAGATTAGAAAATTATTGTTGTTCTCAATTTAAGATATCCTGAAGGTGGCTATTTTTTTTAGATTGTTCTCAGATCCCAGCTCTACCTGTCAGAATTCACACTGTAACTACTTCAGATACTATCAAAGTATTTAACATTATGTATACTACTTAACTTCTCCGTGCCTTGTCTTACCACTCCAAAATGAGTATCTCATAATAATTACCAATCTTCTTTCACAGAATTATTAAGAAGGTTAATTAATTAATGTTTCTAGCACTCCTGAGATTCTCAGATGAAAAAGCAGTACATATAAGAAGGGCTTTGAAGAAACTTTGAATTCACTGTCATAATCACAATTAAATCAAGGAGAAATTTTATATTGTTATTCTCAGATTCTCTTTTCTTCAGTTCACTATTTTATTTTTTCCTACAAGTTGCCATTTGCTGCAAAGTATCTTAACAGTTTTGAAATTCCATATTATAACTTGCTTTAGAAAAAATGTAAATTGCATCCATTGCACATTAATTAATTGTATCTAGGCAACATAGGTGAGGTTAGATCATGTCTTTGCAATCACCCCTGTGCAAAGAGATGGACTCAGCACCTTTCACCTCTTTCATTCCCGGAAGTAGCCACATTAGACCAAAAAAAGATGCATAGCAGCATAATTGTTCCTTAACTCCTGACACCAACCAGATACCTTATCAGAATCTGTTCACTGGGAACAGCAATTCACACAACATATATTAAATCTACCCTGGTCTTCCTGCCACTGTAGTTATGTACTTTGACATTCAGCCCCTAGTTTCTCCTGTCAATCATTTTGAATTAACAACAAAAGAGTGACAAATTATTTTAAAAAATATGGTCTAGACATCAAAAAAAAAAATCAAGAATATGTGGATTAAGAAACAGTAAAAAAAAAAAAAAGAAGAAATTCAACTCTACTATATTGTATATATCAAATGTTTGCTGGTTTCCTTCTGGCAGTTTTCAGTGGAAAGACAGTCCTTTCATTTATTTAAAGTTATTAACTAAATGTTCCTGAGAGACATCCATTTAGTAATGTAGATAATTGTCTGTAACAATTATCTAATAAGAAATCTTATAAAGTACAGTAAGATAAATAATTTTGAGAATCACATTCAGAATTTAAGATCATGACATTTGATTCAGAGATTATAGACTGTTATTAAAAATAAAGTCTTGTTTTCATTTTCTGAATACCTGATTATTAGCTAATAAGCTTAAATAGCTTACTATTCTGACATTAACTTAAAAACAAGATATTACCTTTAAAAAAAAAGTTTCCAGAAGGATAAAATGCAGGTTTGGTCACTGAAATATACACCTTCAAGAAATACATGCAATTATGACAACAGTGTGCATGCCTTCAGTATTCTCTTGATTTTTATTTACCACTGAATCTGAGGCAGGTTCTGACCTCCATTATATCCAGGGTAACCCCACTAACCTGAATCTGATTTTAGCTTTATAATTCAGAGTTTGGACTTTTATTATTTAAGCATGCTTTAGCCATATTAACATATTTCACTGTCACACAACAGAACTGTATTTGCCCTGTATGTAAGTACTTATGAGTTCACATACTACCTGTTTTAACTTATCATCTGATGTGGAAATACAGACCAATTAGATATACCAGCGGCTTCCACCACTTACTGAACTTCCTGAGCAGCACCACTGTGAACTCCATGCTACCACTGCAAGAGCAGCATGCAGTCCAGCCTCGGACAACCCGAGGGAGGAAAAGGAGACAAAAGCCACTGGCAAAACAGAACTGTCTCTGCAGCTGCTTTAAAAAAATTTCAGTTTTCTGCCAAATGTTTTTAGCTGAAAACTTTCTGACTTTGTGTTCCAGCCAACTGTAAAACTCCCACAGACAAAGCCACTTCCTGAATTGTTCTACTGAGGAAAAAATTAGTAAAAACATTGTTTCTGGCTTCTACTTTGTGTGGATATTTATACCTCTGGAATTTAGTGCATACTAACATGCCTGAGGAAATTTTTCCCTTTAGTACTTTTTTCAGTTTGCCTTACACAGACATTCATCTGTTCCTTGCTAACTCATTCCCTTTGAAATAAAGTACTCAGAGATTCCCCCACCGCCCCTTCATTTTGGCCCCTTTAAGTTGCTGCAGCAGCAGAAAATTGTTAAGTTTTTAACTCCAGTAGCCAGTGGGGAAAGCTTAAAACATGAAACAAATGGAACTATAAGCAAAAATGAAGGGAAATAAAAAGAATCTTAATAAATGGTTTTATTCTCTTTGGGGGGGCCTGACTCATGATGTTGGAATGAATGAGGCCAGTAATAATAGTAAAATATTTCATTTTCACTCTATTTATAGGACTAAATTTTCAATTCTAGTCTTACCAGACCAGAGCTGTTTGATACAAGTTACTACTTTTCTGCACTTAAATACGTGAGATTTCTGAAGAAGTTTTAGCATAGTAGTACAAAAATTGCTTAAAGCACTTGACAGATGTTAGAAATAAAATTATATATCATTTATAGATATATAAATTATGTTTATCTTGCTTAAAATATATAGAATTTTTATATATTATTATAGTAATACATGCCTACACTATAAATATAGATACATTGCATATTCATATTAAAATATCATATCTATTTGTGTCTATTTAAGGGGAAGTTAGCATAATCTGATCCATAACCTTTAAGAGTATCTTGGATTCCATCTAAATGTACAGAAAATATCTAAAGATGGTACCACAGTTATGTAAGTGCCATAGTCACAGTGAAAATATAGGAACACAAACATTCACCTCCACAGCACTGATATAGAAGGTTTAGGGCAACTTAATAAAGCCTTTCAATACCTGCAACAAGGTTCTTGGGAAGATAAAGCTTTTTGCAGAGATGCCTGGCAGGAGGATGAAAGACAACAGACATGAACTAAAATGGGAGGTTCTGACTTGACATCAGGAAAACAGTTTTTGACAGTGACAGGACATGAAGCAGTGGAACAGGTTGCCCAGGTAGCCCAAGAAGTCTCCACACTTGGAGGTTTTCAAAACCCTGAGAAACCTGCTTTGAACTCAGTACAGACCCTGCTCTGAGAAGTGGGTTGGACTGGATCCTGGGTCCCATCCAACCCACATAAGTCTGTGAGTCTCTGACATGTCTGTGTAAAAGCCAAAAGTATAATTTCTTACAGGTATAGATTCTGAAGCATTCCAGGCTCTAGACTTTTAAATTTTTTTCCCTCTAATTATGACTTTTGAAATGAGAAAGAAATCCCAAGGATATAGAAGAAACACACTCAAAGTCTCTGGCCGCTTTGGAAGAAAACTGGGAGATGATCACAATAATGTCATTGCAACAGAGTTGCTACTTGACTCCTGTGCTGTGGTCACTTCCTGTAAATGCATTCTTCAGTACAACCCACCACCATCCAAAAGCAGTGGTTTAAGCTTTGACAGTGCAGAGGACCATGCTGAGATTCACAGTTTCAGTTCAGAAGTGGTGGGTAAGAAACAGTATATGCCAGGCCTCCATGCAGTTATTTACACCTCTGAGCATTCAGACCTTCCACATCTGTTTGTATTTATTCTAACTACCTGTTTGACATAGTTGACCTACCTGAATAACTTACCTCTCAAGCCAAATGCGATACTGAAGCATAAAGTTTAAATGAAAAACAAAAGCTCCAGAAATACTCAAGTTAGTGAAGTCTTTAATTGCAGGTCATCAAGAGAACTTCTTTCCCTTAAGCAAGGGGAGCCTTGCTTTGCTAATAACTGCTGAAACACATTCCTTAAGCCTGGGAGATCCTTCAGCAAAGCTAAGCATACTGTCAATTTCAAGTGGCTTTTTCACTGCCAGAGTGTTCCTGTACAAAGCTATGATGAACGAAAACCCAGTTACTCTCACCATGGTTTCTGGTGCCTGGTGATTTGTACCTCTGGTAGCATACATGTAAAATCATGGCTGTGAGCAACCCACAGGTAACAGCTACAGGCTTCACACCTCAGCTGTAGATGTGGAGTGGCCTGGGAACTAGTTGATACATTTCTATTCTCAGATGATTCATCTCCTTTTCCAGATATTAAATTCTGTGGTATAATTACTAAAAAAGTCTTTCATGATTTTCTTGCTCAGAGAGGAGTACTCAAATCATCTGGGATTAGGCTATAATTAATTATGAACAGCATTCCTTACAAGCACATCCACTTTTATGAACAAACCCAGATTTTGCTCCTCACAGCTATTTGACTTATGGTTGGGCTAAACACACTTCAGTCAGTGGTCCCCTTCCATCATAGCACAAGTGGGTCACTGCAATATCTTAGAAAGTAGGCTGCCTTCTGCATTATTCCTAGACACAAGAAACACTTAAGACATCAGAGTTGTCCTGTAATTGGGCATGGCACAAGCCTCAGGCTCCTACTACGTTGTTTTTACACAGGACGATATAATGCTACAGTCTTGAATTGTAGTGTCTAGGATTGTCTTCAAACTGTGCTTAAGAAAAATAATAGCTAAAATGCTGCAGAGGGGATTTAAAGCATCACTGTTTTTTACAAGATGGGAAACATACAGACTTATATAGCTTTATATAGTTTAAAAATGCTTCTGTAAATAGATCATAGGACTTCTGTTTGTGAGGACATACAGTATCTCAGAAGCAGCAATACATACATATCCACTGAAGCAGAAAGCAAGCATTGTTTACATAAGTCCCCTCCAAAATTAGTCCCCTCCCCTCCATTGCTTTCACTCAGATAATCATACAGCTGCAGAGATTGTGCTTTTGCAGAAATTTGGGGGGGGTTAAAAGCAGGGGTGTTGGGTTTTTTCCCCTTAATGCTCCTTAATTTTTGTCTCGTCCTGCCCCCTGGTGGGAGCACAGGCCGCGGGTCTGTTGGTTTCACAAAGGCACGTTTGTACAATGCAACCCCAAATTACACTGCATTTCTTATATAGCTATTTGTGAAAAAGAATGTGTATCACTTAACACAGGAAGGATTTAATGAAATACTAAGGGAAATACAATATTATTATTATTTAATAAAAGGCTGTGTGTTGATTTATCTAAAAATTAACAAAGCACCTGCAGAATTTTCACAACGTTGCAATAAATATCCTTTCTATTCCAGATAGAATATCACAATTAAACGAGAAAGGATAGTAAATATATATATATATATATAAAAACATACAATGTTCATTATTCAATGGTGTTTTAGTAGGAGCTCAGGATATAGCATCATCTATAGCATGACAGAAAGATTGTTTATTTACAGACTACACAAATTCCTTTCTTTTATTTCTAGAAGGATCAACAAAGATGATAGCACAGACCTGCTGTGGGTTACAGCTTGGTAGTTGAAAAGGCAGTTTAGATCTAACAGGTAGGAAGGACAAAAGCAGAATCAAAGTCCTTAAAAATGCTAACACTTGTCATCCATTTAACTGCTGCAATTCTGCTCTCACTGAATGATTTCCTCTAAGAGTTACAGAATAAGATACTACCAGCACAGGTGAATGCTTATTTTAACCTCTTCAGCACATTTAGCCATGTTTAGATTATTTTTGATACATCTGTATTGCAACCTCAATTCCTTCATCCCATTTCAGCTCAAAACACTTCTGTATACTCATGAACTCCCTCAGGCAGCCAGGTCACTCACTGGCACTTCAGCTTTCTCTTGCTCTGAACTTCGGGTGCTGTAGACTCTAATGGTCACAGACAGCACTTTCTGCTCTTGTCTACGCTAGAGCTGTAGTGGAAGTGGGAAAAATCATTCAGCCCCACTCAGTTCACTGAAGGTTTGACAGTGAAAACACCAGCACTGCAGCCTCTGAACACACTAGAGCCTTTGAGGCAACAATGTTTGCAAGAGCTCACAATCGCAGCAATAATGGCAAGACCAGGGTGTGACACTGGAGTACACTCACCTCCCCATGCTCCAGGAACCACCACAGGCCTCTTGATAAACCAGGACAGTCTCAGCAGCAGCCAGAGCCCTGTCCACTCCGCTTTCTTCAGGTGCATCTGCCTTCATCTTCCATCCAAAAAACAAACGGATTCTTACACCTTTCCTTGGTTTCCTACTGCAGAGAGCAAGAGTTACTTTTTAACATGTATATATATATATGCAAGCTGACAGAAAAGCTCAATCCTGTTCTCATTCAGACAATGGAAATCAGAAGTAACTGTAGAGGCATATGTAAGAACACCACACTAAAAAAACCCAGAAAATATCAAAAACCAGAGCAGAGGCTTTATGATTTCCACATACATTGTGGCCTGGATTCTCAGCTAGTATAGAGCAGCATAATTTCCACTGCCTTCAACTTAACTGCTTTGCACTCATCAAGAATCCAGCCATGTGTGACAGCTTTGGGCAAAGGGAGATTAGACATCTTATTGCAGTTACATAACAATTTGCCTAAGTTGTGAATTTACAAGTTGCAATCAGACTGGTCTACCCTGCAGAGGCATGCGAAAATGCCCCAGGCTATGTGACACAGAGTTATATAATGTCCCTGACTGCTCAAAAACCTGGTTAAGAAAGGGTAGGTTGCAGGTGAAGATGAACTGCCAGCTGCAGACTAAAACCAGAATGTTTAGGGAACAATTTCTTATGACTCTGTATTACCACAGGACAACTTTTTCTCTACTTATCCACCCAACCCAGACTAATTTGTGCTCAGGCATTTAGGGATTATATGTCTTTATGAACCCCAGGTACTGGGGTACATAGGATTGTGTTTTCAGGGCCGTTTAATTGCGTATTTTAATAATGCTCTAACCGCACAATTAAAACCTGATGAGATCTCAGTTTCGTTAAGTTCAGTTAAATTGCCAAGGGTACAAGTAGGTGCTATAAAGTCTAATTAAAAAAAAAAGAGTTCTCACTCTTTTTACATTGAAACACAGAAAGGATTCTGGTTCATCTCCAGTGACTGTAACTGATTTAGGCCCTGATTTATACAAATTTGTATTCTAAATAATTCAGATGAGGACCTGATTCTGGAATCCCTGTTTGTGTCAAACAGGATATACTCAGGTGAATAACAACATTGATTTTAATACTTATTTCCTGTGTGCAGTTAGAATAAGTAAATAAATAAGTAGGAAGCTTTGCAAGGTGAGAAAGTATCTTATTTTTTGTGGTACTTTGGATTATAAAATACTATCATGCTTGAAGTTGTTTGGTCGTGCCATCCAGCCCATAAGCAGTTTTCTTGACATGCTCAGGGAAGAGGCAGATAGCCAAACCCTGCCTACTCACAAATGGCCTGTGAGTCGGAGCAATTTTCCTAAAGCAGGCTAGATATAGCACAGGTCTGCCCCACCTTTAGGCCACAGAAAGGACCTCTCAGGGACCAGCCTCAGTGTTAAGTTCTGCAGGAGCTGCAGAATTGAATTTCCACCTAGCAAGCTCTAGGGCTTTCAAGACCTCTTTGTGCAACACATCTCCTTTTACCTGCTGTGATGCTCCAAAGGTTTTGCCCCAAAGCCTGGACACAGAGTTGGAGCCAACCAAGGGAGGTGGCAAAGGCTTTGGACATAGCTCCCAGGCACGCTGCTTCACGTCTTGGGGTTGCTGACCAGGAGAGCTGACTTCTTTCATCAAACCAAAAGACACAGCTGGAAAAAAAAGACAAGTTTTCAAAACACATGGTCCTTAATGGCTTTTCTCTGCCCAAAAACTTTTTTTCCAACCAACTGGTCTGTTTAATATAAGGTATCACCTCTGCCTATCCATCTTGCATACTCACCAGGCACTTAAAGTCATCTGAATAAAAGAAAACCTCTGGCATTAGAAAACACAGATAATTCCCTTAACAGATAGGACTGGTTGGTACATGTGTCTTGGCTCTGGGAAGTTTTTGCTGTAAAATGCTAATGGTTCTCCCTCATCTAAGCAGTGTGCAGCAAATTCCTTGCAAAACTTATATCTGTTCCCTTTCACTAACATCACACGGGATAGTTTCTATAGCCTCACAAACTCTTTCCCTCAACCCATAATGGGGGAAGAGGGGAGTGAACCTAAAGTAGGAAGATATTTCAGTGATCTTGTAAGAAGTGTGAGGAATTCTATAGAAGAGATTATTTGTATATAATCACTAAATGGCTTCCATATAACCATTAAGTGTCTGAGCATATTCTCCAGAAAGACGTGCTACTTGGCAGTCTCAGTCATCCCACTGTGATACCATTAGAGGACTTGCTCTTTTTGCCCAGGATGCAGCCAGCATAAGTTACCTGACCTCCCAGACAAGATTTTAAGCTGCTTAAAGGAAAGCAGCAAAGTACATGTCACAAATACAAAAAAAAATTCTGCATTTCTCAGCAGTGTTAAGTACAGCAGAAACCATCAATATGCCTCCGTGTGTGTGTGTGTGTGCGCGTGTGCAAGAGAGTACCAGTTGTCCAGACAAATAACAGAAAAACAAATTCCAGTTGTGCAAATTTTAAAAATCCATTTGAGTTCACATTCTGTAAGGCTGCATCAGACATAACATGTTGTACTGCACGACGTATATTGCAAATATTTGTTTTCACTATAAAAAGAAACAAACTCCAGCTAATTAAATATCACATTGCCTTTGGAAAAGAAAACAGAATAAGGGGAGGCTGAGAGGGCTATCTGTACTCAGCCCAGCGACCAGAAACTGTAACTAAGGAACGTGCCTCGCTTCTAGCACAGGGCACTGATTTGCTTTTTCCTTGCAGACTGTGGTCTGGGGCTGGGCTCTTGCTCTCTGCAGCCTGAGTGGCAGTGTAATTCACCTTCTGGAAAAACTCCCTGCAGAGATTTTGTTGCAATGTCTAGTGGGGATGGTCAGGTTTTCCATCTCTTCAGACTCTAGTCAAGTGCTTTAAGCATTCTGACCAAAAAGCAAATGACCCAGTTAGAGAATTAAATATTAATACTTGTATATTTTCTGTCTCCTAAGCAACCACTCTTCTTTCTTGTTTCAGAAGATCTAAAATACACATACACACATGAAAAGATTAAAGCAAAAAAATACATTATTATTTCCCTCAGAAAGATATGTGCTCTCCCCTACCTGAGATATTTTTCGCCATTGCTTGTAACCAGCAAACACTAAAAAGACATTTGCATCACTTCATTGGAGAGATGAGAGGGAACCTGCTGGCTTGTGTTAGGGAGCTCTCATCCAATTCACATCATGGATCTCCGCTCTGGCGCCTGCAGTGCCTCATCCTCCCCCTCCTTCTCCAACCTTGGGGGTCGCAGGGCTGTTTCTCACACTTTTTTCCTCACTCCTCACCACCTTTGGGGCATTTTGCCCTTTCTTCAATACGCTTTCACAGGGGTACTACCAGTTTGGCTGAGGGGCTCAGCTGCGCTCTGCTGTGGGGCTGGTGGAACTGGCTGGAACCAGCTGTGCCTGGCACAGGGCAGCCCCAGCCTCTCCTCACAGAGGCCAGCCCTGCAGCCCCCCGCTGCCAGCACCTCACCACAGACACCCAGTACAGAGAAACCCAATAAAGAGAAAATTCAGGACAAAGGCCATTTTCTGGGATCCAATGAAGTGAAATTCACGCTGCTCTAAGAATGACAATAGTTTGATGGTTTTCCTTGATGAAAAGTGCTATTTTTCCCCACTCGCAGAAGGGATGACTTTTTAGCAATTTTCTGAAATTTGTGTGATCCCTTACAGTCCGAGCAAGTTGAAACTGAATTCTCTGTAGTGAAATGAGTCATTGCAATCTTCCACTCACATCCATAATCACATCCATGTCTGGCTAACTATTTGAGCTGGTCAAAATTACGATGAAAGAAATATACCATCAGCTAAAAAGTGCTTGCATGCAAGAACTGAATAGATTTTGAGAAACACAGCCATTCCCAAGAGGCAGCCGTATTGCCTGTTAGCAGCTAAAGGTGAACTGAAATTTCCACCTGGTTCTCCTAAAACATAGTTTTTACTGCAAGAGAGACTGTGAACTGTTGGCTTTTTATCTTAATTCAGGATGAAAAAAATTCTTTAAAGAAAAAAAAATCACTTCAATGTTTTTCTGGAAGAAAATTCCATTTCCCAGCTGCCCTCCTAACTCCTTCAAGCAGTCTCTCTTTGCAAAAGCACTTTTACCAAAGCTCTTCCAGTAGGGAATATTTAATGAAATACGTTTGAAAGAGATGTTCATCACCCAAAAGATGCAAAGACACATCTTAGCTTCTCCCAACAAATAATGTAATTCTCCCCCTCAGATCAGCCAAACAAAAACATACTTCAACAGAGCAGCAAACAAGATGGCCGTCTCTGTCCTCTGTTTTTCCAGCACACACCACTGGAAAAATGCTCACTGCTCACTTCAGAAAGTGCAGGTTGTTAGCAGGACAATAAAGGATAAGTAAATACGCAAACACGAGTCTAATCTATTTCTTATCTATGACCTATTAATAAGCTAAAAAATAACAGCTTGGAATTAATTGTTGAGGATACTCAGTACACCAAGAGGAAAAAAAAGGCAGCCTCAGATCAAATTTTCTTCTACAAGTTGCTACATAGAGACAGAATCTTCCTTTTGTGCACCTACTTCTTAATCTTTGCTAAATTTTTAATATGATTAACACATAAGGTCCACAAAGGGTCATTAAATCCTCTAATTTTATATTTAGAAGACCACAGAATTTCTTCAAAACCAACAACCATCCATTTTTTACTTGAAGCAATGGGAAATCCATCACCCCTTTCCTTGTTCCTTCCAGTCATTAATACATCTCACTTATAAAAATTTCACCTGAAACACCGTAGACTCACACTGATATAATCATGTGAGTCACCTTCTTTACTGCAGCAGGATTACAAATAGGACTGCTCCTTCTAACATGGCTGTAGAAATGCAGTCCAGCTTCTTAGTGCTCGCGGACAAAGAAGTGGACGCTTCTGCCTGGGCAGAGGTGACAGTTTCAAAAGATCACGCTTTAGAAATCACGCTGATGGCATGTGCCCTCAGAGCCAAGAGCCATCAGGGAGCTCAGTTTCCTTTTCCTACCTTTACCACAGGTACCATGATTATTGTTTTTGTCTTCCCACCAGTACAGAAAGTCTCTTCCACTGCTGCTGTTTGGTACATTTGTCAGTAGATTTCCACAAGGTACATTATGTGAAAATCTGGACCTTCACTAAAGTAAAGTAACAAGGTAACTTTTACACCTGCATTCAGTTATAAAAAATACATCTATTTTTAGGAAATAGTTTATACACCTAGGAGTGATATTGTTATTCCTTCATTCCTGTGACTCCTCCAAGAGAAAAAAAAAAAAAAAATTAATTGTAGTACACTAGTGATTATATCCCGCTAAGAGCGTCGGACTGTGCTAGGCACAGTAAATGCATGAAACAATAAAGTGACTTCCTGCCTCAAAGAGGTTACACTTTAAGCATACATGACAACAGATGGAGAAAACCCTGGAGTATTAATACTGCATGCACCAGAAGGGATTATTCTCACCATGCATGAATTAGAATGTACACTGTTGCTACTTGTACTGAAAGTCCTTGGTTCAATACCACATCTTGCAGGACTGGAGGTGGAATTAAATTTTCCTCCAAAGTCTGCAGATTGAGTGCTCCCTCCCACACATTTCATTATACTGCTGTCAAAGTTCATTCTCACCAGCATTGTCATTTTTATTTTGAAAATGTTTTCACATTGCAAGAGGCTGCAATGGAAAGAATCACTGACATAAATTTGGCATGCTTTTCTGTAAGCAGTAGAAAGAAACTCTGCCTGCATTGCAGGCATGACAATCAGCATATCCCACGGGTAAGAGTACTTGTTTCCCTCATCTGAAAGCAACACAGAACATAGCTGCACCAACAGTCATTTACTTTTGTATCAGTGCACCAGTGGTCAGCAACAGAGGAAAAGGAGAACTTAGTAAAATCTAGCACGTTGTGCTTGAATATGCAGGGTTTGGAGCATTTCTGCAGCAAACTATTGTCCTGAAAGTCCAGATGGTTTGTAGGCAGTGCCCTTACAAGCAATTTTCACTCTGACCAAACCAATTTAAAATCTGTTATGCTTGTCTCTACTGAGAACAGCTTTTGGCATCTCTCAAACACATTGTAGAGTGGTTTTCATTTTTGAGAAGCTTTGTTTCTTCTTCTTATGCCTAATACATTTGAACTTCCATAGAAGGACTAATCAAACCAAAAGAATACTGTCATAGGCTGTGTGTGGACCAGATGTGCTTCTGTTGATGTTGCCGAGAAATTTCTCCCAGTGGATTTGAATTGGGAAAATGAAGAGGCCATATGGTAGTAAAGATAATTTACATAGCACCTTTTATCACCAAATATCACAAAGCACCTTGCAAATCACTTACTGTACAGGAATAATTTCACTCAGAACTGAAATGCAAATATGTTTGGGGTAAAGCTTGGTACATACATAATAGCACACAGTTCTATGAAACAACTTGTAACTAGTTGTGAAGAATAAAGTCATAGCAAGCTGAAATCATGAGAGGAACATAGGTGGACAAATTATAGTTACAAATCAGTTGCAATCTGCAGTTTCACCCTATATGTGAAGCAATAATTTATTAAAACTAGTTTCTTCTTTTTGATAAACGCAACTCTGTTAAAATGATCTGCAAATAGACATTGAAAATAGAACACAAGACTAAGTGGATAACTTCATATTAGTTTTGCAGACATTTACTGTACATATGCACCGTAAATGTGTATACATCAGCTTAATCTTAATGTCCCAGAAGGTAATGTGGCCAAGAAAAGTTATACTATTTCTTATATTTGTTATTAGGAGGTAGTTTGGGAGGCTCTGGACAGTTTCTGATACTGTCATGCATATCACTACGTAAGTTAGAATAATCAAGTAAAAGCAGTTGTTTCAAATACAATAAAATTTTCTTTCTATCCATCTTGGGAAAAATGAACAGTAGGAGAAAGAACATGTGACAGAGTGCAATATGCATGAGAGTTAGCAAAGAAAACAGTCGGTATTTAATTTTCAAATGAAACAACATAAATTCCTTTAGTGAGGTCTATTATTTGAGAACGTTACCTTCTTTGGTTACCATTCTACCACTTCCAGACTGACACTTTGTTTCAGCCCAGAATCTGTCTAATGTCCTGTAAATATATTCATATTATGTTTATGTGCTGTAAGAAGGCAATTCGAAATGCTGCTCAACAAATCAAATGAATATTAAGTAGACATACAACATAATTTAATTTATGCTGTATATTTATAGAGCTCCCAGAAGAACTCACTACAAAATCATTCACTGCACTTAAAATGAAACTGGAAATGTAGTTTTATTTAAAGAGATTTTTGAGATAAGGATTTTCAAAGAACCCAGAAAGTTCAGCTGCCAGCTCCTACCTTTTGATTTTCTAAGAATTGCTGTTCACCCACAGTAATGCAGGCCTGGTCACACAAAGTGACAGAAGTCCTAGTATCACATTTATCCTCATAACGTAGCCACAGTGGTCCTTCCCAGCCCAGGAAAGATAAAAGACATAAAGACAATGTTACTGATTCTATAGCAGATGACCAGCAGGTCTTGT
Source organism: Gymnogyps californianus (assembly GCF_018139145.2). NCBI lineage: Eukaryota > Metazoa > Chordata > Aves > Accipitriformes > Cathartidae > Gymnogyps > Gymnogyps californianus. Next base: position 15,281,862 of record NC_059478.1, on the reverse strand, counting down.
CCTCATTCCATTGCAACCTTTTGTAACCAAGAGTGCAACATTTTCAGCATAACCATGTGACAGCTGCAAAACTTTTGTGTATTAAACTAGCTGCTAATTAGGAGCAAAGTGTTTTCTTGGAGCTGTTCAAACCCTTAAAATTGACTGTGACAAGATACAGTGTCAGAATATTCCTGTTTGCTCCAAAGGAGCAACAACAGAGACTGTACAGCAGACACACCAATGTGTGGCTGTCCTGAAAATTATGGGTTACAAAAGACACCGAAGATTTCATTCATAGAAATGCAGATCTCCGAGGGGGAGCAGCACAGCCATGTACTGAGGTTCTGTGTGCCTACCCATGACATGCACCTAATTAGCATTCCTGGGAAATGTGCACTAGCAGTATCACTCCAGTTATGATGCCCATTTTCATGGTCATGTTTTGTTCACCCTCCTGATAGTAGTACTTACAATCAGAGGTGCAGAATAGCATGAATACAGTGCACTCAACCCCCAGGAGCAATTTTCTTTTTTTATTTTTAAAGTAAGTCATATGCACTAAAAGGATATGAAAAGACTATTATTAAACTACCTTTGAATACATTTAATGGCACCACATGCTGACTCAGAAATTCCTTTCCTCCAAGCCTATACGAAGTGGAGGGTCTAATTGTGAATGCTTTATTACTGTATTGATAAATGTACCATATCATTCATTCCTTTTCAGAAAAATTTCACACAGGCCTTTTTTAATACAATGTTTTAAAGATAAAACTCCAATATATCTATTTAGAAGAGCAATCTTAGCTTCTGTAGTAAAAATAATAATAGCACTTACTGTACTTTAGATCTCCAAAGTGCTGTATGGATATTAAGCAATTTGTCCCTGTTGGCAAGGATTTTAGTTTGCATTGGATGGTAAGTAGCAGCAGGTATCTTCTCCCCCTGCCCCAAAGTATTTTTCCCTTCCTGTTCTATTGCACATATGCTAGATGAGGGCTTCACTTCTCTCTACATGGGAATTCCAGACATCCCTTACTGGTGCTACTGAATGGTTTGAATTTGTTTCAGCAGCCAGAGGAACCCATCAGACATGTATTATTTGTAAGATCTCTCAGGAATGGAAAGGAGACTCAACTTTCTTCTAAAGCCTGCTCTCTTGCCATAACACTGAGCTGCCCTGGGTAGGTTTCACAAGGAAATATCCCCTTTTTTCTAGCTCCAATGCCCTTATTTACTATCAAAACTAATAGAACCAGAATAAGCCAGAATCTCGTCTTTTGCAAGTGCTGGGTTAGAAACTCACGATGAGCACAGTCCCAGGGATGGTGCTTACACAAATACAAGGATAAACATTATTGCCCTTAGTTTTTTCTAAGTAGCCCAGTGAAGCAGGGCTTGACAATTCCTGCTGTTTATAGCAGACCACCTCCTTTTCAGGTGGCAGGAAGTGCAGGCAGAAGAGTCGGTTCTGCTCTACAAACAACGGCCAACTGTACAATAACTGAGATTTGTAGAGCCAGAGCCTGTCACAGCAGCAATGAGAGTCTGCCATTCCAGAAAACAGTTGAACTTAAAATGTATTGCACTCCCATCCCACCCAGAAACTCAGAAGCTGTTACAGTTCCTGTTCCTCTTTGCAGCACCTCTTCTTTCCGTAAGCGTTCAGTAGTGTAAAGTACCCGTGTCCTTGAAATTTCAAATTAAACCCCAAGGAGATTGAGGAGTTTGCAGATGTAACAAGCATTAATTCAGTAGTCTCTGTTGGCAGAAGAGCATTCGATGTTCAAGTGCCTTACAGCCGTTTATCTTTTGCCTATCCAGGAAACTATTCCTATAAGCTTGTGAGGGGAACATTGTCAATAAACATTAAAATAAAACCATTGGAGCAGCGTGGCTTGTGGAATCTCTCCCAAAGTTGAGAATTACCATCACGCAGAGGTGCAATCTCACTTCCAAATGGTACCAGCATAGAGGTAAGGCATATCCACAGCAGGTATGAATGTGTTGTGACCTTGTGTTGCTTCACTGTCTTCCCTTCCTGTCTCATAACAGTATGTGTCCTGAAAGTGCTCTGCTGCAAGGTTGCTTCCCCCAGGACTGCATGGCTACCTCTGCAGAAGCAATTCTGAAAGGTTGTGTTAAAACCCAACTCCCTGCTTTCACGACCAATACAAACCAGTAGATCTAGAGAAAACAGCCCCTGCACAGTGTTCATCTTGTCCTTTGCCAATACCAGTAAACAGTGCTCCAGGAAGACGCAGGCTGGTATTTTGCCACAGAGACAGCACTTTTCTATCACACAACAAAAAAAGACATTAGTTTCTTAGGTTCCCAAGTCAATCATCTTTGGTTTCAGTCATCAGTTGTTAAGCTTTTCTCTTAAAAAACTAACATGCACATGGCTTGTATTTCCCATTATATCCAGAGCTATATTCTGAATTCTGTCTTGGAGGCTGCAGTAGATACAGATTAGGTTTTGATGACAAGAGTTAGGAAGGTATTATTTGTAGAGTGTAGGACTTGCTAGAAGAATTTATACAGCTGAGGAAAAAATACAAGATTTCTGGGTCTGAAAGGATGAAGCAGAACTGTTTATCTCTGATGCCACACAGAAAAGATTTCTGAGCTGATTTATTGTACAGCTTATGAAAGATCAACACATGTACACAGAACAAAACCATTGTTTTCTTTTCTTCTTCCCAGAACTATAAACCTATATTTCAAAAGCTGCTGTTGAAGTGGAGGATGAGATGGAAAGGTTGAACTCTGACTCAGTTTTCAAGGGCAGGTCTCTTGCTACTTAACCCAGGAATTTTCTCAGTCTTCTGTTGCATTCTATGCTGCCCTCATCTGGCTCTTTTCATAAAACCTGACATTTTCTAAATCTCAATTATCTCCTGGCCTGAGTTTTTCTCTGGGTAGGAAGTTTCAATGCTTTTTGTGAAGATATTTCACAGTAAGAATTTGCCTTTGTCCAAGAAGCAAGCCTCTCTCTCCAGCTACCACACTCCCAGAATATTTACCCAGCCTCTTGGCCAGGCATCCAGCTCCCTTTGCCTAACTGAGCACTCAAGATAGAGGGAGGATGTTGACTTATGTGTCTTTTCATACTCCAACCTACTATTCTGATTCCAACTCTCCTCAATCATCCACCAGAGATTTCTTGATAGCAAGCCAGTTACTTTTAGCATGCCAGCCACCAGGATCCTATGTTCTCCTTAGGGAATGCAGACATCTGGTCATGGAAAACACCTTTCCTTCTACAGTACATGGGTGTTACCAACTCTTCCAGCGATTAACTTAAATATAAACAAGTTGTTTACTTACTCTGAGGCAAATAATATTTTCTGCCTGACAGGGCAATGATAAAAGGTGAGAGAATCTTTCCAATCAGCGATCCAAGGCCACACTGCTTCCAAGAGATCACAACCTTCACCTCCTTCCCATTTGACTGGCAATCAGAGTGCTGTATAAAGATTCGGAAACATTGATCTGGCTAAACGTTGGATTTCTGATGGCTGATAAAACTCTCAGGGAACCATGAAAGCACTGACACTAATGCAGACAGGGGGAGAACAATACATATAATAAACTTTGCTTCATCTTTAGATTGCAGCACACCACTCTGGGTCCTCAGGAAAGTCTTTTTTCTTTTAGCATTTCCAATGCTTGGCTTTTTGTCTACTCTCTGTTCTTCACAGGAGTCCTCTAGTCTCTGCGCATGCCAGACAAAAGTCGACGTAGCAAAACATGCTCAGTTGATTTATCTTCCTGCCAGAGGATTCACCTAACCTGTTATGCAGGTAACAAGGACAAGAAAGCAAGGTTGCCTGCCTCTCTGCTGTCCAGCCACACCCCAGTTCCCAGTGCAGAACAGAAAGACACTACATACAACATTTCTGTTGTACATGAACCGCAAGCGAGCAAACAGAGCTCTCTCACAGAGCACATCAATCAATGTGTGCAGTTCTTGACAGGACACTAATCGATCACCATAGGAAGACAACAGCATGGGGTTACTGGGAGACATTCCAATATGCTTTCCTTCATTCTTTTTCCTGACCCATTACCCAGGAGAGCAATGCTGGAGCTTGGGATGCACATTTTTCAGAGTATGGGAATTACTGCATACGAAGTAGATTTTCGGGCCTATAAATTAGAATTAACAAGTCTTGGGGCAAACCAGAAAAAAAGGGCATATTTACATAGGGACTGTAAGGAGAGACAAACCTAAAAAGAGAAAAGAAGAAGGGAGGCCTGGTCTTAGAAACTTTAAGAATGGCTGCTTGGATTTAATCCCCACAGCTGAGTCCTGATAAATTCTGCAGAATCAAAACTGAAATTAAATAGAGACTTTTTTAATGAACAAAGTAAAAACATGGCTAATGTTGGATATGCAGAAATGACCACGTATTCTGCCTGAGTACTAATTTCAAATGGCAGTGTGCTGAAATTTACAGATTCTCTATTTGCTATTTATTTTTGTATTGACAGAACAGAGGTGGGACAAAGAAGCTGGAGGATGTGACAGCTGAATCAAACCTCCATTCTGAATTCAAATCTGAATTGGACCTGAATCAATACACATAGGTCTTGAGCACCACTGCGTGCCTCCCCTAAAAAGCTTCACTGACCTGAATACTAGATGAATGCCTCCCTCGTGCATCCTGGCAGAACTGGGCTGAGACTTTCAGACCCATTTAGGACTGGCAGAAATGGAACTGGGCTCCCAAGGCTTGAAAGAAGTCTCAATCCTAAAGAAGCAACACAGAAAGCAAACAGATACCTTTGTAAAAATACTCACGTTGGCACAGTTAAATATTGGAGGCTTGAGGAAATACCTTACATAACAATTGTTTGCGAGGAAATACAGACAAGTCCTTTAGTGGCCCTATATGGCATCGCTGACATTTATTTCTTACACAGTCAATTTTCCTAGCCTTGACCTGCATAACTTTAGAGTAAGAAGGAAATAGAGAAGCAGCAAATCATGTAGAAATATGTGCCACATGTTCCTCACTCATGGATTAAACAAAACAAAGAATGCTTCATCTCATTTTTCAAGCAGGCTCTCTGTTTCTGGAGAGTGCTGATGCCCTGTGATATCTGAGCAAGATAGCATTAGCACTGTACACACTATATTCCTCCTTGCTTTCTTAATAAAAGAATAATGAACTCAGTGATGCAGAAGCAACACAACATGCTGCTATGAAGGAGACCTCAAAGCCCACTCAGCTGCTTCACTGGTGTGTATTAAAATTAATGAGTTTCTGCTACAGAAAGAAAGAGGTGTCCTTACATAGGAATGAGATCTATGATCTTTGTATTGTAGCACAACCACTGAGCAGCACAGAAATCTGCACAACTCAGTCTCAAATAATAAATTTCTTTTAACAGGAGGAAAGCGAGGACAGACTGAATACACTTACTATATATATTGAAAGAAGGGATAGGAGAGCTTTTCATTTGCATCTTAAGCACCTTCCCATTAGTAAAGACTAAATTGCTGTTAAGGCTCTCTTTTTTTCCCCCCATTTATATAGTTAACAGAGCAAAAAAATGGCAATATTGAATGCCAGCCAGCACCTGAGGCTGCTAACTCAGCCAATATAGCCACAATACTTAATGGGTCTCAATTACAGAGCCCTTATTTTTGTGCATGGGAACATATATCTGGAGGTCAGCACATTTCATTAATATTTTTGATTAACACATCCTTCACAGTGGTTTTGAGCTTTTCATGCTTCCCAGTTAATGAAGCAAAATTTTGAAGCAGTTATTAGCTTGGTACATAATACAATTTAAAAAATGCTGTTTCATTAAGACAGTTCAGTTTTATCCCAAATTCTTCAAGGCTTCATCCAACTGCAAACAGGAGTTAATAACACACTGCTACACTAACATCTCTTTGAAGCTTATCTCCTGCCTAAGAGTTCCAGTGAGGAACAAAAATGACTAGCATGTTTCATATCTGAAAAGCACATGAAGTACTTTGTGAGCTCAGCTCAAGCCATTTGCTTGGACTGAACTTCTAACTGGAGGACAGTTTTACCATAGATTACCTAAATTCCACAGAATAATTGCCTAAAATCTAAAGGAAGATCACTTCCTTTTCTTAGGTGCTAGAGACACATCAACCTCAGATATATCAATGAATGCTAGCTTCAACCATAGTATAGAATTACAAGTGCCAAATCATGGTAAAAATCGGAAAACCAGGATCACCTCAAAACTGCTCTGAGCTGTCCTACGGGCACCAAATATTTCCAATTTACTGAGGATATTTGATCTCAGACTATTCAGATTTGACATTTATGCACTTTCCAGAGATCATTGCAACCTATAGAGAGCTCTGAACTTTTACAGTACAGAGCAGGAAAAAAAAGGGGGGGGGGGGGGGGGGGGGGAAGGAAAAAAAACTTGAAGAAGCATCAGCAATTCAATCTGCTAATGTGTGCAGCTTTCCAAATTTAATTTTTTTAGGTTCCTGTGGTTGTGATTTATACCTAAAAATCTTTGCTATGTCACTGATGTTGAACTCTGTTTCCACAGTATACCTGCCTCAGTCTGCAAACTGTTTCTGTTCTAATTTAATCAAGTTCAGCCTATTAACAGTATGATGTAAAGGGCAGTTATTTTGCCTATCTCATTAAAATCCAGAAATTTGCTATGCTGCCATGCCATTAAATCCCAGTCAGTCTAGGAGCATTCCATTAGGACTGCATTAGTTCATCATTACTGAAATTTATTTTTCTTTTAGTCTCACTAGAGTCAAGCTTTCTCAAAAAAGATATGTCATGAAGAAACATGACATCTGAAGGTCAGCCTCTATCAATTCTTTTTGGGAGGAGGTTTTTGGGAAGGCAAGAAAGAAAATGGAAATGAAGATGTGTCCCAGAAGACTCCAGAAATGGTTATTTATATGGTGTAAGGAGAGAACGCTCCATTTTGTCACTTCCATGTTGCTAGCTGGCAAACCTCCCTTTGTGCCTCTCTCCACTCCCCTACTTTTGTAGAAGAGGCAAGCCTGAAGTTAAGCTCCAGAGAGTACCTGGGGAATACTCTGATTCTGGGGATATCTGAACCCAAACGCAGCCGATTCCAGCTTCTCCAGTTTAAGCAAAGCAGAACCTCAGCACTGAGCAATCTGCCATGTATTCAGTAAAACCCAAGACCAGACTCTGGCAAAGAACTGATTTCCTTCCTCCTTCCCTCCTAATATAGAGAAAGTGCAGTTGGATATGTGGTCTCACAGAAACATAATTGTTAAGAGACATTTCCACAAGGACTTCCAAGGCCAAAGAGACAGATACCACCTCTGCTAAAAGGAATCATACTAACAAGACAGAGGCCATGTACACATCAGCAAGGACTGGGTTTCACTAGAAACAGAGCTGTGGAATGAAACAGTTGGTGCTGACGATCTGACATCCTCACTATGCATATTTCATGGGGGTTTACCTCAAACAAGAACTAATCAGGTCCCATTAGGGTCTGAATGCAGTTGGTGAGCATTGAATGTGCCCTTGGAACACATCGTCCTCTTTGGTTTCATCTGAAAGAGATCCAATAAAGCACCCCAAGACAGCTCCATGATGTGAATCAAAGCACATTTAGGGACAAGCAGATTGGCTTCAGAAGCACGTTCCTGGTCTGAACTAAACCACTAATCTAGACACACTATAAATTCTTCTGTATGAGACCCTAACAGCAGAATATACAGAGGAATAAAATACATTCTGTGCTATGCCCAGAGACACACCTCTGAAAAGTAGAATCAGGATGCATCTTCCAAAGTGAGGTGATGCTATGTGAAAGACAAACAGATGGGCAGGCAATTTTTTTAAATTAGAGATAATGGAATCGAGGCAATTTAAAGTCATTTTACTCCCTCTAAGAGTAAAATTTGCTTTTACATTTTAATCGAATGAGAGCAGCTATGCAGCACAAGCCACAGAGCTAAGCACCAAGAGGAGTGTCTCCTCCAGTGTCTTGGATCTTTCTCCAGTGACATTCAAGTGACAGAAAAAAGATCAGGATTTTTTACAGCCTTAAGACCTTTGACCTCTCAGCTTTTCTGTATCGAAGCTTTGTCACACGAAATTAACCAAAGGTATTTTGACATGCCTAAATAGAAAGAAAATTATTTTTATTCGGACAGAAATTAAATATAGTAACAAAACTTCAAAGCAATCTATTTTCAGCGCTCAGAGAGGCTGAAAGACATTAACAATTGTATATATTTGTTTGGAAACGTTTACAACACGCTTAAGCAGCAGGCAACCCAGCCCAGATTTCTAATGCCAGGAATCAAATTCAATCAGAGCAGCACTTCAGTGTTTCAGATGAAAGTTTGGCAGTACTTTGTGTAGGAAAATGATGCATATATAAATGACACAGTGAGGGTGGGTCACTTTCATATAACACAAACTTGAACAATATATTATTAAACATATAATTTAAATTAATTTCAAGAATACTAATCTGAAAGGTGATACAGTGCCAAATGACACATGATTTTTATCTGTTGCAGTGGATCAGCTCTTAATAATCATGGGTGATATTTGCAAATCGGTAGAGACTTCAAGTCAAGCTGTAAATTTGCATTTTAACATCTCCATAAAATACCCCAATTTTAAGGAAGTCTAAGTATGTACAGCTCTTGACTGACTTAGGTGGCACTTCATGAGAACTATGTAGAAAAGTTGAAACTTCACACACTTTGCCACTGCCTCTCCTGTCTGACCAGTTGAACAAAAAATAATGAAGCATAAATCCATCAGCTACCCTGAGCTGTTCAGTTGCCAACCCACCATGCTACTGCTTCTCTGTTCTGGTTAAACTGAGCAACAGTAAAAAAGATGATATCTTAACAGAAGAGGAAAAGGTATTCTTTTGCTTTAAAGCTGTTTTGGGTTAAAATTCAATAGCAGCAAGATTCAAAAGTGATCAAGAGAGTATCATCACATCTATAATACTGTGTAGCAGTTCTGGGAACAAAATTATCAAGCAAAGTTCCTGTAGTACAACAAATAACATTATGATAATTTCAAGCTACCGACACTACTATATGAAGACAAAAGTCTCAATATAAAGTAAAGCCAACATGGTCTGTGGTCCTTAATGTACATTTATGTGTATTTTTCAGTGTCCAAAATAAAACCTGTAGAGCACTAACTACATGTTTCTGTCTTTTGCATCACATAGACCGAGACAATGCTTTCATGAATAAACAAGAAAATTTTTCTGTTATGAAGGGAGGGAGATCTTCTTACCAGTCACAGCCTGGCAGGTACCTCTCTGTTTTGTCCAGTCTTTTCTGATATTTGTGTACATTCTTTACATTCCCATCCTACTTTTAGTGTTACTATTCAGGCATTGGTTTACCCAAAGTGGACCAAAACATTCACAGTAGACCAGAATTAAACCTTTGTGAGTAATGCTTGAATATGGCAGGCAGTAAGTCTTTATTAAATATATATAGGGGATGCATATAAATGATATAATTATAATACCATAATTATACTTCTGACCCCCTTTTTAAAAGGCTGACAGGCCTATAGCAAAAAATAATTCCATGTGTATGTTTTTAGAGATCATAAAAAACAATACAAAAGAGAAATATTCAAAAATAAGCTATATTGTTTCTGTCCCAGTAAGAAGCACAAACTTTTTAATGAATTGGGGCTCTTACATTGCTCTAAGCATACTTGTGTCCTGACACATTAAACAGTTAATAATCAAGCTTGAGATTCAGTGCTCTGTTCCTGCTGGTAGTTGCCTTTCTGAGGTGTCAAGAAAATGAGCACCATTTGGGATCGCCTCCGTTTTTCTTTCTTATCTGCTACTGAAACGGTGCTCGCCACCTTTGCTTGCCGACTTCCCGCAAGCCATCCCGCAGCCACCCGAGGACAAAGGCAAGGTGTCGCAGCCCTGCCGCACCCCCCGCGGCGCCGCGCCCGGCAGAGCCCCCGGCCCGCCCCGGCCCGGCCCGGCGCTCCTCTGCGGCGGCAGCCCGCCCCGTCCCACACGCCCTCTCCAAGCGCGGCGGGGAATCTGCGCAAGTCCCTGCAATACCAGAGAGATCCCATCAGAGGGAGACTTTCTCGCACCAGACCTTGTAAGTAAGATTCTGAAAATACGACTCTTCAAAGCTGTTTTAGCAAGACCTAATCCACACTACAGCCAGATACACTGCAGACATTCTGGAAAGATTTAAATGTAAAGAATTTTTTTTAAAGGAAATATTTTAAAAATCGCAACATTTGGGTTCCTATGCAATGTCAAGATGCAAATCTTGAATAAAGGAGTTCATATTCAAGTCAGTGTAGTTAAAGATTGGTTTTTTAACCTCCTTTAAAATTATTTCCTCACTAGCATTTAACATATTTTTCTTATCTTTTCCTGAAGACAAATAACTAAGGCAATATATACACAAGAAGCAAAGGATTTTTAGGAGTTTTACCTGGCCAAGTGTAGAAAGCAGACCTACAAAATTATATTTTCCAGTTCTTTTATGTTTACCTACCGAAAAGATGGGAAGAAGAAGAAGATGGGAAGAAGTCAGGAAGGAAGGCTAGGAGGTGGTACCTTGACACAGTTCATCAGCCTTCAGCTCTGCTGGTAGGAGGCCAGAACTCTGGGACTAGTGAGTCTCAAGCCAGCAGATCCCCTCGTCAGCAAAGAGCAGACCTCATTAATAGCTGGTAACCTTGTGCAGAAGGAGTCACCTCTGGGAAATGGGGTACACTGCTTGCAGGACAAAGCTTGTATCAGCCAGCACAAGTATCGTAGACTCGGAGCCAGATTGCCACACAGCTGGTGTTTCTGTGCTAACCAATGCCTGTGCCAACCTACCTTTACTTCTATTACAAAACACAGAACAATATCCTAGCTGGCCCTTGAATATTTCCACTTCTCAAAGAGATCCCACACCACCAAAATGGAAAGAACTAAAAAGATCATGTCTTTCGGTAGTAGTTCAGAGATTTACATGCCAGATTCCCCAACCCCAGAAACTTCCACTGCAAGTGGCAATGGCCCCTCACATTTCTAACCTATTCCCAGTCTCCCCGCTTCCTTAACTCTTTGTTCCTGATGTATCTGTTTAGAGAAGTGGCTTTTCCAGATTTTTCAATTTGTCTAATATACAACTTGAATATTTGAGACTGCATATTCTTTTGGCCAAATCCTTTGTAGATTTGATGCAGATATTCTCTGTTATGGAGATGTATGCTGAATCCTGCACAGTCTGAGATATGGCCGAGAGCGCAAGTATGGCATCCTGTCAAATACAGAGCCACATTTCCTTTCATTCGTCACATACCACTAGATCGATAAATCAAGGTGTCATGAAACTTGACACAAGAAAATCAAACAGGTGCCACGAAATTATTGCTTTCAAAGCCATTTTGCACGACACAAAGCATGTACTGATTCCATATGCAATATAGTACTCTTATTGTATCTCTAAGAAAATTTAGCATTCCTGACCACACAAGTTCAATTTTAGAATGCATTTGCTGTGATTTTTCCTGAAGGCTGTCAACACACTTATTTCCTTTAAAATAGTTCGTGATATGAAATTTTATAATTTTTCTTAAAAGCAACCTTTAGCACCTGCCTAGCATTTTTATCTGTCCAGAAATTACAGTAAATCACCATAATCTTTACCTCACCCGCTAATTTAGTTAGGCTATGTCCAGAACAAAGGGCCACAATAAATGCCAAAGTAAGGGCTACACCCACTTATAAATCACACAGCCCCAAGTCTCTTATTTAGCAAGTTAAATATTTACTAGATTATAACCAGCAAACACCACAAGTAGGTCCCTTAGATGATAACTGATTTATCAGAGGAAAAGTCTTTAGCAAGTATTTCTTAGCCCCACCATGGACATTTCTAAAATATCTTTTTCCATCTGTTTTTCTTAACCCCACAAAAGATCAAACTTCACGTGGATGGATATGTGCGTGAATAAGGCACAATAACACAGCATCAAAAGGATTTATCATCTCAGACTGTACTTCTTTCAGTCCTCTACCTTGTCATCATTTGCAAAGTGGCAGTGATAAATGTAACATCAAAATGCAGTCTGATGCTTTGGTTTCTGAACATCAAAGACAGAAAAGGTAAGATCCCAATTTCTTAAAATCTATTTAGGCTGCATACTGCTCTTAAGAAATGTGACTATCAAAACCTGTCTTTCCATAGTATTTTGATCCTGCTCTTCATTCTGCTTGTCTTACTTACTAAAAAGAATTCCTAGTTTATACATCTACAATTATGGTGTGGATCTGGATTATGAGTTCTTGTGCTTTCAGATGTGGGAGGACAGGACAGAGAACTATTTGTATTAATCCAGCATACCTTCAATGCGTTTGTGCCAGTTCACAATAGATGAGTATCTACTTCAAAGTTAGAACTACACAAATCTTAAAATATCTGTGTGACTGTGACTATAGCTGGTTTTGGGAGACAAGGGGAAAACAGGGAGAGAGAGGACAGAAAGACAGGTGAAGAAGAAAGGAGAAGGGGATGTTGAAATGTAGTTAAATTTAATCCAACTGTTCTAAACCTGCTTCTGTGACATTAAACAGTATTAGAGAGTGATTTTCAATACAGAAGAAACACTGTGGTCACTGTGCTGATTTGGCCATCAGCAAAGCAGCCATGCATAGCAATAATCACAGCTTACATAGATACACAGCTTGTGTGGTTTGGCTTTAATTTAAACCACAACTTTTCACTGTCAGAACTAGAACTGTTTATTTTAATATGAGAGTCTCATTAGCCAGTTCTAGTTTCAACATTCTGTGTGATCAGGAAAGGCATCAAAAAGCATTGTGAGGAGAGCCATCACTGAGAAACAAGTATAAACAAAGACAACTTTTGCCTTGCTCTGTGCATCTTCTTTGGACATCAGAGCTACATCCAGCAACGGATTGCCTTAAATATCCCCCACACTGAGTTTTCTGCTGTCTTATGTGACGATTCCATTATCAGAAGCCGCATTCTCATGAGGCTCATGTTTGACCTAACTTCTCAGTCCCTAACCTCCATAATTTATAACTCCTGCTCAGCTTTTCTCACTCTCAAAATCGGTTATTTCACCTTTCAAACACTCTGGCACCTTAATCTTCTCTTCAAGTTGCTGAAAACAGATAATTTCAATCTTCTCTCTCTTGCCTCTCTAAATTATATCCTCACATTGCCCTTTTATTTCGATCTCTCTCCTTCCAATTTTCTCTGTTGCATTTTGCCCCTCCCCTCCCCTCCCTAGCTCCCACCTTGTCTATAGAATTTGCCTGCACAGAGGGAGCTTCTTTTAAATGCAAGGGGCTTTCCTTTTGCATGAAGAAGTCTCCCCTGGCTGTTTACCTTTCTCTCACATCTTGCTTTAACAGTGATGCTCAGCATATTCATTTCAGATTGAACTCTCAGAGAAGAAAATTAACCACAGTCATTTTTGCCTGCTTTGTGGTAAATTACAACCCTGGACAGCCATAGTTTTGGATTTGTTTTGGTAGAGACATTTGTCTGTTTTAGAGAAATAAGCTGATGAATTAGGAACTGGTTTAGAAATTATGAAATTTCTCCCATGCTTCTTTCTTTCTCACTCATTTAACTATAGCTGTTAGTGTTCATTATTTCATTTAAATAATACACATAACATATGGGGTTTTTTTCTTTAATATGCTTAGTTACAAATTAAAGTGTTCCCACGCAGATTATCATGGGTTATTATTTCTACCTAGGAATGTAGAATCTCAGTTCCACTATCAATCAACACACCATGCACATCACAATAAAAAAATCAAATTATTACACTAAGGGATCCAAGCACACTAGGTGAATGGACACAAAGATGAGAAAGGAAAATCAAAGCTGGTAAACGTGGTGTGAATTACTAGGACACTTTGCTGAACTTTGAATTAGCTGTAGGTATGTTTACATGGCAATATTTGGTCAAGAAATGGACATCAGCATTATCTCAGGTAAGTGAAGATGTAACTGTGTACAGCTGTAGCCAAAAACGCAAAGAAGATATATAAAGGCTGAAACTGTGAATGTGTTTATAGAAATCATTAGCACAAATTTGTCTAGAATATTATATGCACTCTGATCTCTGCACCTATGGAAAGGATTTTGGAGAATTAGAACAGACTTGGGGAAGGGTAAAAAAAAAAAAGACCTTACTCCCTGAAAAACAGAGACTATTAAAATCACTTATTTTAGAAACAATGCAGAAAGGAGCAGACAAAGTAAGGAAGATGAAAAACTCCTAATCTGTGTGCATCTCTGTTCAAAAACAAGGAGGCATTTCATAAAAGGTAGAAAATCAAAATAATACTTTTACACTCCGTGTGTAATCAAACTGTGGAACCTGTTGCCACAGGAGGCTGTTGAAACCTATGATTCAACGTTAAGAAAGGGATTAAGCAGTTATTTCCAGAATCTTCAAGTACAATTAGTATATCAGCTTTCTAGAAAAATTATTTAGTGTTTCCAAATTCAAGCCAATCTTTAACTGCTACAGATCAGGTAAGGCCCATGAGGGAAGAGGGAAGGACAGATTATTCCTTATCTGCCTACTGTGAGGCTGGTAGGACTTTGTCAGAAGTATCAGTACTGGGCTGTGCAGCATTGGCAAAGGGATAATAGACATAGATCCAGTTTGGTTCCCTTCCAGGATGGCAGTTCGGTTTTCCTAGATTTGACAGTAGTCAACAGTCCAATAGAGTTAACACTCCTGAATGCTCATATTAGGGGGGATAAAGAATGTACAGTAACATGAAAATGCAACATAAACACTTCTGTTCATGTTAAAATGTTGATTTAATATATTTTCAAAGTCTGTGGACTTTCATTTGCCCACACATTAGACTTGTTCTAACCTGCATTGGGTTTGGTGGTTTGTTTTTTTTTTTTATACAAAGAATCAGGAACATGTTTTGTCAACGGGAAAACTAGCACAGCAGAAAGAGGCTTTGTAGTCAGCAGAGGGAGTCAGCCACTTCCAGAAAGCAATTCATCTATTTTAGGAATGGCCAAAATGCCCTCTGGAGATGCCCATCTCCACTGACTGCAGAGGGAATCTAAAATCTGCCCTACATTTATAAGTGAAACTTGTACGTGGAATTGGTGGAATGACGCTCTCTCACAAACTTCTGAACAATATTGGTGCGTAATTAGTTTAATCTCAGGATGTCTATCTCAACAAAGAACTGCTCTGCTAACTTCCTGTGAGAGGTATTAAGCAGATGCAGGTTAATACATAGTGAAGATTTTCACTGACTTTGGTTTTAAAAATATTACTCATTTTAAAAATGAAAATAAATCCAACCTCAGGCACAGAGAAGGCTGAAATCCAATTCTGGCATCTTCAGTCCAACAAACAGCCATAGATTTCTATAGCCTTTTTCCTGAAGAAAGGACTTACAAAGTCGTCCCAGTGTTTGCGTGCTCCTGTTGGCTGAAGTGCCATGGTAAATTCCTCTCAGAAATCCAGGACCTAGATGAACATAAAGGTTTTCCAGTTTTTCAGCAGTGCTCTAGTGCCATTCCTCTTCCAATTTGCGTCAGAAAAATGTCTTTTTAAAAAATTCCTGGTGGGACTGTGTCAGAAGTGCACAGAACGTGGCTATATAGAGCAAAAGGCAGATAGCAAACAGCAGCGCTGTGATTGCCTGGCACTGTCCATGTCACCTTCAGGCTGGGACTTGTATAAATCAGTTGCAACCAGCTATGCAACTGATAGCAAAGTTTATCTGCACACAGAGCAACAGGAGCCTGTATGATTTCACTAATTTAAGTACTTGGAAGCAGCAAAGAAAAGGCATAATAGGTCATGTCATGAAAGTCTGAAGGTAGAAGGGTTCAGGGGAGGGTAGGAAGGCTGGGTGTTGAGGGGAAGTCTGGACTGACTCAGAGTGACAGCAATAATAGCCTACTTGACTACAGTCTATTGGTGCACACAATTTCCAGCAGTGCTACATAGCAGGACTCAGTGGTAGTAATCATAGCTCAACACCTACCCAGCTGTTCCCAGGTGGTATTTTCTGTAACAAAACAGAGTAACTTTATGGAGGCATTTGAATCAGAGTAAACTGGTACTCACAGAACATGCTCATGACTTAAGACTCAAGAGAGCTGCCTCTATTCGTTTAAAGACACTGCAAGTTTTGGAATTCCAGGGGGAATTCACAATCCACTATGCAAATAGTGTCAGATTCTCCACTACGGTGTATTTCCATACATGACAGCAGACAATGCGATTCCTAGCAAACACTATGAAGGTGTAGTTATAGGGTTTTTTCTACCTATAGTTTTCTACCTATAGCACCAAACCTTCACTTATTATCATTTTGGAAAGGTTTCCTTTGCTTATGCTAGAGCCAACACAGTTCTTTTATTCTATTTAATTCCTGCGCACCTTGAAGTACCTTTGTCCATACTGATTACTAAAGAGATTACAAGAATCAAGTTTCCCAAAGGTTAGATGGCAAGTGGTAAGTATGAAAAGGAAAACTCTAATGAGCAGCACTTATCTATTGGCCATTAGCTAGGGAGATGCCTACTCCATCTGTTGACTGAGAGACATTTCAACAGGAAGATTACCCAGATCTGATAAGGAATATTCCCAGCATAGGAAGGTCTTATGCTTAATAGATGGTAATAATATCAGTTTAACATTTAAAGAGTGTTGAGCACAGCAAACAGGTTCAAAAACATTTGATTAAGGATTTGTTGTGGTATAAATAAACTAAAACTCAGTGGTGCTATGCTGATAGTTTAATTCTCAAATTCATATATCATTTTCTACTTTGGACAAGCGATGCATTGAATAAAAAAGTCAACATAGACCTCTGGACAAATTAAATCATGGGAGAAGAGGTGAATTTTTTCCTGGTTTACTTTATAACACTGTACTTACCTTTGGCATGTAATAAAATCCCTGAAATGAGCATACCATAGCAATTTGGAGGCAATTAACAAATATAAGAAAGACTTTGGAGAGATCATTGACACAGCAAGCACTTGACAGGCCTGCCAGTGAATGTTCTTATGAAAACAAACACAGACAAACTACTGCAGAGTTCCTTAACTTCTCAAAAAGTCTGCTGAGGGACCAGATATTAAGTGATGGATGACTTGTCACACACTATTTCTACAAAGCAACCGTTTCTAGCAATTACATAGTCTATATACATATGCAAATAAAGTTATATAAACCAGTACTTTTTGCTGGTTTCTTTACTCGTTCTTTTCTGGCAGTTGCCACATGAAAGTTATAGAAAAGCATGGCTCCCTCTGAGATATATATACAAATAAACAGAATGACAATCAATTCATTCAGTTGATAATCCATTTCCATTTCCTAATCTGGTTTTAGGACAGGAAGATCACAGTATCTTGATATTTAACTATGAAATCTGGGCTGTCTAAAGCTTGTTACAGAAACTTGGAATATTTTTACATGTCCATTTACTTGTAGCTTCATTTCTGCAGTTCTATTTTCTAATTGAGGCATTTGTGAATATGCAAAACTGCCTTAACTACAAAGTTATTCCATACACTAGATAAATCTGAGAAACGACTCAAGAGATCAGCATTTTATATCCTGAACAAAATACCATGCAACTTTCTGGCTGCAGATTGCGGAAAAACAATGAAGACAGCAGTCGTGCTCTTTTGGGAGGCCTGAAAATGCTGACTAGGGAACAAAAAAGGCCAGATTTGTAGGATCGTGAATCCCTGTCACAAAAAATGACACAAAACCTCTCTTAGGTACGTTACAGACATCTCTGTCACTGTGGTTGAACCCATAATACCTGACCACTCCCATTTATAGAACAGGATCAACCAACTAGAAGTACGTCCTTGCACTTTAACAGCTGCACATGGAGGTGGACACGTGGCCCCTGATCCCAGTTCTAAAGTTTCTGCTGATGACTGCAGTGGAATTCGGGTGTGAATCCATTCATCTTCCATTCCTCTATCTAGAATGTGATAAGGCCAAGCCAACAATTCAGGCTACAGCTGTGCTTCTTTCCTTAAATGCCTTCTTTTCCTGTTTGCCACATTTCCTTTTTCAAAAGGCCTTCTCCTGTGGGAATAAAGAGCTCAAGAAGCAAAATAAAAGACTAACTTTTTGCATTTCATGATGAGATGTTTAGAGCATGCATTTTCCTTCCCAAATGTTTTTCCAGCTCACAGCTATTTCAAAGATGTATTTGAGATCTGGGCACAAACAGTGCTTTGCTTCTATATTTACGGTAAGATCTTATTTCTTTGTATGTAAAGATTACAAATGTTTTCCATTTTCAAATAGATGGCAGTACAACTTGCTTCATTCAGAAGAAAGTTTCCATTCGTCTGGAAACAGCTAACGTTGGCAATGCTAGCTGAGGAAACAGTAAGCTGGAAAATATAGCAACTGTTACGTGAAAGAGAATAAAGTGGGAAAACTAACAAATGTTTGTCTCCAAGCCTGGGTTTGTCCATCAGTTAGAGTTTCATTGTGATGGCCTCCCAAAAACAAGTACTTGAAGGTAAGCACTTGTCTGCTACATAGACTGGAATGCCAAGTATTTGCAACTTGCCCTAGGTTGCAAGTGACTGTGAGTCAGTCCTGTTGAAATCATTATAATGTGATGCTGAAGTCAGAGTATTGGGGAAAATCTACTGGGGGGATTATCAGGTGCAGAAAAACCAATTTAATTCTCCAAGGAAAAAGCCATCACAAGGAATATGAAGCAGCCAGTGGAAAAAATCTGAACGTGGGTTATGCTCATCCTAGTGGGATCATGCAAACATTTGTGCAAACAACTTCTATTACTCTTTGTATCAGCTTAAGAGGTAGATAAAATCAGTCTCTACAGTAAGAGTGAAGGAAAAGGAGAACAGACATTTTTCCCTGCTAGTGACCCTGGCTGTAACCTAGGTCAAAGACTGCAAAGACACCAGGCCTATCGTGACTTTTTGCACACAGTAGAGAGGATGAGGTAAAAAGACAGCACTGTAATAGCAAAAGGAGCCCTATGA
Source organism: Gymnogyps californianus (assembly GCF_018139145.2). Lineage (NCBI taxonomy): Eukaryota > Metazoa > Chordata > Aves > Accipitriformes > Cathartidae > Gymnogyps > Gymnogyps californianus. Next base: position 15,262,829 of record NC_059478.1, on the reverse strand, counting down.
AGTCTTTTGGGCACGAAGAGACCTTTAAATGCAGTAAGGGAAAAAAAACCTTGTCACTGAAATGACCTTTACCGTAGATGACCCATCTGCTCATTAACCCACAACATACTGATGGGCCTAAACACAATTCTTAATTGTTTTCATGAGATTTTTTTTCACATTTCACTGAAAACTGAGAAAAGGCAAAACCACTTTTTTGCAAATGCAGCTTTTGAACAGGCAGCAGGGTGAATCATGATGAATAATGAAAAGCCACGCTAAACACTGCATTCCATTAGAGAAAAGCTCTCAAAAGGGCATTCTCCTGCAAGATTCGGCACATCCTTTATACTAAGAAGCTTGGGACTTAGTACAATTATAACTCCTCTGACTTCAAAGATACCCAAAGAATGAATTTGGCCCTGTTTGTTTTGGTAATGGCTGACTAGCCAAAAATGAAAGCTAAAAGACTCAGGAAACACCAGAGTAATCTTATTTCCTTTTCCCCTAATGCAGCGAATGCAGAGCTCCCAGTTGACTGCAGAATAGCCAGGATGATGTGAGTCTTGACTGTCATTTGTCCACATGCTGCTGCTAGAAGTCAAAGATTTATCTTCTCAAAAAAACTTCTTGGCAGATACCCCTAATTGCGCTGCAGAGTAATTCAGTGTACTGAAGCACATTAATGCAGTTTGTCTTGTATTTCAGCAGGGGGCAAATATATTCCTCTATAGACTTAATCCTTAGCTGCCATTTCCCATAACGATTGTCTCGAGGCAACAAGCTTGACCTTGAATCTGCCCAGACAAAGCTTGTAATTATATGTTTTGAACTACAAATACTTCATTTCTAGGTGCTCTTTGCCTCCTCAGTCCCTGCATAGTAGAGATCACCATGCTCTGGGATTACTCAGTGGAGTCCAAAAAGAGTCAGCAAATTCCGTAAGAGAAATTCCTTATAATGAGATGAGAAATTTTTCTAATCAATCCTTACATTTCAAGATGCTCTTTTGCATAGTGAAACAAAAACTAAACTGTATCTATCTACCAGCGTATTACTTCAGTTAAGAATTAGATTTTAGGGGTGCTTAAACTAATAATGCATGGCTGCTGTTTTGGGACATGCACTGTGATCCATGCAAAACTGAGCAGAAAGATGGACACAGTCCGTCCCCTAAGTGGGATTGTTGGTTGAAGTTCAAGAATTTTTGTTTCAAAATAAACACTCTCTTTCCAAGAGGTTCACAGAGTACACAGAAATGACCTTCTTTGAGGTGAGAATTGAACTGCAGTAAGAAGTGATATTTCCCATCTACACGGAGCTTTTCAAGGGCTCCCAGGTAGAGGATAGATCCAGGTTGTTTATTATTCCTAGCATAACTCTACAACATCTATCAAAATAACAGTGATACTCAATCTTCCTTACAAAGCTGATGCTAGGGTGATAAAGATTGTATGTATGTCTTCAGAAAGATACCCACAAGAAATGTTATTTTAGAAAACTACCCCCAGGAGTCTATGAATGAGCCAAAACCTACCTTATGCGTGCCACTGAAAATTACTTCTAGCTTTCCAGTGAATTTTGAGCTTTACAAGAATAATGTTCTTTTGGCTGGCTCCCTCAGTACAGATGAGATGCTAAGCTGTTTGGCTGGCCCCTCCTTCAGCCCAAGCTTGAAATATCCCAGTGGATGCTATAAAGAAATTACATTGCACAGCCAGAACCTTCTTTAATAAATTTGATCTCTACAAATAATTAAAGATACCTGCCCCCCACACCCTACCCCCAGAAGCAAACTTTGTGCTGTAACTCAGGGGACTAAAGCTCTTTGGAACCTCATGTTGGTCGACAGTGCCCAGAGCTGCTCACGAATAGCAGGCCTGATTCTATGCATTGTTGACAGAAACCTGAAGTAACTCTGTCAAGGTTACACATCAGATTTGGGGGACTTAGGCTAGATCTGAACTGGTGAACAGACATAGAGGATCAGGCTTTACAAATTGAGGATCAGGTTCCATATAATTAAGTCCTAGTCATGTTGAGTTGCTAATATTAATTTCCCTATGCTGCAGGCTGGAAGGATCACAATCAGTAACTATGAAGCGTGTGCTAGTACTCACATGGCTCTCAGAGCCATGGTATACAAGCACCTAGGGACACTTCCTTGGCAACATTAGTTTCATCCAGTACAAAAACATGCGAAGGGAATTGCTGGTACCCTCAGAAAGAACCATTATCATGTCAGGACTTCAGACGAGGGAGAACTTTCTTACATTAAAATCCCAGCTCAAGCAGTGTCTTTCTGCTCTCGCCGAGTTTCATGCAGTCTGATGACTGTGTCATTGTGTTGTTTCCACACTTAAGCTGCTGTGTCATCCCATATTTACCTGTCAGAACACAACACAGCCCTCTTCATAGGCAGTGCAGACCCTGCCAGGATCTGACAAAACATGCATAGAATCTACCCACCCACTACAGACAGCTGAGACCTACAAGCCCTAGCAGGTTCATCCCTGCAGCAAGGCCAGTTTCTGTGCTTCCTTTTTTGAAAGTGCTTCCTTTACTCCAGCTGAACGAGTAATACTAGATGTGCTGTTGGTAAACCTTTCCATGCTCTTACTTCTCCTACAAACAGTGCTTGGTGGAGGTTTACTCTATTACTGTTACTGATGCAACACCGACTCCTGCTCTATGTCCATCCTGTAACTCAATTTACTTGTCAGAATGAGGTATCAGCTGAGCAAGCCCTGCCTCATTCCCAGCGTGGGAGCTGAACTGCTGATCGAAGAGCTTTCAAGCTTTGTTATTATATACCTGCTGATGGCCAGACAAAAGACCAAACTATAGATCATGAATACTGCTTCTTCAGCAACTTACTTTCTCATGTATCAGTTAACTTTTTCCTAGTGTTCATCACAATCTCTGATCCTCATCTCTCCCGTTTTATGTGTTTGAGGTTACATTTACAATAAGATCTCTTCCAGAAGTTCAAGCATGATCTATTTGAATGTTTCCAGAGGTGCTAAGGCACATCTGTAAGTTAGTCATTGACATGAAATAGTACCAGAAGTAAAACGAAATTAAACTAATTAAAAGCAAGTAGTGGGCTTCGTGTATGTTTTTCTAATTTTTTTTTTTTTCTGGTCTTAAATACCCTTTCTGGGGTTAATTTTCCTCTCATCTCACTCATTGTCAGTACTACAGCCCAGAGAAATCTCCCACTACCAGATGTGGTTTTCTGCCTATCCCCTATGACTGCTCATCAGAAACATCAGTTTACTCTCACATTTTGTGTGTTCAGGACCACGACTCACTATGCCCCACCTTTCCTATTAAATTTTGTAACCTTTCAGGCAGTGAAATGTTCTGTATCTTTTCCAAACTGGAAGGTATTGTTAGAAAAAACAACACTATAAATACCATAAAACAGGCTATTGTCTAGAATAAATACAGACAGTTGAGTTAAAAAAAAAAAGTTATCTAGTTACAGCTAAAGTTAAGGGAGTGGAAGCTTAAGTTCAGCTAGTTTTAGATGGTCTTTGGTCACAGTAAGCATTGAATCATGTTATGTTATTTAAAGTACATTAAATACGTGTTTTCTTACAGCGCACTTTGCCCAGTACAGATAAGGTCTCTGACATTATCAGAAAAGCTAGCACATGCTAAGCATCACAGATTCAAAGCCAAGCCTTTTATGAAGGCCCCTTTTATTTTCTTAGTTTATAAGCTCACCCCGGCACCATCGCCTGCCCGAGTGTTTGTAAAACATTTAGTATGAATGGAGCACAATATGCTTCATTGGTTGTAAAAGACTCTGCACAGACTGTGTTCTGTCAGCGGTCAGTTCTCTGAATGAAGGAGGGGTTATTTACAGACTTAAGTGCATAAGAGGAATATCTGGATTTGTGGATTTTACATTCATAGATACACACTTTGCTAATACATGCAGGCAGCTAGAGAGAGGTGGTGTTATCTCTTCTGCCCAATATTGTGGCTTGTGCTGTATATACACCATACAATAATCTATCACCACCAACTACCACTTATCAAGGCAGAAGGAATTCAATATCAACTAGAAGCTCAGTTACTGACAAGTCACATTTTTCCTTTCAAAAGCCAGTAAACAGCCCCTCTGAAAACAAGAAAACTTGTGGTCGCTCCTTGGACGAATAGAAGTTTGCTGTGCACAGAAACAGACTTCCCGCACTGCTGACAGAGGCAGAGTTTCTACAGATCTCTGTACGGAGCTCTCTGTCCTGGGTCTTCAGAAAACTGCCTGTAAGCGTCACAAGAGCCGACTGAGCTCTTGAAAACCTGCCCCAGTGTGCTGAGCCGGTCACACAAGCAATGCATTTGTAAAAGCAGTTGTGCCTACTGCAGCAAACATCCTTATCACAAAGATTAAACTGAGGCAGTGATACGGCTGCAATATAACAGAGATGGTGCTTCTGCCAAGTGGGAGAAGTACTATTCCTCCCAGGTAGTTCATTTTCATGCCATCAGGCTGACCCCTAAGGAAACCCTGAATGCAAGGAGACACAGGATTTACCTGAAGCTCTGGTTACTAGTTGCATTTTCTGCTGCATATCAAAACAGCCAGGGACTCCTGCACAAGCTGTGACTGAGGAAAAATTCGATGGCAGTCCCTGGCTCAGCCTCCAGTCTCCCAGGGTGCAAAATGCCACTCATCACCAAACCAAGTGCTGTCATCTGCTAATGCATAACATCAGTCTGGTTGCTGATTTAGAAAGAGCACTAAGATGAGATCTAAACTATAGCCCTCTGAAGATAGTCAGCCTACTATATTCAAACAGTCTCAGCACGCAAAGAATTGAGAAGTCAGCCAAGCCACACAGAGACATTTTTTGAGAGGTACTAAATCACATGACAGGACCTTCCCTTGGCAAACTGACAGGGGCGGGTTGCTTTTAACAAGTGCAGCTACTCCTGAAAAAGGATGGTAATAGCATAAAATTATTAGCATAGGAGACTGTTCAAGGGCAAATCACATTTGCTAATGATGACTATAGTATATTAGCCTGCTGCTGGGTCTGCGCCATCCAAAATAATTCATTAAAAGATAAAGTTATGGGAATCAGTAAGGCACAGCAGCCTATTGCAACAGAAATAAAACAGAACAGAGACACCGTTTGAAACATAGGCAGCTCATACTTCACAGTGAGCACTTGCTTATGACTTCCAGGCTTTTCAAGAGGAATCAAGCAGCTGTTTCAGTCCTCTTCTGGGCTGGGATGGCCTGCATTTTGGTAGCACAGTTTTGGCAATATTCCATTATTGCTATGGTTGGTTGCAATTGTTATTTTGCATGGACATCTATAAATCAAAAAGGCTGTTTAAAGGGATTTTTTCCCAACGTTTATTTACCAAAAGACCAACCATCATTTTAGGTAGATTCTGAATTCAAATCTCATCTAAAGGGCTGTGCAAGGAGTAGTCCACGTTCAACAATGGCACTCCCTCCCCGTGAGCTAGGAAAGTACCATTCTCCCCACCTGTCAGATGGGAAGCAGGAAATACACAGTGGAGCAGGGTTGATTTTCCTGATTTACACAAACTCATTCACACTTCATCGAGGCTCGTGACAAGACAGTGAAAAGACACAGTCCTTATACTTACATTTCATTACTCAGACCACCAAAAAAACAGCAAATCTAGTCCCCATTTGAAAATCACTGGTTCTGGATTATAAAAGACAGCTTAAAAATGTACAAAGTTCCAAAAGGAAGGTTGCAAGCAAGTGGATTCAGCAACTGTCACAACAAACATGTTCTGTAAATATGTTCTGTAACTGGTACAGTAGGACTGTAGATGCTATTATAATACTGATAGCTAACTGCCAAAACCACCACCTACCTGTGACAAATAGCAAATCCTGGTGTGTTAGATTTTTTAAAAATTTCTTTAGGTAACGTGAAAAGTCAGAAGAAAATTGAAAAAATATTGATAAGAAATCTTTTTAAATTGTCCTGTAAGCAGTGTTTTCAATTATTCAGTAAGACGTTTGTTTCTAAATAACTTGAATCATTTTACTTGTCTTCATTCATCTAATACTAATTACAAAAAAGTGGTAGATGAAGAGTTGAATATAAGTATATTGTTTAGGTATAAATCTTAAATAAATTTAGTTTAAGGGAAGAGTCTTACTCCCACCTGCACTCTTACTTGCGTCTGTCAACACTAGGAAACTTCATCTTCAGAGAAAAACATGGAAATACTTCATTAAAACTAGAAAGTGCTGTCCAAGATTGTAAGGAAAGCTTAGGTGTTCTCGCAACCTGAAAACAGCTCTAGAGAAACTGTGGAAGAGCAAAGAGTGTTTCTGATGGCTGGGGTGACAGAATGGCTGGGGACAAGGGAATAGCAGGGATGCCTTATGTCAGGGATTTTTGATACCCTTATTTCAGTAAATGCCCAAAACAGTACTAACAAGTTTGGCTGACCATTGATTAAGCCATTTTTGTATCACTTGTCACTTTCCTGAGCATGCTGAGAAATTTGTCAGGTTTTGTCACAGGTTTCATCATTTTGCTTTTGCCACTGCCCCGGAATTATTGTCCATTGATTATAAGGCCAAAGGAATCCGCTTTTTTAAGTCTGCAGCAATGGAGACCACACTCAGACCTTGTTGCATTGACTGCTTAATATTCCCGTTAAAAATCTCTTCTAGCATGCAGAAATTTCAACTTTCAACATCCAATCCCTGAATTTCATTATGATTTTGCTAAAGTAAGAGGTCTGTTATTGTCAAATTTCTGTTTCTTACAAGGTGTTCCTGAAGAACCACTTAACTTTCTATTTAATAAGCTAAGCTCCTTTTGCAGAACATAGTTTCTATTAAATCCTTCTATCATTCTTCTCATAACATTCCAGGCAGATTTTAGCATCCCTCTTGAAACATTGCTAGCAAAATTGGACAATCTATTCCCCACAACAGTTGTACTCATTCCCAAATACAGAGGAACTTCAAATCTCTTTAGAACATTAGCCATTTTAGCTACAGGTTTGCTATCAGAGTTAATATTCATCTGGTTATCCAGCATGACTCCCAAGATCTCCTCAGCATCATGAGGTTTCAGGGTACTGCCTTAATCTGAGGAATTTCATCCTTCCCAAACATATGACCCTGCTTTTGACAGTATTGAAATGGATGTTGGTTATGAGCGTACCGTCTGCTGGTGTTCCAGATCACCCCGTGCCAGTGAACTGTCATCTTTACTTCTTAGCGCTCTCAGTCTCTGTGTTCTTGAGGTGGCTTTGTGTAAATTTGGTTCCTAACAAAGTTGTCAATGAAAATAATATATCTACTCTATTAGCTTTCCCAGAAGTAACATCAAATTAGAGTGACAGAATTTATTTCCCATGTATTGGTACTCACCATGTCACTTCCCTTTAATGCATTATTCGATCTTGTATCAGCCTACCCAACACTTTGCCTGGAACTGATGATGATAGACTGACAAGCCAAAAATTATCTGGGTCATACTATCTACCTCTTTTAATAGCAATGCACATTTCTCTCATGAATTCTAAACTGCAGTATATGCTACAGATTAAATCAATAACTTTTGCTGAAGACCACACTTCTACTTATTCTACAGAAGAATGGTTAAGAAAAAACTATTCCTCTCCATTCAAGAGAAAATTACATCTGCAAAGGAAAGAAACCACAGGCAGGGCTTTAAGGTTTTGTGGAAGCAGCTATTACTGTCTTTAAATATCACAGCAGTTCAGTTGGAAAGTAACATCGTTTGTTAGAAGTCACTAGAAACTTTCAAGCTTTAATATGATGTGGTAGATGTATAAACTGTTTCTCGACTGTGTAGCATTACTCATTTTTCATTTAATTCAGGACTCTGAACACTAATTCTGATCCCTCATGGTGTTGAGGGGTGAGAAAAACCACAAAAAAACCCCTAGTTTTAGTGTTCACTCAACTCTTCTTCAAAATGTTGTCAGCTTATTCTCTACTTCTATATCACAAGATTCTCTTGCAAAGAGTTTTTATATAGCAATGAAGATAAGTTGTAAGTTGCTAGCATTTTTTTTATTTTTGTTTAAAGGAACAAAGAACAATTTGCAATGATTACATTATTTTCCCAGCCAATATATTAATCCTCAAGCAAGAATTGTCTGATCAAGATACCTAACAGGAAGATATTACCATTTGAATGAGATGGGTTTAGATTCAGTTGCTTTCAATCAGTTTGTTTTTTAAAAAAGTGCCACAGATCAAAACATTGAAGAGTACAAAAGGCCACTTAGAGTTTGATTTAACAAGCATAGTCTTTCTACTGCACAATGGCACATCAAAATCTCAACCACTGTGAATACTGTATTGTTGTTTTAGCTCTAAGCAGTACTGGTTTTGAATTATAATAATTGTAAACTAGTACTGTCATTTACTTTATGTCTCTCATACATGTGAGCCTTAAGAAAAAAAAAATAAGATTCACTTTCTTAGAACTACAAAACACACATAGAGCAGTTTGTCGTTTCTGAATTGCAGAGGGCCGCTGCAAAGGTCTATTTGCCACGTGAGGGCATTACCGTCAGAGAAAAAATATGAAATGCTGCTAATGAAGAATCCTCACAATATGCAGAAGTCCAAAGGAAAACAGAGATCTTCAGCTATTCCTACATAATGCTTTGTTATTGATATGAGCCTTGCAAACCAGAGTTTGAAAGGAAAAAAACAAAAGCCTGATTAGGCAAATCTAACTGTTTTGTAATTAAGCAGATTGGAGGCAGATGCCATCAGAGACTCTCTGTAAACTTCTGAAGTGCTGAGATTAACTCAAGCAGACTACTAATTTAGCCTACAGATACATGAGAATGCATGACAGATCTGAAACTGTTTATTAATCATCCCACATCCATGTGGAAAGAGATGGCACCTTGCTCATGAATTGTTGTAAACCTTTTCATTACTCAGGAGGATCCAATTATTTAGAATGATTAAATGACAAAATAATTGAATAATCAAAGATGTACAAACCAAAAAATTAACATAATTCTTATCCCACTTTTATGTCTGAAACTGAGGGTATCTAGATAATAGAGATAACTGTAAATTAGAGAGATTAGTCATAGTTCTTGCTAGCTAGGAGTGTTCCTGTAAATCAGACCAAAGTTTGTTGGCTAATCACTCAAAAGGTCAAGTAAGTAAATTAAAGGCAAAACTAGATAAAAAATACAACTAAGAGGTTAATCTAGGATAATAGCTTGTAGGATCTAATAATTGTAGGATTCATTCACAGGATGCAGATAGCAGTATATTCGGGGGAAAAGAACAGAACAGAAAGTGGTTCTGAAAATGCTGATTTGGCACAGGAGGATTTGTGTCAGTCTCTAGTATATTTGCCTTTTATACCAAATGTTTTTGACAAGCGGTACTACAGATAGCTTTTACCTACAGGAATTAGAAAATCACAAGTGAATCAGTACTTCCAAGGAAAGGTTAATTAGAGCATTTAAAGTAATTTTCTAGAAGAGAAACAAGAAGAATCAAGAGTCAAGATGTTTTGCTGATTCACATTCCTCTTTGAAAGCTCTGTGTAACTAGAATAAAATCCCCATTGCTTCAGTCATGCTCATGATCTTTCAAAGTCTGTCCTATATATCTGTTCTTGTATTATTCATGTCTTCAAAACTGGCATTTAAATCTCACTCACTCAAAGACAGTCCTGCACCACAAGCATTATACACAACACAACCTAAGGGACCATTATGTAAGGAATATATTCAGAATGTCCTATGAGCGCTAAAGCTGCTCTGAGGGTTTCATAATTGCTTAGGTTAGGGACAATTAAACCAGGGGATTCAAACTGTGGTCAGTTTTGACTGCAGCCTGTCAGTTCAGACTGTGCACACTGAGAGCTGTCACCCTGGACCTTCCTCACCAAACACTGACAGAGGTAGACAGATTTGCTCAGGGTTTATACGATTAATATAGGATAGGAGAAAGACTGAGGATTAGGATAATGTCTAGTAGAAGTGGGAGGAGGAGGTGGAAGAGGCTGAGGCTCACGCAAGGTCTTTTGGAAAGCAGACACTGTCAGTTTGGAGAAAGTTTCAGCCGGCAGCTCAGGTGTTGCCGTCAGTTTTCCTGAAGCTGTCATAATGGCAAGGTAATTAAGACAAAAGGCTGCAGTCAAAGGAATGTGGACTTGGAAGAAGAGTTGCTTTTAACCCCCTAGCAGGAGCCACTGAACAGGCCCATTCCACTACCAGCATCATCAATTCTAATTGCCAATTCGCATATGGTAGCACACAACTGGCAGTGTTAGATCAGCTCTGGATGACCCAGTTAGTGCAAGCACAGGACATCCACACAGCTCTGAAAATCCCCAACACAACTATTTTTCAGGACAGGTCCCCACGTCACTATCTGAACATAGCCAAATTAAGCTAAACATAGCTAAGAGTTGTAGTCATAATGTGTAAAAATTGCTCCTTTTCTGATCTACATTGTACTTATTGAGAATTCATGCACGTATCTTAAAAAATTGTTTTAATTAGCTTCAGAAAGCCAGCTATCAGCTCTCCCCATAAGAACTTGTTTCTGAAGTTCTCTGAAGCCAAATGGTCACTACAAAAGCCATTTGCTGCCTCTGTCAAGCACAGCTATCTGTCAAAACATCTCTTAATTGCAGAAGTTGTTCAGTTTGGGGGGCGGGGGGGGGCGGATACCCTTAAAAAATGCAAATTCTTTTTTTTTTTTTTAACCTACTATGCTACAATGAGTATTCAAAATAGGAACCTGAAATCATGGCCTGTCAGTATTTTATTGAGATATTTACAGAATTAGGAAATTAACAAGAGGCTAGGAGATATATATATATTTTTAATATATATATTAAAAGGCATGAAGTTCTCTAGATATGACCAACACATATGAAATGAAACTGTGTCAACCATGAAATAAATTCCATGCACTCAAACTGGTAAAAAGAATCACTTCAGAATAATATGACCTTGATGTAGGACATTTCTTAGGACTAAAGAGAGCTAAGATCCCTCAGCTGTGTTTAAGCCCCTATTTCCTTCAGATAGATCATTAGGTCCCCAAAAGTGCCTTCCTCCACTAGCTGGAGGTCTAAATTGATGTTACTGAAGTTGTTTGATCTATCTAACTTTAGCTGTTCCATTTCTGAGCTACAACATTAAACAACTCAACAATAAATCAGTGCAACAGTTATTGAGATTTATGGTATAAATTCCAAGCAATACTAATATAAATGGCAGTCTCCTCAGAGGATCAAGTGTTAATATGAACCTACCTATATTAACATATACTGCATGCAATTGGAAAAAGGGTATTTACATAAAGAACGTTCTTGAATCTCAGCAGAAAAAAAAATATACATGTATAAATAAATTCATTATTAACTTTTACTGGTGTTTGAAGTGTAGACTATGTGAAAAGGTGTTGATACTTACACTGGCATGTGGTGTTCCCTCAGTGAAAGGACAGATTACTGTGCATGCTACTCATTCCTTGGTTCTTCTCCCATTGCTGACGGTCCACTGGAAACTGAGAATATAAAACTTGTCATACAAGCACTGAGCAGCCATGAGATAATGACAACTTTTGATTACAATCCTGAGCTGCATTAGCCAAAATAAGAGAACAGACCAACTAAAATAAAGGATGATAGCAGTTAACTAGAACTGCTGGAGTGCTTCTGATTTTTCCTTTGAACACCAAAATTAATTGTGTCCAATCAACTGATGATTATAAGCAAGAAATGTGGATTACGTTTCCAATCCAAACCCCAAGAACCAGCTTATTGAAGTCTCCTAACTGCATCGGCTGTAAGTCTGACAATATAGCTAGATCCCCTTTACAGCAAGCTATTATAATACTTCGTGAAATGAGAAATTACCTGACAAGCCTCTTTTCCAGATTAACACGATGCATCAAAACCCTTTTCAAAAAGTCATTTCACATACAGGCTAAATGCAACAGTAATATTTTCAAATTTAAAAATGTTTTGCTAAAATAGATTATTAAAATAGTATCCAACTCCAGCCTTTGCAGGCCATCAGTCTCCAGGTACATTTGGACAGTGAGAAATCTATAAAGACCATAATGGATCTCCCAACCAACCAAAGATTTTGCTTGCTAGGCTGAAGAGAAATTTGCAAAGACACTCTTCAGAAATTACATCTAATTAAGTAGTACCATGAGCTGCAGATTAGCTTGGCTGTCCTAATGTCACTGGGTAAAGAACTTGTTCACATCTGAGAAGATATGACAAGAAAAGAGCTTTTATATTCCCCAAAATATTCTTTCATACAACTTGCAGCCAGATTATTTTTTGCATTATTCATGGATGGTAATAAAATATTAACCTTTGATCTGCCAACAGTGTTTGAAAGGCCTATTCAGCCTTCAGAGGGAAGAAAAAAAAAGTTTCCCCACATTGTGTTAAATAGTCTGTAAAGGTAAATTTACATTTAACAGCTTAGTTAATCTAACAGCTTACCACCACTTCCCTTTCTTCCTACTCCTCCCTCCTCTTCCCCTGCTCTTTCTCCCTCCTTTGCATTTTCCAGCAGCCACAGTTCCACCCTCTGCCCTCTTCCTTTACCACGTTTTGGCACTCATCAGCCTTCTCTGGGCAATGATTTGACTCATTAGCTTAGTGATAGCCACCTTTTTGCTTGGTTAGTTCACTGCCAGCTTAGCGAGCGGATTCACTGTGCAGACAGCCCAGTAAGCTGTGGGAATACATGTCCAGGTCTGAGAGAGAGAGAAGCAGGACGCCTCTTCTCAGCACCACACAGCCATTATATCAGTTCAAACTTCTCATGTAATTTCACCCTAAGTGAATACCAAGCAAACAGTATAATATCACTCAGAGGATCCACTTCAGATTCAGGTGAAAAGAAGGAAGATAATATTACCTTTCTGGTAAGAAAATGTAGCTATGAAACAGGTCTGAAATCCTTGACAATCAAAACAAATCTTACAAGAAAAGTAAAGGAAACCGTATTATACCAAGTTTTTTTGCTCCTAGTTAATAATCACCACTCTAAGGTAAGGGGTTAAGTAAATATACGATGCTGTGAGAAGCAGAAGTAAAATATTCGAATCTGTTGAAAAATACAAGTTGGTGACATACTCTCACAGGCATCCGGATGACTATTCAGCTTCAGCTGCTTGCGCTGCATTGCTTGGCACTCCACGCAGCAGGCGTCAGCCGTTCAGAGTCCCCGTGTTATTCAGATGACCTACCCAGCACTGCAAACGAACAGGGGACAGCTGAAATTAACAGTTTGAATGACTGACAAGTTGAGAGTTTTTCTCAGCCACTGCTTCCAAATAACAAACTCCTCAGCAAAAAAATAGGTTGTCTTCACTGAAGAAAATAGGCCTGTATTTGCAACACGTGTTATCTGCCATAAATAATCTTATCAGCTCTGCTAACAATAAAGTTTTGCATAATCTTATCATGTATTTTTTTCCACTAATACTTGGAAAGGCTTACACAAAACAAATTGTACGTGGGATATTTTTTGCCCACCCACAGCGCAGGATACTGAGTATCTGGAAGCACAGGAAGGATTGCCAGAGTCTGAAGTCATCATGTTTTCACAGCAGTTTCAAGTTTCAGATAAATAGCCAAGCATACACACTTATTATACACATCAGTATAAGGTCTCTCGTGGTCCCTGGACTACTGTGGTAAGGTAAGCCTGAGGCCTGCAAGATGGCTGAGTTCGTCTAGCAACTCACTGCTGCCAGAAGAGTCACATTTCCTCCATCTTTCATCTCTCGCTGCTCGTCTCCCAGCCAGAATCCCATTCCTTCTTACTCCCTAATGCTACTGTTTCTCTCGCCTCTTATTGAGCCTATTCAGCTCACTGGCATAGCAGACACTCATGGATTTGGGAGTTTAGGTTTGTTTTGGGGGGTTTTTTTTATTGTATTGCTTTCCTGACAGATTAGCAAATTCAATTAGTTCACAGAGTAGTCAGAGGAAGGAAAGTGACTGGAAGTGTGGGTGGAGAAAGCAGTAATTCCTCCTTGCTCTGCTGAGAGCTATCAGATAAGGTTCATCCCATCTGGCAGAACACCTGAGCTCCAGTGCTCAGGGTACACCTTGCTACAAGGCACAGGCTGGTTAGGCAGCTTCCCAGGGGAGCAGGGTGAGCACTCTGCCCATGCCTCAGGAGATGGGAATCAACTGATGTAACCTACACAGCTTCCATTCTTCAGCCTGCAAACAAGAAGCTGGTCATTAGGGGAACTTGCTGAAAGGCTTCATCACCTCCAGTCTTGTCCCTGCCTCTTCTGCACCCACCCCCTGACCAGCTCCAGCTGCAGAACAAAGGTTTTCTCCTAAGGAATTCCTACTTCAGCTCTGTCTTCTAGACCAAATCATCTATACTTTCAAGGCTTCCCCCAGCAGCACTTCTACTCGGAGAAACCACACCTGGCACTAACTGTTCACAAAAATATGTCTGCAAGGCCCCAATTTTGCTCTGCAATCCTACTGAGGCCTATGAGACCCAAACACCACTATTGTTCTCTGTGTTCTCCAAGAGCATCAGAAAACAAGAATCAGAAGAATATGTCACGCAGTTTACCTTATTATGGACAGCACAGTACCCGTGTGGGTTTTGTTACTTTCCCCAGGGTTTGGCCCTGGTTATGGGGTATTTGGTTTCACTTAATGAAACACAACCAAACTACACAACAACTAAAGCTGGTTCTCAGAGCCCTGCTAAAAATTCCCCGCACAGTTGGCTGGGTAGGATTTAAAACTCTGCACTATTCTTAGAAGTGTGTATCTGCAGCAGTTGGAAAATGCTGGGTTGCAAGCAATGCATTCCACAACATGTTTAAGGCTCTGAACCTGAGTATTTCAGACTCTTTGTGGTTTTATTTATTTCAGTTTACATTTTTTTTAAAAACCAAACACAATCCTATCACTTATCTAGGCACCTGAACACATTCTGTCAAGAATCTCACATTTAATATCACCACAGTAATTACACTTGAACTATTCACTGAAGTGTGATTTTTAAATGAGAGGCAACAGAGTTTGTTAAAGTTGCTTCAGAAAGCCTCCCACATTCAGAGTTTCATAAAACATTTCCAAAATACCTGAGGCCAAGAATTGACAAGTGTCTGGGAACATGAAAAAGGCTACAAAAAACATGTTTAACTGACTAAAAAACAATCAATAGACTTTGACAAAGTTCACTGTGTAATTTTAGAAAATAGGGGCAAGATGATTTGTATTTAGCACAATAGCATTTATAGCTAGGCTCCACTGTGCATATAAAATACACACCTACAATGGAAGAGATGGCAGAGCCTATGCTGCATTCTAAAACTTCTCTGTAATATTGAAAGATATCTGACAAGCAGGTTTATTAGGAAATATGATTAAAATAATCAATGTTTTAAAAACGATTGAAGGCAATGACCAACAGCTGTTTCTTTAGTTTGATTTTAAAGACTTAACATATTCATAGTTATGAATAGCAACAGGAAGGGAGTTGTACAAACAGAAACATAATAGTTCAAGGCTTTTCCTCCCAGAGATTCAGGGTGTGTGTCTACTCAGACAAGTAAAGGTAGAATTTTGTTTCATAAAACTGAGATACTTGGATATTGTTTTGCTTCAGTGAGAGGACCCCAGAAATTCATTATGTTAAAAGACTTGCCTACTAGGGAATTACTTCTCCAAAATTGGCCTTCAAGGCAAAATTTCAATCCCTCCTGAGAGCTGGCAGAGGTTTTGTTATGAACTTCCTTTAAGATCCTTAAAATGTACACTTTTTTTAATAATTTCTAATGTATAATTTGATGGATATGAGGCTTTTTTCTTCCCCCCACCCCCCACCCCCCGATTTATCACATATCTTTAAGCATACTAGCTAATATAATCTGAACTCTGACTAAAGTATAAGAGAAAGCATCTTAGATTTTGCCTGATAAGGGTCAGGCAATCTCACATGCTAAACAGGTCATTAGATTAAAGACTTAGTGACCAACAGAAACCAAGAGGCTAGAAAGCTATAGAGGTATGAGCCACAGAAGGAAAACAAGCAATGAGAAAGTCTCCCATAGACATGCTACACATGACTAGTCTGGTAGTTATACGTACCCCTAGAAGCAATATTTAAACATGTACAAGTACCCATAAAGATAAATATCTTTACTAATCACTAATAATTACTTTATATATATAAAATATATATTTGCATATATACACATATTTATGTATATAAAATTATATTCTGAGGATAGTTTTTAACTTCATCTCTCTAGGTTATCCTCACTTTAAAGCTTTTTTCACTGTTATTAACACATACATTTTTCATTAAATACCTTCCAGTTTAGCTTTAAATTTATGACTTGATGGATACATGAAAATATGTTATGTATAATATGAAAGAAATCAGGTTAAAGTAAAACAAATTTAATATGATAGGTGCTGCTTCTAGCTAGTATTCTTTCCCTGGACTTCAAGCCTTTTATTTACTGTGGGCTAAGTTTTCCATCACTGAGAAGTGTAACTGTCTTAAGCTTTTTAGCAAAAAAAAAAAAAAAAAAAAAAAAAGCACCGTGATGAACCCCAGAAGAGTTCTTTAGCTGGATGTATCCTAGACAAAAGCTGTTTGCTGCTTATCGTGCAACATTAATGCACTGTTGACTGAAACAGCTGGAAGTTCTTTGCAGACTCATGGTGGAAACAGCCTTCAAAACCAACCTTTAAGTGAGACAAATGAACCTTGTTTCTTTTGGAAAATAACATACAGCTAAAGAGAAAGTCTCTCTCAAAAAAAAGTTTTGGGAGCAACTGCCCAAAGGCTTTAGTTGTCTATTTGTATGCATTTCATCTGGAATAAACAAAAAGTTTTAGATCTTCAAATTTCTATTTCTTGTTGCCTTATTTTTCACCTTTAAAATGCAAAATCTTGGTTCCAGCTGGAGAAGAGACCATTTCTCAGTCAGCTGAGGCATCCCAGATACCAGACCTTTGGGTCAATTGACAGGACGCTGCAGTAGACATTTTCAGTGAGGGACATTCAATAAAATTTATCTCCTCTCCATTCCTCTGCTGTCAGAGATTCAAGGCTACATGCAGACAGGTGCATAGTGGCAGTACATTTGCTCACTGTAAGAATATAAAATTCACTTTGATACCAAGTCCAAAATGCCCTTTTCCTGTTTCAAACACAGCTACAGAAGGCAGCTCATCATGAAGCAAAATAATCAGACTAGTTAAGATGCACAAAATGGTGATTCATGAATTCAGTAACCACTCTTTCCAGAAAGTATAGGCTATGTTTTCAACTGATAACAATCTGATCAACTCAATTCACTTCAAACTCACTTTTTCAAAAAGTGAAAGCTTCTTGCTCCTTATCTTTAATGAGATGTTTCTTCTTAGAAGCAATTGTTTGCTACTACAGTAATCTGTAACTCACTGTACATATATTACCTTAGGTTAATGATTTGTTTCAAAAGAAATCCCAGCACGATGAGTAAGAGTAGCACTGAGGACGGTTTTGTTTGTAGAGTATGGCCAGGGACAGCCGCTACAGTTCTGAAGTGACAGGATTTCTCTACGCCTGTACTCGGACTTTGCTCCAGAAATGGACAATGGCACTTGCGTTTCCAGCTGTGAAAGTGCTTCTGTGGGCCTACTTCTAGATTTTGGTTCAGGATATTATTCTTCTAAATTCCCACCCACTTTTCTGTAAGACTTCATAATGCAACTATTTTATCTTGTGCTTTAGATTCTTATTATTACTCCTACATTAGGTACCCAGTGCAAAATGGAAATGAACAAAGGGAGAAGTGAAGCCAAAAAAATCCAACCTGTACGACTCATCACATGATACAACAAACGTTATCTGCATAACTCGGAGAATGTGTTCTACCAGAAGAAAAATATGCAGTTGGCAGTTACAGAAACACAGGCTAACACATTATTCTTCCAAAAGTCACCTTTTTTTTTTTTTTTTTTTTTTGCTTAAACTTGCAGAATAGGTAGATAGTTTCCTCTGGATATATTTCTGGCAGGCAAGTTCTGAAAAACCTTGTTCCAAGAATCCTATGGACTGAAAACACAGCTGTTCAGATTCGCTGATCTAACCTATAACACCATGGATACTCCTATTGGTGAAGCAGGCTTAAGGGGCAGACAAAATGACAGCTGGCCCATTTCTTCTCTTGCACATAAATCCCACTTAGAATAGGATTAAGATAACTGGAAAACAACCTATTGACTGAACAACAAAGCCTGCCTAGCAAGGGGATATATATGATTCAAACAATTTAAAATGTTTAAAGTGGGCTTTAAATACTTTCTTAATAATGGTCACTTAAGAAGGGAAGCAACATTTTAGAAACCATCTTCAGGTTACTTCAATTTACTGGGGGTTGAGATTAGGGAAAGACATGTTAAATACTTTTCTGGTCTGTAAATACATAACATCCACAAGTAAGGTTTTTAAAAGCATTTAAATAATTTTGGAGCATAAAGTTAGGAAAATATTTTAGATCATAAAAATTCAAAGCAATGCAATCCCATTGATTCTAATTTGAACTTGAAATACTGATCTCATTTCTCCACCCATTGAGAATGGAACCCCACTTATATCAGAGTACAGATTCTGGCCCAAAACAGACTTCCTTATATCTGATGTAATCATTTGCTGCTTTAAATATTTTTAAACATTTTGAAGTCCACATGCGCACTTAAATTTTAAGATGAACTTCACAGAAGACAAAGATGAAATAAGTTTGGGGTTTTTTTTTCAAAATATAATAAGGCAGGCTATACTAACTTATGACAGATTAAACAGAAAGACTGCCTCTATTGGCTTCTGCAGCAAGAATATATTTAATTCAGTGGGGTGGTTGAACTTACTCTCAAATCCATAAACTGAACACATCTAAATTCCCATGCAATCTGTTTCTTGATATACCTCAGTACACTTGCCTTTGAACTTCACATTTGCTTTTATGTGGTAATTTTTTTAATTTCGGGTGCTGACCAAATGAGGCATATATTAATATTTAAAAAAAAAATCTTCACTGGCATATAAAACATGGGGTCTTTGCAAGTTTGAACAAAAACTCAGGGTGTATCACAGTATAAACAAAACATTAACGCATCCTTAATCCCAGTGTGGAGCGAGATAGTCTGCTTGTGCATATGGATGATTGATGACATACTAGAAAGCTGAAAATTGAAATTCAATATTGATTCATATTGAATTATGAGGATGTAACTTCACCATCAAGTATTCAATTCTGTAACATCTTAGAATTTGCTAGTAATGAGCCTGACTTGCCACCAAGATTCAGGTCACCGTACTGAAACGTAAAGTAAAACCCCTCACCAAATCCTGCTGAGTTTAGTCATCTCAATGAATTAGCAGGAAAAAAACCAAACATGCTGACTGACTTTCCTGTTGGCATCCTTACAAAGACTTAAGTTACATGATACTGAGGGTAACAAAGGGATTCCAGATTCACATTACACCTTTATGCTGTTTGAATTCAGCTTTATCTTGCTTAGAATTTTTTCCACAACTGGATTTTACTAGAGGCAGTCCCACTTGTTTTGCAAGTTTCCTAGATTGATTTTGGAAGGCTGACTCCCACTCATGTAATTGGAAAGGTCAAAATGTACGCCATCCCTTAAGGAGCATAATGCTGTTTTCAGCAGAAGTCCACAGCAAAAAAAACTTCAAGTCAGCTGAATGGAAATCCAGTGTGAGAGCCACTGGCATTTTAGACTCATCTTGGTAACACTGAAATGATGATCCTGAAATCCTTACTTAGACAAAGCTTCCCCTGAGTCCTAGATAGCTGGCCAGTAATTGCACAGATTAACGCTTGCATTCAATGACAGACCTGATTGCTTAAAGTTTATTTTAGTTTAGGTTAGCAGTTCTAAAACATTCTTCCATCTATGAATACAGCTTCTTTAAAAATTTCATCTAGGAAACTAAACTAAAACTGCCGTCTCAAAAAAACCCATGCCATTTACAGTGCTAACATTACAACAGGTTAAAACACACAGGTAAAATAAGTTTCATAAGAAACAGGAATACTTAGTAAGTTTAAAATATTTGTTTATCACCAGAAGTATACACAAAGGGAAGAAAGAGAAATAGGAATATAATAAAAGTTTACTTCTACCATGGTCCTGGAAGATCCAGGTTTGGGCATTTAACAGTTAAAGAAGCAATGGCATGCTAACTGAGCACATTAAAACAAAGAGTTGGCAGCTTCTGAAGGAAAAGGGCTTGTGCTCCACTGTTCCAACTTGTCAGTCAACTCATGCCAGCACTCTCCACGTCTGCCTCTTCTACACACCCTCATTACATGTGTCTGTCTGGACTGATCTGCTCATCTGTTCAGGGACTCTCCTGACAAGTCAAAAATTCTGCCTTCTCTCTGCTCTGGAATTGGATCAAATCACCTCAGCTTTTTTTGTAGCCCCACCAGGAGGCTTTTTGCTTATGGTCTCATTCTGTTTTTCTTCACTACTTGTCTGTTTTTGATTTCTAGAATGGAGGAAGCCGAATTGCTGAAAGAAAGATTCCAGGCCATAACAGTAAGTGCTTATAGTTATAACTCACTATTATTAAAAAAAAAAAAAAAAAAAAAAAAAAAAAAAAAAAAAAAAAAGGCTTAGAAGTAGTATTGTGTTAATGAGCTACTGTGTGTTTTCTGAGGAATGATTTATCCCAGGACGGAAAAAGACAGAGACTTATGTCTGCTTGAAATTGTTACTTTTTAATTCTGGTTTATAAGCTATTGCTTTAAGACAGCAAAGTTGCGTGTACTGACTTTATTACGGGTTGTATTGCTCTTTCAAATTAAATTCAAATGAGTGAAAGTATGTGTGCAAATCACTATTGGACAGTCTAAAATACATATTACTATCTTCACAACTGAATGTTTGCCTGAAGGACAGCAGGTCAAAAGGCAGCTAGAGAATTCCAGAACAAATCAATTTCCCCATTTCACAAAAAAAACCTGAGAGATGAAAGATTTTTGGTTTTGCATTGTGGAATTAAATACAATTTCTGGATTATTGATGATCACAAATATTGCTGTCTGAAAAGTAAACAAGGACAAGCTTGGGTTAAGCAAATTCCTACCTGTCAGTTTTCAGAGAGGGGGAAAAAAAAAAAAAAAAAAAGACTCCGTGAAGTTTATGCTGAAGACATTAGAAAAACATTTTCAGTTTCTCTTCTAAAGGGAAATCTGATTCAAAAGATTTATTATGTTTTAAAGGAACTACTGAGCTATTTTTTAAAGGAATATAACCTGATGTAACAAAAATGGCTGAATCCAAATTGTCCTCTTATTTAATCTCCACTGAAACTTACTCAGTTACAGAAGAATTAAACTGAAACAAAATTTGGCCCTTTGGGATGAATGGAAAATTGCAGAAGGATCACTCACTGTCACAGGCAATCTTTAAAAACAAATAATGGGAACAAAGGTATTTTTCACACTCTTAGCACAATAGATTAGTTGTGAAACAAACACTACTGGCTGAATAAATGGTGGGCAGAGTTAAAAAAATACCTTATTGGAACCAAAATAAATGTGAGAAGGCATAAGTGGAAATCTACAGGAGTTGAAGAGGTTGGTTTTTAATTTGGTTGGGTTTTAATTATGACACTTGATAAAGGCCAACAGGCCCATTTATCGTATTTACTTGAGACCTGACTCAAGCCCACAATAAGATAATTTGAAATGTTTCAGAGGGTTTGGAGTACATTTGTTTGTTTAACTGTACCGGTGTTTGAACCAGACTCATAACCTGGACTTTGTCTCTAGCGTATGGGCTCAAAAGATAAGAAATGTTTTGGCGCTCCAGAGAAGTCCGGGCCTTGCAATGTTTTATATTTCCTGGTATCTAGCAGGAGGAATGGGGCAGCACACTTGCCTGATGAGGACTCCTGTGAACGTACTAGGGTTAGCGTCCTCTGGCTGCATCTTTGCCTCCAGATGTATACTGGAGAAGTATTTTTTTAAGAAACTGTGACAGTTTCCAGTGTCTTGCATTACAGGAAATAGGAAATCATATTTGGGTTCTGGCCATGACTTCATTTATTACACTTGCTGCGTAAAGGAACTATTTCCTCTTTACTTTCATCACTTGAGAGCATTTAATTGAAACACTCAGTGTATTTGTTATAATGCACTGCAGAAATGAAGGAGCCTAAATAAGGTGAAGTTATCATCAGGTTTAAGAATCTGCTGTACGAGTTGTCTAAGAAACCAACAGGCTAAAATTACAATTGCAAGTTACTCAGTGGCTCTGGGAAGGTTTATCCCAAGCAACATACCTGGGAATTTCAAGTGCTACCTACAAGATGTGTGTTGTAAGGATCTAACAGAGGATAGCAAGGGGCACTCAGAGCAGTAAACAACTACCCTTGCACTAAAACCTGATTGGTTTCTGTTGTTAAATGCCTGGCTCCTTGACAGCATCTGGCTCTCACAGACCCACTAGGGGTTTTCAAATTCTTTTTCGTATCTTCTCTATGTAGCAAAGCAAAAAGGAAAACCCTATTATTAAGATTTCGATGCTCCCACAGCTCTGAAAAGGAACCGTTTTTCTCTGCTATGTAGCTTCCACCTGCTGCTGGTGTATATAGAATATAACAAGTAAAAAATCAAATGCATCCATTTTGTTAGAGAGGCTGTCATATCTTAAAATACAAAAGCTTTAGTGTTTGCTGTGGCAAACATTGAGACAAAACAGTCAAAGAGGAACCTTAGGCTTAATCCTTTCTTATCAAATCCTCCATTCTATAGGAAAACAAAAATTATACAAGATTTGAATTGTGATTAAAGATTGGAATTATGACATTTCTGCAGTCTCATGCCATCAGACTAAAGTGTCCATACCTCCAGATAAGACCCCTCAATAACCAAGCATTACCTCTGGAAAATTATATGAAAACAAAAATACATCAGCTAAAACATTAGCTGCTCCATTGGCTTTGACAGTACACGGCATCTGCCACAGGACCAAGCAGACCAACATCGGCACCACTGTGGAACACTGACACAAATTAATGGAGTTGGCACACAAGATACCTAGCAAGACACTGCTCCGTAGATGTGTTTCCCTTCCTTTCAGACAGACCCAGTTTAGAATACAATTCTTTTCTATGTTCAAAAGTCAGGAAAGATTCCTACATATTTCAGTAGGAGTGAAAATTAGGACCAAGGCTCAAGTCTCACCTTGCACTGATGCACAACAGAGAGGAAGGGATGAAGGTGCTCTTTCATAAAAAGCAAATCCTGCCCACATTAACAAGAACATAGTAAGAGAGGATTAGAGGACTTCTGCCAGCAACTTGATTATCTACAGGGGCAGAGTATGAAGTTTAGTAGAAGTATGGACCCCTTAGCTATCTAGGAATAAACATTTATTCCACTAGATGTATAGTCAAAGCTTTGTACAGCAAGACATGATTTGCAGACAAAGCATAGCAGAATACACTGTAGGAAGTGTCCTAACAGGTTTTAAAAATTATTCTTGCAACACAACGTTCAAAAAGGTTCCTCATACATCTTCCTTGAATTTAGCTTCTGGCATTAGACCTTCAGCTTTCTTTGACTAGATATATAAGAGACAATCTATTTCAACCTATTTAATCTGGATAATTGTATAATGGATGTTTATTACCAACCAGTGAAATTAAAACATGCTAGAACACCAAAGGATACAAGTAGAAAACTTTAAGAGAAAAAAATATTGGATGCAAAGAAACATAGACCTCTAACAAAAGAAACAGGCAAAAGTTTGATTACTGAATAGGTTCCTTATTACACAGTTAATTTAAAATGCAGTTATTTGTGCCTTTACACTCTGATTTCTTTCTGCACAGTATTTTTGTGTATCACTTCTCATTTCAGACTGCCCAAACTCTTAGTACACATCTCCACTGGTACAAAAAGTATATTTAAATTGACTTTGAATATTTTTTAATAGTATAAACCAAGTAAAAGTTCATTCTCTGGCTAAGAGTCTTATCCAGAGCTTTTGTAGAGAGAAAAAGCAGTTTCCTTAAGAATTGTAACAATCTGTAAACACAAGCTCTTGTCATACTTTGCTCATCTAATTACGGGTTATTTATACGATGAGATCAGGAATATTTCCTAATAAAGGAAAGGTGTGAAGGTCAAAGACCAGATGCTATGTCTCCAAAATCAGGACTGGCTGAGTAAAGTCCAGCATAGCAGCTCTTGGATAAAGTCTCTAAAAACGGACATTGCAGAAAAATTACATATTGTAGTGATCCTAAATCAGTAACTTTGTTAACTGTATTAAAGAGCATTGGCAAAACTCAAAACCACTACAGAGATGAAGGTAGCATGTATCTTGAGGCAAGATCTCTACCTGCTCTGTTTGGTCTATTAAAGAGGCAGACTAACACCATCAAGGAAAAATTGTAAAGTACAGATAGTGTTTATAGGTGGCTACTGCACTTTACAGACTGCAAGAGAGAAGAGATCACTGACACTCATTCACCTACTAAACCCCAGCATACCATCAGTTGTGCTTGGCCAGCCTGTAGTCCTGCCCTCAATCTCCACAAGGCTAGGTGATTTCTTCTACTTCCTATCCTTCAACGAAGTGTCCCTATAGCCTGTGGCCCCACTGCTATTTCTAATTTCCAGTAACAGTGAAGTGATTCAGCCAAGCACACTACAGCTCCTCATGTTTCCAAATCCCAAATCCTAGAGAAACAGTGGAGAAGAAGTCCCAGCCTTATGTCCTGCACTTCCTTACTGACTTTCTACACTCCTTATGCACAGCTGGTTCCTCAGGCGGGCTGAAAGGGCAAGTCTCTTCTATGTTTGTGAAGAACTTAACTCCTTCCGAAACCATACTTGTCTGAAAACAGATTCTGTTAAAAAAAAAAAACTATCAGTAATCTGTTCTAATTGAAAGGAAAGGATTATTAGCCTCCAGTCAGCAAACACTTCTGCATAGGACAACAGATGACTTAACTTACTTCCCTAAAACATACCAAGAAACAAGTGTCAAAGTTGCTGTGTCCAAGAACAGGATTTTATAGCATTAAGGCTGACCAAGAGAATAGCCTATTAATACAGCTTGTAAGAGTAAAAGTTAGTTTCCTTTGGCATAATTTCTTTCCCACTGGCTGCTGAGGACACAAAGTACTAAATCAGTGTTTGGCCTCACATAGAGCAGCCACAAGGATACTCGATGTGAGAGCAGCTATCCAAAGACACAAGAGGCTCAAGTGTTGCCAGCATTCAGAGACTGTTCACTCATTTCCTTTTTTCTATAATCTGTAGCAAAAAGGATGAAGGTGGCACTATGACAGATCAGTACTACTTGAGTTTTTTCCTTCTAAAGTTCAGCAGCCATGAAAACAGCCTTTGCGCAGACAAAAATTTATTTTTTTTTTAAATTGAGAGGTAACAACTACATATATGAAGCATACTACATTTCTCTGTGTTCATCTTTACCACTATTCAACTAATGAAATAAATTTCTAAGTCTTTGTTTATTCCTGTTTATTTCAGCTATTAGCCACAAGATACATAAACTCAGTGCTGGATTCACCAACAGCCCATTTCATTTAGTGCTGTATCACAGCTGCACAGCGTAGACCATGCAGACTCTTTCCTCTCCTAAATGATGTGTGGGCTGCCTTAGGAATTTTGGTCAGGACCCATTTCTAACCTCATTTTGCATGTACAATTGTGCTCAAATGTTATTTCTTCCTGTTTTCTTCCCCTACCCTTCCCAACAGTAAATTATTTTTAATTTGGGTCATCCCTGCTTTGTGGTCATTAACATGTTTCAATGTACTTCAGAGAAAGAGTAATGGAAACCATACCTGCTTAGGACACATGAGCTGTTGCTGCTAAGAATTATGCACTACCTGATTGCCATATAAGCTTTAAAATAAGGTTTTATTTGCATGGATTGGTTTCATCCTACTGAACAACACTTAAACAATTTTTTTTAACAACAAGTAATTTCTCTAAACAAAGTTTTATTGTTCTCTTAATTTGTAGGATAAAAGAAAACTGCAAGAAGAAATTACACAGAAACGTCTAAAAGTGGAAGAGGAAAAAATGAAACACCAACATTTAAAGGTAAGTGTTGGACTTATGTAACTAAAGATACCCTTAAGTCGTTCAGCATGAATAAAGGTTTTGGATTTTGGAATGCAAATCTTCATGCATTTAAGTCGTGCTTTTACTGTCAAATTTTCATAGCTTTTTGGAGTCTTGCCAGAACTCCATTTGACTTTAATAAGCATCACCCTTTGAAAAAAATTACACTCAGGAGCTAATGTTATTTGATCACTTTCATGGCACAAAATGAGATCATAACCAAGAATAACTCACAGCTGAAAATTAAGTCCCACATTTCAGACTGGGTGTGTTCACTCCTTAATTCCAGTACAGCAACCTCACTTGGTACAGTGTGCAGCACAATCATGAGGTTTAATTGCACTTTTTTCTGGAAAAAAAGCAGCCTATGTTTATTTGGCTATAGCCTTTTGTCAGCTTGTTTAATGATTCTTTGGTAAAATAATGCTGTTTCATTGTATATTTAAAAAAAAAAAAAGGCATAAATGCTGCAAATATTGTCCTGAAATATGGCCTGGTAAACTCGGGATTACAAAGTCCAAATTACTAAGAACCCAAAGATCCACCTCTGTAGACACTTGAAATTGCAGCGATTTCCACCCAACACCACCATTCTTTAAATGTCTATCGCAAATTGGCAGTACATGTCATTTAGGGAGATGAGACAAAATCTATGCTTCTAGAAATATGCAATACTTGGTATTTTACATACCCTTTTAATTATGTGAGTGGATAAACAGTTTCAAGAAAGATATGTTGAATCCAATACCAGGAGCATGGCATGTGTCCTTGAGCAAATGTGGGAGAAGCATATTTAAAACAGACCCCTCTTCAAAATAGACACCTGATCCTGGGTTTCATCCACCCTCTTCTTTTGTGTCAAGCCAAAAAAATGAGAAGTTATGATAAACTAGTTCACTGGGCCAGGCAAGCCCATGCAAAAATCACCCATGCTTAGGTTTCATTGGAAGGTAGTGACCATAAGGACAAGCTTGACCAATTGTGTAATGTCTTGCCTGAAAGAGGGGGGAATATCTTTTCCAAGTCCTGTAACTAATGAGCAGCAAACATGCGACTGTCTTCCTCCATCTTAGTACACGGTTACATGAAGTACTGCAATTTATGTTTCAAGTTTCCATGCCTATAAATTCAGAATGACTCTTTTGCCCTTCTTTTAAGAAGGATAAACTGATCTGTCCTAGACAACCAGCTAATCCTCACTACTGCTCTGTGCAGACAGAGTCCTAGGGCAGTTTCCTTACAGATTTAGTACATGCCTTCAGCTAACATTAATAGGTACAACAGAGTTAAAAAGTTAAGAAAACAAAAACCCACCTTGCACTTATTCTGAAGATGTTTTATGGAATTTTACAGAAGCTAAAATACTCCTGGAAAAATATTGCTGAAGTGCTCTTCCTTTGGAAGAGGACAAAGGATGTAATTTGTTTGCTGTTCTGTGAAAAATTATACAGATATCATACAGAAAAGTTTTAAAATTAAAATCAGTCATATTGCATATGAGGCAAATCAAGGATCTGTAGAGGAAATAATTCACTTGGCAAAGAGGGATCAAGCATACCTTTAAATATATATATATATATATATGTATGGTGTATAAATACATACACATCATTAGCTATTTGGAGCACCCAAAATGGAGACTACTTTTTCCAACTGAGTGCTAAGACAGGCACATAATATCAGATGCAGCATTACAATATGAACATCTTCTGCTTGATGCCCTAGAAGTCTTGTCCTTTAACAAGCATTTATGCTTCAGACTAATTCAGGTATTTCAATGGAGTCAAACAACACAAGAATCTAGTGCAGAAATCGCTTTAAAACAGATTTAGACTTCTAAAATGTTTAGGCACATCAGTAAATTTTATTGACGGCTCATTTCCCTAGTGAGTCAGGCTGATTTCACTCATTTATATTCCTACCAGTTGTGCATGGTGAAATCTAGAGCTCTGTGACCTATTCAACATAACTCGCACCTGTCCCTTAGGAAACTCTTGCAGGTTAGTAAATCTCACTGTCACATGGATTTTCCTGTTAGCTGGCTATCACTATCCTGTTCCTCATTTTGTCCTTCTTTCCTATTTATAACCCTTAGGAACAGGTTTATTAAAAGGTTGTTGTTTTGTGGGGTTTTTTGGTTGTGTTTTGTTTTGGTTTTTTTTAAACTTCCTTTTTGTAAATAGGAATCTCTGCTCCGGCTTCCCAATGACTTTGTTTGCTGTCCCCAAGCTAACTTACTAGAAAGAGACAGATGAGGTTTCGTAACAGGTCTTACTTATCCAGTAGAACTATACTGGAGAAGGAATATTTATTCCCTACATGAGCGCTTCTACCACATGAAGTAGAGGACATGCAAGCAAATACAGACACCTGTGTGGATAGGGCTTCATGGAACTGCAAGGGGTAATGGGGACTGCTAGTGAGGGTACAAGGGAAATGTCATCCTCAGGTAATTCTAGATGCACCAGCAACTAATTCTTCCTCCTACCTGGAATCCTTCGCACTGAGGCAACAAGGGAAAGGACCAGAAAGAGTTGCTTTAAAAGCATAGTCAGCACTGATTTGCATGTACTTTCCAAGAGCTTTTCTAGTTTAGCTTATTAAGTTTTGGGCTTCTGACATGCCTGAACTCCATTAGTGCTACCTTGTAGGTGCTAGTCACACACCTTCTTATTCCAGGAGTTAACAGCGTTGAACTACATCTTCTGTGAAAACTGCAAAAATGATTTGTGCCTCCCCCAACATGCCATAATGTGAACTGCCATACCACTGGGAGAGCAAGACCCACAAACTCAAAACACCTGTGCCTTCCAGCAAAGGATGACTCTTTCAGTGTTAGTCCAGCCTTGTTAAGCATTACAGTGGAGTTATACCTGGAGCATGTGTAGGACATTATTCACAGAATTTGCAGAATATTGTCACAGTACTCCTGATGAAAGAAACGGATTGCTTTCCAGCACTCTGGCCATTCCCAGGATCTTATCACATCACAATGTATAAGTATACCTTTGCCTTAACATACTGAGCCTAATGCAAAATGAAAGTGCTTTCATGTAAGTGCTATAACACATGCACAACCTAGTACTGAGCTAGAGATGCTTTACAGCGGAAGGAAATGCTAGACAGCAGAAAGAACCCGACAGCCCCAAAGCAGCTGCTCCTGCACTGGCTTGTGCTGATGCCTCAGTGGAGCAGCCTTGAAACTGTCTGTTGTTCAAAGGCTGTTTCCAAACTACGCAATGTGTCATTCTTTCAAAAGTGGCTAATTAAATTAAAAAGATTACATGGCATTTAGTTGGGAGCCGCAGCAAAGCACTCTAGGAAAAGGCAAAAATAACACTATTGTTATGCCTGTATTTAGGGAGTTCGTTTTCTTGGGCCTAACCCTATACGTACATGAAGCTTTTGTTGATTTCAGTGGGTGTTGTCAGTTTCTGAGGTCTACAGTGCCAGCCCTGCTGTAATTCTCACAAGCAATTATAGATTTATTTTTGGAGACAGCGATGCTAGACTAATTCAGCTTCGGCCAGGATTAAAATCTCACTTTTCTAGGAGCCCTACTTATCATTAAAATCTAAACAGCTTGATTGAAAGTGAATTAATAACTGTGTTTCCTCCAACTTGAGAAAAGAGTATTTTGGGGTCAATAAAGTTGTGCCAACACCAGACTACATGCATCTACCAGATCAGGTAAAATCATTTATTAAAATCTGCATTTATTTCATTTGAGCCTAAGACACAACTGCCAGGAAGTGCTGCCAAGTGATCCCACAGCCAGAGTCAAGGCTCAGGACATCAGTCTTGAGCAGCTCTTGTTTCTCACAGATTTCCTAGGATCCAGTATTGAGAGAGCAAATACTGTCCCGCAGGGCTAAGGCAACTGTAAACATTGCTGCTATGTTCCAGGTGGAAAAAAGGTACCATGGAGTGCCACAGAATTCCTAACAAGCCTGTTTTAGCCACAGTTTCTATCACATCATGTATGTCACACATCAAGCAAGTTTAAAATTGCATTTAACTGCAATCAGGTCCTACATGCATCCTCCTCCATCAGTTGGGCCTCAGTAATAACCTCATATAAAGTATACAGTAAACAGAAAAGTGTAGGAAGCAACAGTTTAAGTGACTCAACACACAGGATGCAGGCAGGGATTCCAACAGCTGCTGCAAGCAGCACTGAGGTTAATGCAGCCTTCTTACCAGTGCTGGGCACAGCTCTGCCTCAAAGCAGCAGTAGTCAAAATCCAATTTAATCTTCATCCACATCCTACAATTAATGAAACTATATAGGAAAAAAAAACCAAAAAAACCTAAACATGGGAATCAGACAGCTCAAAGAATCTAAATTACTAATGGAAAATTCATGGTTAGTTAAAAACCTTATATGCGTGCTTTTTTTCCCCCTGTTGAAAGAGTTTTTCTTAGGAGCCCTGACTCCCATTTCTTCCCCAAGGCAGCAACTGGATTTATATTCCTGAGTTAGACTGAAGGGAGTAAAAAGAGCGCAAGAAAGTTCACATGGTTTACAACCTCTAGCCTGCAAATATGAACTTATCTCCATGAATATTTTTTTTACACCAGGAATATTTTAGAGAGCTCTGATCACTTTCAGATGCCACCTTTCATATTGTAAAGCAGCTGTAGGAAGCAATCAGTGCATGCAGCCATATTTTTCAAAATTTGAAAACACAGCTGAGAGATCCACCTGTACACATGCAATACACCCATTTATAAGCCACTACTGTACAGAAAGAACTCCATAGGCACTAAACAGGTCAGGACCTAAATACATAAGCCTTGGATTGCACCTACAACAGCAGTTCTAAACACGTAGCAGGTCTGCTGAAACACTAGCCAGACATCAGCAAGCCATATTCTACCTTTTCAGTCCCACTCTTAATCCCATACATCCTCACCAGATGAAATGCGAGTTCACCACCGTAATCACCCAAGTTCCTTGTGAAGTCCGGAGATAACATTGCATCACTAACTCCCTAGAGATCTCTTCCCCCATACAACCTTATTTACAGCAACTTTTCACCTTTTATACCCCCTCCGAGAATTTATGCAATGCCATGATCCCAGAAATCAGGGCTATTGAAATAAAACTATAGCACTTCTGACTGAAGCCTTTTGCATAAGTCTGTAATATGTACGCTTTGATACAGCTGTTTTGCTTTATTGAGGACAAACACATCACTGGATCCACTTATAAATATTAATCTGTTACAGGTAGCAACTGACATCCTCTATGTATTTGTTGGGTGGACTAATAAAACGGGACATTGTTCTTAATGAGTTTGGTTTTAAGTCAATCTCAAAACACAAATGTTTTTTAGTATTTCTCTTTCAGTAGCACTCACCACTGTCAGGTTGCCTTATGCTAGATACAGCACAAGAACGGATCACACCTCTGGCATCAAGACAAATACAGTAAATGATTGAATAGCCTAACTTTTAAAGTACACTTACTTGTCTGTATTCTTCCCTATCAGAAAAAGGCCTTGCGAGAAAAATGGCTCTTGGACGGCCTCAGTTCTCTCACTCCAAAAGAGCAAGAAGAAATGCAAAAGCAGAATCGGGAGGACCAACAACGGACTCATGAGCTAGAACAAGACATTTTCAGGTAGGGTAGTACCCCTGCCCTTCTGTCTGGGTTAAAATGGTCCCTTCTTAGAAGTCCTACCTTATTTTGTAAAAGATTAAAATGTCAGCAAGGGCTAAACATATGCAGTTTGATACACAGAGTAAAGCAATCTTTGTTATATTTTCTAGTCAGCTAGAATTAGAGAATACACAATGCAAGCTTCCATACTGTGAATTTTATCAAACTGCACAATAAATATCTTGCAGAGTATTTGTTTCTCTGATTCCAGATATCCCTTTCATGCTATACTCAGATTAAGCCACAGTATATGGGTTTTGCTCTAAGATAACAATTGTTGAATCACAATTTCAAAATAACAGTAAAGAGTTTTAAAAGTTCTTCAGTTTCACTAGGTCCTGCACAGCCTTTAATAC
Source organism: Gymnogyps californianus (assembly GCF_018139145.2). Lineage (NCBI taxonomy): Eukaryota > Metazoa > Chordata > Aves > Accipitriformes > Cathartidae > Gymnogyps > Gymnogyps californianus. Next base: position 15,230,638 of record NC_059478.1, on the reverse strand, counting down.
CTGATTTTGACCATAACACAGCACTTCAGAACAGTACAAGCTGCCTAGCCCCATTAGTATCACTTGCCTTATTTTCATTTATCTTCCATGCTGTTTTGTCCTCAATTTATTCCCAGAAGCCTGTTATAGCAAAGGCCTTTTTCTACCTTTTATTAGAGATGTTCCTACAAATCTCATTGCCTAGTGCCTCCCTACCACATAGGGCTAACATCAAACTGCATAGCCAGTCTCACGTGTGACTCCTTTATTTACTATGGATACGATTCTAGGCGCTTATTAGCTGCAGTTAGCGCTTCCAAAATACCACAGGGCTCTGTACACAATCAGCTCCTTCCCTGGGTCCAGGCATACTGACTGGTACTACCCGTTAGCACCCACAGAAAAGATGAAGTGTTCCTGTTTCTTTAGATTCTGGAAAGTTTCATCGCCCTCTTTTGAGGCTTCTTTCTCTATTTCAGTTCAATAGCATCTTCCTCCATACTCTTCTCTTCCTCCATTGTCCTCCTACACACACTCTTTTGGCAAAGTTGTCACCAAGATTACCTCCTCCGGTTATCTCCCACCCACTTCCCTCCTTACTCCATCTCTCTGACAAACAATAATTCTCTCGGCTGACAGGCAGGAGCCTAGTGCTAGTTTGTCCTATAATCATGCTGACTTCTTGCTTGAAAGCACTTTTCTCAACAGAACAGCTTTTCACACACCTCTGTAGAATTCTTTGTTGCAGTGGTAGGAGGTAGACAGTGTGCTCTAAAAACATCCCAGCAGGTTGTGTTTATGAAGACGTGCAAGATGGGTCCCTATGACAGTGTGATCACCAGGAAAAAGAGAGCCGTGTGGGGAAGGACTGGCTCAGGAGCAACAGGGAAGTTGCACTGAGCAAGCAGCTCCCCACCAGCCCACTGGAAGTTCAGCCCTTCTCCAAGCACTGCGAGGACAGAGTAGATTGAAAAAGTCCTGTTGACTTTGAGTAAGAGCTGGAGGTTTAGCTGAGATCTCCTCTATGCCCTAAGAAATTTGGTGATGGGAGATCTTTAAAACTACTACTTTTTAAGTCTCAGAACCAAGTCAAGAACTGGATTTGGTGTGTGGCTATGTTGGGGGAAGGATGCTTTCATTCTCCTGACATAACCTACATCTACATTGTTGCCAATTCATTTGACAACACCCAAGTAAAGAACAAGCAATGCTATTATAGTGGAGGTCTGTGAATGTCTAAAGGAAAGCTACTGAACTCCTGACATACTAACTGCCTTAAAAACAGGGAAATATTTTAGCAGGAAGTGTACTGTATCCCCAGCATCTAAATCTAGTCTGTCGCCTCATAACATACCTTTAGGGTTCTCTGCACCTGAGTCATTGTAATTGAGCTATCTCACAGCAATGCTGGCAGTGGGTCCCTCCTGTCCTATCCCTGGGAAGACCTGGAATGCAGGATTAGGACTTAAAAACCTTCCTACAATACTAGTTCAGAGATTTCAGCAAATAGGGTTGATTATTCATGTACATAGTGTCATTTCTATGTCTTGCAGAATCCTGGGTTTGTAACTACAGCTGTAGAGTCTTTTGATACTGTTTTTGTAATTATTGTCCTGAATTTGTCATCAGCTCCGTGGCCTTCATTTTTATTTCCTCAGAGACCAAAACTGAACACATATAGTGAGCTTTACTTCTATGAATATAGTCATATAAACTTTTTTTTTCAGCATGACTAGAATTTTTTCCTATTACAAGTAGTAATAACGTAATCCAACTGGAGCTTCAAACCTGAAAAACTCCTTTAATTCATGTAGGTAAATTAACGTCACAAAGGAATATTCCCTCTGCTTTAATTCTAGATAGGATCCAAAAGTTGACAAGGGGTTATAAATTTTAAAGTTTATCTGAATTAGAAGCTGCCAGGTCTTTTAAAAGATGCCCATAGGCATTTAAAGGAAGATTTCTAATTGCATTTGTGCTTTAAGGAAGGAGAAATGAAAGTGCCAAACCCATCATTTGTCCCTGATTGCTTTCTTAAATCACAGCATGGATCCTGGAGTAACATCTCAGCCCGTCTCTATTTTTTGATAATTACAAGGACTAGATGCAGATACACTGTGAATGGGAAGATTACACATTTAGTACTGCATCACATGACCAAGAGCACACACGTTATACCAAAAAAGGCAGAGGTTCCTCAGCTCATACACTTGATGTATGCCTGAGCCTGTAACAGCCTGACTATAGAAATGTGCCCGTTACCTTCCCACTGGAATTTTTGCCAGAGACTTGGTTAACATTCAGCATGTACAAAAAAAATCCATTTTAGAATTCCTTTCCCACGTAGGTGGGATGCAGGGATGACAGGTTTGTTTTGTTGTGTTGGTTTTGGTTTGTGGGATTTTTTTGTTGTTTGGGTTTTTTTTTTTTAATTTAATAGTTTCTACTTGTATGCCTTCATTTAGGAGAAATGTATTAGGTATGAATTCTTTTTCTACATAGTTCCAGATTCAGTTGATTACAAGCACAAGTAATGCTTGTACATCTAGATGGCTGATATTCTGACCATAAACCAGCAATTTAAATGCTGATGAAAATGAAATGAAACGTTTACTTGCAACTGGAAGCACTACAGTGGAAAAAAAACACAATAAATGTTTGATTGTAGTTGCTGGCCTTTCTCCTCTTATTAAAAATATTATTCTTTTTCCAAGAATATAAGGCTATTTGTTTTACTACACTTGCTTAACAAAACCTGTGAATGGTTCCTCTTATTTTTATATATGCTGCTTTGTCATGACAATTGATTTTTTTTTCATCGTGAACTAAGTATTTCCACAGCCATTTGTTGTTAACACCAGTGTTACCAACTAACTTTTCCTGCCTGGGAAGCTCCACCAAGTTGCTTCCTCCTCAAAATGATTCCTACTTCCTGACATACATCTGCAATACTTCAGATTTATTTGCAGTGAAATGAATCAGACAAATTACATCAGCATAAAATGAAAAGATTAACTGACAAAAAGTATAACACAAAATGACACGCTGTATTCACTCTTACAACAACAACTTCACAGGTATAATGCATCCTAGAAACGAAAATCTGTACAGAAATGCTCCTAATTACATTCCTGAGCCACCTTGAATTAAGAGGATTTAATTCACCATTGCTGAAGTTTTAAAGACAGTTTAGAGGTTTGTAAGGCCTTGATATCAAAAGAAGTATTTTCATTACTGATATACTTACTCTCATAACCAAACAATCTACACACCTTAGAGTCTTTGGCAGCTTTTATCTTCACAATATACAGAGGACTTTTAGACAGGGACATTTGATTTCACAGATGGAGAATGGAGGCAGAAGAACATACCTGGAGTCACGTGGGAACTTCCCTCTGAACTAGGAATTTAAGCAGGTTTATTCTCATCAAGCACCTTTTGCTATAAATTATACTTCCTACTACTCCTCAACAGCTGTCTAGCAAAGGCCTCTAGAAAAACATCCATGCTGCCTTCCACATATCATTATGTTTTGTTTAGACATACCCAGCCCAGTTTCAAACCAGCCAGCAGCAATAGAGAAACCTGGTAATACAGAGTTCAGTATGAACAAAGTCCGCTAAAAAGCATACAATACGCACCGTACAGTACTTGCACAGTGCTTTTGCTATGCCATAGATATCACCCAAGCTAACAAAAGCTTGCTTGACTACATATATGTGAAGTCATACCTTTGACCTGCCCCGTAAATCAAAGATTGCTAAACTGATCATGTAGACACATGTCATGCAGTAGCAGTAAGATATATTATTGAGAAGCTCAGTAGAATTCTTTCTTCTGGGCATCTCATTATTAAGCTTCACTTGATTCAGATAGATTCTGTCCACGCTGATGATTATTCTGCATGGGTTTTATCTTCAGTTAAAAAATCTGAATCACTTTAAAGACTTTTTGAATACCCTTAGACCAGTCTTTGTTTCTTTCTGCTGAGAGGACAATTGCAATTGTAGGCAGATTATTTACATTAGTGGCACGGGCCTTTCTGTCACCCTCCTAAATGGGACCTCTGTTTTGAAACATTCTTCACTTGGGTGTGGAATAGAGCTAGCGTATGTCTGCTAATCAGTTCGGATTTGAGCATTTTTTGATAAAAGGGAGAGTTCCATTCTTTGTATCAACAACAAAACAGTGAATAGCGAGTGGCCTGAACCACCTTGCAGACAAATAGCTGAACGCTCTGAGTACAGACAAAAAGTAGCATTTACATTATCTGTCCTATTCACCCTCTTTACGTGTTAGAAGTTAGTGAGCCAAGTGAGCATGTCCTTGGTCAGGGTACAATCTGAATGAAGAATTAGGAGTCCCATTTTCTCATTTAATCTTCAGCTAATAGCACTCGTTCTTGATGGAATTAGTTGCTAAACAACAAACTTAAAAATGCATAAACAACATCACATTAACTAAGGTCTATTCAATGGTTTGTAGTGTGATACATGAAGGCAGGCTAAGGCTACATGGGCTCTAGAACTGCTAAAGCATTTGACTTGCCTCAAAACATGTGAGGACTTGCTAAACTGCCTTTTCCTCTCAGTCCGGTATTCTCCAGGGTGGTATCCTCCTATCTGCTTTTCATTCTTAAGCCGTCTATTTTTCTTCTGGAGTGGCAGTGGTGCCAACCCCAGCAGATCAGCTGGTGGCTAGCAGCAGTCAGGTATACTCTGTAGAATTTCTTAATTTGGCTACTACTTTCGCAGAGAAACCTCCAATTTAGTATCTCGGCTTCTAACGTTCCTTCTTTCATCCACACCTCCATACTACTTATTTTCCCCTCTCAAATAATGAGCACTACTCAAGGAGAGGACAACTATCCAAAGGATTGATTTAATACAGTAGCTATGTCATATTTGATTTGTCTACAAAACACAGCAGCACTGCTGAAAGATAGTTTCTTACAATTAGTGTGTAGCTGCTAGACCCTTTCAAGACAAATACAAACTGTGATGTAACTTCATTAAAATGTCATTGATTTAGAAGTTTCTAAAGATTTAAACACACCAGAAAGATCCTGGCCTAACTTTTCAACTGCACGAAGTCAAAAGGACTTTGATTTCTTTGAACTATACAGATTACGTCTTTTAAGTTTCCTTTCAACAAATTCCAGCGTGCACGCTCACAACATCCTCTGAAAATGAACCATAAAAATCTATGTCTATATGCAAGTATGAATGCAAAAGAGATACTTAAGGTCTAGATGCAATTCCCATTACACGGATATGAGAATTTTTCCCTAACCCCACTGAGCACTGAATCAGTCCTCTTAATTACCATATGAAGTGGGTGTTGGTATGGGTGTGAGAGCATATATAAACTTAAATAATACTTTTCTTGATCTCCCAGATAACTATATGGGGTTTATTATCTTTGATTTATTTGGGGTTGTGTTTTCTCTTTCTTTCTCCCCACTCCCCTCCCCCTTTTTTTTTTAATACCTTTCCAGGATTTTTCCTCCTCTTCTTCCACCTGTGTGTCTAGGAGTGTTTAGAGTCCAGACTGAAATAAACCCATAGTAAAAGTTAATGATTCTTCAGTTCATTACGCTTCTGTGAGCTTTTAATGATTAATTTTCACATTATGATAACATTGCAATCGTCTCGTAAAAATACAACATTTCAATATACTAAACAAATAATATTCTGTAAGAAGTACCGAAATGTGGTGCATGGTCATTGCATTACTTTCTTTTGTAGCCCTCCAAGAATATTCATACCCCTTATAATAAAATTTTTAAATTTCAGCACTATAATCAGTACCTTTGAGCAGGGTCCTAAGGGCGTCTTGCAGAGCTCAGGTTCAAAGTGTTATCTGCTTTTAAATATTTTTTTTATTGGCTTTTACTTTCATCCTGGATGAATTTTTCTTCACATCTCAGTTCTGAGGTCTGTGATACCTTTGTGTTTCAAAAAAGAGGATATTCTCACTGACAGATAAAAGTCCACGTAGTATCCTATTATTGTAGCTCTACAAATCTGAGTTTAAATAGGGCAAGAGCCACAGTGCTAATTCAGACTTCTCAAACAGTCACACAGAAGGAGATAAACAATGCTTCTCTGCCAGCCTGCATTCAACTTTTCTGGTCTGCTTACTTTAAAGGGATGACAGGTTTCCATTATTAATGTTGACTTTGGCATAATATTGTGGATCCTAGGACATACTAAAGAATAAGTCAAAACATAAAACAATTTTTTCTATCAGGGTTATAGGCCTTCATTACTCTATTTGTAACTTTGGCTCAGATCATCTAGTTGTAACTCTGTTCTGACTGAGCTCAACAACTAGTGATAACAGTTGCCTTAAGTATACAGTCATCAATTTCTGACATGGATTCAAAAACAATGGAAGACATATTTCACTCAAATATGGAAGGTTTTAAAATTTGCTTTTGTTTTTTCCTTTAAGTTAAAAGAAGTTCTTCCAAAAATCATCCCTAAAAGAAAAGGTAGGTGGACCAGGAGACTGAAGCTATATGGCACTCACCTACAGCATGAGAGATCCAGTTCAAGTCCCAGTTCAGAATTAAATCTGGACTTGATTCTAGATCTTCATGGAAAAGTGACTTCCTAACTACTAGGCTAATAAGGCAAATTTCTATCTAAAACCCAACAAATATGCACGTGTGCAGAAAGGAACAATCTTGACTAGAAAGAGGAAAAAAAAAAAAGGATACAGGACACCTGCTTAAGTCACCATCTTAGTCACCAGAGTAAAGAATTTGACTGAGATACTTTACCTTAGAGGTGTGCTTTAACTGGGCACAGCTTTCTCCCTCTCTCACATACATAGAGATTAGATATTTTATTCTGGACCTTTCTGTCTAGAAGTATTTCAAACATCTTAGTGCTAAGAAAATAAAAACTCTAATTAGGAAAAAGATGCCTTAAATATTGTACTCAGCTTAGCATGCAAGAAATCATACAACAAAAAGGGGAGGGAAAGGTAGCCGTGACCCCTTTTAAATAATGTACAAACCTACAGCAGAAGTCAATAGCCCAAAAGAAATTTTGACTGTTGAGCTTCAATCTCCCTTTTACATAACGATAAAGGTTTTTTAAGATAGTGAGCCCTTTAGCCAAGTCTTAACTGGCAAGATACTTCTAGTTTGCACTGCTAAAATCTGACAGAGATAAGTCAATTGCTAAATATCCTCCTGTCTTAGACAATATCCAAAGCTAGTATATTTGATATTCATAAGAGGTAGGCTTGTAGTCTTTGTAAAACAAAGCTCTCACTGACTAGACCTGGGTGCAATCAAGGCTCCTCCTCTTATAAACAGACCCTTAAAAATTGTTTCTTAGTGTTGGAAATCTCACCTAATTGCAATCTTAGAAAGTGATTGCTATTAGCACCTAATGCGACATGTATCACACCTATGTGAACTACCCAGTTTTCTCTCGCAAATTCATTAGCGATACTTGTGAGGATATTACTTGAGCAAGCACTGCAAACATTAACCTTCCCAGCTGCTTGACCTAGGTGCGTTGAACCAGTGTGTCTTACACAACTGCTGTTCTGCTGAAAAAGGAATGCTCTCCAGAAACAAGATTTCAGCACTGTTCCCAGAGAATTAAGTACACAAAATGCTGATGAGTGACAAAGAAGGACACATGTATGTCTGTAAAAGCATTAGTACAGAGCCCCAAAGAGGAGCCCTTAAAACTTGCTAGTATTTTTAAGTCTGTAGCTACACAAGCTCTGGTCTAGTCTATCAGGAACGCTACAATAACACCCACCCCCCATCAGCAATATCTTGCATTTTTAATCAAGATTTTTTTCCCCCTGAAGAATCAAGCTTCAGGCTGTCAGTCAAGCGCTGTTACACCTGTTTTACCAAAGTAAAGAATTTTGAAATCCCAGAACCCACGTTCACACATGCAAAACCATGGAGAACTGTCTTGGCATCTTGGAGCTGAACACACACACCATCTCCCCCCTCACACCTCAGAAAGCCCCTTCGTCATCCTGGGTGTTCATAAATTCTTCATTCTCAATCCCAGACAGACTGGAAAACAACAAAACTTCAGACTTTAGTCTCTTGAGCATCCTCCCACTATGCAGGTTGCTCAGTTTTCAAGATCTACAGTTATGAAGTTATCACTTGATAAAAGTAGCCTGCAAAACACTTCACTATTATGATTTCTAGCTGTATTAATTTTCATATTAGAAAATCAGTTAAGAGCTGTTTTATCTACAAAAAGTACTTGCAAATGCCATTATTATTTTATCAAAAAAGTGATACCTGTTCTCAGAAATATGAATGCAATTTGATTTCCATTGATAGAAGTGGTTCTTCTGGAATTGTAGCTTCTAGATATAGATTGACTAGAACTTTCCTCCACGGAGGATCCTCCTGAATACAGTTTGGCTACATATAATAAAATACAGCGTATGAGGTGATGTACTCTAGCCCTTTAAGTACTACCAGGTACAAGAACATTCTTCTGACTTTCTTACAACAAAAGAATTTGCTTCTTTTCATCATGTGTACAAGTACACATACAAAATTCAGACACAAAGTCATAACCCTGGCGTCTGTATACTGGATTCCTACATCTTAATTACAACGGAGTAATCACATTTTGTGAGACAATGTAGGAGAGAAAATTTGCTTAGAGATGAGCAAATGCTGTGGGGGCCTATATTCCTTATCTATTCCCTCCTGAAAAATAAGTTAATTTCAGCCACTGTTTTCAAAGTAGGCTCAGAAGGAATCTATGGCAGGTACATTTAAAAAAAAAAAAGAGAATACTATTTCACAGTATTTCCTGATGCATGTGAAATTATAAGCTGATCTCATATTAGAGCAAAATTTGTCAGGGTAAGTAGAACCAGCCCTACTAATGTCCATATTCACAATGTATTGAATCTGCAATGTTGTTCGCTGCCTGGTATTAAATCAAAGGGAATTGTGATTGCAGACTGGAAAAGGAAATTGAGGATCTGGAAAGAGAGGAAATGGAAGTCTCAGCTAAGGAAGAAGCAATTTTAAAGAAACTTAAGACTGTTGAGAAAACAACAGAAGACATAATAAAGGTTAGTGCCAAATTACTCCAGAAGAAGAATTCATTACTCGTTCATCATCATAAACAGGGAAAGGGGAACTAGCTGCATCCTGTGAGTGGTCATGAGCTTTTGTCTAAGGCGACAGTAGTTCAAATACAAGTGAGGTCAAGATGTTGTACTGTTCAAGTGCCCAAATGTCTCCATTTGCTTGTTTATGGGGGTGGGGGAGCAATTCCTATCATTACTCATCTATAGCACATCTCAAAAAAATAGCACTGCCACTGACACCAACCAGCAACTTTGCATCTCAGCCAGAGACAAACATAACAGGTCCAGAGCGGGTACAGAGGCTGACATATTCATACTCCTTCAGGTGATGTGCCCAGCTAAACTGCATCATGCTTTCCCCCAAGTCCCTGAGAGAGGTTATAGTGAAACATGACTTAATATTATCAGTCATTAGTCTTTGTCAAAAGGTTATTTTGATATTTGAAAAGCATCTTAAACCTGCTCAAAAAATAGCGATGAAACTAAACTTCAGTTCTCCAGTTGTTCTTAGACACACACACACTGTCTCTCAAAAGATACACAGGGGCATAAGAACAACTGGAAAGCCAAAGTAGAGCCTTTGAAAATCTTTGAAGCCAACCAGCTTGGGCCACAGCATGAGGCTGTGTCACTGATTAACACTTTGTAATGTCCTGTCCTTCCTTGTGTGACCTGGAATCATATTGGCAGAAAAGACCAGAAAAATTTCACTTTCTCCCTTGCCATGCTCCAACTGAGCAGGTTCCACTTTTAGCCCCTTCTCCGTATGAAGCTGTGCACATGAAAAGTTAACACTATCAAGTAAAGCAAAGCACTGTCTAGTTAACGTCTTAAAAGTGACTAATAACATTTATTGTTAATGCTTCTCTTTCCTAGTCTGTGAAGACTGAAAAAGCAGGAGTTGAAAAAGGTATGTTTAGTCAAAAAAATATTTTTAAAAAGATTCTTGTAGAAGTCAGTGAAAACATACTAAATGTTTTGTGGATCTTCTTTATTCAGAGGCAGCAGACTACATATACACCAGCATACCTGACCTTCCCAAGTATTTCAGGCCTTCCACACTGAAAAGTACAGTACATGCTGCCACTGATGATGAAGAAAAGAGAAAAGGTACTGCTTATTAGTAACTCCAAAGGGTGTCAATATGTGCAAAGACTTCCTATAAATTGAATCTAATACACTTTAAGGGAAAGATAAACATTACAGATATGGGACAATGTTGTTCTCATTTAAGCTGTGTTATGTTATCAGTGAGGTCATCAAAACTGAGAGGTGGGACACTGGTGTAAGGTATGTGCCATTGAGAATAAGCATCAAGTGTTTTCAGCATTGACACTTCTTTCCAGCACTTCGTTCCTCCACCTGGCATAACTTTAAGTAGTTCCTCCCCTCCTATCACACATTTCACATTTTCTATCCGCACTTAAACCTGCTGGGCAGCCAGCAGTAGTCTGGTTATTTCCCAACTACTACAAAGCCTCCTAACCCTTCTGAGTGCCCAAGACTCTTTAGTCTTGTAGTGTGTTGAGCCCTTTCAACTGCTATTGCCCAGCACAGCACCAGGGGCCAAGGCTAAATCTGGCTTTCTCAGTCAATCACGTAATGAAAACTGGTTCCTCAACAGCTTATTTTTCCTCACAGAATTAGATCCAAACAAAAATATTTTTTTTCCCACTTCAAGTTTTGACAGGATGGAAGGGGGCATTCAAAATGAGAATCTAATGTATTGGTTATGTCCATGATAATTTCACATATTTCATAATTCATTCTGACAGTCATTCTCTATCACTGTCAGAACTCTTTGTAATATTTCTTACAGCTGCTGCATTATCAGTTGAAGCACTTGTTTCTTTCAACAGCATTGTTTGCCATGGAAATTAAAGTTGAAAAAGACATGAAGACAGGAGAAAACACAGTGTTATCAACAATACCTCTTCCCTCAAAGGAGTTTAAAGAGACGGGAATTAAAGTCTATGACGATGGCAGGAAGTCAGTCTATGCAGTGTCCTCAAATGGCAGCACAACACAAAATGGGATGGATGAACTTGCTCCTGTTGAGGTGGAGGACCTACTACGGCAGGCAACTGAAAAAAATTCCCAGTCTCCCACAGAGTATCATGAGCCTGTGTTTGCAAACAAATTTTGCAGGCCAGTTACTCCTCAGAAAGACAAATTAGTCCCTGGACCAAAAGTGGAAGACATTCACAGACGAGAGATTAATGGATTTAGCAATCATCAGACAGAGTTCTCCTCCAAGACAGAGCCCTTTATGCAGCAACATAAAGAGAATGGGCTTGATCTTCCAAAGGTAACACAGCCAAAGTCTCCCTCTCCAGTACTTTCCCATTCAGAGAAGAAAGTGCACACTAATCCTGAGAACAAGAAAATATATAATGAAGAAATAAAAGCTGCACATGAGGAATTAAAACCTTACCAGAATACAAGAGAAAGACATAATAGGACAAGGTTTTTAAGTCCCTGCCATCTTAATGAAACATCCCCTGCACCTCAAGATGAGGAAGATGTTCAATACAGCATTGTCCAAGCTGTACCTTGTTACGTGGATGATTCTGAACCAGTAACAATGATTTTCATGGGTTATCAGCGCATTGATGATGACGATGCAGAAGCAGACCAAAAGTTGTCACGATACGATGGGGTTATTCGTGCAGAATTAGTTATCATTGATGATGACGACGACGACGACAGCAAATCTGAGAAACCAGCATATCATCCCATAGGCCACTATAGTCAGGTTTATCAGCCACCGAGCAGGAAAATCACAGAAGCCCCACAGACGAATCCTGTGAGCAGTCTGGGCGCGAGCCTGAACAAGGTACCCCACAAAAATTCCATCTCCCTGCAAGAACAAGAGGAACGCTTAAGCTCACCAACACACCGTGCTCATCTTCACAGCCAGGTATCTGGAGACGGTACTGAAGATCCCTCACTAACAGGTAACAGAAAAGGAAAATCATGTCACTGCTGTTCACTCATGTAGCAAACTGATACTACTCTTATCTGCTAGCAACTGTTTCACTTTACTATTTGGATTGTTTCATGGACTAATATGCAATTACTAATCATTTCTTTGCTCTTGTTTGTTAACAAATGCCAATCTGCATTTTGGTACTGTTGAATTATTTCATCTTTAGCAATGCACTAGTTACCATATCGAAATCTGGAAAATAACTATCTCAGAAAAGCCATTTCTGTAACCTCCAAAGATTAAAAGTGTCTCTTTCAAGCGACAATTAAAAGTTCCATTAACGCTACCTCAATTAGCAGAATTAGTTTTCATTTCTACCAGGTAACTAACAGCATTGCTTCTTAATACTGTCTCCTCACTGGAATGTTTTTGTGCCTATCTGCATTCTAACTACTTCCTAGATAATCCAAATTGTTCCTTAAATCAGAAAGACTGTTTAATAACCGGCTTTACTTTGCATTTTTCTGGAATCAGCATTGCCAACCTTGCCTTAACAGTGTCTATGCAAGTTTTAACATTTTTTTGTTAACTTGAGTTAGATATTTTTATAGCTTCTGAAAGACAATGAAACAGTTTTCATCACTACATGTGGTTAGTCCATATAGTCCATAGTGTTATTTTTTAACACTCTTTATAGTCTATTAATACTCAAGGTGTCTATTTCTTACTATAAAGTTTTATAATAAGAAGTTGACAGAACAATAGCAAGATCTTCTGGAAACACAGAAAGCTCTTCTTTATGATTATGTCGCACTAATGCATACAATTAAACTGCATTTAAGTATATTTACAAAGCAGCAGATTTCAGACAGTAGTCACTTTCTACTTCAAGGAAAGAACACTCTGCTTGTATTATAGGAAGATCAGGGGTCCTGATCCTGCATTCTCTCCTTTCCCCTCTTCCAGACTATATTCTGAATAATTTTGCAATTTGGCAGCAAAACTGTAAGTTTGGGCCCTGCCTAAAGCTGCATTGGCAGCCCAGCATTTCTTTACAATACAGGTGAAGCCATGAGAGAGGGTGGTCATTGGATCACATAAGGAGTTTCAAGTACTTTTGCATCAGTATGCACTGATTGGGAAGAGCTACTCAGTAAGTAATGCTCTCAGTTTATAGGAGTATCAACCTCATGCAGTCATGCACACAGCAGCCTGAAATATCCCAGCAGTGCTGCTCAGCCTTTCTGATCAATGAGGCCACTGCACTTTCCTGTCACTGGAGAGGACCTTTGCTTCGCTCAAGCACCAATCCTGCCATGTGTGCATTTCCCTGTGTCCTCCAGGACCAAAGGCTGCTGCCAGCAACTCTTATGCCAGCAACTGAAAGCAGGAGTAGCTGGTACAGGCAAGATAAACCACTCCAGCAACTGCTCCAGCCCCTTATATTTTGGGATAGTCCCTTAATTCCCCCATCACGTATGTATAGGCATATAATGGAGAAGCGACACTCACCCACCCACCAGCTGGTTGCTCCTGAAACAATTCATTCATCCTACAGCCCGCTGCGTGGGTGCTCCTGAACAGATCCCGGGAAAGAGGTTTCCGAGCAGTAACTATGAGCTGGCAGCACCATGCGGGTGGGCCATATACAGGCCATGAGACGTTAGCTGAGCACCTCTATCTGTAACAATCTTTGCTTATCTTTGTCTCCTGAAAGAAGTGTCTGAAACGTCTTCATTTTTCCCTGCCACTCATAGACACTCTCTGAACAATCTGGGTTCTCTCTCTTTTGAGGATAGTGGAAAACAAACACTGACCTTTCAGGGAAGGGGGATAAGTGTAAATCTAGCAGAGACATCTGAGAATCTGTTCTGTTAATCTGCATTTGGTCTTACCCATTTACTTACAAGTATTCTACCAAGGAGAAAATAGCCAATTGGGAAAAAACTGGTCCCAATTAAATTAAAAGCAGTTTGGCAACTGCCTCAAAAATACATGCTAACAGTCAGCACTGCCTCCAAGTGAGTGTCTTAAGTGCCCAGTAGAATTTGGAACTAAGCCATATTCCTCTTTACCCCTCCACCTATTTATTGCCACTCCCTAGGACATTTTGATCAGTGGAAAAAGTCAGGAAGTGACTCAAATTTTCCCAAGCAGTCCTGTAATCCTACTGTGACTTCTAAAAAGGAAACAAAAGCAGGAAAGCCTCTTAAATCTAGAACAATGTATTATACAGAGCTGTTTCTTAGGGAAATAAATTGTTTTCAAAGCAGCCACTCATGCCCAGCCTAGCAGGTTCACCCTAAACACCACCAGTGAAAAGCGGGGAGTCAAAATTATTTTTGGTACCTCATCATTCATTACTAAAACAACAAACCATACAACGGAAAAAATAATCCTCTCTGAAAGTTTTAGGAGGCAATTGCAGCATTTGAACTTTAAACAGGCGCTGAGGACTCTGAAAGAGAATGGAAAGCAAGGAAGCACAGCACAGACCAGGGAGACTCTCCCTTATGTAACAACATTGCTTTAGGAAAGAAATGAACCTTTAGAGCAAGTTACTAAAAAAGTTAGTGATGGCCAAGGACAACTAGGAGGCAGAGGAATTGTTCCATGTGCCAATCTATATAGAGAAACTTCAGATTAAATTAGGAGCTTTCAACATACCCCCAAACTGACAGAAACGTAGGACATACCTCTTTCCATATGGGAGCAATTTTCCTTTCCCCATGAGCTTGGTGGAGGACCAATATCGAGGACCAATATCTCAAAGTACGTGCCCTCAGAAAAAACCATACAGAGAGAAGGACGACAATGCTATAATTAGGACACCAGTGTTTTGCATTATTAGAGCTTATTTTCTTTTTTAAATTTCAGTCAAATGAATTAGAGTGCAAATGTTTTGAAGATTCAATACTCATTAGGGAAATTAAAAGTCCTTGGGGGGGAACAAAGGCTAGACATAGTGGAATGAATAAGGAAAGGAAAAACTGAAGCTGAATAGGCAGTAAAACCTACTGACAGTGTGGAACAGGCTCTCATGGGACATGAAGGTCCAATGCTTTTGGCAGGTAGCTAGTCTAGATGAGCTAATTTTTTTCCTTACCACTGGAAGCTGTGCAACCTTCAAAAACACAATGGAGACTTAGCTCCATTTGCATTGAAGAAAGTAACATACAAAAAAACTTTTTAATAGAGAAAGATTCATGCATGCCATCTGTTTCTGTAATGCATAGAGCAAGACAAAAATGGACTATTGGCTATAAGTGAAGCATCATACTGATTGTTCTCTCAAACCACAACCAGGACTTGAATCCTTCAGAACTCCTTGGTCTGCAAACAGCACACAGGGTCTTTGTAAGAGCTAAGCTTAACATCAGTGGCCCTATAATATAAAGTTACACTCAGATGCTTCTATGATTTGTAACAACTTCAGCATTCAAAACATTACTCGAGTTGGACATTTGCTGACATGCATAAATCAAGTAAACAGCTGCTTTGACCCCCTGTCTCTCAGTACAGAGACATATACAGGATGAAGGAATGAGACATGCTATTTTGGGTGACTCTTCAAACTAACAGGTCAGAGGGCTGGAGAATATTCCCACTGCATTCTCAGATCAACTACGTGGTAGGGGGAGGCTCTTACATATCAAACAACAGCATTATATTGCTGTTCTAAAAATAACTTAACATTTAATCATCTGCCCTGCACTGTCACTTTCAAACTAACCCACATTATACCCAGTTACAGACAACAGACATACTGATGTTTATACAGATACTAAGTTACTCTGTCAGACTTAAATCAGGAATATGACTAACTCCCACTCTGACTCACTACACCAGAAGAGAGGAAAGTTTTCTGTGAACATCAACACACACACAAAAAAAAAGGCTTCCAAACAGTTACAGCTCCCACTGAGGAGTTTAAACAGAGTTTCTTTAATTATTCATGCATCCTTTTAATCTGCCAGCATCTAGTCAAGGACAATACCATCTGTTTGCAACACGTTAGTGAACGTAACAGAAACAAAAGTTAGAAGAGAGCTGTGCTAATTTTCAAATAGTGATAATAGAGTAATTTCTTAATATACTCACTTTATTGCAAAATTACCAGAACTAATGCTTTCTGCTGATTTCTTTCTGTAACACTAAAACAATGCTTATTCTGCTGGATTGACCACCGGAGGTACGTGTATTCTTCATTTTTCTAAATAAGCAGATTTAGCATCAGAAATAGAAAGTTAGTCTTAAAATGCAGTGGCTTTGTTTGTTTTCTTTTTTCAGCTCTAAGGATGAGAATGGCAAAGCTGGGGAAAAAGGTGATTTAACAGCTGTAATGACACAGAAGTAAAATTTACTACTCAAAGCAGAATAAAGCTAAGAAGAGTTTCTTCAACACACCTTTTTTGGATCATAATGCTTGCTTTGCTCCTCTGTTTTATGCATCTGGGTTATTTTGCCTTCTACATAATCCAATGGACTTTAACAGACTTTTAGATTTGACCAACTGCCACATACACACAAATCACCTCCTGGATTTTGCTGAAAGTAGTGGAAAGTTACCTAAGACCATAAATGCAGTGTATATCCAAGTATGAAGACATGTGCATACCTGTTCCCACAATCAGGAATATGTTGTTGCTATACGCACAGAGCAGATAAGCACCCATCTCCACGGAACTTCACAGGACATTGTTTCACTTCAAAGTATGCCAATCTACCTGATTTTGATTGAAAATGCTGTCCCAGCATTTTTCTGGTAAAAGCATTTGTTAATAAAAAAACTAAACATGAGAGAGAGGAGCAGGAAGAAATGTAAATATAAAAGCTGGTTTCCAAGCATACCACCTTGGCCAAAATTTAAAGCATTCCTTTTTAAGTGACAGCAAAACAAACCAAAAATAGTAAAGTCAGGATTTAAATATTTAGTCACGTTCTAGAGCTCCACAGTCCACCCATCCTTCTATTTTACATATGACAGTGTAGCCATCCTCAGACCCTGCTCCCTTCCCCATGCCACATACATGCTGCCCATGCACAACCTCACAGATCGATCCTGTGCATAACACTATTAACAGCCTGACCTCCCAAGCATGATTTCACCTCCTAGCTTGCTCAGAGAGCCCTGCTTTTCCAGGAAACTAGTTGCCAGACAGGCAGTGCCTGTCCATCAAAAGAAAAAAAAAAAAACATCAAAAAAACCTGCTTAGTTTACAGGTTTCAGTTGGCTGGGGAGCTAAAATTAGTGCAAGCCTCCCATCAGAAATACTGAGTTGCCAATGGCTTGTCCTGCAGCTGCAACAGAAGGTCTGTTATAGGTGCAGCTACTGTTGGGGACAGCTCTCCAGCAAGGTCCAATGCTCCCACCAAGGAACAGGTTAATTCTTTCCACATGAGGGAGGAGCTAAGGGCCCTTAAAGCAGCCATAAGGTACAATTACACCTAGAAAAATCACATGCAAGTCAGATTTTTCCCGTACATAGTTCTTGGGGAGAAAAAGTGCCTCATAGCACTACATCCTTATATTCAAATCAGTATGATAGCTTTATTTTGCTAGGTCTTGGCCTGGTTTGAATCACTAAACAGATAATGTTATTCTAGTATAGCTGACTCAAATTATGCACCAGCAAAAGACAACCATAAATTTTTTTGCTGGTCTTCCTCGTTTCAAAGCAGGAAACTGAAGCTACTACCTCATACTGAGGCACAATGGTAGTAATCAGCTGACTTGTAGCCTCTAAACACTTGGTGGCTCCGGGTCTGAAGTGGGTAATAATCTCAAATTTTAGGACTTGTCAGAGATGATTACCTGGAGAGTGGAATAGTAGATAAACAAATAAATTCAACTATATTACATTTTCTCTATGTCTATCCTGGGTTTTTTTGGTTAGTTTTTTTATAATGTTTTTTTTTCCTTATGTTTCTTCTGTTATTTTTTGGTTCTGAGGGCAGAGGGAGTTACCCTCAACTCTTTTTTTTTTTTTTTTTTCCCCACATCTCCTCAAAAGGTTCTTAACAGGATACACCAAAAAGTGAGAGAGTAGAAGAGTGATATGAAGTAGTCATGAGCAGTTTTTATAACAGCAGCAGATTGCTATGGACACTCATCCCCTGCCTTCCCCAATAATCTGTGCTATTAAACTTAAATGATCTGGAAAAGGGGGCAAAAATGCTGCTGCCAACATAGAATTATTCAAAGTAGTTTAAAAGAAAGGAGACTGAAGAGAGACTTCACAATAGTGAAGTGATTAATTCTCACAGTGATTAATTAAATGGGAGGGCAAAAGCATTAATAGATTTTATTTTTTAATAATACATTGTACACTTCATAGATAAAATCCAATCACTACAAAAGTTCACAGTCCAGCTGCAGTTTCTAGCTTAGGACATCTTTGCACAGATTCTGGCAAGTTGCAAGGAGACCTTGCTGGGAAGAGAAAACATCTTTGCAGTCTTGTTACATCTCTTGCTCTAAGTACTCATTACTACCACTTCTGGAGACAATAGTGGCTCAGTAGATTTCTGCTTTGCCATATGGCAATTCTGATAGCACATATATTAAAACTGTTCAGTTTGTGCCAGATTAATCTAAACTGTCCCACACTAATACACTAGCTATGTAGCAGCATGGATATCATATCATTAATTTGGAGGAACAGAGACACAAAATGGAGCATTCAAGAGTTGTGTGCTTCTGGGAAGCAGGGATGTTCATCATCCGAGTGCTGCAGCCCTAGAGCTTTCCCACATCCCATATCAACAAGAAGAATTACAAGAAGGCAAATCATCTTTTTCACATGTCAATACAGATGCAATGCAAAATTCCAGTTCATCATTAAAGCCAAATGATTTCTAAGGTCCAGCAACACAAAAGTCTCTCTGAAACAAAGCCAAAGGTGCAGTCCTTCTTAGTGCACTATCATTTGTCCAGGATGACTATCATAGATACCTGGTTCAGTGTGACGCAGATGTTCAGCTTTTGTGGTTTACAATATGTAAAGTGACTTTTGCACAGCACAAGGAAGACCAGCAGAAGCTATAAAGTGGTTGAATTAGCTCGTATATGAGCTAAACCAGATGGTACCAAGCATGTTCTGAAGCACTTGTCCTGTGCCGATTCTGCTGTGCCACTCCCACAGGTAAGTGAAAGCAACAGCTCCCCCCTTCACACATATCCCTTAGAGAAGTTGGGATCAGACTGATGTGAGCAAAGAATACTAGCAGATCATCCTGGTTAACAATCCTTCTGTTCACTTGGAGTCTTTCTTACTTCAGCCTACACCGAAGGTCTAAAAAATCACTGAGATATTAACTTCTACATTGAAATGCAGAAGATTGCAGTTTTTCCTCAATGATTGCCATTCATCTTAAGTTGTTTGGAAACGCATGTACCCACGTAGAACACAGTTTACACACATGACAAAAGAAAACGGGCCATAACCATTCAAACAAAAGCTTAAGCATAGATATCAAGCAAACACCCATTTCATGACATCTATCTGTATGAACTGGCTTGAACGTAAAGATTGAGTTTCTTAATAAAGCTTGAGAATTTTTCTGATTAGTTCATCTAGGAACACTTCCTGTTTTGGACATCCTTTACGTGTCTCAGCCTCTCACTGACAGATTAAAGAAAGCAAACAAAATAAAAATGCTGTTATTTGAACAAGAGCGCCACGTAGCGTTACAAACCGTGACGGAAAACAAAAGGCAGGCAAATCTCTCTCTAGCCTTCCCAAACCTGGCTAAAGGAAAAACATGGGCATTATTACACCGAATATGAAGTCTCCCCATCTTGTGATTTTTGACAAAACAGAAGACAGTGTAGCCGTTCAGTGTTAGGAGGAGAAACAAAGCACACCTTTTCTTAGTTCATTCTGCAGGCTGTGTGTCAGCTAGCAAAAAAATTATTTCAAGTAAAGCAAAGTAGCAGTGAATTCCGTTGCATTTGAGCTATTTACATCAGTTAGTTTTCGTTCAAAACTACAAATCATGTTTCTTGCATGTGTTAAGTCAAGAGCAGATGACCAGTATTTGGACGCCGCACCTAACTCTTCAATCAAGACAGTAAACTACTTGTTGTGAGACTGATCACAAGTTTCTATTTGACCAGGAGTGTTTGCCTGTCTAGAAGAACCCAAACAGAAATACGCTAATGTTGATTTGTCATCACAAGTTTTATCTGAGAGTAAGAGAACACTGAAACCTTCTCGATCTCTTCTTGTGAAGAAGTTCTCTCGACTTCAGTGGGATTCCTTTATGAAGCAAAGCAATGGGAATTTTCTTCTATACAATATTTTATCATTCAAGAAAAAAAATATACAGCAGCCACCAGTGTCTCTAGAACCAAACTGCCTGTTACCTATTTTCCTACTGATATCAAATACTTCCACAGACTTCTTTCTTTTTTCCTAAGTATAATACCAGAAATTTTAGACGTCACTAGAATACAACGACACATTGCTTCCTCTTACTAGTCATGCAGGAAGAGGGCAGGGGTGGTGGTGTGAACAGACATTACACAAAATTAACAAGCCTTTCAATCAAATTAGTTACAATACTGCACATAAGGCCTCACATAAGAAACTACACAACATAGCTAGCACTGGGAAGGAACAAGTTATCCAGAGCAACTGACAATTTTGCCAACTTTAAAGCTCTATTAGATGTGGAACAAGGAATTTTTTTCTTCTTGGAGGAAAAGAAACTCTGCATTACAGAGTGAAACTATTTTAACATTCAATTTCAATAAGAGTTTCTCCAGGAAGCATTTAGATAGCTTTAATTTATAAAACAACATCTACAAAGAAAACAGACAATCCATTTTGCTGCTAGGCAAGACTATTCTTTTCTAGTTTCTATTTTATAGTGTTTTCACCTTACTAAAAGCAACAAAACTTTTATTAAGATACTTACACTCATGTTTTAAAAACCCTGTGTTCATTGTCACATGCATATGAAACAACACACAGTACAGCTATTGTATTACAGAAAGAATCCAGCATTGACTTAAATTTAAAAAGCCATCAATTGGGCCTAGGTTGAGAGATTTTCTTCTATAAACTCATGGTATACGAAAGTCCCCTAAAAGTTTAGCACTAGATGGGCCTGTGATTCCCAGGCTTTTGTGATCAGAGTTCTCTAAAAAACCCACAAACCCACACAATTAGTGATATGCTTTTTACACTTCAGCCTGGGTTTTGTCATATTTCTTCATAGTCCCCCTTTCTCAATCTGCTGACTTTTCACGTGACTTTTCCAGCTTCCAGGAGGAACGGGGACAATTCAACTTACACTCACTTGCAGTCTGCTGCTGCTGCTGACAAAGGGATTAATCCCAGCTCTATAAATGCTCTTATGGCTAAACCGGTTACCTGAGTAGCCAAAAAGAAGATCACTGACTACAAACATAAACTTGTAGCTTTCTGAATATGACTTGTCCCTGTAACAGGCTGCACTGTGGATTTGGGGAGATGGAGAAAGAGAGAGAAATAGACAGGTTTAGTAAATTGAGAGAACCACTACCTGACCCACATGTGCAAGTATTTTAGAGCTGGCCATCAGGTAGTAGAGAGATGTTGCTGTAATAGTCTATACCAAGTCAGGCCTCACTATTTACTATTCTATCCAATACTCCAACACCTTTATTCCCAGCTAGCTTAGTAGCCCTAGGCTGAAGATAAATTTTGAAGCATTACAACTAAAAATCAATACTTTCCAGTATCAAAAATGAATACATGTGGAAGCAAACTGTTCAGACCTGCAAAAAAACAAATGCAAAGCACTGTACTGCATGGCGTATTAAGCGTTCATTTCTGAGATGCCATTTCAAGAGTGTCCTTCCATACTTAGGCAAACCATGAACCAAAGAAGTTAAACAATATAGTCTCTTTCCATTCCCTGTACCTAGTTCATATATTTAGATAAAGCTTTTATTGACTAAAAAAACGCCCTCCCATATTCTTATAAAGACAGTTCTGTCTCCTAGATATGCCAGCTCAAAGGACTCTCACTTCAGATTAACAGAAGCTGCTTTTCCTGAAGTCAAACCAACTCCTAATCTCCATTTCACTCAATAGCGCAAATACAACTGCAACATTCCTGAGCAAGTATTTTCACTTCCATTTAAGCATCAAGTGGCATAAATCCATCTTATTCACACAGAAAAGTAATTCAGAAGACACAAGCAACCAAAGACAGCATAACACAGAAATCCATACGTGCAGATAGGTTCTTCCGGTTTGAGTTTTGGATAAGTACAACTGGTTTTAATGCACTTACATTGCAAACACGTTTTCTCTTTATGGTTTAGAAGCACTAAGGGGGATGGGACAGAATGGTATTCTGAGTGAGGCAAATGGTGGTTTTACTAAAGGACTGAAGTTCCCAAACTCATATGCTTGTGTAAGTGTACTGCTCTTAGAGCAGAGAGAATATTTTTTGCATTTAACTGCAAAGATAGACAACAGCATTTAGCTCATGCATCAACCTGCATTTGCAACAGTTTTTCACCAAGTTTGTTTTGTTTTTAATGCACAAAACTGTCACGAGCAGGAAGTTGCCACATCACATGCCATTAGAACACAGCGAAGCGAACAGATATGATAGATTCTGGATCAATCTTTCCTGTTTTCCCAATAATATTCACAAAAGGTTTAGGGAACTGACTATCAAAACAGCATTTTCAGCACATCTTCTGTCTTCTTAACCTGTAAGCTTCAATCAAGTTAATTACTGCACTTAAAAAAAAATTGAGACTTCATTCCTTACTCAGGCAAAGACTCCCATTAAAAGTCCCATAAGACGACAGGTTTTGCAGGACTGCAGCATCCTTCTATAGATTTGAATTCAAGTTCTCCCTAACACTGAGCATGATGCACATGTGCTATTGTTCTTCAATTACATCTTCAGGGAGGTGTTGAGGGAAAAGTTGTAATAGAAAGCATTCCTTGCAGGTTTTTCAACTGCACAATATTTCATCACAAAATTCTCAATGACTTATTTCATATTTGGTTGATTGCTGCCAGGAAGGCAATGAGGAATACTATATTTCCACAGACATAGATGGTTAACATAATCTGTTTAAACAGACGACCCTGTAAGAGAAGGGGAAGAAAAGCCAAAGAAGTGTCAGTCTTTTTATTGGTTTAAACAAAGAATCATCCCATCTCATAGTCGTTATTTACAAAATTGTGACTTACCTCTGCTTCTGCAGATGTGAGTGACTGTAGTATCTGTACTCTGTCATCCTCTATCACTTCAACTGTTAGTGGGAAGAAAAAAAAAATTAAGTCTGCTCTTAAGAGAAAGGGGGTTTTTCATTGTTAGACTGCAAAGTTGATCTTGTGACTAAGTAAGTCTTACACAGCATCAAGTTTGAAAGGCACTTGGAAGTCTCATTTGACATTTCATGACCTGTACTATCATGCTCACAGCACAAGTGAAAAATTATTCTGGAGCTGACCTACAAAAAGTAACTTCTGGACATTGAAGTGGCAAAACATTTTGTCTCTTTTGCTAGAGCAAATCATCAAAACACTGAGTTTTGAGCTGAACAAAATATTTGTGTGATCTAAAACCTTTTCCTTTTCATTTTAAGATAACTAGTTTTCATTAAGAAGTATTTTCCATTAGCCAACATGAGAACATTCATTGTTCAAACATTTCAGGTTCATTTCTCTATTTCTAGGAAGTAATTACTGCAGTTAAATTTAAATTCACGTCTTTTATAATCACTCCTCGTCCACGTGCCACCTTACACAGCCTCTTAACTAAACATGCTTCTTCAATTCTGCAGATGTCTCGTCTCTGCCTTAGACAGGTCATTTACACATGCACAGTCATCTCCTCTCAGTGACACCAGCCAGTGAAGCTAAGAATTTTCAACAAAGTTACTACCAGTCTCTTCACTAGATATACTGGAGTCAGGATTTCACCTTCATTCCCCTGTTCACTTAAAATCGCAAGCATTTGTGCTCAAGTTTCTGATCATTTTGCTCATGCAATAACAGCCATTCATATCAGCAATTTGTCACAATAAAATGCAGACTAAATCTGCATGACTTAACCTGGACTTTACCTACCCACCTGCCATCAAAATCATGGCAAACAGCGATAGATTCTTGGAAAATACTTATGTATTTCAGTCTGCCCCTACAAACTGTGGTTTGAGAAATAAGAGGCTACTACTTAAAATGGCACAAAACCAATTTTTCTAGAACACTTTGGTCTTGAAAACTGGTTTACTCCCATATGAGTTTGTACAGAAGATATGACACTATTATTTGAGAGTTATTCCCTTTCAGCTTCCAAGTTAGAGGCCAAAAAACACCTCCTGAAATTCAATCCACTGTTACATTTTTTGCACAATCCTCAGCAAGCAAGGTAACAACAGGAGTTTTGTTGGGTTTGTACCTTTACGTACGAGACAGTAGCTGTGTATTTCCAGAAGAACATCAATACTGACATGCCAAGCTACAAAACCAATCATTGTATAGGTGTCCCATGGGTCTGGTAGGTCAAGTGCTGGTAGATCCATTCCCAAGAACATAGTCACCACTAGTCAGTAAAAACAAGATAAAAAAAGACACTGGAAGTGCTGTGTCAGAGTAATTAAAAAAATACTCTCAACACCTTTGGCAATAGATTTCCCATGAACTGCCTACAACTGCCTGTGGAATGAGGTTAAAGAAGTCCATACAGCTAAAAACTTTTTTTTTGGCAATGTGAGGGGGAAGACAGGGAGAAAAGGAGAAGGCCAAGACAGTTTTCATCCTGCTCAGTGCCCTATCACATCTCAGTCACACAAACACTAGCATTTGTGACTCTACCAACAAGATCACAGTCACCGCAACATTTGTGCTTAAGCTGCCTGTGGAAACTTGTCACTATGACTAGAATTAAGCCCAGCTTCTGGTTCTGTAAGTGAGTTTCCCCTCTCCCATTAAATAACATTGAACTATGTTACTGTAAGAACACTATCCTCAAATCTTCCAAGACAAAAAGAAATTATTCAAGGTAAGAACAGGTCCTCATTAGAGATCTTTCAGATTTGTCTGTAATCTCTTTGGTTTTACATAGTCACTTTTTCTCCCTAAAGCTGTACCTGATGGCCACTTAAAACTCATACAGAAGATGGTCAGCAAGAAAAATACTCTTCAGAGATGTCTGGACCAGATGTCCATAGATATTTTAGATGAGCAATAGCCCAGACAATGAACAAAAATTCCTTTAAGTCACTTAAAAGGGAGCTACAACTATTAGTCCTACTCACCAGCTAGTATTCTAGCTGTTGTACCAGTACTCCAGTGAAACCAGTTAAACAATTGCCTCCTACAAAACAATAAAAAGCATTTTATTGATTACATAGTTGTGGGTGGGTGGGTGGTGTAAAATCAAAGAACATTGTTACCTACTTTAAAGATAGCTTTTCAAAGTAAAAAGAATTTTTAAAGAAACAGGCATATTTAATTCCTGTGGCTAAAAACTTAATGAATTAGTTGTAAGTACCTTGGCGCATGACGAGATGGTCTGAAACCTGCCATAAGCGGTTGAAAGATTGTCAGAGCCATCACGGTACAGCCGAGATAGGGATGAAAACCTGCTTGCTAAACACAGGACATTTTTCTTTAATATCATATCTATATAAAGATATAGAAAAAATACCAAAAAGAGTTGATAATTTTATTTATGCTTGTATTGGTAAGTTACAATGGTGGAGCAACACTGCGTTTAGACTGGCAGAGGCAACAGAACACAGTAAGCTGCCCTGCAGCTGGATGGAGATGGTTCTCCTTGGCAGCATGAGACACTGGTAAGTCTGCCCAGGGTTTGTCCCACCTTTTTGCTGTATTGAGAAATTCTACCAGCTGAAGAGTAGAGAGTAATATGACTGTAGAAGCTATGCTCCAAGCTCTTCATCCTCAACCCTGTGTCTTCAGGAGAGGCCTATTTCCTAACTCCTCCCAGCACTGGTCTCCCCTCTCAGCCTGTCTGTTCTAATCTGAACCCTAAAACATTTTATTTGATTTCCCTAGCTCCGAGCTCATACCTGTGACCACATTCTCCCACCTTTAATTCGGATACTCTCTAGACTTTCCAATTTCTGATATCACCTTGCACCAAATATTATACAGGTGACAGCAACATGTATACAATCTCTATCTTTCTAATGTTCCAGACTAAGCTTAATCACTGGATACAGTTACTCAAGTCCAAGTTCATAGCAACACTTATTCCCAGCAGGTTTACCATGTTAATAAGTTAGCTGTCCTATCCTCACTCCCCTCCCAAATTCAAGTTCTCTAAGGAAATGGGAAGAAGACTGATTTAGTACATAAAGAAACTGTAAGCAAGGACTTTATTTGGGAGAAAGAGGAAGGAAGGAAAGTACTGAAGTTTTTCAATTGTAGTTAATGGAGGCAACATCCCTCTTCTGTGCTGCTAGGATTTTAAATCAGCCTATTTAAGGACAGCTTTCACAGCAATTCCCTCTGCAACAGTTGTAACATAGTAGTCATCAGTGGACCTCCTTCTCATTCATTTGGTCCAACCTTTACATTTGAGTTAACAAACAAAACAAAAGCACACACTTACTTGGCTCCAACCTCCTCGGTATATGAAAGGCAACACAAAAGAAATGCTTGTAAGCATGACTGTGGTCAACATAAGCATACGATGCACCTAGAAAAGTTAAGTTTGCTTTCAGAAACTCTACAGCTTTCTTAATATGCCATTAAAATACATTTAACAGATCTACAGTTAAAAGTGTTCTTAGTGTCCTCTCTAGACTTTTCTTTTACTAGTAAAGTAGGTGAACTTCTGATTTGTAATTGTTCCATTTTATAAGATTAAAGAAAGATAGGAATCACACTAAGTTTAATCTCCTATTTCTTGGATCTAGTAGGTTTACAATTCTGCTTACAATAAAGCTAGAAAATACAGCTGATGATATGGGGAGATTTTGCCCACCTGAAACCACATCTCCTTTCCAAACAGGAATGAATGAGACCAGACAGGTTTGAAGAATCGTGCAACAATAACACCAATACTAACTGTGGTAATCCAAGCAACAAACATTAGCGCTCCTGAAAATTGAAAAAAAAAAATACAAGGTAAACATAAGTAATTTAGCTACATACAAATACAGCTTCAAAGACTGTGTAATAGTTTAGTCCATACACATATTGTCAGAATTTATCAGTGATAAGTTTTTAACCACCTGGTTCAGACTACAACTTTATACCATTTATCTTGCTAGAAGGCAGAAACATCCATATAAGAGACAATCATACTATGCCCACACAGCACAACAGAGCAGCTCTGGCTACTGCGCATTTCATATGCGCTAGTACAGTCAGTACATACTGGTGAGAGATGCTGTTCTGTTACCAACCTAGATGTCAGAGAATGAAAGATAACATTTCTTACAATTTGTTTGACAAAGAATGAGTGATAGTTCTCTCATGGGCCTGCTTTAAAGTCCAGTACTGTGAGAGAAAATATTCTCATTAACTTCAGTGGCTCTAGACTGTCAATTGAGGAGTTCCTCATTTCAAATAGAATTAAACCAATAACACAACTAGAACAAATTAAACTAGAGAGAAAGAGGTAAACAGAAACAAGTCCTAATTATAAATTAGGCAAGTGCAGGTTCATTTTCCTGGGCAAAAAGAATCTTGTAATGCTGTTCTTGAAATGAAAAATTATTAACAACTTTACTCTGTCTTCACAGTCTCAGATCTTGCTAGCCAACAGTATATATAACATGAGCACCAGAAAGACAAGAGGAAATACCTACTCTGCAACAATAAGGAAAACTTAACTCTCCAGTCTCAGCAAGTCTAGAACGGGAAGACAAAACTAGAAGAAGTTGCAGCTTACCATGAGCCTTGATAAGTCGTGGGGACCGGGAACCTCCAATATCCTGAGGAAGACCTGTGACATTGTATATTCCATTGGTGATCAGAGGCTGACGACGATGTTTGTATATTAGTCCACCTAAGCAGTGACATAAAGTGGTTTATTTATGGCTGATGAAAGCCACTGCACTTGTAAGTGTGCCCACTTCTTATTTATAAATGCAAGCCCTGTTGTGACCACTGAGCATAATCATACAAACTAAATTTCTGACACACAATATGGTAAGAACTTAAGATGTCATCTAAGCTGTCTTGCCTACTTAATGTACAAGAACCAACTCATTCCTCTACAAATAATAGCTTTCTCCTCTACACACACAAGACGTGAAGAACAATTCCCTTTGATGCTAGTCTCCATTTTAAAAAGATGTGGCCAGCTCTCAAGAAGCTACCAGTTCCTAGCATCAAGGGGCATACAACACATATGAGTAAGTTTACTGTAACTTCCAAAAGCAAATCCACGATCCAGAGAGGCAGTAAAGATGACTGGACTAAGTGCCTCAAACTTGGAAACCTTAGCTCAGATACTAATTCTCAGCTAAGCCATATATTACCTAAGGGTTGCTAACTCATTTAGAGCTGTTCAAAGAAAAGCAATCATATGTAAGTCAAGTTTACCTTCACTAGCTTCCCCATCTGCCAGAAAGATGTAGTAACTGGCATCCAGATTAAATCTCCTTTTATAAGCAGGAAGACGAATACTCCTTCTGAAAGAACATTGAAGAACACCATCCACAAGCCTCCATGACACATCTTCAAGGGCATTCTGTGAAACAGGAGACATTTAATACCCAGGTTTTTCAGACTGGCAGAGTAATTGGCATAAAAGTAACCCTGAAAGAGACAAGAGTGTCACTGGTGCACAAAGAAAGAATGGCAATAATCGGGGGGAGAGGGGGGATAAAAATCTCTTGCATACCAACTTAGAAGGTATGTCAGTAAGTCAACACAACAACATAAGGGTTGGACTTATTGCCACCAATTTTTCCAACTCATAACAACAATCTCTCCTTCCCTTCCAACCTTTAACCCAAGATATATCGATTGCAACCGCAGCCCTAGCAAAGGGACAGAGTAATAATGGGCACAAAGTTCCTCAATAGAGTAAGCTCCCACCATGTGACTTATTTTTAAAAATTAAATTTAGACTTCCAAAGGTAACACTTACTAGGATGTAAGAGCCCAACCAATCTCACCTTAAAGAATTATGGATCCACCTTCCTATTTACAGCTGCTGTGCAAAATAAAAGCACGAAGCAGCAACATACCATTCATTACTTCAAACCTACATTTGTGGAAGCGTCTTAGTTGTTTTCCAATGTACCTGTGAATCCAAAACAGGAGCACTTCGCCCCTTCAGATAGGCAGTGCTTACGTGAATGCGGTGGTCCTCATTAACGCACAGATATGCATCATCACCACCCTGGAGAGTTCAAAAGAAAAGCGTTATTTATAGCCCAATAAAAATCACTACTGGCAGTCTCCAAAAGCTCTTTGATTTAGTATATGCAACAAGACCTGAGACAGATTTCTGTAGCTGTCAAGCTATTATTTCCCAGCTTTCAAACACTTCAGTATTACAGAGGAACCACATTAAGTCAAACAGATGACACATAGTAAGGCACATTAAGATTCACACTCCCCCCCTCCCAGGGTAACAACCATATCAGAAGTTTCTTGAATTATTTAGAATTTACTAAATTATCCAGACAAGACAGAGATGGATGCTGATGTTATTTAAAAAACCCTCTTTAGTTAAAAGTTGGTTTTCCTCATAGCTGTAAAGACAAAGTATTGTTAAGAACCAAGTGTTCTTGCACTAAGGACATTAATATAAACAGCATCTCCCTTTGTGCAACAGTTGGTTTATGGATTATGCATTTATCAAGAGCACCATCCCTTCACTTTAACACCAATTAGAAAAAAGGATCTCTAAACACTTTTTAAGATTGAATGGAGTCACTCCTGTACAAACAATGATGAAACGCAGATGGTTTTCAGAAAGCATAGCAACTCAGCTTCAGACAGGTGAGGGTTTTTGGCTAGGTAACAAAGAAAGATTGGTCTAACCAGGAATTCCAGCCAGCTACTGTGCAATCCTACAGGCTGGATTCTGCCAAGACAGATATCCACAGGGAAATTCTACTGCAAATAGTCAGTCCTGAGCTAAAACTGAATATCCACCTATAAAAGGCAACCTGTGCTTCAGCACTATGGGAGAGGAGTTATTTTGTGTGACATCTAGCAGCATTTCAGTTTTCCATATGCATGTTTTGCTAGACTACCATTCAAACTTTACTAAGATCACAAAAGCAACTAAAGAAGTAGAATAGGATACTCACCATCCACTGGTCATGGGACAATGCAAATGCTAAATATCCTTCACTTGGACCACTCATTTCAATAAATACTGAATTCTTCTCTTGTTGGAAGGATAGAAAAAAACAGGAAGCGCTTTCAGGATCACAGTTTGAAGGGTTTCTAATGCAGAACTTCATACTTCCACAACCTGATGCATTAAACTAGACAATTAAGCAAACAAACAAGTCATAAGCAATGAGCATTTCCCTCTTCTTCCTCCCTTTCTACTCCGTTCTAGAAGAAAGCATACATGGAACAGCAAAGAAATGCCATCTATGTCTACATACCAATCTCTTAACCCATCCCTACAATTACCCCAGGACTAGTAGGTAAAATGATGGTGAGTTCCAAGCTGTGCTTTTACTCAAGCTGAATTTTCACTTTAAAGACATTATAATAGAATAACTTTGAAAAGAAAGTAAAAACTTCAGAGACACTTCCTTTGGTTTAATTTTTAGAGAGGTAATATCAGCTGCAGGATGAGGGAGGAAAAAAAAGGGAACACCAGCTTTTCATTTCCTTTTTAAAGTGGGAACTCCACTGATACATAATGAGAAAATACATGGATTAAAAGTCACGCTTATTCTGGATCAAATAGTGATGCTTGCTCAATCCATTCAAGAATCAGTAATGGAAGTCAGTAACACAGATGAACTCTCATAAGGAAGTTTCTGAGCCTGCAGTTACTAAATGGGAAGTTATTAGTCAAGACCAGAGCAAGTCTTTTCCCATCTCTCTTCCCGGGTACATTTAATATTTTCTGACCATTAAGTTCTAAATGTTCTATCAACCTTCTGACCCATGGGTGGCGTGAAAACATTTAACCCACACAAGTTCAGGCAATTGAATTAACACAAGAGAGTAGCTGTCTATGTTCTTAGTCTCTGATATCTAAGTTACTCATCCATCATCTCTCCCTTTCTGTCAACAGGCTGTATCAATGTGATTTCATTAAATTTCATTGATCACAAGCATTAAAGATAGCATTATTTAGGTTTATAATTACTTACCGGCTTTGATAAGTAGGAAACCGGGTGTGAAGTTGATATAGCCTCTGACGTTGCATGCAAGGGTGTTGTTGGGGATGGTGCATTAGGCTGAGAAACAATGGGACCAGGAATCTTCACCCAGAAAATCTTGTATTTCTTCACAACCGTGGCTCTTAAAAAACACAACGCGCACACAGTCATTACTGTATACATCAACAGCTGATTGTTAGTTTAAAAAAAAAAAAAAAGAAAAAAAAAAGCATCTATAGTTTGTACAACTTATTTGTAAAACCCCCATCTTTATGCAGACCTCTACCATTTTAGGGATTAAAGTAGGAAAATATCTGAAATCACAGTGGAAAAATAATTTTACAACATACTACTGCACACTCTACTGGACATAAGAAACATTCATGCCTGTGATGCAGGTTACAACCTCTTAGAAGAGTTGCATAGCTTTTATCCATTAGTTCCCAAAAAGCTGGTAGTATAACAGGAGGGTATACATACCATTGTTAGGTACAAGCACAGAAAAAGATTCTTAACACTGTATATTACAGGCATGAGAAGTAAACCATTAACTAGAAATACTAAAGAAATCGGTCTCCAAATCCCCTTCTACTCTCCCCACAAAAAATCAAAATAATCATCTCCAAGCTTTCCCTAAAGAACAAGTGTCTGCATTAATGTAGACTCTGCAGTGAGCAAGAGGTGTCGATTTTTCAGGCCATTAGTCCAAGGATACTTTTCAGTTGCCAGCCAATATTTGACACAGACAGTGGTACAGGTTTCCCTTATTTGCACTTTAATAAACTAGAACTAATACTAGATTTACTTACAGAAACTGTACACGTTTTGGTGCATCTCCAGGAGCAATCCAATAAACTTTTATGTATTTCTTTTTTGCTTTACTTGTGTGACTGACAGCTGAATTCTGAAAACACACACATATCAAGAGTTACACAGTGGACATGCACTGAGATTTCAGCTAACACAGTCATCACAGGCTGCAGCTAAATCCTAAACAGACACTGCACTCTTACACTACACAGACCCAGTGCAACTGGCTTTTCCCCAGTCAGTCATGATCAACTCAGATGAAGTGTATGACAAACTTACGCATACTAACAAACTTTAAGGCTAAAAGGAACAACTACAGGTCTTTCAATCCAGAATACTCCAATGATGAGACAGAGGTCCCTGCAGTGTTTATGCAGAAATGGTGTGATAATACTCCTTTTTGGTAGTAAGATAATGCTCCATTTTTTGATAGTAAGAGCATGAAGGGACAGTGCAATGACTGTACAGAGAGAACAGAACTAGTATTCCAGAGGACAACCACCAAAAGTAGTCTTGGGGTCAGACAGTTATTTGCACAAGATAAACAGCTGAGATGCAGCACTGAACTAAGTCCTCCGAGCACAGAGGGCACAACCCAGACATCCCCATGGCTTTACAGCACTGATGAATGCATTAATTGGATGCCACTGGGGAACAGGTGGTAGAATTAAAGAGAAAAAAAAATACACGTCTAGGCAGATTGAGAACTTTGTCCACACCAGCTCAGATGACACTGTACATGTTCATGAAGTTCAAACGGGTTGCTGAAACACTAGTCAGAGTTCACTTCTCTTGCACATGAGGCAGAATCAGTTTATCTAAAACGGATATTGAAGATTGTGATCTAACCTGTTACTAACAAGGCTCCATTAACAGTAACTGACAGAGCAACACTAAAGATAATAGCCTATTCTAGTGTTTGTTTACCACAAAGAGCATTCCCTCCTCTTTTTAATATTAAGTACAATAACCAGGAATACACTACATTCATTGTGCACAAGTAAAAACTGTTATGAATGCTGCATCTTCCTGCAGCAGTCAATAGCCTTCTATCACCAGGATAGTTTAAATGGCTCGTAAGAATAGTCTGACAGAGTTGTAGTGAGCCATGCCTCTATACTGCAAGTTGGACCAATTTCCCGAGCGACTTACTAGGCTCAAAGAAGATTAGATAGCTTAGCTCTGTCCTATTACAGACATGGTCTAGTACAAACACCTCAGTGCCTGATGTCCCATTTTAAGGCACTAGACTATACCTTGGTACGGCCACATGTCAGAAGCTGAGAAAGTCTCCGGTCAACTAACATGAAAGAACCAACTGCAGGGCTATCCAGATGTTCTGCATCCCGGGCTTGTATGAAAAATCCTTCAAAATCTGGTCCAGACAGATGAACTGAAGAAGAAAAATAAAAGGAAGTTGAAATATTCTCCAGAGGAAGAATGGAATATTTCAACAATGACCATCAGAAGCTCATTTTACAAGTACTGAATGACTGCTAAATGGATCACCCGAAAAAGATTCAACTGCTTAGATAGATCTAGTATAGCTGAGTAAAGACATGATACAGCACAAAGAAACAATAAATTAAACTCTTCAGCTATAACAGACACAATACCTTCTATGCTGTCCCCTGGTTTAAATTCAGTCCCATTCACTGTAATGGTGTGCTCAGGTGACAGTTGTGGAGAGCTACCGTGACAGGGTATCATGCTAGTGCAGGCTTCTCTTATTTTTCCACTTGGATAGCCATCCACAGATGCACAGCAGCAAATAAACATCCAAACTGCAAAAGCACAGCCAGGCAGCTCCATCTATATAAAGTAAGAGTTACAGGCAATTAAATACAATAAACATTTACATTACAGGTCACTACTCATCTTTAAGAGAGTCACTTGAATACTAAAAACATGTTTAAAACAAAAGCATGCATGAGAAGACACCATTCCCAGCTGCAGAAGCTAAAAGTAATGTGCGCTTCTGATAACTGCCAGACTTTGCAAGAGTGTTCACATATATCATGTTTCAGGCCATCAAGAGTACAGAGAGTAGACGGATCCCTCCATCCACTGGGTGGATTATTTCTCTCAGTGCATTTTGACATCACTTTTTAAATTTCTTTTGCTTACACCTCTCCTGTTCTTTCTCAAAAAAAAAAATCCAAGCCCCTTAAACATCTGCACAGGACAGATGAATTTTAAAACATGTTTCATTGATGTATAAAGGTCCACAGTACTAAGGAACTACATAGCTAGTATCAAGCCCACTCTTTTATTAATCATAGCTCCAAACTGTGCATCATTACAGACTGCCTTTTGTTTCCACAACTCGTGTCTATTTCTTCACATATGACAAATAATTCCCAGGTAACAAGTTCTTCTTTCTGCAGGGAAACTAAAGTTGCCAAATGTCAGAAATAGATTTTATACGTGCAAAAGAGTGGGAATTTGGTATAAAGATTTAGACAAAGAAATATGTATGTTTATTGCAGACAAGCACAAGACTTTTCCTTTGAACTCTTCCTTTTGGATATTGGACCTCCAGACAATTAGTCAAACAGCATCGTTGCTCGTCACACTCTCATTAAGGGAACAGTATGTATGAAAAACTTGTGGGGTAGTAGGACCAAAGAGCCTAAACCATTCATCTTATAATGTTTTGCTCTGCCACAATACTGTTTTCAAAAAAGCTGTGGTAATTGTTTTGTTACTCAGCAGCATGCAGGGTTTACAGTTGTATCATTGTTTACAGAACATCTTAGCCAACAAGAAAAAGCGTTTGCATGTCCAAAAGGCCAGGGGAACAGAGATAAACTTCCTTTCAATCCTTAGGCACAGGAAGTGGGTTATCAGCTCTAGTGGAACATATACCAGACAAGTAGGTCTGCCTTCTGGAAGAGCCATGCCCATTTTGCACCAAGAGATAAGATGTATCAGGTTATGAAGTTCCCTGACAGCACACATGGACATGAAGATAAGAAAGGCACAGCGCTGTTTCAGACTGAAGTCTGATACCTAAAAAGCAGTCAAATGAAGACAAGGCATGTCATTAGTCTTACACACTCTCTAAGAGCCATCAATATTAACTTTTCCAAAGTTCTCATACATTCAGTGCTAAAAATCCACAATATCCAGGGCAATGCTACATTTGTACTTCAATATAAGACCTCCTCGGCAACTTTACACCAGTAAATAGAACACAATCAGAGAGGGGGTTGAACAGTTACATTTCAGGAACTAGAAAAAAAAAAACAACACTCAACAACTCCTCCCAAATATTCAAGATAACATTACCATAATATCTTTAACTTCTAGTTAAAGTAAGCCTTTCCTTCTAGTTCCAATACTTCTCCAAACTGTCAAAAATCTACATCAACATGATTTTATTCATAAGTTAAGGAAGCCTATAGGAAGCTAAAAACTATGGTTCAGTACAATGGTGGCATTAAAGCAGCTTTTATATGTACCAGTAAAATCTTCAAAACAAGTTGCTGCCAGAAGAGATAAGGCTGCATACCGCAGAGACAAGAAAAAGAGTAGGTTAGTATTCTAGTTAAAGTAGCAGAGGATGTGGTAGGGATTTAAAACGAAACAAATATTCTTTGGTAGACTCAACTGACTCAAAAGCTGGCGGAAGAGAAAGAGGAAGAAGCAGAGATGAAAAGAATGAAAAAGGCCAAAATCTGAAAGAAGTACTGTACTGAAGAGCAATTTTTTGAAACATTTTTTATTTGTTAAACAGGGTTAACTGTAGAAGAGCAATCTTCTCTATGCACGTTGAACGATGAGGGCTGGATCCTGTAAAGAATAGTAAAGAATAGTAATTTCCATATTAAAATTGAGCCTTCCTCAAACACCACATTCAGTTGCCTTGAGAATTCCCTTTCCTCCTTTAATCTGGAAATACATTGTGGCACTCACATTCTCCACTTACACAGCAAAAGAGGCAGAGGGAAGTGTAGTGGTTTAACCCCAGCCGGCAGCTAAGCACCACGCAGCCGCTCGCTCACTGCCCCCCCACCCCTGGGATGGGAGAGAGAATCAGGGAAAAAAAAAACCAAACTCGTGGGTTGAGATAAAGACAGTTTAATAGGACAGAAAGGAATGAAAAACAATGATAATAATAATATGACAATAGCAATACTAAAAGAATTAAACTATACAAAGCAAGTGGTGCACAATGCAATTGCTCACCACCCGCTGACCGATGCCCAGTTAGTTCCTGAGCCGCGATCCCCCCTCCCAGTTAACTCCCCCCAGTTTATATACTGGGCATGATGTTATGTGGTATGGAATAGCTCTTTGGCCAGTTTGGGTCAGCTGTCCTGGCGGTGTCCCCTCCCAGCTTCTTGTGCTCCTCCAGCCTTCTTGCTGGCTGGGCAGGAGAAGCTGAAAAATCCTTGACTTAATATAAACACTACTTAGCAACAACTAAAACCATCAGTGTGTTATCAACATTCTTTTCCTACTAAATCCAAAACACAGCACTATACCAGCTACTAGGAAGAAAGTTAACTCTGTCCTAGCCGAAACCAGGACAGGAAGATGGGAAGCACCAATCATTCTGTGGTTAAGGATTCTTTCTGTATTTTTAGGAAAATATCTCCTAAAGTGTTGTTGTAGACAAAACAGTACAATAGCTCAACATTCTAGAAGTCAAGCTTTAAGAAATTATTCCTTAATTTCAGATTAAAGAACTCTGGACTTTAACTCAAATACCATAGTAAAACCCTTTTTATAACACAGTAGAACTTCATGTTTAAAATTGTAGTTTGGAATAGTCAAAAACAGAAGTCTACAATCACTCATCTGCTGCCCCTAATTCAGCTAGGATCTCTCTGTGCCTCCCTAGTCCCTTTTGCAACATGCACATACACCCTCAACCTTCAGCCAAGACCTGTTCAAAACAAGCCTCATACCAATCATAACGAGCAAGAAAGACAAGGACACAAGATCTGAATATACAGGAAGGAAGAAGGGAAATCCAAGAGATACCCAGAACTTCCTCATATAAGCAGGTTAAGATGTCTCCTTTAGATCTAAAAAAGTACCTGTGTCCTGGTTTAGGCTGGAATAAAGTTAATTTTCTTCCTAGCAGCTGGTATAGTGCTGTGTTTTGGACTTAGGATGAGAATAATGTTGATAACACACTGACGTTTTAGTTGTTGCTAAACAATGTTTATACCAAGTCAAGGACTTCTCAGCTTCTCATACTGCCCTGCCAGTGGAGGCTGGGAGTGCACAAGAAGCTGGGGGAACACGGCAAGGACAGCTGACCCAAACAAGCCAAAGTGATATTCCATACCATATGATGTCATGCCCAGTATATAAACTGGGGGGAGTTGGCCAGGGGACACCGTGGCTCAGGGATTGGCTGGGCATCAATCAGCGGGTGGTGAGCAATTGTATTGTGCATCACTTGTTTTGTGTATTCTATTATTATTATTATTATTTTCCCTTCCTTTTCTGTCCTATTAAACTGTCTTTATCTCAACCCATGAGTTTTACTTTTTCTTTTTTCAATTCTCTCTCCCATCCCACTGGGGTAGGGGGAGTGAGCGAGCAGCTGTGTGGTGCTTAATTGTCAGCTGGGGTTAAACCACAACAACCTGTTACAAGAGCATGAAACAGTATGTCATGCCCTCGCGAATATGACAGTCTGGCCAAGAGAAGCAAAAAGTGAGTTAGCCTGGAAAGCTGAGCACATATCATTAGTAGTTAAAAAATGAACAATATTAAAAAAACACCTAAGGAAGATACTTAGTTAAACTAATGAACCAGCAACAAGCAATTCTGAGAAGGGACAAGAAAAAGTATCTTTATATTCAGGCTGAAGATCAATAAGCAATTATATCCGTCCTCAGCCAAGTATTTGTACAAGAGACATCTGCTTTGCTAAACGAAAAAAACCAACCAACCAGAGTCAGCCACTGCCAAGCAACAACTCACTCCTATATAAAAGTCACCTCTTCTTCTGTAAGATTACATTGTTTCCTCTTTTCTCTGATTAGAGTTCTACAGCCACTATAGTGTTATTTCCCTCCAAGTGATGTTGTCAGGAATGACTGCATTTTTAGACATTTAGCATGTCATATATACCACAATTCACAACAGCTATGTAGAATTAGTGGAGTAACTAGCTTTAAAATTTTAACTAATCACACACAGAGGTAAAGGAATCAAGGTTTGTACTAAGTGAACATACAATAAACTGTAGAATATGCAACTTCTTTCTGATATTCCCCTTTGCAGGAAAAAACAGAGGAAGACAACTAAATCTCACAACTACATACATAAGTACAATCCCAAACAAAAAAGTGTTAGAATTAATAGCATAGGAAGGATTTGTTATAGAGAGCTTATGTTCAGAAAAGCTGAAGTGTGACATGTGAATCATGCTTAACCTCACCACAAAAGAATAAATGCCTTTTAAACAATCAAGTAAAAATAAAAGCAGTTCTCCACCTGTATCAAGGACCTGAAAGACTGATCAAAGCTATCACTTCTTACAGAACTGTTACTCACCCTATTTTTCCACTCCTCCCAGAAACATGGCTGAATTAAAAAAAACACAGTTAATTTGTGTTCTAATAAAGATGAACCAGGCAGATCTCTGCAAGATCATCTTTTCTAGATAAGAACAACCTAACAAACTCTGTCAAAACCTTAAATCACCAAGTATTGCCACTAAAGCTAGATTCAAAATGAGAATCCATGTTAACCCAAGTTTTGAGGTGTGTAAGCTGTGGAATGGCCTGCTATTACCTACAGCATTTGAAAATACTCTCAGTTTCCACTATAACTTATTATAAATTGTAGATTTGTCCTTCTTGACAGATTTTTGCTTGCAAGTTGTATTAAGAAGCTTTGGCCATAGTGGCTTATTTACAATCCTTTGAAATACAACTCATTGGTGACAGCCTATGAATTAGCAGACAGACAAGTTCCCTATACAAAAGAGGAATAGGAATAATTGACTTCAGGACTGAAGTATAATGATGTTAAAAAACATAAAAGCTAATTCCTGCAGCATTTTTCAACTGGCAGTTCTCCAGTGTTTTTAACTTACTATCGTTTGAACAGCCTGGAAGAACAACAGGGAGTTAGGATTTCTGCACTATCCAGTGACTTCTTTTCCAAGACAAATGCATTACACTGAAATGCTTGTGTTAATCAAGGGCCTGAGAGTACATATAATCTCCTTCCTCTATCCTGCCTGCATGCTAGCTGCACACCATGCGGTAGCATGCATCAGTAAATGCCCCAGTCAAGGTTACAACAATGTGCTACAGAGCGTACTACCTCCATAGTCAGAACACAATCACATAGCATTGATTGTTGATTTTACTTAGTCTTGTACTATACACATACTTTTCAATGTTATATACGACTAAAGACAACATAAGATCCAGGAGTCCTTTCTCTACAGATATAGATACTAGCACATACTACACCATTACAGTATAAGACAGTTATTCAAACCACTATGTTTCCTACCTTTATTTAGAATGGAAAAAATACTTCAATACTCATTAGTTTGAAGCATGACTGCAAATTTGTTATTCCCTCCCTCACCCTCCCTACTTAAATCTTCAGTATAATACATTACTTACACCCCCTGGTAGGAAAGAAAGCTTCAGAACATGTTTGTTCAAAGAAACTTCATCATTACCTGTAATTCTAACAGTGTTTCAAATATCATGTCACTCTTGGTGCAGAGGGAGGGAGGGAATTGTGTACTTGAAGCCATTTATAATACAGCCCTCTAATTAACAGAAAACCAAAAAATATGAAGTGACAGTCATCTTCTCATCACCCTTGCCTAACTTGGGTAAAATGCTTTAGAAAGAAGTTAAGCTTTTCCAAGGAAGCTGAGTAATCAGAATGTCAATTAATATTTATTTCATATGGAACTTGATTATAACTGTAAAATTCAATTTCATATAGAGATAACTCAATACTAACAGCCGACTTGTAATCTGAAATTTCAGTCAAGCATTTCTTGAGCCATACTACCAAGCTATTTTATATGTTTGCTGGACGGGTCAGAACTCAAGACAGAAAGAGAGCTTTTTGTTAGAGCACCCTTTTTTGGGAACTTACATTGCATACAACCCACCAGAAGTTTGGAGGAAAGTCATGTAGAAAAATCAGAACAGGGGTCCCAAAGGTACCCCATGTGTGGCCAGTTATTCCAACAGTAGCGGGATGCAGAACAGTTATTTTAAATGAGGCACCCAAAAAAAGCTCACAGAACTTACAACAGATATTCCTGAAATAGTGAACTAGAAACAACCGTTTCAGTGAGTATGAATGGAAATGAAGTAGCTAGCATTCTTCAATAATTATGATGGACCATGACAAGACAAGAACACCTCTGTGATAATTCAAACATTAATGGTTAAAGGCCAAAGTAATTATCTGTGGCTTAACCTCAAGAGATTCTGCCTGGCAAAGCAGATTGCAAAGAGAAATACGGGTTTGCTCATAATAATAGCTACCAGTTTCTGTAAAGTTTCAATTCAATACAACTACACTTGTCTGAACATTTAAAATTTATCATCCCTTTCATTCAGGAGTCATATCCTTCTCCTCCTAAGGAGACAGGAGGAAAGAACATGAAATGGTTGGAAAAAAAGCGAGTGCTATAATTTTAGGAACAGAATCTTTAAAAGCCTAAACCAACCATCCCAAAATTTAGTGGGAATCTTTTCATGACATTTAAGTATACATGGGAATTTATTCTCCTGATTACATTTCACAATCTTACAGTAACTGGATTTGGATAAATGGAGAGCAGTAAGTTACTCCCTCCTGTGTTGAAAAAACTCCTACTGTCCCTGCAGGTATCAACAGCTAAGAAAGCTCTGGTAGCCTAATTCCTCAAAAGCACAATGTTCACACACAAACTCAGGATATCTTCACAGAAATTATCTTCTTTCAGCTGTTTAACAGAACTTCATTAGCTGCACAGTACAGAATCTAAAACTAGTTTCAGAGAACAGGACTTGAGAGGAGGGGCAAGGCAAACATATTGCCAATTCAAAGGTACATAAACTATCATAGCCAGACTTTTCTCCCGAGCACCATCAGACAAGAGGGCAAGCAGAAAAGGAAACCAGTGTCTAAAGGAGAATAAGCTGTATTAATAGAAGGCGTTTGGGCCATGTCTCTTTAGGTGTTCTTGCCATGTCTCTTTAAAAACATACTCTTAGAAAGCAAAAGTGGACAGCCTTGCTGTCCAAGTCACCTTCCCTCTGAGTTCAGAAAAAGAGCTTCAGTTAACTTCTCCTGCTCATTTAAATGTGGTCATATCACAATAGGTGGATTGAGCAAGGGCATAAAACAAGTAGTGTTCACATTCACAATAACCCATTACTTTCAAAATACAAACACACACACCCATGCCCACAACATGACAAAACATACACACCTCAGCCTCTTGGTCTTTCTACTCAGGAAACATTCAAAGAGAACTTCAAGGCCTGTGTGCTTCAAAATGAGTTTTTGTAACAGTTTAAGTGTAGGTACTTACCTTGCAGCCAGTCCTTCTGTTACAGTGACCAAGTCTGAGTAAAATTGCCATTGGCTTTCTACTAACAGTAAGACAACCTATATTACATTGTAAACTCTTCTGTTTGACTTGCATCTAACAGTATTAACCTTTATCATACCCAGGATCAGAGGAAGTTTGTCTGAAAGAAGAAACAGTACACACACAAAAAAGGAAACATTTATAATAGCGTTCTTTACTTCAGGCACACATTTTATACTGCTTCCCAAGCTAAGCCTGTAAGACCCTACACTTCAGCTGAAATGCATGAAGTTGTAATGAAGCACTGACCCTGCAGCTTCCTTTGCTTTGTCAGACATGTACTTCCACAGCCCTCAGAGAATTTTATATTAAGTAATTATTTTAATTATCTTCTCGTGCAGTCAAGGGGGGGAAAAAAACCCAATGACAAACCACAA
The DNA here is from genome assembly GCF_018139145.2 of Gymnogyps californianus. NCBI lineage: Eukaryota > Metazoa > Chordata > Aves > Accipitriformes > Cathartidae > Gymnogyps > Gymnogyps californianus. The sequence continues at coordinate 15,188,540 of NC_059478.1, read as the reverse complement.
CTTTTGATACCTTCTTCCTCAAAGCACAAGTTGGTACAAATTTGCAGCATGATTTTAAAGCTTGTTTTGCACTTACTCCCTATCAAAGAGACACTTTCTTTTAGAAGAAGGATAAGTAATCTTACAAAGGAATACGATAAGTTTGTCTTTTTTCTATATATCCCACCAAGAATGAACAAGAGGCAAGGATTTTGCCCTGTTCAGTTGTTTACTTTGATTATTTAACTTTCTGTTAGGCAGCTGCTCTGCATATAATCTTTAAGGCCCCAACCTTGCAAACTTTTATCTATATGAAGAACCCAAAGTTGCAGGCTGACCTAAAAACAACATAGTTTGTTACCTCAACAAGCAAATCCAACTACAGGATCAGCACATTTACTGCAACAGTTACCATACAGCTATCTCCTATACACATTAATGAAGGAACAAAGCAAGAAAGTAATATTCACATAATATTAAGAAGCAAACAAGATGCAAGAGGAACATGGATGGTGCGGCTTCTAGATAAAATAAACCATAGCTTACCTTTACTCATTAAGGCAAGCAGGCTTAGGAGTTTCCTCTAAAGCAATTCAGAAACGCTTGCATGAAAGACAGTAGCTACAAGATGCTGTAAAAGTTTCACCAGATTTTAATTTGCTTCATAGCTGCTGTAGATATTCTATTAAGCACACAAAGTTTTCAAATGAGCACTCACTGGCGTCAGTTTAACCAAAGCACTCTGGAGCTACAGCAGCTTCTCAGCTAAGACAGCCCCGTCCGCCGCGCACCACCCTCGCTCCAGGCAGCCCCACGCTCTCCTCTCCAGCACCACTCCCGCAGAAAGGGCAGCAGGCGGCCCGGCCCCTCCCTCCCTCCGTCCCTCCCTCCGTCCGTTCGGGCCTTCCCTCCGCGGCAGCGGTCGCCGGCCCTGACAGGGTCTCCCGCCGCGCGGCGGCTGCGGAGGCGCAGGAGAAGGGCGGGGGAGGCGGCGCGCAGAGCCGGCCGGGGACGGGCCGCCCTGCCGGCCAGCGCGCCCGGGACACGCGAAACGGCACGTTAGGAACGCTCTGTGTTCTCGGCTAAGTCGCTGCCCAGTGTGAATCTCCAGAAGAACGGGGGTCCTGTGAAATGTGCTAACGGCAGGTAATTTCGTTGCAGCCTCCAGACGTTGGAGGTGTTGATGAATGTCCTGGTTTTGCAACTGGAGTCTTGCCCCATGGGTTTTACTGAGAGATTGTCCTTGTAAAAGCTTGCAGAGCTCGTTTGCGGTGCTATTCGTATGCCTAAAGGTGTTCACATGCACAGGCTTGCAAAATCACGTTTTTCTTATCAAGAAAGCAAATAAGTACTGGCTGTAACTAGGGTTTTGCTGGTAGAAACTGCAGTTAATTACACAGGCTTCTCCAAGTTCTGTTTTTCTTTGTTTTATTCCAAGTCCTCAATTGCTCACAAATCAAAGCAGCACAAAAAGACATTTAATAAAAATCCAACAGGAATTTTGCCCTCCCACGGAATAGAAATACTGTGTTTGTGTTAACAAACATCTTGACTGGAGGGCTCTGGTAATTCAGTTGCTTATTAGTAGGTCTGAGCAGTTCTAGTGATCTCAATACTATTAATTTAGTCGTATTTTCTTAAAAAGTACTATCTACTAAAATATAGCAGACTTGCAAATGCTCTGTTAGTGTTCTACTGTTTTCTCCGTTTCTATAAAAGCAGCATTAACCTTAGAGGTACTCTGTAACAGCATATTATAAGATATATTTAATGTGAAAAACAATAATGAACTACTTTGCCTAATCAGACAAATGATTTGACTGTTACACTTGTATTATCTTGCTCATGGAAGTCACTGGGAAGCTGAGATCTCACTAAGTGTACAGCAACTGGAGAAACATAACGCATAATCAATACCTTAAAATTAAATATGGGTATTTCCTCCTAGCTGGGGGGGGGGGGGGGGGGCAGGAAATTCAGTTTACAACAGCCATTCATAAAGTCCCCAAAATATGAAAGGGTTTGATAAAATTGTAAGCCCAAGTACATACATGCTTTATTAAGTGTTTGTGTGTTTCTAATTAATTAATGCTGATTAAAAACAGCCTTCCTTGCAGATACCTTATTAGTATGACAAATACTAACACAAATGCATTTACAGTATGAAAACTCTGGTGACCACAGTGACCAATATTCTTGACAATATTTAGGTTCATAACTTACACAGATTATAGTGGAATTAATATCCAAATACTTTTAAGATCTTATTTTAGGGTCTTGGCTCATTGACAGAATGGGGTGTATGCTTCTGAAACATTGTTATAAATATAGGAATATATAGAACTAATTTCCTCCTTATGACCCACAAGGAGGGAATGAAAATGCAAGCTACAATCCTGTTGGAAACTGTAATCAGAGTTTAAGAAAAAAATTCATTTATCTGTGAAAGGTAAAGTGGGTAAGGGAGGGGATACTGTTTTGCTTCTCATTTTATAGCTTCTCTTATTTCAGAAGGTGTTAGCTATTGCCAAAGAGCTATAAAGCAAGAAAACCAGGAAAATGCCAAGAGAACCAGGAAAAAACAATTACTCTCTAACTGCTGAGTACAAGTACCCATACTCCTTCTGCATAGGCAAGCATCAGTCTGCCTGGAAGGACTCTTTTCAAACATACTAGTCTCCTTAAAAAAAAATTAATAACAGTTCTACAGCCTTAATGAAAATATTTCTATGAAAGAGTACTCCATGCTAATTTGTTAAGTGTCAATATCCAATAGGTATCAAGGAAATAAAATGCATTAGGATATACGAACTATAAAAAGTCCACAGATGCAACTTCTTTGTAAAGTGTACTGCAATTATAGTTCTGTTAGTGTGTTCATAATAATTCTGTATTTATTGCAAAGCAGAAGTTTCTAGCTTAACCAAATGATCAGTTAAGAGACATAGAGGGCTGGGGGTTGGATTTTAACCTTCCTGCAAGCCTCAAGAGAGATCAAGTTGTGTAATTTACTATTGAACTATGTCAGAGGATGATGATGTCAAGTGACAAATGAACAACATAACATCTAACATGAAAAGAAGCTGATTACTTTTTTTGCATAGTTTGTTACAGGACCTCAGGGAAGTAAGTGAAAGCTTACAATTTTGAAAGCAACAGAAATTTCATAAAGGATACCTCATGCTGAGTATATAAAGGGGAAATTCTGTTGCTTAAGAACTGAGGAAACAATTAAGTAAAATATCTATAATTTTGGCAATTAAATATTGTGCAGTCCAAGGCATCTACTGATAGCTATGCTATTTTTTAAACCCAAAGTAATATGGAAAACAATAAGCCATTGAAGCTAGGTCTGAAGAGAACCCATGTTATTATGTGGTTCCTTGTAATCAATTTTGCTCTTAGGTATTAAGCTAACTATACAGCAAAACTGTGGTATTTTAGGAGGTCAGCCCTCGCTCAAGTTTCATATATGTGTGCACTAGGCAAATGGTTTCTCTGTGTTACTGGCAAGATTATCACGGTAAAACATTGCTTGAGTTCAAATCAAGTGATGTGCAAAAAGGCTGCATCGCTATCAGATTGTTTTGATGATGGATAACTTGGATCTAAGAAGTTTTTGTTACTACTGTTCTCTATTTTGATATATTGACGTGTTTGAAAAAGTGCATTTACATTTGGCTGAATACATGCAGGATACTGGTCTTCCTATGAAGATAACAGTCCTGACACCTATATTTATTCACCTCCCTCTTGTGTATCCTACGCTTAGAAGACTAGACTTCAGCATTTTTCAAGCTTTTCAGCATTATCGTCTTAGCTAAATATGTATTAGGGAAATAAAAACAATAATCTTAGATATGAAGAATTTCTCCTACCAAAGCAATTTGCATATGCTTTTTTCCCCAAAGAGGGGGGAACGTTGAGTCATTGAAACAATCCTGACCATGTAAAAGGAAATAAATGATGATAAAAGTCACAATGTAGGATAACATATTTTTCTCCATAACTAATTAATTCTTTTCCCTTGAGCTTTGGCACTGTTTCATACTTATCTGTTTTACCAACTGACTCACTGTTAACCTACAAACTAGATAAATGTATTCCACTGACCTCCAGAAATATCCTTTTTATGCATGCTTCTCTTTGGTCTTTATTCCTCTCTACTAATCAGCCCTTTCTACTTCCACTATTTTAAAATTTTGTTATGTCACACATAAAAATTCACACTTGGAAATGTATTTATACGAAAATATTTGTTTACCTGGAGGTAAAAGAAAAACGCATTTTACGGCTTTCAGTCAATTACACTAACTAGCCACCTGGTGGCATTAGCCACTAAGTAAAATAAGGTTTTCCACTCGACTACACAGAAACCTACTTTCTTTTTATATCTCTATTCTGACACAACAGCTGAAGTATGCGCACAATAGCTTTCTACTAAAATGTGTATCGACTTTGACTTAAAGAGAATTTTTTCCAAAAAATACTTCCCTGCTTATGTGAAATGAAAGAATTAAGTTTGGTTCCCTGATATCAATTTGAGCCAGGTCTCTATAGGTGCTATGATACAATGACAACCTGCCACTTTTCTGAAAGAGTCTCCACTTAATTCAGTGCACAGCACAATTAAGTCAATGGATAAAGGCCTGCAGTAAAATCATTTTACCCACTGCAAGGGATGTGGGCCATCACTTTATCTGATGCACGCTATTGAAGTTTTATCTGATAAAAGTACTGAATTATTAACTTTATTGAGTTTTCTATATTTTTCATCATTTCTGTGGTGCTTTTAAAAATTATTAATTTTATTATATCAGCAAGATGTGATGAGATCCTATTGTTCCATTTCACAGGGAGCAAAGAGCTTGCTGGCAAAAGCATTGACCTGTAAGTGCTTCAGTTTAAGGCACTTTAGACCAGATTACACAACTCATAATGTGAAACTACATGATTAATTGAAATCTAGCACAATGCTCTTCCACACACTGATCAGTTTCTTTGCCAGCCGATCTCAATTCCACCTCTGCCCCACAGCTTTTTTCCTCTTTCCTTTCACTCGGACTAGGAACTAATTTTCCCACTCTTTTTCATCTCTTCTCCGAGGTCCTTTCACAGACAACTGTCCTGGTTTGGCTAGGACAGAGTTAACTTTCTTCCTAGTAGCTGGTATAGTGCTGTGTTTTGGATTTAGTAGGAAAAGAATGTTGATAACACACTGATGTTTTCAGTTGTTGCTAAGTAGTGTTTATACGAAGTCAAAGATTTTTCAGCTTCTCATGCCCAGCCAGCAAGAAGGCTGGAGGAGCACAAGAAGCTGGGAGGGGACACCGCCAGGACAGCTGACCCAAACTGGCCAAAGAGCTATTCCATACCATATGACATCATGCCCAGTATATAAACTGGGGGAGCTGGCTGGGAGGGGCAGATCGCGGCTCAGGAACTAACTGGGCATCGGTCAGCGGGTGGTGAGCAATTGCATTGTGCACCACTTGCTTTGTATAGTTTAATTCTTTTAGTATTACTATTGTCATATTATTATTATCATTATCATTGTTTTTCATTCCTTTCTGTCCTATTAAACTGTCTTTATCTCAACTCACGAGGTTTTTTTCCTGATTCTCTCCCCCATCCCAGGGCGGGGGGGGAGTGAGCAAGCAGCTGCGTGGTGCTTAGTTGCCGGCTGGGGTTAAACCACGACAACAACCCATTTCCAGTTTTTCACCTTTTTCTCAGCAGCTCTCAATTTGTCTCCTTCATGGCTTATAAATGCATTCTTTGTTCAGACCTGGTATGTCTGTGGGTTTTGTGGTTGCTCTGAGTTCAAGCACAAGCAATTGTTCTGTAGGGATGAAGCATGATGTGCAATGCTGTTAGTTGTAGCAACATGCTAATTAGTACATGCCCAGTACCCCTGTGTGGGAACCATGTGGTGATGTTTGAGTATGCTCGGTAGGAATGCTTGCAGGGATTTTAGGTCTTACTTTAGCAAGTCTCACCTAAATGCTTGCAGAGACTTTCAAAAGCTAATAAACTGGTCAGACCATAACACAGCTGGTAAAAGGCATATCCAACATAGGAGAGTTGTGAGAAGAATAAGAGAAGGTTGTTTCATACCAAGTTTCAAGTCCTATAAGCATCAATCCTCACTTGATGAGCACAGGGGAATATCAAGTGAGGTGTAAAGTGACCCAGTCCAGAGGTGCTATGGAAACCTGCTTCCTGCAGAGCCAGGTTAGCACAGAGTCTCTGTGCAAGCCAGTACCTCCAAGGAAGTTCCAAACTTCCTTGCACAGCACCTGCAGTGACCTAACAAATATGTCGCTGACATACTCAGAGGCAAAATATCAATACTGCACTACTGTATGAGACAGTGATTCCTTCACCAACAAGAATCCAGCTGGAATGGAGAGCCAATGGTTTGCACAGAGGTAAGATATTCTAAAAAGCTGGGCAGCAGCAGCAGTTTTTCCCAACATACAGCAGTAAATTCCTAGCTCCTGTGAGTTCACATAGGAGCCGCTGCCCACTTACGGGCAAGCTACTTCTAATCAGCAATCCTAAGCTGAAATTCATGGCTAACCAAAAGATCTGATTATATCAATATGACAAACATTAAGCAAGGACTTGAATTTATGGTAGCAGCATTTGGTGATGGTTCACCTGTAAATGTTGAATTAGTTGCACTGATTGCTATATAGCAAAAGAAGATTTGTCAGTCTGAATTTTAGCTTTGTAGCATTCTAGTGCAAACTACTCTTGCATCATCTTCCCTGCTCTTCCTGCTCATGTTTAACTTGGTGGTAGAATGCAAAAACTGGTTGAAAGGAGGCCTGGGACTGAAACTGATTTGGCAATGAGAAATCAGGAATTTGTTTCAAGGCATGAAGGTGAGGAAGAGATGAAAATTATCTTTTAAAACAAATGCTTGCTGTAGTCATACATTTGGTGAAATATTCTCCTTCTGCAACTTATTACAACATGGTAGACTGTTTAAATTACTATGGCTTGAATTCTGTCTGCGCTGAAAGATTACAAAACAGGCCCACAGACCTCAGTATTAGCTTTCAGATAACCTCAGGTTATGTGGGACTAGTATGTAGTTATTTCTTCGCTTAAAAATCAGATGCCAATTTTATACAACAGACACAAGTGCAATCAGTTGTTTACCATTTGAGCTTAAAGAGCTGTCTAGATAAGATTTAAGGATTATTATTTTAATGGACCAGGAAAATATCCACATATTCTCACTACAGTTTGATACAGTAGGAAGGAGCATCATAAAGAAAATGGAGTGTACAAGAGATTCTTTAAATATTTATTTTTGAGAAGGAAATACAAAACTGAAAGAGTAGATCTGCCTGATAAAACATTACTACAGTTCCTTTAGGAATAGATACTCTGAAGTCTTAAATCTCAGCATATCTCACTAGTGTTAAATGGAACAATTTATAGGAAGATAAAAGTGCTGGTAGTGATTCAGCAAACTGGTGTAATATGTTCTCCTTGTAAAACAAAAATTGGCCTAGTACATGTGAATTTATTTTACACTTAACTAACTTAAAGGTACAAGAATACCATTCAGACACTTAGTTTAAAATTTTGTTTGCCAAGTCACCACATTTGCAGAAGATTATTAATATCAAATTAATGTGATGCTGTTAGCTAAAGCACAGTCAAATGTATCTTAAGCAGTTATGTGAAGAGCTACATTTAACTATAACAAAATTTTATTTGGACCTCTTTAAAGATAAATGCACTGAATTTTACAATTTTTCTATTAAAAATTAATAGCAGTCTAACTTTATACAGAAGTTAAAGCAGGGAGCATTGATTGTTTGAGGCCACACAGTAAAAGAATAGCTGAGCTGGGATTAAAAACAAACCAAAAATGTTTCTGCGATCCAAAAATTCATGATGACACCAGGTTCATCTTTGAAAGGTCAAACCAACACTGCCAAGTAACTAGAGGAAAGGGCATTTACATGTTCAGTAAGAACAAACTGCATAGGCTAGTGTCCTAGCCTCTCCATCTCATTTGATTTCTTACTTATATAGACATTTTTATTCCAACTTACTATTTATTCACCGCCTATCAGGCTATTGCAATCTGTTTAGCTGTTTAGAAGGGATTTTTAAAAAATAGGCTACAGGTGATTACTTCAATGTTCTGACCAATATTTTCTCTCAATGCTAGATTCTAATGTCCAAGGCCATATGTAAATTCCTGCTGGGCACATAATGTGTCTAAGAACAGCACTTGTTTTCAGCCACTGCATAGCAAAGATGTAACTCACAGAAAAGACTGCAGTCTAATCAAATTGCAGAGATACAGTTTTAAAGAAAAGGAGCTTTCTTTCAAAATCAGGTTTGCATTTCTGGATGAGATCTCCCCATTAGAAGACAACAGCTAGACAGAAGATTCAACACCTCTGAAGCTTCCTATTGTTTGAACAATAGCAGTGTTAATTTATGAATTTACAGGTCATGAGTGTGGGGCATTGAGAAAAACTGTGCTATCACTTTAAATTTTATGAAGTCTCATATCTCCTGCACACAGGCCAAAGGAATCTGCTTTTAATTTCAGTTAGATGTTCAGTTAAGTTCTCTCTGTGCTAGTTGGCTTTTACTGTTGTTATTGGGAGCTATTGTTCTGTTAAAAAAAAAAAAAAAGAGTACTGTCATGTAAGTTCCCACACTTCACAGTCATAACCTTTAAAATAGGCATAAGCAATATGACGTGAGTGTGATCTGACACCTAGTGAACAGGCTCCCCAAAGTGTATTGAGGCCACTGCTAGGATAAGTGTTTTGTAATACTGTGTTGCAGAACAGAAGGCGGGAAGGGAGAGAGTACTAGGACGGTGTATGTAAAAGGACTGAAGAATTCTGGTATTAATGTATCTGAAAAAGCTGGAAAATTATTTCCTGATAATGACATTGATATGGTATCCAATCTTATTTTGAAGCAACTATTGATCTTCTCCTGCTGTGATATATCATATCACACACAGAGAAACTGCAAACTGAAGATAAAATGGCACTGTGAAATCCACCATTTAGGTGCCAGTGTAGCAAATGCCATAAGTGATTGCTGTTGGCTGTGTCCTATACAACATCTGCAATGCTAAACGGTAGCATTTATGCATTGATGTTTTGCTGGTGTGGGTCCCATATACAGAAAGCCTGCTCAATTTACGTCTGCTAAATTAACACAGGCCCAAAGTCTGTAAGGGATAGGCCAGCATAAGAGGTGATGTTGATGGAGAAAGGATTAGAGCAGTCTGCTCTGCTTTCCTGATTAAACTTCATCAAGGGACCTGCTATATTAATTCAGTATCTTTGTAATAGTCATTTATTTCATATTGAATTGAAGGCCAATGAAATGATACTGTTCTAATTATTAAGTGATTTAATAGTACTTAGGGAACTTTTTTGCTGCGTAGCGGATCAAGTCCTTCATTTACATGTCATCAACAACAGTTGACATCTGTTTTAGCTAGCCACAAATGTTGGTCAAAATAACTGCTTCAGGATTTGGAATCAGGAGGCTGTACGCTAGTTTGGTTTCCTAATGATTTTTGTCCTGAGAAACTTAAAAATCCTTTTTCATAAACTTGGATACATTTCAAAACCTGTGTAAATGCATAGTATAGTGGAGATGTGGCAGTGCAAACCTAGTAATCAGAGTAGGGTGAGTTTCCGTATTAAGTAAGGAAAACAAAAGAGCCACATTTTAAAACTTAATAGCAGTGGTGAAATTGCCTTCAGTAATACCCTTTTGGGTTTTTCTTGCTTTTCACAAGGTATTCAGCATGCACTTTAGGGTAACTATTTATGCAAAGGACTTGGCTACATAGGCGTTATTTGCTCTTCCTCTCTTAGAACTGTTCATTGCATAAGCAGCTCATGAAATTTCTAAGTCCCACCCCGTTTGCAGTACATGACAGGACAATAGCAAGCCTGGAGGAAGAGGCACTTGTGCAAGGCTCTGTGGCAGACCAACTGCAAAGTCACTTCAGGATACTGAAGCCTGCTGAGTACCACAGCAAAGAGATGGTCCAGATCTCTTTCATGACGTCTGTTGGTTTTGTTCCTATGACTCCCATACCTGTTGAAGCTTCTTCTATTTCCCATTCCTATGTTGTATCTTCTTTACTAGGACACATTCAATTCAGAGAAAACAGCCAGCATACCAGGAGAGCCGGGCTTCTGCTAGGTGCAAATCTGTCCCGTGCACAAAGCATGCAGGCCAGCAAGCTAAATAAGGAATAAGGGGGCTAGGAAAGACAAGGAAGATGGGAGAATCCTGCTGAGCCCCCAGGAAATATCCATGTAAAATAATCCAGATTGGAAGTATCACGTTTGAATCTTATCTGAATGAGTCTCACTGAGGTGAACGTTAGGGGAACTGCACGAACACACGGGGGGGGCTTTTACTAGGAATTTTCCCCCAGTCTGTCTAGGGACCCTAATATTGTCAGGGGGCATAAAAGTTGACATATTCACTTACACCAATATGAAAACCTTTCTCAACAATACCAAAAAATGAGGAACAAACAGATTTCTTAAAATGTTCAGAGGGAGGAGCAGGTGAAGAGGGAAAGAAAAAAATTAGCTACCAAAAGATAACAAACTCAGTTTGAAATGGGTGGAAGTGTTTCCATGAATATCAATGCCTTTGGATGGCCCGTAAATGCATCATAATTGGATGAACACATTGCAGTAAGACACAGTTATATAGGTATGCACGAGATGACTGGAAGTAAATGGTTAAGTCTAAATTGTTTTGCAGACTCCTCCCAATTCCACAAAATATACCACCTTTGAAAAGAAAAAGAAAAACAAACCAACAGTATAACATAGTGACTGTAAATTGAGAAGCACGATTTTTTTTTTTAACCTAGTTCTAGGCAATAAAAATAGACTGACCTTCCAAAGCTGCAAGGCTGAACTTTACAGTGGGGTACAGTTAATGACTTCGGTGGTGAGAGGCCTGGAGCAACTGTCCCATGTATTCTGCAATATAAAGCAATGGTAAGGGCTGTCTGGTGACAGCGGTTCATATGACAGTATGCTTCAAAACAAGGGTGGTGGTTTTTTGGTTTGTTTTTTTTTTAAACCGCGTTACCTCTTGGACAAAGACAGATCCCCGGAGTTTGTAGTCTTGTCCACATACTATATATAGCACTTAAAACCTAGCTGACATCACGTTTTTTCTACAGCGCACCCTATCAGAAAGGAGCCGGCTGCCTGGCCGCTGCGTGCCCGCGACGCAGCGGAGGCAGCGGGCTCCTGCCCGCGCCGGCCCCTGAGGCAACAAGGCGGGAACGGTGAGGAAGGCTCGCGGAGCGGCGTTTCCATCACAGCAAGGAGCGGCTGGGCCCAAAGGCGTCAGCCGGGCTCCTTCAGGCAGCCTCTAAAGTCACATTTTCCTCAGCAGAATGCCCGTTAAATCACACAGAGCTTTAGTTTCGGGTGCCTGAGCCCCCCCGGTGGGCGGTGTCTCGTGCCGGTACGCACAAGCCGTCTGTAAAGGCGCTGGTGGGGGCTATGGCTGTAAAGGCAGGGGCAGAAGATCAGGTACCACCAACGCTGCGCTCCCCGAAAGCCCCGGGGTGCTACAGCGCCCAGACGGCCGGGGAGCTCAGCCCGCTCGTAGGCGCAATAACACCGAGGACGCCGCTCGCTTCTGAGGTAACCTCTCCCCTCAGGGCGCGCTTCCCGGGGCGGGGCAGAGAGGGGAGGGGCGGGGCAGGCCCCGCCTGGCCCGGCCCGGCCCTGTCGCCCCGCACCGCTGCCGGGGCGGGCCCTGCGCTCTCGCGGGAGCTGCGCCGGCGCCGCCCGTCTCCGTGCGCGGCCGCGGCGGAACCAATAAAGTTTGTTTCAAAAAAAGGCAAGAACAGGGGAGGAAAAAAGCGGTTTCGCCGAGTCCGTCGCGGCTGCTGGCGAGTGCGTGAGTGACTGCCCGCCCGGCCAGCCCGGGGCTGCCGCAGCAGGCGAGGGCGGACGGGCTGCTCCAGCCCCCGCCCTGGCTCCGCTCGGCCTCGGCAGCCGTCGTCCTCAGCGGGGAGCTGCGCCTCCGCCGCTCGCCGGGCCCGCTCGTGAGTATGGTGGGACGGCTGAGGCGGGCAGCGCTTCCCACAGAGGGAGGGCGGTGATAAGGGGCCTGGCGGTGACTCCCGGCAGCACCGGGGCGAGCGGGGAGAGTGACAGGTGTCAGGCTCCCCCCCCCCCCCCCCGCCCCCGGGCAGCTCGGGCCGGGGGCACCTCCGCGGCTCAGGCTGCGGGGCGGGCCGCGCTGTGGGGCGGGGAGCTGCCCTGGGGTGCTGCCGGCGGCGGTCCACCGGCCAGGGGAGGGCTGGGTGCCTTCTGACAGCTCCCTCATACCCTCCTCCCCCTCCTTCCTCTCCTCCCTGCCCTGCAGCGCCTCGTCTCCTCATCCTCTGGGGCTGGGGAACATGTAAGCGAGACCGGCGGCGTGAGGCGTTCCCAAACAGCCGCCGTCCTCCCGGGGGTCGCCGCTGACCTGTCGGTTTTTGTCTGTGTTCCCTCACGGCAGGGCTCGCTTCTCCCTTCCCGAAGTGAGTCTCCTGGCGCGGGAGGAGCGCCAGGCAGACGGCCGCAGCCATGCCGAGCGGTAAGGAGACGCGGCTGCTGCACCTCAGCGAGATGGAGAAGCTGGACAAGACCCTTTTCAGGCTAGAACAAGGTGGGTCGAGGGCAGTGGGCTGCGGCCTCCTCAACCTCATCCTCCTTCTCGGCGGGGAGCCCCCGGGGCCGGGTGAAAGGGAAATGGCCAGGAGCTCGCCACCTTCTTTGGGTAGCCATGGAAAGGGAGCTCAGCCTGCGGTGGTGTTCTTTTTTTTGGGGGGGGGGGGGGGGGGGGGGGGGGGGGGGTGTTTTTTTGGGGGGGGATGGTTTTTTTGTTTTAATATGAAACAATTTCTGATATGCTTGCTTCCACTGCAGAGCTCTGTGGGCTCCAGTCACGGTTTGGTCTGACTCATAAAACTCTTGAGAAATGAAGAGCAGATCAGCTAGGAGCCGTCAGTCTTCCTGGGAATGAAGTGTGAAGCATTTTGAGACAGGCCCTGCAGGACAGGACCTCTCCTTTTATAACCTGTACTTCAGTGACCTGAAAAAGTCGTCATAAGTCAAGCTCTCTAGTATTTATCTGCAGTGTGTTATGCAGCACCCCATCTTTAATATTATAATTTTGAAATATATCAGTAATACTAACATTTTGCAAATTCTGAGGTAATGTTTCAGAAGATTTAGGAGTAGCTAAAGATCCCATATTATCTTGCTTGTCAGATTTCTTGTAGCTGTGCTGTGTTAGTATTCTGGCTGCATACTTCTAAGAACTTGACATTATTTCTCTCTGAAAGTGTTCTTAAGTCTATTTGCAAAAAAAAAAAACCAAAACCACCACCAAAAAAACCAAACAAAAAAACACCCCAGTAATTGGTCCACTGTTATGCTGGTCAGCAAATTCAGACTATAAAACTAAAGCCACTGTCTTCAGAAACCATTTTTAATGATGCAACAATTTTTATTACTCATGAAATTTTATGGGGTTTATTACTTTATGTTACTGATCTAGGAACCTAATATCAAAGTGGTTTAGTAGAGGAGCAAGATTTTGGTTCTTGAGAATAAGAATTCTCTTCAACTATATTGATTTCAAAATTTTCTGACAGTCTAATCTAAGAAAATGTCAGTAATGAAGAAGTGCAGAGTTGACCCTAACCTCCATTTTTAATTCGTCCTTCCAGTTGTGTAAATTTTGTTGGAAGGAGTCACACAGAAGTGCATGGCTATCAAACATTCAAAGTGGCTCTGCTGGTAGCAGTCTCTGAGAGGGCATAGCTAATTTTGAGCACAGCATTCCTGATGTCAGTATAACTGTTACAGGAAATAAGATATCAATGGCATATATCCCTGTGCTCTAATTTTAGTAATCTCTGTAATAAAATGTCAGGACTGTACTGGAGAGAGTGTACTTAACCTTCCAAAAGTGATTTTTTTCATGTAAGATTTTTTTTTTTTGCAATCAAATGAACTTCACTTTACCTGACAGACATTCAGATCCTAAAACCACTGCTTTACATGGTGGTTTTTGGTGCAGTGGTGATGATGTTAATAAGCAAAACTGTGAGCTTGGTGAGACTTACATTTAAATGTATTCAGACATTGAATTCTGGTATTAGAATCCCCATGATTCTACTTAATAAGCAAGTGGCTCTTTTTCAACTTAAGATACTGGAACTTGGCATTGTTCAGGTTTTTTTACACTTTATAATTCATTATCTGTGTATTAATAACTTTATCTTTTTACAAATACTCAGGTTTCTTTTACTCCCAATTTTGTAGACTGCTAGGGCTGGTAGGTGTTTTAGTACAGTTAACTACATGATTGGCATGTAGTTTAGAAGTTATTGTGCAAGCACTTATACCTGTTTCAGTCACTTGAAAGGACCCTGTAATTAGCGATGCACATGATGGTGGCCCTCATACTTGCAAGTGGAAACCTATTCTGAAACCTGTTGACTAAATTGAATTTTTCATATCCAACTGAACAGACTACGGTATGGTTTTAGGTCCTAATATTTTAACTTAATTTTGTTCTCATTATCATGGGTATCTTAAGCCTAAATACTGCTCTTTCTATGTGTGTGTGACCTGCAGCACGTATACAAAACTCCCTTTGGTTTATTGAGCTCTCCGAAAGTTTAACAATTTGTTTGTACGTTGTACGTTACACACAAGCATATATCATTTTACATTTAAAAGTATAAGGAATTTAGCGTCGTTTAGTGAACCCTCAGTGGAGAATGAAGGGATTTGAAATATTTTCTGTTTCGAAATGTGTTCCTAATTTTTTTCAGATGTTTTCGTGGGTCAGCTTAACATATAGACTTGGTAAATACTTAAATGCTACTTAATCCAAAATCTGCATAAAATCGTATGTAGTCTGATGATCATGATGTTTTGCTGTATTTTGTTTTTAAGACATTTATATAGCAAAGAGGAACAAATTGGAAAGGAGGTGAATAGTGCCGTATAAGTAAAGGAAAAGGACTACATGTAAAGTATGCAGAGAACAACATTAGGAAAGTAGGGAGAGATGATGCTGTAGAAATATACTATTCTGCCGAAATTCTTGGCAGATATGGTGGTGCACTTTCCTCTTAACATAATATCAAATTATGATTTGTAATTACAGAATAGAAATATCTAGTCCTCCTGATAAAGTGATTTTATCTTTTTTTCTTGAGGTTTTGAACTACAGTTCCGATTGGGCCCGACTCTTCAAGGCAAGCCCGTTACCGTGTACACAAATTATCCAGCTTCTGGAGAAGTATTTGATCACCACAAGTTCAGGACACTATCGTGGCACAATCCCACAGGTAAAGAAGATGACTCTGACAAATACTGCAAGCTGGATCTCCAGATTTCTGGGTCATACCAGTACTATTTCAGTCTTGGGTAAGTGAAATTCTATACTTACAGCCAAATGCAGTCTGCTCCCTTGGTCTACATTTTAACCTGAGGAAATCACTGCTAAGAATAAAAACACTTTTTCCATGTATTTTTCAGTTTGCAACCATGGGGCTTATCTGAATCTGCTAATGAAAGACAGTAGCTGTGG
Source organism: Gymnogyps californianus (assembly GCF_018139145.2). Taxonomy (NCBI): domain Eukaryota; kingdom Metazoa; phylum Chordata; class Aves; order Accipitriformes; family Cathartidae; genus Gymnogyps; species Gymnogyps californianus. The sequence goes on along the minus strand of NC_059478.1, from coordinate 15,172,907 downwards.
TGGTTTTTTAATACTTTCTGATGCAAAGATATTCTGGAGAATATACAGAACAAAGTTGATCATTTTTCTGTGAATGTTGGAAGGGCAAGCCATTTTTACAAGTTCTCGAAGTCATCAGCATTCTGAGTATCTGAATGATTAATTTGTACTTTCTTCACTGACTTTGAAGGTTGTTTTCTATCTTTCTAGCACAGAGGTTCTGGCATTCTTTACTTCACATTCTTTACTTCCTTCTTTGTGTCAACTGGACAAGTGCAGAAGAGAATGCTAGTATCTGTAATGGTTGTAGTCTGGTGTTCTGAGTTTCTGGACGATGGGTGGTTAAGTTCCCTCAGGCTTAAAAGGGCATTTAGCTCAGGTATCTTCACGAGGATGGTGCTCCAAATGGAGGTCTTTGTATAAAAGATGGGCAGTCATGCTTTCTTTGTTTCTGTCTGTATCCTAAAAGGAGGAACCAGTACTCTGACTCAGAAAAGACCAAAGGTGTCTCACTTTTGCAGAAAGTTTAAAGCTCTGTATCCCAATTGTATTCTTGTTAAGTCCAGTAGAGAAATGATGCCTAAGAGATGAACATCTCTTAAGTGTTTCCTATTTTCTTCAGGTGCCCTGCAGTCCTGTTCCCCACCTCCCCCCAACCCCTGTACTACTGTGTTTTTGAAATAGCTGTGCTTGTTAGATTCTCTTTCTGAAACTGACTGGTACAATGGATGTTTACTATACCAATTAAAATTTAATTTTTCCTAGAAATGAAAAAAGTGGTGGAGGTTACATAGTTGTGGATCCTATTTTGCATGTTGGAGCCGACAATCATGTGTTACCATTGGATTGTGTTACACTCCAGACGTTTCTCGCTAAGTGTCTGGGACCATTTCATGAATGGGAAGATAGGCTGAAAGTTGCAAAAGAAACAGGTAATGCCAATACACATATTAAAGGATATAAGTTTTTGTCTTATGATCAAAACCCGAAGTTACACTGAAGAGCTTCAGTGTGAACAGCTCATTTGTTCTTTAGTTTGTAGACTAAGTATTTTCCACTAGATTCAGTCTAGTTAACAGATGAAGTCAGTGAAATGATTAAAATATTTGCAGAGGTGCAAAAATTCAGGGATTTCCTAATACGGGAAACCACTTTTGTTTTATTGTTTTGATTTCAGATAGACTTGGAAGTTTGTAGAACTGACAGGGTGATTTTTAAAGCTTATGTTATGTAAAATTTCAAGGGGAAGATTCAGATTAATTTACACTGGTTATTCCAAACACTAGCTTTAAGTACATGTTATAACTGCAACTTATTATGCTTTTTTCAATTAACTTTGACTGAAATTTGTTTTTCTTATTAAATAAATGGCTTCTTATTACGTAGGTTACAACATGATTCATTTTACACCACTGCAGAAGCTTGGACTGTCTAGATCATGTTATTCACTGGCTGATCAATTAGAAGTAAATCCTGAATTTTCAAGCCATAATAAAAAGTGCACTTGGAGCGATATAGGAGCTCTTGTGGAAAAATTGAAAAATGAATGGAATATGCTTTGCATCACAGATGTAGTCTACAATCATACTGGTATGATTTTTGTGTGTGTTAATAACCAGATTGGTCCTATAATTATACTTCATTATTTCCCTTAACTTTTCCCCCTTGAACCCATCTTTTAATAGCGGTTTTAAGCAACTTAGTTGTCTCTGTCTTTGAATCTCTCAAATCCAGGACAAATCTTTACAATTATAACTGATATATATCCATAACAGATGTAAAAGAATTTAGTATTGTTGCTGAAAGAGTGAATAGAGCCCTTCTTGGAGAGAATTAATGAACTGTGCATGTGTCTGTATTTTTATAATATGCTTATTTGTATGATCTGCGGTGTGCAGCTCCCACATAAATGAATGGAATCTGCATTATGAATTATTTGGTGAACATAAACTGAGTACTTTCTTGTTAAACAGGGTATTACTCTTGTAGCTGCTTAAAAGTAACTGCTTTAATTTGAGTCTAACATGCAGACAACAAACGGAATAGGGACAAGAGGCTAGGATTAAGCAATGGAGGAAATTATACTGCTCAGTCTGTGGGGAAAGGGGAAAAGAAAAGATAGCTTTGTGTTTGGGGTGTGGTTTTTTGTTGGTTTTTTTTTTAAGCATAGATACGCCAATGCATCGAAGGCTTTGTTTCTCGTAATTGCTTGAGGAACAGTGGGTTTTCTTCAGTATGATCTGATGAAATTCTAATTATAAACTTCATCATTTGTAATTTTGCTGATTATTTGGATAATGAATTTACTTTGATTATGTTTATAATGTAGTTTTCATCTTATGCTGTAATCCTAAAGATCACAATAATAGCATTCTCATAGCAGAGAGTACAACAAATGGTTCTGTATGTTGATGTTACAGTCCTTTGAGGCTTAAAAAAAACCCCTAACCACAGATATCTGTGAATTTCAAGTTTTATTTGCTTTAGTTCTTTGGTGTTGACTGCTGCAAAACATTCCTATCCAATCAGTTTGCAATGCAGTGTGGGCCCTGTTGTTTACCCTATCTGTTTGTTGAAAAGTTACTAAGTGTAGTTATTGGCTATGTGTCTGAGGGAATTAGGCTTTTAAATGTTCTCCCAATTTCAGATGATAAATTTCTTGCACATTACCAACTAGAAGTCCAGTTTCTCTCACACATGCTTGAGATCCTGTTATTTTTTACTGTGTATATTTGCATGCTACCAAGGAGGATGTTTCTATGGACAGAAATATCTAAGTCTAAACTAATTATTAGACTCCAAAATATATTTGAGAAGCAAAATGTCACATTATTACTTGGCTACATTTGTAGAAGGACTTTTTCAGGTTACATTAAGAGTTCAAAGTAATCTTCATTGGGATGGATGACTAAAGATTTATACTATGGTGAAAGGGTGTTTAGAAGTGTCTTCTAACAAGATAGTAATATTCAGATGACCATGGTCCTGACTTGCATCATTAAGCAAGGTATACTTGATGGCTTTGTTTCCCACTTTTAAACTCAAATTCTTTTTCCCCCTCTTTGTTGTTTATAATCAAAACCTCTTGATTTACAACTGACTCCAAGCTTTGTTAAATGCCAAATTTAGCATAAGCAGGAAGATACGTTGATAAATGAGTAAGCAATAATGTTGTATATGCCTGTGGAGCTTTTTGAGGGGCTTTAGAAATAAGAAAATAGGCAAATAGTTTTTGGGGTTCTTTTTGTCTGGATCTTGATTAGATGGAAATTTAACTTTACTGGGGGTTTTTTTGGTATTTTAATTGAACAGTAATTTCTAGTAGTTAAATTAGTTCATTCCTGCGCATTAGGGTGATTTAATTGTAAAACATGTTTCATAGACCCATTTGAATGTAAAAGACACAAAATGTATAGCCAGTTATTTTGAGCAGATTATGGATACTTGCACATCGTTATGAATTCTGCAGCATGCCTGCATTAAAAGCTTAAGTTGTCTCACAGTAAATCCTCTAATGGTGGTAATTCGAACACCTCATGACCCCTCAGCTTACAGTGGTTGTATCTGTTGGTAGTTTCTGCTTTCTAGCTGAGACTACTGTATAAAAATGGCAATGCTTCCCCTCTGTTCCTGTTGTGAAGTCAGACAGCTCACTTTCAATATTAAGCGGTTAAGCTAAGGTGTTTGGTTTTTACACTGGAATGGAGAACAGACTGCTTGCGCAGCAGAGAACGGTGGGAATCAGTTTTTGATGTTAACATCTCTGTTAGGCTCTAGTGAAAGCCAGCATCTATGGTCTGCCTTTAAAAGTAAAGTAGATGCATGCGCTAATGTTAAATATAGATGCACCTTTGGCATGTTAGCAGGAGTATCATAGATAAATTTGCAAATCCTGTCTGCTAGCTGGGTAGATGTGCCCTTTTTGGGCTGCCGTTTCCTTCAGGGTGTTCAAACACCCTCAAGTAAGAAATATTGTGTTTGATGGCATTTACTTTTCACCAGGAGATAGAAAAAGGAGAGTTGTTTTTTTTGTTTTCTGAGCTTTCAGTGGCTGTAATAAATCATATAAAGTAATAAAAATAAACTGAAATAAATTATATCTTCTTTATCTTTCAGAAGAGGCTACTATTGTCTAATTGCAGTTTAACATTTGAGTAAATCCTACTTCCAAGCACTTGACTAATCACATCACACACCACCTTTTCTCAGCTTTATAAAGGGGAGGAAAAAAAAAAATCTTGGATAGTGAGCATCACTACTAAATACTAAGTTTGTGTTTAATTTATATAACAATGAATTAGTCCTTTGAAAAGAGTGAAATCATTTTCTTAAATAAGAATGTAATGAATTTTAGAAATTGTTTTCTGTAATTCCTTCCATAATTTTATACTTATGTGTATTTTCTCCCTAGCTGTAACAAATGTAATCACAAGTGTAGTTTTGGGCAAATTTTTTTCTGCAGAATTAGATTTCTTTTGATGTTATGTTGTGAATCATTGGAGCTTACCTTCTGATCAGAAAACATCATTCTGTTCTGTACCAGAATTAGTGGAAGACCTGTTGACTTTTTCTTTTGCATGCTAACAGCTTACATTTAAATGATATATTGTCTTTTTAGAATTAATTGTATTTGCTCATGAAAGTCCTTTATAGTAAATCATGGTTTTTGCTAGATGAATAGAGTAAGCTAGTTTTGCTTTTTGGAGAAAAATATTTTTTTTCAGAAGTAGTATATCTATTAAAAAAAGAGGGGGGGGGAGGAATCTAGTTGGCCTAGAACAGCCGTTAACAGCCTGAGCTTTATGTGACTTTAAAATAAGTATGGTGGTTTTAGTTGTAGGTGGCATTTAAACCATGAAGATCTTAATTTCCACAAATGGTTTGACCTTATAAACATGGAATTTTGCCATGTTCATAATGGTCTTGAGATATACTGTAAGAGGGTGTTTAGAAGAGCTGTTCATACTATAGACTGAGAGAGTACACTCTTTTCTTTCCCTTTGACATTTTTGTTTGAACTTCTTTGAACTAAGCAAACTTGGGGTTTAGGTGTTAATTGTTTTGCTATAATTTTGGACACAATAATCGCGCTTTCATGTTTCCAATATAATCATTTGTTATATATTTTCCCTTGTGTGAAATACTACTTCTATTTTTCTCTGCTTTTCTAAAACAGTGGATTAATAAGACAAGTTCTATGAGAAATAATTTTAAAAGCCTTTTAAAACCTAAGTAAAAATTTTTTTGTTCTTATGCATTCCATGCTTTTTTCTTACATTTAGTTTTTCAGTTGCAGAGATTCATTCAAAAGAATATATGAAAATTATTTTCAGTTAAATAGTGTTTAGGACGGTTCCAAAAATGGAAAGAAATTAACCCTTGAGGATTTTTTTTTCTTGTCATACTTCCAAAATCAAAGTTCTTTCTTGCTATATATGTATTTACTCTTACTGCTGCATGCACACTGATGTCTATTAGAATATTATACCCATTTTCTAGTGAAGGCTCCTTACCTTCTTTGAGTTAATTCTTTATGTTCAGCATATCTTCTGGTGCTTGTTGATGCTACGAGGGAAGTTTAGAAAATAGACACAGTAGAGTATAGTGTTTGATCTGAACTAGTGTTCCATTTGCATGCACCAGACTGCACTCATCTTCCTGTGTAAGGCTTGGTGGCATCGCTTCCCACCACTCTGCTTCTTACTATGTACACAACAGTGTCACAGCTAATCCTTTCTTAAAAGCCCATTTAACTACATTTTTCATTAATTATTTTTTGGGCAGTGTGTGTGCACTCTTGCTCTCTGGCTCTGTGTGGGTAGCATCTGATGGGGTTAAGAATATTAAAAATAAACAACTTTGGCCATGTTAAATCTTGGTTTGGGATGTATATTTGACTCTCAACACACAAAGAGCATTTCATGTCCATTATTTGATGTATGTCCTGCAACAAAAATGTGATTTTTTTCTTTTAATTTTTTTTAGTGTTTTAGAATTGGTGGTACTATTGCATATTTTTATGTAACTAACAAAAAGTTCCTCTGCAGTGTCTGCAGCTGTATTTGTTGCAAAACAAATGGCTATCAGTAATGCACACCTCTGCGTAGGACATGATTTTTCTATTGGCATGTAAAGCTTTAGTTGAAATGTGAACTAACTGTACATGCCATCGTACCTTAACTTCTTGGTGTTAAGACGTTTGCACAAAACAACTAAGTGTTCAGCTTGTGTACTTAATTTCTTATTTTTTTTTTTTCTCTCTCCCTTTCTTGAATAAGCTGCTAACAGTGAATGGCTCAAGATGCATCCAGAATGTGGCTATAACCTTGTAAATTCTCCTCACCTGAAGCCAGCTTGGGTCTTGGATAGAGCTCTGTGGCACTTGACCTGTATGGTGGCTGATGGAAAGTATACTGCTAAAGGGCTCCCACCCTTGATTGAAAATGATCATCACCTGAATGTAAGTGAGTGAGAACTAAGTATAAGCTCTTGAACACTATAAATAGCTGAATAAACCTTTAATATTTCTAAGGCTGTGGAAATGCACGAAAAATGGTGTGTACTTTGCAGATATATTTAATGAAATAACCCTTTACTCCCCAGGTTTTTTTCTGAACAATTCATACGAGCACTTAGCTTTTCTTCATTATATTAATCATCAACTAACATAATTTTTATTTTTACAGTGTATCCGTAAAATAATTTGGGAAGATATATATCCAAAAATTAAACTATGGGAATTTTTCCAAGTGGATGTTAACAAAGCTGTGCAGCAATTTAAAACCCTTCTAACTCAAGGTAAAGGGAATAGTATGTTGCTGAAGCATGTGGATTATATATTTATAGTTCAAGAAACTTATAGGTAAACTTAACAGTAAGCTGGAAAACAAAATAATCCCATTTTTTGCTATGTGAGAAATTACTGTGCTGATTTAAGCATACAAGAATACTTTGAGAGCCAGTAAAGCTTTTGAAGACTGTGCACCCCTTCAAAGCCTTTGTCTACCCATATCTTGCTTATGCTAGTATTATAAAAGTTGTATGTCTTTTAAATGTAATTCCTATTTTTACTTTATGAATACTCTTTTCTGTCTTGTTCTTAGGCAAAATGAGCACTAAATCTGATCCAAATCAACATCTTCAAATAGTTCAGGACCCTGATTATAGACGATTTGGCTGTACCGTAGATATGAATATAGCACTGGCAACATTCATACCACACAGGTATTGTATTATTGATTACAAGTTAAAATCACAAGTGAAGTTAAATTTGCAAAACCAAATAAATGAAATTATTTCCAGAGATGGGAAAAATTTAATTTTTCATTCCTTTTAGTTATGTTTACTGCATGTTTTAAAAATAAATTATTCTAATTTTTCTCTGCTTTTAATGTCCTCCTAATAAGCAACGGACCAGCTGCAATAGAAGAATGTTGTAACTGGTTTCGCAAGAGGATTGAGGAACTGAATGCTGAACAGTACAGACAAACTAATCACCATCAAGAGCAGGTCTTATAATTACTGTGTTTTAATGCTGAATTGTTTTAAATTGCAAATAAATGCAGGCGTTTCAATAATGCATAATTTAATTGCTTCTAGGCTGTCACTTGTCTTGTGGGGACGGTGGTTTATGAACGACTGGCTGGTGAAGGTCCTAAGCTGGGTCCTATCAGTAGAAAATATCCTTTAGTTACCAGGTATTTTTTTGTTGTTGTTTGGAAACTGTTAGAATCTATCCAGGGAAAGCGAGTTCAAAGTTCATTAAAAGTATACATTTATATGTACAAGTGTATGTTTTCTTTCCCATGGACAAATGCCACTTAATGAATTGACTGTCTTTTTTAAGCAACCCTGATAACTGTTTAATGAACGAATGTGACCAGAGAGCATGAAACAATACTCAGAGCATATCAAAGCCTTATGTAGTGCAAATTGCTCTTGTAGGTGGAAGAGGAGTGGAACTGGAAAGCTTACACCTTTCAAGTTTGATGTACTTGATGCCACTCATATCTGAAGAGCTAGGGCTTTAATCTTACATTACCAGCTGACACCAAGACAGTGGCAACACCTGTCTTTTCTCCTTCAAGGCATGCTACAAAATAGAAAAATCCCCATCATTTATAGTCTAGCAGCTGCTTTTTTTAATCTGTTTTATCTACAGGCCAGTTCATAGCAGATATTTTAATTTCAAAGACGATGAATTTCAGCTTAGGTTACCTTATGTGGTTTTCTTTGGTTTTTTAATTACCTCTTTATTCTATAGGTATTTTACTTACCCATTCAAAGAGCTGACTGTGGAGGAAGAAGAAACTATGATACATCAGCCAGATAAAGCTTGTTATTTCATGGCTCATAATGGCTGGGTTATGGGAGATGATCCTCTTAGAAACTTTGCAGAACCAGGTTTGTAAAAGAACTTTGAATCATCTTATAAACCTTTTGATATTGTAGCCAAAGCGAAAAGGATTTTATTTAATCTGTCTTTTTTCCAGATGTATTCCTATGAAGCTGCAGAATAGCAGATACTCAGTTTATAGCACTCTTATTTCCCATTCAGCGTACGGATCAACTGTAAGAACTGGGCTTTGAGGTACAGTTTTGCAAGATTTGAGAGGGAAATTACCAGCTTTCTGCCACTGAAATGGGGACATCCTGCCTCCCCATTCTTGTCATTGTCTTTGTTGTTTACTTTGTACTTTGTTCCGACACCACTGCTTGTTGGCATTTCCATAAGACAGTGACAGTGTGGCAGAAAACTAATGCAATAAAAAGGTGGATATTATTTTACTACATTAGTGAGCAAAAACTGGATCCTTGAAAGGTCCAGTGAGTGGCAGTCAGAAGATGACCCAGTTAATCCAAATTAAGTATGCAGATTACTTGTGAAGGTAAGATAGGGTGTGAAATCACCATGCGCTGAAATACTGTATTCTAATTCCTTTGGGGACACCATTGATATCCAATAAAAGCAGGGTTGACAACTCTTGTTTTCAGAGTAGTCATTCACTTTGTAAACTGAATCAAAGGCCAGTTTAATTAAAAACATCTATCTAAGAGTTTGTTGAGTCTGACTTAGAAGCTAATCTGATTGATACTCCAGAGTGATCTGGAGTTAGCAAACACCTCACTTCTGCAAAATAATGTACAGCCCTTTCACTGCTTTTTATTTACTTTTTTTTTCCTCGTTCGCAAGGATGAAGATAATACGTGTTTCAAGGATGGTTTTGTTCAGTTGCCTTTCAGCTAATTGCCCTTTCTTCTGGGCAGACTGTCTTATTTTTTCCTTCAGTCACTGGCTTTAGTTAGCATACCTAACTTCCATTACTGAGTTTTCTCTCTTAATTTGTCTACAACTTTTTGAGCGCTTTATACTTGTGTGATACCTTTGTTTTATGCCACACATTATTTCAACTGAGAATACAGTGTGAAAAGATGGTACATAAGGGCACAAACACAAATTGCAAAACAAATGCAGCCAGTTCTGTAAATGGCCCTTAAAAAAACTCATGGTGTACATCCAAAGAAAGCCAATTGTTCTGTCCATGTAGCTATGTTGCCATTAGTGAAGATAAAAGGTAGGCTGTGCTTAAGTGAACGTTTTTGGAAGTAGTGGTGACTTAACAAGCCCTGCTCTTTACTTACTAGCTTGCATACTCTTGTTGTGCGTCTTTCATTGTGTAGGCCCAATCACTTAGGTGTCCATAACGTGAGCCTTAAGAAGTTAGTCTGGCTGAAAAATAATCCCTTTGCTAAGGCAGGATTACTTTCAGCTGAACAGGTTTCCTGATCTAATTCAAGGTTCAACCACTGAAATAACTGTGGTGATGCATCAGTATAGCTGGTCTATGAGTAGCAGAAAGCAATGGAGTAGCTATGTCTTACCCATGCTGAGTGGTGCTGACCCTGTTCATGCTTTGATCGGGTTTAGATAAGATGAATATAAATAGACCTTCAGAAGACTGATGGCTCAAAGATAATTATTTTTCTCTTATGTGGGGTCTCGTTATTGATAATTCCATGGTTGTGCCTGGATATTACATGTTGCAAATAGTGTGGGTTTTTGGTGGGTTGGTTTCGGGTTTTTTAAATGATATTACTGCCATTGTCAAATATGTGATTTATATATGACAGAAGTCACTTTTTTTTAGATATGAATGATTATTTAAGTCTTTATCACAGTTAAATCTCAGTCAGTATATTCTGTGCAGTAAGTGTATCACAGGAGAACTCAGCTTTAAAGATTTTTTTTTTATTGATTGCATCAAAAAGAAGGCAAAAAATAGTATATGAAACTAGACTAGATGGAGTATAAATATTTTCATACACACAAAAATTATTTAGGGACTTCGTCCATTTAAGTGACCTTCCTGCCTAAGTACTTTGGAAATTTGCCTTACATCATCATAGTCTGCTGTTAACAGAAGATAGAATTTTAAATTCTGGCTGTGGCAGTTTATTTATGGTAACACAGTGAGATGCTTTTTTGAATTTGGCAAGTATAAAGAAAACAAACTACTGATTTTGTTCATTGGTTTGCTGCTTTTTTCTTTTTTTCTCAAGTACAGTTTTTATACTGCTTTGAAGAATTAAAAGGAATTTGCTTTCAATCTGAAGAATTATTTCAGTATCACTATAGAAGTTAAATATTCCCTTGGAGTAGTCTGAAATTATACATCAGTGTAGGGTATTGTTGTGGTTTAACCCCAGCCAGCAACTGGCACCACACAGCTGCTCACTCGCTCCTCCCCCTTCCCTCCTCCCCCCCCGCGCCCCTGGTGGGATGGGGAGGAGAATTAAAAACAAGTAAAACTCGTGGGTTGAGATAAGAACAGTTTAATAATTGAGATAAAAAATAAAATTTAATAATAATGATAGTAATGAAAAGGAAGATAACACAAAGAGAGTGAAATATAACCCAAGAAACACAAGTGATGCACAATGCAATTGCTCACCACCCGCTGACCAATGCCCAGCCACTCCCTGAGCAGCAGTCTGCCCCTCCCGGCCAACTCCCCCAGTTTATATACTGAGCATGACATTCTATGGTATGGAACATTCCTTTGGCTAGTTCAGGTCAGCTGTCCTGGCTCTGCTGCCTCCCAGCTTCTTGTGCACCTGCTCACTGGCAGAGCATGGGAAACTGAAAATCCTTGACTTAGGATAAGCACTACTTAACACACTGATGTTTTAGTTGTTGCTATCAACATTACTCTCATACTAAATCCAAAACACAGCATTATACCAGCTACTAGGAAGAAAATTGACTCTATCCCAGCCGAAACAAGGACAGGTATATAGATTTTGAGTTCATATGGTTATTGTTAGAATTTTTACTCTTCATCACTGTGTTCTCCAGCTCTGTAACAGCAGAAAATGAAATACCACATTTTCATTTTGGTGCACACTCTATACTATATATATACACACTATAGTGAATTTATTTCCCTTACAGGTTCAAATGTTTACTTGAGAAGAGAGCTTATTTGTTGGGGAGACAGTGTGAAACTGCGTTACGGTAATAAACCTGAAGACTGCCCATACCTCTGGGCACATATGAAAAAATACACTGAAATCACTGCCACGTATTTCCATGGTGTTCGTCTTGACAACTGTCACTCAACACCTATTCATGTAGCTGAGGTACGCAAAATTAAGCATGTTTGTAATAAAGCAGCTTCTGTCTCTGAAATAAGTCCTGCACTGTTGCTACAAAATCTGCAGGATCTACATGGCAGAGCTCAGGTGTGAATGAATCTTCCTTATAGCATAAGCAAGGTTTCTTGACTGGTGATGTTTAGATATTGTTTCAGCTACTTTAAACAGTTAATAGAGTGGTGTAGCTATTGTATCTTTTAATTCTCTACTTTAGCTGAAATATTGCGGATGCGGGTGGACCTGGCTAACTTTTCCCTCATGTAGCTATGGACTTAGTGCAATGACTGCCAGTATCCGGTATGTCAGTTTTAGCTGGGGTCATTGCCAAGACTTGGTTAAAAGTCTTAGTGTTTCTTTGCCATATATATTTTGCTATTGGTGAATTAAACAGGAAGTGGTTTACTTCCCAGAATTTAAAAGTTGGTAAAGAACATCTGCAAAAAGTTTAGTCTGGCAGGCTTATTGCTAAGATTAGTGCTTATTGTTTACCATGGAGCTGACTACATCCAGAAATGGTACTTATTTAGTAAATTAGCTTTGAATAGATTTGAGTAGTGCAGCTTGTTAGTGCTTAGTCTTAGCTTGGTTACAGAGCTTATCTAAATCTATGAAGAGCTCTCTAAAACAAGTTGATTTGCCCGCACAACAGTTGTAAGTGGCTCTTAAATGCAGCCATTTCAAAACTTCTGCCATTATTTCATTTATTGTTACTATTTTTGGAATGGTAACTTCAAATGCTTTAGCTGAAGTCTTCATCAGATTTCTTACCTTAACAGGTATCTCTTTTATCCAGCCTTTGTTCTTGCATTTTGAGTTAAAATTTTGTTTAAAAATGAAGTTGTAATTAGCTTAAAGTCTTCAGAGAATTTCCTAGAATTACTCAGTCCATAAATAATCTCTGTAAAATATAAACATGGTTTTATGAAACTCACCTGTTATTAATATTTTTAATGAACTGCATATATGAATGACTCCTTTATGTTTGGTTAACATTCATGTTAATGATTGCATATACATAGCTGACAATGGATGTCTTGCATTAAAAATGTATTATGATCTATAGGAGATGCTAGCAACAGCCAGATCAGTCAGACCTAATCTTTATGTGATAGCTGAACTCTTCACGGGCAGTGAGTACATTGACAATGTTTTTGTCAACCGCCTGGGAATTACCAGCCTGATTAGAGGTACAATAAGCAGTTGAAAATTATGTAGGATTGTCGTGTATGGTTTGGAGTTTTTAATGTGAAACTAACATTGGTATGCTTTTCTTTTATTTTTCTTACATATTCATGTTCTTTGCTTATGCAATTACCTTTTCTTCTTCATGTTCTATTTAACTTCTCCTGTGTTGTATGCTAATTCTTGATTTTGCTTATGTTTGTGTGTCCTTCTGTGTAACAACTTTTTTTGTTCCTTAATTTTGGCTTTCTGTTTCTTTGCTGCATGGCATTTTCCTATTGTCCAATCCCTGCCTAGCTTTGAAACTTGTCCTTTTTTGTATCTACCTTTCCCCTTTCTGTGGCTTTTTTGGCTGTGCTTTTTGCAGTACATGCTGGACACAGCTAGAAAATTGCGAGCCAATTTGTATGTAGTGGCTGAACTGTTCACAGGAAATGAGGAGCTGGACAATATCTTTGTGAATAGGCTGGGCATTACCTCCTTAATAAGAGGTAGGCTTGCTGTGTGTGTGGTCTCTTTCCAACGAGAGATTATAGATGATGTGCTTTTTCCAAGGAAAAGGTTTCTTCTGGATTATGCACTTTTAATTTCATACTCCATGTAATCAGAAGTACAGTTTTTGTATTGCGACTCTTGTGATACTCAGCAAAAAATACAGTACTAGCTGTAAAATAAGAGAAGACATCCTGCATTAGTTTACAGAAGGTTAAATATTTCACTCTTATTCTAGCGAGAGAAAAAGTTGTAGCACAGTTCTGCTATGCAAGTGCTGCATCATGTCTGATTTTTGTTGCATGAGTTTCTTAAAACCTATGAGAAACAGTTTCAGATCTCTGCTTTTTTCCTCCCTTTTTTCCCTTAGCTTTCTCTACCTTAATGTATTATAGTAAACTGGATACTCCAAGTTTGTGTATCCACATTGGAGAATATAGTTATATGTGGTTTTTTTTTTTTTTTTTAATGATTGAACACACCAAAATAACACCTGTAAAATGCTGCATTAACATCTTTGTACATGCTGTACTCTATGGTAGTTATTCTTATGCAAATACTTACCTATTTTGTTCTTTAGAGGCAATGACTGCTTATAATAGCCATGAAGAGGGAAGGTTAGTTTATCGTTTTGGAGGTGAACCTGTTGGCTCTTTTGTTCAGCCACGTTTGAGGCCTTTGATGCCAGCTATTGCTCATGCACTGTTTATGGATATTACACATGATAATGAATGTCCAATTCAGGTGAGCACCTAAACCAAAAACCAAAGTTTACGTTTAATGTTTTCTGAATTGATATTTCTGAACCATGGGAGGGCTTGGTGCAATCTGGATGTTTTTCCTGAGCAATATTTAGGAAAAATGTGTTTCAGATCTTCAAGTTTTCATGCAGAGAATAAAATTTTATAACAACTCCCTCTGACATTCAAGATTTTGTCTTTCAAGGGAAAAAGTATATAAAGCTACTTAATGAGCTGGTTTGATTCTTTCATTCCAGCTACTATAAGTAGTTCTGTCTCTGCTTGTTAACCTGGTCTCCTAAGCTCTTGTTTTACAGGAGAGAATGAGAGAGAGTGGTGGGAATTGGAGTGCTTATTTTTGAGGGTTTCTTCTAAGTTGCTTTTGTTGGTGCCTTTGTAGTAATTTTTTTCAATAAATCTATTGTGATTGGGAAAACGATGATCATGTGATTAGCAACTCCTCTGTTAAACTGAGTGTATCTTCTGTATGCTGAATTGGGAGGGATGAATTATGTCTTTGTTTCACTATTTATTACCCATTTATTTTTTAACATAGCACCGATCTGCATATGATGCTCTTCCTAGCGCAATGATTGTTTCCATGGCATGCTGTGCTACAGGAAGCACCAAAGGCTATGATGAACTAGTACCACACCAGGTACATGTTTACAGTTTAACTCCTAAGTTACTTTTAAAAACGTAAACTTTATTCTTGTCCGAGGACATATATTTTAACATGGTTTATTTGAAATCCCAAGCAGTTTACTAGCTGGCATTACTTCAGATTGTCCAATTTCATATGAAATTTGAATTGATTATATAGTTGCGACCTCCAGCTGTTTGTTTTTTTTTTTTTTTCCCAGAGTAGTTGATACTTGCTTAAATCTTAATTTCTTTACAGATCTCTGTGGTATCCGAAGAGAGGTTTTATGCAAAATGGAATCCAGCAGCACACCTGACTTCTGGTGAAGTTAATTTCCAAACAGGAATTCTAGCAGGAAGGCTGGCCATAAACAGGCTGCATCAGGAGCTGGGGGCTAAAGGTTTTAACCAGGCAAGAAGTGAGGGTAACACTGCGATTTCTCCATGTTTATGTTCTGAGTGAGCACAGTTGCAATGGTATGTCTTTTCTAGGTGTATGTAGATCAAGTTGATGAAGATATAGTGGCAGTGACAAGACATTGCCCTAACACACACCAGTCTGTTGTGGCTGTAAGTCGAACTGCCTTCAGGGATCCTAAAACTTCCTTCTACAGTAAAGAAGTACCTGAAATGTGTATCCCAGGTAATCAGATTTCTTTTCAAGAGATGGCAGGTGTACAAAAAATTCAAGTTATTCTAATTCCATACTTTTTAACTTCAAACACATGAAATCAATATGAGAACTTTCAGTATATGACACTCCTCCTATATGTACTAATATGTATGCACCAAAAGTGGTTAAAGAAGCAACAACAAACTTACGTTGCTTAGGGTTTTCAAAGGCATTCATATTGAGTATACTTCCTGCTGTAAGCTCCCCGTGAGGGTGTGGTTTTGTTTACTGTCTTGTTTGTGAACTGGTAAGAAATAGTTAACAGCAAGATGGTTAATTGTACAGAGTTGGGGGGATTACTATTTATTAAGGGTTATACTGGGGAAAAAGTACAACATTTCGTATGTTGTATGTATGAATAAAATACAACTTTGTGCTGCATAAGTTAATATAAAGATAATATATAGGTAATACATACATAATATTAATTAAATATGCAAAGTATTTACTATACTTAATAGTAGCAAAGTCTAATGACTTCTGCACATTACCTGGACATATTTCTGAAGAGAAGCTTTCCAGACTGGCTTTTTGAGTATACTTGGTTCTTTGAGTGCATGTGTGTGCCTGTTTTAAAATCAGTCACATTATATGTTAAGACATTTACAAGTGGCTGCAAGGCTTGTATACTTTAGTTTGTAGATTACTGAAAGGATAGAGAAAATTAGAATATTTGAATATTAATAATAAGTTGTTACGCTTTGAAGATAAACCATCTGTAGCTGCAGTTTGGAAACCAATCTAATACAGTCTCCTAAAAGATAATAAGGAAACTAACAGAGCTGGTAATCAGTAAAAGAGAGGTTGTGACTTACTAATTGTTGACTGATTTTATGGTTAACTTACTAAAAATAACAAAATTGCAGTTTTAAATAGAATACAGCCAATGAACGTGTAATGAATGTTATAGGATATTTAAAACACTTCCCCATATGTGCTGTCACGTTTGGTTGTTCTTTAGCTGTACAACAGAGACTTGTATTTTGAATATTTAGGTTTTTAGTTTTAGGTTTTGCTTCATGTTTTCAAAAGAATCACTTTTCATTTAAAGTATCTTAACAGCTACAACATGATTTAACTTTTCCTAGGAAAAATAGAAGAAGTAGTACTTGAGGCTAGGACTATTGAGAGGAATGCTAGTCCTTACAAAAAAGATGAACGTTTTATAAATGGATTGCCTAATTTCACAATGGAACTCAGAGAGCATATTCAGGTAATTAGTCTCCTTCACCCATGTTCTGATGTAATATTTTGTAATTTGTGATATTTTATATTAGAAAAAAGACATTGAATTTCAGTTGCAAATGTGTTTTCTTTTCTAAGATTAAAGACAGTAAAATTATAAAGCAAGCTGGAACTGCCATAAAAGGGCCAAATGAATTTGTTCAAGAAATAGAATTTGAAAAATTAACACCAGGAAGTGTAATAGTATTCAGGTACGTTATTGTAATTGCCAAATGGCTGTGTTAGTTCAAATAGAATGATAGGATTCTTTGTTTTGAGACTTGAGAATAGTTACTGTACGTGCTACATTTCTACAAGTTATGTGTTCATGTTTACAGAGTTAGTCTTGACCCAAAGGCACAAGAGGCTGTTGGTGTACTCCGCAATCATTTGATCCAGTTCAGCCCTCATTTTAAATCTGGAAGTCTTCCTGATGATCATTCAGCACCTATATTAAAAATATTATTTTCTTCGTGAGTATTCTTTAAGTTTCTGAAGTAGAACCAAGAGCGCTACAGTGGGAGTGAAGAACAGTCTGTAAACTTAAAGTGAGGAGGTTTTGGGGGGTTTTTTTTGTTTGTTTGTTACTACGGATGGATTTGGATTGTCAGAGTGCAATAAAAACTCTGAGATACTCTTTTTTTTATATGTATAATACAAAGCAGGGTTAATACTTAAGAACTTCCCGGGCTCTTTTGTTCACGTTGTGTGTAATTGCTGCTTAAAGTAGACTTAATAACATGGAATGCTTGTCAGTGTTGGCGTATGACTGTTCGGGGTTTGTACTTAATACTGTGTTTCTAAATAAATACTGAAACATCTGAGCACAACATCTCGGAACATCTGAAAAATCAAGCTCTTAATTTCCAAGATTAAGTGGTGAGAGAGTTGTGTATGTATTTGATTATTTTAATGTAAGTCTAGAATTGTTTGTGAAATCGTTTCTCTATTTCCCTACTAATGTTGCTTTTGGATTTGGAAATTTTTTTTTCTCCACTGTTTTTTCAGTATTGCATCTAAACTAACTTTGGCTGACCTAAATCAAGTACTGTATAGGTGTGAGGCAGAAGAACAAGAAGATGGTGGAGGTTGTTACAATATACCAAACTGGTCACCGCTGAAGTATGCAGGCCTCCAAGGTAATAGTTTCAGCATTCTTTTTCCTGTCAAGAAAAAAGTAAAATAGAGCTGCTCAATCTAGATCATGCTTTAATGCTGTTTCTTGGCTAGTTCCGTTGTTTGGATAAAAACTAGTAAGTTTTTTCTGCTTGACCATGCTACTAATCAGTGTTGTACCCGGGAAATCACATACTAAAAACCCCTCTCTCTTGATACTCTGGGCTGCAAAATTAAGTTTCAATAGGTGTTTTAACACCAATGTCCTTGCTTTTAAAATAAAAAGAAAATACATATACCTCCAGTGAAGAGTCACATTAATTAAACCCTAGGCATTACTAGATTACTGAGGAGTGTTGATAATTTATCAAATGTATGAATTCCATCATGCTAGTTACTCACACACAATGATTTTCATAACTGTCTAGGAGGTATGCTGAGGAAACTAAAATTGAGTTGTATCCTAACTCATTCTGCAGATCAAGAGAGGTAATACAGTTAAATCCAGTTAAAGCATCTGTGGCTGTGTACATTTTCATCCAGAATTGTACTTGCTGTTTGTGATAATGGTGTGTCTTTTAATACAGAGTTGGGTTTGTATCTTCAGGGTTAATGTCAGTGATGGCAGACATTAGACCAAAGAATGATTTGGGTCATCCATTTTGTGATAATTTAAGATCTGGAGACTGGATGATTGATTATGTCAGTAATCGTCTGATTTCACGTGCAGGAGCCTGTGCAGAAGTGAGTAAAAATACTTATTTGGTGACTTTGGGGTTTTAAATTACTAGTTTGTTTCCTTTTCAATTACTGGTATATTTTTAAATTCAGTCTGTCTATAACATCTTTCTTGTCTAGGCAATTTCTTTCAGGAGATTAAACTGTTAATGTGGTGTTCTTCCCCCTCCTCAATCCTATTTAAGAATGGACTGCAAAAGGGAAGTGAAAAATATGTAGGGCATGGAGGGGTTGTTAGCTCTTACATAAAGGCCTGCAGGGGTCCTTCCCTGTTTATTACTTTTCCTCAAATAAAAATGAAGTAACCTTTTTTTTTTTTTTAAGTACTTTCAAAAGAGGGCCTAAATACTACTAAGGCGTACATGATTACGATACAGTTATAGTAAGATTGCAAGTCAAGAACTGAGAGGATAGGAATTACTGAGGTTCAAATTACCTGTATAGCTGTATTACAATACAGTCCTTTTCTTTCTTTGTCATATTTTATTTTTCTGAACAGCAATTGCTTTATTCATTTCACAAGATGAAGACCTGATTTGGATAACTTACATAATGAATATAATAAAGGCTTTAGCATTCTTACTTCATTTTGTTCCTGAAGTCAAGTGTAGTGATATAAAGCAGAATGGATAAAGCAGTCTAATGTTGTACTGAAGCAAATGCTGAATCTGACCTCAGACGGAGCTTTTCTAGAAAGGAAGTTAGTCTGATACTTGCCAGAGTTACTGCTCTTCAAAGACTATTGCTTATTTTTTCTGTGTATTTTTTTTTTTAATTCTTAATTTGTAGTGTCTCATTCTGTTTTGCAGAAAATATAAAGTAACTATAGCTATACTGAAGTCACATGAAACTAAACTTTACAATTTCACTGTTTACATAAGTAACTTTCCCTTCATAATTTCCAGGTTAAAAGTATGGCGTCATCATGTAATATATTGACACATACTTTCTTCATCTGCGCAGTCTTCATCTGCAAGGTTTAAATCTTTAGTGACTTTCTAGTAGGTTGTCATGATGTTCTTTAACAGTACTAGAAGGAGAGAGGAGAAATACTTCCCAGGTGTCAAACATTTTGCGTGACACAAGGATGGTGAAGCTCCAGAATCCTGAGTCCTAGACCCAGCTCTGCAGCCACTTTCACTGGTGGCCATACATAATTTAGCCTTCTGATAATTTTTCTATCCCTAGTCTCAAGCTTCATCTCTTCAGTCCTGTCTTTTTAAGCAATGAGAAACCTCCTTCCCATATTTGGGTCATAGTGATGCCTTTTGAGTTGCAGCTTTCCTTTAGTTTTAATAACTTTTTGTGATAATTTTTTTTTCCTACAAGACTAGCAAAATATAATCTCTTTCTGTAGTTGGTGTTCTTGCCCATTTATGTCATAGTACAGATATAGTACAGATTTTTCCCTACTACTTTTCTTAGAGTTCATCTCTCAGCTGAAATTTTGGAGCGGGAGGGTACAGCAATTCTACCACAAATACCTAGCATGGACAACTATTTAGACGTGAATGGTTGCATGCATTAGTGCTGTTATTAATAACTGAAGATGGCCTCATCTTTGTGGTGGTCAAGCATAACTTGGGTGTAATAAATGTACAAAGTGTGACACTGTCCTGGTTTCGGCTAGGACAGAGTTAACTTTCTTCCTAGTAGCTGGTATAGTGCTGTGTTTTGGATTTAGTAGGAAAAGAATGTTGATAACACACTGATGTTTTCAGTTGTTGCTAAGTAGTGTTTATACTAAGTCAAGGATTTTTCAGCTTCTCCTGCCCAGCCAGCAAGAAGGCTGGAGGGGCACAAAAAGCTGGGAGGGGACACCATCAAGACAGCTGACCCAAACTGGCCAAAGAGCTATTCCATACTATATGACATCATGCCCAGTATATAAACTGGGGGGAGTTAACTGGGAGGGGGGATCGCGGCTCAGGAACTAACTGGGCATCGGTCAATGAGTGGTGAGCAATTGCATTGTGCATTGTGCATCACTGGTGGTTTTCTTTTTTCTTTTGTTGTTGTTTGGTTGGTTTTTTTCCCTTCCTCCCCCTCCTTTTTGTTATATTCCTTTTCATTACTATTATTGTATTTCATTATTACTATTGTTAGTATTATATTTTACTTTAGTTATTAAACTGTTCTTATCTCAACCCACGAGTTTTACTTTTTTTTTTTTCCCCTCTTTCTTCCTCCTCACCCCACTGGGAGGGGGAAGGGGGAAGCGGCTGCGTGGTGCTGAGTTCCTGGCTAGGGTTAAACCACGACAGACACATACTTTAACTAGATGGATCCTGAAAGCCCTGGTTTTTGAACCCTAACGTTATCAAGTTCTAATTATATTGTATTTTAATAGGTTGGTAAATGGTTGAGCGCCATGTTTGTCTACCTAAAGAGAATTCCACGTTACCTCATCCCATGTTACTTTGATGCCATATTAGTGGGTGCATACACAACGCTTCTGGATGTGGGATGGCATCAGATGTCTAGGTATGCTTGGCATGTCAGGGCTATAGAGGTATCTGTATATATTTGCACCTTTTAAATTTTATCTGCTGGAGAATGTAGTTTGAATATTTTCATAGTCGTCCAATGTAGAAGGGTAAAATTGGTAGTGAATATCAAATCCATCTTCTGACGGTGGTGGTTTGGAAGGTTGAGAGTTCAGATGTCTATCCAGGGTTTGAATTTATAACTACTGTTGGCATTGTGCAGTAGGAGGAAGAAAGCTTAAGCCAGCATTTCTTTGCCTGGCTTCAGAAACTTTTTTTGCTATAACTTTAGTACAACTGCAATGATTCCTTAAAGTTCAGGGAAAAGAGAAAATACCAGATGGTAATTGATGCTGATGCTTTGTTCAACATTTCTTTTCTAACACTGCTAAATATCCTTCATTATCTGAGCACTTTGCTTAGTTCTTCAAATAACTGTTTAATCTGCAGTGTCTGCTTCTCCTTTGTTCCTTGGAAAGGGAAGGGAGATTGATTTAATGGAGGCTTTATTCTAGCTATGAACATTCTGAACAAATCAGTATTGTTTTGTAAAAATACAGATGTTAAAATAGGAATAGAATTTGGTAAGGCTGTGAAATCATGTGGAAAGTAGTATATTTTATGAAAAAATGCTTGGAGATGAACTAGTCAGGAATGCAGGTTGCATTATTTTAGACAATATGTTAACTGATTTATTGATTTACAATTTTTTATATATATGAGTATATAAAAATGTGGCAATCTTTAATAATACTGACTAGGTTTGACAGAAACTTTTGTTCATAGTAAAATACGTTTTATCATATTTTCAAGGTCTTAGGTCTGTATGTAGGCATCAAGTAAATCAGACTAATTTCTTTTTTTTTTACCCTTTTCCCTAGAAGTATTTGACATAAACACTCCCATTGGCATTAATAAATTAAAATTTAAGGCTAACATTGGGCACTCATTTTGGGGAAAAAAGTAATTTACAAATTAAATCTTAAGTACAAAATTAGTTAATGCAAAATACTAATACTAACTCATTGTTTATGTTTGTTATGCATAATACTTACAATAGTCTTCTGTAAATGAAAAAGGGTGCATTTTATAGACTGATACTGCTGAATATAAAGTTATTTTAATTTAATTATGTTGAATTACAGCTTTGTGCAGAATGGATCAACATTTGTTAAACATCTTTCCTTGGGTTCAGTCCAGATGTGTGGGATAGGAAAATATTCTTGTCTGCCAGATCTGTCTCCTTCCTTACATGATGTTCCCTATAGGCTGAATGAGATTACAAATGAGAAAGAACAGTGTTGTGTTTCCTTGGCAGCTGGTAAGTGAGGACAACATTTTAAAAAAAAAAAAAAAAAAAAAAAAAAAAAAAAAAGTCTTCCAAAATAGTTAACCTGTTTTTAGTAACTATATTAAAATTGTCTCCATTGTGCTTGGGATCCATATGTCAGCAACCATGTATAAAATGTAGGTAGCAGTTTTCCTCACTTTTCCCCTGTGTTTTAACTTCTGTTTAAGACAAAGATTTGCCCATATTAAAAATATGGGAGTTTTGTCTAGCAGTGCTCCTTGGGGATAAGCATTTTGTTACTGCTCGTGGGGGGTGGGAGGAGGAGCTTATAAACACTTTATTTAGAGACATTTTTAGCTGTATCCACTTTTCTCATATATGGAGGTCCACAAGTATATGCTCTTTCTTTCCAGAAGACTTGCTTGAGATAAATATACTTAGCGTAATAGGTTTTAGTTTATCTTTTTTAAACATGAATTTAAGAACGGAATTGTAATGGAGTACAAGGGTGAATTTGTTGTTTACAAGTTCTCAGAAAAAGAAAGAACCATTAGCAGACCGGAAGAACACCTGATCTGAAACCGTCTCCAGAAGGAAAGAGCATAAAAGCAGTCAGCAAATAGTGTTTATACCTCCGAATGTTGCCAGCATCTGGCAGTCTTCTAATTGGGCACTTTGCTATGTCAAAAGTATTATCTTCTGTGTTTAGTGGCTTAGAATGAATTTATTTTTGTTCTGAGTTGGCCCATTCCTTTTCTGAAACCATAGAAACTTTTAACATCCACAGATTCTATGGCATCTGTCTCACTGGGGTGTTTATTTTCTTCTTCTTTTTGCCGTCTATCTTTCTGTCATGGAATTTTACTGCTTTTAGTTTCTGGTTTTTGGTAACATTCCATTTGGCTACTTTAGTGTTACCTAGAAGCACAGAGGCACAATGTTCCCTTAAATTGGTTGTAAAGATTAATTATACTGAAGGGTTTGGTTTTAAATATTCCCTTCACGTATTCACTGGTAGTTGTGTCTGAGATTTTTATCTGGTATATGGATTATCGTTCTCAAGTGCTGTTGCCATATAGCATAAAATTGCAGAGATGTGGAGGCCATATTTGAGTATTAGCTAATACTTTGGAAAAGTAAGTGATAGAAGTTAAAATGTTGTTCTATCAAGCATGCACAAGAGACTGCTGTTTTGAAACTTTACCATGTGGAATTTTTTGTTTGATAGATTGAAAAAGTTAATAAATGGAAGAAAAGACAAAGATGGACCTTACTGTTGTAATTGTTATGCTTTATCAGTCAGAATCATTCTTAAAGTTACATGTTATAATGTCTGCAGTAAGATGTAGTTCTAGAAGCTGCTGGAAAAGAGAAGCAAGATTCCTTTTATAGTGGCTGAGAACAATTTTGGGCTGAAGAAATTCATAGCTCTCCAGTCTTATCCCCTTTATGCTACTGAGATGGCACAGCTCTCATACATAAACTCTTGCCAACAAAGCGTTATAAATCTTGTCATAGTTCTGGCTTTTTGTTTGTTAGTTTTCTTTCTGCTTCTTTTAATTAGAGGATGGCACTTGGTTAAGTTACAAAGTGATTTAATAAAAATTTAAATGTGACTTACTGATATGAGAAATTCTGTTGTGTGATCTTGAAATTCTAGAAGATACTGTTCTAAAATGAGGTTTTATTTCATTTCATGTTATCAAGAACTTGGTCTAGAAGATTTTACTTTAAATATCTTAATCTAGGAAAATTATAAATGTGAATATATTTTTACTTCTGGTTATTTTGTACGTAACGTGTGCTTGGAGATGTCTGCCATATCAATAAATGAGATGAACAATGACATTTCTTTTTAGGTTTACCTCACTTTTCTTCTGGAATTTTTCGCTCTTGGGGAAGAGATACCTTTATTGCACTTAGAGGTCTAATGTTAGTTACCGGGCGCTATCTAGAAGCAAGGTGAGACTGACTTATTCTTAGTTCGTATTGGTTTTGCAGGTAGTTAGGAAAAAGGCATGCTCTCAAAACCTGAGATGACACACAAGCTGTTAGAAACACTTGATGTGCAGTATAAAACTTCAGTGGCCTTAGACAGATTTGGGAGTTCTCTCTAAGTGGAATTAAAAATACTACTTAAATAATTCTCTTTTGCTTTCTTAGCACTGATATGAAGCTGATGTTCTGTATAGATAAGGTAGTTTTAACCCCTGTAACACTACTGCTTGTCGTTAAACAAAGTGATTGTGTTTCACATGTACTTGCATCATTGTTACTGAGCAATAATTTCAAAATTACTTATTTAAAAATTTGAAGTAGCAAGAGAATACTATTTTAATCAGAAAGGTATGATTGCATGTTTGTCGTGATTTTTTTTTTTTTTTTGGTAACTGCTAGTATGTGTCTGTTAATACTAGAAATCAGCTAATTGTGAATTGTTACAATCTGAATCTGTTTGTAAGTGTTTAACCTGACAAATGAGCCAGATGTAAGCCAGATCTATTGATTTGATATTTCCATTAATCTTTTAACTTGGGTGGAGCTCACCACATGATACAAACATAAAAATTAGTTGTTTTAAATTAGCGTGTGTTTATGCTGTTGTACATTTGGCCAACTATTACCTTTCTCATGCAGTAAGATCTGCAGTCTACTAGTACATTTATATTCCCTTTTAAAGCTAGTTGGAATCCATGTTTTCTGCAAGGTATGCGCAACGGTTCTCAAATGAAACTTCTCATAACCTCAGTTGCTGTCACCTCTCTGTATTTTAATAGGAAATTCCCATCAACTCCTGCCCTCCATCCCCATTCCACTCCACCCATCAGAATGGATACCAGGGTAATCGTAAACAACGTCAATAAAAACCTTCCCTGTGACTTCAGTGGGATTTGGATTTAGGCTCTACATCACTACCTATGAAAAAGCAAACTAGCTTTTCCATATTAGCAGATGTTGTATGTTTTGTACAAACTGATTTAAATATATTCATGTTGCGGAATTTGTAGGGAATAGGTAACTTTTTATTGCAAAAGAAGTTCATGCTAAGTGAAGTAATCTAGCTTTCAGCAGCAAACTTTTGGCATCTGTCTTTAAGATCCTGTTTGTCTCCTTGACTTACCTTGCTATTAAGGTAAACTTGTATGCTTTGTACTTAATACTTGGTCCAATAATGGCCTTGAAAGTAACTTAATCAAGACTGTGTTTTTCTTTTGTTCTAGAAACATCATTTTAGCGTTTGGTGGGACTTTAAGACATGGACTCATTCCCAATCTGCTTGGCCAGGGGACACATGCCAGATACAACTGTCGTGATGCTGTATGGTGGTGGCTTCAGTGTATCCAGGACTACTGTAAAATTGTTCCAAATGGATTAGACATTCTCAAGTGTCCTGTTTCTAGGATGTACCCAAGAGATGACTCTTCTCCTCAGCCTGCAGGCACTATGGTAAAGATCACTTCTGATTTAAGTATTTAACACAACTATACATTTTTTAATGAAAGGATGTAATTTTTCTCGCTACAAGAACCTGTCGCTATCTGTTGTTTATGGTGAAATTTGATTATAGCACAAGAATTTCATATTTTAGGCACTTCTCACTACATCTGCATCACATGATTAGACAGGTGCAGGGGGTTGGGGTTGGAGAAAAAATTTCCATCAGCTTCTAAATTTTTTCTTTGCTTTTTGTCTTGAAAAAATGTTTATATTAAAAATTGTATACAATGTATTGCCATTGACAAAGATGCTATTGAAAATGTTAGATGCTTTTCTTTTGAAGTATCATAAACTAGAGGCTAGGAATTGCTACTATTTGCACACTAGGTAGAGCCTTTCTACTCATTTTTCATCTTGCCTTTCACATATCATGCAAACATGCAATCAATCTAGGATCAGCCACTTTATGAAGTAATACAGGAAGCAATGCAACGACACATGGAAGGCATAAATTTCCGAGAAAGGAATGCTGGTCCACAGATAGACCAAAACATGAGAGATGAAGGTAACATATATAGAACACTTGCTATGCAATTCAAAAGATGAAGCTTGTATTTTATACTTCTTTTTCTCTAGCTATTGAGTATATTTTTTAAAAATTGATTATGTTTAATGCAACTAAAACTATATTACTTTAAATACATTTAATGTTTAAAAAGTGCCTAATTGATTGTTTATTATCAGCAACTGTTTATATGTTGTGGTACAAGTTATCTTTAAATAAAAGTTCACTTCAAGTACAGTTGCCTTCAGAAACCCACCTCAGATCTCTTGTTTGGAGCTTTTTTTTTTTTTTTTTTTATTTAGGAGGTTTGGGCTGGGGGGAGCAGATGGGGTTTTGTTCTGTTTAAAATACAGACTTCACATGTGATATTCTTGCTTGGCAGGTTTTAATGTAACTGCGGGTGTTGACCGTGAAACTGGCTTTGTCTTTGGAGGGAACCGCTTCAATTGTGGCACTTGGATGGATAAAATGGGAGAGAGCGACAGAGCTCGCAACAGAGGAATTCCAGCTACTCCAAGGTACAAAATCCAGGCTTTTGAGGGGGATTTTTAAACTTTTTTTTTTAACTGAAATTCTTCTGCAGAACTACTATGTCTGCTATTAACACATCTAAGAGGTGATCTCTCAAATGTTCTAAATGTTTCTGCGTACTAAAATGTTAACGGTAATGTTTTTCTTTGTGCTCATTTGAAGAAAAAAGGTGTGTTCTTAGCAGGTGAAGCCCTCAGCTTCTGGCATGGTCTTAGCTCCTGCAAAGAGCTGACTTTTCAATTCAAGTAGTAAAATGTAATTTAGGAAAAAACTGTATACTTGTAGTACTAGCAGTACTTTGTTATTTAGACTTCTTGTAGGAGATATCTATTGATAATTGTTGTGTTGTTTGAATACTTCTTATTTAGAATTCAAAAATATCTACAACATCTAAGTTTTTAAAGTTGAGAATAAATATTTTAAAAATAAGCTCTTTACTATGCGCTAGCAAACTGCTGCAGGCATCCTTACTTGAGTTTAGTACAGCATCAGTTTCAAATAGATTGCCATCTGTGGGTGAGAACTGAAGGAAAACATTATCTTACTTGACAAGTCAGGCATTTTAATTGGGAACCAAGAGAGGTTGAGGTACCTGCCCTAGAGAGGCTAAATCGGTGATGCTGGAGAAAAACTTTACATCAAGCAGGCAGTAAAACTCGATATGATATAATATGAAATTTATGCATATGGTGATTATCTGAATGTCACCTGAAAAAAGAAACAAGTCCAAGAAGTGCATTTAGTGCTTATTTTAATGCTTCACTTTTGACTTGAGTGATCTGTTATGGTAGAAATACTACCTAAGGTACCAAACTGTATGTGCAGATGAGAACCTCTGTATTGAACACAGTTTTAACATCAGAGGACCAAGTTGTTTGGGGCTGATCTTTTTTTCATGTTCTTAATTACTGGTATACAATTATCTTTAATCTGTGCAAATTAGCTAGGTATGAGAACACCACTTTAAATTATTCTATTGTACAGAAAAAAAGTATCTGTTAGCCAGTTTACAATCAAGCTCTTTCCCTGACTGTTATCTGATAGAAAACCTCACCTGTTTTCCACCCTTTCCTTTATTGTTTCTTCATGAGGTAGAATCCTACTGATCTAAATAAAATTAAATTGACACAGTCTGCTTATGCTAATGTTCTCTTCTATTATTCTTGGCCCTTGATGAAAGTCAAAAGTACCCTATAAAACTGAGTGTGCCTAAAAGTGGCAGATAAGCTTTAGCATAGATAAAGTGAAGATATGCATCTAGGGGAAAAATCGTCTAAACCATGCGTACACAATGCTGTCAGAACTGAGCTACAACACCGGAAGGAAATCTGAGTCACTGGTAGCTTTCTGAAATCATATCTTAGTGTACAACAGCAGCCAAAAAAAGCTAATAAAAAATAATAATACTGGGTGTCATCAGTAAAGGTTTTTAAAACAAGACAGAAGGCATCATTCTGCCTCTTTGTGAAACCTTGCACCTGCAAGATGCACTTGTATCTTGAGTATTATGTGTAGTGCTGGTCTCAAGAAGGACATAATAAAGGGTGGTACAGAGAAGGGCAGCTAAAACTCAAAGGGATGGAGTAGCTGCCTTGTAAGGAGAGACTGGATGTCTAAGGACTCTTCATTTTCAAGAGAATATGGGTGAGAGAGGTATGACTGAAGTTTAGAAAATCATGACAGTAGTGATGATGATGGAGCTGTTATTCACAAAACACTGCAGTACTGTAGAACTTTGGGATGCTGCTATAGGAGAAATAGGGGAATAGTAGGAGAGCAGGGAAAAATTAAGTGGCTAAATAAGATACAGATTACTTTTTTTTTTGGTTACTTATTGAACTTTAGCCTTCTTAAATTAATTCTTGGGCTTTTTTTTGTCATTATTATTTTAGAGATGGCTCTGCTGTGGAAATTGTTGGCCTGTGCAAGTCGGCTGTTCGCTGGTTGCTGGATTTATCTGGGAAAAATGTGTTTCCATTCCGTGGAGTCACTGTAAAAAGACATGGTAAAAACAGGCACATCTCATAATTGTATTGCAATTATGAGTATAAAAATAACTAAAACAATGAAATCGTGGCCGTATAACATCAGGGGTGATTATCAAACTACTCAAGAAGGTTTAGGGGTAAAAGAGGAAAAACTTGAGAAAGTATCTTGTATGATTAAAATTTTTTGTTACTACAAAAATTTATTAAGAATTGATATTGTCTTGTCAATATTTCAGATATTTTATTCCATCTATTAAGGTGTGGATTACAAAGGAATTTTGGAGCCTAAATACCATTTCTCAAAATGGATATAAGCGATAGGATTATTATGTATTATGATGATATACATCATTCATTACAAGAATGCTAAGTAAAATGACAAGAGACGCTGCGCTTTTTTCTTTTTTTTTTTTTTTTTCAATATTCACAACACAGAAAACCACTTCTTGTGAATATTTACATAAATATCTTTATATGTCCCTTATGTTTCAGAGGGATACTGCTCTGGTTACAAAGTTACTTTACTTTGAGCTTACCTGGCCCAAGTGAATATACATGCTGTGTAAAGCCTTTTTACTCTTCAGTAAAGGATAATATTGGAAAACAATTAATTTAATGGTTCTTTTATTCTATTTTAGAAAACGTGAGTGCAAGTGGTTTTGTTTGTTTGTTTGTTTTCCCCCTATCGGTCCTAGACAGTACAGATTCTTAGGTCATGAACTTACCTGTCACTTCAGGATTTCTTAAAATATATGGCTAGAGTCAGACAATTTAGAATTCAGTACACAGCAATATTATAATCCATAGATGTAGAAATAATGTTTTCATCTCTTGTTCCAGAATGGCAAGCAACTTTTTTAGATTCAATTTGATGTGTGTATACTCCCTACTGTTGCTCCCTACTGTTGTTAATCTCATGTAACTGGGTTTAAATTTCATTCATCTACTGCTGAATCTATTTTAAAACCAGCCTTAATTCTTATTTATGATCTGTGCCTTGATTTCTTAACAGGCTTAGTGTTAGAGTTTCTAGGTTTTTTGTTCTTCTGGCAATACCATATTTCAATTTTGGTAGTATTGTCCTTTTTGCTATACTCCAGTTGTAGAATATACAATGTACATATGCAGAATGTACAGTATACTCCTGTACTCACCTAATGTAAAACTAATGTACAATTCTTTACTATTTTTGGTTCTTTCATAAAAGAATTGCTTATTTAAGACGTATGTGTATCTCAGTCAGGAAGTTACCCCTAGCGTAATTCTGCTGACTAAAACCTGATGTTTTTCTAGTAACCTGATGTTTTTCTAGTCTCCTGAAGTTTCAGTGAGCTATTCCTGAGAACTGTAGAATTGGCCTAAACATGGGGAATCACCAGCTGGAGAGAGGTGATCCTAGGTCTGCTCCTGTTAAGTGTTAAGAATTCAGGAAGAGAAAGTTTTTAAGAGTGACAATTATCCTAATGTTTTGACACTCTCTTTGAAGTCTCCAAAATAGCAAGAATATGTATACCAAGTACTATAAAAAAGCTGACATGTTACCATGAAGTGTTTAATTATAAATTTTAAACTTACTCAGTTAAATATTTACTGTAGATCACAGTACCTCATACTGTTTGCTCCTAGCTAACTGCAAGTTAGAAAATGTTGTGTAAAAAAGTTGTGCGTGTGTTGGAGTTGATCTGCAGTATGATTCTACTTCTAGATAATACTTTTTGCAATGCTACTATGGCCTTTATTGTGTTAGGAGTATCTTATGTAAAACTTCAATAAGCAAAACAGTGAAAATAGACATAAGCATAGTTCTGGTGTTACCACTGTGGCTGTTTTCAGAAAATAAAACTTGGATGTAACATCTTGCAGGAAAGGAGGAGACTATCACATATGATGAGTGGAACAGAAAAATTCAAGGACACTTTGAAAGGCTGTTCTTTGTCTCTGAGAACCCAGCAGATCCTAATGAGAAACATCCAAATCTCGTTCACAAACGTGGAATTTATAAGGACAGCTATGGAGCTTCAAGTCCATGGTGTGATTACCAACTCAGGCCAAATTTTACAATAGCAATGGTTGTGGTAAGTGAGGGGGATTGGGGGGAAGCATTGCACTTAAAATTTTCTTTATTATTGAACTAAGCTTGCATTGTAAGGTTCATCTGCATGGCGTTATATCAGGAACATACATTGCTTAGAATGACTTTTTAAAAGCTTTTCTTTTCTATGCTTTTAATGTGGGTCCATCATAGAGTACCTCCTAAAAATACATCCTTGACAGGACTTACCTAAATGAAACTGCTGTCCAGTGTATAGCTAGGATAAATTTGCAGTGTTCACTGTATGCAGAATGTCTTTTAAGGTTAGGTCTGGGAGGTCGCTTTTCCCATCAGATTACCTAAAAAGCATGGGTTGTTTGTCTCTATCGGGTTTGTAAAGAGCTTCAGTAATAATACTTGGCAAGTGTATTTAAAATAAAATAAAAATTAAAAAAGCACTGGATAGCTTCTGTCTTCTTGGTTACTCTGACTTGTGGGTTGCAGAAGTTGATTCAGTAATACAAAACTTGGGCTTTTTGTGGTCTTCTACATTTGTATACACAGTGTTACATGTATACATGCGCAGAGTTTAAATATTTTTTTAAAAAAATGTTTATTATTTTATTAGGCCCCTGAGTTGTTCACACCTGAGAGAGCTTGGAAAGCTCTGCAGATAGCAGAGGAAAAACTGCTTGGTCCATTAGGCATGAAAACCTTAGACCCAGAGTAAGTACAGTAGAGATAAGAATAAGTGTTAATTACAAAACATGACAGTAGAAATTATTTGACATGTGGGGGTAGTATTTCTTTTGTTAAAATCCTCATATATACCTGTGAAATAAGGCTGCAATAAATACTTCCGGAACAATTATTTTGCTGTTCTAAAAGTCCATGCAATTGATTTTATTTATGTAGAAAATCACCAGGTATTTTTGGATGCCATACAGTAAGCAAGTCAAATTTGGTATAATAAAAGATGTTGAATTTGTGTCTTGATACATACTTATATATGATACAGTGTACAGCACTACAGTTTGAGTAAAAGCATAAGGGCAAAATTATGAATTCAAGTAATTCCAAGACTTTAACCATCTTCCTACTAGTTTAAACTGTATTTGGAATTCCACTGTCGTGTAAAATACAGAACGTGGTGGAGACCTCCCTAACTTAACCATCATTAAATGTAAATGCCATGACAAATTTTTGGTTCCCTTCTGCTTTCCATTTTTATGTATCATTTTTGTTAAGGCTTTGTTTGGATAACTTATTTTTTTCTTTCTTGCAGTGATATGGTTTACTGTGGAGTATATGATAATGCTCTTGACAATGACAACTATAATGTTGCCAGAGGTTTTAATTATCACCAAGGACCTGTAAGAGCCAGTTTCTTCAATTTTAGAAAAAGTGCTGTCACCTTTTCAAACTGACCGCTATAATAATAATCTCTTTTCATTCTTTGCTTAGGAATGGCTGTGGCCAATAGGATATTTTCTTCGTGCCAAATTGTACTTCTCAAAGTTGATTGGTCCAGAGATATATGCAAAAACTGTAGTTATGATTAAGAATGTTCTTTCTCGCCACTACGTTCACCTTGAAAGGTAAGACACCAGCTAACAGAGATTCAAAATATTCATTCAGGCTAGTGGTATCCACTATCCAATTACATGTAAAAGTACAGATCTATAATATAAACAGCATCTGTTTTCTACATATAAAGTTCACTGCTATACGTGCTATTGCAGATCTCAAGTCAGATTTCAAGTACAGCTGAGATCTAGTGCTTTTTATAGATTGCAGAATTACTAATACTTACCCATGTGAAGACTGGGTGAAATAAACCTTATGTAAAAATTAGGACCTAATTTCATACAAAAAATGAATTTCAGAAAAAAATGTTGATGAGTTGTTTAAAAAATCACAATATTTCAAAACAACCTGCAAAACAAAATAGTTAAAGGGCTAGTAGTGACAGATTAAAGTTGTGGCAGATAAGCTGATGCAAAATATTGTTAGGATTTCTTGTGTTATGAGGAAACTAGTATGACAATGTTTCAGAATCTTAATAACCTTGATATTCTAAGAAGGCAGAGGAACTTGCTTATGGCCCTTGAATGTTCCTTTGCATTTTGAGTTCTCCCTCTTAAAAACCAAACCACCAAACCCACACTATTTTTCCCCTTTTCATGTCTGTTATATTTTTAATTCTTAAGCATTTGAGACAAATGAAAACAAACAAACAAAACAAATGTCTTGCCCTTGATATCTCTTCCATATAATCTGTTCCGCAGTACTTCAAATATGCATTTATTTGTACCCATAAGAGTAACTCAGTAGGACAGGTCATGACAGAAGGGTTTGTCTGACCACACAAGGAAGAAAAAGGATTTGTTAAGCAACTTTTTGCCTTACGTAGTGTTTTGTCCCAGTGTCTTGTTTTTGGTAGTATTACCAAATAACTTGCAGTTTGGTAACATTCTTGGTTTTTTCTGTCTTATTACTTAAGTAGCGTACTTTTACTCTGTTTTGGTATTTCATTTGTGTACAGAATTATTAATGTAGCAACAGGCTCAACTTATGAGTATTTCTGTATGTATGTTAGTTTGTGGGGTTTTTTATTCCTAGGGAGGAAAAAAAGGCTTACGTAGTCATGCTGTCTTCCAGCTGTTACCACTTTTTAGCAGCACAATCCAGTTTCAAGTGTAGTTTGAATACCATTCAGTTATCTCAAAGATCATTTGTATTCTTCCAACTGCAAATCTATCTGAATGAGAAAGCGGAGCAACATGCCAGTGGTGTAAGTTCAGATATTATTAGTAGCAAAAAGTCTACTTTGAAGGAGAGGCACCCCCACAAAAAACTACAATTCCCAGTTGCACAAAAAAAAAAATTAATTAGATCTCAGTTATTAAAGAACATACTGTGCCTGTAGGACAACAGACCTTTAGTCATGGTTTTCAGTTTCCTACTGAGATAATCTCCTAAAAGGTTTTAAAATGAAATGTTCTTTTAATTTCAGTGTATAATCTAACAATGATACTTGTTTGGTGTTTTTCTTTTATCAGATCATCCTGGAAAGGGCTTCCAGAACTGACCAATGAAAATGGACAGTATTGCCCTTTTAGCTGTGAAACTCAGGCCTGGTCGATTGGTGTTATCCTTGAAATCCTTTATGACTTGTAAAAGTTTATTTTGATTGATTTGATGAAACTTCTGTGGTCTTAGTATTGGACATAAATGAACACTTGGCTTATACTGCAAGGGAAATGTCCTGTTCTGCACAATCACTTAAGCTGTGTCCTGATTTTGAAAGATGCTGAATGCCAGCAGCTCCTATACCCTATAACTGTGTGGGCCTTGGCCTGCTTTTTGAAAATGAGGCCATGACAATAAAATAAAACTGCAGTGCACACTTCACGCAGAAACTTTCAGTAAGGAGCAATTTTAAGAATATGCACAAACTTCAGTAGCTTCGGGTTTTTAGACTTTTCAAATCAAAATCTTAATGTAACAAAGTGAGGTGGCTCTTTCCTGAGCTAAAAATAAGTAGCACAGCTCTTATGTTTTTGTTTTTTTTCCTCTTTGTCTCTTAAAGAGTAAATGGATGTTTTGCAAATGCATGCTTAAAGGGGAGTAGACTAACTTACAGCTTTCTGAGTTTGGTATGCTTTGTGCTGTAGCACCATACATTAATGAAGGCATAATATGTTGTCTCTGTTGAACTGTATTATGGGGATTTTTTTTTGTATGTGTTCAGTTGAACACTCCATTAAGCAACCACAGAAATAAAGTTTACGAATACTGTAGTAAACCAGCCTTTGAAGTTATATATAAAATTTTCAAAAACTTTAAACTACTTTGAGAGTTAAGCAATAATGAGGAAATATCCTATGCTAATTCATTTTTAAATTTATTTAAATACTGTGGGCCATGCAGCAAACCTATTTCTTCATTTAAATCTGTTTTTCACCATGAGGAATTAATAAGAAACATGCATGTGCATACAGTGCACAGCCTGTATGTTAGAGGAGGCCAAAGATACAGAAGTCAATGTGTGTGACCTGCTTAATTAAATTAATTTATTGAAGAGGTATGGTCACCTCAGCCCTTTATTCTTAGGAAAATTCTAGCTCTATTGAAGCAGCTGGAAACACTTAACATCAGTGGGAAGAGATACTAGCCTACCACCAGAGAAGAGATGAGGTTTCTAGGCCTTTTGAAATTACACCAATAAGGACAAGCATGCTACCTCTGTGTTGTTCTTTGGGAACAGCATCCAGTGAACATGATGCAAAACACATGTTCTTTCATATTTGGATGCCTGCATGCCCTTATTGAGTTCAGTTCAGTGTTCCCAGACTGAAGGGTGGTTGACGGAAGTGCAGTTGGTAATTCTCAACTCTCTATTCATGCGATTTTTTTTCCATCTTAGTGCAATAAACAGGCAGAGAGTGAGGCTAAGAACACTTCCCACATCACAGGGGGGGCGAGCAAAACTGATATTGCATTTCTTAATGTTAGACAACATATGCTGAAAAAATACACACAGGATGTAATTATAATGCACTAATAACACGTAGGTCAAGATTTTACTATATTCGTATTTTAAAGTTTCTGTACCCTGTCTAAAGTACAGTGCAAGTGTGCTGACTTTTTCAGGGAGACAGATACAGAGATATTTAAGGGCAAGTTAATAGGCTGAAGGTAGATGAATTGTAGGAAGTGGCTATATTCACACTATTTATTTGAAAGGTTAATAAGTATTTGAACTCCCTTGCTGAAGTGTTCAGTACTTAGAAGTTATGAATAGGGAAGGTCTATATTGTACCTCAGCTTTTGAGCTGCTGCAGTACGTGGGTTGCAAAATTTTTATTTTCTCAACACAATGCATGAGATGTCGTTTGATCAAAAACGTTACTGAGATGTCAGCCACAGATTATTTTTTTAATGTGCAAGAGGCATATAAAGTATTTTTCATAATGTACTGAACTTTCCAAAATTCTTGATAATGATATTGAGGTTTATGTCCTACTGTATCACTAGCTTTTTACGGTTTTCCTAGATAATTATTTCTCATTTATTATTTCAAGGTATGTTTTATAGCTGCTATGGTTTAGAAAGCAGGAACAATATGGCAGAATAAATTGTTCTTACTTGATGAAAACATTTTAAAATTGGAAGTGCAGCTTAAGAGCTATGACTGTTGAAAAAGGTTTCCACAAGGTGTCAAATTATATATGTTGGCAATAATGCCCTTTCAGTGTTGGAAAAAAACCTGTGAGAAATTATTCATCAAAACTTTCCTATGTTATTACAGATGACTTTCCGCTGTTTTGCAAACTGCACTGCTGATAGAGACTGCATATTTGTCACTGCTAGGGGGTTTTTTTCTAATTTAATAGTAACATTTTAAAGATAAATCACCAATGTGTACACAAAAATACATATGTTATGGAACTTCTAAACATGCCCATTTATAATGTTGCTTCTCTACTGATTAGTTGAGCATAGTTTTAGTGACAGATAAATGTTTTAAATAGGAAAAAAATATGTATCATATCGGTTGACTTTGCTGTTAAGTAGCAATGAAAGTAAGATTTGAGGTTATAACTGTTGGGGGGGTTTATTGGTTTTGGGGTTTTTTTTGGTTGTTTTTTTTTTTAATCACAAAGCTACTCAACACTTTGTCAAGCCAGACAGTTTAAAAAACAAAGAGGGAAGAAAGCAATGTTAAATCTAACACTTACACGAGCTGGTATTCATCTAGATAAACTCTATACCTAAGTCATTATCCCCTAAAAATAGCTGAGTTATATTGACTGATCCTGAACTGTATTTTCATTCATTAGTATCATTCATATTATACACTCAAAAACTTTTATTAATGCAGTTATAATCAGTAAAATATGTTTTAGAAATAAACTAAAGAACTTAGGAAGAACTCTGAACCCATTGTGTTCCAGTTGGTGTTTCTTGATCTATATGGTATTGAGACATCTCTTTTTTTTTTCTTTTTTTTCTTTTCTTCCTCCCAGTGGAAATAATTTTGACTGTTACCAGTGTTTGTACAGTTAATAGCTCTTGATTTATTCAGAGATGATTAATTTGAGAATTGAAGTAAAATAACGTATCATTCTCGCACTGCATGTTGTAATGTAAAATGGAAAGATGAGTTTTACACGTGTCTGTCTAGCACAGCAACAACTGATTTTAGAAAATGTCATTACTCATTTATTTCTGAAATGCACAAAATAAAATTCTTTAATTCAGACAAAGTTAACCTTTTCACGTGGACAGTTGGAAAAAAGCCAAACATTAGCGATGATGCTGCTTGTTCGGTTACTGGCAATTTTACACGCGTGGGAGAGATCATGAACTCCTTTGGCCAAATATTAATAACAAAAAGTACTAACAACAATAATCACCTCATTAAAAAAACACATAAACTTCAGCCCTGTACACAGATTCCTATGTTTGTGTCAATGTCAGCTGTCTCAGCTGGGTTTGAGTGGGATTGGGCTAGAAGAGCTCTGCATGTCCCTTCTGCTACAAATTATTATATAATTTTAAGTCATGGTATTGCAAATTCCCCAAGAGAACAGTCCTAAGGTATACTGATTAACAGCTGCCCAAGTGATAGAAAGTTAACTAATAACTGTGTGTGCAAAATCTCTTACCACTATAGAGAAGGGATTTCACTTTCCAGCTCTGCTATGTAAAATCAAAGTTTCGCAGCACAGGTGACTGTGACGGAATGTGTTTTGCAACTGCCCCATTTCATTGCATGCTTTATAAAATTAGGATTTTTCTAATCCTCTATTCAAGCATTTCCTTTAAGAAAGTAATTTCTATTATTCTATTAGATAATACTTTTAATTAAATATCCTATTGAAAAAATTTTTAAAGAAATGTAGAAATGACCAGTCACTGAGTTGTGAAGGGGGGGGAGCTGGTAACCTCAGAGCTGCCAACTCTGAAACCTCATGGCACCTCCAGCAGCTAAATCGAGGAATAAATGGAGGAAGTGGTGACCGGGCAGGTTTCTGCTTGAAAGCTCCTTTTGAGATTGCAGATGGCAATTTGGGAAACATCTTTAGTCAGGAAATTTGAGATCTGCCCGTGTTGCCGTGCTATTATAGGCCACCCTAGAGAGACAGCTAATCTCATCACCTGAGAAAGGGCTTCCCTTTTCCAGGTGGCTGCTGGCTGGGGCGAGGGCTAAGCGGGCTGCCCTGCGGCCTGAGAGGGTCCCCCGGGGGCCGCGGCCCTTGCGCTGGGCGGCGCCCGAGCCCTATCGCCTCAGCGTCCGGCTGAGCGCCCGCCCGGCGGCGGGAAAGGTGAGGGGCCGGTGAGGGAAACGCCCCGCTGACAGGAGCGGAGCGCGGGTCCGCTTACTGCGGAGGGGGCGCAGACTACCTGGGGGCAGGACCGCTGCTTGTCAGGCGGGACGGGCGGGGGTTAGCGCCGTGTGTGTGCTATGAGCCTACGCGCCCGCTCGGGAAGGTGAGGGCTGTGTGTGCCCGCGCTCCTCGCCCGCTGAGCACGGCAGCTGTGGGAGCCGGGTCAGCTCGGTGGCTGCCTTCTCTCTCTCGTAATTCGGGAGCAACGACTGGCAAAACACAACCCTGCTAGAGCGTAATAAGCCAAGTCATTAGGAGAAGTCTCTCATAAAACTGCGTGAGGAGTTGTTCAACACCAACGGTGGATGCAGCACCGTCCGGGGCAACGAGCGTTTCGTTATAGGTGAGCTCTACACCTGCCAGGAAAACAGGTGAAACTTGCCCTGATTGACAGAAAACCTTTTTTTTTTTAAATGAGCCTGTAAACAGTAAGAAGGGAAGTGGATCTGTGTACAAGTATTTGCTTTGTTGTGCAAACTTCAGAGCTTATACACCTGTCGTTTTAATGTAGCAGCATGAGGGAGAGCTCAACCCTGAGAGTTATTCACAGTCTGTAAGACTTACCTGTGCGTTTGGTATTTCACAGAAGGTGCTTACTAAATTAAAGCAGACGCTTCCTAGTTCTGAGTTTTGCATAAAAGTGCAGCTGTCCAAGTCG
The DNA here is from genome assembly GCF_018139145.2 of Gymnogyps californianus. NCBI lineage: Eukaryota > Metazoa > Chordata > Aves > Accipitriformes > Cathartidae > Gymnogyps > Gymnogyps californianus. The sequence goes on along the minus strand of NC_059478.1, from coordinate 15,134,080 downwards.
AGCAATGGCCATTTAAAATGAGGAAAGGGAATGTTGATTTCAGAGCGTGAGCAGCATGTACAATTCTGAACAAGGTGCAACTTCTCTGTTACTTGTTTTAGTAATCACTGTTTCTCACAGGGTCCAATTCCAAAGCAGAATTAGTATACAAACTTGCCAGCAGTTGTGGTGCTAGGAAAATGAACCTGAGAGCAATATAGAAAGAAAACTGTGTTCCTGGTGGTTGGTCGGGTGGCATTATTAACCATCTGTGCTGTTGCAGTCTCTTGAGTTCCTGTAGGTACTTAAACAGTCCTGTTGCCCGTGATGTGTTTGTCTCGTGTAATGCCTCCTTGAATCTGTTTCCTTCAGAAATCTTTCTCTCTTTGTGATATATCTGTGCTATCTAGGTGGCTGTTCACCCTGTATAATAATCTCAGAGTACTACACAAATGAAGTTCGGTATCATTGACCGTATTTGACAAATAGTAAAATTGTTTACCTCAATTCATGTAAGCTTGTGTAATTTGTGAGACCCAGGAGCACTTCCCTTCTCTGTGTCCATCTGTGTGCCATAGCAATATCTCAGTACAACTTCAGATGGAGACACTATTCTCCCTATAGTGCCTTTTTGCAATGAGAATGAAAGCTGGCCATGAAAGAAGAGAATTGTGCTGCAGCCTGGCAAGGGTCTTAAGTTGGATGACCTGGGCTCCAAGTACTAATAGAGGTAAGTTCCTCGTATTAAATTTTCTAACAAACATGGAGTTCTGTATTTCTAAGTCTGACTTTGGCAAATAAACTGGAGCCTAATTTTGTGTAGTGATGAGAAACTTAAGATGACATCTTCTAATCAGTTCTAAAGGAAGAAAGATATTTGCAGTCACTTATGACTCAGAGACTTGTAAGTAGAGTTGTTTTAAAGCATGATGCTCTAAAGTGGGGTTAAATGATAATAGTGGAAGTTTTTTTTTTTAAGTGTTTTTTAGAGTCACAATCACATATAAAAAAGCTGAAAGAAAGATTTGTTTCTTGCAAGTGACATCTCAAGGGAAAGGTTTCTACAAAATGAGCAATCTGTTCTTTTGTGGGGTACCTTCAGGAGCTGTTTTTTAAATTTCTTTGTAATTGTTCTTACAGCCATTGTCTATAAGGGTCCTACATACAGCCTACACCTGGAGAGTTGTATCTGCTCTAATAATATGCAATGAAAAATTGGTTCCAAATGCAAAAGTAAGGCTCACAGCTGCTTGCATAACACCCTGAAGAGTAGCAAAATAATAAGGTAATATTGTCTTAGCAAGAGCATACATTGGAGGGCATTAGTAGGTTAACTATTGTCGAGATGTTTTGTAGTATTATGCCTAAGGAGAGTTTGGAGTAGAATTTTGAAGTAAGTTGCTATATAAATTTTGTGGATGTGAATGATTGATTTAAACATCATGACTGACATGCTAGAAAGGATCTTACTTGAATATATGGTAACCTAGAGACTACCACTGTGGGCTGGCTGGAGGTAAACATCTCAGTAGAAAGATGATAGATCGGGTAAGAATAATGCAACTTTTTATCTTAGCTGAAAAATTAGCATTTCCAGCTTCATAGCAGAGGATGGCGCCAGTTTGCCACCTTCCGTTGTTCAGGCTCATGCTAAGACTAGGCTGGGCGATTCAGTTCTCCGGTTCTTCCTTCTGAGAAAGTCTGTGTATTTCTGTACGGCCACACTCGCTTGTCTGTGTTTTAATGGCTGAAGTCTCCGTTCCCACAGGTCAAAACGGTAATAATTTTTTTAGATGTTTAGAAAAATGTTTTGGTGTAGTCTCATGTAGAGGAAGAGGAAAGGAATACATCTTTGACAGTTTGATGTTTTAAAGTGATAATTGAAGCTAAGGAGTAGATTTCAGTATTAAAAAGTTCAGGAACCTGTTTATCTGTTTTATTGCAAAGTTCAAGAATCTGTTTATCTCCTAAAGAACAGAAAATGCTAGGATATGAAACCAGGTGTACGTTAGGCATTTATTTATTATTTGTGTCATAGTTCATCTAATGATTCTGTAATTGCTCACATTTGTATCTGTCTCCTTGTATGTTTTGTTTATGTACAAATAAACTTAATGTAAAACCTGAAAATAAATCTGCCTGGGCAATCTTTCACTATAACTGTGGTTATTTTAACTTAAGTATTTTGTTACATGGATTTTTTTAATGGCATTCAACTTGCACACAGCATTTTTCTATGACAATCAATTGCAAACAGCCTAAAAATGATGAAACTGTAATTGAAAATTAATAATTTGGGACTTAGGAAAACTGTGTAGTGCTTAGATTTAGTTGCCAGAGTTTGCTTTGAATGCCTTTGTTCTCATAGAGTATGAAAGATTCGTAGGCCTGAGATTTATGTTGTGATACTGTTAGTTAAAGATAATTGTAAGGCTGTACTCTAGGAATGAAAGCCGGTAATGGAGAAGTCTAGATAAGAATACCAGCAGTAGGAAGGAATCTAGATGGACTCAGGCACTGAGACATGGTAAGAAAAAAGAATAAAAAGACTGATAGGAAATGGTAGATTGTTTTAAGTGGCTCAGAACAGCTTTATATAAAATACAATAACAAAAAAAAAATACAGAGTCTGTAGCTGAAAAAATGCAGGTGCATCTGTCCTACAGCTTTAAGTTCTAGCCATCAGCTTTACATGTTTTTAACGGGCTACATTTTCTAGCAGTTATTCCAGTTGCTGAAGCTGGGTGGGAACACCACATTTTCCAGATAATTTTGTAATTTGTAAAGCCTGTAATCAGACCTACTGTGACAGCTGTTAAAGAGGTGGTTTTGTTTTCTTGTAATGGCTGGCTGGCTAGTACTGCTCCAGGTCTCTCCCCAGGCCTCTGGGGGCCATATTGATGCGTTTGGTACAGTTAGGTTAATCCAGAGCCTTTACCAAGGCCTCCAGGCACCATTCAGTTAAATTGAAGTACCAGATTCTGTTATCAGCTCGATCAGAGTAAATATAGGGTAATTTAATTTCCATGCCTTGAGTAATTGCAAATTTACTTTTGCATAATTTTGGCTTTAGACAGTTTATACACCTTTACAAGCAGCAGTTAAAAGTAGAAATCAGAAGTATTAATGCTATAAACTATTGTTTGTTCCAGGGTAGGGGAGCCTGCACTGTGATTGGATACATTGTCAAGATAGGTTCTTTAAAATAGTCATGCATAGGGGTTTTTTGCCTTCCTTCAAATACAAAGTCGGTACCTTTGTGGGAATCTAACAGAACAGACTCTAAATTCTGCTGTATTCCCAAAAAGCTGATAGAATTTTGTACTTTGGATTTATCAAATTGGAGAAAACATTCTCTGCAAGAATATTAAAAGCAAATAAAAGCTAGTTTATAATAAGGTATATGTGTTAGTAGAAGTAGACAGGTTTATCATCAGTAGACATCTGATTATTTCTGTCATGGTTTCAAAGCTGACTTTTGCACAAAAAATCCTTAAAAACATGAAGGGTTTGGAGGTTTTGTGCTTGTGTTGTTAGAAAGTTTTGTTCTTTCTGTGCTGGAAGATTTGACTAGAGAAGTTTGAAAGTTATACTATTCAAAAAGCAAATGTTTATTAGTTTAGTAGCTGAGATAAGAAGCCCTCAGTCAAGTAATTAAACCTTTCTTCCAAATTTCAGCACATACTTTTTATCAGTGATGAAGTAATTGTTCTAAACTGAATGTTGCTGTTAAATGTCATCTTGCTTCCTATCCTTCTCCCTGGTTTAATTTACCATAAAAGGCCCCATTTAATTGTGGGGGATGGGTGTTTCTATGTCTGCTGCCAGAGTTCAAATTATAAAGCACTTAAATATTTGTTGAGAGGGAGAGCTGCGGCATTGCTGTTTGGAAGAGAATCTCTTGGAAGGGAGAACCTCTGTGTTTCAGTCCATGCTTCAGTGCTTCAATTTTAACTTACGACTGATCATCTGAAGAGCAACCTACTGCTTGGTGGTTAGTGAATCCTCCAGGAAAGTCAGAGATGTGGTGATGGTTAAGGGCAGGATATGAGAGAAAGGGAGAAGGACTTCTATGAGGACACCAAAGAGGGACAAGGAGGATGTTTCCTCAGCTGTGGAGTGTTTCAAAAGGAGGAGGCAGGAAAGAGAGGGAGTTCTGGTGTCTTGTGTGCCTGCATGCTGTAGTACAACAAAAATGATGGAGAGGGGGAAGCTGCAGTTTAACGTTAGTCTGGGCCTACTGGATGGTCTGTATGACCCTGTATTTCAGTGGAGGGCAAAAGGAGGAAGCTGTTCAGAGTTGGTGAGATTCTTTAAAAGACAGTGTCTGATGCACAGCAGAGGAAGGATTCGGGAACACTGCCAACATTATTATTTTTTTCTTCAAATCTTGTTGTGCCATTTTTGGAATAAATGAGAATATTTTCTAGGTTGTACCATTTGCCTTGATTTTTCATGGTCCTCTTCTGAAAAAATGATCAAATGTAATTTAATAGCCTACTGTTCAACAGTATTATAACAAAGGTTTATTATGTCATAGAAGTTTTGAAAAAGAACAGGCATTTTATTTTAAACATTATTTGTGGTTTTTAACTGTACAGTAATATGTTAGCTCATCACATGTTGTATAAAAGAAAAACAATTTAACACAGTTTCTGTTAGACTAACAAGAGATCTATTTGTAATTATTTTCATGCTACAAAGCCTTTCATCAGAAAGATTTTGACAAGTAAATTAGCTTTTAATATTTAACTCTTCAACTGTATCCATTTCAGATTCCGTAATCCTGTATAATCTCACTGAAATTATTAAACTGAGGTTGCTTAAACTACTTGTATTAATGTTGCATTGAAGTAATTGCTTTTATCTTATTTTTTTAATAGATTAATTCTGAGATGAGGCAGCTGAATGCAAAAAGCGGGGACTTGGGTTACAGTTTATGAGAAACCTTTGCAAAAACTTTTTTCAACAATTTAAAAATTTAGATTTATCTTTTTAATATGGGTAGAAGTTAATTAGGGATTTTTTTCTAGTTTTACTTACACTGTAAGCAAATTTAAAAAATACAGTTTTGTTCAACAGTAAGCACACCATTCAGCCTGGAATAAAATAATTCAAGTGTGAGACTCAAGAAGAAGTCAGTAAGATGAAGAATAAGAAAAGTATTCTCAAGTTTTCATGGAGCGTCCATTAATGTATGGGCTGAGGCTGTACAACAAAGGTAATCTGCAGTCTGTTACCATGATGTTAACAAATGTAAGAATTGAAGAGTCCCTTTGTTGGACATAGCTGTCCATGGACTATATTTCCAGATCCTGGAAGATGGAGGAGGAGGAGATGGTGGTGGTTGAAATGTAGTTTGATTCAGAAATACTACCACCTGCCTGGTGAGATTTGTACTCGTAAGTACATTATGTCCTATTTTTCTGTCTCCCCAACTGCATAGTATGTCCTAGCAGGCATCACAGTCATAGGCCTCTAGTGATATTATACCAAAATGGAACAGTAGTCTGACGAGGAGTTCTGGACCACAGAAGGGAAGAGCGACTTGAGGAACTAATTGTAACCATGGATGTATTTCCAAACTTATTTCAATTGTCATCTGGTTTTCACTTTTGCAAAATAGATACTTTTTTAATATTGAAATCTCAGGGGAAAAAGAACTGTAGAGGCTGAAAAAACATTTTCCACCTGACTGCAGTCAAAATTCTGCATTGTTTCATCAGCCCTATTTCTAGCTCTTCAGCCAGTTCACTATGGTGTCTTAAAGAGGACTCTCAATTTCTCCATCCTTCACTTCACCCTTCTTCAGTATAGCTAAAATACTACTGTGAATTTCACCCAGAAATCATCAAAATCACTGGAAACATAAGTACTGCATCAGACTCTAAGGTTTTATGTGATTGAACTTCACATTTTAAAGTCTTTTGATGTCATATACAAAAGTAACTCATAATAGTAATTACTATAATAGTAACTTTTGTCTCATAAAGTTAATTCTCAGCGTTCTCTATTTAATTTGCTATAATTATATACTCAATGTGCTGCTAATATACTCTTTCAACATGTATATATGTTTGATGTATATATGTTTTCAAACATGGGGGAAGCAGTAGAAGTCGAGGATACTACATCATCTTTAACATTTTTTAGTATTAATGCTTTATGAAGTATTGTATTACATTAAAATTTTGGCATGAAACTCAGACATGAAGATGCTTGGAGATGCTAAACAGTTGTGACATTAATTAGTACACACCACTCACACTCATCTGTTTCCAATGCTAAGAATTTAAGGATTGCTCTGAATTAACTGTAGAGACATTTGCATAGTATGTAGGTGTCTCGCGGCCTAAACTTCCTTTCTTGGAAAATTGTGACTGCTGTACCCTGAGAACTTTTGGTAGCTTCAGGGCATGCGGAAGTGGATGATAGCTAGCGCTAGCTGGTTAACACACTTCTTTTTGGAAAGTTTTGATTTTGGTTTCCTGCTCCGTCATTTTCACTGCCCTTCCCAGTTAATCAGTAATCGTTTTCTGCTGAAAACAAGAATGCTGCTGGCAAACTCCTACCTGGCTGAACAGGTATCTTCTAAGCAAAGAACCATTGATTTTGCTGCTGCTGTTGGATGTGATCTCTAAATATTGCTGCTTCCACTGCTGGTGGTACTATTAACAGAAAAAAACCTCCTCTTGCTAACATACGGATGAGGGGTGACTGGTAGTGGGTAATATTCTTACAGAGTGTCAGGTTCAGCAGAACACAGACATTTAAAAACAGGAAGTCAAGAATTAGTTTCCCGTCCATACAGTGTTAATTCTGCTTGCTCAGATCACTCCCACAGTGTACCAGTAACACCGACATTTGTCTGAGCACTGCGCTCATTAGGAGCTACTTATCAGGACTGTCATGAGGAGTGGTAAGACCTTGGATTCACCCTCCATGTGTGCTTGATATGTAATCCTACTGTACATGTGCCAGGGATTATCCAGCATTTTACACCATGCCCAATCTCATGATGCTTTGCAGTAGGCCTGAAGGTCTGCTTGTATATGTGCCTTCAGACTGCACTACCTATGGTTAAATACTTAGTTTATGACAAATAAATACTTACCTCCTATGATTTACAGCTCCTTTGCTCTCACATCTGTCACATCATATCATGTTTAGCCATCAGGAAACCTCACAGCCAATGCTCTTCTCTGACCTAACTGTACACAGCTTTCTGGGCTCTGTTTCAGGCATGATCTCCGAATTGAGTTCTGAAATGTGTCACAAAGGTTTCAAAAAGTCCAGGGCAGGTCTTTCTTCGGATCATCATATGGCTTTATATAATGAAACAGCTCAAATATCCATTGAATGCCTTTGGAGATGTTACTCACTATGCTGCGTTCTGCAGAAAATGACGTGGCATGTGAGGAACCAATACATGAAAGTTATATCTATATATTACTTTAATGCAGGCTGAATGATTTTTAAAAGATCATTCCATAATTTAGGTCTTTGGATGTGTAGACCACAGGTTTATAGACTATGATAAAAACGCCCATTTCTGCTACTATTACTGGGAGCCACATACTCCTGACTTTGTTTCACTTTCACATTGATGGAGAAGCATTGGAAATGTAAAAATAAGAGATTCCTTAAATAAAGATGAAACTTATCTTTCTGTGAACTTAGATGTGAAGCTGAAAGTATCCGGCTCCACAGCTAAATCCTGTGGACTACCTAGTTATGAGATGTATGTTCTTCCTCAGCTACTTTTTCTGACTTGAGATGTGTTTGTATTTTCCTTTTTTCCCTTTTCCTATGCTGTTTTTCACTTCTGTTCTCTCTTTATTCCCAGTTGTATTACTTCGTTTGAATTAATGTTGAAAACTATACACAGTGACCTAGTTTCAAGCATCTAGTTAATATCTTACACTGTGGATGTAGATGTGGTTTAGCCCTTTTAAAACAGACATGCAAAGGCATATTTATGCATTGGTAGTACAAACAATAGTATGAGTATGCAGCTATAGCAGATAGTATAATGTATTTTCTTGAGTTACTGCAGAAATTCTCAGTCAGTGCTTTGTGAATCACTACAGGGTGGTGAATCACTGCCAGGTGGTCCTTAGACATCTGACATTGAGTTGACTCTCCAAAATATTTTCACTTGCTAAACCTAATTAAAGATGTATTAAGGATATTTATATTACTGTTTCTCTATAATTACAGTTGCTACAAGGATGCTATTCTTTTGTGAAAGGGTGATAAGATGCTAACAAATAGTCTGTCTTTCATACTTTGGATAACATCATACTAAGCCTGAAAGTCTTTAAATTAATGGATTATAGTAAATTAATACTTCTCCATAAGGATGGTTATATATTATAATTGCATTCAAATTTCTTGCAAAAAATAATGCACTGTGTGAGGAATCCATTTAATAGATGGAACATCAGATTGGAGGAACTCAAGAAAATTAATTTGCCAGTCCTCATGAGCAGGAACTCTACCTGATCGTAGTGATCCGATGGCCCAAAGAAGGCTGGGCAGTAGATTCTTAGTGCAGAGCAAAAATACTAAAAAATGCTGGAAGAATAAGAAGACTTAAAAGTTGTATTTGCCAGACATGCCACACACTAACTTATTATCCTGGCTTTCTGTATGCCAGCCACTACGGGTCTAGCACAGCTGTGAGGCACCCTGTACCCACAACAGCCTTGATGGTCAGCAGGTTCTCTGTGGAACCATCATAGCAAAAAAATCCCACCAAAGACCAGAAGTGGCCTATGACCTGCACTCAGCGCACAATCCAGCACTGCACTAAAAAGCCTGATTTACGCTACTTACTACTAAGAGTATTCATCACCATCTTACTACCATTTATCTTCATTAATAAAAGCTGCAGAACACTGTGTCATCTTACACCTACTCACAACTGAATCTGATATTTTTGGGTCTTCAAAGTGCTATGTTTAGCGTTACTATAAGTCTACAGGTTGTAGCAAGAGCAGGAATTTGTGCAATATGGAAAGCTAATACAGAACATGCTTTTTAAATTTAACACGAGTACTACTTTGTTAGCGTAAGAACTGGATATGGGCCAACAGTAATAAAGACAACTGAGAAAACATGGATTTGACATACGATTTTTTTTATGGTGATTAAAACATAGGTGTCAAATTAGGTAGAGAACTAAGAGCACTTGTGATTGGTCTTGGAGATTGCATAAGGTTGTTGAACTGCAACCAAAAGACTGAGATTTATGTGTTTTGGGGTTCGGTTTTTTTGGTTTTGGTTTTTTTTTTTTTAACTGGACTAGGAAGAACACTAGTATGCGTAAAATTCTTGCTGCTCTCCCATCTTGTTCAGAATAACACAGTGGTTCTTAAAATAACTTAAGCAGCTTATGTCTGTGTAGCACTACTTTCTCTTCCTTTGAAGTACATATCCATTCTGAAACTCTGCCTTTTATCCACAACTATTTGGGAGATAAAACATTGTTTTACTTGTAAAACTTGAGTCCTGAAATGGTAGCATTATGCTGATACATGCCGGTATTTATTTATTTATTTACATATGTATATATTTATATATGCTGATACCATTACACTGATGTAGCATAACTTCTCTTTGGACTAGAAAGCAAAAAATAGCTGTAGCATGAAATTATCATTTGGGTGTGTAGCATTTAACTGTGAGCCTGTCAGAAAACAAATAACCAATCTTGTGTTAGCAAGATAGCATTGAGCAACGTTTCTGGGAATGCCAGAGTTCAGTGGTCAGTAGGAACATAAAGCATTAGATCAGAAGCGTCATGGAGCTCAATTTCCATTTTTGTCCAAATTATCTTGTATCTCATGCGTATACAGGGCTTTCACACTCCATGTGTAGGGCTTTTAAATCTTATATTGTGAGGTTAATGCCTAGTGCTTCTTTGCCCTTCCAGTAGAATCCTCTGTGGCTCTGACTGTTTCCTCCATTAGAGTCACCTCCTTTTCCTCCCTGTCCTCTGGCTAAATGGAGGAGTGGATTACTAGCAGAGGAATGTAACACTTCCAATTTGCCACGTAGGTGGTAATTGCTGCATTCCAAAGAGGTTACCACAGCAAAACCCTCAGAGATATATGCATCTCAAGTAGAAAGAAAGTATAGCTTCACTTCCAGAGCTTGTTAAAGTTATAAATCATGTTTAGTGTGATGCTTAGTACACTTTAACTTAGCTATTTCAACTCTAAGGAAAACCCAAATAAATAGGTATCTGTTTCCTCAGGTGGCCAGCTTCTCGCACTAGTTTTCGCTATCAGTTCTAGTACAAAGTAATCATTATGATCTCAGCCATTTCCTTTTCCTCACCTTCCTATTTTCCATTACATAACTATAATTATTATTGATTATACCTAATTAGGATTCATTGTGCTTCAAAGACATAATACTTGATCTCTGCCTCCGAAAGGTGATAATCTTACATTTAGGCTTAACATCATGAGTAATAGCAAGAGACAAGGGGACAATTAGATGGAAGGGCAAGAGTGCCCACTTCAAAAACACATGATCTTTGCCTTAGTTAACTAGCTAGGTATTTGTAATTAAGTAAACTCTGAGTTCAAAGCATTTTCATGACTAGTATATGGAAGGGAACACTACTAGTGTGAACTGGTTCATTTATTTATTTCAGAAAAATGTGTTATCTTGAGGGCAGCTGTATTTATCCAATGTATAGAGCACGTGCACTTCACCAGTCTTGGAAACTGAATGGCTTGCATACACACCAGGGACTCCTTTCTTCCATTTCACAGAAAGGTACCCTATGAGTCATGCTTCCCTGTAAACAGGCTCTGTTTACATGCCTGTCCCTCACCTGTTTGGAGCTCTTTGTTGCTATGCTGCCTTCAGTTCATTTCTGCATTTTCTGCTGTGCTCAGCCCCTTATACCCAGGGTTATGTGATAATGAAACAATGATGGGAATTGGACTTCTTTGTATATTCCATTCCCACTGTCCTCCAAAACAGATTCTCCTCCTCAAAATACTAGGAGTTGTATGTATTCTCATGTTATTACTTCATCTAGGAAATCACGTATCATTGTTGATATGTCACTCATTTTGCCATACCTTGAATACTACATGGGAGACCAAAGTACCTGACAGTCGAGTACTTGAGAAAACAAAGATTCCGTAGTCTAGTAAAAATTATGTCATCTCTGGCTTGGTCTATAGGATGGAGAATTTTGGATGTTCCAAGGCCTGGTTTGTTAATCAAGCCTCAGGACTGAAAGTTTTGCCAGAAGGACATAAAGGTTTATAAATTGACTTTCCAAGCCAGGAAGTTGGTATAAGCCGCAGCTCACACAGGAAGACCATGTTCTGCCTGATGGAGGAGTCAGTGATGTTGTAGGAAAGTGATTAAGAGTGAAGGAGAAAAAAAAAAAAAGGTCAGAAGGGAAAGGTTAAGAGGCCTCAATAGAAATGTTTTGTCTTCAGCCTTTAGGTCCTTTGTCTGATATTATGCTATCTGTAATGAGCAGTCTTTGCAAATCAGGCTCTATAGCTACTTGCACTACCAAAGCATGTATGATATATTAGCTGTACTGAGTCTTTATTACAAATTTTATCCATTACTGCACTTCTATCTATTGCCATGCAATGGGAATGCCAAACGAAAGCCAGATGCTTTTGTTTTGAGGATGAATTAGTGGGCATTGTGGGGATGATGTTGGTAGGCATTAACAGACTATCCCAATCAAACAGTTGGAGACTGTGAGTATAATGTGCCTGAAAACGTAGCTATACTAAATATACTGCACTTCTAACTATTTATTTCAGATATGATTCCAGGCATGCTTAGTATTTTGAAACAAAATGGAAGACATTGTTCCAGCTCTGGGGAACTGACTATTTCTAGAAAGTAAGTTTTTTTTTCCTTATAGTAGATTTCAAATTCACCATGAAAAAATGTTAAGAATACTGAACAGAAATTGTTACCTGAGTATTCCTTATAGTGCTAGCTGCTGAAGGAGTGGAACTTCATCTGCTTCTGCCTTTGAAAGTGAAAACTCAGTGCAACCCTGGTGACATAGCATCATGAGAACACATCCTGTGGTGACTTCTCACTGCTATGCAGAGTGAAAGGAAGGGCTTGGGAAACAGTCAGGGAATACCTTTGAAACTCTCTAGACTCTCATTGACTGACAAGTCCGGAGTGCCAAGACACACATCCCAGTCCTGGCACATCTGGAGGAGACCTTTGAATATTAAACAATAAAGATCAGCTGATTCTACTGAGAAAGGCCATAGTTAAACAGTTTCTTTGTGGGCTTCTCTTGTGCTTTCCAAGTCCCTATTGGGATATTAATATATTTGTATTAAGGCAACATCTAGAAGCCCCAAGAAGGTGTTCTTGTGTTAAGTGTGATGACATAAGCAGTCATAGCCCTTGCTCCAGTAAGCTTACTGCCTCTGATCGCAAACATCATTTTTTATTTATTTAATAGGTGTCTTTTTGTTTTTACAAATTTAAAGAGTCTAGGTGCTTGAAAATCTTAATTCATTATCCAGTGAAATTAAAACCTCTTTAAATTAGTCAGTCTAGTAGGAATTTAGCCCAATAGATATACGCAGCATCTCCATGTTACCCACTCACTGTAGCTCATCAATAGCCTTCTGCAAAGAAATATGAAAGAAATCTTTCGCTCTGTGTCTAGGTCACCAATGTCAAGCTGTTTTAGATCAATGAATGAAGCAACTTCCAGACTCTAAAATATTTGAAAAGTCATTTACACTTACACAAAATGTGAAAATAGATTACCACCAAAAATTTATCTAACTTACACATAGAAGATTCCTTCTTGATAATATATGACAGCTATCTCTTAATAAAAGAAAGAGGAGTGAACAGTTAGTGAGAGATGCTGACTCAGCATAAATAAGGACCTTGTGGATCAGGCAGAATGGGGCACAGTATAGTTATTGCCAAGGCTAGATGCACTAGAATGAGAGCTGTGAAGGACCTTGAAAAAAGAGGAATAAGACAGATTTTGCTAAAATAAAGAATACAAGTGCTTCAGGAGTGATGTGAAAGTGTACTCCTGGTCTGAACTATAGCATTAATACAGGTGCAGCCAAACTTTGCTTAGAATTAGGAGGACTGCCTGAGTCTGAGATCCAGCTGTCCTAATCAGTTGTCTATTCTGGATTACAGTTCACACTCTCAGATTCCATCTTGGATCATTAAAATCTCCTCATTAAATTTTTTGTCAGAAGTATTACTTGACAGTGACACATTTGTTGGGTTTGTTGGACAAATTTTTCAAAATGTTTTTGCTCAGTCTTTGGTATTTGGACTTTTTAATCTACAGTCGAATTTACAAAACATATTTCCTTCATCCAATCCGAGGCAGGCAGACTAGGTTGTAAGGGAGATTTTTTCAGTTTTCAGGTAAATTCTTCAACTTCTTCAGGACTTCTCAGGACAGGAGAGAAAAGGAGAGTCTTTTTAGGTGATTACATTCACATTCTTTCTACTGCAATTATCTGCAATTATTATATACTGCTTGTTATTAAATTCTTATTTAATTAAGCTCAAGTTAAGCTACTGATGCTTTTAGGAGTAGGTACATCTTTACCAATCTCCTTGATTTATAAGGCTAAAGATTCTGCTGGTGATTGTTTATTTTAAAACAATGAAGCTAGCATAACTAATTTATCAGAAGTAACAAGGTAACAATGACAACATGGTTCCCAAAATCTCTAATGTATGAGCAGACCTTTGCTGGATGCTGTCTTTCTTGGACTAGTCTGTTGTAATTGTTATTTTGTTTCTATATTTTTTTCTAACAAGTCATTGTTATTGTGGTGAGAATGGAATGCTTCTCTGAGAAAGCAGGCCGTAACAAAAACATTTTCTTCAGTTATTCTTTCCTCTGTGGTTCCAATTGCTGCATTTGTATGATGAGATCTGCACTGTCATACAGATGATCATTTAGATGGTCGTCTTTTAAAAATGTTAAGTCAGATCCTGTAATCTTATACATAGCTCTGAGCATCAAAAATTCTAGAAGCAATCCAATAGTAATTACTGTAAATAAAAAAGAAAAGTCTATATGTTTGAGTTATGTTTGGCTTATGAAAGCTTGGTGAAGATACAGCTAGAAATTGTATTTCCTGACTGACCATTTTATACATTGGTTTTAAAAATATGTCAAATTAGTGTCAGTATATGATTTCTTGCATAATAGTGTTCCGTTGGGTAGTCTAGAAGTAGCTCACAAGCCAAGGTTATAAGGAAATTATTGACTGTCAGCAATAGTAAATCTTAGCTATGCTAAGATGGTCTCATGCCTAAAACATGAAAGTAGCTCACATCCAAGAAATAGCTCTAGTTCCAAGTAATTGAGAAATCTTCATCTAAATAAATTAGTTGAGCCACCCAGCAAGTTTTTTCTTCTGCTGCTTCAAAAAAGATGAATAAATGGAGATGAAACAATTATTGTTATTTTCAGTTATCAATCTAACCATGTTCAGATATTGGTATGCATCAGACTTCTCATAATTTATCAATACAGAATAAGCATACCATGTGCAGTGCCACTGATCAGTGCCACCTGCCTCTTCCTGTGTCATTTGTGTTCTTCCTCATCATTTTCTTGAAGTACATTTCCTATCATCGTACAACTGTCAAACGTTTTGGGATTAATCTACTTTTGGAACTGCAAAAATGGTTTGGGTATAAAGTTGAAAATGGAGTTATGATGCAATGCCACCCAATCAAGCCCTTGGAAATAATTATCATAGGACTGATTTCAGTGTAGCAAGCTATCTGCAGAAACGATAATAGGCATTGCTCAAGGCTGTCACGCCTAACTTCTTGTTTCCCAGGCCATATAAATAAATAGTCGTCTTTGCGTATGTAAGTGTATCCACACCTCTCCTGTCCCATTATTTCTGAGCAAAGAAGGGTCCTTCATGTAGATTAGCAGATAGATTGAAGCAGACACCCTCCTATTTTCATAACACTAGGTATCATTTTGATAAGCTTGCAAGTGGAGAGGATAATTACCATTGCTGGTACTATCAGTGACATTGCTGTTACTGGTTCCCAAGCTTCATTTTTAGGAACCTGGTTTTGTTCAGTACCAGAAAAAACCAGCTATTTAAAACTTCAGCTCAGGTAATGATACATTTTCTCTCACATTCAATTCAACCTTTTATTATTTTTTAGAAATAGTTTTGTTAGGAAAAAATATTCTAACAAATAGCTGTAGATTCTGTACTTATAAATTTGCTTCTAGTCTTTCCAATATACTGAGCGTGCTCTACAGATAGTTTATGAGTTTCAGTCTTGTTAATGAAAATTACATTAGGCCTTCATATAGTATATGGTATGTTTTTAATTTTCATTCTTCATTAGCACTTCAGTTTTGTAGGATCCTGTTGTGGTTTAACCCCAGCCAGCAACTAAGCGCCATGCAACCGCTTCCCCGTCCCCCCTCCCAGCGGGATGGGGATCAGGGGAAAAAAAAAAGGTAAAACTCGTGGGCTGAGATAAGAACAATTTAATAACTAGAGTAAAATAAAATATACAACTAAGAATAATAATAATATAATAATAATTGTAATGAAAAGGAATATAACAAAAAGAGAGAGAGAAATAAAACCCAAGAAAAGACAAGTGATGCACAATGCAATTGCTCACGACCCACTGATCAATGCCTGAGCAGCGATCCGCGCCTCCTGGCCAACTCACCCCAGTTTATACACTGGGCATGATGTTCTATGGTATGGAATATCCCTTTGGCTGGTTCGGGTCGGCTGCCCTGGCTCTGCTCCCTCCCAGCTTCTTGCACACCTGCTTGCTGGCAGAGCATGGGAAACTGAAAAATCCTTGACTTAGGATAAGCGCTACTTAGCAACAACTAAAACATCAGTGTGTTATCAACATTATTCTCACACTAAATCCAAAACACAGCACTGTACCAGCTACTAAGAAGAAAATTAACTCTATCCCAGTTGAAACCAGGACAGATCCACTGGCTTTCCGCATGTCAAACGAACAATTTCTTGAAAGGTTTCTTTTTTTCTCATTCTAAGCTCTGAAATAATATCAATAGGTGATAGGTCATTAAGTAGGAAGTAACGCAGGTTACTAAGGCGTGTTACCAACTCCCCAACAGTCCAATTCAAGACTAATGCTATCATCTAGAACTTTGGAATGCAGCAAATAATTTGCTTTATTGACCATTGATGAGCTTGGAAAAAGTTTATGATCTAGAAGTATCATCAGTTCAATGTGAGCTTCTGGAGCACAGAGCCAGGAAGGAGTAGATATCCTTAGGGTGCTGCAAGATCTATTCTTAAAATTAATTGTAGGGTAAGCCTAATGAAACTGTTCAAAACAGGATATGGTGAAACACAGAGCACTCCCTCAGCTCCCTCACAAATCCCTCCCCCCCCTTTCTATATTCTCCCAAAATAAATAGCTGTGTCTACTTGGAATCAGAGTGCCATTAATGCTACACTTCCCATTTTAGTTTCTGGGTTGCTGTGGTTGTTAAATACTGGAGACTGAGACTTACATAGATGTGATTTTCATCCGTCTCCCATCTTTTTGGTCTTTTTCTGATGTCAGAGGCTATCTATCTCAGTTGTTATCCACCATTTGTGTTTGCTTAGATAGCAATTCAGGGTCGTACCAGACGAGTATTTCTTTAGGACTGTGAGGATTAAACCTGCTCCCATGTTGCTATAATAAACTCACAGTTGCACCCTGTTCCAAACTTTTCACTGTAGTGAAAAATGTCTAGCTTAGCAATGCTGCAGCCTGTGCAGAGTATCTAGGTCTTGTATTACCCAAAAGTTCAAAAAGCTTTATTTCAGAAGATTTCTGATATACAAGAAGAGGGTCAAAAAGGCTCTGATTAAAATAAGAACCTACCTAGAAGTTTGTGTCTTGAACACATTTGACCATATGCTTCCTGTTTTAGCAGTAAGTGGAAAATACTCCTCTAATTTACTATTATTAGCATTTCTTAAATATATTAGCAGTTCTAAGAAATTGTATTTAATGGTGTGAAAGGTCTCTCTCAACCACTTACAAGAAGTCCAGTTTGTCATTTCCACAAGCAGCATTGCACATCAATAGCTGTATCACGTAACATCCTAAGCCAAAGCCAAAGGAATGATTACTTTTTGGTCTAATCTCATTTTTGGTGTGAGGGAATTCTACAGCAGGAGAGTCTCCCCTTTAGCTAGAAAAGCAAAAGCACTGAGATTAGATCCAGGATTGCAAATTCAACCATACAAAGCTATGAGGTTTGAAAAATAATATTTAAAATACAGATGATGTTTTCAATTTTTTTTTGCATAACTAGAGTGAAAAAAGGAAGCTGATATTCTTACGTAATTACTTTTCTTCTGGCCCTAAAGAAATTCATTATTCAGTCATGAGAATTGACAATACTGTGTTGCTCAGATAAATTTGGGTGGGGTTTTTTTTTGGCAAAAGCCTATCAGTTGGGTGCCTCTAAATGAATTTGCCCAGATTTTCTGTTAATTTTTTTTCTGCTTTCCAATTCATTTGCATGAAGCTGCCACAGCATACTGAGGAACATGTATATCCTAACAAGCTTGTGTTTCTGTAGCGAGGGAATGAGAATTGAGGTTACTATTAACCAAGAGGCCAGAAAATTTTGTGATGTGTCTCAGCCAGCATCATAATAAATTAAGGGACGTCCCAGTTCCCTAGGGCTCCAAGTCATCACCACAGAGGTCAGTGTCAGCCCTTGAACTTTGGGTTGCACCCTTGCAACAAAGTGGCCCTCTACAATTAAAAGACACTTAAACACTTTTAAAGTATAAATTATAAATGTATAAAACTTCAGGTACCTTGCAGCTAACCACATAAACATTACGATTTGAACTTTATTATATATATGAGTTATAAAGAAAGTTAATTTTTCTACTCTAAACTTATTAACACCTTACATTACAAATATGAATTATAATGAAAGTTAATTTTTATGCTCTGAAATTATAAACTTCCTATAGTTACCCATTAAACATTTAATATTGATACAGGAAAAAGGAGCAAATTTCATTCAGAGGGTAGCTAGGCCATTGATCATTTTGTTGGTTATCCATGACTTGCTGTTCTAACTGTCTGTATGGGGGGTTTATATGGGGAGAAAATAGAAAGCTTATGACTGTCAAAGACCTCTCATTGCTCTCACCAACAGCTGAATGGGAAATTGCTGCTTTTGAAGGTGGTGGTTAGTATTCTTCTCAGTCCTTTGGAGCTACTTTAGGGTCACTCACACCTGAAGCTTTGAAAACATTAAACTGGAAACTCCATACTGTTTACAATTCTTACTTCGGGGACTCAGTCCAGTGGAGGACTTGCTTCTCTGGCTCCCCTTCTCCCCTCTTACTTTTCTCATTTCAACCATTATATGCTTCTACCTTCTTAGCAAGGCACAAGAGTTTGTGCAATTTAAGAGCTCTGCAGTCTTGGCACAGTAGTTTCTGTAGCTGCATGGTATAGTATGTCCTTTATAATTTCACACAGTTCAAATTAGATGGAAAGAGAATCTGCTGGGGAGTTTGAGAATGAGCTGGGCATGATATACAATATTATATCCTTTTTTTCCACCTATATAGCCAAATACATATTAAGAGGAAGACTCAGGGGAAAATAAGTAATCTGTAACTTCTTCCTTTGGCGTTTTAAATGCCTCTTCACATTTTCCTAAATTTTCTTAATTCCTAATTTGCATGAACTTGTCATACACTTTCTTCTTCCTAACACTTTTTTTGAAGAGTGGTTTATTTTTACTATTTTTTACATACCAACTGGATGGTATCTTGTCCCTGGACAATCCTTCAGTGAGCATCTCAGTGGAAGAAATAGGCCAAATTTTAATACTCTCGACCTTGCCCATTCCAGTTTATCCACTCCCAGCTGTACATCTTCTAATGCCTACGCTAGTCATGCCAAGCTCACATTTTTCTCCACTGAGTGTTAGGTCCCGCTGGCAGACACTGCCTTCTGAGTTAAAAGTAGGGCTCATTCTCAGTTGTAAATCTCTGTGTTGTTACAAGCAAGCGTAGATTTGTACAGACCTGTCAGTGATGTCAGCTTATACAGTGTAGTCACTGCATTCTTTTTGCTGAAAGTGAATATTTGGAACTTACATGCCCTGATTTAATTTTAAACCCACAGATTCTAGAGTATAAACACATACTAGAAAAGCCCCAGCTTTAGTGGATGATCAGTTTTAGGTGTTGGGTAGGCCTTGTCACAGTACATCTATTTTTCAGCAATCTGCAAAACAGGTGAATCCTTCTTGTTTTAAAATTTGGAGTAAAGTTAATCCAAGAGTTTTCAGAGGTTTAATGCTGTCTCCTGTAGTATATCTGCTATGGTTTGTCTTGCAAGAGCCTGTATCTCAATACTTTAGAAGTATTGGGATATACTTCATCTAAAGTACTTCTAAAGTATTCACTTCAGAAGAGGTATATATTAAAATGATTCTTGTTGCAAAGGCTTACCAGAGCACAGAAACAGGCAGAAAACAGTAAGAGAACAGAGGTGGTCCATTCAGGTATTCCTACATCTAATTTGTAACCTTAAAATAATAATTCATAATTTGTCATCTACTTAATACACTGCTACTAACAGAATTTGCATTATTCAGATACTGCCAAGCAGAAACAACCACAGTGGTCCTGTGTTACAAATTCCTATTTCAACACTCATTTGTGATTGAGTTTTTGAAAATTGCTATAGTAAATGGTAAATTTTTCTTCTTTCTGGGACTTCGACTAATTATCTCATGTGTGTTTCCCAAGGGGCCGATTGTAGAATGAATATTTTAACATGTTGACCCACTATATGAGTTCTGGCCACTTACATATCATAACTGGTCTTTTGTTTTACTTGGGTTGACATCAATCAAGTCATTTGGTGATGGAACTCAAAAGTGCAGCTACTTACAAATCTATTTAAATGACGTCTTTCGGCTCCACTCAGAATTGCTCACTTTCCAATGATACAGCAGTTCAATAGGCACTAGTGTGATCTCCTGATCTTTAAGATATGAAACCATGAAATGTGACCTAGGTGTGAGAGGATTCTTATTCAGCTGCGTTGTTGTGGAGAGGTTGCAAAATGGTGTAATGAAATCTTGAAAATTGGTTAGCTAGCTAGTTGCTCTGTGTTTGACAGAACAATATGTGAACTTCATGTTTATCCCAAGATCTCATATTTTTTCTGAAATATGGATCTCCTGTGGACAGATAATGTTTCCTAGAGAAAATTCAGTTAAATTTCTAAAGCATTGTGAATTGAATGGATTAGATAGGACCAATGCTACAGTTTCTGGTGCCACTACCATTAAAAGACTTTATTTCTGCTATGACTGTAATAACGTTCCTAGTAATCCCATGAAAGCCATGCCTTACCTTTGAGAATGTGTTCTGTAGACAGTGATACAAGAATAGCTTTCTCTGTCTCTTATATACTGTTTTCTCTATTACATAATGCTGTTCTAATTCCTTGTTATTTAGTAACATGCACTTGGTGAAAGTGAATACTTGATTAAGTTCATTTTTCAAGTAAAAAGGTGGCTTGTTACTTCCTGTAGTCAAGGTACTGGCTGTGGATATCAAGAATTTTTTAAGGTATCAGTAATGGGGTATTAGGTATTCACAAACAGTGTATATAGACAGACATATTTATGTCAGGTGACCTTTTAATTTGAAGAGGAAAACAACACAGGTTTATTGACATTTTACCAACATTAAAACATCACAGAAGATTTAGATGACCAGTATTAATCCCTTATCACAAATTAAATGAGGATTGCTATGATGGAAGCAGAAGCATCAGTTTCAAGTTTTTGCCCAAAAATATGTTACCAGTCATTTTGTCAGAATGAGTTGTTTGAGGTTGTAGGAGATAGTCACGATATTTTTCATGTTATGCTGGCCAAAAGCAGTATAGAAGAGTATTTGATGTCACGCCTTCTTCTCAATTAAAGGAATACAAAGCTGAAAAAAAACAAAACCAGGAAATATTGATGAGAAAGAGGGAGAGGATGGGACACTGGAGAGAGGTGAGGCTTTGGGAAGTTAGAACTGCCAAGTATGTGTGTCTAACATTAGGTATCTACATCCATAGAGAAGTTCCAAAAAAGATTATGTGGGGTTTTTTAGAGATTCTAAGCATCTGTGGTTCCCACTGACTGAATGAATTAGGTTTTTTTTCACAAATGTGTTCAGAATCCGTAGCTGCATTCCCATCTAAGAGTATGTGAATGCCAGATACATTAGTTCAACACCCATTGTTTTCTGGAATATTAGAGGAAAAATCAACAAGGAACTAATATCTGTGCTACTATGACTCTGATCTGTCACATGGTGGGATGTACTAGTCTGTAGCAGATTTCAAAGCCCGTAGGCATGTTTCTAAACCTTTTGTAGACCGATGCTTGCAGTTAGATTCTAAGACTAGAGAAAGGATGTGTCATTCTCTAAAGAAAGTATCTCTTTCCACAGACTTACAGGGTGTTAACAATTCATCTTGACTTTGGGGTCCAGACAGTATGCATAGATACAAGTGAAGTAAAACACAAACTTCTTGGTAAGTGACTCACTTGATTAGCCAGGCTTGTCTGTGTAATGCAGAATTGTGATATTGATGTTACAAAGTGACTCTCCTAAAACCTTCCCACCAAACATAATCATGCTATTACTGTTTACTCTGACAGCAGCTATTACTGTTTACCCTGACAGCAGCTTCCTTCATCCAAGGAGCTCAGCACATTTCACAACCATTAAGCCTCCCAATGAAATAGTTAAATATCATTATCCCATTTTCTAGATGAGGCATATAGAGATTAATGACTTGGTAGAGTCACACAGCGAGGTTGTGAAAGAGCAAAGAATAGATGGCACCTCCCCCAGCTCTCATGCCTGTTCTTTTGTTTACAAAATGACTCTTTCTGTCCTCAAAGAAAAGGCACTCCTGGTTTTGGAGCAGCACTACTAATGCATGAACTGAAAAGGTGGATTACTGAATCAGTAAAAGAAAAAAACAAGAGCAACTCTGCTTCTTTTCTACTAATATAATGGAGGAACTGAGCTATTATTGGTATAGGGTTGCTTTTAAGTAGAGACAGGTTATAAAGAATGCAAGAATCCTAGACCTGAATTTGAAGAAGGTGAGGGAGGGGAAGGGGGATTTTAGGAGTTTGATGCAGCACCAGAAATCTAGTATGACCAGCATAGAAGAAACAGCTGTTAATCTGGTCTTGAGTCTGGAACATACTGATTCATTCTTGGGCTTCTTGATTTGGCTGTGGCTGAATCTCAGCATTTCTGTTTAAACTGAGCAAAATGCAGTGTTCACTGTGTGGGTCACGGGGCATGATGGTGGTGTTTTCTCTTCGCCAGTGTGTGAAAAAGGCACAGATCACTTCTGTGGCCCATATACGTATCCATGGTAATTCCTTTGCTGTATATGAAGAGGCCTATATTTAATTGATGACTCATGGGCTACGTCCATTTTCTCAATTTACAGTTTAACACAGATAAAAGAGTAATGTTTCCCTCTTTCCCCATCCAACACAGCTAACTTCTTCTTATGGGTTAACCACAATCTCCCCAAATTCACATTGACTATTTTTTTACTTCAGAGTTGGTTGCTCTATTTATTGCCTACCATATTGATCTTACAAAAAGACCGGCATTCAGTGGAAAGACTGTTTCCTAAGATGCATATGAAATGCAAATTAACATAATGTAAGTTAAAAGTAAATTAAATTACAAAAGGTATTTGTGCTATCAGGGTCTTTTGAAATTTCAAAGTGTATAATTTAACAAACTATTAAACAGTAAAAAAAAAAAGAATATTCCATTGTTATGTGCACAAAGTAGAGCTTTGAAACAAGAGATTCAGCGTGTTTGTTCAAATTCAGGAACAGAAAAATTAAAATGAGGAAGATATGAAGAAATTTCTTAAGTTAAGACAAAGTTTGGACAACTGAAGATCTACGATGAAGCTCAGGTCTCTGCTTTACCAGCAAGAAGAAGGGGACATGATGTGCACTGAAGTTTTTCATCACCCAAAGACATCACCCAAACTAAGTACACTAACTATTCTGATACACAAACACACAATTAAATAATAATATGTGAAATGTATCACATAAATGCTTACACATAAAAATACATCAGAGATTTTGGTTGGAAAGTTACTGTAAAAGTGAAATACTTTAGCATGTGGGTTTTAATTTTTTAAGATTATTCTTACTATTTTTTACTATAAGGGTTATATACTTAAAGATTTCCATCTGTAGTATAACAGTGTCTATACAGGAGGTATTATGCTAGTTGTGATTTGTCTGTACGTGTATATATATACACACATAGTATGACTTGAATTGTATGAAACTTTGAGATGATTTATATTGTGTAGAGAAGGAAGGTGGGGGTTTTTCAGTGCAGGAGTAGAAATTGGGAGGTTTTTGTCCTGTGTGTGTTCTGAGAGAAATACATATGTATCTCTGAAAATAATTACTGCACGTATGTATTGTATGGTCTATTTGTGCAATATTATCCTGCGTAGCTACATAGTTTTAAATTAGAGGAGTCCATTAGGAGGAATTCCTGGCAGAGCTGAAAATAAAGTAGAATCCTGGAGATAATCACGAGTCCTAAATGAAACAGCAGGAAAGCCATTAACTGGGGATCATGCTCAGCCTGACTCTGACCTGGGCTGATGAAGTTTCTTCTTTCAGTCAAGGTTAGGGTGGAAGATGATACTTATGAAATCTTAAAGATGCTGGCCTATGCAGAGAAAGGGGTTGAGTGAACTTTTCAGGGAGTGTCACTGAGTGCTGACAAGGACTGATGCATACCATGAGTGGCAGCAGACTTTCTATATGACCTTGGCCGAGTCACTTAATCCCTCTGTGACTTGGTTTCCTCATTTGCAGGATTAGGTACAAATAATAACACTTCCCTGCCTCACAAGGAGCTGTGGGGATTACTTCTTTACTGTTTGCAAGGTGTGCTCAAAGACAAATAGAAAAGATGCAGTAGAAGTGTTATTATTTATTGCTAGAAACCTGTAGAATATCAAATACCTTGTTGATCATGTCCTGGAAAATATATTGTTAACTGGCTACTGCTTGGGAATCTGATATTATCAGAAACCACATAGGCCCATCATACCTTCCCTCTTTCCTCTGCTTCCTTTATGCTCTTGTATTCAAGTAGTTGTGCACATGTTGTTAGGCAAAATTAGACAACCTCTCTGCCTATCAAAAAAGTATGCCTCTTTCTATGATGGCTGCTTTTTGGCTTCTATAAATGATGAACCTGAGACCCCCCAAAGCTACAATCACATTCTCTTATGTAGGAACATCCTGTATAGATTGACATAAAGATAAGTAATAAACTTCCTTTAGTTACAGTTTCAAAGAAGTGAATCCCAAGTGTTTAAGTTGATTTTGAAGTCCAAAGGAATATCCACTAGTGTGAGCATCTCCCTCTTGGCCTAGGAGATTGAAAGAAACTCTTATAAGCTGCAGCTCTGTGCTTCTTAATACGAGATCTGTGCATTGTCTGATCACATAGTAGTGCAGATTTCATGGGTATCAGTTATGGACATGCAACAATGTTTCTCTCAAATTAGCCAAAACTCAATTAGCCTAAGCAGTCAAAATTTTTGAATGAATGAGAGTGCATCAGCAGAGTGAGTTTATACTAGTCAGTGTTTTGTATCATGTAGCTATGGTATTTTTGACCCAGTACTGTCGGATTGGTAGAAGCTCTAAAGCTAAACTTACATTACTGAACCCTAGCTGCTCACTGACGAGTGGACCACACATGCATATATATATGCATTGCATTAACTCCACTATACAGGTGAATCCTCTAGGCCACAGGGACTTACAAATAGCCTATAAACATATTTCAACTGTGCTTGAAGTATTCTGGATCCATAGATACAAATTACATACAAAGAGAATTTTTCAGTAATACCAGTAGGTGATATGTGTAAGAGAGACCATTTAGTTTCTCTGTGACTGTGAAAACAATGACTTTTGATTGTTAATATTAAGGCTCCAGTTTTCTTTTGGACTGCATATGTCGGTAGTGTGATCCCTCTTCTGTAATGTCTTCCATTCCATGAACAGATGTTTACATTTACTTAAACCTGAATATAGAGTCTGGTAAATCAATAACAAATGGTAGTCACTGTGGCTTATATGAAGTATTGCATGGGTTTGCAGCCACACCCAAGCATTCACCTTAAAAGCACATAGGGACAATACTATTTGTTAGCTTGCACAATGCACGAGGTAAGATGACGCAATGTTCATATGTCATTGTTGTTGTATGTGCTGTTCATGTCAGGTGTTTCTCCTGAGTAGCATGTAAGTGTATGGCATCGATAAGCTATGCAGTCTTTTTCGCCCTCATCTCTACTGTGGCAAAAAATGTTCAGTAGAAGTAATTCATTTGATCACTTCCTTTCTACTCTTTTGTAGTCAAGTCAAACCTTTTTTTTGCTCACTAATTCTCATGTAAGGCTCCCAGTGACATCATCTAACTAGGACTTTCGGGGTGTGGACATTATTGTTATTTATAGAGTACCAGACTTAGTTGGCAGGGTTTAAATCAGACAAGAAAAGCGCTAACATGAGCAAAGACAAGAAATTAAAGACAACAAGGAGTTGAACATTTTTAATATGTGAGAAAGGATAATTTTCATATCATCTTTTTTTTCTAGAAAAATGTATAAATTACTGGTTTGCTGAATTATCAGATAGTTACACAATTATCAAGAGTACGTTTAATATATTTCTTTAAGAGTGCAAAATATACTATGTAAATTTTAGTTGGCTCTTGCAATGTACTATTTTAATGTAATATTCTTTTTCTGAAGAACAACAGTATACTTAGTTACAGCTACAGCTATTTTGAGCAGTAAGTAATTCTACTGTATTATATGTTGGTGTGTTTTTAAGAAGGGAATATAATCATTGAAAGTAGGAAGCATAATGTTCCCTTATAAATAAAAAATGTGGCAATACTTAAAGGCCTTGGAAATAGGATATAAATATTGACACACCTAGTATAAGGCAGAAGAAATACTGTTTTTGAAGGAAAAGTAAAAGTAAATAAATACGTCTCTTCATATAATCATTATGATACAATTCACATAGCTTATTAAGAATCCTCACCACTACATTTAGACTAGAATGTGTTTCAAAATAACTTCAGTTGAGTACTTTCGAGTTAGAGAAAGTATGCTGGAGGATTGCAACAATGATAAAATCCTCTTAATAGCACTAATACTGTACACTGAGCAAACCACTTTCATTTGGAGATGAAATGTAGGATATTACAGAAATTTCTTGTGATTGTCAAAGTAGGTGTCAGGAAAGCAAATTTTATTTTTAACATTTATAGGAATTTTTCTTGGCCTTCCCTCTTTGAGCAAGGAGGAAACAAAGAGGAGGACTGGGAGAGCTTGGGAAGGCAGCTGGCACTTAAGAGGCAAGGATGTTCAGTAATAATTGGGGGTTTTGTCAGAATTATGGAAAATAGTGTTTGAAAGAAATAAAGTTTCTTTCTCTCCCTTCCCACTCACTTTTATTGTTTCACAGAGTCAGTTTCGAGTACTCAACAAAAGATGTACATGGTTATAATCTCACCTCTTCATATTCGTAAGACCACTTGTTATGCACATTTCCTCTGAAATAATTTTGGAGTGGTTACTGTTTTATCATTCATTGTCTCCTAGCACACCTGAGGAATCCAAGCAAATAGTTTGTCAATTCTCCTGCAAAGTCCAAGACTCCAGTATATCAATACTACATACTGGAAACACCAAAGCAGTTTGATAAGGATACCAGACCCTGACAAAAATAACCCTCACATCTTTTACCTTGTTATTTATGTATATATGTTGACATTAGCTGAAGCTTTGTTATGCTTTCTAGCATTTCCAGTTGCAATGTAAGTTACCAGATCAAAAATAATCTTTGGCTCAGAAGTTGCAGACAGCAAGCTGAAGGCTGCTGAGGGTCATGAAGACAGTTGGAGGTCCTAATGTCAGTGAGGAAAAAGGAAACAGGCTGCTTGGTCTGATTTGGTTTAAACAGCTTTTAGTAAAAACAAAATATTTCTAGAAAACTCTGCCAGCATTTGCAGTCCTTTATTCAAGAAGATACTCTTTTGCTTAGGTGAGTAGCTGGCTTCCCCTTTGTCCGCCATGTACCATTTAAAATTTTCACCCACTGCCCAGTAGGGATCCCCTTCCTTTCAGTGTTCTGGACTCTGGCCTCTTTCCCAAGATCCCTGGTTTGTTCCTAAAATGAATTGACTCACCCTTGGTGGCACAAGTCTAATGTGATTATTTCAAAGAAATACCAGCTAACCCTATATGGGCTACTATACAATCAGAGATCTAAAAAAAAAAAAAAGTGGCTAAGATTCCCACAGGAATATGCATTGAAGGCATTCCAAGCACCAGGGAAGTCCATGTGCATACCGCGTAGGGCTGATCTGCACTTGCACAGTAGTTTCAGTATGTAGCAAACTTTGTAATCATGGTTTCACCAGAGTCAGGAATTCACTACTAGTTCAGTCAATATTTAATTTATGATCTCAAAATTGTCCTTTCAAGTATGGAGACCTGAAAAAGACTTTTTTTTAACTGGCAGTTCTGGAGTACAGGTAAATTAATACTGAATCAGTGTCCTATGTTTCAGTGTAAATACTGTTCCTTTGAAATAAACCGCAAGCAGTATGTTATGTAAGAGCTGGGACAGCAGGTTTATAGCTCTCACATTGTAAAATAATGGTCTGAGTCTTCACCAGCTTATTCAATATACTATTTTATTAGTGTTACAGCCAACATAAGCATATTGCTTGTCTTATCTATGCTTCTTTATAACCATAATATTACCGAGATTACAGCAGTTCATTGCTTGACATTTATATATCTGCCTGTCAAACCAAATATTCATGGAGTACTCATTGCTTCTCAGAGTAGCCTGGAGTAATAGTTCTGATCCCTCTGGTTACCTCTCAGTATCTCCTAGCTGGTAGTAAAGAAGGTCTTGCATATATGCATTTGTAAGATCCCATCTCTTTGTTTATGTGTTTCTAGTGCAATCAGATGACATTCCTTTACTGTGTCATTTATTTGACAGTGTTGCCAGTATGCTATTGCATTTGTGGTGTGTAGCGTGCATTTTCATTGCTATTTATAACATTGGTATCAATGGTAAGTTTAGTGGTACAGTAAGAGAAGGAAGATTATGATCTCTTCCCCAATGGATAGTAGCAGATAGGAAGTAATGTCTTTCATAATGGAATAAGGTAAATAAAATGCTACTCATTAATTAAAGGTGATTAACTGAAAGAGAATACAGTTAGTTAAACACGCTAAATCTTAAAAATAGATAATGTTCTTAAAATAATATCAGTATTTTGAATTTTAAGTACATTTTAAATGCACAAACATCAAGAAGTTGAAGAAGTTTCTTGTGAACAGTCTTTAGTTCATGAATTTCCTGGTATTCCCTGGTTAAGTAGAAATGTCTGTCATATTGTTAAGGTCCTTGAATGTGTCCAGAGGAGGGCAACAAAGCTGGTGAAAGGGCTGGAAGGAATGTCCTAGGAGGAGCAGCTCATGAGTCTGGGTTTGTCTGGTTTGGAGAAAAGGAGGCTGAGGGACCACCTCATTGCTCTCTACGGCTTCCTGAGGAGGGGAAGTGGAGAGGGAAGTGCTGATCTCTTCTCCCTGGTATCCAGCGATAGGATGTGTGGGAATGGTTCAAAGCTGCTCCAGGGGAGGTTTAGACTGGACATTAGGAAACATTTCTTTCCTGAGAGGGTGGTCAAACACTGGAACAGGCCTCCTAGAGAGGTGGTTGATGCCTCAAGCCTGTCAGTGTTTAAGAGGCATTTGGACAATGCCCTTAGCATGCTTTAACTTTTGGTCAGCCCTGTATTGGTCAGGCAGTTGGACTAGATAGATGATTGTAGGTCCCTTCCAACTGAAAATATTCTATTCTATTCTATTCTATTCTATTCGTCATTCAGCTTTTGGACTTCTCCCAATCTTCAGCAGAGACCTTGTGAAAATGCTTCTGAAGAGAAAAAAAAAAAAAAGTTTAGTTTTTAATGCAGGTCAGATGCAATAACTTCAGATCCTTCCCACAAGGTACATGAGATAAAACAGCCTCATTAACTCTTTGCTCTGAGAAAATGTTTGGTAGTATTATGATGATTGGAATTTTCCATGTCTTTTCCAACTGTAAGAAAGGAGTAAAAAGGTGAAAAACTAGCAGCAGAATACACTGAGGTCAAATTAAACAGAGTAGTTTAGAATATTTTACCGGAACTGCTCATGAAATATTAGCAAGTCTTTTGTATAGCATAATTCTGTAGATTTTAGTCAACATACTAGTTTAGGCTATCAACCTTCAGAAGCCTTACCTATCCCAGATGCCTAGTTAAAGGTCAGCGGGGGCATGATTCACCTGTGAGGAGTGCGTGTTGTCATTGCCCCATCTGGGCAGGAGACTCCCACCTGCAGTGTCCTAATTTCCACAGCAGAAGCACGGCTGGCCCCGATTGGCCGCGCTGGCTCCCCGCCTCGCTGTGGATTGGCCGAGCCTTCCGCCTCCTCTCTCTCATCTTGCTGGGGCACCTGCACTGACCGGCTGCAGCTCTTCCACACTGACCATAGAGGGACCGGAGGATGCCCACGCATCAGCACTCGGTCGATAAGGTGTGTTGTTGGGGATGTGGTGGACAGGGTGCACGCTAACCGGTGATATTCATTCTCAAAGGCTGAAGACTAAGTCTGTGGCTTATCAAGAGCATCTAGGAGGAGAAAAGAAAGGCGAAAAATACTCATAAAGAATGGGATTAGAAAGAGGTATACAGGACTGAGTCTTAAACTGTTGGCCGGATGGACTTGCCAGGACTGTGTTTTTCAAGTTACAGAAAAGTATTTATCATATTAATTAAATATGATAAATTTAAAGGCTTTTATATTTAAAGGCTTTTAAAACAACTTTTGTCTCTATTCGGAAGTTTGCCCAAGGCTCTGGAGAAGCAAACCACCAAAGTGTCTCTTCCCGAGTCCGCTAGACTTCGAACGCAGTAGCTAACTAACTAGCACCCTGGGATTTAATTGTTGGCCTGAAGTCATATTAGACTAAATGTGGAAGAGGATTCTTAAGGTAGCAGCTCAGATGCTGCAAAGATGAGGACTATATAGGCTCATAGGAAGAAAGGATTGTATCTGGGAAAAAAAAAGAATTAGAATTTTTCCATCAGATGAAGGAACTGAGGATGCAGTTAACTTTTCATAATTACGTTCAATTAGAAGCTTGCAAATAATATTTATTTCCCTATGCTTCTATTCTATAAATATTTACTTTTAGTTTCTTTACATTTTTCATGGAGAAAAGGTAAATTTGTGATGCAAGATAACATGATTGCATTGAATATGTATTGGAACTCAGGGTCCATGGAAATTATTTTCAGCTTCTGCCTACAAGTTTGGACTTGGAATTTTGTAAGATGCTAATATCTCTCTCTTCCTCGTCTAAAATCTAGTTCCAAAGGATGGCATGATGAGACTCTTGGGATAGCTCTTGAACTGTTAAATCAGAGAGCTGATGCAAAGAGAAGGCATCTCAGCCATGTTTCAACTTGTGCTTGTGTTTCTGGCTCTCTTCTAACTAGAAAAAGAGGAAAGGAGGTTTCAGACTGGTTTTCTTTCGTGGCAGAGTGCAGCTCCAGACAATTTTCCAATCCCAGCTGAACTAGTGCTAAGGACTCTGCTTTGAAATAGAGCATCTAATTAGAAACAGATTTTTTTTTTTTCCATCTCTCCATGAGTCAGACAAAGATTTCAACAACACATGGACTGGTTCATATTAAATCATTGTTTACCACATCTGTTAATATAATAGCACCTACATGCTGTATTTAAAATTTAATTAGAGGTGGGCCGTGTCAAAATCATCGCAAGAGATTGGATAACCACACCCAGCTTACTGATACCAAAACAGTGCTTACCAGGATCCCACTTAAGTGACATTTTCATGAGACTTTTGGAAGGGGTAGTCTTCATCTGCTTTAAAGACATGATAACTCACATACATAGCTTTCCTGATTGCTGCACTTACTGGTTGTGACACCATGCAAACCTTCACCACCTTCCTATAGGAAATCTTTCAACACTTCAGTCACCTGTTTTATTATCTGTTGACTCAGATAACAACTTTAAAAAGTTGTTTAAGTTCAGAGTTAAGTGCATGTGTGTTTGGAATTGTGCTCTGAAGTTTTTCCCCCCTGCTTCCAGATGCTTCTGTTACTTATTTCATTAGCACATACAAACCCAAATGGTCTTACGCATTCATGTATAAATTAAGATACACAAGTAGATGATACAAATTGAACATATCTCTTATGCTGTGTTTGAAATGCTTTAAAAAATCTCAAGTAAATATCTCCATTCTTTCTGCTACAGCCTGTTGTATCACACAAGGCAATCCTGTAGCAGACAGCATGAAAAACAGTGTTATTGAATACTTCTTGTGATTTAACAGTTGTATCAGCATTTTTGTAACTTGAACAGTAAGATATTCATAAGATGTAATGGCCTTACAAATTCTGTGGTGCCGTGGTTGAATGTTTAGACTTCGAACATGGGTCTTAAAATCTGGTATTAAATGCCTGAGAATACTGCTGGGAAATGTTTCCTTTCTTTCTTGGAAACAGTTTACTATCAGTGTCAGTACTACAAGTGAATTATAAAGAAAATACATTTTCTTTCCACTGACAGTCCTTGAAGACTGGACTTCAGTCCTGCCTCTTAGTTATTTTTGTGAATTTCTGTACTGGATATAATTTATACTTAACCTATAGGAAGCATGCACTAACAATTTAGTATTTTTAAATTGTTCGGAAGTTCCAAAGGACTTTGCAGAAGTCTTGTGTTAAGTCCTTCAGGAAACAAATATTTTGAAAAACTTCTGAGAGTTCTCTAGGGCATTTAACAATAGATTTCTTGGCTGTCTCTTGGAAGTAGGAGTAGGCAAAGCAGTAAAAAGAGAGCATGCGAGCCATGGTTATAGCTACAAAAAGCACTTTGAGAGACCAAGGATTGTATCTTAGTTCTTGAATAACGAAGGAGCTGAGCTAAATCTGCCGGCTCAACAATGAGGAAGTTTGTTTAAAGCCTTTTCTAGTCCAACGCCATAATGCAGCAGACATGGCTGTTAATGGTTTGCTGTCATGTAACCAGAGAATTTAAACTTCCATTAATAATATTTTAAAATGGAAATATTTGTGTCATTTATTGCACTGTTCTGCCAGTGTATATAGGTATTTTATTTTAATTTATTTTCTTCAAAATACATGCATGAATGCTATGAAAGCCCAGCTTTCTAGGCTTGTTCTGTTTCCTACCATGAAGAAAAGCAGATATTTGTCAAACATGGCAACTACTAAAAAGAAGTTACTATAAACTATATTGTCTTTTTGTTCCACAGATGAGGAGACGCTCCTGCTTTGCTTTTTTGTTCTGTGGGATATTTTTGCCCGGAATCCTTGGTTTTCCACAGACAAATACCTCAATTGATTGTGATTCTCTGTTACCAAACTATGAAGCTAAACCACAGACATCTGCGCCGCCATATATTATTGCTGTATCTTTTGATAACTTTGAGCCAGGAAATGAAATCCAAGGTAAATAATCTGAATGACATAAAATCTTTATCTGTGTCTCCCAGAATTACCAGTCTTCACCAAAATTCCCACATTTCCCTCTCAGTCTAGTTAAATTTATTTTTTAATTTCAATGTAATTCATCTATACCTGAGATATTAATCTTTTTTGAAATGTTGTCTATAGATATGTATGTATACATTTGTATAACTGAAAATGTATTATTTCTTTTTTTCTTTTCCCTATCTGATAAATATATCTTAACTTTATGCTATAATTTTTATGACAAAATTAAAATGAAATGGGACAACTGGCCAAACTGGTCTAATAATTAGTTGCTCTTTAACTTAATATTTGAGTATTTGCTGTTCTATCAGGCCTCTGCAATACAAAGGGATCCTACTCATTAAATGTTCACATGCTGTCATCTTACAGGAAAATAAAAATTCAGGATGCAGTATAAGACAACTCAAGAGTGAGACATTTTGAGTCATCCTTCTAAGAGTTGCATCCCAGATTTTATCAAATTGCAGGAGGTGGAGCTATTGTGGCTTAAACCACCTTTTTATCTTCCTAATCCCAAATTGCTCTCTGGATGGAACACCTTGACAGCCTTGTTTCTCCACACTATGATGCCATCTCATGGTGCTGTCACACTTTAAGTGGCTTGTGAATGCTTCTTTTTCTAGCCATTTGCTAGAAGAAACATGGAAGTGGAAGTGAGTTGTAACCTGTCACATGTCTGTTGTATCTCAGTAGCTGAAAAACAGCATTATTCACTAAGTAGCTACTGTCTAGCTGGGATTCTGTTTTACCTGAACCTAGTAGCATGGATGTGCTTCCACGGAGAGCGATATGTAGGGAGAAGAATGGAGAAGCGTTAGAGTCCTATTATAGCTGCCATTCTTGGAAAAACGTGTGAATAGCTCCTTCAAGGATGGGAGGGCTGTTTGATTATCGACAGCTATTTTTAAAACAGTACTGCCAGCAAAATGATGGATGGATTTAAGTATATGCAGACTGTTCTGTGAGGTTATATGGGATTTACAATGACAAAAATATTGAATCCCAGATGCTACTAACCCTGCCTTTTCCCCCCTGCCTTTTTTTCCTAACCATACTTTTCTTGCTTTAGCACTACTTGTCTATTGCTTCACATTGTAAGCATCCAGTACCTGGTCTCAGGGAGCTGCATTAGGTTGCCATTCCATTGAGTATATTGCAGTTTCACCTGTGGCATGCCATGTGCCAACACTCTTACAGTCGTGTCTGTGCTTGATTTAACACTGCATTCAAGTGTTGGATGTCATCCCTCTTGTGAGACCTGCGAAAAATTAGTGAATTAGGACTGAAACTTGATGACAAACTGGAAGGTTAATTATGCACGTGTTTGGAAATGTTAAATAGTCAAGGTATGATTGGTCCTTGCCTTGACTTCTGTGTCATTCCCAGTTTATCTGTCCTTATTTTTAATGAATACACATATTTGGGCATAAACCATTACGCTGACTTTTTTTGCGGAAGTGCCTAATATAGGCATTAGCAGAGCAAGTTTATAATAGATCATAACAAATTTGATTATGCCTCTTGAAATTTAATTTCAGTTTGGATATACACAAAACTGCTCTCTTCCATATTTTTCTGAGCTCCTTCAGTAACAAAATTTGAGTAAAATAGAGTAGTTCATAATTACTAATTTTTCATATTTAATGTAGAACGAGAGCCAAACTGTCTAGTTTCTCTTTTTCCAGTTGTAACACATTAAAAAAAGAAGGCTTCTGCAATTCAGCCTTAGACAAAAATTAATCTTTTCTTTTGAAACAGAGGTAGAAAGAAATGCAATTCTCTTTCTCCCATAGCTATTTTGACTTCATAGGTCTAATTAGACAGAAAATAAATAACCTTTTGGTCAGCAGGGCCATTGGCCAATATTCTGAGTATGTATGGGGAGCAAATGAGATTAATAAGAAAGTTGTAGTCATTTGGTAGAGCAGAATTACTTTCATAATCGTCAGTAAATCATATATTTCATGTTATTTTACACAGAAATGCCTCTCTAAATTTCTTCCTTTTCCTTTATTGTCATTCTCTTGATAATTAATAAAAATTGTAATAAATCCCAACATTTTTAAAAATTGTAAAAGATTTTAAGTAACTTCTGTACATGCAGTCTTGTGCTTTGGAGTGTGAAGGAAATTAGTTGTTAAGCATTTAAGAGGTCTTAGTTGTGTATGAAACTTAAATTTCTCAAAATGTCTGTCTTCACAGTGACTCTAGAAGCACTTAAAGATGTTGGTTTTAGAGGATTTAATCTACAAGCTCGAGAAACAGAAGGAGATGTTCCCGTTGGTACTTTTAAAATTACAGATCCAAACACTAAAGGTTTAGAATGTCATAACGTGACGGTATGTGTTCAGTCTTTGGAGTACTTGCTTAAGCTTGGTTTCCTTTTAAATATTTTAATCAGAAATGATAGTAGTAGTGAGCATTTTTTATATGGCAAAGTTATTTCATCAGTAGAGTTTAAAAATTTAGACTTTCTCAAGAAATACATGTATCTTCTATGCATGATATGAATCTAATGTAGAAGCCACCTGGCACTTTTTAGGAGGACATCAGTGTTACCTGTTGTAGTAGATACATTTCCCCTAATAATATAGGTAAAAGTCACTTTCGCATCTTACGTGATTATATGTATTTCTCTTTAATTGCAGAATTCAGCAGTAAGTCATGCAAATTCAGATGTGAAGCAGAAAGTTACAACAACATGGATTGCTCCACATGATGTTAGAGATCTTCAATTTATGTAAATAATTGTTTTTCTTTTTTTGCCTTGAAATTTTATTTCTATGGATTATTTTGACATGGATCTGTGTTGCTGTTTCTGATGTTCTCGTCTTGCCACAATCATGGGTTTTTTCATAGTTTGTCCTATGAAATGGGACACATTCCCATGTGTCCATTAAATAACATGATTTCCATTTCAAGGTATAATTATAAAATGTAAACACTGTCCTACACATGTTAATATATGTAAATGATTCCATTAAGCACAGTGTTATTAATGGATCTTTGAGTAACCAGTTTTTACACTTTGACCTTTTTAATTACAAGAGCAACAATATGAATGTAACTAGTTCCCTGAATAAGTGAAGTTCAGACTCTATTCAATTATATTTTTTTCATTTTGAACAGCAGAAGAATAGTAGTTTGATGTAAATGCTTGTAAGATAAATTTAAAAATAAGTTTACAACCCATGAACTAACTGCTGAAAACAGGAGAAGACAAATTTATCTTACATTTAACGCTACTTTTCTTGCAGATCTGAAGCTTGTAAAAATATCACCTGGCCTAACAAAATACATGCTTGATGTAATTGGAAAATATCTAAGTATTTGATAGCTTCATATTGTTTGAAGTGTAGATTTATGATAGGGGCATCTTGGCCTTGCTTCATTAGATCTTGAGGAATACAAAAAGGGGAAAAAGAACACAGTTTAAAAACATGATCACTTCCACTCGTTAATACCATGAAAATCCGTTCACCATCATAGATATAGACTGTTGGAGCAGGAAAGAGGTGTGACAATTTTTATGGACATTTGAGCTGGTACTCCCCACTGGAGTCAGTTCTTCTTCAAACAGTGTCCATCCTCTTCTGCTCCTTCTCAGCATCTATTTTATTTATCTTCAAAATTATGTTGGATGATAATACAGCAACTGGAAAAGTGTTCTGGAAAATGATGATGTTCTTTTCAAATTTGTACTGTATACCCTTAAAATCAAAATAGAGTGGATTTGCTTGGCTGGGGGCAGAGGAGGAGGAGCGTTTATTGGTATTTTATACTGAAATATATTGATAGAAAAATAATGATTATTTTATTTTCTTTCCAGTGCAACTGTTGTTCAAGATCTAGAGAAATTTTGGGTTGGAATTCAAAGTAAAACTCTCACACCTACGCATTCCGAGTCAGTTAATGGGACAGGAAAAAGTAAAAGGAAGGTATGTTTTGAGTGTATTTGCATACTAGAACTTAATACAGTAGACTAAAATATCTTTGACTTGATACAAGACATACATTCATTGTCCTGTATTCATTAACTAAGATGGCCAAAATCATTAGATATTTTCAACACTTAATTTAACTGCCTAATTCTCTTACTAAATTGATGAAAAAATAAAATAATTTTTTTCCCCCATAGAAATAAGGAAACTAATAATCTAGTTATCAAAACAATCCATAGCATAAAGACAAAGAAAATTGGTCATAAAGAGAAGTCTACTGTACTTCTGGTGCACTGTGCCATTCTTAACTGCTTCCCCAGTCCCTGGGAGCTATAGCTGTGTAGCATATTCTTAGAAATGAGTTGGTTTATTTTTTGGCCAAGAATTGTGCTTATATTAAACATCTTAAACATGATGGGCAGCTAAAGTAAAGAAAGTCTGTTCAAATCTACTGTATTGGTTCTTGACTGTAGCAACACTGATTTATATCATCTTGTCATCTAACCAAGAGCGAACCCCAGTCTTTTGTCCCTTGTTTCACCAAGCATATTTCCTGTTTCCTATAATAAGCTGCTTTTTTTTTCCCAGTAAATAATTTGTAAATGTTTCCTCATATTTTTTTTTTTTTACAGCTTATGATAGAAGTAGAATGTAACAAGGTAAGAGCAATTTTTCTTCAATTTCCCAATTTTCAGTTACCTCAGTTCTAGAATTCCTGCCCTGCTGGTCCAGTCGTTTCATGGTTGTAGCATGAAGATTACATCGTACCATTGAAATTACTTTCCTAGCGAGATCTCATTTATGATTACAGTTTTGTATGCAGTTTTGAAGGTATTTTTAATTAGTTAACGTCAGTTCTCAGATCAGATTGTTACAATGTGTAAGGTATTGTAAGCAATGAAACACTTCTTCACTCAGACCATGAATGTGAATTCATTTGATTTCCTGTTTAAAATAATTTGGTATTTCTACACCGGTCAATAAACAGTAACTGGAACCTGTACTTTCTTGCAGCGTGGAGGGACTTACACAACACAAGGCCGATGCATCATGGTAAATATTCTTTCTCCAAAGATATTGACATACTGCTAATTGCCCAAGGTCTCAAGACCTAGTCAAAAGCTGCTTCTAGTCACATCTTTATCCCTCTTGTTGCTCAATTTATTTTTCTTTTTGGCAATTTACCTTAGTTGATTAAAATCCCAAACTTTCTAAATGGTTGTCAGCCTTGTTACCATTTCCTCCTGCAGGTTCTCTCTAGCTAATCTGTAGTAACTTTCTAATAGAAGTGTCTTTTTTTTTTCTGTCTCCACTTTTTAGTCATAGTGCGTGCTTGCTTGCTTTTCAAGATCACTTATTTCAACAGCTCTGAAACCTTGCCTTTTGCGAATCGTGATCCAGATATAAAATTTAACTATTTGATTTTTTTTAAAACTATCACTTGCAGCTCAGTGAAGAAGCCTCTTTTTCTTCTTTCCTTTCTCCCAGCAAATATGGCTTATTTTTCATAGTGTCTAGTGATTACATAGTCATATCAGTAAAAAGTTTCATCTACTTTTTAATCATCTTGACAGTGTAGGTCTCCTCCTCAATGATGGATATCAAGTGTATGAAGCCAGATAAAAAAGGGTGCAAGCAGCAGAATTATGTTAATTTATACCAGCTGTTTTGGTATAGTTTTGATTATTTGGCTTTAAAGATCTCTGAAATAATTTTAACAGTGTTAGTTGGTGGAATGAAGTCACAGAAAACTACTTTGTGTGTTCTTCCTTTTCCCACCAAGTAGATCTTTCTTTCCTGAAAATCATTCAGATAAAAATCATTTTTCTGCAAAATAATGAATAGCACTTTGGTTTCTTTTCAGGTTGGACCTTCCAGTTCCTCTCAGAACAGCTATTCAGGCAGTCAGGTAAGAGTCCTAACTTCCAACACTTATATGTTTTCCTTCAGTAACCTTGAACAACTAAAATTCTGTAACTACAGAGTACTGAGGTGATTTAATACTGTATTGATACATCATCTCTGCTAGTTAACGCAGAATGTCAGAGTTGTTCATCCAGTAAACTGTATGTTCGGTACCTGGACTAGGTTCAACTACCTACACTCTGTTGAACTCAATAGCTTGCTGTCAGTATTCTTACCTACAAGATGCTTCACCACCTCTGATTTCACACAGTAAGCATTTTTATCAAGCATTAACTTGACCCTTTTGAGGAAAAAAAAAAAGATTCCTTCCATCTTCCTAGAGGACTCCTACCTGTGTGTACACATGTGCATGCAAATGCAGTCACAAACCATTTGGTTTATAGTTTTAGAGACATTTGGCATAATGAAAATGAAACTGCACTTATTAATTGATTTGTTAGGCATTTTTCTTATTTCTTTTTTTTTCTTGCTAATCAAAATAAAAGGACGACTTATACTTGTGTTTCATTGTCTTCTCCACAAAAATTTGCAAAATTTCTCCAAACTTCATCAGATACTCACGCATATATTAAAGCTCCAGTATAATGTCTGTATCACTTTTAACACCGGATTGTATTTGGGGATTTCACTGTCTGGTTAGCCTTTTAAAACTTCTGGGGTATGTATGTCTGCATTGTCACTGATCACTTTCACTTCTTTAATCACAGAAATGTATACTTGGTTTTTAGCTAATTATCTCCACTACAGTAATGTGCCTATTTACACTTGAACTGACAGATGCTTTCTGGTATGTCTCCAGTTTCTTGAACTAAGCTTCTCAAGGATATATTTCTTACTACTTACTAGTGATTATATTTATTAGTGAATTACCTGGTAATTTGTTCAATCTTCGCTATTTGTAAGTGGAATTACCAGACTCTGAGAAATACCAGTTATTTTGATGTATATACTAAATACTGATTTTCTTCACTGTATTTCTTTCATATATAATACATACTCTTTTCTAAGAGTTGAGTTTCTCATCTTGTCACGTAACTACCTGAAGTTATTAATTTTTTCTAAAATATAGACTATTTAGTAAAACATCTTGTGGATTTTGAAAGGTTACATGACCAATGACAAAGTTATATGAAATCCAGATGATGACTAATGTCTCACACTAAATTGGAATTGTTACAGCCAGTTGCCAGTGAACTGGTAACCTCTGTACTTTCTTATCCCATATTTGCACATACACATTGTCAGTTGCACAACTTTTCATGCCATAAACAGCAGA
Source organism: Gymnogyps californianus (assembly GCF_018139145.2). Taxonomy (NCBI): domain Eukaryota; kingdom Metazoa; phylum Chordata; class Aves; order Accipitriformes; family Cathartidae; genus Gymnogyps; species Gymnogyps californianus. Next base: position 15,094,139 of record NC_059478.1, on the reverse strand, counting down.
TTTTTGTTGGGTTCCCCCCTCTCCCCCCCCCCATTTGTGGTTGTTTTGTTTTTTGTTTGGTTTTTTTTTTACATGGAAATAATTGACTTCTGTCTTTATTTCAGAATGGAGTAGTCTACACAATAAGCAAGAGTGGCTGTGGCCCTGTAAGCACTTTTCTTACGTTTACTTTTTTGTCCCCAGCATAACTATATTTATAGTAACTCCTAGCCTTCAATTGCGTTATTTATATGAGTGTTCATGTGGAAGTTTCTGTTGCAAAAAGGAAATAATGAAGAGAGAGCTAGAAGATGAATATTACAGTTTATTCAATGATATGAAGTAGTTGGCAAACAGAGATGTTAAATAGAAACATATAGATTATAGAACCATGAAAAAAGGACTGGAAGGGGTTATCTGTTGCACTTATGTTACACTCACTATACAGGTTGTCTATTCTCCCCTTCTACCCAAGACAAGACTGGTGCGAATCGGTCTGCATGTTCTAAGTTGTTCCTCCTCTCAGAAGTAATCATGCAGATGTCTACAATAACTAAGGCTATTTCAGTTTTTCATTCTGTCATGCAGCAGGGATACTTAGGAAGTTACAAATCCTAGACAGGTTGAGCCAGTCATCCAGAAATAGGTGAAAGGTGCAAGAGTGCTCTGATGTGGTGCTGAATAGATCAAAAACTTAGCTGAAGCATTTTTATCAAGATGGTGACTAATTGTATGGACTAAAATATTTGCAGATTTATGTCAAATACATATCATTATTATGGTTTCCTTTCAGCATTTACAAGATAAGATTTTTATTTTTTAATGCAAAGTTACTATGTTCAAACATTTACAATATAAAAAATGAGGAAAAAAACTTGAAAGGTAAATGAAACAGTCAAGTTTACTCTTTCTATGTCAATGACAGGGTTTTTTTGCTGGTATTTCATATTATAGCAAGTAAACAAAAATAAGCTAGTCACGTAGTTCTATTGCTAAGCACTATCAGTTGCCACTTCAAACCAGAAAAATGAAGATGATTCAGCACCAACAAGGACAATGTTTCCAAAAATGTAAACCATTCATGTCATTAGTATTTGTAAAATGTAAAATTCATCACAATGTGTATTGGGTTTTTGCAAAGAACAAAATTACAGTTTTGGGGGAGACTATTGATTGTATTAATAACAACAAGTGAGATTCACTTTAAAAAAGGAACTATTACTATTTATGCTGGACCTTGATATTTTATATTTGATTGACTGTAAATCAGGAAGGTGTTAATTTTTGTCTCTTTCCAGTTTGCGTTTCCTAATTTTTACATATATGTGTATGTACATATTACATACATAATATGTTTGAATTAAAAGCAGTATATTAAATCTTTCTCATTTATTTCTATTAAAATAATGTCTTGATAGTGTCTGTTTTAAAATGTTTCCTGAGTACCACTAGATAATCACTAATATACAAAGGGCTAATGTGCCTGACTCCTATGTTCTCACTTGGGTGTTCATGCATTAGTAGTGGAGAATACAATACTCTCCTTATCATCTATTCTTTACATGCTTTACATAAGGATCGGTCAGAATTGAGGGTGTCTGAAGTGTGCCTTTTCTTAAGCAATTGTAGAAGAGAAATAACTGGATTCATTTTTTTCTTAGGGAGGTGCTGCTGATGCATATAGTCAACATGCCTGTAAAGATGTAAGCTGGTTATATATGTATTTACTGATTGCCTACTACTATGCTTCTTAACTCATCTCCTTATTGCAAATTGCATTTGATTCTTTTCTGCAGAGCTATATTATTCTTCCTAAATATATTAAGGAAAATGGTGGTAGTCTGAGGTATTATTCTGAGATTAAAAACCAAAATTAAAAGGTGTTATATTGTCACTTCCTCAAAGTGTAATCATTTATGTTATAGGGGCTACTCATCACCTATTATAAACACTTAATTTTTTTAGCCTACTAAAATGTCAGAATTCCTACTACATAATGCTTTTTATCTGTTAGAGTAATTGTCTTTGGATATTGCATATAGTACAATATTATTTGGGGTTTTTTAACAATCTTTGTGTATTAATGCAATAATTCTTTAATTAGTAGAGAAATTTCTATTGTCAATCTCATTTATTTCATTTTCACCTGAAAACAGATTTATTTTAAAATCTAACATATTTTCCATTTTTTAAATCATGAAAGCAAGTTAAAAAGTCCATCAGAAGGACAACACACTGTCTAATGCCTGCTAGGAACTGAAACCCTAGCCAAGAAACTGCTTATTCATATGCTTAACTTTAAATACATCATTAGTTATATTAATTCCTAAATATTAAATATATTTTATCTTTGTTTAATATGTAAGTGTAAACTGTATTTGTGATAGAGCAACATTAATCTTATAACTATAGTAGAATATTGGAAAATTTTTACTTCAGTTATCTTTAAGCAAGTTCAGCATACTTTACTATTGCTCTAGATTTATTTAAGTATAGATGAAACCAGTTTCATTTGAAGTGTACATGCTCTAAGAAAAAAAGCGATGACTTAACAAATTATTACATAAATAAATACCTGATTTATGTTTTTATTTCAGAGTGTATCCTCATCCAGCAGTGGTCTTATCTATGGCAAGGTAACTATGTGCTTTCTAACATGTTTTCAGTTTCCTAAGCTATTCAGAAACTAAGCAGTTATGCCCAACTTTTACCAAACAATAATAAAGTTCATGGAAGGGGATAAAGGAGGACTGTCTTCAAATGGTTAAGTAATAATCATATCTGGAAATAACTTCAACAGATGAATTACGTGTTTAGTGTATGTTGTAATATCAACTTTCTTAGAAGTTATTTACTTCTGTTTTGCACAGAAACTCAATTATATTTATTCTGTAAATGAATACCAGTTACTTTTATTATGATTTTCCAAAAGTCAGTGCTTTCTTTGATAGTTACTAAGAATTAAAAGTATTTTTTGTGGCTTTTGCTTATGCAGTTGTATATATGGGTTGACGAAATGGAAAACTTCGCTGCACATTATTTTATGCTTCATTTAAAACATTTCCATTCTTATGGCATGTCCCATTTACTCCAGTTTATATTTCAAAGGTAGTTTTTTTAGTTTTGGGGGGATGGGTTCTGGAGTTTGGGTTGGTTTCTTTTTTGATGAAAGTAGAAGAGATTTTTTTTTTCTACCAATAGATTATTTTTATTATAAACAAACTTCCAATTTGATGTTAGATGAAACATTTGCAGCTTTCATACAATGCTGTGTAAAAACTAGCAAAATAATTGAGGTTTGTTAAAAAAAAAAAAAAAAAAAAAACAAACAAAAACCACACACACAAACCACAAACAAAAAAAACCCCAACCCCCCCCCCAAAAAAAAAAACCAGTTGATTTATTTCAGTTGTTCATTTATTAATTGCCAATACATTCATATTTTTCTTCAGAATCTTTTGTTTGGTACTTCAGCGAAATTATGTTAGCTATAACATTCTTGTGGAAAATAGTCCTGTAGTTAATTTTTCATACATTTACTTAAGCAAAAAATGGTTTCTGTCTTCTTTACAGTCTGTCCCTTCAAGCAGTTCAGAGTCCAGCAAGAAGGTAAGCACTCCTTTTCAGTTCAATGGGAAAAAATTCTTACAGTTGTAACTTGGCATGACTCCTTTTATTTCAGTGGTACTACTGTTCCTTTTACCATTTAAGACTTTTCAAGGTTTTAACCCAGATGGATTCACATATACTAACTAGCTGTGCTGTGGTGGCTTTTGTGGATAGTTGCATGAAATTTTATTTTATATATGGTTAAGTCATGTTTATGGGGATTTGTTTTAAAAAAGTTAGGATAGTGGTTGTGATGTAATTAGGACTTTTAAGGATATAGATTGTGTAATTATTACTCAGATGGGGCTGGAAAATGAGTGTGACTCAAAGCAAGTGAAATCAATAGAATTCATATTACTGTTGAATTTGGCTCATAATATTTACATGGGCTCTTCCTCTCAGTTCAGTCCCCAGGAAGCTCAGGTCTAATACTATGGTGTGTTCAGTAAACACACAGTGTACCCATTCATGTCCTCACAGATTTTTTTCTTCATTTTCATTTCCCATTGTTTTAAGAATTCAAACTTAGTTCTAAAAATGTAATACTTCTCCATGTTTTATACTAGAATTCTTTACTTCTGATAGCACCAACTCTCCTCCTCCTTTTTACACCACTGGACAATACAAACTGTTTTCAGCTTAAAAGAAAAAAAAAAAGGGGGGGGGGAGGGGGAAAGCTTCTAATTAGAAAACATTAAAACCTAAATAGAAGATACTACTATTGCATTTGGCTTAATTTTTTTGAATGAACTCAATATTAAGCCTTTTTTTAGCATAATACTGAATAAAGAGAAAAGAAATTGATCTTCCAGTTTGGAGTGGAAAGTTGAAGATCAAAAAGGACACACAGTATAGGCCAGTGGATATGGTACAATACATGAAATCCTGCTTCTGCCTCTACAGCTGAGTCATTGTGTAACTAGGAGCAAGTCTTTTATCTCCTTAGACTCTTGTGTAAACCATGTATACATATACATTCTTCGTTGCTTGGTAATGTGCATTAAAAATGTTTATAAAAGTAGTATTTTATAAAAGCGATCATCCATAGCATTATTATCAGAGTTCATAAATTTAGAGAATTCAGTATTCTTCATTTTCCTAACATATTTAACTATTTAAATAATAACATCTATGATGAGTAAACAGCTTTCTCTGATTTCTCTATAGGTAGTGGTCATTGCCAACAGCAACCCTTTTCCACCTGTGGTAAGCAGTTTTTCTCTACAATGCTCAGAATTTTGACACAAAAAGCTTTCAAATATCTACATGCTTAATTTGTCAGAAAGACTCCTGGTGTATGGAGACAACTCTTTGGCAGGTAGGGTTTACCCTAGGTGCGTAATTATCTTCAGGGAAAGCCAGTAGTAAGATAGCTACAAATATCGTGGTTCTATGATTGCTATTAGTACTTGCAGAGACATTGGATTAGCTGCAGATTCCAGGTCTCTCAATGCATACAGTCTCTGTGTTCCGGAATAGTTTTGATTTTCTATTTCTATTGCAATTTTCTTTTGTAAATTCACTGCCATTCTCATTTTTAAACTGTTAAATTTCCACTCTGCTTACTTGGAACTCATAGAGTCAGTCAAAAGCAAGTTTAGCCTTAAGGTGGTTAAAGTGATTTTGTATGATGTAGCATTTGATACATATGTTTTTCTGATGTCTAGTTTCTAATCAAGCATGTTTTTGTTCTAACCTGAATGAAGAGTAAGATGCGTTTGTTCTATGCTATCCTTTCCATATCTTTCACATTTGGTTGTGTATTGTATGCAAAAGATAGGGCCCTTTTTCTGCTGCAATATTCTGTTCGGACAAGTCCTTCTGCAAAATAATTAAAGATTGTTTTGTTTCATTTGCAGCGTCATAGCTACCCCCAGGTAAGCATACTTTTTCCTTCTGATTTCTATAATAGTAATATAGTTCTTATCAGATCAAACCAGTTGCCTCAGGATGGCGTCTGCTACCCTTTTACATTTGTCCCTCATGCCGCAAAATTCAGCAAACAAATGACTGGATCAGGAATTGAATTTGTATCTGTGGTGATATATGTCCAATGCAGGTGACAGTGAGACAGGCTGGAGGGATGATGATGTCTTAGCTTCACTCACCACTTTTGGAAAAGCCAAGCTGACTGGTAGTGCAGAAAGGGCATAGCCTGTGCTCTGCAGCTCTCCACATAAGATAGAAGCAGATGCAAGTGTAGAAAATTACTTAGTAGGGTCAGGCTGCCTCCCCAAACTTTCAGAGCTGAGGATAAACTAGTTTAATGCTGGGTGTTAAGAATTTGATACTCAGTACATCACATGTACGACCTTTCCCTTTATTCTCCCAAGCAAAATAGTACAACTTGGTATTTTCTGTTTAACTGCTTTGCATTTAAATAAGTCAAATTAAATGTTCTGTTTGTGGTTTTTTGTTTTTGTTTTTTTTCAGAGTTTGGGAAGTTCTGCTACTAGAATCATACTACAGGTAGACATCCTTTCTCCATTATGCTTGAGTTTTAACTGAAGCCCTGTCTCAGTAAACTAAATAATGATTCATCTCTTTGGGAATAAATAAGTATGGATGACTTATGGATATCTTAGATATCCACAACTACAGTGGTGGAGTAGGGTGTTTCTGTGGTTACAGCAAAGTGGATATCCTACTTGGTTGCTGATTAAAGACCATTGCAGCTGTTTTCTAGTCATAAAATATGAAAACCTCTGCATGCTAATTTCATAGTGCTCTCAAAATTTGCAAAATTTAACCGTCTCAATCTGCTCAGGAAGGTGGATGGAATTCTAGAACTTAAGCTTGAATGTTATTTGATATTAAATAAAATATACGTAAATCATAACCTGCACAGTTCCATGTTCATTTAAACAGTCTATTTTTTTAATGGAAACAACTAGTTCAGCGTTACACTTTTTAAAACCCTGCTAGTTAGTGCTTAGGAGAACTTTTGTTTGCTGTTGTATTTATAACATTGCTTCTTGATAACCTGGCACTTGGAAAGTTGATTACAATCCAATCTCATTAAGAGCGTGTTTGTAAAGTATTATTGATATGACTCAGGCATATTTTTTCTGGGTCCTTTGCAATTTTAATCTACCTACCACTCTTCATGGTTTAGGCTTTCCTTCCTTCATATGATAGTCCTTCAGACTGTGACAACAAATTCTCACTTTCATTGAAAGATCAGTAGCAGGTTACCCCAGCTGAAATTTGTCTTTTGAAAATCATTGCTTTCAAAATGTATAGAATTAGATTCTTCCATAACTAGTGATGAATGCTGGTAGAGAAAGGAATAAGATCTCCTTGTTGTTTTATTTCTGAATTTAAATGTATAGTGTTTTGATTATACAGGTTAAAAATTTTCAATGTGTATATATAAATAAAACTGAAGAATATTTGATTGTGCTCATAATCCATGTACTTCATGGGAATTGAAAGTTTTTCTTCAGTGACTTTTCCTTTGCTAAATTGTAACTGTGGCTTTTCCAATTATTTCTTTTGACAAAGACTTTGTCAAAAGTTTGTTGTGCTTATTCATGAAAAAATCAGTCATAATATGAATATAAATGGATATGAGCTTAATGGCAATTTGTGTGATGCATTTGAAGGGCAGAATTATTTAAACTCACTTGAAATACCACAATATGACACAATGATGTATTATATGATGAATTTTCATTAAGAAAATGACATCAAGATGTATAACTACTTTTAGCACTTTATTTATGAAGGATCATTATATACTGAAGCATTGAACATTGTAGCGCATAGAGATGGCATAAATAAAGAAAAGGCATAAGGAACTCTTTCTGGCTTTCAAACTGTCTAGTAGATATAAGGATAGAGCTGCTTCTTGAAATGTCTTAGTACGTAAGCAATTCCTCTTAAACGTAAATAACCATTTGTTGTTGTTGTTCCTGTGTAGAATGGACAAAGACAGCCAAGCAGCAGCAGTACATACATTCAGGTAAGTGAACTTAAAAAGGACTGGAAGTATTCCTGTAGACTTCACTAAAACAGGGCTAGCACAACTTGGAAATAAATTATTTCCGACATTTTTAAATGTACTTCACAGGGTGCAGATATTTCTTTTTCTCTGATTTTTGTTCATAAAATTGTCACCTGGTATTGGTGTTCAACTATTTTTGTTTGGAATGCTCATAAATGTATTTCCATGTGTGAGTGGCTGAAGTGAAATGACTGTATTCCGCGCAGTGTGTCCTCTAAAAGGTGCATAAAAGTCATGGCACTGAAAGGAAGTGATTCTAGGCTCAGTATCACACCATAAATCGCATACTGGTAGATTCAGACCCCATATATATTAGATCGCAAATCTCCAACAGTTGTGAAGAATAGTTGCTTATCCATATGAAGAACAATGGAGAATCATAACTGCGGACCTATGTGCAACAACTTTCAGCCTTACTTAAAGCCATGCAGATGAAGCTACTTGTGTGAAAAACAAGCGTGTGAATTTAACAAATACTAACATAATGATAACATAAATTGTTGCAGAGTAACACAAGAGAATATTCACAGTATGAACTCAAGTATGAAGACTCTTCAGACTTCCTCCTTTTTTTGGGGGGGGGGGAAGGCAAATGTCTGACAATATTCTCTGTATTCTTCTTTATCAATATTCTACATGCACCCTGGAAAATGTTTCACAAGGGTAGGTATGAGTTCTAGGAATCAAGGCCACAAGGAGGCCAGTACCCAACATCACAAATACTCAACATGCACAAGGTTGGCAGTCTATGTCTCAATTTGATTCATGGTGTCCTTGTCTTAGGGTGGGCCAAGTTACTCGGGCAGCAGCAGTTCTTATGGCCAGGTAAGCAAAGTGCATGCTCTGTAGGAAGTTCTTCACTGATCTCTCTGAGACCAGCATGACTGGCAGATTTTTGAGAGCGACGTTTCCTTGGTAGTCTGCGTCTCGACTCGATTCATGGCTTTTGCTGAGAACAGGACAATCTGCTGCACAGATGCTAGCGTACTGCTCTGTCTCCTTTGGCTCAGGAAGAGCCTTTTTGAGGAAACCCTTGTGCAGCTGTATTTCCATAAACATTATGCTTTTTATAGAAGCCTCCTTGTCAGGATGGTAATTATCTTCTCTTCTTTTAAAGGGTTCCCAAGGCAGCCAGTCCTCTGGCCAGGTGACATGTTTTTGCTGAAATGTATTGAGCTTTTCTGTAGGAGCCTGCCTTGCAAATGGACTTTGGGGTTTGGTTGGGGGTTTTTTTCCTTCTTGGTGTTGCTGAGTGGTTCTTCATTTTGGTTTGTACCACTGAATTGCCTTGAAGGAAAAAGAACATAGTACAGAGGGACTTTTAGTGGAAATGGGCTTTTCTGTCACAGCTGTGCTAAGACTACAGCTTTGTTTACAAAATGAGTTCTTGCCTTTCTTACAGGGCTACCAGCCTCAAGGTGGCAGTTCCTATGGCCAGGTAAGCATCAGTCAGAATACAGCATTTGAGAAAGTGGAGTGCCATGGCACTGCAAAAGGTAGCAGATTTTAAATTTTTTTTTTTCAATTTATACTGAGTTCTTAAAAAAAAAAAAAAATCTGAATCCACTTCAAAACTTTTGTTGTGAAAATGACAGTTGTGTTTTTAATGGATATCTGCAGGAAGCATGAGTTCCCGTTGCTATCTGATCTTTTCCATGGGTATGGAACTTTAAAATTTATGGTAGAAATAGTCTATTTGGTGCTGTTCCTGTTCCAGTTGATTTATATAGTACGAGATAAATTTATAGTCAGTTCTTCGCTGTCTCCTTTGGTCTTAGTACAGAGAAACAGTGTTGAGGAGCTAAAGAACATTGGGTCAGGTCCTCAGCTGCAGGAAGACTTGGTCTTAGAGCCTGCAGCTGATGATTGTTTACCTCCCTTTACAGTTTTTATGTGAATTAAAGCAGGCCTAAGACAGCTATGAATTTTGACGGGATCTTTATGTCAGATAGCAGAAATAGACAAGATAGTTCAAATCCTTTTTGGTAATTCCTGTCTTCATAACTCTCCCAGACAGCTGTGGCACAGGTCTGCATGTACGTGAAACATTTGCTCTTTTTTGACATTATATTGAATGCAGATTGCATCAGCAGCTTATAGTTACCCACAGTAACTTTATATTACTGAAAGTTTTTCAAAAGGTACTGGCATCCTTGACTAATTCATTTGACCTGCTACTTTTAATTGCATTGTTTTGTTTCCATTTTATGAATCTATATTTTTTTCTAGGATTCTTTCTTAACTTTTTAAAATTATTTTTCCCCTTTTTTTTCCCTCAGAGGAAGGGAATTGTGCAAACGGGGCCCATGAAAAATACAAATATAGGAAATCAGTATTCACCTACCGTTACGCATCTAAGCCCAGTGTCTGAGCAACAGCAGGCGAAAGAAACATAATAAGATAAATGTTGCATCCCTTCAATGTCCTGGAAAACCTTCATAAGACTAGAGTCCCTTCTGAAACAGATGTAAAACTGCTCTATGACTGTCGTTTGATAAATACAGTGTGATCAGATATTCATCCAGAATAAGAAATATCAAAATAATTCTAGTTAAGCAGCAGAGTCTGTACATTCTCTGTCCTATTCTGGGGTTTTTTCCCCACAAAGAGACAACATGAGAGAGGCATCTGCTTCATAAATACAATAATTATGAATCAGTAATTCCCTTCTTACAGGGCTACCAGCTTCAAGGTGGCGGTTCCTATGGCCAGGTAAGCATCAGTCAGTCACCAGTCAGAATACAGCATTTGAGAAAGCGGACTGCCATGGCAGTGCAAAAGCACTTAGCAAGCACTCAGAATTTGAACTTTAAAGGACATTTTCTCTGAAAGTGTGTATTCTCACACTCAAAATTTATCCACGTGCTACTTATTTATTTGGAATCCCAGCATGTGAAATTATCGCACTCAGCATCATTGTGAGGGCCAGGAGGAAGTCTGGGCTCTTGATGCCGCCCTGCATAGCTCTAGGATGTAGTTGCTTGCTTTTCCTAATGCAGGCTGGATCCCTTACAAAAGGGAAGTAACCAAATGGTGTCCTTGTCTTAGGGTGGGCCAAGTTACTCGGGCAGCAGCAGTTCTTATGGCCAGGTAAGCAAAGTGCATGCTCTGTAGGAAGTTCTTCACTGATCTCTCTGTGACCAGCACGACTGGCAGATTTTTGAGAGCGATGTTTCCTTTGGTAGTCTGCGTCTCGACTCGATTCATGGCTTTTGCTGAGAACAGGACAATCCGCTGCACAGATGCTAGCGTACTGCTCTGTCTCCTTTGGCTCAGGAAGAGCCTTTTTGAGGAAACCCTTGTGCAGCTGTATTTCCATAAACATTATGCTTTTTATAGAAGCCTCCTTGTCAGGATGGTAATTATCTTCTCTTCTTTTAAAGGGTTCCCAAGGCAGCCAGTCCTCTGGCCAGGTGACATGTTTTTGCTGAAATGTATTGAGCTTTTCTGTAGGAGCCTGCCTTGCAAATGGACTTTGGGGTTTGGTTGGGGTTTTTTTCCTTCTTGGTGTTGCTGAGTGGTTCTTCATTTTGGTTTGTACCACTGAATTGCCTTGAAGGAAAAAGAACATAGTACAGAGGGACTTTTAGTGGAAATGGGCTTTTCTGTCACAGCTGTGCTAAGACTACAGCTTTGTTTACAAAATGAGTTCTTGCCTTTCTTACAGGGCTACCAGCCTCAAGGTGGCAGTTCCTATGGCCAGGTAAGCATCAGTCAGTCACCAGTCAGAATACAGCATTTGAGAAAGCGGACTGCCATGGCAGTGCAAAAGCACTTAGCAAGCACTCAGAATTTGAACTTTAAAGGACATTTTCTCTGAAAGTGTGTATTCTCACACTCAAAATTTATCCACGTGCTACTTATTTATTTGGAATCCCAGCATGTGAAATTATCGCACTCAGCATCATTGTGAGGGCCAGGAGGAAGTCTGGGCTCTTGATGCCGCCCTGCATAGCTCTAGGATGTAGTTGCTTGCTTTTCCTAATGCAGGCTGGATCCCTTACAAAAGGGAAGTAACCAAATGGTGTCCTTGTCTTAGGGTGGGCCAAGTTACTCGGGCAGCAGCAGTTCTTATGGCCAGGTAAGCAAAGTGCATGCTCTGTAGGAAGTTCTTCACTGATCTCTCTGTGACCAGCACGACTGGCAGATTTTTGAGAGCGATGTTTCCTTTGGTAGTCTGCGTCTCGACTCGATTCATGGCTTTTGCTGAGAACAGGACCATCTGTTTTGTTTATAAATGAGTTCTTGCGTTTCTTACAGGGCTACCAGCCTCCAAGGGGCAGTTCCTATGGCCAGGTAAGTATCAGTCAGTCACCAGCCAGTATACAACATGTTTGTGATGTTCCCATATATGTATTGAGAATTCTGTGGTTTCTTGAAATAATATAGTAAGTTCTCATTAGCAGTAAGAGTTGTGAAGTTTTTTTATATGGGTCTGGGAACAATAGGCTCATTGAAGCAGCTCTTTCCCATGTAGAAAGGAGTACATGTAGGTCTCAGCTTTTTGATGCACTATAATATTCAATGTACACAATACTTTACAAGAAAATTCACTGTAGGATGTAGCTGGTGGTCTACCTTTTAAGCAGTCAGGCAGCTAAAGCCCTTTAAAATCTATTTCTGTATTTGAAATGGAGAAAAGGAATATTTGATTATTGAGCTGCTCTTTTTTTTTTTTTTTTTTTTTTTTCTTTTTTCCCCCAGCAGGGTGGACCTGCTTCTTCAGGTGGCAGGAGTGGTTGTGGACAAGTAAGTCCTCTTTCTCCAAACTATTTGAAAACTAGACCCAGGTTTCTTTGTAGTAGTAACATATTTTTCAATAAGTTATATAATGTTTGATAGTTGCAATCTTTTGTTTTCATTGTTACATGGAATTGTCTAGCAGAGAGATCAAAAAAGGCTGATGAAGTGACTTTCTCCCATGTAGTGTTACAAACAGAAGACGGACAAGTAGCGATTCATCTGTCTACTCAGTAAATAGATAAAATCTTTGCTTGAGAATGATTTTTGGATGTTGCTCCATTTAGTTCCTATAGAAAGCAATAGGATCAGAGAGGGGCTCCTGTGGAATAAGAATTAGATTAGTAGTTTTCATCCTGGGTCCATTTCAACTTGTGTTTGCCTACAACGGTATAAAGATGGTGTCTTCAGTGATGAGATCCCAGGTGAAAGGATCATGGATGAGGCCATGATAGTAAACCTATGTTCAAATAAATATATTGGGGAAAACAACGCAATGAAAGAGAAGTATAAATACAGAAATTTTTAGCAGAAGTATTTAGCAGAAATCTTAGGATGGGTATGAGTTAAGTATGAATGGAAATGCATGTGAAAACGTCATAAGAAGCAGTACAACAAGGACACAGTTAACAGCAATGAGACTGATAAACATTGAAGAATGTGTTATTTCCACCAAAGCTGTATCACAGGCTGACTTGTCAACAGAAGATCTGTGCTTTAATAACGGGAGGGTGACAACCAGGGTAGAACTCATTGTGTGTACTGTTTCTCATCCTGTTATCCCAACAGGAAGACCGGCTGTAGCCAAAATATACCCAAAACAGGGAAATGAAAGGCATTGGGCAGCAACCTTGCCTAAGATCTGTGATGGGTGAATCTAGCAAGATTCTGAGGTAGATGGTCACAAAACAGTAACTGTTGATTCCTAAAAGGACTGTCCATAAAAAAACCCAGTTCATCTTTATCAATCAAGAGGAGCTAGGATGATACAGAGAGACATCAATTGCCAGCCTACCTTGCTTTCCATGTGGCACACAAGTAGTCCTGCTTTGATCATCTGTGTGCATGTGTCTTGGTGCTTGTGAGTATGGGAGTGACAGAGGGTAAAGCCACAGACTTAAAGGGTTAAATAAAATTAAACTCACTCTGTAAAGTTTTATGTTGAGTTTTGTTACACTAATTCTCATATAAGAAATTATAAGAAAGCTAATTACTTTGCAAGAAAACGAAAATTTGGGCATTTACCTTTTGGTTTGTTTGTTTGTTTTATAACAGGGTATTTCATACGATAGCAATCCCTGCCACCAGGTAAATGGCCTTCCTCCTCTGATTTTTAAGATGCATCCAAAATTAGTTTTGCCACTAAATCAATTAGTACCAACTTCAGATTCATAGAGTGCAAATCCATGTAATCTGACCAATTATGAGATTAGAACTCACTATCTTCCTATACACAGGAACATCACAGGGGTTTGGAGTCTTTTTCCTCCTTTTTCCTAACATTATGTCTGTGAAATATCTAGCTCTATAGTATTTTAAGGCCAGATTCTGGAAAGAACAAGTCTGCTGCAGAGTTGCTCAACTGGCACTACTTAAATCAGGGCTGGAGCTCACCAGCCTCTCTGTGGACTTTTCCAATCAAAAGTCAGAAAATATTTTAGGACTGCCACTTGAGGTTCCTGAAAGAGCCTGGCTTAACAATTCATTCAGTTTGTGCAGTGAAGTATGGATAGCTACATGTGTATTTGTTACAAGTTTCAGTGTTGGAACTCTAAAAACCACTATCCTAAAAGATGTCTGCTCTGTTTAAAGAAACAATCTCTGTAAATGTTAAAAATCATAAGAAAACAGCAATAGATTATCTCTTTTTTTATTCATGATACTTCTCTTGATTCTTACTGATTTTTCACAATAAATAGAAAAATTGGATAGATTCGTTGTATTAACAAACACCGTGTTTTAGCAATATAAATATATACTATATTTATAAAAATGCAAACAACGCAGATGTTGCCATAATATATTATTATAATATGGTATAGTATATACAATACGTTGTATGTAATATATTATTGTAACTTGAAAGAATAATATATTATATAGATATATAATTATTTTATAATAGCTTTTCAAGTTTTTTTATAAAGAAGAGCTATTTCTTTCTAAAACTAAAGGAAACACTTAAATTTTGTTCTAAAAACTGCTAGAACATTGAAAGATAATACTTTTCATTTCATTTTCCTTTGCCTCTTCCAAATGAAGTCTCAGCCCCATTTTAGTAAATGGCACATAACCCACTCACTTCAATAGCTTAGCATTTCACTGTTCTTATTATGCACTTTTGACACTAATACTTCTACACGTCTCTTCTGATTTCACTTGGAGGAGTTACATTCCTCTTCTAAAGAGGGCATGTTGAAACATACTGAGTGTTTTATTTAATACCTTTTCCTCAAGGTCACTGTATCTCACAGCTTGCAGCTTTCTGTGTAATAATTCTACCAGGGGAATTTTTCATTCCATTTGTATAAATTAGGTTTTCTCCAGGAGAAAAAAAGATACATTCTCTAGAGACTGCTCAGAATGAAACTCATCTGTGTACTAGGCATTACTTAAAGATAAATGTCTGTTGTTCCTTGACATATGTCTCATCTAGTATTTACCTTTGCACTATTGACAATCTATGCTTACTACATTAGAAATCATATCTATATTGCATATCTCTGCCTCTGCTCCTTACTCCTCCTAAGCGAGTATGGTAGCTTTCATTAAAAATAATCCATAGCCAAACAGTAAGTGTCTAAAGCATGCATAATTTTTGTCTAATTTACAGGATGGATCACAGGGTCGTCAGGTAGGTAGCTCTTTATTATCCATTGGTAAAAACTTTTTGAGCAGTTCTAATCCAGGGTGTAGTTTTCTTGCTCATGACGGTATAGACTCTTGCAGAGTCTCCCCAGCTCCAGCCTGTAACTCATTCTCTTCTAACATACTTTTTACCAACCCTGAAATTCCACTTACATAGAAAGAACTCGGCAGCCTAATAAAGCTAGCTCTGTGGATTCTGATCAAATTCAGCTCTCCAGTATTATAACTGTTGCTGTTTTGTTTTCACAGGGTGGATCATACTCCTTACAAAACTATGATGGTAGCCAAGTAAGTACTAGATTATTATTTCCTCCCACTGAGGTTTTACTTCATACAGGTTCCACAATGGCTGATCAATATCCTATCTGCAATATTGTAATATTAATTCTAATTTTTTGTTTGTTTGTTAGCAGAGTGGATCACCATCCTCACAAAATTATGGTGGCTACCAGGTAGGTAGACCTTGATTTTCTCCTGGTAAGAATTTTTATCGTATCTGATAAGTTATCTAGATGTCTAGAAAGTTGTATTTGTCCAAAGGAATCCCAGGCAATTGTTTATTCCAGCTTTACAGCCCCTGAACAAAATCACAGTTTCTTCTGAAGTAGGGTTTATATTTGTTTGTTTTATAGGGTGGGTCCTTCTCACAAAACTATGGTGGTGGCCAAGTAAGTAATGCTCTACTTCCCTACTTGTATATCACTTCATACAAGCTTTAGCCTCTGCTCAAAATCAGGTTTTCTATATCCTAATTTTCTCTGATTTCAGTTTGTTTGTTTGTTTTAAAGGGTGGATCGTCCTCCTCATACAGCTATTATGATAGTCAG
Source organism: Gymnogyps californianus (assembly GCF_018139145.2). Taxonomy (NCBI): domain Eukaryota; kingdom Metazoa; phylum Chordata; class Aves; order Accipitriformes; family Cathartidae; genus Gymnogyps; species Gymnogyps californianus. Next base: position 15,078,110 of record NC_059478.1, on the reverse strand, counting down.
GTAACTAGTTCGTTCTTTCTCCTAGTTATATGTTATTTCATGCTAATCTTTGTAGTCCCTGCATCATCTTTCTCAAAGATGTAATAAAACATAATAGTTTCTGTGCTCTTCTTGTTTTGGATTGTTTTTGGGTTTTTTCTTTACTGAAGAATGGAACATTCCCTGTAAGCAACTATTGCAGCCATGTATTTGGCTCCTTATTTTCCTTATAAAGATCTTACTTTAATTTAATTCAGCTTTTTCTTTGCATGAGCCTCAATTCTGTCTTGCGGAGTACAACATCAAAGTGTATTTGTAACAATCCATTTTTGTGAGGAAATAACTGGTATCTGATGTCCTTCTAGGATTCCCAAGATTCCTCAGACGATAATCCCAATGCTTGTGATGATGTGAGTATGCTTTCTCTAATATATTTTCATTACAATATTTTTCATGTAGATGGGAAAATATTGCACTGCTAGATGCAGTCTTGTGAGCAGAATGATCCAGAAAAAATGTTGAGTTCTCACACTAATAGCTGTTTCAGCAACTGTGTGTTTTCTTACTGAAAATTGTCATAATTGTTTACAGATACTTTTGTGCTTTTAAATCCATTTAACTTGATGAAATGAAATATGGATAAAAAGATTTCAGTGGCTTTGCAGTAACAGAAGATTTTGCCTAAAATCTGAGGATACAGTTTACAGTAATTTTCAAAAAAAAGAAAATCCCATAGACAAGCTTTAAATACATACAATGAAAGAAAGAAGAGAGATACAGTGGCAGATATTCCACTGCTTTTCATGTTACACTTCTACCAATCTGAAGCTGCTACTAAAATGTTTTCCAGACTGGAATGGTAGGATTTCAAACTAATTTAGGCAAGGCTGTGGAGGATGTGAGCAACAAATGATTTTTGTTATGTCTGTATGCAGTATCAGAAAGAATCCTGTTTCTGTAAGCTTACTGTATTTAAATAATTCTTAAAGAAGGAAATAATTTATTCTTTTCCAGAATGACACTACCTATAGTGCCAATGGTCAGGTAAGTGCTTTTTTCCTTCTGCAGTATTCAAATTCTTATGATTAATGACAGTGTTAGTAACTGAACACTTCTACATTAGACCTGTGGGCCTCTAATTGTAGTGTATGATTGCTTTACAGTACCCTTCAAAAAGTTAATTAAAGAATGAGGTATTTGATGTTATAGTTCTCTGTACTCGGTCCCTTCTAGCCGTTCTCGAGTCTGCTGCACAATTACTTAAAACTGCACAATACTCCTAAGAATATATACTAACACAAGTTTTTTGTAGTATATGCACTTTGACTGGATAGCTATTTGGGAATTAACAATCTGTGTGCGTGATGCATGTAGCCACCTCAAGCTTTTTCCACTTGTTCTAATTTAAACTCACATACATACTAGTATTGTAAAGTAACATTTATCCCCTGGTAATACTCCCTCTGTCAAGACTTTCCCTCTGTCCTACAAGCAGAAACTGTGATCAACATGGATAGATCATGACCAAGCAAATATACGGTTGTATAAATGAATGACATTTTCCTGTACTTCTTTCTGTTCACAGAAAACCTTTTTCCATCTGTTACAGCCTCCTTTTGTTTTACTGCCATCTAGAGTAACCTTCTGTCATCAGCTACTTGCCTTTTCTTCAGTTGTCAGCCATATACTTTACTGCTTCATTATTTTCCCTATTTTTCCTCTCTAGTATTTTAGTATTGCACCAAACACGTATACTAAGAAGTAAGGAGGCCTTCTGAAAACATCTTTTGTTTTTGCTTGTATTTACCTTGAATGCATTGCATTAGGTTTAATGCAAAAGGTTCTGCAAAAGAAATCCTTCAGCAGCAAGCCCTCTTTAAGAGTCTCATCACTTGCTCCTTTGTTCACAAAAGATGTTATTATTCCCTTGGTTATCCCTATCCAGTGCGTATTGCTGGACCTCATTGTAAAAGAGTTTGCTTCTAAACATTCTCACAAAGAAGGGTGGGGAATGTTCAAAAAAACCAAAAAATATTCATTATACAGATTGTTCTCTAAACCGCAGTGGTTGAGCTGAGGGAGACGCCGCTAAGCAGGAACTTCTGATGAAGGAGTCATAAGGTGAAAACAGACAAAGAATATGCTTTTTAAGACTCTTACTGATAGTAAAAAGATAGCTCTGGACACTTTCCTGTCCCGAAATATGCCACCTTGACAAGTTCAGGCAAATTTTTGCTGAAAGTATTTTGTGTGGATGGCTGCATCTATAAAGTAATAACTGGCTTTCTGGCTCCTTTACAGAGCTCTGGTTGTGCAAAGAGGAAACTTGTTGTTGCCCGAGTAAGTAAATTTTTTTTTTCTTTTCTTTTTTTACTGTTTGTAGGATTTCTGCCCTAACTACACCCAATTTGTCCCAATTATGCCTAATTTTTCCCTAATTATGTTTGTCCTAATTAATATTCTCCTATTTAAGGAAAAAGTAAAATAAAATAGCTTGGCTATTTGCTCTTTGGGTGAATTTACTTTAAAGGAAGTATATATATGAAAAAAAGACATTAAAATCCTGCTATGAGGTATAGGGCAGCTCAAATTTCTGTTCTTCAGGAAGCACGTACAGAGTTGGTCCAAGCTAAAGTTAAAATTAAATGGGTGTCATACAAACAGAGGACAGCTAAAGTTTTAGCTGAAGCAGGATAGAATAATGAAGTAAGAAAGAATAATGTTTGGTAATTTATTGTGCTCAGCATGTTGTGGAGGAGATACAGATATGTGTATTGTATAGCTTAAAGTCAGACTTAGCAGTAGCCTATAAAAATTATGTGCAAATAACCTTTTATTTTATAATAAGGCATTCCTACTCAATGTATGCATTAAAGGGTCTGGAGTTGTTATAAATAAATAATATGGAAAAAAAGAAGGCCTGTCACTGATCAGAGTTTTCATCTCCTAATAGTAAATGTCTTTGTTTTTTACAGGATACATCACATGTTTTGAGCAGAAGAGACTCTGATGTACAGGTAAACCCCTCTTGTCACTTTTTCTGAACTACTTCTGGTGTTACAGCTCCTTGGTGTATTACCTACAAAAAGAAGAATAAGGATCTAGTTTCTACAACAGAGTATTCTGTTTAGGGTTAGGTAGTTCTTTCCCAATAGAACTATGTATTTTAATTTATTAACCTTACAGAAAAATGAGTGATTTCTTGTTTCTTCACAGAACGAGTCTTCTACTTCAAATAGCAGCCACACTAACCTCCAGGTAATAACATAGTGTCTACTGCATGATCTCATTGTAAGGAGCTTTCTGATAAATTATATTTCATTTTTGAAAATTAAGTTCCACTAATTTATCTGTGCTGAAGGATGCTATTTTGATTTGGCAGCATTTTCCCTACAACGTTATAATTTTGCACAGTTGTAAATAATGATAATGGGCCCAGAATATACTGTCTCCGCTGTTCCTTCACTCCACTAAGCAGACAAGCATTGCAGGTGTTTCTTTACATAATATTTTGTAAAAGTTGTTTGCAAAACACAAAATAGAAATACTTTTAGAATCTGTTTTAGAAACAATCCTGCTCTAGTGATGGTAATGGCCAGATATAGAATTCTGTTTCATTTAGACTTCGGTAACAAGGTACATTTTAGTGATTATGTATTTCTGTTACAAAAGTAGGTCCAACTTTCATATTCTGTACACTTATGTACTGCTGTAGTAGTGTATATGTTATAGAATTATGTGAAATTTAACTGATCCAGAGTGGCACCTGATTCTATTTTTCTTAATGTTTTGTACTGTATTGGTACCCATCAGCTTCCCAGAGATCTGGAATCCCACTATGCCCAGCATTATGTAGATGTAACACTAGCATAGTCCTCTGTCTCAGAGACTTTGAAGTCCAATTCAATAGTACAGTCAGATCTCTGAGCTCCAGAGAGTAACAGTTTTCTTAATTTTTCCTGATACCCATTCCTTGTGTATTGTATCCCGTCACTAATTAAGTTTCATCCAAACTTATGTTTTCACACTGATTCGTACAGAGTTCTGAACAGATAATGTTTGTTGGTGCAGGGAAGTAGTACAAAGAGTTTGTCACCTTACTTCTCACTACATAATGTTATACATGTTAGATTCTGATAAAATACTTCTATAAAATATAACTGGTTTCTTCACAGAGTGGATCATTTATTGCAACCGGTGGTGGATCAAGTAGTCAGGTCAGGATTTTCTCTATTTTTATCCAGTCTTGTCCAGATAGCTTCCTGGTAATTAAACTAATTAAATTCAGGAGTCAGAGTTTAAGTCCAGCATGGGAGATTGGTGATGTTATGCATTAAATTGTAAATGAAGTGACCCTGTTCAGATTAAATTTATCTGAAATGGCTCTCTGAAATCACTTCTTAACACTGTTTCAATTTCACATGCAGTTTATTGGTGAGAGCACAATGGTGATTCTCTGTACTCTTGACTACCCAGATAATTCTCTCCTGATGAGACATCTGTCATTGAGAAATGTAGTATCAGTCTAACTTCCAAAGCAAACGTTAAATGTACAGAGCTATGCTGTCCCCTCATTTGTTCTAGGTATAGGAAGGGTCACAGCTACTCTGGAGTCCTGCAGTCTTTCTTCCCCTAAACACAGTTTCACATCAGAAATAAGATTTTATTTTAAACTTCCACAAAGCAATAATTGTTTCCTTTTTTTTAATTTACAGGGTGGTTGCATTTGTCCTGATGGAAGCAATGGTAATAGACAGGTAATTCTTTTTCTGAGTTTATACTTTCATCTACATAATGGAGTATTTTGAATTAATCACCTAGTAAGTATGGACACTTGGGTAACACTAAACATTATTGATAATTTCCTTAGTATGGACAGAATCATATACAATGAAATGGAAGAATGAGTCCCACTTTACTTTAACTGCATAATTACCATTTGGCCACTAACTTTCTGTAACTGTGCTTGGTAATCCAGATGCTCTGTCAGTTGACTGTTATGTGCTAATTATTCATTACTTCCAAAAACCAGAGTCAATATGCCCTGTAGTAACTATGGAATTTAATTGCATCCAGCTTAAGTTCCTTGTCCTTCTCACTGGTGCAATAAAATATTGTGACTACAATGTCAAAATCTGATAAATATTTCACAAGATAATCTCTTAAACCAATACTTAAACTATTCTTTCCCATGAAGATAATCACTGTAATTTCATGATCAGTGGCACTGGATAAACTTTTCTCTTAGGCGATGCCTTCATGCCAGGAAAAAGCCCAAGGAATGCGGTTACATAGGCATTATAGACCAGCTTTATCAGGCTTCTGGCTTCACCTGGTTTTGCCAGGTGAACTTGGATTTTAAAGTCACCTATCTTCTACCTGAAAATTTATTTTTGAAACTTTTATTGAAGCTGTATTTACATGAACCCATTTGAATGGTGTAATATTTTTTTAGTTTTCAATTTCAACAAGAATCATATTGTGGATTATTATTTCTATAAAAAAGCATGCTATTTAAACAAACTAATTGTATAAAGAAATTACTGCTTTCTGAACTTAAATGTCATTAACTTTAACATATATCAACAGTAACTTTGGTTATGTAAAATACCGCCTCTTTCATATAATTGAGGCTGAGCGGTACTCATGACCTACATGTTTTAAAATATAGACTAGTCTATTAAAATAACTAATATTGAAACTTCATCGAGGAAAAACTTTTTTATTTGTTGTGTGATTGTAATGCTGTATAAGCAAATCTATTTACAAGGAAAAAGGTGGACGTCTTTATGCAAGTTTTCATTCTAATAGGGCCTTTTTCTTTGCATGCTAAAAATGGTGCAAAAAAAGGCTTAGTTTCTAATGGCAAGCCACCACAGCTTGGCCGGGGGAGGAGAGTGTACTTAGTTGCTATCAAACAATAATTTTCAACATGAAGAAAATAAGACATCTAATTGGACATTTTAGAAAACCAGTTCTCAGTGCACATGTGTCCACTTTGATACACAAGAGACTTGTATTTCAGTTTGTGATACTGTCAGCTGATAGAATTGATTTATGATAAACTAGGTAGCAGTAGTCTTGATCTTTGTCTTCACCCAACAGTAAAGTTCAGTGATCTCTGCAAAGGAATAGACTGAATTAAAAACCGGACTTACTTTCATTTTCTGTCCAGGGTCAATCCTCTACATATGGCAGTAGCACTGCCTAAGATTAGCATGTAAATGCATTGGCCATGATAGGCAGGTTCGTTCTTCTGAATAAAAAAAGGAAGGTATGGGTAGATGTATATGTATAAACAAACCAGCATTCATAAATCTTACATAAAAAAGACAGTCATCTACTTCCTTGAAGATTCTTCAGCCCAGGAGGAAAATTCCTGCAAAAAGCTTTCTTCTAAACTTAAAAGCTATGAGTTACTTGAAGGTCTTTTCAAACTTGGAAAAGATTATAAATTAAGAGTCAAAGCTATACATATTTAAACCATCTTCTTTCAAAGGAAACAGTGGGTTTCCTTATGTGGATCCCCAAATTCCTCACACTGCAATTATGCCACTTTTTCTTTAAGCTTCATATAAAGACAAGAGCTCAGTCTACAAATAGTCTCTGAGGAAGCAGTCTAACCATAGAACAATACTTTGTCTGTTCTGTATATAAAGGGGATGTGAGAGTAATAATGGATGTTATGTACTGGTAAATAAATAGTCTTCTCCTTTAAGTGGTGAGCTAAAAAAATCTGCTCTCCTAAACCCTATTTACACTTTGGAAGTTCAGTATTCTGGCAATTTTTAAAAACACAGTAAGGGTCATGATCATCTATAACAATATAGAGTCTGCTAGGTATAACATAGGATTCTGTGATTAGAAAGAATAAAATGAAAAGTTACTATTTCTTTCAGGTCTTTTAACCTGAACAGAAAAGTACCTGCTACAGGTTTCCTTATCTCTAACAAATATAACCAGTGTTCACTTTTAATGATTGCAGTAATGACCTTTTTGAAAGCTATATTTTGAAAGAATAGAAATTCAGAAATGGACTCACTTACTTAAATGTCTGTTTGCAAGAAAATAGCTAGTCTGTGTTTTCATTTCAGGGAGCCCCAGGTTCTTCACACAGCATGTATTCTGGTAACCAGGTAAACATTCAGATAAAATGCCCTATTCAGAAGCTCCATCTAAAACCTTCCCTGAAGGACTAGCCAAATATAAACCAGTGACCCATTCTGTCTTCTGCACAGGGAAGGCCTTCCTTCTATCCCGGAGGATCCTATGGACAGGTAGTTGTTCTTCCTCCCTTACCAGGATAACGCAGACTCCCATCATCCTGGTTCCTAGACTCCTGATATTGTGGGTGCTGTGACAGGCTATAATTACAGACCTGACAGTTGTCCCTCAGAGTAGAAAACTTAAACTAACCCTGATGTAACCTAGCGGTGTGAAGCTTGACAGAGAACAGTATGGAATGGTATCTGCAGCTTCCTTGCACAATTCAAATTTCAGCAGGCTAAGAAAATTACTGCCAGAAGACTTCTTCCACTTTAAAAATATTGGTCTTGATTTTTATTTAGGTACATAAACGTTAGCTCAAAATTGGGAGAAAGGGTGTAAAGTGAGAACCAGATACACTGGTATTTAAATACTCATCTTGTCTGCAAGAAATAGCTGGTCTGTGTTTTCCTTTCAGGATGGCCCAGGTTCTTCCCACAGCTCTTACTCCGGTAACCAGGTAAATATTCTGGTCACTGGTGCCTGCACAGGAGCAGTCTAAAAGTCTTCCTTGAGAGAACATTTCGGCTACAAAACAGTACATTTTTATGTTTTCTGTACAGGGAGGGTCTTCCTTCTATCCTGGTGGATCTTATGGACAGGTAAGTGTTCTTTGTAAAGATAAGACAGACTTCTGTTAACCTTCATTCCTATATTCCCCATAGAGTGGCTGTTGTGAAATGTAATACCCAAGAATTGAATCAATCGTTTGTAACTTACAACACGAAGTCTGTCAGAGGAAAACACTAAATTGTGTTTACAACTTCCACAGAATGATCTTTCATCCAGCTAAGAAAATTAGTGATAAAAAGTTCCTTGTTCTTTAACAATATTGGCCTAAAGTGAGAGTCAGGTACATTGCTATTTACACCATCCTGTTTGCAAGAAAATAGCTAGTCTGTGTTTTCATTTCAGGGAGCCCCAGGTTCTTCACACAGCATGTATTCTGGTAACCAGGTAAACATTCAGATAAAATGCCCTATTCAGAAGCTCCATCTAAAACCTTCCCTGAAGGACTAGCCAAATATAAACCAGTAACCCATTCTGTCTTCTGCACAGGGAAGGCCTTCCTTCTATCCCGGAGGATCCTATGGACAGGTAGTTGTTCTTCCTCCCTTACCAGGATAACGCAGACTCCCATCATCCTGGTTCCTAGACTCCTGATATTGTGGGTGCTGTGACAGGCTATAATTACAGACCTGACAGTTGTCCCTCAGAGTAGAAAACTTAAACTAACCCTGATGTAACCTAGCGGTGTGAAGCTTGACAGAGAACAGTATGGAATGGTATCTGCAGCTTCCTTGCACAATTCAAATTTCAGCAGGCTAAGAAAATTACTGCCAGAAGACTTCTTCCACTTTAAAAATATTGGTCTTGATTTTTATTTAGGTACATAAACGTTAGCTCAAAATTGGGAGAAAGGGTGTAAAGTGAGAACCAGATACACTGGTATTTAAATACTCATCTTGTCTGCAAGAAATAGCTGGTCTGTGTTTTCCTTTCAGGATGGCCCAGGTTCTTCCCACAGCTCTTACTCCGGTAACCAGGTAAATATTCTGGTCACTGGTGCCTGCACAGGAGCAGTCTAAAAGTCTTCCTTGAGAGAACATTTCAACTACTAAACAGACTTCTGTTATTTTCATTCCTATACTGTCCTTGAAAGAAGGAAAACTCCTTCTTGAGTGAACCAAAACAATAAACTTTTTTTGTTTTCTGCACAGGGAGGGTCTTCTGTCTATGACAGCAGCAGTGAATCCTATGGTCAGGTAAATACTCTTTTTTTTTTTTTTTTTTTTTTTTTTTTCTTTCTCTCTTTGTATAAAGGGTGCTGAGGGCCAATACCCTGGCTCCTATATACATCTATATTCTGTATTTTGGCTCTCACTATATTTTAATGAAGGTGCTGTTTTTCTTTGCAGAGTGAATTTGCATATACTTTATAAAGTAGCCTGAAAGTTTATAGGGGAGTAAAAAGTGGGGTGCCTCCAACCGTTAAAGCTTATTCTCCTCAACAATGCTAGCTTTGAATTATCTGCAAGATTAAGGTCTCTTCAAAAGTGGAAATAGAATTTGAGTTAAAAATACATTAAATTAATGTTTTACAGGGGCATAACTGAGTTGCTCCATAGCCATTCTGATAACTAAGTAAATATTCATATTTTTTTAAATCTCCCCAGACGGGGATCCCTACAGTAAGTGTCCAAAAAAAAAGTCTGTTTGCAATATGAAAATGATTTATGTTTTCTGAACAGGATGGATTTTCCACATATAGTGGTGCTGGATCTTATGGTCAAGTAAATATTATTTGTCTATGCATCAAAAGCTTAAGCTTGCTGTGTTCTTATGTCCACCGGGTTCTATATTTCAATTATTTTTAAGTGATGACCATGGAAATGCCATTTTACCTTTTGTTTCTCTTCACTTTTATTTACCCTTTTACAACTCCAAATGTTTCCACAATGGAGGGAAGGTGATGCGCTATAGACACTGTCCTGCTAACTGTGCCGCTGTGACTATTCAATGCTTTAACTACTTTATTGTTTATGCATTAGCTCATTCAAAAGGAAAATATTTTGTGCATTTACTTTACACACCTTACTTATGCAGAAGCTGTTGAAAGTCTAGGGGAATGCACATACTGTATTGGAAGTCTGTATTTATTGATGTGAATCTCATTGTGGGATCATTCTGTAGGGACCATCTTACGTTTTGTTTAGCAATACATTTTAACGAGCCAAAGTCATACAGAATTATTTATTAAAAATAATAAGACATATAATCCAGATTGCTTTTTCATAGAAAATTTTGTCGTGTTGCTACTTCTAGTGCAGGATCTAGAAAGAAAGCATAGATAATGGGATTTTTGAATGTAAAGAATGGTTAATTTGCAGAACAACTTTATCTAAAATTTTTCCTTATAAAAACATGTGTTTACAAGGAGGGGTGTGTTTTTAACCTCTTCTGCTCAAGCAACAGGTAAAGTTATGTATTTTTTCTTTTCTTGCACATTCCCTGGTCTAGGTGAAATTGGAGATTCTAAGTGGCTGGTTATTTTTATTCTTCTATTTTATATTCTCCACAAGTATGATCATGTAAGAGTCCTTTTTATATGAAAATAAATGTTTTTCCATTATTTTACAGGATTCACCTTCCATAGGAGGCGGTGAAACTGATGACAGTGTAAGCATTTCTTCTCAAGTATATCCATATCAGAATTTACTACCTTTTAAAGTATCTAGGTGCTTACATGGACCTTTACCTTATCTCATCATCTTATCTTCAAGAGCTACTTCACAGTACATCCTAATCACCTATGTTGTTTAGTAATTTTCTGCAATAACTTTTTGAAATTATATTTTTTCTATAGATAAAGGAAAATGTAGATTGAAATTATGTCACATTATTGTGCTATGGTGTGATAAGGAGTTGGCAAATTAAAATTGCAATTATACAACAGTTCTCACTTGTAACAATCATATATCTTTTGAATCTGCTATTAGAACTAGCACTTACAAACGAAGCTCTTTTCCTTTATTTCACAATTTCCATCAAAACTCAATATTAGTATATGCTCATGGTATACAAAACAATCAGATACTTCTTACCTCCAGCAATTTAATTTGGCTACTTTTTCACTGAGTTAATGTAATACAATAACACTAATTTAACTACAAGAACAGTACAATCAATATGTCAGATCAGCCATTCTTGTTCTTAAGGGTTATTTTTTGTGATTTATTTCCATAAGAGTACATACCATATATGTTTACTATTCTGGACTCTTATAACAATTCCCACAAATTAAGACTTTCAAACATAACTGCTCTTAAAATACAGATTTATTTTAAAATTCAACTTTTCCTTGTCTTTTTGAGAAACCACATCATATTTGACCCTTAATCACTATCTCATTTTATTCTTTTTCTACAATACAACTTCTCTTATCAATACTGCACAGACTAGTTCCCTCTCTTTCTATCTCCAGTTCACATTCCACTTCATTTGTGTTTTTCCAATGCCAGACATATAAGATTCAAGTTCCTTCATCTATATATTGCATAGGAATGGCCTGCTTTCATGTAGTGTGGTGAGAACTGCTTGCTTTTCTGTTTAAGAACATGCCTTTTCTTCTGACTGAAGTATATTTCCTATTAATTCTGGTGAAGCTGTTCGTAAAACTTCCCAAGTTAACTGTCTCATGTTCTCGGAGTCTTCAGTAATTGATTGTACTTTAACTGGATTTCTAATAAGTCTATTTTCCAGTGTCCTGGTTAGTAGGGAATTGTTCTCCACAAATTTATAAAAATTCAGCTGTGCACTTCAGCCACAAGTATAGTGCGTTATTAGTTTCCACGCAGCTTCTGTATCAAAATCTTCTTGTGGATATTCAGCAAAGCTAAAATATGGTACTACAGAGGGCCCCAAGGCTCTCTGAAAGAAACTAAGGTATAACAACATTGCTGTGTACCACTGAAGTCTTACAAGAACCAAGATAGCTTTTAAAGTGCTGCTGTTTTCCCCTGTAGCATTCTAAGAGGAAATAACATAGATTGAGACGTGAACTCATTCCTTTATTACGCTATATCAGGATTGAGCTTTCCAAATAAAGAAATGCCATTCTCCAGAAATGAGCAGAGAAAGAACTTGAAAGAATGATGCTTATTCTACAGCAGATGCTTATCGTGCATCTTCAACCTTTCCAACAAGTAGTAGTTTTCTTTGCCTTCCACCCTTGCTTAGAAAAATACAGAAATATTTGCCATGCAATAACTAGATTCTAATATTTTTTTAGGATTCCACCTCACCATCTGGCAGCCAGCAGAGTGAACCGGTAAGCACTCCTTCCTTACGTGTTGCCAGGGTGTCTGCCCCAGTGCTTGGCAACTGCTAGCCACCTAAATTACATCTTGTGTGGAAGCTGGCGTTGCAGCTTCCAGTGTGGGATAGAAAGTCCTCAAGCACAGAGGGAATGAGGATATGGTTAAAGTGTTAAAGTACTGCTAGAAATCCCAACTGATGCTGAGGTGTGCTCTTGAATCTCAAACTCGCATTACAAACACAGTACCACAATTTACTTGTTCAGGTTCCTGCGCTATTTTACTCATTGCCTGACTGCAAAAGGCTTCAATACCGTTGATTTGTCCAGCATTTATTCTAAGTTAAACCCTTTGCTTTGTTGTGCTGTATGACTTACAAGGGCTTCCGTTTTCCTGTGATTTTTATATGGCACCCATTTTATTTATTCTTGTGAGAAGTAAATGACACAGACTGAGAAATTTTGTTGGACATATAAGAACTCTTTAATCGTTGTATCCAAAAGAATATCTTTCACCAAAAGAGCAATTATCAACAGGCATGTGCTGTTTTATAAAGAAAGACCTTTTTGTTGTTGTTCTTGAACAATCCATGAGAGAAAATTAAGGGATGTGGAGAAGCAAGAAGGAGTTCAGCTTCCATCCTGATGTTTCCATTCTATAAAAGAAAGGAAGTTTTTGGTTTTTTCATGCAATTTCAATACATTTTTCCAGGATTTTTATTCCCCAGGAGGCAGCCAGTCAGGTGGACATGTAAGCATCTATTTTATTCATTATTTGCGGTTCCCTTCCAAAATGGCTGTTCTATTTAAAAATTATCCTGACGAGTAAATTATACCCAACTGTTTATCTCCTAGAATTTCTCATGACATCTGGCATAATGTCTTGTGAAACCAAATGGCAAACTGTTTTTAAAAAAAAAAATTTAAAAATGTGTGTATGACTATTCAACAACATAGTCTTGTTTTCCTGAAGCCACTTTAAAAAAAATAAATTGGGTCTACTTTTTGTAGGGATCATCTTCTCAAGGTGGTGGCTACTACAGTGGACGGGTAAATACTAACTCTGTATTTTTGACCTGAAGTATCTGTTATACAAAAGCTTGAGTCCTCATATTGCATTACAGCAATTTTTTTATCTGGAAGAAAGATTCATTTGGTACTCAAACACCTTTTCCTTATATATCTCTACTTAAAAGTCCAAGTGTAAGCAGAGTGGTCTTGTATATATAACATGTATTAACTGATGTTCTAACACCAGGAAACAAATTAAAGTAATAAATATTTGGTATTAATTTATACTTTTAAAATATAAATTAAGTGATTTTTATTTTTTTCAGGACTCATCCTCATCTGGAAGCAGCCAGTATGGTGGACAGGTGGGAAATTTTTCTTCAGTGTTGGTTTCCCCCCCCCCCCCCCCGCCTTGTACATATTTCAAGAAAATATTACCAGATTGGTAATACCTAAGTTTCCAGACTGCTGTGGGGGGGGGTTGTCCTCATTAATCTTTCTGTAGATAAAATTGGGTTCTTAACCAGATAGATCTTTTCAAACATAATTTAGAGAGTAAAAGACAATACATTGTAATCAAATATACATGTCAAACTTAAAGAAAATCTTTTAAATGAAAATGTAACTTTTACAGGGTTCAACTTCTTCAGGAGGCAGCCAGTCTGGTGGACAGGTATGCTTTTCTTTCTCCACACCATTCAGTTGTCCTAGTGTCAGGCCCTCACAACTTACTTTGCTTATCTTTCCTTCGCAAGAACTGTTTTCCTTCACCACTGTCCTTTTTGCCGAAAGCCCCAGCAACTCGTTCTTTTTCCATGTTGTTCAGACATCCCGCAGGCCAGAGCAGCCAGTAGTAACTGTCTGAATGGCAGTTGTATTTGAGCTTCTGTACCTGCTTTGGTGCTAAACATTTTTCTTCTTACACATTTCATGCAGATTGAATGTGGAAAGTGAGGCACTGAGTGGTGAACCCCTGGTCACCTCTCAGTTAGTTTTATCAGAGTAGAAATCACCTGTTTTCTGTAACATCTGTAGCATGAGAGAGTATTGCATGTATTCCAGGTGCTCTGGCCTCTTCAGGGGAAAAAGACCCAAAATATTTTCTGTAGTAGTACTCAGAATTTTTTACTCATTCTTTTGGTGAATAAGGTTTTTAAGGTAAAGATTGTAGATAATAAATTTGAAGATAACAAAATTAGAAGTTTTTTGCCCCGTCAGAGCAATAAGTGCAGGAATAGTTGCACAGGATGAAGAGAACAAAAAAATAGACTAATTTCTAGAAGTTGGGCACTTGGGCAGTTATGAGTGTAACTTTATGGCTTGCATACCTGGGATGGTAGGAGTAATTTGAGTTGTAACTGGAGTCCCTTTCAGTCTTGTGCTCTTGATATCTTAAATGTTTTCTGCATTCTTTACAGGGTGGATGTGATTGTTCTGGGGGAAGTTCTGTAAGTGTTATTTGTTCATTATACTTTTTCTTTTACTAAATTATTTAACTGGAAAATTATCTGTGGTCTTATTTATTTCTGACTTATTTATTTGAATGTACTCTTAATTCTATATTCATTGTTCCTTTGGTGACTTACATATTACTGACTTGGTAGGAGTTATTTCTCATTATGCCAAGATGAAGAATTTGGAATCATAGAATCATTTAGGTTGGAAAGGATCTTTAAGATCATCGAGTCCACCCATAAACCTAACACTGCCAAGTCCACCACTAAACCATGTCCCTAAGCACCACATCTACACGTCTTTTAAATACCTCCAGGGATGGTGACTCAACCGCTTCCCTGGGCAGCCTGTTCCAATGCTTGACAACCCTTTCTGTGAAGAAATTTTTTCCTAATATACAATCTAAACCTCCCCTGGTGCAACCTGAGGCCGTTTCCTCTCATCCTGTCACTTGCTACCTGGGAGAAGAGACCAACAGCCACCTCGCTACAACCTCCTTTCAGGTAGTTGTAGAGAGCAATAAGGTCTCCCCTGAGCCTCCTTTTCTCCAGGCTAAACAACCCCAGTTCCCTCAGCCGCTCCTCACAGGTCTTGTGGTCTAGACCCTTCACCAGTTTTGTTGCCCTTCTATGGACATGCTGCAGCACCTCAATATCTTTCTTGTAGTGGGGGGCTCAAAACTGAACACAGTATTCGAGGTGCAGCCTCACCAGTGCCGAGTACAGGGGGACGATCACTTCCCTAGTCCTGCTGGCCACACTATTCCTGATACAAGCCAGGAACCCCCAAAGTTGGCAGCAAGGTGTATTCTCTGAGCAGTGACTTTCCATTACCATACAGTATTTACAGAGATGTGTATCTCTTCTCAAAAAAAAAAAAAAAAAAAAAAAAAAATTGATTGCATTAAGTAGCAGAATTAATTGACAAAAGACCTATCATGAAGGGAAGCTAAAATAATATCAAGTCTACAAAATTGCCAGCCATAAAAAGTTGTCTCAGAAATCAATGTTTACCAAATAATAAAAAAACAAAACTGAGCCACTTCTCATTTGTGCTTTTAAGTCTGTATGAAATTATTTAAAGACTGTGAAATAGGGTAATACATGCTTTCCAAAGCAAATCATATGTGGTCAATCAACATGTAGGATGCGAAGGACATTCCTGCACCTTGGGTAGCATTCTTATTTTCTAGGCAATGAGTCATGGGTAGATACAAAATGTTAGTTTGTGATGTATGGTCTTCCAGGCCAAAAAAGACTATTTGCTATCTTGGCAAATTAAGAAAAGTGAGTGAAGTGTAAGTATAATCTAATTTCAGACTGTGATATTTTTCCTTTAAAATATCATAGAACAGGCATTCTAAAGTTTTTTGTTTCACTTTTAGTTTATGATCAAAGACAAAGCCTAATTTTTCTTTTCTTTCCGCCCCACCCCCCCCCCCAGGGTGGATCCCCTACCTTAGTCAGAAGTGATTCCTCTGCAAATGTAAGCAATGTTCATCAGCTTTTAAGTGTGCCCTGTGTTTGTTTTGTCAATATAATGGCTAGAGAGGTTAAAAAGAGTCAGTACCTAATAGAAGTCAAACACTTGTGAAAATAACCTACCTTAGTTACAATTAAAAATACACACAGGACATTCATGGAGCACTCAGTTTCTCTGTCCATTTGAAGTAGTATTCATTCAAAGAGAAGTCTTTGAATTAATAATGTTGTTTGGCACAAACGCAGGTACATAACAATACAAATATTTACTTCGGGAGTCAGTTCCATTGGCTTCCTTGGAATTATGTCAAAATATCCCCTAAGGACATGGATTTATGTGTTTGTATTCCTCTTAGATCATTTACTGCAAGAAAGGTTAGTATTCTTAGATCAGTAATTTAACAATGCTAGCCCTCTCATATGGATAAGAACTCTTTTGCAGGAGAGACTTGTTTACAGCGTTCCCAAGACCAGTTCTGTTTATCAAGTGTTAGAAAGTCATGGCGTGTATGTCACTGGAGCTCTGTATGTGCTGCACTAAAGTGAGAAAAAACATTTGGGTCTTTTTGTATCTAGCAGAGAAGTCTATGGCATTGTTGCCAGACTGCTAACTGATATAAAGCTGGCTTGGACAAAGCTACATAAATGTACCATACAAAAATTAATATTACATGATAAATAGGACTGGTCTTGTGCTCCCTTGTAGGAAGGAGGAATGTGTATATATCTACAGTCAGGAAAATATTCTTACCCACCTGTGTTCTACGTCCTTCATATTATTGATGTTGGGATTTGTTTCCTTTGAAATTTCCAATTGGACTGATTTTTTTGTTTTTTACTGACTTGGCCGTCGTTGGACAGCAGTTCGGAATCAGGGATTGTATATAAAGATTGAGGGAACATAGTGGCTGTGTCTACATTGACAAGTACTGCAAACTGCTAGGATTGTTTTACTCTATAGAGTGAAATAGTCAGTGGTGATAAACTGATGGCCACACTATACACATTTCAGGAAGGGTTTGCTCTGGTCTGGTCCCATGCACCCAAAGTCCATTTACTACCTGAATGCATTAAGTGTGCCCCTAGAGAGCATTCTACAGTTTAGTTTAATCTGAAAGGCATCCAATTAATTCACTCTGAGACCACTCCATGATGCAAAACAAACTACAGTGAGTGGGGACTATCAGGAGTTTTGTCTCAAAGGCACACTCCTGATCTGTACTTTAATGCGTAGATGCACCCAGTACCTCAGCATGGGAGAATGGCTTTTGCATACTGAACATAGAACTTAGTTCTCCCCCAACTATATGTTGCAGTCTACCTCAGAACATTGTCTTTAATACCTTCTTTACAGGGCAATTGAAAAGTCATTTTACACAGTTAAGATTCCTTATGAAGGACACATTGCTGATAGATGCTTAACATTATATACTAAACACAAAACAGTTTCATTTCTTTATAAGCTTAGCAGATCTTGTGGAAGCTCAGTACTCAAAAGGTGTGTAGTACTCTGCAAGAATGAATACTAAAAGCTTCTTGTAGCGATGTCATTCTTCAGTGTGCTGATTTTAAACTGGAAGAAATAAGCTGCCTATCCTTCAATCAGATCCTTTGAAGTGAAATAACTGGTATTTTCTTTCTGAAAGGGCTCTGGAGGCAGCCATTCTGGTGGACAGGTACACACTAAATTTTAGATGTATTAACAAAGTAGGGAAGGCTAGATTTTACATTTTGAGTGGATTTTAAACCCAAGTAACAAATTTTAGAACAGAAATTTATATACTGCTGTCCTTCAAGAAGTTTTGCTTTAAAATAGTTCGATGAGAGAAAAATAACTGGTTTCTTTTTTTTTTTTTTTTTTTTTTTTTTTTTTTTCCCCTTCCCAGGGCTCATCTTCTGGAGGCAGCCAGTACAGTAGCCAAGTAAGCACTCATTCCAACATTCCAAAAGGAGAGCCAGCTTGCCGCTTCCGAAAATGATGGTTATTCACAAACTCAAATTAAATTCAGTTTTTATATGGGAACTATGTTTAAAGAGCAAAAACTCAGTAAAGGAAATTCATCATTGAGTTTGATATGTCCTAAAAATTATAGACGATGGCTTTTTTAGCAAATAGTGTCCTTGTTTTTGTGAAACTTGCATAATGAAGCTCACACAAAAAATAGGTGTGGGGAAAGAATGAATCAAAATGTAGCATTTTTGATTCCTAGTGGACCTAATGCCATTAAGAAAAACAAATCCTATCTCCCCTCTTTAAAGACACTTCTTGTTGTATGAGGTTTCAGTAAACTCGCTTAGTTTGGTTTTCAGAGTCCTGTTAGGTAGCTTATCTTTTCCTGCTAGCTTTGGCCCAGGATTCAGCTTTCCAATAAAGAAATGCCATTGTCCAGAAATGAGCAGAGAAAGAACTTGAAAGGATGCTGCTTTAACCTTCCCAACCAGTCACACAAACAAAGCAGTAGGTTTTTTTGCCTTCCACCTTTGCTTAGGAACTCAGGTATTTCCCCAAGTTACCTTGTAAGGCTTGAACTCCTAGTTATTAAAGCATACTGAAAGTCCTGCTTGCCTGCCTTCACTCTTACCTTGCTCTCTTGCTCCTGTTGTCCTGGGAGAGTCATGTTTTGATTAAAGGAAACTCTACAGCAGGTAATTCACTTATTTGGTATTCTTTACAGGATTCATATTCCTCTGGAGCCAGCCAGTATGGTGGACATGTAAGTTCTTACTTTTAATATTTTATATATATATTTTTTTTACCATTATTTGACTCTTATCAAGTAAAGGATTATCCAGATAGCTATCGCAATTTAATATTTCAAGAAACTTTATAGTGATCTATTGTCTGTAGTAATAGTGTGAATTCAAGGAAGACAAAAATACAGAGTTTATCCTGGGAAGATTACAAACGAGCAGCCAAATAACAAAATACAGATGTCTGTGCTGCTCGTCTCCATGAATTAGATATTCAGAAATAACTGATTTTCAATATTTTTCCAGGGGTCGTCATCGTATGGAGGCAGCCATTATGGTGGACAAGTAAGCATTAATAGTCCCCACTTTTGTAGTTTTGACCTATGCAAACTTGTAGTTTATTCATTGTCTACATGGCTGTCTACCTTAGCTTTACTTATCTTAGTCTAAAATCTTCTTAGTAAATCTTTCTCTGTAGCGGTCTGGTGCTACTGTGATTAAACAAAACAAGTTCAGATGAAGACCATTATTTAAGACTAAGAAAAAATAGAATGTGAAATACATGGCTGACTCAATTGGCTCCTGAAATTTGCAGGACTAGAGGTCACGTCTTTCTGAAATAAAGTAGTACTTCATGAAGCTGACCAAAATTTTTAAAAGCCTCATGAAATGATTCTATGATTCTATGAAATGGGTGTAAAGAAGTTCTCCGTTTCCTTTTTTGTTGATATTCAGGGTTCACCTTCCTCAGGAGGCAGCCAGCATGGTGGACAGGTGAGAATTCTTCCCTTGTAGTGTTTACTACTTTATCCAAGAGACTTGGTAGTTCTCTGTGTAAAAGAATATTTTAAGGAGATTGATTTATTTTTTTCCATGTTCTATTTAATTTGTTGCTAGGTATATAGTAGTTATAAACATATGTGATACAAAGCTACAGGCGAGTTTTCAGGAGATGTAATTTCTGATGCATCATAGTAAATGCAGATGAGTCTCACTCCTTTTTGCACAGTCTGGTTCAGTCCACTCACAGTTTTGCACTAAAAGAAACTGGGTACCTCCCCTTCATATGGAGCATGGTTTAAAGGAGTACTGTGACATGGATATAGAGATCATTTAATTCTTTTTGTTCAGGGTTCACCTTCTTCAGGAGGCAGCCAGTATGGAGGACAGGTAAGAATCTCTTCCTCTGTAGTCCTTATCCTAACACCCAGCTTCTATATCAAAACTTGGTACTTTTCTGTTGACTGAAAAAATAATATTTTGAGTAAACTCTGTTAATCTGGTAATAGCTGATCAGGTATCTAAAGATATATGATCTGAAACAATACAAAAACTATGAAGGGCCAGTATTTCTGTTGTATCACAGTAAATGCAGTTCTGGCCTTGTTCTACCCTCCAACCTACCCTCCTCATTCTGGACCCATTTCCCTTCTGCTGCTGTCATGGTTTCTTAGCTCTGACAGTAAGGAGTGCCTGGAAGCAGATTGCATTCCTCCTTTACCTCAACCTATGGAATACCTCACTTTCTTCAGCAAAATGCAATATCAGAATTGATACCAGAGAAGCAGTATGTCTCAGGAGGGGAACAGAGGAGAAGGTCAGGAGTTGTTAAGAGGTGTTCCATGCCCTTGTGAAATGAAAGATGATGGGTAGGGTTCCTAGTGCTGCCTAGTGGTATAGCCTTTAATATGGAGTGAAATCCACAACAAACTTGTCCTTGGCCTCTGAAAACATTTACTGTCAGATTTATTGGAGAGGGAATCGGAGGAGAAAGAGATTTTCAGTCTAAATACAGTCTCCCGAAACTAGGTATATAATCCTAATAGCTCATGATCCGTATTATGGAAGATTTGTATGTTACAGACCATCCCTAATTTGCATAGAACACATAAAAGAATAGGTTGAGTGTTTATCTTTCCGTAATCTTTCATTGTACAACAGAGAAAGAAAATAGTCTTTCTTTCAAAAACCCTTAAAGAAGCTTTTTGATAGAGAAATAATTGGCACCTTTGCTTCAGGGTCCATCTTTCTCAGGTGGCAGCCATTATGGAGGACAGGTGAGAATTGTTTTTCTATTTATGGGTTGTTTTTTCCATTGTTTACCTTTCTCTTTTTCTGTTTTGTGAAAAACAGAATATTTTATAAAGGAGTGGCTTAGAGCAAAACAGTGTTTAGGCAGAATAGATGAATATATGACCTTCTGCCATGTCAGCCCACTCAGGAAAGTAAAACATAGGAGGCTGCCGTGAGCACACAATCCAGTGCAGCAGCACTACTCACACCTGCCTGAAGCTGACTTTGATTTAAACTTCATTGTTCTGTTTAAACAGTAGCCTTTGTAAAGGCCAATAGATTTCAGTATGGTTATAAAGGAAGTGTTCACATTCCTGTGATACTTGAATCCATGGAAGACAAATAAAAGTGTGTTTTTCTGTGACAGGTTGTAAGTTAAAGAATGTGCAACAAATATAAATGCTTTCTTATTTCTTTAGGGTATAGCTTCTTCAGGAAGCAGCCAGTATAGTGGACAGGTAAAACTTCTACTTTCATAGTATTTGCAGTTTTGGTATACAGTTCACTAGGAAAACTGACCCGTAGTTTTTGCAAAAAAGCAACATTCTAAGAAAGAATAGCTTTAAGCCAAACTGAGTGATGATTGCTAAGTATGGGTCTGCCTGGTATGTCAGATCATGATATGAGCAAACGATACAGGGGCCTGTGTGACTGTTCTTTAAACAGATCATGGTTCTAAGAAGCCCATTTTTGTTGTTATGTTTGAACAGAAGCAATTTGACAGACTAAGGACCACAGAGAACAAGTGAGGATGTTACTCAGTAACACAGAAATAATTAGTTACTCATTTTTTCCAGGGCTCTTCTTCAGGAGGCAGCCAGTCTGGTGGACAGGTATGCTTTTCTTTCTCCACACCATTCAGTTGTCCTAGTGTCAGGCCCTCACAATTTACTTTGCTTATCTTTCCTTCGCAAGAACTGTTTTCCTTCACCACTGTCCTTTTTGCCGAAAGCCCCAGCAACTCGTTCTTTTTCCATGTTGTTCAGACATCCCGCAGGCCAGAGCAGCCAGTAGTAACTGTCTGAATGGCAGTTGTATTTGAGCTTCTGTACCTGCTTTGGTGCTAAACATTTTTCTTCTTACACATTTCATGCAGATTGAATGTGGAAAGTGAGGCACTGAGTGGTGAACCCCTGGTCACCTCTCAGTTAGTTTTATCAGAGTAGAAATCACCTGTTTTCTGTAACATCTGTAGCATGAGAGAGTATTGCATGTATTCCAGGTGCTCTGGCCTCTTCAGGGGAAAAAGACCCAAAATATTTTCTGTAGTAGTACTCAGAATTTTTTACTCATTCTTTTGGTGAGTAAGCTTTTTACTCTAAGTTTTAAATGAGAAATTAGAAGACTGTATTTAAAAATTTGATCAGTAAGTGCACAGCTAGCCTGAAAGGACAGTGGAGAGAGAAAGAAACTACTTTTTCGATGGAGCTCGGTGAGTCTATGAGCCGGATTTTATAGTCCATTTTCTTGCAGTAGCAGAATGTGACTTTGATTTACTAATGCAGAGGCCTCTTCCAGTCATAGACTCAGGAAAATAAGTTTGGCTGTGTTTTATACAGGGTGGATGTGTGTGCCCCGGTGGAAGTTCAGTAAGTATTCTTTGTCTTCGTATATTTTTCATAGTATGTACACATACTGGAAAATTCCCAAGGAACTACATTTCTTGAAATAATTCTTTTTGTGAATTTATATGTATGATGAAGGCTTTTCACATTGTGCGAAAATGAGAAATTTTGAACCTGCTAAGGACAAAAACATTAAGTGACTTGCAACTGTAGTATTGTATTCAAAACTAGCTACCCAGATGCAGTTCTATTTTCAAAGAAATACGTGGGAAATAAACTGCACTTTCCCCACCCTGGATTAAACAAGTAGTAATGTTCTCCAGTATCTGTATGAAAGGAAGACTAGTGCTAATTCTGTAAAATATCCAGACATGAAAAACTGCTTCAAAGCATTTAATTTCTTTTGGTTTGTAAGAGGGGCCTGGGACTCTTCTAAGAATCTGTTTCCCAAATATCTCACAGTATATCTGCTGGGTTTTGGACACGTGTATGTAATAGTGCTGCTCTTTTGATGCTTATTAACAGTATGATTGAACTAGTGAAACTTAGATCTAAAATCTTGGCCCAAAATGCTTCCAAGTGGGAGCAGAGCAACACATTAAAAAACTTAAAGCTATTTCCATTTTTCTGTCTAATTAGTACATTCCCTATACTTTTGTAAATACTTCAAAAAACAAAACAAAACACCAAAACCAAAAAAACTACTCTCTTGCTGAAATTAAGCTAATTTACTTTTGAGGGAGTGTTCAGTTATCTGTTGTCTCAGTATAGTCAAAATTGCTTAGATGACTACTTCTCTTCCTCGGATTATGAAATCAAGCAAAACCCACATGCCATAAGTATACCACTCACAGTATATATGCCACTTCTGAGAATCAGAAGTGCTGAAAACAACATATAAATTATCAGCTTACTTCTCTTTGCCAGCAAATCATCTGAAGGAATAAGGATGAATCAAAACTAAATCCTTTACTTGTTTAATCAACCAAATAGAAAAGTATACTAGCAATCAGTGTAAATTACTTGATCATTGCAATAGGTCAATATGCTCTCTTGTTTTTCCTCTACATGACATTGAATTGAATACAGAGTAAACATTACTATTTTTGTTGAATACAGGGCTCTTTTGGAGGAAACAACTACCGTGGTGGACAGGTAGGCAATTTATCTTTAACATTTACACAGATGAGTTCCTCAGGAATAAATGTGGCTCAGTTGCCATATTTGCCCAGAAGCCATTAAATACTGAATTCAGTTTAGTTACGGAGATAGGGACAATAATTCCAGAGAGTGCATGTGGCTTTTATTGAATCACTCTTGACATTTCAGTTATATCTTCCTATATACTAGAGCCAAGATTTTACTTTGTAGTTATAGAAGCTTTCTTACCTGAAAAAAATACCGAAGAATAATTCACGGGGCTCATCTCATTGCATAAACCATTAATATGATGTGTGGATAAGTAGCCATTTGCCACTGCATTAATAACTGTGTAAAGTTCTTCCAGTTAATCAGTGTCATGAGTATTGTTTAGATTAGGTCCAGGGTTTTTTGATGCCAGGTGGTATTTAAAAAAATTATTTACAAAAGCTTCACATTCTTTTTACAGGGTTCATCGTATTCTGGAAGCAGTCAGTATGGTGGACAGGCAAGCAGCTTTTCTTTGTTTTCAGGATCTTGTTCCTACTTGCTATTTATTAAATGAAAAATATGATGCAGTGCATATATTGTCAGTCAGTTTTTCAGAGTCATTTTACTCTCAATAAATATCTGAAAACAGGGACCGTTTCTCAGTAACTGAAATGGTGTAGCATGAACAAACTTCAATTTAAAGAAACTGCAGAGATCATTATTTTAGTTGTTTTACCTCAGAATGCCTCTTATCTGAAGTGATAATTTTAATTAACCATTTTTACGTTTCAGTTTCACATTGCTATGACACCAGTTCAAAATCTATTTTCTGTGTTATTTTTCAATTATAGTGAAATTATCCTTTTTTTGCATTTGTTTAGATTGAATACTTGCAAATTTGGTACAAAATATACCAATAGATATTGCTTTGAAATTATAAATTCTGGTGTGTTACCCACAATAATACTACTTTCCTCATCTTCAGCTGCAATTCGAGTCTCTTACTATAAGCAGCTCCCTATGTACCTTTTGTAGACTTAGTAGTTTGTCACTGATCGAGAAATCTTACTAGCCCAAATAGTTAACAGATGTAATGGATGGCTATGTAATAAGAAGGTGGAACATATTTTTCATTAGTATTACTCTGTTCGCAATGTTTCCCTCTGCTATAATAAAAAATAATTTAATTTCTTTTTACTCCATTGGCAAGCATTTGAGTTCAGTATCACTTTATTAAGAAGATCAGCTCTTGTTGCATGGAGAAGATTTTTAAAAGCTGCAAAACATATTTTTCCCAAATTACTTATTTGGAATAATAAGGATGCTCTTACAATAACACACATGATGCTCTCTGAACATGTTTGACCTAGCAGAAAATCACAAATAAAGTAGATTTTTTTTTTTTTTTTTCCTCTTGAACAGAGCCATACTTAAAGACACTTTATATCCGTATATTTATGTCAGAATAGTCTTAGCAGGTGTTTTGTGACTGTTTGCCAAATTTACTACTTTCACCTGTTAAGGAACTTAGAGGAATTAAGTCAGAAGTCTTCCACTGCATCTTTTTAGATTAATATACTTTCCAGATTCCTACTGAGATCTCCTGTCAAAAGGTCCTTCTGTGACGTTTCATTCTGCACAGGAGGGGGAAAAAAAAAGAGTAACTGCTGTTATTCTGCCAATGCTTAAGCACTTAAGTTTCCTGTGATTTTTTTAATAGGGATCTTCTCCCTCAGGAAGCAGCCAGTACGGTGGGCAGGTGAGTATATTCTACTCCCATTCCATCACTCCTAACTCTTTCCCTGTGCTGTCCGGATCAGGTCAGTTACTTGATGCTGAAAGATACATTCATTTGGCCATTTTACTGAGCTTAAATAGTTGAGGTAATATTGATTAAAGTCATTTCAACAAGCTGAATAGAAGAATTGGTTACAATGAATTACTGCTCTGTGTAAAACGTTCCTTTGAACATACCATAATCGCTATACTGTATTTCATAACACTGCTTTCTTGATTCAGAATAACAAATTGCCATTGTTTCAGTGTGCAGTAGATAGCTTAAGTTTTAGGTACCTCAGTTATTTGGATGTTGTTTGAACAAAAAGTAAGTTTGTCCTAAGTACTGCACAAATTGTCTCAAGACAGTGATAGAAGATTTTTTCATTCAATTAATAGATGTTTGATTGACTTCTTACAGGGTTCATCTTCTTCTGGAGGCAGACAACATGGTAAACCAGTAAGTAAAAAAAATTCAAGTTTACCTTTCTTTTTTCTTACAAGCCTGTTAAAAAAAATTATATCCAGTTAGTTATGGACTAAACATTTTTCTGAGAATTACTTAAATATGCAAAGAGTGTCACATGATTTACTTATCTGGGATAATCTCAAGAAATGCAAACTATTTATTTTCACACAGTTCCATAGTTTTGAGCCAGCATTTTACTCTGTAACTGAACTTCTAGTCAATCTCTGGATTAGTTCTAGTAATAACAGAATGAGATTATAGGATTTTTTTGTAAGTTATTTCTGTTTAAATTCATGGTAATCATACACTTTGTGCTCACGGCTCACTCTTTCATTGATTTTTATATGCATTTGTCTTAAGTATTTCTGGCTTGCTTTGAAGAAAATACTTTTTTTGTTTTTGAAGGAAATAATAGTTGACATTTGACTGTGTATTTTCATCTTTTCCCATTTCAGACCACTTTTTTTACTATGTAATTTAGATCTTGCTCTTGTCATTCAATGGCGGGAGATAGAAATAAGCACACACGATGTTTTAGCTTATCTCTTATAGAAAATAGGATGTATCCACCTGTTATTAAAAAGTGGGCACAAATGTTACATGTTCTTATACGTGAATCACAAAGGTGACATTTTGTGTACCATATTTGATGGCATTCTTAAAGAGTCAATGCTTGCAAGATTTCCTGTTGGCAATGCCATTCAAATAAGCAGAGCAACTTTGCCAGCAAACTGAATAAGACTCTTGTAGAACATGTAATTTTTCAGTATCCACTTTTATTTTCAATTACCTTCCTTATTAGAGCTTTCTTCACGTAGGGCTGTAAAGGACTCTAATCTTTACCTCGCCCCTCCCCCCACCCGCCCCAATCTAACTGTAGACTGATTCCAGGTGAATTAATGTTTAATTAGATCTTATTATTTTTTCCTTTCCATATATTAAACACACCATAACTACAAAAGAGCTTTCTTCTTGAGAACTTTGAATTAAATTCCCTGACTAATACATCATTCAAAAGAATACTGGTAACAGAAAGGTGTTAAATATTTGTATTTCAGATAAGATTTTCCCTGGGATTTTTGGATGACTGGACACAAGGTGGTGTTCATTCTCCTGTGGTCCTTTATTCCAGATAGCAAGAGTATACTGAAGTACAAATAGGCTTAGATTCCAAAACAGGTATCTTTTTTTCAGGGTTCATCTTCCTCAGGGGGCAGTCATCAAGGAAAGCCAGTAAGGATATTCTTCTCTCAGTATTCCACAACCAAGTTAGAAATGTGGATATTGGTTTTTAAAATAGATAACAATAATGAAGGTGAAATTTAAAATTAAATGTAAATGTCTGAGAAAACTGACCAATAAAAATTGGAATATTTTATTCAAACTTGAACCTTAGGATGAGGCAGCATTCATTCCTTCCATAGCAAGTTTTGATATACTCTGTTACTTACTCAGAGGAACATGCTTGGATCATTCTATTACAAATGATGTATTCAAATATCAGGATAACTGTTTCAGTTTCAAACTTTGTAGTTCAGTCAATGATACATTGCTTTGAAAATCCTCTGAAGCTGTTCATGGAATAAAGAAGACATAGCTGTGCTTACTTGAGACCATTCAATTAAAATAGGGAAAAAAGTGCAAGGAAAAAGGTAAAATCAAAGTCAGTATCAAAACTACTAATACCTAGGGCATTTTCAAGACTGCTGTGTGCTCTTTGGACACAATTCACTAGGAGTCTCGTACAACAAAAATAAATGGTTTATAATTATTTTACAGGGCTTCTCTACCTCAGGAAGCACTTATTCTGGGAAACCGGTAAGAATACTCTCATCACAGCATTTTCATCTTCTTTTCTTAGTAAACAAAGAACCTGAGTAGTTGATAGAGCAATTTCAGGATGATTTGGTCTGAAGAGAACATTCTGTATTAGTTCCATTTGTATTAGAGCATATTTAAAGAAACCGCTGTGGAAAATACGGGCTTAGCCTGGAAAAGCTATTTCAATATCAGTTATATTTTAAATCTGAATCTGTCTTGCTTCACATTCCAGTTAGTGGCCTTGTTACATTTTGCTGTCCTCTATTTTTAAATTCTTGTTCTCTGTGTAGATTTTTATAGGCTCTGCTCAGTTAATCCTTCACTTTTTTTTGATAAGCTAGATTGTTGAGTTTTTCACTGGCAGGTTACCTGGTTTTGCACCTTTTTTCTTTTTTTCAGTACTCATCATTTTTTAACATCCTCTTTCAACTAAAGGGACGGAAAACTCTGTATGGAATATGATAATGGAATGAGAGAAAAATAGACTTTTGCCTTTTCATGAATTTTAGCTGAAATTTTCAGATGTAAGATGAGACAGAAAGAGTGTGGAACTAAAGCTATTTACTTTATCTATGCAAAACTAGATAAAGTAGCTCTTGAACAACTTAAAACCACACTGTGGGTTAAGCTATTAAAATTTTGTTGATCACAGGCAAAACTGTTCAAAACCATTGAGTGGGAGCACTTCTAGATTTACTTGTTTGTTTGTTTTCAGCATTCACCTTCCTCAGGCGGCAGTCAAGTGGTAAGCACTTTTCCTCTTTGTAGTTTCTACTGGTTTCTTCCTATACATATTGTAGAAAACTGACAGTATTGTTTATACTGTCAGATTTCCTATATCTGAATAAATGTTTGAAGATACATGTGCAACATAATAAATGGGAATAGCATCAATGAAAATGAGGAAAAGTGGGACCACATAAGTGCTTTATACTTTGATCCTGCCTGTCACTTGAAAACTGAACACCTGTTGATTTATGTGTACTATAGATGTGGCACATGATCTTTTAACATCAGAAGTGTCTACATAACAGAAGGGGCTAATAGGAAAAGATATCTCTGAAACTTTCTATGCTTTTATAATAGTAATAAATAGAACTATTTTGAATTGGGTTTATCAAATTGCTCTCTTTTTTTTATAGAGCTCTGCTGGGAAACACTTCACTCCCCGACTCCTGCTGTTATTCAGTGTTTTGAGTGCCTTTGCTCTCTCTGCTGCTACATCAAAATGGTCTATATGAACTTCTGAAGAGTTGCTTGGCATCCTAGACATGGGTTATATTCAGTAATATTAGATTAATTACTTGATGTGAGAAAAAAAATATCCTTAAGTCAAACTGGCAGATGCTACTTGGCTGTTATGTTGTATGTCTAGCTAGTATGTCATGCCTCTCTTTAGTTTACCTTTGGTTTTAGTCATTAGTAGATATCATTAGTTTTGTCAGTGTTTTAGGCATCGTTCTAAGAGAGCATATTGTACCCTGCCTATATGATTTATTTTTATTTTTATTTCTGATGGGGAATGCGATGAACACCTACCTGAAATCTGATTGGTGCGATAAACAAATACTTAGAAAATATTTGGTTATTAACCAAAGTGGAGGAGGTCAAACAAATTGTTGTACATGCAAACTGAGCACCATGCCTGGTCATCATCGCATAAAATAAGGCTAACATAAACATCTGATAAGCAGTCCTCCATGGGACAGAAGAAAAGATGCTAAAATAATATTAGTTTTAGTCTATTGTAATCAAATGCAAGTTCAATATGGAGGTTACAAAGCAAAAAAAAAAAAAGTACTCCATGGGACTGAAATTTTGGGGGGTTAAT
Organism: Gymnogyps californianus; assembly: GCF_018139145.2. Classification (NCBI taxonomy): domain Eukaryota; kingdom Metazoa; phylum Chordata; class Aves; order Accipitriformes; family Cathartidae; genus Gymnogyps; species Gymnogyps californianus. The sequence continues at coordinate 15,048,745 of NC_059478.1, read as the reverse complement.
TAAAGTTTATTCATTAAAGAAGCCAAACAGCTTAGAGCAAAGAAATGCTGAATTCTGTTCAAACTGATTGCAAATACCTAGAATTCTGTAGAGAGCATATGAGGCAATGCACCCCAGATTAAGCTGATAGTCTAAAAGCTGCTGAAAAACAATGCGTTTTCCCTTGGGAAGGAATTGAAACTTAAATAAGTTCATAAAACTGATAGTATCTTGGCTTTTCTCAAGTATTTAGTCTAACCTGTGATACCCAATATAACTGCAAGTTTAATTTCAAGAATGATTCTGACATCTGCAAGCAGATACAGTAAGTGTGGTCACGGAAAGACCATGGCCCATTTTTGAGTTCAGGAGCAGTTCCACATCTTGCGGCAAACTCTTTTGGAGCAGCCAGAGCCACCTTCTGTTTGTGCAGCGACCATTGCTCTGGTACCCTGTTAGTGGTGTGTCCATTGTACTGCTGCTCATGCAGCTCCCGCATCAGCGTTAGCTGTGGGCTAAGCTCGTTTGGTGTTAACAAAGTGCATTCTCCTAAAGCATACTTTTAATTAATGTCTTATTGAACATGCGCCTAGTATTAAAATTATATTTATTAGTAGTATGCTTGGCTCCCATGGTTTACAATTGTAATGGATGAAATACATTTCCATTCACGTTCCGCTACCACCTTCAGCGGGGCCAGGATTTGACTTGTTTTTGATATGCTGCACAGGACATGCTCTCCTTTGCCAACCATCAGTAAATCAGCCTAAGTAGCTGCAGCTGTAATTGAATCATAAAGGAGTTTTACCTAAATATGATCTTCAAACGTTGGTGGACAATTTGATTCTTTGGAATATGCAATAAGGTTCTCTTTGAGTGGTCCATATCTTAATTCGCACTAGCCTTGCACTTCTTTAATAAATTTATCATGGATTTAATACAAAATACTCGTGTCATTCACTGCAGAAATACCCCTGCTAAAAGACTTTTTTCGGTGGAACACTCCCCATCCTTCTGCCCCTTGACGGAAGAGCGCTCGCTGGAAGGCGGCTGCGCGCGGTGGCGCCGGCCCCGCGCGCAGCCCCTCGCGCGCCGCCGCCGCCACGGCCGGAGCCGCGGCGCCAGAGCGTGAGGCGGCGGTGTGGGTAACTCTCTATTCGAAACGGCATCCCTCCGGCCCCAGCCGCCGCTTCAGCCGCAAGTACTCGCCCCACAGCCCTGCGGGCCCTTCCTGCCCCGCGTCGCTGTTCCTCATGCAGTGGCCCCCGCACCGTAGCCCCTGCTAGCCCCTGCCCGCCTCCACCAGACGAGAACCCGGCCCGGCCGCTCCCAGACCGGCAGGCTATCGTTTCCCGCCCTCCGGGGCCCGTGACGGGCAGGGCGCGCTGCTCGCCGCGGCCCTGGGAACGGAGCGGGCGGGGCCACGGCTGCAGCCGGAGCCTTTGCGGGACGGGACCGCGGCACCCGGAAACGCCGGGTGGCTGGTGGGAGCTGCGCCGGCAGTGAGGGGCGAGCTGGGCCGCCGGTCGGGTGCTGCAGGTGGGAGGCCTGGGCTGGGACCGGGAGGAGCAGAGTCCGGCTGAGGCTGCCCCGGAGGGAGCGGTGCGAGGGTTATGGATGAGGGAGGAAGCCTGAGCGAGGCCTTTGGTGTGGGAAGGGGAGGCGTTTGGGGTTGGTGAATGGGGTGGGAAGCAGGTCTGTGGGAGCCGGCTGGGGAGGGGAAGAGTGGGATTGAGGAGATATTGAGAGAAATGTCTGTGAATGGAACGGTCTGGGGAAGAGGGAGGGAGGGGTGAGGGGGAAGGTGAAGTTGCTGTGGGGAAGCAGCTATCTGTGAAGTTGGGAAGGGATACAGACCCGGTCAGCAGCTGTGTCATTGTTGCTAAGGTTGTGGCTCACTTGCTGGGTTTCTTCTCGGTGTAGGTGCAGCTGGTGCTCTGCTGAGAAGGTGCTCACTATGTTTGATGTAGTGCTGTATGTGAAGTTAACAGAAATGTACCCTTTATAAGTATTTTCACGGCATCACAATTTCATACTGGGTTTTTGAAATGAGAAATGCTCTAGCAGTACAAAGCTTATGGATTAAGTCAGAAAACCAGAAGATCCAGAGATAATGAGCATAGTAAGGTAATACATATTATGGAATGGACTGGAAGGTAAAAGATAAACACCAAAAGGTTCCCCAAGTTGTTTCATTTTATTTACTCCTATAAACTATATTTTAAATCAGAGTGAGGAAGACTTGGATACCAGAGAAAAGGTTTTTAAGGAATGATTGGGTGGAGAAGACTGGGACTGCTTTCTGCAATGGAAGGATGTGTTATTTGGGACATAAAGAACATATGCAACAAACCTGTCTAAAACTGAGTGAGCGCCATCGTGGGAAGCTTGTCTGTCACGGTGGCCTCTACACAGGAGGGTTGGGATCTAAGGCAACCCTTGCTTTTCAAAGAACATATGTGCAGACTGACAAAATGGGGTTTAGAATGAACATTAGGTGATGGACTGCTTCTCCCAAAATCTGTGGGGTTGCCTTTCTCCATAGGCACTGCACTTGACTCATCTGAACTCTTTGTGTGTGGACTGAGTTGAGCCTGACCTGTTCAGCTCTTCTCTGTTAAGTTAGTACACGGGACCTGCTCCACAAAAACTGTCGCTGTGTAGACAGTTTGCTAGAGTAGACTCTAGCTCTGTGATGCGTGCTTTTCTTTTAGAAAAGAATAAGCAACATCAAATTTCTTTAGAGGCTGCAGGGTGAGTTTGAGGGAGGTGATAGTTGTGGAGAAACTGATTTACAATAACCTCTTCAGAAACTGTAGCTCATGATTCCCTTGCACATTGTTAGGCATTGTGAGAACTTGTGATTGAAAATTAGAGTTCTGGGAGATAAGGATCCATTGGTTTGGGATGCGTGATGTTCTGGTTTGTAGAAGTAGAATGCGTAGCAAAAATACTGGTTTTGGGAAAGACTATGGTGGTAGTAAGTATAAATTTGCTTTATTTAGAGCAATGAATTGTTAGGAGTGACTCTATGTCTTTAACAATCCTACAGGCTGCCTACACAGCCTAATTCCTTATGCTAGTTATGCTGCTGTTTGCAATAACAAGAAAAAGGCAGGGATCATCTGAACCAGGTACCTAGGGAAATCAAATCACGTGTCTGCTTAAAACAGTTCTGGATTTGGCAGTGTTAAGTGAGGGCAACACATAATTGACCTTTGGGACAGGCTTGCTAGATATAGTTATTCCTCTCTTATTATTCTTGAATTGCTTGCCACCTGGACTTATTCTTCACCAATTACTTCAGCTCATACCCATATGCGTGCTGCTTGCACAGGCTCAGTGCCTTCATTGGAACTCAGGAGGCTGCACAGCTGGATCACATCAACAGAGGGTGTCTCTAGAGGGGAGGAGAGATTCTTAAGATCTGTACCTCTTAGGATCTAGCATAATAATGTAAGATAGTTAGGAGTTCAGGATTTTCCCATTGAATTTTTGAACCTTCTTGTCTTTTATTCATACCCCTGCAGTACACTGTTCAGCTGTCTAATTTTATTTGTAATTATTACCTTTCTGCAATAAGTGTCTACAGATTTATTTTCCCTGTAGTACCTGGTTTGTGTTACTCTACTCAAACTAGGTCACCTTGACTGAGGGTGGCTGCATTGCATCGAGCACCCAGACTTGATTAGTAATTCATAAATAGCGTAAGCTGCAGCTGAACCCCAGCTGTATTCAGTGTTCAGTCGTTCAGCACCTTAAATCAAGCTCCTTCATTGGCTTGATACATCTGCAGGAGTTGCATTCAGGCAGCGCTATAGTTCATGGCGTTGCACTTCTGTATGCTTGAGGAGGGATGGGCATTTGAACTAAAACTGAGAACTGAATGCCTCCCTGCTCACAGAATCTAAATGTGACTACTAGGATCTTTCTATACTGTGATCTAGACAATGAATGCAGTGTATGTACTGTTTGAAAAAGAGGCAGTTCAGGCAGGTTGTATCAAATTTCTATGCTGGCAGGCAGAGTTTGGCTTAATGACTGTTATGTCAATATAAAACTATTGCACTACTGTGCACATAGTTGAAGTCTTCATCTTACAAGAAATACTCATGTTACATTTTGCTCAATGAGGGCCTGAATTTCCTGAACTCTGAATATTTATACTCAATATGTGATTTCTTTAATATTTATCAAACCAAATTCTCATCAGTCAAAGAAATCTTATCTTTGGATTCTTAGGTTTGGTGTAAAGGATAAAGGGGGTGGGGTGAGCTTAAAGAGTATTTAGCCACAAATTTCACATTTAAGATTCACAATGCCCAACTTTTCCTGTCTGATACATAGATTAGAATGGGGAATTTTTTTTTTCCCACAAAAGGAAAAAAAAACAAAAACAAAAAACCCTTGTGAGATCATGAAAAAACTCAGCAGTGTTAAGTTCCCTTTCTGCTAGGTTTTCTGTCAACCTGTAAGAAAACCTTACCTGAGTCCCAAGCAATTTATAGCATTGTCTGAAATTAGATGTTAGTTAATATGTAACTGCATTCCCTTTGTTGGACTTGGCAATGGTAGAATTTCCTGGTTGAGTGACAGGCCAGTGAATCACTGATACAGCCTCCACTATTCTTGGCAAAAGCCTAGGGGTTTGGAGCAAAGTTGAGAAGAAATCACTGGTTGATCTTTAGCAGTTACGATTTAATGTGGAACTGCTCTGTGCATGAGTGCACTTGCCAGTGCTAAAAAGTGTCTGCATGATTTTAAAAAGGCCAAGTGTCATGGTTTAACCCCAGCCAGCAACTAAGCACGGCTCACTCGCTTCCCCCCCACCCCCTACTGGGATGCGGGAGAGAATCAGAAGAGTAAAAGTGAGAAAACTCGTGGGTTGAGATAAAGACAGTTTAATAAGTAAAGCAAAAGCTGTGCACACAAGCAAAGCGAAACAAGGAATTCATTCACCGCTTCCCATCGGCAGGCAGGTGTTCAGCCATCCCCAGGAAAGCAGGGCTCCATCACGCGTAACGGTGACTTGGGAAGACAAACGCCATCACTCCGAACGTCCCCCCCCTTCCTTCTTCTTCCCCCAGCTTTATATGCTGAGCATGACGTCCTATGGTATGGCATATCCCTTTGGTCAGCTGGGGTCAGCTGTCCCAGCTGTGTCCCCTCCCAGCGTCTTGCACACCCGCAGCCTCCTCGCTGGTGGGGTGGGGTGAGAAGCAGAAAAGGCCTTGACTCTGTGTAAGCGCTGCTCAGCAACAGCGAAAACATCCCTGTATTATCAACACTGTTTCCAGCACAAATCCAAAACATAGCCCCATACTAGCTACTGTGAAGAAAATTAACTCTATCCCAGCCAAAACCAGCACACCAAGATAGGGTTGTGGCTAGGGAGCTAGATGACGTTGCAGGAGCAAGGTCCACCAGTGTTCTTCTGTGTTGTGCTTGATGTCCTTGTCATGAAAATATTATTTGAATGCAGTGATGTTTTTAATTTTTTTCACTAGTTAAGATTTTTTTTTAATGTAAATGGAGAAATTGGAAATATTGCCTGAAGGAAACCTTCATGTGAAAAAAATCTTTATTACTCAGTTTCTGCTAGAAGAGTAAAGAAGAAACTTTGCTAGAGGATTTGCTTTTAATAACACTTCTGAAGAAGAATACAAGCTCTAAGAAAAACATAGCTTATTTTTTCCATAGTGTACTTAATACACATTACAAAGTATCCAGCAAGAAGAATGAGTAACAAACTGAAAAATGAAAGAGCAAGGTAAGTTTTAAAATGATGAAGTGATTTGCAGTGGTTTAGTTGAAAAGTGCCATGTATTTGGGGAGGAACAGCTGACAAGTATAGATAGCTTATGGGAGGGAACAAAGAAGAAACCTGTATCAAATATGAGGAAGACGAAAAACATTAATAGTGACATTTTAAAGTGAGAAATACAAGGTTTAAGATTATTAGAAATGTTTATAACATGGTTTATAAAAAAAATTAGACATGAAAGATTACATATGGGGGGGTGGGGGGAGAAAGAAATGCATTGTTGAATGACAGCAGTCCAAATTTGGCAGTTAAAATATTCATATGTATGTAAAGTCTTGTTCATAACCCAGTTGAGCAGCACTTACTGGATTTGGAAAGGTCTATGCACCCTCAGTACTGTCTGGGATATTTATCATAGAATCATAGAATGGTTTGGGTTGGAAGGGGCCTTTAAAGATCATCTAGTTCCAACCCTCATGCCATGGGCAGGGGCATCTTCCACTAGATCGGGTTGCTCAAAGCCGTGTCCAGCCTGACTTTGAACACTTACAACGATGGAGCTTCCACAGCTTCTCTGGGCAACCTGTTCCAGTGTCTTGCTACCCTCATCATAAAAAATTTCTTCCTTGCATCCAATTGAAATCTACCCTTTTTCAGTTTAAAACTGTTGCCCCTTGTCCTGACACTACAGGCCCTGGTAAAAAGCCTCTCTCTGTCTTTCTTAAAAGCCCCCTTTATACATTGAAAGGCCACAATAAGGTCTCCCTGGAGCCTTTTCTTCTCCAGGCTGAACAACCCCAACTCTCTCGGTCTTTCTTCATAGGAGAGGTGTTCCATCCCTCTGATCATTTTTGTGGCCTTCCTCGGGACCCACTTTAACAGGTCCATGTCTTTCTTGTGCCGGGGCCCCCAGAGCTGGATGCAGTACTGCAGGTGGCATCTCATGAGAGCAGAGTAGAGGGGGAGAATCACCTCCCTCAACCTGCTGGCCACGTTTCTTTTGATGCAGCCCAGGATACAGTTGGCTTTGTGGGCTGCAAGCACGCACTGCCAACTGCTGTCCAATTTTTCATACACCAGTATCACCAAGTCCTTCTGTGCAGGGCTGCTCTCAATCCATTCGTCCCCCAGTCTGTATTGATATTGGGGATTGCCCTGGCCAATGTCCAGGACCTTGCACTTGGCCTTGTTCAACTTCATGAGGTTCCTTCCATGCTTTTATTTCTATACATAAACTATTTGTTGTATTAGATACTACTTTTGGTAAAAAGAAGGCTATATTGAGTCCAACAGAAAGATTTATGGAATAGAACTTTCCTCGGAGGAATGTAGTTGTGTTATAGAAAGTAGCATGTTCCTTGTGTGTTATCCAACCCAGGGAAGAGGGCAATGCACATGTGAAAGCATAGAAGGGAGGCTTATAAAAACAGGTTCTTCAGGTTCTGTGAGCTAGCTCTTGCTCCACTGCAGCTAAGCACCACGCAGCCGCTCCCTGACTGCCCCCCCCCCCGGCTCCCAGTGGGATGGGGAGGAGAATTGGGGAAAAAAGGTAAAACTTATGGGTTAAGATAAGAACGGTTTAATAACTAAAGTGAAATATAATACAATAATAATAATGAATAATAATAATAATAATTGTAATGAAAAGGAATATAACAAAAAAAAGAGGGAAAAAAAGAAAAAAAAGAAAAAAAAAAAAAGAAAGAAAAAAAACCAATGATGCACAATGCAATTGCTCACCACTTGCTGACCGATGCCCAAGCAGTGATCTGCCCCTGCCAGCCAATTTACGCCCCCCCATTTATATACTGAGCATGATGTTCTATGGTATGGAATATCCCTTTGACTAGTTCGGGTCAGCTCTCCTGGCTCTGCTCCCTCCCAGCTTCTTGCACACCTGCTTGCTGGCAGAGCATGGGAAACTGAAAAATCCTTGACTTAAGATAAGTGCTACTTAGCAACAACTAAAACATCGGTGTGTTATCAACATTATTCTCACACTAAATTCAAAACACAGCACTGTACCAGCTACTAAGAAGAAAATTAACTCTATCCCACCAGAAACCAGGACATCCACCTTCCAGTTGTGCTTTTCTTCTTTGTTGCCAGCTTATTATATTTGTGTAGGTGTAGCATCAGCACTGGGCTCACATTTCATTTGAGAAATATGAGAACACAATCCTGTTTCTTTAATCTGCTATCTTGATTTCAAAGCAAATCCCCAGAAAGTGTGTCCATACCTGTTCCACTGGAATGAAATAGTGTACTGTACTTTCCACTCTGTTTTTCATTCTGTAGGGCAGACTCAATCAGTGTTTCTTTTCTGGCAGATCCCAGACATAGAACTTGGTGTACTGGCACACAAAACTTAAATTTTGCCTTTTGTAGTTTTAAGAGGCTGGTTTTCTGCTTCTGTTTGGCTTTGTATTTTAACTAAGGTACAAGTGCCTTTTATTTGGTTAAGCAGTCTTAAACTCATTAATCATAAAATGGAATAAGAGCTAGCAATAGCAATAACTCATGTAACTTGGCTTTTTACTCTAAAAGACCATCAGCAGTGAAAACATTTCACAGCTAGGCTGGAAGGAATGAAATTCACGTAATGCCATCTGTGAAGATAAATAGTAGTTAGTAATTTTTTTTTTTTAATTTAACTTTCCTTGTGACAGAATAGGGAGGAGTAAAGAAATAGTTGCCAGTAGAAGTTATTTTCATGTGAAATCTTGGTAAATGGGTAGAAATTAATACAAACATTAACTCTGTAGCCTGTTGGAAAGGCCTCATTTCACCATTTTCTGTTACTCTGTATGCATTTGTTTTCGATACAGTGCATCCCTAGGCCATCACCTAGGAAGGCCTTTGCTTTTGTGCCTGTGTAGAATCCTAGGCTCTGCCAGTGAGGTGTAAATTGCAGAATGGGAGCCTAAACCAGCGGTACATTTTACCTTCCCTCTGTCATGAATTCCTCTCATTTTGTCTGTATGGATTTGTTCTAAAGATGTGTCAGTGGTAAGTGGTAAATAGACCTTGATTTGTAAACATCATGACCACAGGTACCCTGAAACTATTTTAAGTGACTTTTTAATTGTATCATACAGTGAGAGGTGCTAAGTACCTGCAACTCATTGACTGTAATGTAGCCTGTCAAGTCTGTTACCTGGTAGTAATTGCAAGTATGACTTTTACTGTGGATTGCTCAGTCATTTGACAGAGAGCATGTTTTTATTTTAATCTGTGAATTTAACCTGCTTTTTTGTTATGTGACTTATTGGAATTCAGTGTTAATTGCTTTTTTTTTTGTTGTGTTAGCTACTTCTTGAGATAGTGTTGGATGCTTGGGTTTTTTTGGATGCTGATTTCTTTTTTTCAAGTTTTCTCTGATATTCTCTTGAAGTTTCAGAAATTTAAGTAAAATTAGATTTAATGAATATAGTAAAAAGTGAGCCAGCTGCAGTGACTGTAAGAAAAGCTTTCTTAGTAATTCAGGCTGAATTAATGAAATATAATGCAGAATACTGGATAGTTTGGGATACTGAAAGAACTTTCAATGTAATTGATGCAGGAAAAATGCACTGTCAAATAAACGGAAATTTGGACCATTTGTGCAGGAACTATCATCTTTTTTATTTATAAATGTGAAAATGTAAGGCACCCCAACCTTAAAATTTCAATGAGTCTAAAACATGCTAATCAACTAGATACTTGATGTTAGACAAAGTTGAGTCTTAACAGTTTTGTGCTCACTTTATCTTAATATATTTGTATCAGCGTGATGTGAAATTTTGGGATTGCCTGGATCTGTGGAGTTGCCCCTGCTCTTTTGTTCTTGCAGATGGTGTTAGACCATGCTTGCTGGAAGGATGTCCATAATATGCAGTATAACTCCAACCATCTTTGGAAAATGTCTCAAGACAGTCTCTAGCCTCTGAGTTTAACTAAAGAGTGTTCAATATAAATTAGTCATGTTTCCTTCTGGTGTTCTCTTTTCTAGTGTTTTAGATACCTCAAACTAAAGTAATTCTGTCAGGTTTTTGAGACCTCCTATAAACTCAGGATAAATTCATAAACTAATCCTTGATTTTGCACAAGATTCTGTTACTGTAGATATTTAGCAGCTGAGAAGCTCAAACGTTTATACCATCAGATCTTCAAAAGACAAAATCTTAAGGTTAAGAAAAGTCCTGTAATCTTCTTCTTGTTGCTCATGTAGTATATCCTGATTAATATTAGCGAGTTTTGTTAAGAATGGATAGAGGAAAACAAAATATATGTGGTATGTTTACTGTTCATTAAGTCAAATTGATTATGTTCCTTTTGGCCTAATATATTTCATTTGCAAACATTAAAATTTACCAGTATTTTAGGAGCGAAAGTGTAGGGGTGATGAGTCTAAAACCTTTCCAGGGTCCTCTTCCTTTATGCTTTTAAGGAGAACAACTCTTCACGTCATATCCATCTGCATTTTATCCGCCTGTGTGTACTGAAGTCGAATGTTAACATGGCTGTAAATACCATCTTGGCTTACTGCATGTTGACTTCCCGTATAGACCTGCCTTTAACCTCTTCCACTGCCTTCCATATTGCTGGCTGTAGGGTGTGTCTACATGGTGTATCGAGTAAATTATGTAGAGGCGGTTTACTTTTTTTCTTACCTAGACTAAGAAAAGAATAATGAGCCTGGTCACTGAGTTAACAGGTGTGACAGGCTACATTACAGTCAATGAGTTGCAGGTACTTAGCACCTCTCACTGTAAGATAAAGTTCAAAAGTCACTGAGTTAATGTGACCACTCAACTTCCAGTCTTTGAATTAGCAAACCTAAATCTGATTTTTGGAACAGATGGATCCTGCAGAGTACTGAGTACTCTGTCCGAAGCCCAGTAAGAAATCTAAGCCTGGTTGTAACTCTGTACAGGAAATGCGTTGGGAACTTTCATTTCATTATTGAAGATAATCAAAATGTGGGCTGTTACTGAAGACAATAGTTCATTTAGTATATGACGGCACAGTGTGTTGCAGCGAGGGTAGCGGGAACTCATGGCTAGAAGAGAGCGATTACACCTTTGGTAGTAATCTGTAAATCTAAACCTGCTGGGAATCTGCAGTTGAAGACAGTTCAACTGTTTGAAAGTTCAGTACTTGGCTCCTTTTCTGGATCCAGTCCCCAGTTTGCACCATGTTCTAAGAACTGATATGCAGCTGTTTTAAAAGAAAGGAGGAGGGACCAGGAGAGCTGATAAGGTGTGATGTGTGCTCAGTAGAGGGTGGTTATTTTATTGGCATACGTGAGTTTCAGGACTCTAGTTCCTGCTCTGTGAACCAACTATTTGTAAGTACAGCATGAAACTTCACGCACTTGTTCTCTACAAGCCTGTCTTGCTGACTGCTGACAGGACAACTTTTAACAAATATCCTTATTTTAGCTATCACGCTGGACACTTAAAGTCCATTTTGTGTGAATTTTGGAAAAACTGAAACTGCTTTAGTGAATTATGGTAAAGAAATGTTTCCTGCTACTGGCACCTTTTTGAGACACGTCTGGGGAAAGTTCCCTTTTTTTATCATGATTACCAATGAACACAAGACTGTAGTTCAAGATAATATTGTGGTATGTATTTCTTATGGCTTTGCTGATGGGCTTATTAAACTGTTGTGTGTGTTGGTATGTTTTCATGCTGAATGCTTTGATACTTGCTCATAAACAAGGTATTCGTGATTTACTTCTAAAATTACATTTTAAGTTGCTTTGTAAATAGATGGTTGTATTTCAGCAAGAAATTTGCATGAACATTATTTTCTGATATTGTGACCTATTCTGAAGGTTAAGGATTGATCTCTGAGAATTTTGAACATTTGTAAAACCCTTTGTCACTTCACAGGCTCACAGAATGCAGAAATTTGGGTCCAAGTTCAGGAGAGATGTGTGTTCCCATTATCTGTATTTTGTTCAGAAGCATTTTGAAAACTGAAAACCATAAAGTTTAAAAACTTATTTATCTGTAAGTGTGCTTTCATGAAATTTAGTGTTGTTCATCTTAACCATATATTGCTCTTTGTGTTTCCAGATTGTCAGGTCTCAATACTAAAAAATGAGGTAGATGGAAAAGGTGAAAGAAGTTGTTTGTGCACGTTGGCTCACATAAATGTGTGGTTTGCAATGTCAGTTTTATCCAGTAGCATAGGCAGACCTTTTAATGAAGTTCAGTTTTGTATTTTCTCTCAGTGGATTTTGTTTTTCTTTCCCTTTTTCTCCCTCTATCTTCTCCAGGCTGCTGGTATTTCTCCAGAGAATATGACCTCTGACCTTGCATGTCCCCTCTTCATCCCTTCAGGGAACTGTTCTTCTGTTTCTCCTCCTTGTTCTCAGCTGTAGCAAATCTGTTCTTCAAAGATGTTCCTCTTTGACTGGTCTTCTCCATTTTGTTGTTGGGGATGCGTAATTCCACAGTTAACATCCTCATGTAAAGGGTTATTCTACCAGAACCTGTGGAAAAAGTTAGCAAATCTTGAATGTTGTCTGCAGCTTTCTTCTCCTTCGTGCTTTACATTTCTGTCTGATTTATATTGTCCAGTGCAGTTGCATCTTTAGTATTTGTTTCTTTAGCGAGTAAAGTGAGATCATAGTTCATACAAAAGTATCTTCTATTAAGATTCCTTAAAGGAATCCTTGTGTATTTCTTCCTCAGTTTCTGCATCCTGGCATCTTTTTCTTCCTCCTTTGCCAATATACTTTTACAAATATTTTTACAGCCATATGATTCTTGAGGTAAATAATTTTATTATGTAGGATACAAGTATGTATTTCATATCTCTGTGGCTGCTGGCAATTTGTATTTGTTTGCAGGTTACTGCGATGTCTCTTAAGTATCCATGCCATATGGGTATTAATTTGACTTTGTATACTTGACTGGAGAAAAACTATTAATGCTTAGAGACAAGATAAAGGCAAGTCAGAAATATTTGAATAGCACAGCTCTCCAATCTCTGAAAAAATAGCAATGAAAATTGTTATGAAATGCATCTTGGGCTAGAGAAATGCAGTCAGCAAGAAACAGCTTCAGTTTCAGCTACAAATATTTAGAGGTACCAGCACATCCTTCAGCAGTGTGTACAAAACTAGATAGTTAATGAGTCAAAACTTGTGTGCCTGTAGGTGTAAAACATGCATAGGGACAGTTCTGGCATATGCATCCAATAAGTACTGCTTATGCCATCTTTAGACTTCTAAAAGTGAGAACTGCATTCATTGTCTTGACTTGTTACTGTTTTTCTTTTACTTGAAAACATATTTGTTAATTACTGATTTGATTTTACTTTGGCATTATAAAACACTGCTCTGTTTTTGAATATGTGGGCAGTGAAAGCAGTAGTAGTTAATTTTTTTTATACAAAGCATTAATTTCTGTGCGTATGGAAATTCTTGATATGAAGAATAGCAGAAAATTATATAATATTCTGAATAGCAGTGATGCATTTTTTAACTTCCTTGTAATATATTGTGCTTGCAAAATGAGAATTGCTTTCTATGTTAGTCTTCTGCACTAACTTAATGCTTTAATTGGCGACAAAGGGCAAAGAAAAGCACATCAGCTTGGTGAAAGTTCATGGTAAAGATGAGGATGATACAGCTTTACTAATGTAACATTTGTGGTAGTCAGTGCAGTATGAGAAAGTAGGTGCAGTCACCTAGTCATCTATGTTCAACTAATTTTTTCTGAGCAGGATAATCAGCAGGACAGGTTTAGTGCTGTCTCCCCTGCAGCTCCTCCATCCCACATCTTCGTATCCAACCCTACTTTCCCACAACTTTCCTTTTCCTTCAGCATCAGGCACACCTCTCATTTTCATTTAAAGCAGCCCAGCCCTCACCCTGTCGTGCTGGCACTGTGTCATCTGGCAAGGCAGAGACTGCAACCTGAAAAACTTCGGAGAGGATGAGAAGATCTCTTCATTCTGGGAATAGCTCATTGCAGCAGGGGTACTGGGCATTCTGCAGTACCACAGTGTGGGGCTTTTTCACTTTGAAAATACCTTCTGAGCCTTCACCTACATAAAGAAATCCATGATTGATTTAACTTGGGAGATTTCTTTTGTGAAACCAGTTATTGGAAGGCTAATTATCAGTTAATAGTCCTTATTTTACTTTATTATTTTTACAGATAAGAAATATTTCATTTCTTTATTAGTTATCACTTCTAATATTCTGATATGGTTCCCCATTTGTAATCATGTATTTGGAAAACATTTTTAAAGTGTTAATCTCCTTTTTCTTTTTAAATGTCAGATTAGGTTTGTTGTTTTCCTTTGGCTGAGCTCCCTGGATAACTTTTTTTAATACTCTGATTCCCAGGGGAAACATCTATCTGCAATATTACCTTTTAAGCCTGGGTTTGGGGGTTTTCTTTTCTGTTTCAGGAAGAAAAAAGTCAAGAAATGTCTACCAATTTAAAATACCTTTCCTTGGGCATCCTGGTTTTTCAGACCACAAGTTTAGTCTTGACCATGCGTTATTCTCGGACACTGAAAGAAGAAGGACCTCGTTACTTATCCTCTACTGCAGTAGTTATTGCTGAACTTCTGAAGATTTTGACCTGTGTTCTATTGGTCTACAAAGAGAGCAGTATGTGTCAAATTTTGCACCAAGTAATTTTCCTAATCAATATGCTGTATTGTAGTGGCAACTGCAAAGCAGCCATGTGAGTACAGGCATACAACAAAGCATTTCCCTTCTCCTTATGTAAGAAATAGTCTTGGAAAGACACTAACCATACTTCACTCCTCAACACACGATACACGATATTGTATATTTGCTGAAGAGAGTTCTCTTTAAAGAATGTGGATACTGAGGAGTGCAAGAAGAAATTTCCTACTAACAGCTTCAAGATTGTGTTTGCTCAGGCATTTTAAGAAATTCATATGTAGAAGTGGGAAAAAATGAAAAGCTTTAAGTGTGTTCGAAGCATGAATGATAATTTAGAAGCCTATAATAAACAGCAGATGCAGAAGGGAGGAAGCAATTTCATTACTACAGGAAGAAGCACAGTTTTAAGCTCAAAAAAAGTATATTCAGATTTACTCTAGTTCATATTTTGTACATTTTATACTGAATTTATCCGGTTCCTTGACACACATATTTGATCTTCAACAGCTTAAAAATATCATTGTATATGCATAAATATTGATGACTGTAGGCTTCTAAATGTGCACTTTTTAGGTGATACTCTTTAATGTGTCATCTTCAAATATTTATATGGTTTCAATAAGTTTGAATTAAAGTATTTTGAATAATGGTTCTAGTTCTGATATTCCAGGCTACAGGAAGATACTTTGCAGCCTTTTTTTCTTACATATATGAGGCTTATGAAAGTCAAACAAACGTAGATAGTATTTTGAGGTCTTGATAGCAGTGCTAGCTATAAAAAGGGGGCAACAATCTTTAAGAACAGAACATTACTATCTCTTTTTTTTTTCTCTCCTTTTAGTGAATGTCTATTTCTTTTATTGTTTCTTTGGGTAGAGTGCAATTTACGGACTTTGAACAGAGTGCTACACGATGAAATCCTTAATAAACCCATGGAAACTCTTAAACTTGCTATTCCTTCAGGAATTTATACTCTTCAGAATAACTTGCTGTATGTAGCATTGTCAAACCTAGATGCAGCCACATACCAGGTATTGTACATTTGGATGTCTCTGTAAGTTTCAAAAAAACCCCATGAATTATGCAGTAGTAATTGTTTCTGGATTCTTCTAGGTTACATATCAACTGAAAATTCTTACCACAGCATTGTTTTCTGTGTCCATGTTGAACAAGAAATTGGGTGTATACCAGTGGCTTTCATTAGTAATATTGATGACAGGAGTGGCATTTGTGCAGGTAAATATTAACAGGCGGTTTGTGTTTATTTAATGTATTTATTCAAGGAACATGGATTTCTATACTGATTATACAGCTTTCTGATTCTACCAGCTGCACACGAGCACCAGAGTATGGTCAGGAGCTACGAATCACAACTGGCCAGGGCTAGAGGACACCAGACATGGTTCAAAGGCAGAAGATAACACCTCTTTTTGTGTGCCAGTGCTCTACTGTAGAATGTGACAGGGCCTCTGGAGCAACCTGCAAATAACAGTGATAGCACTATTTATTAGCACACTTCTTCAGACATGAGGGATTCACAGATCTTCTGTGCCAGCACAGTCCTGCTGCTCACCTTGTGGTACGGTTTCAGCATGGCAAATTTACTTGAACTTTTTCAAGAGACAAACTTGGCCTCTGTTCTAAATAGTGCAGGTACAGGAGTTTGTAGTTTTCAGAGGGCAGAATCATGGGATAAGAGACTATTCTAAGAATTTTTAGCAGATTTTAGCGTATCCTAGAAATCTTTACTTTAAAACTTAAGGATTTGAAAAAAATTTTGAGGATTAAATTTTATAGAATTTTCAAATCTAATAATTAAAAATTAGAACAAAACATTCTGATAGTAATTAACAGGCTCTTCAATATGTTTTTGTCTGTGGCATTGCACTTTATTCTGTTAGCATTAGGTATATTGCAGGATTTAGCTTCATAAATTTCAGCTTTAGTCGTCTGTATAATCACTGAAGAGGGGCACGTGCAAAAGACAATTCATCCTATCTTAAAGACAGATGGTGTAAGTGGTTTTCTAACTGTGCTTATATTTGTAAGGTAACTAACTGCCAGGTGGCAAAAGTTGGTGACTGTGAATGCCCATGGTAAGTCATGCTGGCATTCAGAAACAGTTCTGGCTTATAAATCCTGGACCTGTTTAAATTGATGGTTATTCTCCCAGTCAGGCACAGTTTTACTCCTTACAAATATGTAGAAAGAAAAATTATGGCTTTGCAGTCCTTTAAAAGTATTTGTGGTGCAAAATACAAAACTTTACAAGCATGTGATTGTCTGTATTTAGTAACTGTTACTGTTGCTAGAAAACAAATTTGCATTTTATAGATGCTTATGACTTGATTTTATCAGTGAATTTTGTATAACTGTTTTTACATCCAGTGGCCTTCAGACTCTCAAGCAACAGCTGCTAAGGAACATTCAGCAGGATCTCAATTTGTAGGCCTGATCGCCGTTCTTATAGCATGCTTTTCTAGTGGATTTGCTGGGGTTTATTTTGAGAAAATTTTAAAGGAAACTAAGCAGTCTGTGTGGATCAGAAACATTCAGCTTGGTAAGTTTAATTTTAGTCATCTCTTAGAGATATTGCATTTTGAAGAATTAAGATAAATGTGCAAAAAATATATATAAATAAAAAATATCACCAACATTTTAGTATTCTGCATAAATGTACTTTTAAAACCAAGAGTATAAACTCTGCTAGATGGAATTCTAGCAGTTTCTTTCTTATCTCAACCTAGTTCTTGATTTAACTTGCTTATAGAGTGTCTGTAAGTTTGTACAGAATCTGTCGATTGAATTTGTGTTTAAAATTTTCTAAAGAATGTTATCTTATGCAGGATTCTGTGTATCCTCTGTGTTTGAAAATTATTGTCTTTTGCACTAATTCATAAGAACTGGTAGATACAGATAGTATTCCTTTTTCCTTTTTTTTTCTTAGAGAATATTGGAACATTAAAACAAAATACGTTTCTAAATCAATGTTTTGAAAAGTTTTAAAATTAACATTTTTTTTCTCTTGTGTCTGGGTAGACAGTTTCTATAGGTTGGCACTTTTAATACAAAAAAACTGCTTTGTGGGTAAAGTTGAGGTAATGAATTATTATTATTTCAGTACAAAGGTCAGTTCTCTCTATAATCACCAGAGAGAGGCATATGCAAAAGACAGTTCATCTTAACTATTTTAATGCCCTTACCTATTGTGCACCTATCCGTAAGAGAATACCTTCTATTTCCAAAGTAGTTCTGGGTCTTCTAGACCCTAGATATTAATGGTGACAGAGTTGGTCCATTTTCCTGAATGAGTTCTCCCTCACCTCAAAGCAATCTTGTCCAGTTTATAGGGTTGGAAATGTGACATCAGCAATATCTTTTTGTTCCTGTTTTGCAACAGAAACAAAACTTAGTTGGAGTTGCCCTTCTTTCTGTAATGGAATCCCTTTAGTCTTCACCTGTAGGCAATAATTATTTATTGCATATTTGAATAAATGCTTTCAGCAGAATTTGAACTTTCCAGCACCTTAGAACAGACTCTTGATCAAATCCACAGTACTGTAGAATTAAGTCATGAGGATGATTTAGTGGATCAGGGCTGCGTACTGAGTCTGGTAGAATGTAATGAAGTACCATAAAAACAGGAGATGGTGTGGGTTTTTTGTAATTAAACTGGTATGGTCAAAAATGTCTGAATACAAGCAATATTTTTTCCTTTCTTTTCCTGTTGCTGTGTTTTAATTATAAATGGTTTCAGTTTAAAATGCAGAACTGCATTGTGATTATATTTTAATATTTTTACATGTCCATAATGTTTTGAAACTTGAGGATAGAGAAGGGGATGAAAACCTCTACTTACTATCTGCTAGTATTTATTGAAATTGTGTATATTAAAACTAAGTTTTCTTGAACAGCGGGTAGGGGATACATCAGGAAAGGTTATGTTAAGGAATTATGGAGGCAGCAAAGGGTGGGTAGCTGGGGCTTGGTCCAGGGTTTAAGGTAAGATTTGGTGCTCTGGATGGCGCTACAATGTAAAATCCGTTGCAAAGGAAAGCTGATTATTATTACTCTCAACTTCCATGCTAGAAGCGCTTTGGTGGGCAACAATGCAGATATCTGAAACAATTTCCAATTAAACATTCATAATTGTCGAAAAATCAATGATCTCTTCTAAAACATTCTTCAGATTTTTCTACAGTGCACAAAAGTATGTATGAAAACAAATGAGTTCACTAGTTTGATAGTCGGCCTGGTCATATATTGAATGTTCCAGTAATTGCTTTGTGAAAACAATGGGATCAGAACAGATTGCATCTAAACACAAACTGTTCAAGGTAATGAATAACTGGGACTGATATATGAAGACATAAATGTCCATGATAATAGTGAGAATTGAATCATCTGATTTTTTTAATTTATTTTTTGGCAGTGAGCTTAATTTGCCTCAATACAAAATTCAGTAGAATATGTTTACTATTAAGGTTGTTTTCAGTTCAAAAATGAAATGAATTTTGTCATATTTCATAGAGGGTTTCCTGATACAGCTTTTAGAAAACATTTAAAACATGAAATCACAATGTCAAAAATATGTTAGTGTATCCTTTCTGCAAGTGCAAGATAGTTGCCCGCTTAAGACATTGTATCATTCAGGAGCAAGTCAGTCATAAGCAAGAGCTTTGAAATAGAGCTTTTCTTGAAAGACGAACAACAAAAACCATATGTCCAACCTGGTTTTCATTTTTGTATCTGTAGAGAATTATTAGAACTGTAGAAAAAATTGGAAAATATATTTGCAAAATTTTTGAAAAATGCAGTTTTTAATGCATACCAGTATCATATTAGGGATGTATGAATAGTTGATTTTATTTATTTTAGCAGATCAATTGGAAAATAGAAGTAATTGGTTTCATCTGAATGAAACCTAAATTTTTAATTAGGTCTACAAAAATAATTACTTCTTGTCAAACAGAAGGTTTTATTTTGTTCAGAACAATGCCGCCTTTTTCAGACGCAAAGAAATGTGAAGAAAATAGAGGTCAGCTTTTCACAGAAATGGAATGCAAAAAATGTTCCCCCTTTCCTTGCTCAGGACTAGAGCCTACATCAGTCACAGAGGAGGTGTTTGCATTACTTCCATGCCTGAGGGGATTAGGAAAAGTTTCCCATCTGATAGAAGAACACTATACTCACCAAATTATAAACTTTTTTATCTCATCTCAATTTCTTCTTTTGACATTAAGTCTCTACTAGTAAATGTGCATTGTGTTTGAGACTGGTTCAGAAGAATCCCACTTCCAAGATCCTTGTCTGAATTGGCAAACTGCTAAGTCCTGGTCTTGCTATGTCAGTGACCATCTCCTCCACTGAAAGTTTTCCCTGTTTTTCTTTCCAGGTTATAGTGTGACTTCAGCTTTCAGTCATGACTAGTTTCAGGAAAACTGAAATTGTGTTTAAGTGAATTTTGCTATTTGCCATCCCATTCTAGTAGAAAGCAATCACCTCATTCCAGTAGAAAGCAATGGAAGATAAGTATATAAGAATGTCCTAATGGAAACAGTCAAAACTTGTTACACGGTGTGGAAAATAGCTTTTAAAAGAGAATATCTGTCTGAACACTGATTGCATTTGAACGTGATGGTATTGCAAGTGGCAGTCCTATTTTAAAATCAGATATATGTGAGCAGTTCTTGAGGACAAGGAACCTGTTTGCATGTTTTTCACCAGAAGCTTTTAAATCAATCTTGTACTTTCAGGATTTTTTGGTAGCATATTTGGACTGATGGGTGTATACATTTATGATGGAGAACAACTGTCAAAGAACGGATTTTTTCAAGGATACAATAAACTTACTTGGATAGTTGTTGTTCTGCAGGTGAGATACCTTGTATCACATGTTTCTGTGAAGGCACTTGGGATTTACTCTTCTATAAATGACTGGGGAAACTAATGGGTATCATTGAAGCTACTGAGAATTCTATAGTCAAAAGTCTGATATATCACTATTAGAATAAACCTCTAAAGAAAAACCTGGAAAATATATAGCAAGTATATGTCTATGTATTGTGCAACATAAAAGCATGTAAGCATTATTTCTTTTGCAATGTGTTTAAAAAAAAAAAAAAAAAAGCCTTTCCTCCTTTGGCTAAAAATGTATATTACAAGCATGTCCACTAATTTAATGATGGTAATATAATCAACAATTTCTTTAATGGGGAAAGAACTACTCCTCCAATATTTATCTTCAACAGTGCATATCCATAACATAAAATAAATGTAATGCTCCTAAATATAGACCAAAGCTTTTCCTAAAGTAAGCGCGTGTTGTTAAAATAGATGCTCTCAGTGGAATTACCAGGTTGCAAATCCAAACGTCAACATTTTTTCAGGCACTTGGAGGGCTGGTGATTGCTGCTGTCATAAAATATGCAGACAACATTTTAAAGGGATTTGCAACTTCTCTCTCTATTATACTGTCAACATTGATCTCCTATTTCTGGCTGCAAGATTTTGTCCCTACAAGGTAAGAATTATTTTCCATGTATGATATAAAAAAAAAAAAAGTTGAAAACTTAATGCTTACCAGATGTAACTGCAAAAATAAATAAAAAACAGTCCAAGCCACACTTTTAGAGTGTTTAGGTACAACTTGCACATAAAAGTTTAGTTTCATAACATACCATAACTAATACTTAATCTTTTCAGTATAGTTGGCAAGATTAAATTTTCTGTAAGGTACAGCCCCCCACAGGTCAGGAATAACTGAATCTCAAGTCATGGCTTTTGACATACCACTCTCTTGCAGGCTCTGTGCTTTAGTTCACTGCCCCTTTCTCTTCTTTTCCTCCCTACCCGATCTCCCTCAGTTTGTTCAGCTCCTACTTCGCTTCTGTGCTGAAGCCAGTTCTCTTCAGTTTTGATGCTTGCCTTGCACTGCGTTTGGCTCTGCTCTTTGAACCAGCCTCCCCCCTGCTGGCTGTTCTGAGTAAGATCATGACAAAGGGGTTGCCTGTCTCCTGTTTTCTCTTTGTCCTCTAAATGGACAGATCTTCCACAAGTCATCTCATTGCAAGAGGAGTTATGGCTGAACACTGAGAATGATGATAATCTCTTTATGCTGGTTTTCATCCAATCTCAAAACAGTCTCTAAAAGTGATAATTGCAATCATACAGGCATGGAAGTTACACTACAGCAATTAGTTGCCCAAGGAGACCCAGAAGCCCAAAGGCAGAGCTTTTTTCTAAAGACAACACCATGTTTATTAGTGAAAACATTCAACCAAGAAAGAGAGAAGAATGCTTGCTATGTGCTTCTAGGCCCAATACACTGTGTCCTGATGTTTTGTGAATCAGATTTTAGTAGCTCTGTGCCCTGCAGGTTTTGTACATGGGTAGGTTCCGGAATAGTGCTTGTCTTGGCAGTGCATGTTAATATATGGAGTGTAGAAGTAATATTCCAACTTTCAGATATATTAATAGGATTTTGCTTATAATTGACCTACACTCCTCATATATGTTACGCATACTCAGTGTAAAAATAGTTTGAATAATATTTACAACTTTTGTATCTGATACAAAGAAACATCTTTTTATCTAAAAGTAGTGTTTGCAGTATTAGCAGGAGTTTACTTAAACATTCAAAAAAGGAAGTAGAACAACTATTTAGGCTTAGAAAGTGGAAGACATTGAACTTAAATTATAAGTAGCTTATACTTGTCCTATTAAAACAAATGTAGAAAGTGGTTTAAGAATTTCTGTGTGCTCAAATGGAAAATTAATAAGTAACTTACCAGCTTCTGCAAACATGGTGAAAATGGAAACAGTGGTAAATAATTAAATGAGATGGAGCCAACTAGCAGCATGTAGAACTTGAAGCCATCTCATTTAATAAAACTTGATTGACTTGAGTTAATCAAACTTAATCTTTAGTACCTTGCTTATGCCAACTGAATTTATTTGAACTGAAACTGCGTAATTGTTTCTGTCACTTCAACGAACATTTTTGATTGGGATAATAGATGTAAAGTACTTAAGTGCTTGAATGTGTTGCAATGGATCGTGTCCAGAAATAGGCTAACTGTATTCTCTGAAGGATTATCATGTCATGTGCCACAGTTTTTTTAGCGTTTGGTTCAGAAGATCAAATTGTCAACATTGTCATGTCTTTATGACAAGGTTCTTTTCTAAAATGTGTTCTGATTGTCTGTTGGCTTTGGATATTTTGTTTCAGACTTGTAACTATCAAAACAACTTGAAAGGCCTCTATGTCACAATACAAAAGATGCCTTTATTATCTTTTCCTTACATAAATCTTTATGTATCTGCCAAAAATGAGATTATACTGACTTGCAAACTGATTCTTGGGCAGCAATAATTTGTTTTTACATAAGCTTTGGACTTCAAAGCAAACACAACTCCATCAACATGATGTACGTAAGGTGTTAAAAGTGGCTGGGTAACCATTCTGCTTGCATTTTGCACAGAGCTTTAGGCAAAAGAAAATAAAAAAAAGGGTTGGTCTGATTACTTTTGACAATTGTTCCATGAAACTATAATTTTAATTTCCAGAATATGTCAGTATAATGATACATTACTTTGTGGATGTAAGTTTTTTATTTCAACTTCTTCCTGCATCCTTCTATAATAAATATATGCAAATTATTTTGCTCTTTGTAAATTGAACAAATATAATTTATCTTTCTGTGTTCCCACAGGAAAAATGTCCTTTCTTTTGATTGTATTACATAAGTAAAATTAAATCAACTAAAACAAGCTAACTTTTTTTTTTTTTAATCCCTGTTCTATTCAGTGTCTTTTTCTTCGGAGCCGTCCTTGTAATAGCAGCTACTTTCCTATACGGTTATGATCCCAAACCTGCAGGAAATCCCATTAAGGCATAGCAGACTTCCTCATCAACCTGCTTCTCAAGATCATGCATTGGGGGCATTGCTAACAATGGCATGTGGAAAGTGTCATTGTGCACTGCAAGGAAAGGATTACTACCCTGAATCTATTGAAGAAATGCTTATGAGTAGTTTTGAATAGCCAGAGGGATTAAAGGTGGATGATGATACTGTCTGTAACTGATGGGGAAAAAAAAAAAATGGCAGGGGAATGCCCAGTGCAACTTGCTAATAAAAACTTGAAAGGAACAAAAAGTTTCCAAGAAACTACCGTTAGGAATGTTTACAGCTTTGACTGGGATTGCATCAAAAGAATTTACTGTATTGACTGCTGCAGAAATATGTCCTATGCACTCTTTGAAAGAGCACATGACAACATTGTCAGATTGTATGTTTTTGCAATTTGACTATATTTAGTCTTAGTAAATATGTTTTTAACTGTTTGTCTCTTTACATGAAATGAGCTGAATACACATCATAGTTCTAAAGTGATGGTTCTAATTAGGTATTCCTTATTAAAACTGTGAAGATTGAAGTATGATTGAAAGACACGTTCACAATAGCAAATATTTTTATATTTTTAGAAGGCTGATTTAATAACAGAAATGTGTTATTAAATTATAATATTATAATTCTGTTGCTTATATAAAACTATTGTAAGAATGTTAACATTCTCATCTAAGTACACAAAGGGAGAAATTCCGAGTAAAAGCTGGAAATCTGTGTTGATGCTCCAGCCTTCATCAGGATAGCCTGTAGTATTCCAACAGAGGCAATAACTCTGTGAACACAGGCCAGAGGTTACTGCACTAACCTGGCACTAAGAGTAGGGTTATGATGGAGTGCTTGCTCAGATGTAATATTCATTCTTTTGATTGATTATAAATCAACTTTTTGGTAGAACCTTTAAAGTAGTTTTTATGCTTTAAATATCCTCTGGGGATTTTTTTTAACTACAATTTTAAAAAAAAAGCCCATAATAAACATTTTAAATGCATTATTGTTGTCTGTAACAGCTCCATCTGGCGCTATTATGGTATATCTTCTCTATACTGTACTGTACTTTATTACAGAGGTGTTTTTTAAACAAGTGTTGTTTACTCATGAACTCTCCAAGGCTTTATCAGTAAATTTCTATGTAATGGCTTAATTAGAGATTATTTTTTTAAATTATTATTATTATTATTTTGTTCTGGGAGTCCTTGAGCCAACAGACCAAAATGGGTTCTCTGGAGCTATTCAGTCTAGTAGTGGAATTACTTTAATAGGAAACATAATGAAAAAGTAATTAATTGTGCAATAGGTAAATATAAAAGCATGCTATTCTTCTGTTTTAAACCAAAAAAAACTTCACAAAGAAACCTAGATGAAATTAGAACTTAGATCGATTAAACTGTTAGAAACACTTCACTTGTTGAAGTATTTGCAAATAGCCAGAAGCACCAAAAAAAATGCCAGAACTAATAAACAAAAAATGCTATCTTAAAAATCACTTGTTTTCAGGAGACATATTCACAATGGATATTAAAGTAGAGTGACTTCTTATCCATGTTACGCTTGGAAAGGTATACATTTATACAAAAACATATCAATAGTCCCTTACCTGTAGAATGGCAAGTGGTAAAAATGTATGATTTCATTTTTTTCCCCCCATCATGCTCTTTCTCACTTCTGTCTTGTACTAATGAAGATGTTGTGAAGAGAGAGGTGTTCTAAAATGTTTACCAAAGTACCTCATCGTCTTTCCCACGTTTTAGTGGTGGATTAACAAGGAGATTCTGTAAGAGTGCTCTGAGATATTTTTAATGAAGTATTGCAAATGGGAAAGGAAAAATTCCACTTACGTCAGCCAAGCAAAAATAGTGTTTTCCTTCTGTTGGCCATCACGTGGATTATCGCCTTTTATGTTTGCTTATCATATCAGAGCAAGACATTAAAGAAATTTCAGAGTTATGCCAAGGGCTTGCTAAGCTTTGTGAACTGTGAATCTATCCCAGCATGCCGTAATTGCAGGAGCTCTGCTACTTGGTAGTCAAAACTATCTTGTATTACCCTAAATTGGCGTTCTATGTTAATATTAAACCTTTTACATATAACATTCAATGTGGCAAAATCTTTGAAAATTTACATTTAGTCATTTCGCCACTGAAATAGAACATGAGGTAGGATGTACGCGTAGAACAGTGGCTTGCAGCGTTGCTTAGTGTAGAATGGGAAGTGTGTGACTGAAATGATCTGAGAAGTGTGGTAGTAATATTTGAATTGGAGTTTGGCCCACATGATAGTACTTTTAATTTCATGAATCACAGTAGTGGAAATGTTCAGGTGATATAATTGGTTACTTCCTTGAGGAATTTCTCCAAAAACCAGAAGAAGCAGGTTTAGAACACTTAAAAGCCAGTTGCACAGGAAGGGACCAAACAAGCCAAATAATCACCACATTGCTGGAGTTCTGTTACATATAACCCAGTTTTAATATTTCAGGTGCACCTGTCAATATTTGTCAATGAGGATCAGGTTAAAGAACAGGAATATGTGCTCTTTGCTTTTGAATAGGATGTCATACAGCTTTGGAAAACAATATATCTACTGTACTAAGGAACAGTAACTCCTGTCAGTAGATCAGTGACTCTTCCATGCTTTCAATTGACAGTTCCATTAAATTTTCCAGTAGAGGGATAGATCTCTTCATACACTTGTTGCTGTAAAGGAAATACGAATTTGCATTTTTAGCTGTCTTTCCTTAGCCCTTTACAGGCTCTTGTCTGAGGCCCTCCAGATTGAAAAGCATTATTCTAGACAGCGGGAAGACAGCGTATGTTTCCTGAGAACAGAAAGGATTTGAGGAGGGTTCACTGATTTCTGTAACCTTTGCAATCTGAGAGCATATGCACATTTTCTCATTAAGATACATTTGTATCTGGATTTTAAAATAATAATTAAAAAAAAGCAGTTTTAAGTCTGTAACTCATTAACTAACCAAAGAAGCATAGCTAGCACAGAGCATTGGGAAGCAGGGCATAGTTTGCCCTAAAAGCAATCTGTAAGAGTTTAACTTTCCAAAAATAAACCTGTCTTTCTGAACTATTGTTGACTTCTAGACAATGGATTTGTTAGTTTAGTTGTATATTTAGGAGGCTAACCTATACTTAGCAGAATTTTATTTAAATATTTATAAAGTTATAGCGAGGTATTTATTTGCAATACCTTGAATTATGTGTGTGTTTGGTTTTTTTAAGACTTGCATAATGGGAGTACCAGTATTTTTTAAATACTTGGATATTTGCTAGTTTCATTTGAGAATCTCTGGGATATATAAGTAGTCAAATAACAATAAAATTAGAACTATCTTCAAAGCAAAATAAATCAGCAGTTCAGTGGTGAAAAATCTTGAGTCTAATAAAGTAAGATAAACTTTTCTTTAAACATTGTATTTCTGTGCTATCCGCAAGTGCCCAATAATTTTTTTTCTCAAAGAATTCAGATAATTTTATAGTTCTATTCAACTTCTTTGTTTTAGACAAACTATAAGAAAACCTCCCTTTTTGTTTGCTTTAATAATGGGTAGACTAACGTTCTAGATCCGGCTTATACAAGATAACATCTTGGGGTTTTTACTGTAACTTTTTAGAAACTATTGTTTTATTTTTCCTCAGAAAAACAATCTTATTTTGGTAGCATATGCTTGCGTTTCAGTTACTCATACAGTCCTCAGATTTTTAGAAGTACGTAATTGTTTTGTGTTCCTAACTTATTTTTATGGCTGTAATTCACAAGACTGTAATGGATTTTGTTGAATTGTTTTTAAATTGATAAATGAAACATTGCATTTCTTCTGTTTTTTGTTGTCAGTAACTTTCATATTGTAATATATTTCCTTATTGGCCGTGCATGTTCTGTTGTATTTAAGCAAACATCATTTTCCAAACTTGAAGTTGTTGCTCATTTTCCTCCTGGTGACAGTGTTTCTTGCTGGATATTGTGAATGAAGAAGATTATTCATTGTTTTCTTTTCTGAAATCCATGTTTTGTAAGAATGAGATATTAAAAAACATTAAGGGGTTTTTTGTGTATTAGAAAGGTAATGTTTATCTATAGCATGGTATTACACCATGCATGTGGTAGTGTATCATTACCTATGGTGTTCAGTTATTGTAAGAAAGTCCAAGAAGTGTTTCCTTGCCTTTGTTTTCATTGTTCTTTTCATTTTTAATGCTGATTATTTTCCACAGGAAGTTACTAAACAGTGCTGCTCTTTCCAGGTAAGCTCATTATATGTTTTTAGATATCTAGAACTAAGATATTTTTACTGGAAAAAATGCAGGGGAAAATGCAACAAAATAAGTGGGATTAATTAGATGATATCTTCTGCTCTGGTTACTGTGAATCCAAATTTCTGTTCAGTTGAATTTATAACTTTTTCTAATTATTTCCTGCTAGCTGAATTTATAACTCTTTCTAGAAGCAAAAAAATCTGTCCTGAGGTGCTGTTCAGTGCTCATTCTTGAATGTCTGCTGCACATTTGCATCCAAGAGTAGACACGACATTTTTAACTCTTGCCTTCAACCTTCCATCATTGTTCTGACTGTAATTAGGCATATTCATTTCATTAGCAATTTATAGCTCAGTAAGAATTGCTTATATGCTAAGCATATGTTTATATGTACTGCCATGAGTAACACTTTTTTAGACTTTTTAAAGTTTGTCTTTATTGTCAATATATTTTAAATTTAATTTTAAATATGTGAGCCCAAATATAGATCATATATTCGAACATTGTAGCAAAATTTTTAAGGTAGTCTTAGGATTTTTTATATGTTGATGTTGATATTTGTGTGTGATTACACTGAATACAGTTCTAATATATGGTGTTTCCAGGCAGTTTGGAAACAGGTTATTTTTTGGTATAACACTGCTGAACCATGGAATGCATCTTACATGACCTAATACAGTCTTTTTTTAATCCATATTGAGGTAGAATACTGTATTTTTTTTCTCCTGTATGTGTAGATAATGTCACTATAGTAATAAACTGCTTAAAATTCAGGACTGGCTTTATTAAGAATATGATATTACACTGTTTGAGAGCTTTGTAAATGGAGAGGCTTGCCTTATGCATATTTTAGCAGAAATAAAACAATATTTTATTTAACATTTATTATTTCAGAATATAATTTTTGGCATAATTTTCTATAAACTCCAGAAGGCTACTGTAAGGTGTTTGTTAATGGGAACTTTTAACAGACAGCTTACTGAATTTTGCCAGAAATTTAATTTTGCTTGAGACATGCTTCTTTTTGACCACTGTATCATGACTTCTTGTGAATCACATTTGAGCAGTGTTCTTGTGACTGTCTCTGCACTCTTCTGGTCCGAAAACCTTGATCTCCTTGTTCAGGACTGCAGTTCCTGAACTGGAGGTGGTAGGGAGCATCTGAGTATCAAGTACCAAGTTATAGTATGGTGTGCAATTGTAAAACACTGTAATCCTTTGTAGAAGAGTTTTGCCACAAGTTACCAGCAGGCAGCTGGTGATTCAGTAGCTTCCCCCCCCCATTTTAAATACTTAATTTTGATAGCAGTGGAAAGTACTATACAATATACCTTCTAGAATACAGCACAATCCGTTGATTCATGTTACAATTTAGAAGCTGAGGTTTTGTATAGCTATAATTTACAATATATCAAAGACCTGAACAGAGCTCACAAACACAATGCTATAGATGGTGAATAACATTTCCCTGTCCTTTCCAGAGATGTATATAATAAAATCAGGTCATCTCACCAGCTATGCACCAATAATTTTCAGGACATCTCATTTCTGTCAGTTCCTTTTGTCAATTCTGCTCTGATCTTAGTGATCACATGCAATATGATTTAAACTGAAATTTTTAGGCCATTAGGTGACAGAAATGAATTATTCGTCAGCTAACCACAGGAGCATAGCTGGTACAGAGTACTGGGATGCAGGGGACAGTGTTCTTTGAGTTTGCCCTAAAAGCAATCTGTAGGAGTCCTAACTGAAACCATTGAAACCATCATCTGTCTGTGCTTTAGAATCAAGGGTTTCCCTTGGGGAGACAAGTACTCTGTTTTCATTCTGCTTCCAAAAAGGTGGTAATATCTTCTACAGCTAGTGAGTAGTATTATGCATTTACTTTGTACAGAAGGTTGAACGCTACAGGTGTTTAGATGTAACAGACAATTTTTGTTTCTGTTCTTCAGGAGATTAAATGTTTGTCAGGAATTTGTCTCTCAGTTAAATAATGGCAGAGCGGATTATGTCAGGACTTACATAGGTAAGTGGAGTTTGATATTTGAAAACGTGTAGCTGGTTGAAATTCATGAGAGCAAAAGCAAGTCATATTTATCTAGAGTTTATTCTAAATGTAGGAATTCTTACTTGGATCGTCTGCTCAGCCTACGTGAGCAAACCTGATATTTAAGATGCGTTTATTTTGGGATAATGACATCATTGACAGGGGTTGGTCTAATATAAAGTGTGGATAGAAAAACAGCTGTTTAATCAGCCTAGTTACAAAATGTCTTTGCTGAGATGTAGGTAACTTTTTTACATGAGTTCCTGACGTGTCATGTACATGTCTGTGTGTGACTTTCCCACGAAAATGTAACAGCACTCTCGCCAAGGAGTAGACTTGAAACCATGCCAAAATTTTAGGACCTCTCTCCTTTTCAAGTAGAAGGGGTGAGAAACCCTGGAACAGAATTGTCACATACTTGGCATAACTTATTGAGACTTGTAACAAATGACTGGTAATAGCAGTGGCTGCAAACATCTGTTTTCCCCTATGGGTAGCCCTGTAGATCCACACTTTTTATCATGAGCTAGAGTCTCCTTGCCTTTGTCTCGCTGTGAGACCAGAGTAGATCCATTGGCCTGAGTAGGGCTGCACCTCATGAAATTCTAAATTCCCTAAAAGCTGCGTTATGATGAGATAAGAGGGTGCTTGATCTTAAGGCTAGTAGTTTAACTGAAGCCCACGTGATCCGGAGTGGTGAGTGATTTACACCCCTTTGTTAACATAGTGGTGCCTTTGCTGTAAGGGAGCTAGAGTACAGGTCTGCACGTTAGGTTTGAGGTTCGGTGTAGCAGCCACTGTTCATATGGACAGGGATGTTAATGCGCGGCTCACGTTTTGGGGGAGACAGGAATGTTGCAGGAGCTGGGGAGATAGGGATATGCAGTAAGAGGGCTGGAAGATGGAGGACTGAGTAAAAAAGAACATAGAGAAAAGCCTGGTATGTGGTTAATGGCTATGGAGAGTTGTGTCTGAGATCGTGAAGGTAATAGTACTGAATGTGGACAGATGTTGCTCCGTTTAGTGCTGCCAGACGCCAGCGGTGAAGGAATTTAAACTATAAGCCACATAAAAATGAATAGTACACATTTCTAAAAGATTTTCTCCACTAATGGGTATGATGCCTTGGGAAAGCCGATCCCTGTTACCTGATTATGTGCAGGCTGTGTGGTAAGTCAGAACCTGAAATGGCCTGCCCATTTGAAGTTGTTAAAGCTTTAAATAAGCTAAGTTTAAAACTTGAGAGTAAGAAAGCAGAATGTCTCCAAGTTGGATTTTTAGGATGGATTATATCTGTGGTTATACACTTTGGCTCTAGAAATGTCTTTTGACGTCTAACAGGTATATCCGGTAAGAACTGCCTTTTTTTGCCCCTTTTTTCCAGGCCCCTCAGGCAGCTCAGGGAGGGAGGAAAGGGTGGGAAACAATCCTTTAGGTTCGGCCGGGAGGGGGCAGACACCAGCTCGGAGGATTGATGCTTGCAGAGGTATATGAGAAACTGAGGCTTCTGAGGGGCAGAAAAGGCCGCCGTAATGCATTTTAAAATGCCAGTGTTGTCTGGATAGGGAGAAAAGTCAAGTATCTCCAGCAGTGCAGGTGGGGGATCGGTGTGCCAAAAGATGGAGGTTGTTCAGGGAGAGGTAGCACAGAGGGACGGAGGGCTCCCTCTTCCTCGAGCACTCCGGCCGGGCAGGCCCGCGGGGCCGGGCCGGGCGCCGCCGCACCGAGCCCGCTGTCTGGGGCCGGGGCACTGGCTCTGTCGGCCGCGTCACAGCGAACCGCACGGCTTCTGGCAGCAGTCTCTTCTCTTCCATTTATTTTTTTAAATGTAGTTATTTTTTCCAACTCTAACCATTAATTTTTTGACAGGCACCAAGACGAGGCCCCGCCCGGGCTGGGGGCGCGCAGGCGGGGCTGGAGGCGGAGGCCTTGGCGCGGCGGGCCCGGGGGAAGGGGGAGCGGGCGCGCGGCCGGGGGCGTCCTGCGCCGCCCGTCCTGCGCACGTGACCGGCGTCCGGCCAATGGGGCGATCGCGTGATGCGCGGCGACGGCTGCGCCCGGGGGTGGCTGGCCAAGATGGCGTCGGGTGCGTGAGCGGTGGCGGCGGCCGCGCGGGGAGGGGAGGCGAGGCGAAGGCCCGGCTGCTGGGGAGGGTCCGCTGCTGCCCCCGGTCCCCCCCCCCCCCCCGGGGCTGTAGGATGGTAAAATGACCCAGGGGGCGAAGAAGAAGAAACGCGCCGTGAACCGCAGTATCATGCTGGCCAAGAAGATCATCATTAAGGACGGCGGGACGGTGAGGCCGGGGGCACGGAGCGGCGGGGCGGTTCCGGGGGGGGGGGGGCGAGGCTGTGAGGCGAGCTGGCGGCAGCGGAGCCCCGGGTTCCGCGGCGATGCGGAGAGCTGGCAGCGGTCGGGCAGGGGGCCGAGGCAGGTGCGGCCGGGCCCGGTCGGGCGCGCGCGGGAGCGGTGGGCCCGCGGGCCTCGGGCGGCCGCGACTGGCGGCGTGCGAGCGGGCCGTGCGGCGGCGGCGGGCCGAGCTCTGTGGCGAAGTTTCAGTTTCTGTTACGCTGCGGGTTGCTGCAGCCCCGATAGCTTCGTTCCGGCGTCCCGGGCTGCTTTCCTTGAGGCGGTTGCCCGAGAAACACCTGTAAGGGTGTCACGCTAGTTCAAGTCTTCTTCGTAAATGCTCTTTCTCAGTGTGGGCCGATTTTTAGGGCTCAGGAGCAAGTTTCTTCTCAGGAGTTAGTCACAGGTAACTGCAGATCACTTACATTTGTCCGAGATCATGCGGTACGTGTCTAACCCTAACTTTACGTTGAAAATTATTTAAATGAATCTTTGCGGAAGGAAGAGCTGCTAGGAAGCCAGCTGGATGCTTGGGAGCAGCAGTTGGCTGCACAATAGCCCGGGACGGTGCGGGCAGGCAGCTGGCCATTGTAAAGGAAAGCAGGAAGCGCTGAGTGTGGTTAGGAGGCCGTTCTGCTGGTGGTGCAGAGCCCGTCTGGGATGGGCTTTGTGTGCACGGTGAATGGATCGCCATCACAGCAGCCTTCTGTCCTCTGTTTCCATTGCCTGAGAAAGAATAGGCCGGCAAGTGGGACAAACTCTTGCATCAGAGAAGTCCCATAAAGGGTGCCTGGAAGAAGTGTTTTGCAGTTCCCTCCCACTATCTTGCTTCCTCTTAAATACATAAATTTTAAAAAGAAAGGAAGCTGTTAAGTGTTTTGGCTGCTGGAGCTTGGTTTTTTTTTTTAATTTAGGAGTAGCATTACTTCCAATGTACCATTGCCCCTGCATTTTTTCACTGTGTAACATTGTGTAGCTTTGATGTGCACTCTTCTAAATACAGTATCATTATTTCAAATAAAGAGACATCTTGACAAACTAAATCACTGGTGGCCCTTCTGTTTGTCTGTTTGGAACAATAATGGAGAAGAGAGAGGTGTCAGAGTCACTATAGTTGTTCATCAAACTGGTGACCAACTGTCTGGATTACTTAGTGGTAAGAAGCAAAACTAATTCCAGTGATGGATGTTGATGTTTTTCAGGACATGTTTTCCTGCTCTTTGTAAAGATAGAAATGTATGAGATTACTTTGTACAAATGTTAAATGCAAATATTTTAGAATGAGTAGTAGAAGCAGACTAAATGTTGTTACTCATGGGACATGATGCTTCAGAATTTCTCTCTGGAATAATCATTGATTAAAATACAATATACTTCCAAGTGTCCTTTATCTCGCAACTTTAACTTCCTTTTGCCAAGAGGGGAGAAAGGATGTTACAACAACTGCATTCAGTGATACTTAGGGTGCTGCATTCAGTGTCTCCCACCAGTTTCAAAAGCAGAGTGCAAACTTGCATGAGTTCTGTACAATTTTCAGTTGTCTTTAAAGCAGTGGGAAAATGGGCTATAAACATTAGATGAAAGTATGTAGATTGTTGTTAGATTACAAAAATACCAGCTTGTGATATTTTCTGCCTTCAAGTAAATGTTTTGAGAATTTGTTTTAAATACATTTTTAAAGTTATGAAGTCTGGCATAGCACAGTATTCTTTATAGTGACAGCAAAAACTTTAAGCTTGGATTTTTTTTTTTTTAAAGTTTGCTGAAACGTTTAATTAGCCTTCTGTGCTCAGTCTCCTTACTTTCTTTGCTTACCCAACATGCTATGTGACATTATGGGAAACAGGTAAATGAAAATGGCGCATGTCTTGAATTTCTCCAACTGGCAAACCAGTAATTAATCAAGCATCTAAGTGTACAGTTTCTAGCCTGATGGGTTCGTTTTGAAACTCTTTGACATCAAAGAAAACTCTGTGACTCTTGCCGGCAAGACTATACAGCTGTTTAATGAGGCAGCATCACAGGCAAAAAGAGTTTACTGACGGGGAACTTCAGTCAAATTTAATTTATTGTCACTTCTAATCACTGATTCTGATGTGGAAAGAAAAAAACAAGCAAAAGGGAAAAACCACCCATTGTCTCTGCAAAGGCTCTCGTCCCACTGCAGGTTACGCTGGCTCCCCTTGGCGAGGGGGTGGGTGGTGCAGGAGGTTGGGTTGGTGCATGGTGGTATTTCTGTGTTGTTCTCTTTGCAGCTTAGAAGCTGTATCACAGAAAAGAAATGTGTAACAGTGTGTGTACTCAAGTGTGTGTTGTCAGATTCACCAAAGGAGAGGCAGTAACACCAGTGAAGTGGTTTCAACACTGTTCTTAATTTTGCCTTCCTTTATGACCAGTTGGAATTCATCACTATGCATTTTTGAAGCAGTCATGAAATGAATTAGGAGGTACACGCCTGGGCAATGCTAGAGAGAATTAGAGCTTAGTACTTTATTTGGTGCCGTTTTTCTTTCCAGCGGAGGAGCAGCAGCTATGATCTTATCTCTGATGCCTTTGTTGCTTTGATAGGTATTCTGTTGTTGTCAGATGTGTGTTCTTAGGGTTGCCTGGCATATACACTTTTTATCACTGGCATGACTGACAGTACAAAGTGTTTGGTTAAAGACATTTTCTCTCTAACTAGAGAAGGGGGCATTCTTAGAGCACTGTTTTGTGCCACAGATTTTGCCAAATGTAAATATGCTCTGCTCTGGCTACATGGTTGCAGAGAAGGGTTGCTATTACTCTAATGGGAACGTCTCAGTTCCAGGTTGTTCACACAAAGGCTCTGTATCTTTTATCTCCAGGTGTAAGGCCTTCTGATTTGGTTGCGCTTGGATTATTACGTTACATTACACTATGTTAGCCAGTTTGTAAAGCACAGCAGGACAGGTTTGTAGAGTAAGACAGGGCTGAATACCCAACACCTGCACTGTGCATGTTGGGGTAGGAGGGTACATCAGACTAGTGCTTAAGTCTTGTGGACTGAATGTACATAATATATCTTAATGCACTGTAATGTAACCGCTTATTAATCTCCTTCCCTCTTTCTTCCACCTCAGGAGTATTTTTGCTACTTCATAATTGCAACCATCTTTAAAAATAGCTAAAGAGGTGATGATCTAAACGTAACTAAATTACTTTTTTTTTTTTTGTAGATAAGAACAAATAACAGTACCTGTGATAAGTGAGCATTAGCAACAAGAAAGCAAGGAAGTTTAACTGTAGTGATCTAAATGTCACTTCTGTTTGTTTCTGCCAGTGTAATGGAAACATCTGATCAGGTTGCTTACAGCTGGATGACAAGGCAGAGGGCAGCAGTCACCTGCTCCTATGCCTCTAAAATCGCCAGCAGTTTAGCTGTGCCAAACAGCCACTGGTTTCATTCTGCTGTTTCAGTTTGTGCGTGTCATCTCTGAGTAGCTGCCCAGAACTGGACATGGGCAGCATAGAGACAGATGGCTGTTGAGCTTGTGTTTGCTGTATGTGAACAGAATGGAGGTGCTTTTGACCCCTGCTGCTTGGAGGGACAGGGATGGTTCATGACTCCTACCTCACCATCTGTAATTCCTTGGGGGGGTCACAAGCCAGTAACTTGACAGGAATCTGGGGACTATGAGAATGAACCTGATTTCCTGTATGAGACTGAGCCAAACAGCTAAGGTTGTTACTTATGGTTTGTGCAGAGCTGGATAAATTTTTAACCCAAAACTGAAATAAGGGTTGTGGGTGGAGAGGGAAAGGAATTGTGGGAAGTTGCCCTGGTTTCGGCTGGGATAGAGTTAATTTTCTTCCTAGTAGCTGGTGTAGTGTTACGTTTTGGATTTAGTAGGAAAATAAGGTTGATAACACACTGATGGTTTTAGTTGTTGCTAAGTAGTGGTTATACTAAGTCAAGGATTTTTCAGCTTCTCATGCCCAGCCAGCAAGAAGGCTGGAGGGGCACAAGAAGCTGGGAGGGGACACAGCCAGGACAGCTGACCCAAACAGGCCAAAGGGATATCCCATACCATACGGCATCATGCCCAGTATATAAACTGGGGGGAGTTGGCCAGGAGGGGCGGATTGCTGCTCGGGGTGTGGCTGAGCATCAGTCGGTGAGTGGTGAGCAATAACACTGTGTATCGCTTGTCTTTCTTGGGTTATATTTCACTCTCTTTTTGTTATCTTCCTTTTCATTACAGTTGTTGTTGTTGTTGTTGTTTATTTTTTATTTCAGTTATTAAACTGTTCTTATCTCAACCCAGGAGTTTTACTTGTTTTCGATTCTCCTCCCCATCCCACCGGTGCGGGGGGGGGGGGGGGGGGGGGGGGGGCGGGCAGGGAGGAGGAGGAGGAGGAGTGAGTGAGTGGCTACGTGGTGCTTAGTTGCTGGCTGGGGTTAAACCACGACAGAAGTGAAGATAATTATAGCCGCTTTCTGTACCTATAAAGAGTGTTAATTTACCTCCTCAAGAGAATAGGCTGAAAAAATAGCAGAAATATCTATATGGTATGTCTGTATTTACTGAAGAGGGCTTGGGAAAGAAAAACAGCACAGTGCTAAGGCACTTTTGTAGCTCACCTTTTACACATTGATCTGGTTACTTTTGAAAATTATGATCTTTTCTAGCAATAAGGGTGAATGGCCAGTGTGGTTTTCTGTATTTATTTCCTACAGTTGTTCAAAAGGTGCTTTTTTTTTTTCCTGTATTGGAAATATTGGAATCTGGAAAGAAAAGCTAGGTATGACTTGCATAAATCTTATAGTAAAAGAAAGACTCTAGTATTACCTAACTGAAACTTAAAATTGTGTAGTATTTGAGGTTGGAAGGCACCTCTGAACATCTCTAATCCAACTACCCACTCTTCCCCCATACAGGGTCAACTGGAGCAGTTTGCTCAGGGCTGTGTCCAGTCAGGTTTGGGGGAATGGAGATTCCACTACCTCACTGGGCAGCCTGTTTCCAGGGGTTTGTTTTGTTCAAGATTTAAGTAGAATTTCCTGTGTTTCAGTGTGCGCCTCCAGTCCTGTCACTGAACGCCTCTGAGAAGAGTCTGGCTGTGTCGTCTTTACTTCCTCCCATCAGATATCGATACACGTTGATAAGATCCCCCTGAGCCTTCTTGAGAAGCAGCTGAGGACCTTAGCCTGCGTGTGTTTGCTCACTATAAATGCTAGGTCTAATCAAATCGGTGCCACTCTGTTAGTAACTCACCTTCACACAAAGCCAGGGAAGTAGATGTTAAGGCAGCACTTCTAAGCTTAAAGAATGCATATGAGATTTCTGATGAGTTATTCATACTACCGTCGTATGAAAATAATTAGTGCACCGTTTCCTCAATTTGCAAATGATGAACTGTGGCATGTTGTTTGACAGGGTAGCATTTACAGAGTATATGAGATGAGCAGGTTGTCCCACCCATGCTCTTTTTGTTCTCTTCAAAAGCTACTTCTGATCATACTAAATCACCAAAGAATTTGAAGTGCCTTGTTTCAAATCTTTTATCCAGATCTCTTCCTACATTTGAAGCACATTGTAGATAACAGGCCTGCTCTCAGTATTTGGGAAGCAATCAGTGCTGTTCCTGAGATTCACTTCTGGCGTTCAGTTTTTCTTTCCTGATTTAGAGCTATCAAAGTTTTGTACGTAGCCATGGTGCTTTTTAGTAGCAGAAGTACTATAAAGCTGTTTGATAGACTAGGTAATTAGACTTTGGGATAGCTGAGTGTGAACACTACCATGTTTTGAAATGATGAAAACTTGATTTCCATGCACCGTTCTGTGGGCTTAAGCATTTTTCTCAAGGAAAAGGAACTAATTCTCTGAAGAAGAGTCCGTTTCCGCTTTCAGTAGTGTCCTTGTTTCTCAGACTGGCAGTATAAGTGGTTTATATTTTAATTTGAGATGGGAGCACACTTTGTATTCTGCCGAGGATTAAGACACTTCAGGATGTTAAAAGAGGAATTTCACTCGGTACCAGTGTCGTGGTTTAACCCCAGTCGGCAACTCAGCACCACGCAGCCGCTTCCCCCTTCCCCCTCCCAGTGGGGTGAGGAGGAGGAAAGGAAAAAAAAAAAGTAAAACTCATGGGTTGAGATAAGAACAGTTTAATAACTAAAGTAAAATATAATACTAACAATAGTAATAATGAAATATAATAATAGTAGTAATGGAAAGGAATATAACAAAAAAAAGGAAAGGGGGGGGGAGAAAAAAACCAGTGATGCACAATGCAATTGCTCACCACCCGCTGACCGATGCCCAGTTAGTTCCCGAGCCGTGATCCCCGCCTCCCGGCCAACTCCCCCCTGTTTATATACTGGGCATGACGTTCCATGGTATGGAATACCCCTTTGGCTAGTTCAGGTCAGCTGCCCCCGCTCTGCTCCCTCCCAGCTTCTTGCACACCTGCTTGCTGGCACAGCATGGGAAACTGAAAAGTCCTTGGCTTAAGATAAGCGCTACTTAGCAACAACTAAAACATCAGAGTGTTATCAACATTATTCTCACACTAAATCCAAAACACAGCACTGTACCAGCTACTAAGAAGAGAGTTAACTCTGTCCCAGCTGAAACCAGGACAACCAGTTAGCTTGAGTAACCGTATTCCGATGTTTTGAGTCCTGTTTCATTTCTTAATCCTTCTGTTTATAGTGTTCAGATGCATTTGTCGTGACTGTGATAGATTGTTAGATGTTTTAATCGCCTGTTTTTTCTCTTGTTTTAGCCTCAAGGAATAGGTTCACCTAGTGTCTACCACGCTGTTATAGTGATCTTCTTGGAGTTTTTTGCTTGGGGACTCCTGACAGCACCCACTCTGGTGGTAAGTGATACGCTTTTTCTCGCTGTATGGGACATGGGGCAATTACTGCAAGGGCACTGAACATCATCTGAATGAGATGAAAATTATATATCATTGAGCTGCTCTGTTGTGCAAGTGAACAGTTTTGTATTTTTATGAATTTAATCTTAGGAATTTAAAATTATTTCATTAAAGCAGTGTAACGATGCAGCATAGCTGTTTACACGCAAGTCCGCTAACACTCAAGCTTACATGTATTTTCTGACTTGAAACCAGTAAGACAGTAATGCAATTATCTTTCCTTTCAAGATGCTATAAAAAGTTGGCACATTACAAATGTGAGGACAAAAATACACTTGAAATTTAGTAAAATTATGCACGCGCGTATGTATGCGCGCAGGTAGGGAGATCTTTGCTGACCTGGCTGTGCTTTAAATGGAAGCTTCAGAGCGCAGACCCTGTTACACCAGTCAGAGCTTCCCTATGATTAGCGAGACAGTCATACCAACGTGTTTGCACCAAATTATTTTCTGGTGTAGTTGGTTGCCTTCTATTTGGATTTAATCTCTGAGAGTGACACATGCTTACAAATTAAAAGGAGCAAAGGCTTAAAGATCTCCAAGCAAACTCCACCTAAAATGCAGTCTTGGTGCAGCTCTGGAAGCTGTTGTTAACCATGAACAGTCTCTTGGATGTAAACTGCACGTCGGTCACTGAATGGAATCCATCTCACATAACGCAAGTCAGACTGACGAGCTGCCTGTTTTAACCTGCGTATCTAGGCTCTGGTCACCGAATTGAGAGGCACTTCAGAATGATGATGTGTCTCCTCTCTCCCCAGCCCCCTAGAGATGACACAGTAACATGTGGAGAGTCTGGTCTGAGATCATTTTCTAGGTTCTCTCAGACACTGAAGTTGGATGATGTGAATCCTTCCCAAAGTGTTGAGAGAACTGAGGCTCCATGAAGTAAAGCTAAAATCTCAAAGTACCGTCCATGTGAATTAAAGATTAAATCGGTTATTTGTGGTGTGTCTTTTTTTTCTTTCTCTATGTTCTATGAAAATACAAAACTACTGTGGGTGTGCCACTGTAGAAGTCGGATGCATCATGAGCAATATTTGTAGTTAATATGGTGTAAATGACAGTGTTTGTATTTCTTCTCCAGGTTTTGCATGAAACCTTCCCAAAACATACATTTCTAATGAATGGTCTAATTCAAGGAGTAAAGGTAAGGTGACAAAAGTTAATCACAAGTACAATTTAAAGTGAATGGTGGGAGGAGTATAAAAATGACTGCCAATTGAGAGAAACATTCAAGAGGTTTTTCAATATAGCTTTCACGCTATAAATAAACTAGGAGAATAAATTATTGCTGAAAAAACAAATATGCATCATCTTACTTTTAGTAAGATGTTGCTTGGTCTGTACCTGCTGTTTGGGTTCGGCAAATAAAAAGGTAGTTGACTAATCCCAGATGACACACATGGTGTTAAAATTGGAGAATTTTTTACTGGGAGCTTGTTTGCTCCAGTAGGGTATTTTCAATTACTTACGTTTATGTGAATTCTAAATATATAAAACTATAAAACACAGTTCATAAAACTGCTAGTATGACTGGATCATTTGCATTTTGAGTTTTGTGTAGTTCTGAGGCAATAAATCTCAAATGTTATGTAATCAGACATGGGATAGATGATCAGTAATGCTTGACCACGTTGCCTTTGATGCAGTGCACTATAGTCATCAACTTTAATAAAAATAGAGCCCAGGCTGCTATCAGATTATGGTACAGTTGGCTATCACGAGTCTAACCACTTGTTCTAACTTAAAATGTTTTGTTTCATTTAGGGCTTACTATCATTCCTCAGTGCCCCACTCATAGGTGCCCTGTCTGATGTGTGGGGCCGGAAGTCCTTCTTGCTGCTAACAGTATTTTTCACCTGTGCACCAATACCACTAATGAAGATCAGCCCATGGTTAGTAAATTCTTTCACGCTAGATTGGCCGTTTCTTGTCGAGGTTGCTATACAATGCTTACGTTTGTAGCATTGTTGATAAAATATTGTTTGTGCTCCATGGAAGGTTGAGGCTTTTGTATTACTTCGGTGCAAAGGTGGGAGAACAGAGTCAAACTGAAGTAGCTGCCATGAGGCCAAACGCCTTGGTCAGAATTTTAAGAGCTGCTGGTTTTGAGCTCTGTGCTGTAGGCCCCACTTCCTACTTCAGCGCATTTGGAAAAGATACTAGAATGCTGCCCAGTAAACTGTGCAGGTCTTTATTGTGGCCATATTACTCAAATACTAACCAACTATGCCGAAATGAAAACCCTACCTAATGCTAGCTGCTGCATGAAGTAACCATTTGTAACCTAAAATGT
The DNA here is from genome assembly GCF_018139145.2 of Gymnogyps californianus. Classification (NCBI taxonomy): domain Eukaryota; kingdom Metazoa; phylum Chordata; class Aves; order Accipitriformes; family Cathartidae; genus Gymnogyps; species Gymnogyps californianus. The sequence continues at coordinate 15,007,587 of NC_059478.1, read as the reverse complement.
TGCTGCAATTTTATACTTGTGTTTCTCAAGTTTTAAAATCCACCAGCTTTCACGCTGTGTGCAAGTTAGTAAGCTCTTAACTGGCACGTACATTCCCTAGGTAGTGCATGAGTCAGAACTCTCAGTGTTGTTGGACTACCCGCGTGCTGCTGTACCTGAGGGTGTAGCTGAAATAACGCAGACTGCACTGACGCAGGGCAGAGCCAGCTGTTCAGGTAGCTCCCTGAGCCTTTTCAGTTTTCTCTCTGGGCACACAGATTGTTCATGGATTCCTCATCCCTTTTCTGGGAGGTAGCTTGTTTCTAAGCGTAGATTGATGTTTCAAATGATGAGTGCTAGTGTCTATAGCATAAAGATAAGGCTAACGTTGAGACCTCTCAATGACCAGATTCTCAAAACACTGAAGTTCCTCCTTTGCTTTGGGTTATAGGCATCCAGTTGAAGTTAGTCTAACACCTTGTTTCCTGGAAGTACTTAATCACAGCAGCTTTCTGTAGATGTTACAAAATTATGCTGTTTATCTTTGTACTCGGTGCACTAAGGAGGAATTACACAACTGTATCAAGACATATTCACATTGGCTTTATCCACGTTTATCTTAATGCTTGTCGTGAAAAGTTGGACAAGATGATTTACTGTTGAACTGTACTTGCATTGTAAAGAGAGACTTTTTTTTACTTTCTGATTTTTTATAACGTTCTTAGGTGGTACTTCGCTGTTATCTCTGTCTCTGGAGTTTTTGCAGTGACGTTTTCTGTGGTTTTTGCATATGTAGCAGATATAACCCAAGAACATGAAAGAAGCATGGCCTATGGTTTGGTATGTATTTTTTTGGCTCTGTTCCTGTGCTATTCAGTACTAAACCCTTCAGTAGGTAAAGCTTTTCAGAATAGTATTTTTGTTTATTCTGTGGCAAGTTGATTTTAGTTTGGAGTAGGGTTGTCTCTTGTTGCTCTTGTCATCCAGTCCTGCGTCTCTTGAATATTCTGCTTCTGACTTAGAATATGACCGTGTTAAAAGCTGTCTTTTAGATGTCTGTCTTAACAGTTGTCAGTGTTAATGATGTCATCTGAGGGGCTTTAGTTAAGCCTCCATTGTTTCTCACACTAGTACTACTCTGTCATCTTCTCAAAAATCTAACCTTTTGTTCCTGGGTAATTTTGGAACTGCCGTTGTGTGGTATCTTGACTACTCCTGCTCGTGTCTCCAATCACACTGCTGCGCTTCAGTTCAGAACAAACGTAGCTGAGTAACTTGTCTGTCTTAAGTTCTTACAACTCGCCTCCGTTATTTCCCGATAACCCGCCAGCTCTCAGGAGCCTTCACAGCCCTGTGTGTTATGGATGAGCAGAATTATTTGTTGCATTCAAGTTACGGAATCCGTTATACTCAGCAGGAAGAGCCGAAAGCAATGGATACAGAACTAAATAGTTTCTTTCTGCCTGTACGCATCAGGGATTGAGATATGTTGAGAAAGTTCCTTCAGTTCTAAAGTTAACATCTTTCACAACAAGGCCAGCTGGTTAACTGAAAACTACTTTCTGAAGTTCCATTGTACTGTTGGATTAACCAGCATATTAAATTTAATATGCCCTTGATACATGTGATTTTTTTCTTAACAAGCATTGCATATTTCACTAATATGAAGATTAAATACAGCTCATCACTTCCCAGAGATATCAGCAGACTGTATAGTTAATTAAACCTAATTATGTCAGTACATGCAAGAGTGCTGTGAGCCTCACATTGCTGTCCGGTTATCAAAAAAAAAAAATTGTTTTTCTTGAAAAATTGTTGACTGTCTGAAATACACAGCTGCTACCACAGTCAGAGGAAAAAGGTTACTTTTAATCACTACCTGATTAAAATGGTTAGGCTTCTGAAAATGAGGAAAAGTGGGTAATAATACCGTTGACTTCTGTCATTGAAAATCTTACCAGCTGTTACTTGTTCTAGGTTTCAGCAACTTTTGCGGCAAGTTTAGTTACCAGCCCTGCTATCGGTGCCTACCTTGGTCGAGTCTACGGAGACAGCCTGGTTGTGGTCCTGGCTACAGCAATAGCCTTGTTAGACATTTGTTTTATTCTTGTTGCTGTACCAGAATCGCTGCCAGAGAAGATGAGGCCAGCATCCTGGGGAGCACCCATTTCGTGGGAACAGGCTGACCCTTTTGCAGTAAGCTATTTAAATATGGAATATTTTGTTATTTGTAAATGTTGAGCTTTTGAGACGGGGAAGAGACTAAATTTACTACGTTTCAAGCTTGAAAAACAAAGCCCGTATTTTGTCCAAGTTTAACCTTGCACCGCTGCTAATACTTTTGCCAGCCATCTTGCTAAATGTGCAGGGAATGTTTTGGTGGTACCACAAAATAGCTTCAGTAGTTGATGTGCTCTTCAGATTCTTGCTAGGTATGCTTTTCTGAGTATGAAGATTAAATGTTTTACAATACTTTTTTCTTGCCGTAGTCACTGAAGAAAGTCGGCCAGGACTCCATTGTGCTGCTAATCTGCATAACAGTCTTTCTTTCCTACCTCCCAGAGGCAGGTCAATATTCCAGCTTCTTCCTATACCTCAGACAGGTAACTTAACGTTTTGAAATGGATTTGAACAAAACCGAGTTTATAGGAAAGTTTTCAGTATTGCTGAATTAATACAGAAAGTAGAGATAACTAGTATAATTTAAAAGCTTCCAGCAGCTGATTTAAGTCCTCTTGCTCTTCTGTTTTTGTCTCTTTTTAGAGAGACAAAAAGAGAGGAGAGATCAATGAGTTATAAAACAATTTCTCATATTTTGTAATTATTTGCATTATTCTTGGACTACGAGGTTCACTATGTTAAACTGGGGGTTTTTTTGTTTTTGAGGGAACCATTTACTTGTTTTTATTCTTGCCCCCTTATTTTTGTATACTTGCTTGATTTAATGGAAAAAAACCTCACAACTTTTTTTCTAAGTTAGGGAGGAGTTGCATAATACTGGTCTTCTGCATTGTGTGTTCCCCCACTGATGTTTGTGACATCATGATACACGGTTTACGGTTAATAATCAAATTGCCTTTTTTTTTTAATACAGATAATGGGATTTTCATCTGAAAGTGTTGCAGCGTTTATAGCAGTCCTTGGGATTCTTTCCATTATTGCACAGGTGAGTTACTGCTATGTATTTCATTGCTTTGGTAACTTTGAAAGCGCTAAGCACTGTGGAGAACTTCCATAACACTGCAGTTCCAGAAATGTGACTCTCCTTTTCTGTAGCTGTTTTTCTAAGTCTCTAACAAGTGATTAACAAACACTCGTACTTTAGCTTAGATGAACCAGGGTTTGGTTCATTAATAGCCAAAGTGTATTGTGTCGGGAAAACGAAGTCCTTTCTGCATCAAAGAAGAGGTGACAGTTTGTTCATATTACTTGCTAAATGATTGCTATTTTTTTGGTAGAGGCTCCTGAACACTTGGCAAATGCTGCTTTTGGAGAATTTTACTTGGCTTTTAAAAATCTATTTATTTATTTGCATGTATTTAAAATTTAGAATAAAATGTTTTGAGGGTTTTTGTTGCTTTTAAAAATTTATTAATCTGCATGTATTTAACATTAGAATAAAATGCTATTTTTCTTTGATTTTTTTTTTTTTTTGGTACTTTTTTCCCTTCTCTGTCAGACAATAGTTTTGAGTTTACTTATGCGATCCATTGGAAATAAAAATACCATCCTACTGGGCCTAGGATTTCAAATACTACAACTTGCGTGGTATGGCTTTGGATCAGAACCATGGTATGTAAATTTTATTTTAATATCTGAATGATGCGGTATTTTTCTGCATTTTATCCTTTATCCAAGGGAGACACCTTAAGTGTGTGTACATGTATATACACACGCACATATACACTCCAAATGCAGGAGGCCGTCCATGCAGAGCAGTTACTTTGAGTCTGTATTTTTTGCAGGATGATGTGGGCAGCTGGCGCTGTTGCAGCCATGTCAAGTATTACTTTCCCAGCTGTAAGCGCGCTGGTTTCACGAACTGCTGACGCCGACCAACAGGGTAGGTTTTGTCCTAATACTTTGAATTCTAGTCAAAGAATACTGTGAAGACAGACGTGTCCGGGTGTCATCATAGTGCTAGTCAGCCAGCCTGAACCTGGGCACAGAGTAGCCCACGCACCTGAGCATAGGTCACAAGATGTTAAAATCTGAGTTACTTGGAAGTTGTAACAAACACGTGTGTGTCAGGTCCTTCTGGCACAGAGGGAAAACATTCAACAGGTCCCAACAGTAGCAACATACTTAGCAATCTTAATACGCTGTTCGTTTTCCTCACTTTTGACAAAAGTTTGCTTAGTTGTCCATGTTGCATACAGTGCTTTCTCTCCTGCCTGAGACAGTGAGAGCAAGGATATTGTATATATACTGGTCTCTGAATGAGCATAGCATGGGAAGTACTACTCCATGCCGTTAGGGAGATGGAAAAAACTTGAATATACTATAACGACAGTTTTTCTGTGCCCCTTGTTTCTTGCTGCCCATAGTGCAACATCATTTAGAGCTTCTTTCCTGCTTGCATCAGTTTGAAGGTGAAGTGAATAAAGCCTTACTGATCCATTAAAAATAGTTAATTATATATGTATAAATACAGATAGATAACAGTGCATTTTACTTTTCCCAGGTGTTGTTCAAGGGATGATAACAGGAATTCGAGGACTCTGTAATGGTTTGGGACCAGCACTTTATGGTTTTATATTCTATATATTTCATGTTGAACTGAATGAACTCCCCATGCCTGAATCACCATCAGGAGGTAGTGTGGTCACGCAATACCATTTACAACAGGTATTCTTCTTTCCTTCCTCATTTCTTTTTTTGAATCAAGAAGTAAATCATGTGCTTGATTCCAGTTCTTGAGTATGATGCTGTATTACATTTTGTTATGCTAACTGTACATGAGGTATGTAAAAAGAGGTTCTGCAGTCACTGTTGAGGAGGGTTATTGATCGGTCTGTTTTTAACTAGATGGTATGGTTTAGTTTAACTTTCAGAGAGATACAGCTGCTAGTAATTAGACAACTGATGACCTTTGTAAAGAGAACAGGTTGAGGGAAGGATGGACTGATAACAGCAGCATCCCACTTGTCTCCCCGACATTGTATTTACCTTTCACATGTTGTGTGCTTTTGTTTTGTTGTCCCTGAACCAAGCGCTCTCTATTTTTTTTTAGTTTCTAATAGATACTAATTTGTTGAGGAAACTCAGCAGCAAGAACTTGCACTAGAAAAGGAAGTTGGCACGCATTAATAAGAACCATCTGCTCCCTCTCCTAAGTTTTAGGATGTAACATTCTTTCCACATGGGGACAAATACTGCATTGGCTAGTGTAGCAAGAAAATTTCTTCCCACGCTTGAAGTTTGTGTAATTAGCAATTGTAGTCTGTTAACGTGTGTCTAAAGGCTCATTAATACTTTGTGGTGTTACTGTTGTTGTTTTCAGAACTCTATAATTCCTGGACCCCCATTCTTATTTGGAGCGTGCTCTGTGCTGTTGGCACTACTTGTTGCCTTGTTTATTCCTGAACACACGAACCTAAATGTACGATCCAGCAACTGGAAGAAACACTGTGGCAGCCATGGCCATCCCCACAGTCCACAAGCTCCTGGTGAAGCTAAAGAACCATTACTGCAAGATACAAATGTATGACAAAAATCCAGGAAGATCTTTTAGACTTTTTTTTCATCAGCAGTTTGGGATACACATTCCAATTCCATCAAGATTACCTTAAGAAATTACATTTTTAAGAAGTATCTTTCTGCATGAAACCCATAGGAATTTAAAAAAAAAAAAAAAAAAGGAAGTTCCTCCAAAGATGTTGCCATTGAATTAATAATTTGCTTCTAAAAACAAACTGTTAGGTACTTGTCTCTTGCCATGGAATACTGTTACTACTAAACGTTACATTCTAGTTCAGAGACAAAAAAGAATAGAGTCAAGGCATGAGCATGTGTCCTTCTGTTTCCTTAAGGTGGTGAGCTTTAATTCTAGTCATGCTAAGTCTCAATGAGACATACTAGCATCCGTGTGGACCCATTCATTTTAATGTTGTAAAATCTTGGGTCAGATGATTCAAAGCCTTAATGTAAATGTACTCAAGTAGGAAGAAGGTGAATTGGTATCATTTATTTTAAAAGTCATATGGCAGGTTTTTTTTAAGTTTGTACTAATATAAAATCACATGAGCACGCTTGCTGAACAGTAAAAGTTATTTTTATGTAAGTGCATTTACTCTTTCTATTTTTGAATAAACGGTAGTATCAAACACTTGTTTAAATATTAAGTGGGTGTTTTGAGCCTACAGATTTTAATATTGGCTCCAAAACTCTGCTTTCCTAAGTACCGTTTATTATACCACTTATTTCTGATGTTTGCGTAATCATAAAGGACCTCAAAACTTGAATACACAGACTGAAATATAAGCTGATAGCCTTGAATATGTCCGTGTGCTATATAGTGGCCTTTGAGGACTGTCACAATAACCCTTTTGCATTACAGAGCTAATGTTTTAGTCCAAAATTTTCAGGACCCTTAGTACAGAAGAGAGCTTTATACAATTACTGATGTGAATTTCTCTAAAAGTGTATATTTTTGTGTCCAGTTGTATTATTTAAGTGTTCCTTTGTATAAATTTGTGTATAAAGTATTGTATAGGTTTAAAATGTTTTCATCTTGTGGTTATTGCTTAATGCTTTTTTACCTTTGAACATTCACCATGGTTGACCAAGAGCAAGAAAAAAAAAATATGTAAATATACTGTTAATAAAGTTGAATATTTTAATGAATTTTTAAATAATTGTTAACGTCTCTTAAAACCTTAATTGAAGTTCTATACTGTACGTGCGTTATACTTCAGCAGGTGGGGAAAAAAAGTCTGGAGTACAGGTCCAGCACTGGGTTTTATCTGTTAGATAAGGCTGCCTTGAGCATGTTGATATTCTCCCTTTTGTTCAGCAGCAGAGGCTGGCTGCAGCTGGCTGCTTGTTGCCTTGGGGATCTGAGGGAGCAGGATTGCGATAGATACAGGCTCCAAGAAACAGGTCAGACACAAAGACAGACAGTCAACCTTTAGTACACTGCTGTTTCTGCCTCCCCTGCCCTAATGGTGGTAGTCTTCCCACACCCACTACAGTTTTGTTTCATTTTAGATTTGAATAGGACTGGGAGATCTGGAAAGCTACCACAGTTGAATTACCAGCTTCCAAATACTTCAAGAGAAACAGACCAAATTCACATTAATTCACACCTACTAAAACTTAACTCGAAATAGTAGCGTAAGCACAGACCTTAGAACAGGGTGGCTGCCATCTGGGGATTGTGCGTGCATCATAGTGCTGGTCCAGTAGCACTGCCTTGCGTGGGGAAATGAATAAGCTGGGAAGAAAACTCCAGAAAAAGGTAAGGTGAATAAAATGGTACTGTTTGGCACTTACCTCATCTTGGAATTTCAGTACAGTGGAGATGTTTGTTTAGTGCTCTTAAAACAATTACTAATCAGAGTTTTTGATAAAAAACATTTAATATTTCCATTGAAACTTACACGTGCCAAAACAAGTGAATATACATTAACATGGTGCTGATTTATAAACAAATATACACATTTTGCACTGCAAAACAAACCACTCGCACAATCCTCTGGATGCTCTTAAATAACTAACGTAAAACGTATGAAATAGCTTTAACAACAAAAGTATGTAAATAGTCATTTTAAAAAAATTGTATTTTTTATGTTATAAATACTTGCATGCTAGCTCTTTAGTGGGACACCATATAAAAGATGGCACAGAATGAAGTTGTTACATGATTCTAGCATTGGAACCCAGGTAGCAGAACAAGCTGAACAGGCTCAGTCCACCTAAACTTGAGTGTTAAGAGTATCTTAGATTTCTGTAGTCTTACAGTTGTAAAGTATGATTAGTAGAAATAAAGTAGCTCTTAGATGTTGCGATACTTTCAATAGTTAACTGTTCAGATACTTCACCTTATAATGTTTTATGCATGGTGGCCTGTCATATTGACAGGTTAATACAAAAGTTAGGGTAACCAAGAATGAGAATTGTAAATTTTAATTTTATACTTCAGTGAAATAATTTAGCATCTTTAATATTAATTAGATTATTTGTAAGTCTATATGCAATTCAAATAAGCTGGTTCCAAAATAAGCAAGTTTTTAAAATTAAAACTGTAAGGGAGGGTTAGTGAGGCAATCAAGCTAACTTACAAGCTTGACCATTATTAAAATTGACAGCATCGCCCAGTTCTCCAGGGCTTTCTATTCGCATCATCCTTTCTCTGAAAGGAGTCAAGGAAAGTATTCATAGAGAAGTGCTCGCTCTCTCAGGGAATGCTAGCGTGTACATTGCATCTGCTACAGAGCCACTCTTGTCAATCCCTGTAATAAAAGTCAGTGCACTTGGGTGGGTTTTCAGGAAGACTACGTGGTCTCCAGTACACTCAGAGAAAATTCTGGACAGCCCCAGTGACTTAACTACAGCATTGTTCCCACTAAGGCTGAGCCTGCTTAAAGCTTTATCTTTTCTTTAAGTTCCAGTAGCCTGAAAAGTCATCCAAGTCAGTCAAGATCTCTTTTACAAAGCAAACAGATTCAGCCTTACTTACAAAATTACATCAGTTCACATTGGTACTTTAAGAACTCTGTCTGCTATCCAGGAAAATAAGCTGAGGCTGGTGGTGGTGCTGCTGGTTTTGGTGACGGTTGGGCTTTTGTTGATAAGTACGGTTTCAGATACTCTGTAGAATAGCAGAAACAAGATACTGTTCATAGAACCATAACTATTATTACCCTTTAAGTACATTTCAAATAAGGTCTTGTTTTACTATTTCCATACATACCTGAGTTCAGTGTATTTTGACTAAGCCCGCGTAAAGGAATGCTGTCATCTTTTTTCTTGAAATACTTTGATTCCAGCCCCAACTTATCACCACTAGAAATAAAAAGGCTAATTAAAATTTAAAACAAATGCAGTTAGTTAGCAGTGCATTAACAAGTGTGGATACAGACTTATTCAGAAAAAAAAAAATCTTAACTTGAAGTGGAACTACTGCATTCCTATGAACTTTTATCATTTAAAGGTAAACCATCACCAAGTAGGTTAAGAACAGTCTAGCACTAATTTTTTGACTGACCCCGTCACCTGATAGCCTTAGACCTGTCACCAGGAGGGACAATGAACTTTTGTTCCTTGGGACCCGCTCCTGAAAGCATGGTTCTGCATTTGTTACCTGCAAACCATGCTTAGTGACCAATTAAGTCTGCCACAACTTAAAATTCATTAACATGTTGATGGAGAAAGGCAGATCACAGAACTAGCTTGGTACTGGAAATGTTTTGCTCGGTTCCAGACACACATAGAAGACAAATGGCTTTATAATAATAATAAAAAACCACCACTAAAAGTGCAATAGATGACACTTACTTCTCCTTATTTGCTGGATGACTAGCTGCAGTCACTGTCTGAACATCTGAACATCGATTCATTTTAGAAAGCTGTGTGTTGAACTGAATCTGCAGAAACGTAAGAGTTGGAGTGTAAAGGGAGCTACTCCAGATATGATGGTCCACCAGTAAGTGTATTCAGAGAGTGAACTTTTCAGGGATTAATGTTTCTATACCTTGCATAGCACTTTGTGCAGCAAAGCATGCAAGAGTAAGAAACCTAAAATCAAGCATTAGCTATTACTAATAGTGATAATGTTCAAGACAGGGAGTTGAAGAGTCCTAGGATATATAGTAAATATTTCTGTATTTTGAGAAATACTCAAAACATTAAGCTTTGATATTTTATGCTATCACATTCTTAACCAAATAGAAAAGTCTAAGTGCCTGCCTTTGGTACTGGGCATTGCGAATTGATATTTTTGTTGTGTGCTGGTTCCGGAAAGTTCTGGAAGGCATACAGAGGAGAAATGGGATGATTGATTCCTGAGCTGGGAAAGGATGGTCGGTCAGGCTGTAAGAGAAATAGAATACATCCATAAAGGAGAAAAACAATTCTTGAAGTAATTGTTTGTAGAGATTGAAAATTCCAAAATTACCAAGCTAACGCTCATTTGAGTCTTCCTGATGGGAAGAAAACTTCACTTTTCCAAGATTCACACTCTTAAGGAAAACTTGTTACTTCTCAGAAGTTTGACGAGTTGAGCACTTTTAGCTAATAATTATAAGCTCATAATAAGCTACACACCCTGTAACTCATTAATATATTAAATGTATCTAGCTATAAATCAGAGACCTTTTTGCATGAATATGCCCTTCCACTACTAAGAAGCTCATCCATTACTAGGTGACAATAGGCATTTGTACACATGGGGACAACAAAGAATAAGAACCAATAAGCTATGGTATTTAACAAAGAAACTAGGTAATGTTTCTTACCCCCTTATTTTCATGTTTCTAAATATCACTAATAAGAGTATTCAAATAGTACACTTTCTTTTTCAACCTATACAAAGATAATTAGTATGTAAGTTAACCTCACAACACAAAAATGCTGCCTTTTTTTTTCCCCTCACCCTGCACTTCATCTTTTCCAAGCTAATTTTGCATTGGTTTGTATATTTTAATAAATGAGAGCTTAGAAAATTCTCACTTAGAAGGCCAGGGCATCAAGTAGCACCCAACAGGGTATTATGTTATTAAAAAAAACCCTAAATGAAACAAAACAAAAAAACTCCACACCCAGCCAAAACTATGGGGCCCAAAGGAGATGAAAGCACCTTTTTTTTATTATTATTTTTTATTTTAAGGCCATACATTTCAGGAAATAATGACTACATCATAACCATGTTATTTATAGTTGTATCTTACCATGCCATGAGGTGAAATGGCAGTCCTAACACCACCATGTGTACTGGCAGAAGTCTCTAGCTTCTTTGCCATTTGAATTTCATTCAGCTGTTTGTTTAACCATGTGATTACTGAAGAAAGAAGAAAAAGGTCAAGCTCACTTCCTACCTCTTACAAGCTGCTTAAAACAGCAAGTAGCCCTTCCTCAAAAAAAGTGACCACTTGGTGGGCTATTTTTCCTCCTTAAGCTCAAGCATCACTAGAAGTCCTAGGCTCAGGAAAAGCTTTTTTGTTCAAGCTTCCTCCACCCCTACACGCCCTTCTGTTCCTTCCTCTAGAGTTAGCCCCCCACATGCACACTACCCCAAGCAACCCCAAGCGCCAACTGCAAAGGAAGTCTTCTCTACTTGCAGCTCTAGGTTGTTGCATACCCACTACAGACAGAAGCTTATTTTCCATAAACGACAATAATCGCAGCTCTTCACAAAAAAGAACACAGGTAAAGCAATACAGTTGCTTCCATTAATCTTCAGTAGCAGCTAGATCACTATGTCATTTTTACACAGGGAAAAATGAAATTGTATAAACCTACCATTTTCGTTGGTTTTCAGTAACTGCTTACTTTCTTCTAGTTTTTGTATTGTACTTTCTAGCTGTTCTTGTAGCTTGCAAACCTGCAATATTCCCATAATAATTACATAATAATAACAAACACCATCAGGAGCTACTACTAATTACAAACTGAAGAAAGAATATAATATAAATAAATAAAAAGGATCTACGAAGTTGTTCTAAAATTATTTAGAGAAGTTTGAACTCAGTTTTTTACAAAAGCAATATGATAATTCTTTTAAAATAAGCCCTACTTTTAGCTAGGGTTTTGACAAGATGACAGCCGGAAACCTTTCCAACCTTAATTTTTGTATGATTAAATAGTGCAAGGACTCTAAGCAGGGGAATATACCTAATGGAAGAAAAAGTTCACTCTGTTCCTGTTCTTGCCTCCTTCACCAACTTTCACATGAATATGCCCTCTAAAGCATGTCAATTCATCCACTACATTGCTTTGTACTCTTAATACAATTTTAGTTTTCTTCCATATGGATGGATGGCTCTTACAAATCAGTTTCACATGAAAAAAAATGAAAAGTTGATTACACGTTTAAATAAACGTGTTAACTAAGTAAAAGAGTACATTCTATTCCACAGATTTAAGGCCTTATTGCTGTAAATACATAAGTTACAAAACACAAAACCCCACACACTACATACAATAGCATTGACAGGACAGAGGGTTAACCTATCACAATACCTCCTGCTCTTTCATTCGAAGAGATTGTCCCATCTCCTGCAATTCTCTCTGCTCTTTTTGAAGTCTCTCTTCTTTTTCTGCCAATAGTTTTTCCTGTTGAATTGTTACTGTATTTTTCAATTTTAATTTACTCATTAGAGTTTTCAAATCTCCTTGTAACTTCTTGATAATTTCATTAGCCTATTAAAAAAAATAGATATTCTCAAAATAAAGAAACACCTAAAAATAAGGAAGACATTTCATAAGTATAATAGCATGTTCAAACAAACCTTAAGAAGTTCAGCTGACAGCGACTTAATTGTTGTCTCTAGTTTTTCAATATGACTTTGTTTTTTCTCTGTACTCTCTTCCAGTATCACCTTTAAAAGAATATTAAAAATTATTATAATAAAGATATGTGATAGAAATCGCTTACGATTTCAAGTAGAACCTCAATAATTCTTTGAGAACAAATCCTTACAAGAAATTCAGTCCTTGCTTTTCAGTCAAATTACATAGGATCTCAATTCATCCATTTTTTTGTTTACAAAAAGTACCACTAACTTTACTCCAGTACCACAATATTAAAACAGTAGTGACCTTTGTAAAACTGAATCCAGCATACTTTTGATGCCGTAATTTAGAATCTTGAACTACATTTGAAAGCTTACTTGCTGTATTCATAAAAACTGGTCAGCTGCTAATCTACAGAGACTGCATTTAAGAAGGTTCTACAGAGCTTTAGAGAAAATGATTTTGAAACTTCAAGGAACCTTTTGTTCTTGTGTCGCATCTAATACTTCTTTTGTTCTAATAACTAGCTGATCTTTATCTTTGATCTCTTGTTCCAGAACAGCAACCCGCGTCTGTAGCTGATTAATGAGTTTCTCTTTTTCATGACATTCAGCATCCAGAGTAGCGTTCTCCCGACGCAGTGACAGCACCTCCTGCTTTGCTCTTTGACATTCCTAGAACGTTGGGAAGGAATTTTATTTATTTATTTTTAAGAAAACCTGTAATAGTAATTTAAACAGATATATCTAAATAGTAAGCATAATGTGGAATGAGGAGAAGCTGAACAAAGTTAATATGCTGTATTTTCTATGACATGCATAAGCAGGTACTGTTAATGTTCTAGAAATAGTAAGTTTGGTTATGGAAATTAATAAGCCATACATCTTCTATTCCAGAAAGCTTTGCTTTCAGTTCTCTGACTGTGGAGTCTCCTTTGTATCTCCTTTCTGTTAGATCTTTATTGATGACCTCGAGTTCTGAGAGTCTGTTCTGCAACTGTTGAATACTTTTCTGATGCAAATTTTCTAATTCCTTTTTCTGTTGTTCATGCTGTTGTTGGTACTGAGCTTGTGCCTATCAGAAGCAAAGAAACTAAGTAGTCATTCAATGAATCTGAAAATTAAGCCAAGAAACTATTCACGTATAAGAATATTGTTAATTCTTTTCTGTTGTCATACCTGGAGAGCTCGTTCCTTTTCATTTGTCAGTTCCTGTGTGTGTTTGTTTGTTAGAGCTGTAGTGTATGATGTCCATTCATTTTTCAGTTTGTCTAGTTCTCGGCTCTTCTCTGACAAGCTCTGTTTAAGTTTGAAAAAGCATATAGAGTTTTAAAAATATAAGCATTTCAGTCAATACTGAATGATTCTTTACTGTTAATTCTTAAAAAGGACATGGAATTATTAAGAAAAGTCTAAATTTCAGCACCACATGCCAAAATATCTGAAATATCTGTTCATTCTGTTAACAGGAAAGTAAGGCACTGAGAAGCTAAAGAGCACCTTTCTGATACTGTGGATAAAATAATCTTCATGTCCAATTGTATCTTCTTCCAACCACTATTTAAGAGTGAAAAAACAGTCTGCTGATGTTGCCTACCCTTATAATACAAAGTGCTCGGGGGGGGGGGGGGGGGGGGGGGAAGTTCTTCAACAGCATCTTTTCCTCTTTTTGATTTGTAATTCTGCATTCCAATTCAGCAAACACATTCCAGTAACTCCAACTGAAACTGCAAAGATGAGGTAAACAAGTATTCCATTCCAAAAAAGCTCCATAACAGGAATGTTAATGGAATTTTTCTGTTTCATGATAGTCAAAAAAGTCACCTTGATAATTCTAGAATTTGACCCAAATCATCCTCTTGAAACACAAATATAAAGTCATTACTGGGCTGACTGCAAAAATCAAAAAGTAGTAGAGTAACATGAAGTGCAAGACTTCTGATTTATCTATCATAGTTTCACAATTTTTCCAAATATAAGGATTTCCAACCATTCACAGAATATGTAGAGTGTATTTATCTTCACGCTACCATATATTTAGTATATAATTCGTGTGTGCGTATGCAGACAGAGCTCTGTACAAAATAAAGTAAAATTCTGTTTTAGTATTTTAAGAACTAAATTTTATTCTTCAGTCGCATGCAACAGTAGACTACTTTTCTTCTTTTCACTCACTCCCAAGTCAATTATCTTGGCTAGGTAGTGGCTAACCAACCAGCCTACAAGAAGGTACATTTTCCACAGATTAAAAAAAGTGCAACTTACAACAGGAAAGTTAAAAATTTACATTACCTGTTGAGTGTAGCTCAGTTGTCTGGTAAGATCGTCTTCAGTTTTTCTAAGCTTTTCTTCCAACATAATTTTGTCTTCCTATGTACAAATTGACATCAAGTCAAATCCTTAGCTCCCAAAATAAAATGGAAGCTAAATACCACTTGTATCAGCATATCCTGCCTAAGCAACCACATACTCATTATATTTGTGGAAAAATCATCTTATTAAATAGACTTAATATTGACTAAGATATAATTAATAAATTTAAAAGAAAAGGCATTAGCTCACAAGATAAAAACCCTGCATTAAATTCTTACCAAGTTTCTATACGGCAATAGTATCATAAAGACTTGTTTACAAAGGAGTTGCATGAACAACCTATCAGCTGAAATACTGTCTCTCACAGTAGGAGAGACACAAATCCCAGGCTATGAAACTGAAACAGACAACAGTCAAATTATGAGGCCATTAATTTCTCATTAAATAGAACCTAGCATGCTACCAACTGCATCCACATTACAATTTTAATTTGCTATTTATAGCTACTAGCCCTTTGAAGTCCATAAAGCCGTAGAATTATATACACACGCATGCTCTCCTAAACCCAACTGCAGAACAAAGAGATTGAGTTTACAGTATTTTACTTTTGCCGTTGATCTGGGAATCAGCGCAAGGCTATGAAGCGTGAGACACTGAAGCATTCAGAAGCATTCAACAGCTGCATACTACGTGCACTGCATGTGTAAAATACCTGATTTTCTGCCAGTTCAAATTCAGCACTTGGCTGAATATACGTGTAATATTTTCATTGCTAGAGTGACAGTAACAATTTAGTTTTAGAACATGCACCCAAATAACTGCATGCAATGACATATATGAGCTAAAATAAAAAAATAAACCAGATCATACAATTTGGTACATACTTTTGAAGTATTAAGACTGAAAAAAATGCTTAAGTACACATAGCATCAAGGCCTAGTTGCAGCTATGACAAGCCTTCATTTTACCTTAAGGCATTTCAAACAGCTGGCTAAAAACTTCTTTATTTCTGCATCATTTCCTGGTAGGAATTTTAGAGACAGATGGGTAAGATGTTTAAAAGGGTTGGTCTCCACTACATTTAAAGAGACAGGTGTGTGATCTAGAACAGATGCTGAAGAAACTAACTGCAGCAAAAACCTAGGGAAAATCAAAAATAATCAAATGTTTAGCATATTTCTTTTCCTGAAACTACTTGTAGATCCTACAAGCTATTTTCAAATAAAATATATTTTTATATGTGCAATAAAAGGCTGTCCAGTTTTTGTTTGAAAAAGAACTATGAAATTGAATCCCTATGTTGTAGTTAATACTACAAACAAATATCAACTAAAATGCTTGCACATTATACTAAGAAATGTACAAAACTAATCAGTTTGTTTATTTGTAAAATTTTCAGAAGCCCATCTTAGATTTAGGAGTCCAAAACCAAGTAAGGCCTTTGTAACCAAATTCAAAAGGAAAACAGACTCCTGGCTTTTAGGTATCCCACAACCTAGTAAAATTCATAGCCCATGGTACATACTTCAGGAAACGGCCCGACTGGTGGAGTGGAGCTAGGGCTGGACAGGGCTTTCCTTGGTACCCACACAAACAAAAAAAACATGTGAAAAGGCCACTACAGGGAAGAGCGGACCTCAGGTCTCCCCCCTCACATCTTAATATCTGAACACTGAAATGAAAGAAAAAAAATCCTTGTCGGAATGCCTTATAACTTTGCCTTCTGTGAAACAGAATGATTTACGCTTCGGTCCATCAAATTCAGATTAGCTCTCTAGCATTAAACTGTTTAGAGAAAAAAAAAAAAAAAGGACCAGTGCTGCATCCTTGCACATCTGCTAGCTTGTGAAGCTTGCCAGCTTCACCTCAGATGGGGAGACTATTACTAGACATCAATTCCACTGCTCAGTCCTCTCGAGACTTAGGTTTTGTCAGTAACATCTACCAACTGATATTCAGATGCGTCCAGGGGAAGGTTAAATTATCCTTGTTCTATGGACCCTTCTCAGTCTGAGTGGCTGACAAGTATTTTAAGAACTCAACATGTACACACAGAGTAATATGGCACTCACTTATTACCCACCTTGGGATATCTTTGTTCTGTTCCTGAACGCATTGCTGAAGCAGATCTATAAATTTTTGTGGGAAAGCAGAGAAGTCTACCAAGAGACCTTGCTGGGATTTTAAACTATATAAACAGATCAGGGAAAAAAAAAATTAACAATATATAGAAGTGTAATTTATTTTCTAGAAAATATTTTGTTTACACTAGTAGAAAGAACTAATTCTGATCATGTCATTAAAGTTCACTAGCATGTTATTTTCAATCCTGAACACAGAAGAAATGTGATCACATCTTGGATAATAATCACCAGAGGATATTTTTGATTTCAAGAGTTCTTGCAAATGGGCTGCATTAAGAAAAAAAAAGAAGTTACTGTGGCACAACAAATGTGCTCCTTTGAGTAGATGTCTTCCTTACAGCACGGAGTGGTACAGTTACTGGATAGAGGCACATGGAAGAAGCAAAGGACAATGAGGGCAGACTCAACCATTATCAAGACTTTATCTGCCTGGTTGTTTATTTAATTGCTCACCTTCACTATAGATGCAGTAAACTCAGACACAAACAGACATTCAACTGTGCATGCACAAAGCCATAGCTTGTATAACAAAACACTTCTGCACATCTGTTTTACAAACACTATTATACTTTTGCCTTTTGATCCACACACTAATCACATCTCTTTAAAAAAAAAAAAAAACACAACAAAAAAAGAAACAAAAAACCCAAAGAAACCACCAAAAAACCCCACCAAACAAACAAAAAACTACAAAAAAACCCCACCTCACCAAACAACAAAGCAGAAAACTGAACTGTTCATGCCTGGTGCCCAAATTTGATGAACAAATTCTGAGCAAATAAAGTAAAATGAGACCCAACAGTACAATTAGTATGCAAGAAACCTATAAGACAAAGGCTCAGGTCTGTGAACTCACATCCATGCAAACAGACATTCCTCTTGCAATTATTTCTTGAAATAGTTCACATGCATACAATAGTCTATAAGAAGTAGTTACGATAAACAGATGATGCAAGTAGTAATATAGACTGTGGTACTGTAGCTGTGCAGGGAACTTAACACCAGGATTCTGTCACTCATCTGTATAATCTTGAGCCAATCACTTTCCTGTACTTGGCTGTTTAACCAACTGGTCAAAGAGAACAATACTACCAAAATACTGACAAAACTCCACAAGTGAAAAATGCCAAAACCTAAATTCCAAGACAGACCATTCTAAGCTAAAAATATTCCTTCTTTTTTTTTTGCCATTTAGAAATGTTTCACAGACAAGACATTATAATTTCACTTACCTCTGAAAATCTTCCTCTGATATGACAAGGTTATAAAGGAAAAAAGGATCAGTATCATCAGTCAATCGAACAGCTAAATCCTGAAAAGACAGACATTTAAATATGATTTGAAATACTATAAACCACCCTGTAGGATTGTTTAAATACAGTAAATCAATATTGCAAACAGTATTTAATGTTTTTACTGTTTAACCAAAAATAAGATAGAATTGTGGCAACTAATTCAGAAGGTGGAAAACATTAACGTTTAACACAACTTCAAATATTACAGTGGGAAAAACAGGAAAACTATTTCTCACAAAAATAAACCAAGTAAAAACCTTCAACTTCGAGCAGCAAAGGTTTCAAAATCCAATGTTTCTTCATCATTTTACAGAAAGAAAACTATTTGCTATTTTTCCCCATCATGAAATAGAGTGTAGCACTAGCAGTCCACTGTAATGGATCACAAACACATCATTCCCATAACCAGAAGTTTTTCAGAGCACACTGCTCCTAAAAGTTTAAGAAACCACCTTCTGAAGAGTGTATATATTTGAATACAGAGCTTCACAAAGCACACCTAAAATGGATACAGCTGAAGTCCAGTAAGCTCCTACGGAAAACTGTAGCATAATACTGCTTAGCTTTTAAAAATAAACTCATTTGTTCGCTGGAGGTCTGCACAGTGTTCTGGAAAAACTGCCTTCTCTGTAAATGTTTGTCTTTCATTACAAGGCTGAGGTTATGCAAAACACCTGGTACATTAGGCCCAGGCACCTGTTGTCTATAACAAGGCTCAAACCTGTGTGAAGAATATAATATTCCCTACCAGAGGAAAGGAAGTAGAAACCTGACAGCTTTTCCAACATAACTGAAGTGTGACCATAGCACATGTACATATACAGAACTGAAACAAGTTTCAGTAATTCAGATACCAGTAACACTAACAAAACTCTCAGCTGGAGATGTATAAACAAACTTCGGGATTTACATATGCAGCTAGCTTATGTTAACACTAATGCCACCCCAAACCAACTAGGGCAGGTTGTTGAGTAGGATAAGAATGCCTGCTTGGTTTGATGTCCCATGAACTGATCCAAGCATTTGAAGTTTACCTTTTTAGACTGATCACTCACTGATGTACCCAACTGGATTTCCAGGCTCCTGCTGACACAGGCTGCAACTTGGTACTCAGTTCTTAACTGAACTGCTTCTTCACACTTAATATTATCATTGTCACAGTTAGCAGAATCTTACAAAAAACCACTGTACTCCTTTACAAACAAATCTTTACTCAATAACATTATAACCAACTAATGATCAATCTTAACATCATGGTAGGTGAACGTACAGTTTAAGTGACAAATTAGACATACAACAAAAAAGATTTTATAAACTCCAGTAGTACTCTCATTGGTATTTTTCTTGAGAAAGAATATTTTTTTACTGCAAATTTAGTGCATTATGTCCTTCCAACCCCCACTGGATAAATTCCAAACATTCAAAGACTAACACACTTATCAATAAAAATAAAAATGTTACATCCACATACAAGTTGTCATTTTTGCTACTTAAGATGAGGACTTTGCAAAGCCAGCTGCTGCTCTACATTCTTAAATAAGTGTTGAGTATATTTAAAGTGAGACTGCTCTTAAGCTCTAACTCAGGTTCCTCTGAGGGTCTCCAAATACTTTTAATTTGCAAGTTCACTGAGATCCATGAACAGCCAAACCAAAAGAGAGGGCTAAAAAGGCTAGAAAAAAACCACCACACCAAGCCAACTAAATTACTCAAGAAATTATATCAAAAATAAACTAAGTTGAAGTGACAAACATATTAAAATCTTATTTTGCTTTTCCTTTGCCTATTTGTCCTCTTATACAATGAAATTCAGATAATACCTAATGAATGACAAAAATATAACTAATCCACAAACCTTTTTATGAACAGGATTAGAAATTGACAGTAGCTCAATATTCACTCGAACATTTAATCTCCTGTGTACAAAAAGATGAAACTTAGTAACAAATCAAGAAAACATTCTCCAAATAACATGTGTTTGTAGCCACATTACAGGAATCAGACGACATTTCAGAAAAAAAAATTTAGGCAGAAATATCAAGAAAGTTCCCATTGATGATTACTACTAAGATATCTGAAAGCCCCACAATTTCAGTTATCATTACAGCTCCTCAGTCAGCTTAGGGGGTTTTGTTGCTTGTTATCCACCAAACTTTAAATAGCAAGGCAGAAGTTTTGAAACTTTGTCCAGAAACCAGAACCTTTGGAAAAACCCTGCTAAAATTTATTAATGATTGCTGAAACTTTTGATAAACATTTATACAGTGCTACCTTGTCTTCATTTACTTCTTGTTGAGTAATCCCAGAAGTTACTTGCGTTACAAAATACACCCACAGACATCAGCCTTTCTGTGCCTTCTAATACAGTCAAGCCAGAGTAGCCCTAACGCCTGCACACACTGTCTAATCCAGATAGGACCTATATTACTGAAATTTACTATATTTTTAATAGACGCTTCACATAAAACGTTCCTGGGCTTTCCCAAACACCAGTACTAAGCCATGCACATACGCACACGGGTGCGCCCAAATCGACTTATCCCTCGGCAGAAACCGATCGGGACGGACGTGTGGGCTCGCCCACGTCGCAGGGGCAGTAACGAGGGAGCTGAAATACTCCAGGAGGCCGCAGTAAGGCCGGCTTCAGACTGCGAGGAGGAGGAGGAAGAGGAGGCGGGCCTGCTCGCAAGGCAACCGCTGCGGCCTGGGAGACGCGCAAACACCGGCCCGGCCAGCCGGACGTGCGGCGCTGCGAGGGCCCGTGCAGGGCCGAGGCAGAAATCCCAGCCCTCATGTCGCCTGCAGGGGAGACGCGTTTGCCCCCGTACCCCTAAAGCGTTTCTGTAAAGTCACCGCGTGTTTTCTCCGCTACCAGTGCCCCCTCCGCCCCCTCTCCCCTGGCAAGGCACCCGCAGCAGCCACTCCAGCCCTCACTGACTACCTCCAGCCTTGCTGCGACCAAACCCCCTTCCCTCTAACCCAGAGGGTCCCCATAAGCAGCTCCACAGCAAGAACAACGCAGGCAGCTACTCAGCTCACCACCCGCACCACGCACAGGGCACCGCCTCTCGCCCACAGCTGTTAGGGCACAAGCCAGAAAGAAGAGAGAGGAGAAAAGAGCCTGTCGCTCGGCAGCCCTTCTCCTAAAGAATGCAATAAAGCTTCCGCGCAGCTGGTAAGGAAACCAAATCTGAGCCCGCCGCGCCGTTCAAGCCAGCCCCTCACCTCTCCTCGCAGCCTTGGCACCTCACTAGCACACACACCGGCCGGTTGAACATACTCTCCGCCGCCATCTTGCGCTTCGAGTTTGGCGCCCGGCTCCCGCGGAGGAGGAGCCTCAACATGGAGCCGAGGCGAGGAGCGCAGGGGGTGCTGGGACGGAAATGGCGGCGGGGCAGCCAAGGGAGAGCCGGGGCTCTCCGGTTCCAGGGCGATGTGCCTACTTCGTGGAGAGGAAGAAGCGCTTCTGCAAGATGATCCCGGCTCCTGGGAGATGCTTTTGCGGAGAGCATGGGCAGCAGGAGGTACCGGGCCTTGCCGGGCAGGGTAGCAGGCCCCCTTCTCTGGCTGGGGAGGATGGGCTCCTGGGGTCTGGGGAGCCCCGGGTTCTGTGGGAGGGGCCGGGGCAGGCACGAAGCCCCGGCGGCACCCCGGTAGGCCTGGGGTGGCATGTCCGCCTGAGCTGGCCCGGCAGCACGGGCAGGAGAGGCAGCGCCTGCGCCTTCCTTTGAGCCCTGGGTGTGCTAAGGCCATCAGTTCAGCTCAGCAGTAATACTGCCATTACATTATAGGTTTATTCTGTTAGCATCCATTTAAGTATTAAATTCTTGTCTCAGTTCCTCCATTCCGGTTAACCCACCTACCTCAGAATAGATGTTTTATGAAACTCAGATGTCCCTCAACAGCTTTTCTAACACAGGAACACTAAATGCATGCTGAAGTGTTGTCTAAAATTTTTATAACTAGGAAGAAAATGACAGAAAAAGAATTCCATGCCCTCTTGATCCAAAACAGTAAGTATATGTAAATGCTTTTCCTGTTTGTCAGAGTTCACGTGATAAATGCTGTTACTTAGTTTTCTTTCCATTTGGATTTTAGCACTGTATATGAAGACCAACTACAAAAGCATTTAAAAAAATGTAATTCAAGAGAGAAGCCAAAGCCGGTAAGTGCAGTGTAAATTCAGCACTACTTCCTCTCAGATTTAAGACCCTAAACATTACAGCTCTGCAGAGAATTTATTGTGCTGACAGCAGCTGTGAACTGGAGGACAGCAGCCTTAGCAAGCACTACAGTAAGGACAGTATGGAAGCTGAATAAGTACTTGTTGAAATGGAATTCACACTCCAGTCTCCTCATCTTCTATGTCCCCTCTCACTGTAGTTTAGTACAACTTTTCAGTTCTCTTAGTTACAAATGAAAATGCTGAATTCATTTTTCTCAAAAACTTCCTCTAAGAACAGCCTCTCACAATGCCATTCATTTTAGAGGCTTGGTGAGAGATTGTCCTCGGAAAGCAAAACTAGCAGAGAGGCTCTAGGCGTTTTCCTACCTCTGGGAGTCTGCTGCCCTAACCAACTGCCTGCTTCACTCAAGCTAGCAGGGGATTATGGAAAGCTAGGCTGACAGTTGCAGCCAGTGCTGAGGGAAGGAATAGGAGGATGTCTGTCTCAACAGCTGTTTCAAGAAAACAGAAGATGGCTTTTTTATTGTCTGCCTTTCTGCCTTATCAGTATTGCACCTTTAGTATTACCTGGAAAACTTTAAAATCGTCACTGGAATCAGTCTAGTAAGCATTGACAGCTTAACTCTTATGAACATGTTCAATCTTGTCAAAATGTGTCAGAACAGTCATTTCTGCTGGGGATTCAGGATCAGACTATAGGAAAAAAAATTACTTTGAATCTCTTCTTTTGCAGTGGATTCCTGTTGCTATGTACCTTACGATAAAACACTGAAGAATTTAGCTTTTTGCTTCCTGGTTATTAACAGAATCAGATTTCTTTTCTTTTGATTTTTAAAGGTCTACTTTGTTCAAGATATTAATGCAGGTTTAAAAGATGTAGCAGAAATACCAGAAAAACAAGTGAGTACACTTATTTGTTCTAAAGCTCGGCCCCTACATAACATGTTGCAATTTATCATATGACTCTTTAGTCATATAGTTCTTTAACTAGCAAAAATAAAAAGGTCTTGTACTTATGGGTGGCACTTTTTTTTCCTTAAAAAGGTACCTATCTCTTCTCTATCCAAAGAAGAGCTGGAGAACTTAATTATCAAGTTGAAAAAAGCAAGTAATGGTGAGCTTACTTAACACTGAAAATAAGATGTTTTAAATGGAATTGATTAAATATTTCATTGTTATTTTTGTTGTTAGAGATCTGTGAAAATGTGAGACATTTGGCACTAAACACATCTGAAGTAATTATCATCAAGATGTAGGCAATCCTCCAATAGCTAAATTTTACTCAGAAGAATAAACTAGATTGAGAGAATGATAAAACACTGATCTTTTGTTCATATAGCTAATTTCCCTTCCTTTTGTGTTTTTTGTTTCCCACTCAAATATCACTACAGGTAACAATACAGCTCTGTTATAAACATACGATGATAGATTTATGCTCCCAACAGACTATTTTGGTAGTGCTACAAATTGAGCTCACGTCTGAATATTGTAATGTGTGTGTTACAAAACCAGAAACTCTTGGAAACTGGAAACCTATACCTAAAAGTTTTGCATTTGCATGCAGGCCTGGAACTTCGCCTTAAAGAACAAATACTGTCCCACCAGGCTTTACAAGAAGCCTTACATGACCCAAAGAATGGGGAATCTGCGTTCAAACACTTGAAACAACAGGTATGGTCACTGCTTTACTAATAGCTATAGATGTTTTTAAATATGTGGAATTCTGCTGCTGTAAATTCGAGCGACTGTGCATGCGTAATGCTAGTCACTTCATACAGAGGAAATCTGATATGCTGTATAACTCTATGCTCTTCAAACAACAGCATATATATAGTCTTTGAATGGCTGCTTTGTTAAGTGTTAGTAACAAGAGTTTATTAGGATACTGAAATAAATTACAAATTGTGTGATGTTCTGAATTTTTACTTATATATTCTTATTTTATATTAACTCATAATAAATCTGAGCTACAAAAGGTAAAATGTTGTATTTGCTAAGAAGTAAAAGGAACTTTTTACTTTTTCTGTAAGAGCTGGTCCTAGACTTCCTGATTTTGTAACAGATGCATAAAAAGAATTGGAGAGCCTGAGTTTACCTTCTGCCTTTTTAATGTATATTGAACAGCAGGAATTTTAAGGGAGATGGATTGCATACTGTAGCAAAATAGAAAGTTTTGGAAAGAAAAATTTAAAAGTAAGAAATGTCTGTTTCCTGTACTTTCTTCCCGTGCTTTACTTTCCTATGTATTACAAAATGCATAACTGCAGCAGAGAGAGAGGGCTCTGCAGGCACTGATGCTTCACAGAAGATCCAGTACAGTACCCATATTTGGATGGCTACTTCAAGAATCAGCAGAGAAGAATATTATAATGTGTACCTGATCCCAAAAATCCATTCCAAAAACTTCTGGGTGGAGTTCTGTGAGCAGTGGAAGAAGGGCAGGGTGATGCTGACTAGCCAGAATTTATAATCCCTTTCCTCTGTACACATAAGATCTTTTCCCTCATCCCTCATGGAAGGGAAGACCTGAAAAAGTCTTCTGCAGTTTGGTGAAGTAATCATTTTTCTATCAGGCATTACAATACACAGTGTATGCATTTGCTTGGTTCATAAATAATCTTTTGATGTTTGTAGGCTTCTATTTTAGGTAACATGGAAAAATTACATTTACTTGGTCCAGGAAGATGTTTTGTTGAGTTTGGAGCTGGGCGAGGAAAGCTGTCTCATTGGGTTGATGTTGCCTTACAGAATGTTGAAAATGTTCAGTTTTTGCTTGTGGAAAGGGCAACTACAAGATTCAAGGTAAGAGGATATTGTCACATTAGCAGAGTAAAATTTTTAAATTGTTGTCATTGAAGCTGTTAGTATTTGCTTTTTATCTTCAAAAATAACATAAAGCCTTTAATTTTTAAAAGTTTTGGAAGTGTGATTGCCTACATTCCATACTTGGCCAATAGCAAGTTTATTAGAAAAAAAATCCTGGTGTATAATGTTGGAAAGGTGCAGATGTTGACTTGACAGGAAAAGTCTGGCATTAATACCTGGAGCAAAATTATAATTATTAGTGGCCAGCCCTACTTAATGATCTTGTTCTGTTTACACAGGTGGATGGAAAACATAAAAGGAGAGATTCTGTATTTGAAAGGCTTCAAGTTGATATTCAACATTTATGTTTAAGTAAGTTCCTTCTTGGCTTGCATAATTCTGAAATAGAGGCTTAGTTTTAGATTTTGAATACTGGAGTTCAAGTCAATTTGTATGTAGCACACTTAAATGTACTTGAAGATTATTCTCAGTGGTTGCTTGGACACATTAATGCTGTGTGTATATACATAATACACACATGTATATATATTAAATGGAGATTTAAAATTTTCTGCTTTTTATACACTTACCGGACATCATTATAGGTGAGAAATACCAAAACAAAAACATTTTGAAGGTTTTTGAGAACTTGCAGGATTAAATACCTTTGCATTGTTTGTTTTAGGTGTGCAGAATGAAGTCATGCATATCATTGATGTGCTATGCATATCAATACTATAGAATTTCTGGGAACACCTGTCATCAGGAGATGCATAAATGTAATATTTACATTTCATAGGCAGTATAGAAAGGCTGAAATGGTTAAATATGCTTCTCAGCCACAGCATCCGATTCTCTTCATTTGTTTTAGAAACTTTCCTTTGAATAGCTTATAACTGTATGTACAGACCACTGTATTTTTAGTAGTGGTAAACATTTATTACTTTTTTTTTCTGTGTGTGCTGAAATTATATTATCCAGAAAAAATATTGCCCCAACTATAATAATAGAGGTTCTGGGGTTGCTGTGGATTGTGTGTGTTTGTTTATTTTCCTTTTCCCACCTACCCCACCCCCTGCCCCCTCCAGAGAAGGTACCTGTTTTGGAGAAGAAAAAACTACCAGTGGTAGGAATGGGGAAGCATTTGTGTGGTGCTGCGACAGGTATGATTATATATGTGTTAACTGCAGAAAGTTAGGATACTAAATCTTACAATCTGAATGGACTGATCTTCCAAACTGTCCTTTCAAGCTTTTCTTGTCCTCTAACCTTTTGTTGGTGAATGTAGCAATTATATTCTAAATATCTATTGACTTCAGTGGAATAGTAAATGGCTAATAGATGCAAGGCTACTTTAGACAGAAGTAAAACCTTTTTTGTTTTTTATAGAGTAGAACAAAGAATAGTGTGT
The DNA here is from genome assembly GCF_018139145.2 of Gymnogyps californianus. Lineage (NCBI taxonomy): Eukaryota > Metazoa > Chordata > Aves > Accipitriformes > Cathartidae > Gymnogyps > Gymnogyps californianus. The sequence continues at coordinate 14,981,002 of NC_059478.1, read as the reverse complement.
GGTGGCATGGGTCATGTATTTGTAAACTGTTGAAAGTATCTTTTTTTTTTTTTTTTTTAACACCGTCTCCTCTACTCTGAAATATTTTTCTTTCTAAATTTGTATTGGCTGTCTGAATATGTAGCCCAAGCAAACAGATGAGAAGAATGTGTTTCTGTCCTGATAATTTCAAACTAATACACTTTTTCTAATGTTATATGTCTACTAAGTAGAGACACCTCAAATATCACACCTATACAGGTACTGTTACAAAGATGACACTGTTAAGCATTTAAGAAGTACATGTACATATTAAATAGATTGTGTCCTAGGTATCAAACTTTTAGAGCAAATACTTTTTACAGGAAGGAGATCCTCCTACGATACACCAGTTTGTTAACCAAAGTATTTCAAATTCACTTGTGTAGAACGGATATTCAAGAGTATAAGCCCTTAGTAGCTCCAGAGGTCTCATAATATTCATTTAGCATTTAGGATTTTCATGATTTCCAGGCATGCTTGTAACTTTTAGTTATCCTTAAAATTGCTTTTTGGCTTAGTTTGTGATGTATACTTTTATCCTTCTTTGTGGGAAGTACACTCCCAACCATGATACAGCCTGTATAAATAATGGCATGGTGTTCATTGCTATTTTTGGGGGGGTGGCGGGGATATCTGTTTTTTCCCAGATCTTGCTTTGAGATGCTTGGTTGAAAGTTATACAGCTTGCTGTGATGGAGAAAATGAAGAGCCTGCACCAAAACGTTCTAGGACTGATAAGACAGAAGTGGCTTCTAACAATTCTGCTGATAATGAAAGCAACAAAGAAGACTGTAAGCCTGTAGCTGGAATTGTTATTGCACTGTGTTGCCATCACAAGTGTGACTGGACACATTATGTAGGCAGAGAGTTCTTTAAATCAGTAGGACTTGGACCAGTAGAATTTCATTATTTTCAGAGAATGAGTAGTTGGGCCACTTGTGGCATGCGAGAAACCACAACCAAAACCTCTACAAGTGAAGATCAAACTAACGACACAGAAGAACATGAGCAAACATTCAGCAAGACGGAGAGTGGTTCTGATACTTTACAAGGGTATGTAATTTTTTTCGAGTAAATGGACTCCTGCAGAAAAGCAAAATTATGTATAGTGGTATATGAAATTGTTTTGGGTCCTCAAAATGACTCATTTTACAGAAACATTTTAATTACTAAATTTATAGAAATATTCTACTTTAAAAATTCAATTTTCCTGGACAAACATTGCAAAATATTTAAACAGTCATGCTTGCCTGAATTGAAATGAACTTATAGTGATTTCAGTAGTTTTTCTAAGCTTAACTACTAATGTTAATTAACAAAACTATTGTTCTGACATGTCGTTCGTTCTTTTCCTCCTTTTTATGAAACTAGGATACTTACTGTTGAAGAACGAAAGGAGATAGGTTGCCTCTGTAAACTGCTGATTGATCACGGACGGATTGAATATTTACAACAACGAGGATACAATGCTGCACTACAGTATTATACAGAGTCTGCTGTGTCCTTGGAGAATGTCCTGTTGACAGCTGTCCCAAGTCCATCTTTGATACCAGAGCCAACTACATGACAGGAGATTAGACTTGGAATTGATAGGAAAAAAAAACTATAAAACTTATCTGGATTTTTTAAAAAGCTAATTCATTGCTTACAAAAAAACTGTTTTAGTCTTTCCTGTACCCAGGAAAAGGTCTTATATTTCCCAGTTTCACTGAGAATTACAAATATGCAAACCAGTTCTCATCAGTGGAAAAATAAAATCCTTAAAAAATATTTGAAACCTGTTGTAAGCCTCTTTGCTAGGAGGAAGTATACTTGATATTTTTTTCCATTCACAGTTACATTCTTTATTCATTAGCATTTATGATAGGAGAAGGACCAGAAGGACAACTTTCCAGATTTCCTGAAAGACAACGGGTAAAATAAGAGAAATTAACATACTTTGTTTTCACTTTGAAGTTCAGGATAGCTTTGTATTTCCTCTTAAATTATTTAAGTAGGCCTAGGTACTTTCATCAGCCCACGCTGCTAGGGGAATCTGTTAAGGAAGAAAACTTATTTGTAAACTGTCATCTTGATAGATTTTTGCTAATTTGATTCTTCATTCATGAAGTATCGATAAGAAAAAAGCTGGCTTAGTGTTCTAAATCAAGAGCATTTCAGTCATTCATTTTTTTAAGCCTTCACAATATATAGACTGAAGATCAGAGAGAACATTTTATATCTGCAATGAAGTTCTCTCTGCAAGTAACAGCTGCCACCTGCGTATCTGTTCAAAAGTGCTTATTTTGGTCTCTTACTGCAACCTTTAAGCTGTTATCTTTGAGACTAATAACAGCGGGTGTTTTTCTCATAGTGATCTAGAAGTGGGATGAAATTGTGGGGGTGTTTTGTTTAGGTGACTGGATTTTCTGTCAGGGAAAGCAAATTGTGAGAAACATCTGTTTATCAGGTGTTGATACTTCATTGCTAAAAAATGTTGTGTGTTGGGAACATAGGCATCTCTCCCTTACATCCTTCTGTGGTAGTCCCCATCTGGACAACATTCAAAAATAGGGAAAGTTGAGCTTCATGGGACAAACAGTGCTGGGAGACCCACACTATGTAAACGGATTAAATTGCAAATACAAGAGACAGTCATCAACTTCCAGTTATCCAGGCTGTAGGTAACTCGGGCACATTTATTCCAATGTTCCATGGTTCCAGTATGTTCCTACTAGAATGTGTGTTATTCATGTGAAGAGCTACTGTGCCAACTCCTGATAAAAGTACCCCTGCCCTCAGTAAAAAATCTGTTTACGGATTTTTGGAAAATGTTACTCATTTATTAGAAGATTATTCATGTTTCACTTGTATACATATCCTAGCTTTCTTTTATCCAGTTTATCCTTCCCTTCCTCACTGTATTCCAGAGAGATTAGAATTAATTAATAAAGAAGCCATACCTGTTTTCTTGAGTGACTCCTGGATATACATGTGCATGAATTCAATGCCGAACATTTCCTGTTGCTCCTCCTCTTCTGTATTCTCACATGGAGGGAGTGTTACATCTAACTCCAGTGGGTTGTCTCTGAAGTTGACAAATCTGACAGTTCACCAGAAAAGGTTACTCTTGCAATAGGTTTTGTCCAGAGAGAACAACTCTTTTGAAACTGAATTAAGATTCCTCAAACGCTATTTTGAGCAAAATAAAATAAGTCTTGTCTTATACTAAACTCACCACTATATTAGTAGTATTAAGTAAACTAAGCTAAGAAGACACCTTATAATAACAGTAGCTAATTGTGGTGGGAGAAAACATTGCAGTCCTCATTGTTTTGTCTTCAGGTTTTCACCACATTGTCAGCCTTATTGAGCTTCCACAAACAGATGAGTGGATGAGAACAAGAGTGCAAATGCCTGCATCCTCCCAACTTTGCAAGGCAATAGCCAGCCCTGTCTCCCTCTGTTCTTGGTCCATCCCTGGGCCTATCCTTGTATATATTTGTTTAAAGAGGTGCTGCTTTTTCCAAAACATCTGAAAACAGGAATTGTCTTACTGGGTTAGACGTGATTTATTTAGACTAGCATTCTTTCTCTAAAATGGCCAGCATCCAGTAATTCAAATGAAAACGCAAACAACAGGGAAGTTTCTGTCACAGTATACAAAATAATATTTCCAATTCTATGAATTAAAAATTTACATTAATTCTTTTTTTATTTTTCAAATCAAGTACTGGAGAGCTTCATCTGTATCCTTATACCTAATCCTTTTTGTTTAATTCTGAATGCTTGACTTCTCAGTGCGAAAGTTCTACTTTTTGTCATTTTTATGCTTGTCACATATTTCTCCTCCTAGCTCTTGGCTTTAGAGAGGGATATAAAAGGCCAATTAGAAGTGGGCATATGGACCTTTCCAAAATGAGAAAATGTATTACAGTCTCCTTTTTCATTTGGGACTGTAACTATCATAGCTTACTTCTTTAAATGAGTTGTGCTACACAAAGCTTTCTCGACCAGATCCTCAACTGTTGTGAATCTGTGTAATTATGCTGATTTATATAGTATTGTGTCCATCTGTACAATTGTGGACATGTCTTTTCTTTTCCACTTCCTGAGTATCACTCTATGATATACAACTCAAGGGAGGCTTTAAAACTTAATTTTCTAGTATTTTTATTAATATTTCTGTTGCTTTTTCTTACCTCAGATTTGTCATGTCCTTCATACAAGCTGGAATATTCTTAAGTTTGTTATTGCTAAGAACAAGAGTACTGAGATTTTTCATATTACCAATGGTTTCTGGCAAAGAGTTTATCTCATTCCTTTGGAGCCATAAAGTGTGGAGATTCTCCATTCTGTAAAAGAGGTATTTGTGCAGTCAGTCAAGATTTAGAAAATTAATCTTATCAATCATTAATATAAAGTAATTAATTGATTCCTTTTTACAGCCACATAAAGGACTCTCATAAACAATACAACAATTCTCAAAGGAAACACCATATCCAAGATAATCACCTAACTTCTGGTCAAAAATGTCATTGGCAAGAAATACTTAACTTGATAGATGATACTGCATTTATTGCTTGTTGTTTATTGAATGGATTATTCCAGCTCATCCAAAATATCACATTAGGGCTGATAAATCCTAAGTCTGCAGTGAGGTTAACATTCAAATAATCTTTTGAAGTAGGATTTAATAATTAGAATTTCAATGCAATGGAATTGAGACTAAGATGTGAGCTTTAAGCTTTATTTACCTGTCAATTGCATCAGGAAGCTCCTGGAGTTTATTTCCCCCCATATCTAACCATTCTAGATTTGGCAGGTTGAGAAGAGCTGAAGGGATGGTAGTAAACTGATTCATGGACAAATCTATGTGTGAAAGCTTCTTTAAATCACTGAGCTGAAAGAAAGGGAGATTCAATGCAAGTTTGTATAGTTGTTCCATTACAGCAGTCCTGTAATAATGTTGACTGAAAAAAAGAAACAATTTTAAAACATTACAACACATTTTGGAGTTAGTAAACACAGAATGGTTTCTGAGTTACATTAGCTGGTATTACCTAACAATTATAGTTCTCGCCTGGAAGGTAGGTAGGTTTGAAACTGATCAGGCAGAAGAACTTTATCTCCCACCTGGTAGTGAGTGCCCTAACTGCTGAGAAGCTGAATGCCATGGCTACAATGCAGATACACCCCAAGCCTGGAGAAGAAAAAGAATTTTAAAGACACCACTGTCCTTTGTATTTCATACTCCGTGCAATATGCCATTTTTCATTAGTCAAATATTTAGATTTTTATGGATCAAATTGCATGGACTGTATTTTAGAGTGAACCTAGACACCTTCCGTGTTGTGAAGTCTACTACTATGACAAGACATTCTAAAAATTAAACATAGCTTCGTTTACCATTGCAACACCTAAGTCCTTTGGTGAATCATGCCTTCAGGTGCTTTTACAATGTTCAAGTGATGCAAAGATGTTTTATTGCAAATCTGGTCCAACTGTCTAAACACTGAATGCCACCCAAGTACATATAACCAAAGCTTCATGGTGTTCACATCACTGTAGTCTCAATAGGACAGAACTATGTATTTGCTATGAGCTGTTAATTTAAAAGCTATCACTCTACATTACACCACGTAACTTGTATCCACATAGATTTTGTAAATTCTGGATTCTGATTAATACTATATATTTTCATTTGAAGATTTGTTATTAGGTATTACTGTTTGGACTCGCTCAATTTTGCAAGGCACTGATTGCTGTCAACTATTGCCACTACTGTTTTTTAAAATAAATTAAAACAAGTAGATACGGTTACATACTTGTCATCTCTGTCTAAGAGACTAATACTTAAAGATGCAGGTGTCTCTCATGTTTAGGGCAGTCCAAATTAAAACAATAGTAGGTAAGCAGTTGTTTTTATTCTCTTTTAAGTACTTTCAACACTCAGAACAACATTTGTTCAACTCTTTGTGCGTAGGCAGTTGTATAAATCACACAAACCCTTTTCATAGCTAGCAGCTCTGGTGAAGATGCTTACAGTTGTGTCCTGGCATATGGTAGGAATTTGTATTCTCAACCATAAAAGGGAACTTCTCTGTGCTAAGGCATTAGATCCTCAGTGGGGTAAATCAGTGAAGACCTTCAGCCTAAACAAATTAACATCGAGCGTATCACTGTCCTATATGCACTACCAAGTCATTTATCTGGACAAAATAAAGACTGGCTCCTTCAACTACTCAAGTGTATGTATGTCCTTCTCATGTGGCTTCAGTTTGACTAGTCACACAAATATTGTTCACATACGCGTTTCTGTGGAGTAGTTGTGAAATCAGAATATCAAAGCAAATCTGAAAACATGGAGTGCAACGTTTAATGATAATTGGTTTTGGATAAATTCAAAATATGCATTAAACAAAACAGTCTGTCAAAACCTGAGGAGGAAGATCACAGATGCTCCTGTTGACAGCCAGTTCCAATCTTTCCAGACTGACGCAATTACTTATTTCCTTAGGAACAGACTTTATTCTATTGTAACTGAGAAGCAGCTCTTGGAGGCTAGTCAGCTGGCCTGCAGAAAGCACAAATGAGAAATGTTCACATTCATTCTATTTGAAATACATTATTACTTGTTTTGTGTTATCCTTATACTGTTATACAAGTGCTCTGTGTTGTCACTAAAAAAAAATTCATTGAAATTCAAATAGTAGGACTTCAGGACTCTTTAGTACAGAACTGCACTCTAGTAGAGTGCTACAAAAAAATGCCAAAAACTTAAAAAAACTCACGAACATAGGCTACTCATGCTGTGGACTCTAGAACATGAAGCCTGTTTTTCAATATCACTTTTCTAGCTGCATTCTGATGTCTAGTATCTGCCGTGCTTACAAGCTTTTTTCTCATGGGAAGCTTTCATAAAGATATGTCTGCTCCATCCGGCCATTTTTTTAATTTATAGGGAATCCATGGTTTTAAGATCTTTATCTCACTGTCAGATTTAAATAGTCTGTTTTCTAACTACCCAATAGGATTGTTAGACAGGCAAAGTGCACAAAAATGACATGTTTGTGTAAGATTAATTTTCTTAGAAAAGCAGCTTAAAATAAAAGAAAGCACAGCTCACCGATTTCTTTAGGTACACTTTCAATTGAGTTCCGGGACAGATCCAGAACAACAAGATTGTGAAATCTTCCAATGAACTGAGGAATTTTCTGCAAACTAGTTCTATGAAGCTGCCATTCCTGGAGATGGACTAGTTTCAATAAGCATGAAGGTAGTGTCTAAGACAAGAAATATGAACCAGAAGAAATTCAGCTTAGTCTACAACAAGAATACAGGCTCAGGCAGAAGTTTTATTTGAAACAGTAACAGTCTTGTGATTAAAAAAAAAAAGAAAAAAAGAAAAAAAAATCTTTCCTTCTTCTCAAGCTAGACTGTAACATTCCGAAATGAACACCATCAACATGGGTCATTCTGACCACAGATTTAACCTGCCCACTTTTTGCTCCCAGGATTTAGATATCTGCACTACTGTCATCGCTTGAAAAGCTTCAGGCTTGCTTTTATTCCTTTTTTTTTTTTTTAAACAAAGCCAATATAACGGAAGATGAAACTGCTCTAAATAGCTTTTTGCATTTAAATGGTGATCTAAATTGTATTTCCTATTCTGTTAAGAAAAACAGTGAGCAGCTGAGAGCAGAAGAGATGAGGGACAGAAAAACTACAATGTCTGTATGCTATGAGTTCCGAACAAGGAACACTGGCCTATGGACCACCAGAGTATTGCTGGGTGTGGCTGTCACTCTCTCACTGGCCTTGACATAGTCTAATTCTCATCACTTCATAGGAACTGGCAGCTGCATTTCTGTGTGGCTTAGAACAGACTGTTAGTTTCCACTCTGTCGTTGATTCTACAGTTAGCCGCTTCCCCCCATGCATTAGAAACAAGAATAATAGTATTCTGGGAATCTACTGGCTCATTTTCACTCTTAGAAAGAGAAAGTAAACAACAGAAAAATATTTTCATGCACCTAAACACAGAGGGTTTTCACCTTGATGCATTTCATTAGTTCTGGTGTGTTAATGTTAAATGAGGATTTACATAATTAAACTCATAATTTGCAGTGTAAATAATTTCTAATGCAGAAAAGCCTTTTGGGCTATATTTTTGCAGAGTAATGCTTAATATTCAGGACTAAAAAAAATCAGCTTGCTTTTACACTCTCACAACAGTGTGTCTCAATTCATTGTTAGCAAAGCACACAGTGAGCACTTCATAGATTAAAAATAGTACAACTGTGAGTGTAAAGTTGTAAATAGTAGTTTTCTAATACACCAGTCATTCAACTCAAGCAACATTCATTCCTATCAACACTACCTTCCATTCTTCTTCCTCTATCCTTAAAATTGCTCTTCCATCTTCATTAATAACTTTTTCTTTGAGCTTTGCTAAAGTGGCTCTCTCCTCCCAGACAAGTAGTAGCCTACAAAGGAAAGAAGATCTGTCAGAGGTGCAACAATGAACACAGGCAATAATTACTATCCATTCTATTTTCTGAAACAAAGAGACAGTAGCCTTTTTAGATGTCAAACAACATTTACTATATCTAGATGCTAAATATACTATCAATTTGAGGGAAGACAAGAACATAAAGTAATGTTTGGCTGAGGTAATTTATAGGAATTCTATTTTACAGTTTTTCAAATTTAGTCAGAAGGAAGACTTAACTTCATTCACTTTCATGACGTTGCAGCAGGGCAACAGAATATAAAGTCATGTGGAATTAAGTTCCAAAGCTGTTAATTTTGAAGCAGTTTCCTAAAAAGGAAGCCTTCAGTTCCACCAAATGTAAGTGCAATCAAACAAGGTCAATCAGCTAGGGGTTCTTTTAGCTTGATTTCTAAAGGGGACTTAAACAAGAATTATGAAAATTGGGCTAAATCTCTTTCTTTCTGCTTGTATTTTCCATTAGTAACTTTTGAATTTGTTATTCCATTTCAAACACATCTGAAAAATTAGGAAGAGTTCCAAAAATAGAATGCTAAATTTCTTCACATTTCATGAAATTGCTGGCCAGACAGAAGACCAAGCGACCCCGTTAATGCCTCCATTGAGAAGAAAGTGTAACAAATTAAATCTCCACTGGTTAGAATATCCACACAGGAGAGGATTTTAATATCTGAATTTAGGGGATTTAGTTTATATGCTAATATTTTTATCACAGAACACAATTCTTGGTTTGACCTGACCATACTGTTAGATTCTAACCAGTGGGAATTCTGCTGGAGTAATGACTAAAGAATTAGACTCTGGATGAGTTTGAAAAGACCAATTATAGTCTTCTGAAATGTAACATATGGTCTAGCTTTTCACATACTTAAAAATCTACAATTTACCTACCTTCCTGCAGACCTCTGTCTGAATTCCTTTTCTTTCTGTAATTCTTCATTTATCTTGTGTATTCTCACTTCCCAAAGCGTCTTCACAGCATTGAATGTTCCAATGCAAACTGCAGTTTCAGTCATGATCCTTACATGTTCAGATTCAGTCACAGGAATCTGACTGTGAATTTCAGGCTCAATGCATCAGCACATGTATCAGCTACCAGATGGGGACAGTGACGTGAAAACTAAAATACTGCAATACCCACTTGATTATATTATTAGATTTAGTTAATGTACAGAACCGACAGAATTTTACCAACTGCTTTCTCTTTATAAAAATAGGTAATAATAAGTAGTGGTATTCTTGCAATCTCTCTGCATTCTTAGTCAGTGAACAACTGCTTCTCTCGATTCCTTCCAATGGTAGGCTGAGTACTGACCATAATTATTAAATGCAGATATGAGCATTCATTCCCTTCCCAGGAAGAAATTAAGCTGTTACCTGCAATTTAAGGCAGTTAAATCCTGGTAGCTGCATGCTGGCAGCTACCTGGTATAAATACTTGCAACTAAAGGAGTTTTGCACTTTAAAGAAACTGAACTGTTGCTGGAAATAAATTAGTATACTTTATTTGCATTCATTTTCTTCATAGTTCAACTCATTATAATGTATTTTATAGTTAGTAACGTGCTACCTTTAGAAAAGGCTTTATTAAATTCTTCAGATCTCTCTTTGAATCTTCTTGTAGCCCTGCTGTCAGGATCCACATTTTAACAAAAAAAATTAGTCTAAAGTTTTGAAGTTATCTATTCCTTAGTGAGATAATTAATACATATTTTCCTGAAGAGCAGCAAAATAGGATACTCAGCCATCCTAATCAGTGCATCCCTCTAAAAAGCATTCTTATTGCCATTATTGTAGTCATTTGGGGAAGGGGGTTTTTTGGAAATAAAGTGGAGCCAAGATACTGATATTCAGATAAGCTTGGAGGGCTAAACTTCATGCCAACAGCAGTGTACACTGAACACTGATGATGTGAATGCTCCCTTTCAAACCTTTTACTAATACTTGCAGGGACAAGTAAGAAAAACATCTTACATATCCATTCAAACAAAAAAAGTGAGGATAACCTTCTTCCAAACAAGCAGGTAGATAACAACAACAGTGGAACTTCAGGTCTTTTCATACATATATTTCCCTACAATAATTGCTGCAGGTCTGTCTTTTAGAGCAATCTTTTCTATGATATTTATTCCATTATAATTTTGTGTGGCATGGATAAGCCACAATCGCTTAGTGAACATTTTTGTGTTCAAACTGTCAATCATTCTATTTTATGTTTACCATGTCTTTTGCTAACATAGTTATTTGTAAAGCCTGATTATAGTGAAATCACTTAATTAAAAATGTATAGGCAAATAATAAGAAATGTAAATTGTCAGGATTGCTTCCTGTTGTAAAGACAGCATAAAAATCAAATTATAATGCTTGAATAAAGAAGAATCTGGTCCAATATGTTAATATTAAGGATTCTTAACTGTTCTCTTTTAAGGAAAAATGGCAGGATTTGACAGGTGACGCAAATGGCAGCCACAGTGTGGCACAATGCAGTCTGGCATCTGGGTTCCTAAAGAGGGATTGAATTTTTTTCTGTAAAGAGAGGATTGTATCCTCTTTCCCCCTCCCCCATAAATGTGATCACATTTACTAGTTAGAAGGACTAACTTCTCTTTCAGTGGTCCTCATAGTAATTACCTTTCCCATTCCCCATCCCAATATGCAACAGTAATGACCAAAACATTGTATGAGGTTTTTTTGCTCTGATTAGTGGTTACAGTTTAAATTGTCTTATTTTTCAGGATTAAACTTCTACTGAGATTGATTTACCTGATCTATCATTTCTTCTTTAGAGACATTTTTTGAACAATAAGCCTTTTTAGGTAGAAAACTAGAAATCTTTTTATATAAATTGTGCAGAAAAGAGACGTTTGTTAATACTTGTACTACTAAAAGCAGTATCGGACTACACAGTTGAAACAATACTTATTTTCAGTAAAGCTTACACTGGGCAACTCTCTTTTGCTGTGGAAAGCATATTATTCAATAAATATTGCTTTAGAACCATGAAATATGAAAGAGGGCCTAAGTATACAACTTAGTTTTCAAGATTTAATTATATAGTAACAGGACTACCATCAAAAGCTTCTTGTTCTTAGATCTTATTATTTGTCAGGAAAATTAAAACCATAATAATCATGCCATCACATTCAGAAGTGAATTCCCAAGCGTGGCTGTAAAACAACTGCAAATTTACTCCCAAGTAATCCGATCTCCCAGCAACTTCACCTCCAAGCATCTGAAAGAGTTTAACAACTTACCTCAATTATTTGGTGTTTTCAAGGATTTTCTGTGACTCATTACTTTCTGGGCAAGAGCAGAGATAAATTACGAATCTTGTCTGTACTACCAAAACCATTTAGAACTCTCACTCAGACTCCAATGCAATGTCAGTCGAGTTCTAATTTTAACCTATGCTGAGAATAGAAGGTATCACGAGGCACTTCTGCAAAATCCCTAAGCATTTGCCACTCTTAATGTCCTCCCAGTTTGCTGAACGTGACTGGACTCCCATAAACTCCTGGATTGCCACTAACAAGTTACAAATTGTGAACAAAAGGAACAAAGGAGTACTTGTTATGCTCCATAATGAAAAATAATCTAGTTTTGAATTCAAAATGACAATTACTTGCTTTACTCTGGTAATGTTTCTCTGCAAGATAACTGAGCTTCAAAGTGCTATTAAACAGCAACATTGACTAATCAGACTAGAAAAAGTATTGCATCACTAAGTGTTTTAGCCATTACTTTTGCCCATGCTGAAGAATTCTTGTTGAAGAATTTTAGTGGAAATCATCAAAGTCCAGACAGAAAAGTTCTCTTTATCAGGATGTGCAGAGGGGTTATTACTCACCCCTTTTCATGCTTCCAATCATGAAACATTTTTAACATTCTATTTCTTCAAAGAGCCCTTGGAGAAGATAAAAGGAGAACAACTCTTGTCAGAATCTTTTTCTTCAACCAAATAGAAAGAGAGAGACAGCAATAATCACAGGTCGCTATTTGAGGAAGAAGCCATAAAACTGGATAATTCTAACCAATTCTTGCACTGGAGTATAAAATGTGAACATGAAATTTTAAAAATATCATTCATTTGGTTATAATCCTCTTTCAGTAGAAATAATTTTTCCTCATTATTAGCCTTAGATTCTAGCATTACCACATAGAACTTTGTAACAAAAAAACCTTCTCCAGTCCATGACCAACTAAATACCTGAACACCAATACCTATTTAAAAAGACACTGACTGCTTTAGCTTTCAATCTTCTTCTCCCCCCCCCCACCCCCCCAAAGTTATGAAAAAGCAAAAATGATCCAACAGGTTCTTTGGTATAGGTATTTCTTCTTTCAGTTTTGGTATAGATTCAATCCCCACAGTGTTTTTTAATCAATGTTTTTTCTTGATCTAAAGAAGTCATAACTAAAACCCTACCTACTTAATTTCCTCCTCCTTAAAAGAGACAGATAATTAGAGCTAGGAAAAAAAAATAAACTTCCCTTTTATTGGAGTTTGGAGAGATAAAGAAATTTCAGGCTCCTTGTGTGAGCAAAATTATTCTGTCTCAAATATTTCAAAATCACGTTATTGCTTTGTATCATACACTTACATTTCCTCAATTTATTTTCTCCATGGTCATCAGATTAAAAAATATACTATTCATACTAAGCCCTTACCACAACAATATACTTGTAGGAAAGCAGCCATTAGGCTGTGTTCTTTTGGTAGTCTTGAGTGCAGTAGGTTCTTTAAGATAAGAAGAAATAGAAGTTTGAGTCACCTGTACAGGACTGCCTGCATAAAATTCACAAATAAAAACAGTATTACTACAATTCTTTGTCGCTTTAATTTTTTTTATTAGGAATAAATAAATCTGATAAAAATGAAATAGGTGATAAGCACGATATATTAGTCAAACTTTGCAAGAAATGACCTATATATAAAAGACCCTTATACCACAATAGAAATATAAATAGCACCTTACATGTATGCTCCCATGCTCCCTCCCCTTCACTACCAGCTTTCCTCTCGCTCAGTCTCAGCATCAAGGATAGCAGAGATTCTACCTCTGGTAGCTTGTATCTTGCATCTTCACAGCTAAATGCAATAGACAACTTTGGTCTACAATTTTGGAAAACGCTCCTGTAGAGGCAGTTTTTGATATATCTAAAGAAAGGAGAAAATGTCCATTTTGTGCCTCACAAATTAATTTTAAGGCCATGTAACTGTCTTTTCTTGTGTCTGTTTGCAACTTATGCTTCTAGAAGGTATTTATATCCAATGGTTTTCTTCATATCTCCTGCTAAATAACCAGTGCAATCCTCATCATCTGTTTAGTTTACCTTAAAGCCACGTAACGGTTGTCTGTTCTGAAGGCATTAACTTGAACCTATTCATTATGTGCCTCGTATCTGAGTTTAAAAAGTCCTTATCTCACATAGTATTTTTTTAATGTTAATTCTTTGTTGTATCTGATTAATCTGTCAAATTCTAGTATCTGAACGTCAATAATACAATGTAAGCTTTTAGAACACATTCTGCTTACCGTCAGGCTTACCTAATGACAGAATAACAAATGAGATCCTCCTTTTTTTTTTTTTTTTTAAACAGACAGATGCTTTCTATAAGAAACAAAAATAACTGGAAAGTATTTAAGGACTGCAACTACTTCCAGCCTATAAAAATACAGGATATTCTAGAGAGTATTAAGGCCCTGATAGTTATCAATAAATGTTATCAGTAAGCATTTGAATAAATATGGCCTCTTCATTTATAATTTGATAAAGAGTACCTGTGCAAGTAATTGGCAGGAAAAAGTGGACTAGCAAAAGACTTGAGAGGTTTACTCAGTTAAACAACAAAAAGCTCTCTGGACATCTTACAGCAGAAGCATAAAAGGCATTTTATTTGTATATGATTTTTGCATAACTTCTTTTGGGAATTTGGATATTATTTGTTAAAATAAATTTATGTGTCCAACGAGGAAGAACTATGAGTATTTCCCTTCAAAACAGGTTAATCAGACTATAAATACTGCAGATGTAGATCAGTGTCATTCAGTCACACCACATAGAATTATTATATAATGTGAGTAGCAAAGGGCACGTGCTAGCAGAGCCAGCTTTTATAATTATTCAGTCTAATCCACAAAATTTAAAGGCATATTCTAGCCATGGTTTCCTTTATTTAAGGTCTAGCAGCATCGAGGCAGGTTTCTCCAAGTAAGATTTCCACAAGTTAGAAAACCGGGCCATTGTAGCTCCGTCAATGATGCGGTGATCAGCTGACCAACTCACATTCATTATCTGTGCTTTAAATACTTCACCTTTTCCATTAAACCGAGGAAGAACCTAAAAATCAGAGGAAGGAAAAAAATAGAAATATTAAATACTTTCATTAACAAATCTGTATTTTTTTATTGTTAATTTGTTAACCTAAATTTAAACATTTTGCTAAATTAGACAGACTGCAGTAGTGCCATTCAAAAAACAAAGACCTTCCCATTACTGTTCATGCTGCAGATTAGAATGTATTGCAAGCCTACATAATAAACAGTCACATCCTGTTTTCACCATCATGGAAATACTGAAGTAGTGAAAACCTTTCTTGACTCAAAAGTTTCTTCCTGAACAGTTTACTGCACTGTTAGTGCTCAAAGTGACTGTTTCCTTAAAGCATCCCCTAAACAAAAGGCTCATAGGAAGAACATAGAACAAGTATTTTAAATTAATACTAATTTCATATCCAGCATTGATCTCAAAGTCTATATTAAAGAATTAAAGCCTCAAATTCAGAAAATATGAAAGTGCCTTCACCATACAGAGTTCTGTATGGATTCAGCTATCTGGCTCATGAAATTAAACTTCATTATCAGAATCCTTTTTTAGTCTCAAGTTTCCTCCTTGATGATAGCAAAAATGCCATCGCCACGTTGCAAAACTTGTAAAAATATATTTACGTTGTTTCTTAATAACTAGAAGGCTAAACATAGATGTGAGTGAAATATAACAGGATTCTAGAAAACAAATCTGAACCTTTGGCATAAGAGAATTCTATTTAAACATTTGGTGTCTCTGCACAATCATCTAAAAACATCACAAAACTTTTCATTCACAAGCTATGCAGTTTCTGTAACATAAAGAGGAAATGTTTATATAAGAAAAACAAAACAAAGGGACCCATTTTCATTACAGATTACCTTAGTTAGCTGAAGTTAAACACTCACAACACTGAGATAAAGTTAATATACCTGTATCTTTCCAAGTGCTCCAATAGCTACTTCAGGAGGTAGTATCACTGGTTTAGTGTAAGTGCCACCAATCTAGAAAAGAAAAAGCTGGGGATATTAGTTAACAAATAATTTTTTTTTTTAAAGCAGATTGCCTCTTGCATTAATTGCTACAGGTTTTGTTCATTGCATATTAAACTTTACTAAGTTATTAATTTCAGAAGCGGTTTTCAGACATAAGTTCTCATTTCTCATGTACTTACTGTGCCAATATTTGAAAGGGTGAATGTTCCCCCAGTGAGGTCATTTGTTCCCAGTTGGCCTGCAGAGCCCAAGGACTGTAGGCGATTTAATTCAGAAGCAATCTCAAACACACTACAGACTTGAACATTTTTCACATTTGGGACAATTAAACCTTGCTCTGTGTCCATAGCAACTCCAATGTTGTGCGAAGCCTGCAACAAGTTTCATTAACCGGACATTAACATAAGCAGTCAACATAAAATGTATTTTACATAAAAACGCACTTGAATAATGTCTTCTTTATGTATCTTTTTAACCTAGAAAGTGCTGTCTGTAGTAAACAACTCCTCTATACAACTTCGAGGGGAGAAGCGGATGTAAATTTTTAAATATTAGCTTTCCACAATCTGCAAAGTGCATATTGATTTTGGCAATTTCACATCCAGGAAATACAAAATCCTGGAATCAACTTCACACTGAAAATATTTCGCTTTAGGATGATTATATGGGTAACAAAACATGGCTAGCAGATTTTAAAGAGAACACTAAAATTAAAAAAAAAAGGAAACTGAGTTGCCTTTCATTTGCTAGAAGGAATATATAAGTATTCATTTGAGACATATTGATAAAACAGAACAAAAGGAGTTTGTACTGCAAGGAGCACATACACATCACTTAAGAAAATAGACATTCGCTGTCCAGAAGTATCAATCCAGCACCTTGTATGAAAATTAAATAAATTTTATCAAAACTGAGTTTAAAATATGACTTTAATACATAAGGGTTGAGCGTTGGAACAGTGGAACCACTGTGCCATTACTAAAAAACTACTGTATTAGATTTTAAATGTTCTCATTTTAAATCCTTGGCCCATCTTCAGGTGAAAAATAGGAAATCACTATATTAATATGCATTTTTGAGGCAAGCCTGAATAACAAAGTGACTCTCATTAAACAAACTACTGAAGTAAGATCAATAATAAATCAAATCCAATCTTAGAATCTGGACACACAAATTATTTTCGAGCACAACACCATAATTTTGGTTCTTACAATTAGCTCAGACATTCTGAAAAGCCATTGTTAGCTGTTAGTTTAGGTTTTCTGCTCACAACTTTTATCAGTAGTTTACAAACCTTGTATGTGACATTCTGACAGCTTTCATCCAAAGAAGCATTAAGAACGGGATACTGCAATAATCCCAGAGAGGCTGCCTGTTAAATATAAAAGAAAAAAAAGGATAGATTTTTATATTTTGTAACCGGAGAGCTGCATGGAAAGGAAGGAAGAGTGGGAGACAATTTAGATTAATAACAATTTGGATTTCCTCAATGCAATCAAATTTGGCTTAAACTCTCCTAAACTTGTCTGTTGATATTCTGTCATTATTAGGATAGCAGAAGAAAAAGATAACTTACAAAAACCAAATATACATCAGACAGACATATAAAAAGTGATAATCCCTTTCCCAAGTATAATTGAAGTTGAATCTGCATTTGTTATTTCTGTTGCACAATTCAAATCAAATATCCCAAGACAAAAGGTATGAGATTCAGCAGCAACGTCATTCTCAGCTCTCCACTTAGATGACAATTATTTCAAGGAAGTAATATTAATTCCCTCTAAAGAGAGAGAGCAGAACGAGTGCTTACTTAGCACTCTACTTGAAATAGCATTACCCAAAGTTTCAGACTAAGCTACGCATTCAATGCATAGCTTAAGGCAACGCATCAGCCTTCACTGATGCCAACAGTTGGAAATGGAACCAACTAAATGAGTGCAAGTGCCTGGTCTTCTGAACAACAGAAGAGACATACTCATTCACCTGAACAACAGAAGAGACATACTGATTCACCTAAGGGATTCATTACCAACAAAAATATAATAATAATAACAACAATAATAATGATGCATTTCACATGAGGTTCCTTTTAATGGAGCTCATAAAAAATACTGACAGTTTCCAAAATTTGTTTTGTGTAATTCAAACACCTAGTGATGCTTTATCCCATAAGGAATAATGCTTTATCTGCTCTATCCTTCCCCATTAATATTTCAAAAATTTTCCACGATATTATATAACCCTAACTACAATTCCAACAGTAAATTGATAAGTGGTTCAATAAACAAGAAAAGTTGAGACTTTTCTTGTGACCTGGAATTATTCAGATGATAGAGAGGTGCTCCAAACTTACAACAATCATTGATCAGATTTTGGCAAAATCTGTGTAAGTACTCCATACAGTGCTCTGCTGCACATCTTACCTTTATGAAGAAAGGCATAAAGGAAAGCTTAACTCCACGAATTTGGGCTAGAGGTTTCAGCTCTTCTCGCAACTGAACAAGCTGAGTCAAATCAATCTCATCACAATAACCAAAGTGGGGTATCTTCAGGGCTGCACTCATAGTCTTTACCATTGCCTTGTAAAAACCTGGAAAATATTTACTGACTTCTTAAACCAATAAAATGAGCTTCTGGGAAGTTATGGTGAAATTTCAATTACTTGTTTCCATTAAACAAATTATACAACTTAAAAAAACCAAACCAAAACAAAAGCCAACCACAACAAAAAAAGGACAGGGTGAAGCTCACTTTAATATCAACAGTTACTCAGCACATGCAACTCAGTTTTTACAATTGTAATATTTCAGATTATATTACTGCATCTCTTTCCTATGTATGTATGTATGTATTTGAAATCATAATACAGTATTCTGCACTACTCTTTCCAGCCTCTCCAAATAAACACTGCCTGAAAGGCAAGCAAAAAACTTTTATCTTCCTCTTTTAATGTGATTTTTCTTACCTTAGTGTCTTTTGTTGCACTCTGCTCCAGAACAAGTGTGAATGCTGAAGTACACTATTATTAAGCACTGATAAACCCTTAAATTCACTGCACTTTGCCACTAATGGCATAATGATTCATACTGTGACAAATTCACGTGTTTCAGAATTCCTACCTGTTTCAGCATACATTTGAAGAAACACGGATTAAAAATGAGCAAGTGCAACTTGCAGCCCAACTCCATCCAACCAAAACATGAAAAATTATTTCATAAAATAATGATTTCATGCAACACCTTCTTAGAGAGCATGTTTTCCTATTGCTCACTTGCATGACAATAACATGAAACACACTTTCATCACAAGGAATCAACTGTTCACTGAGTAACATTTACTGGTAGTCTACTGTGAACATGGTCTCAAGGTTTTGTATTTCATGATTTACCTGTTATAGGTTCAGTTTTATCTTTTCCTGAAAACACAATGGGTCTGGAAACAGGTACAGGAATTTTGCGTGCTTTGTCCTTTGGAGCAGCTGGCACAGTCTCTGATTTTGGCAAAGGTGGGGTAATTTCAGCCTTCGGTGATGGAGGTAAAATAGCTCCTGTTTGTTTGGCCAAGTAATTGAGTATGTCTTCTTTAAGGATTCTGTTATCTTTCCCTGTTCCAACAACTTCACTCAATTTAATCTGAAAAGCACATAACAAGCTATGACGCTTTTGTTTTACAGCAATATAAAAATATCCTATATTGTGAGCTATGGTTAAAAATTATTCCAGTTACTGATCTAACATACCTACAGCTTTCCTTCCCTTTCTATGATTTATTAGGTACTCAACATTGTTCAAATCATCGCAAAGGCCCATTAGGTGTCTAATTGTATACTTTAAGGAGGAACAATGAATACTACTTACCTCTTAATTACCTCACAGGATCAATAGTGAAATATTAATTTGAGGAAAGCTATTTGTCACTTAATTTTCTCTACTTATTGTTTTATTTTTCTCCTGAAAATGCACCATAAGCTTTCAAAACCAATGGCATATTCATAGATTCACAGGAAAAAAGAATTAGAAAAGCACTTAAAAGATCACCTAGTACATCCTCTGCTCTAATACAAATCTGAAAAACAGAACAAGGTAGCTAAAGCTGAGATTCCATTCTTCCCTCCTCCTTCCTCTGTCCCAGGAATCTATTCTGATACTTTATTATTTTTATTCTAAAAAGGTTTTCTTAATCCCCAGCCTAAAGCATCCTAGCTGCATTTTAAGCCCAGTAATTCTTTTCCTATCCACCATAATCATGAGAAAGCACAATCTGCTTCATGTTTACAACAGTTTTTACACATTTGAAATGTATTTGAAAACAAGTAATTTCTCACTGCACTTTCCTCTAGATCAATGTTCTCCTAGTCAGTCAAACTGCTGTATAAAAGCCGGATAAAATGCAGCAGCACCTGATTCAGCAAACTTACATTGTTCTCCATGGCCAGACGACGAACTGCAGGGGTTGCTAATGTTTTGTGACCTTTTATCTCTTGGTGAGTGTGCTCTTCATGAGACATAGGAGGTGTTTCAACAACATCTTCTTCTGGGGCAACACCTGCAAACAAAAAGAAAAATTTTAACTTTACTACATTATAAGCATTTGTTAAATTCCATCCTCAACCATTCTGTGATTCTGTGACAGCTGAAGTTTTTAACATTTACTTTGAGCTACTGTGGATGGGAACATAGCATGTTAAAGGCTGCTGCTTAAGCTAAATTTTCAGTAGTAAATTTCTGGCTTTTGAGATTTTAAATCCTAATAAAATATCACAGCTTTTTCTACTTACTTTTCTTGACTTTATAAAGGGGAAAAAAAAAATCAGTTTTAAGATTTTCAGGAGGAAAAAGTAAACTCCTCTGTCATTGATGGTTTTATGACAACAAACATAAAATATGCAAGAGAAAAAAATGGCTTACAATACCTTTTGAAGCATCGATTTCAATGTCCACTAATGGTTTTCCAACATAAGCAATGTCATCTAAATTGTAATGGAGTTTTCTAATGATGCCATCATAACGACTAGTAATAGTAACGGAAGCTTTATCGCTTTGTACTTCACAGATGCTATCAAACTGAGACACGCTATCACCTTCTTTTATATACCTAAGAGAAAAGACACAGGCTAGTATAAAACATACTAAGTGTAAAAATCTATGCTGTGTATTCTTTTGATAAGTTCAGTTATGTACATACCCACAATATGAAAATGCATTCCAGATAAGAAGACAAATTCTACATAAAGGATATATTTACTACATACCTTTTGTCTGACTGCTGCAGAACCCTTTTTTGTGTGAAATGACAAAATGATTTAGAATATCATCACACATCTATTTTCACTATTACTTTAGTAAACCAGAGTTTTCTTGACAGATTATAAGCCACCTAAAAATAAGAATGAGCTCAGCTTAGTCTGAACCTAAGGACGTTCTTAGTTTCAATTGCCAGGATCAGTATATGATCAGTTTCACAAAAGAAACTGAAAGTGGGAAACACTGTCTTCTAGGCAGAGGGAGGTATTTTCACCTGTTTGTACAAAGAGTGAGGCATTTCAACACTGCCTTTCTTCACTGTACACTTTGGTTTTGCTTAATCCATTCATCATTGGCTTTTTACAAACAATTTAGATGTTCAAATCTTTTACTAAAGTCAATAGAGAAGGGGTATAGGATAAAATTACGTGGATTCTCCAGACTAGTCATTTGTTTCTGAAGTTCAGCCTAAGTAAGAATAATAAAAGACAGACCTCCTGCACTTTAAAAAGATTAATCACTGAAGGAAAGCCTATATACAGGTGCAGTTAGGGCATCCCATTCCTTCCACCTTTTCCACTCCCAAATAAACCAGACTGCAAATAAACAAAATGTAAAGCTCAGTATATACAAGGTTTTAAAATGTGGAAAATGAAACTTGAAAAACTTCACTAGTAACCCACAAAACATATTCTCAGATAAATAATTGATAATACAACTGGTAAACTACTGGCTGATTTCTTAGTACATTTCTAAGAAAGTAGAGCTTACCATTCTTTTACAGTCACCTCCGTAATCCCTTCTCCAATGTCAGAAAGCTTAAACTGGACAATTTGGCCACATGAAACTTAAAACAGACAATAAGGAAATACAGCATTTTAATATTAAATATATCAGACAGAAAAATCTGAATGCATCAAAAATAGTCTACATACCAGTCATATACAAACCACTAACATAACACTCACAAAATAGCAAAATAAAATAAATTACTTTATTATGAAAATGATTACCAGCAGATGTTCTGAATAATCGCTGTTGATGACTAAACTTGAGGGCAGATTTGTCAAACACGCACACATATTTTGATTTTATAAAGCAAATGTTGCTGCACGATCTAACATGGTGAATGCAAACCTGGGGGAGAAAAGTCCCAAGTGTTAATATAATGGACCGAGGAATGTAGAGCTCATTTACTATTCCTGATGCAACAGTAATACTAAAATAGTTTAATTCTAGTTTATATAAGAGAAGTTCTTATGGAACCACAATTATACTGAATACATACTGAATGTACAATACCCATTAAATTAGCATAAGCTTTGCCAGGTCTTTAACTTCTTTCACTGACACAACACATGGGGAGATCAAAGCCACAATAACATTACCAATTAACAAAAATCATGACAAGATCTGGTAAAAGATTCATACTTGCTGTTGTTTCTCTAAGCAATTAGTTTAATCAGGACACACACACAAAAAGCATACATAATATCAACTACATCAGCCATCTGAAATATTCTTATCCAGAACGGATGTTGGAAGGGTCCGCTAGACTGCAGGAAAAATCAGCATATTTTTCTTTGTCAGTTCTTATTCCAATCAAAGGTTGATCAGAAGTACTAATTGGAAAGGAAATTCACACCAGAGGGCACAGACAGTTGCCCTTTTATTTCTGTTAATATATAGGAGGCAATCATCTTCAAGTAAATATCATTTCACATCAACTTTAATGACATTTTTTAAGAACTGGGCATGAGATGGTTTTCTTTCATGGTTACAATTATATTTATCCAGAAATCAACTTAAAGGGTCAATGGAATTTTCTGAAACGTTCTTCAGACAAAACCTTATGCTTTAAAGCACCATGTAATCAGTCATGATTTTGGTCAAAAGCAAAGCCAGTAGCACTTGCATTGACATAAACAGGCATTTTGTCATTAATCTCAACAGAAGTTAGTTCAGATCCTTTCTTATTTAGTAATATTTCTTAAATCTAGTGTAATTCTGGTGTTATGTTGTCTTAGAGTGCTGTAAAATTAATAAAAATAACAATTTATCTGTAGATACTATCTCTAATTAATTTAGAGATATGAAGAAAATTCAGGTGCTACAATGTACCTCAAGTAGCTCAAAACTGTAAAATTTAGAAATTATCTTCTTAGAGGAGCCAGAAAACAGCACACCTGCATGGGAAAGTTCATTTTAACTTCTTTTTTTAAAAATCCTTTCAGTAATTACAGAGCACATGAAACTTCCTGATTACCCTCCCCGCCTCCCAAACTGTTCAACTATTTGATTTTATATTACACTTTAAAAAAGTAGTTTATTCGGAAAACTGTACAATTCTGAACTGACGATGTACATTTTCTGTATTATTTCATCCAGCATTGCAAGTTATATTTAATATCACCTTTCTTTTAGGAACAAATATTTATACAATACAATCTACCATAAAGGACACAACAAAGTTATACTGAGTTACTTTTCAGCCGCCTGCTACTAAGATTGTATCTGCTGATTTAGAATAAGTATTTTTCTAATTCCTATAATGAGTAAACAGTAAATCCTTTTCAGTAGTCCTCCAAACAATTCTCCCTATTAAAAAATCAGGTAAAATGGTAATTTTAAGCTATGACAAATCTTATTTTATGAACACATTTAAAATTCTCATTCAATTACAAAACTGGTATATAATGTACATCTTCACAAGCCTATTTTTTCCTATTTTTAATTCCATTTTTCTTCCCGCTTGAGTCCATGGTTACATTTTTTTGTCCAACAAGATCTTTTCATCCCAAACTTACAACAAAACTCTTTTCTCTTTGTATGACCCTACATGGAAAACATTCAATATTTACCTGCGAAGATGATCACAAGGAGCACATCAAATCTCTGAACTATTTCTAAATGTGAAGTTTCATAATGCTTTCCATCTGTTTTTAACTTTTGGTAACCAATGCAGGTAGTGAATTAGTAATGTCACTGCCAAAAAAACAGACTGGTTTTGTTACAGAAGAGTTTCAATGCTGTTTCAAATTATATTTGTAGGAATAATTCAAAACGACTGCATTTTTAAAAAATGGAATCTTTTTGATTTGTAGTTTTGCACATTCTCTACTAAAAAGTTGGTGTGCTAGTATGTTAAAGCAATAATACAGTACCCAATCTCTTCATAGAACAGTGTTCCTTTCTAACAAGGGGAAAAATTAAAATCCATGAAATAAAGAGGCTGTGCTTATTAATTTCAGTATTTAATCACCATAATACTATTTTCTGTGTAATGCCGAATAAGAAAATAACAAAAGCATATAAAAGACAAAATCAGTTCTAATATCCATAGTATACCCATCTACGTATCTTGATGCCTGGAAAAATATAGTAATAAAAAAACAACAAACACAGTACTAGCAGTTACGTTTACGTCACCACTATTACGCTATATGACAATTTAAAGGCAATAATGCCACAGTAAGGTACCACCTTTCCTGTGCAAGTCTTCAAAATGCGGAGTTACTGTGGCGAGAAGAAACTGAGGGCCCACTCCAGTCTCTCACTGATACTGAGGACACATCAGCCACTGATATCGGGTTGACTAAGACTTGTGGTTTGAACCAAGACAACATGGGAGCTGTTCGCTATTTGGGGGAGAACTGCCTTGCCCCTGTTTAGTTCGGTTTTGGTTGTTTCCTTAAAAAGAAGCCAACTGTGCTTTTCTAAACCACCGCTGATCCTAAAAATCTACTGCTGGCCTCAGAACAAAATGTTTTTATGCAGCCTGCAGGCAACTGATTACCTGATGAAGTAACACTGAATTTCAAAGTCAAATTGAATAGCTTGTGCTCAAAGACAATGACTTCTCATTAAAGGATATTCCTCTATAGAACTCTTTTGACTTGCTGTCACATTGAGTCATTTTAATAAACATTTACTTACATTGGATTTGTTTTGCATACATATTCTATATCTCCAAGTATATAGTTGCCTATATACTAAACCAATGCCCTTGGTAGCATGTTTCAGTCAGACATTGTTCCTCACCTAAATAACTGGCACCATGTTGTCCTGTATAGGTAACTCTTATTTCCCTACTACTTAACACAAAGACCCCCAGGCTCCTTTCTTTTCTTCTTCACAACTTACAGCCCCCATGGACAACCACCATTACTTTGTCCTTCTTCCTCTTGCTAGCCAAAGTGTTTGCAAAAGCATTGAGAATATTAAAATAAGGTCCTTTAATATTATAATAACCATATTATTTCTTGGATCTTATCACTGTTTCACAGTAGACGGTCACAAGAAGGATTAGTATCTAGCGAAATTCAAAATATGCTTGCAGGAAACACACACTATAAATAGCCAATTCTATAGTTCAGCATGAACATAGATAAGATGAGCATTTTCATCTTATCAGAATCTCCCTCTGGATTTAAGAGTAGATGGTTTAGACTATAATACAAGAAGACAGAAGAACGCATGAAGTAACTCTTCATGATGGTATGTTTATAAGATTGTAAGTGTCCTAAAAGGCAATCAAGTAGATTCACTTCTTGAAGTATGGTAAGGTATCTATCTCAACTACTCAATTTACAAATATCAAGGCTCCTGGGATTCAATGAAATACATTTCCCCTTTCTGTGTGTGTAACTACACCGTCTCTGTGCAGATACGCTATGCAAAGGGGGCTGATGCATGGGCGGAAGAGCGGTGATGGCAGTGTAACGTATAGGCAATGCAATGAATCAGATGACTAACAAATAACAGAACAGAAGGATGTCAGTGACTTATTACAGGAGGCATACGTTTCTTTCACAGGAAACATGGGCAACGGGGAAGACATTCAGGAGGCAGCAGCGTGGGGCGGAGGAAGGCTGTGCTGGGAGTCCCTGGGGAGCGAGGACACTCTGACCCCCAGGAAGCAGCGGGCGGGCTCCGCCGGCACCGCGGCAGCACGGGGCCTGCGGGGGCAGGCACCGTCGGCTGACTGGCTGCGGGGGACACGGTCACCTGTGCCGCCGCACCGTTGGGGCAGCGGCGGGGCGGGCTGGGGCGCTGCCGGCCCGGAGGCGCGGCTGAGGCGGCCGGGCAGGCTGAGGGGAGGCGGGGCGGGTAGCTCGGGCAGTGCCCGCCCGCAGGCGCGGGGGAGGCAGCGGCCGGGAGGGCTGAGGGGAGGCTCGGCAAGCCCATGAGCGTGTCATGTTTGCTGCGAGGGTGTGCCGCGCGGTTCTCGCTCGCTCCCGGCTAGAAGGAAGCAACAGGGCTTCAGGATGCCGATGCCGCGCGTTGTCCACCCCCTCACCGGCTAACCGGGAGCGCCACCACCCGCATGGTCCCCTGCTCCCCTTACCAGGCGCCCCGCGGTTCGGCAGCTGCTCCTCAGAGCGGTCACGGCCGCCATCTTACTCCGGGAAGAGGCAGCCCCCACGCCCCGCACACCTCCCACCGACCAGCCAACCGGAGGGCAGCCACGCCAACCGCAGCCAACCAGGCGGCGGGCGGCCACCCTGGGCACGGGCCAGGGACGGCGGCGGCGGCGGGGGCCGGCAGCGCGGGGCGGCGGCGGGGGTAGCCGGCTGGTCCCGGCCGCCGCCCGGGGAGCGCAGGCGGCGTCTCGGAGCCTCCCACGGGAAGTAACGGGCAGGCGTCACCTGTCCCGAGCGCCTCACGGGGGTTCCCCTAGCAAAGCCGCTGGCGGTGGTGGAGGGAGTGCGGCTTCCCTTGGCCAAAGTGGCGTGAAGGGCAGGGCGAAGGGCCCGGCCTTTCCTAGTACACCTCTAATAAAGTCCCGAGTGTGACTGCCAGACCAACACGCGTATGTCACTCCGTGCTTCTTCTAGTGATCTCGCTTCTGGGGAAAACTACTCGCTTGTAACCGTGACGGCAGGAGTCCGGCCGCTCTCCTCCGGCCTTCGGCGTCGGCACAGGGCGTTGCGGGGCAGAGCTGTGCCCGCGGGGCTGCCGTCCCAGCCGCCGCTTGGTCGCGGCCTGCGGGGTGCCGCGTTTGTCACCGCTCTGGCCTAGCGTGGCCCTTGGCCGTAGCCTCGGGACAGGGGAAAGGCATTGCCTGCTCCGGGACGCCGAGCCGCCGCAGCTCTGCCCTGTGCCGGGACGTGGTCGTTAACGCGGGGAGAAGGAAGCTCTCCCCGCCTGCTACGCAGCTGCCCGGGCGCTGGGACCCGGCGGCTGCTCCTCACACAGCGGAACCGCGCCTGCCAACCCACGGCGGGCGGGCGGGGAGGTGGCTCCGCTCTGCGCCTGCTCCAGCGCCGCCGCCCGGCCCAGGCACCGGCACCGGGAGGTTGGGGCGCCGCCACCACCGGAGCGCATTTTGGGCGCCCTTCCGTCCTCAAGCGTTCGCGGCCCCGGGGGGCTGCTTCGCCGGGGGCTCGTCGTCTGCAGGGCCCCGCCGAGATACCATCGGCGCGGCAGGGGCCTCTGCGAGAGACGGCTCCGCTCACCGCCAGTCATGGACGGGGACAGGGTGGAGATAGACGGCGGGATCATGGAAGGGGTGAGCACCAGCGGCGGGCTGGCCTCGCCTTACCTCGCCCCGGGCAGCGGTGACGGGCAGGCCGGTAGCGGCCGGCTGGGTGGGAAGTGCCGTAGCGCCTGACAAGCGCCGTTTCTCCGTGCAGGGCGGGCAGATCTTGCGAGTGTCCACGGCCCTGAGCTGCTTGCTGGGCCTGCCGCTGCGGGTGCGCCGGATCCGCGCCGGGAGGAGCCAGCCCGGCCTCAGGTAACGGCGCTTCCCGTGTCCGCACGCCCGCTCGCCCGGGGGGCTGTCCCGGGGCGCGGTGGTCCCCGGGCGCCTTCAGCGAGGTCACGTTACGGCGTGTGTGAGGCCCTGCCGGGTTGGGGGCATAGCCGTGCAAACGCCTTGGCTTGCTTTTGTCTGAAATACTTCCAAGAACAAAACCCATGTATTTCCATTGGTTTAAGAGGGCCTTTTTTATCAGAAAATCCCGTCAGTGGCTCACTTACATGGAAGGACTGAGCGCGGAGGAAAGCTAGGCTATGAACCCGGCGCCCCGCAGTCTCCCGGCGGGAGGATTCGGGCGCCTTCGCCCGCTCCCCTCAGCGCCGTTCCCGCCCCGGGCCCCGGCCGGCTGCCCGGGCAGGTGAGGGCGCTGCCCCTGTCGCCGCCTGCCAGGCACCGCAGACTTAGAGCGCCTCGAAAATACTTTCAAAGGTGCTAAGCAGACTGCACGGTATGAAACATGAAATACAGCTGAGGTCATGTAATGCCTCAGCAAAACACGGTTCACTGAGCATATAGTGTTAAGAACAGTTCGTTTCTTTCCTATTTAAATTACTCAAACAAACGGAAATGCAAGACAGATGCATAGCAAAGCTGTTAGCTCTCTTGTGGCTCTGGCAACCAGTTACTGGCTTGGCTCCAGTTCAGTATTGCCATTGTTATCCCATTGCATTTTTGTCCAAGCATTTATCATGACTGCTCCTGCATCTCATCTGTCTGTCTGGACCCATTCTAATGGAAAACACACCAGAATCCTGCAAATTCCAGAATGTCCTGAATGCTGCTCCTTTGGCTCCTGTGAACTCACGAGAAGTACTGTAGGAACCAGATTGAATTTCTGATCCTTGTTTGATCTGAAATTTGCAATTGTAGTATTTATTAGTTGGTGTTTAGTAGTTCTTTTAATGTAACATGAGTATGTAGTCTAGTTGCACGTATCTTTAACTTCGTATTGTCACTCCAAGGCCTCAGCATCTCTCTGGATTGGAGATCATTCGAGATCTATGTGAGGGGAAGCTGGAAGGCGGAGAAATTGGCTCAACAGAAATAACTTTCACTCCTGGGAAGATCAAAGGTGGAACCCACATAGCAGATACAAAAACAGCAGGGTATGTCTTTGTGCAGGGATCATGACTGACCAGTAACTGCTCTTAACTGCTTTTGGTAACTTTAAAATTATGACAGAAGATGTTTTGGTAACTTTAAAATTATCACAAAAGAGCAGGGAAAAAAAGGACATTAATACATGGATAATGAGCCAAAATCTGTGCTGCCTGAGCCAGATATATGTGACGAAAGAACCTTTGGTGTAGGCAGGATATGTATGAATAAAGCACATGCAAGTGTAATAGTTTTAAAATTATAATTGATATATAAGTTGAACACTTGATTAATGTTAAGCAAAAAACAGCTGCCCATGTATTTAAAACCTTATCCGTTATTTTCTCACATTAGTACATTACATATCAGCTCAAATGCATCAAATTAGATAAGTATCTCAAATCTGTGAGATCTGAAATAGTCCTCATCATATAATAAAGTAAATGTTGAGATTTTACTTACAAACGTAATGGTACAATATGCGATACTAGTCTTTTGGAACTGGGAACATATTCTATCCACGGTTCTTTGTACCTGTGTTTCTTCTATCCTATATTTCTGTGTTGGGTCCTTTGTTCTTGGAATCTGTTGCAAAACCAAGTAAATGGGTTTAGCTATGGAAGGCTGGTATGGACAGTTGTTTGGAAGCATAAGCCAGGTTAGGCATAAGTTAAAGTTTCCTTTAAGTTAAGAGAAATATTTTTCTGAGCTGCAATAGTATAAACAACCAACCTAATACCTTTTACTTAACACGGAAAAGTTTGAGTAAGCAACAATGCAGCAGAATTAGTAATTAAGCACAAGCAAAAAAAAAAAAAAGAGAAAGTATGATTCACAAATATTTGGAAGTTATTTAAGAAAACAAAACCATGTTTTCTTCAGTTCAGTGGTGATTACTGTTTTCACAACTCAAAATTATGTTTGAAACCCCTGTGAGATAACTGTTTTGTTTTGCTGAACAAACTTACTTTTGGAAAATTTATTTTGGAAGTTTTTTATTATCTATGAAATGTGGAGAGATTCAGTGATAGGGGAATCTTGTATCTAACAGCATATTTTCTATGCCCCTGAATTTTCTTGTCCAGGATGCTGACCAGCTTCTAAGCAATTTTGTAGTTTTCTAAATACTTTGTTACTAACTAAGTATTACAATGTTAAAATTGCTGCCTAAATCTTTTCTGCTTTTATCATCTACTAGCTAAAGCCACAGTTCTCACAGTCCCATCACTATACTAAGTGTCATGGTTTAACCCCAACTGGCAACTAAGCACCATGCAGCCGCTTGCTCACTCCCCCCCACCCAGTGGGATGGCCGAGAGAATCAGAAAAAAACCCGAACTCATGGGTTGAGATAAAGACAGTTTAATAGGACAGAAAGGAAGGAAAATAATGATAATAATAATAATAAAATTACAATAATAGTACTAAAAGAATTAGAATATACAAAACAAGTGATGCACAATGCAATTGCTCACCACTTGCTGACAGATGCCCAGTTAGTTCCCGAGCAATGATCCACCCCTCCTGGCCAACTCCCCGCAGTTTATATACTGGGCATGATGTTATGTGGTATGGAATATCCCTTTGGCCAGTCTGGGTCAGCTGTCCTGGCTGTGTCCCCTCCCAGCTTCTTGTGCCCCTCCAGCCTTCTTGCTGGCTGGGCATGAGAAGCTGAAAAATCCTTGACTTAGTATAAACACTACTTAGCAACAACTAAAACCATCAGTGTGTTATCAACCTTATTTTCCTACTAAATCCAAAACGTAACACTACACCAGCTACTAGGAAGAAAATTAACTCTATCCCAGCCAAAACCAGGACAGTAAGCTACATTACTTTTATTTCAAACAAGAATATTACAGATGCAATTATTGTGCAACAAAAACCTTCATATTTAGGCTTGCTAAGAACACGAAGTTTTAAATTAGTATTTTTTAAGACTAGTAAGTTTACTTTGTAGATAATGTTCAAAGTCAAATACTTATGTAAATGCTCTGGAAAGTCATTTGCCTTTGATACGTAATGATTCTATGGAACTGTATGGATTATGGCTGCACGACATTTGAGTATCTTATAATTGCTTTTAGGAGTGTGTGTCTACTGATGCAGGTAGCAATGCCCTGTGTGCTGTTTGCTGCTTCCCCATCAGAACTTCATTTAAAAGGTGGGACTAATGCTGAGATGGCTCCTCAGATAGACTACACAGTCATGGTAGGGAAAAATTTCTTTGGCTTGGTGCATCTTTCATGCATATACATGCAATGTAACTACTGAACTTCTGTTGCTCTTACTGCAAGTTTATTTGTGATTATGAAATTAGGCATGGGAATATAACACTATTAGTGTACTGTATGTAGAGAGCAACCAGTGTTTCATGGAATTCCCTGAAACAGCAACTAGTCTGTTTGCTTTTAATTACTAAAGAAAATTCCACTTAAAATATATTCTTTATTCTAGAAGTGCTGTGAATTGTTAAGAATTTCTGTTCCTCTTTCCATAAGAAAATCCTTTTACACAAAGTGTCATTCAGATTGAAGTATGAGGAATGTCAAATAACCTGTATGGATGAGACTGGCTATCTTTTTTTTTTTTATAATGTAACTGAAATTTTTGTGAACTTTTTTTTTTTGGAAGACTGCATAAAATAGTGGGAAATTATAAATGCAAAATAGATTCACTCTGTGGTTTAATATATGCTTTTTTTTCAGGTTTTCAAGCCAATAGTTGAAAAGTTCAATTTCACATTTAATTGTGACATAAAAAAGAGGTGAGTTATGGAGACATGTGGCAGAGGCAGGCCTTACTGAACCAGTTTGTGAGCACAGAGGCACACACACAAGGTGCCCTCAGCCAAGCTGAGGGATGAATTTATAATACGTGAACTAATCTGCATTAGCTGCCCCTGTGTGTACTGTGACCATATGATGGATGTGATATGGTTCTTTCCTGTCTTTTTTTTCATTGCTGAGTCTTCAGCTGCTGTTTAATGTTTTCTGTGGGCTACCCCTGAGGGAAGCACATGCTGAACAGGCAGTACATTACTGAGCTTTTTCTGAGATGCCAGTTATGTTGGTGTTAGGTAGTTAATAAGATGTATGTTATGAGGTAATACTGTTAGAGAATCTAATTCTGTTATAAAGATTTCTAAGGCACACATCAAGAAAATTCATATGTGCAGTAACAGAGAACATAAAAATGTATAATGAAATATATGAAGAGCCTTCTGGCTCTTTTCTTGGTTTCCTTGTGATCTTTGCATTTAATTGTATCTGATTACTGTTTCTAAACAGGGGCTACTATCCTCAGGGAGGTGGTGAAGTTGTAATCCAGATGTCACCAGTCAAAGAGTTGAGCCCAATAAATTTAACAGAACGTGGCACAGTCACAAAGATATATGGAAGAGCATTTGTTGCTGGAGCGCTGCCTATAAAAGTAAGTGCCAATAATAGCTCTGGTAGTATCCAGCTTCACATAGCTGTGTAAAATTGCATGTAATCTGTTTAACATACCTCTACTGTTCCTGTATTCTGCAGTCTTCCACATACAAACTAAGTAGCCTTATTAAATGGTTTCAATTATTCAGGCCATAGAATAGAATTTTGGACATTTCTAAAATGAGTGGTGGGATCTCCTTAAGGCTCCTTCTCACACACAGGCTAGGAATTAGTAGAGGAAGGAACAGGAGAAACTGAATTACTTCTTGAAGAGCTGTGGACTGCTGGTTTTGGTCTTAAAATCTCCAAACCTATGAATGTTGGCTATGATTGGATGACAAGGATGGGATAAGCTTCATCTGCCCCCACCTGCCTGTGATTTAAAATTGTTATTTTATATGTTATAGAGTACATCCTGTACATAATAACTGTGGGGTGGTTTGGTTGTTTTTTGTTTTTTTTTTTTACAATCTAATGTCTTGAGATAATCAAGACTAAAATCAAATCTTTCGCCCTATGAATGGAGAAAAGTTATTGAATTTCTATTGATACTGAAGCTTCTACATACATCACTATAATTGTCATTTGTTCAGCATTTAATGTTAACTTAATTTTGTGGGAAAATTCTCGGAAGAGATGATCTTCAGTGCTTGCTTGTAGGGGTTTTATAACAATCCTTTGTTTCTCTAGTTAATAAAGTAGCCCCTTTATTCAGGGTTTCACTGTAATAATTAGACTGATGAGGAAAAAGTATTACTATAGTTACATAATTTAATTAATGTTTTTACCTCTTATCTTGTTAGCTAGCAAAAGACATGTCAGCAGCAGCAGTGAGATGCATCAGAAAAGAAATCAGAGATCTTTACATTAACATTCAGCCTGTTCGAGAACCTGATGATCAAGCCTTTGGGACTGGAAGTGGAATAATGTAAGATGAGCCCAAACTTTCTATTGATACCTGTAACCTTGCTGGTTGATTAGCTAGATCTTGATTACATATCTGGTAAATAAAGTGTAATGTGAGTGATTTTGTTCTTAATATTGATTCTGGTTTTTCTGCTTAGCGTCGTTGCAGAGACTTCAACAGGTTGCTTGTTAGCTGGGTCATCACTTGGCAAGAGAGGTAAGAGTTCCATGAAGTATACCTCTTTCAGATTTAACTTAATGTACTGTTAACAAATAGGAATCTGAAGTGTAATCTGTTCAAAGATCTGATGCTTTGAGTGTTGCATTTTTAAATGGATGTTGTTTAGTAATAAAGGACAGTGGAAATGATCAGATTTTCAACGTAGTAAGTGGAATCTTACACTTTGTACTAAGCTGCTTCTGCATAGTGACAAAAACCACAAAATTATTAAACTTACCTTTTATCAGAATGGGTTGTTAAGAATCATTGAGTTGAAAATGCTTCTGGGCCTTAAGAACATACAGTCTTTGTGGTTTACCTGTGAAATTTTTGTTCAACAGTCAATTTAGATGTGTATCTAGATTAAAAGGAACAGAAGTGATTTTGGTTTTAAATGGTTTGAATAAAATGTTTCTCTGACTAAGTGGGGCTACTTTCTTTCCACCGCTTAGGAAGTATGAACTGTATGTCATCATAAGATGGGAGGGTTTTTTTAAGCAGACATTTGAGGCAAGAGCATGGAAATAAGGTTTAAAAAGTTGATGATTTCTTTTTTTTTTTTTTCCCTTCCTATTTTTAAAATGTTAAATAATAATTGGCAGCATCCTAATCTCCTGGGTTTCTCTGTTAGGAAAGAATTCTGACAAGGTTGGCATTGAAGCAGCTGAGATACTGCTTAGGAATCTTAAACATGGTGGAACTGTGGATGATTCTCTGCAAGACCAAGTAAGGCTCCTGTATGTGTTTACATGAAGTTGAAGTAGCAAGAACATACATGTATGTATTACTTGTAAAGAATATAAATCTGAACAGGGAAAGAATGAGATGTAGATTTCAAAGTTAGACTGTATCTCCGCAGGTAGGCCTGGCTTTACATAATTACTTGATAATCAGAAGTCTTAGGAAGTATCCGGGTTTGGTCACAACGCCACTAAGATTAGCAAATTACATACAGTTCTTAGGAGCCACAGATGCTCCTGACTTTGCACCAACACCCTTAAATTTTCCCTTCCTGTAAATCTTAGTAGGTATGGAAGAAAGAGGTAGAAATTTGCTTTTATTTGGCACATGTAGTGGAGTAAAAATAGCTCCCTGATTACATATTAAGAATGATACTAAGTGAAGCTATTAGAGAACAGAGTATCTAGGAGGTGCTCCTGTTTGTGTTGCTCACGTGATTTCATTTGAGAATGAAGACCCTCTACTATCTTACTTTCAATAACGCGGCTTGATAAGAATCTTGGCTGTTCTAGATGGGATGACATTACCTCTTAGCTGTAAATGCCTGGCCACACATTACTATTATGTAGTATAATAGGAAGTATTTAGGTCCTGGACTCATCCTACTTTTTCCAAAGCATGCACAGTACAATAGGTGGAAAAATGCCACAGCTAGATTCAGTGTGTATGAGAACTGCTCAGAGTTATATCACGCTTTACAGAGTGCTTGTCATGGTGTTGTTTGTAAATCAAATCAGATTTTTTTAAATATCTGTCTGGCAACTATGTGATCAGAAAGTGTTTGAATTAAAAAACCTCTTCCTGAGTTTTTCTCTCCATAAAGGTAATCTACCAATCTGGAGTCTGACATGACTTTGGGGAATTTTGGGGCGGGAGGGTAGGGGAGAGCAAAGTTAAATGTAGTAACAAATTCAGTGGCAAACGCCGCTGTGGAAAAGTAGCAGCCCTTCTGTAATAGGCATTACAGTAGTAATTTCCAAGCTTCTTGAGCCTTGGATCACTCAACACTCAGCATCATGAACTTTTATGAAACTTGGCAGACCACGTTTTTACATCTACAGACGTTTTGCATGTTTTTCCTTCTTTTTTTTTTTTTTAATCAATAAGTTCCTAGGATCTGAAGAGTTACTTAATAATTACCTTTCCCTCCCTTTCAGCTGATCATCTTTATGGCACTAGCAAAGGGGGTGTCTAGAGTGAAAAGTGGACCAATTACACTTCATACTCAAACGGCTATACACTTTGCAGAGCAGCTAACAAAGGTGAGTCCAAAAGTTCAGGAATTTTTACCTATCGGTAGTCATCCAGTAACTAAGCAACGTACGGTTTAGCAGGCATTGTGAACGGAACTTGATCATGGAGGACAAGCATTGATAAAATAACTGCTACAATATTTATATGGGGGTTTACCTGTAGAAAGTGAACATACTTTAGAGTTAAATGCCTTTTAGAATGGTTAGATACTTCTAACAAACAGCTTTATTTAAATGTTTTTTAATGAAATCAGTCAAAGCTGTAATATACATAAACACATGGCATTACAATTATTTGGCATCAGATATTGAATATTTAAACTTATGTATGTTATAACTTAATTAGTGATATATTTCTAATCCTGTTTTAGGCCAAATTTACTGTCACAAAGTTGGAAGAGGAAGATCCCAGTAAAGATACCTACATCATTGAGTGCCAAGGAATGGGGATGATAAACCCAAACTTATAAGGTTTAAAGAAAAAAAAAAAAAGGTAGCAAGCTGACAAAAGCAAAACTCAACATACCTCAGTGATGTATTGCACTACATTTCAATGGATGTATAATATGCATGTGAACAGGAGGAGCCTTCTGTCACATCTGAGTGATTTAACTTCAAGGATGATGTCGAGTTTTTCCTTGGTGTGCTGAGAATCTGTGGTGTGAAAAATGGAAACTTATCTTGGTTTTTTTTTTTTTACTATTAGCAGCAAAATGAGTACAGACAGGACAGCAAATAGAATACATTGTATGTATTTGAGAGCTTCAATTAGAAGCTTTGAAAATTCAGATTCACCAAAGTAGAAAATAACTATTTCAGTTTTGAAAATACACTGATACATTCTTTCCCCTTTAAAAAATGTAAGTTTTATTCTTTGGGAACCTTTATGTTATGACATATATGGAATGAAGTGCACCATCAAATCTGTATCGCTGTTCTTCCTTAACCATTTTGCTTAAATTGTGCATGAGGAAATAATAAAGCAGTATCACCATATGAAAGCCTGGTATTTATATTTGCTGTTATCTCAGCAGGTTGTGTTAGTGGAAGATGGATACAAAGTAACTTCAGAAGCGTAATTTCTTTTTCTCCCTGCAGAGAGAACACTCAATTCATGAAATAATCTTCTTTTAAATCTTCTCTTTCCATCTATTTTAAAAAACCTTCTCAGGCAAGCTAAAACAATGTACGACATTACATCCCGAACACAAAATATTAACTTTATGATATGATTGGATTTTCTATCTACAGTTGTCCTTGTAGCATACTGAAAATGAGTCTACATTTTCACCAAGCTGTTGTTGTTTGTTCTATTTAAAGGGAGTACTTAATTTCAGTTGAGATTAGGGAGCTGTTGAACACACGTATATAGATACAGATACATACATGTTATGTACATTGAGCACTGCATATACACACAGGTGTATTCAGGCGTATAAAATCCAGTTGCGTTGTCCCCCATCTGTGGATTAAGTAAGGAAGACCTGCCAATCTGGCCTTGATCTTACTACAAAAGCTTTTTCTGAAGTAAAAGGAAGATAAAAGGGGAGATAGGGCATAATTTGTTTTGCATATGAAGAACTGAATCACAGAGTTGGAATCACTTAACCGAAACTATATAAATGCACTCTGGAAGCTTGAACTGATTTCCAGGTTTTCCACTGCCCAGTCTGCAGCCTTTGCTCTAAGACCTTTTTTTCCTCAGTTGTGACTATTGAACAGCATAAAGATGTAGCTTGAAATATCGTTTGTCTTATTAAGATAGTTGCATTACTGTGCATTTCTAACACGAGAAAAATCCTTTGCTGATATACAAAAATGTTCACCAACTATCTACTTAACAATATCTTTCCTCTTAGGGTTCTTCCCCTCTCCCCACCTGAACACTAGTGCAAAAGAATGGGATGCTATTAATTTCTGGCTAAATAGTAATTCTTTTTCTCTAATACTGGGAATGGTCTGAAGGGGGCAGCAGATACCCGCTGAAATATGTTTGTAACATTGATACTTGACTGCCGTTGAAGAACACTGCTCTGAATTACTAGTCTGTGCTGCTAATGATTTTCAATGTTTCCTTTTGGAAGAACTCTAAATGTATTTTTCAAAAAAAAAACTTGGAAAAAAGCCCCCAAAGAGTTGTTGTCTGTGCTTAAGAAAACAAGCTTTTCTAAACCACATCTGAATGGATCTTGACCTGTTTCCACAATTTAAAAAAATAATATGCTTCAGCAGGAGAGATTCCTGCTGAAGGGAAGGCTAGGTGTAATTTAATTCAACCTCCTGATGAAAGCACCACTAACTTAGAAGTTATATCAGGTTGATTAGAGCCTTGTCTAGTCAGGTTTTGAAAATTTTCAAAGATGGAGGTTCTGCAATTTTTCTGGGCAACTTGCTAACAGAGCTTAACCACTCCCAGAACTGATATTTAAAGTGAGCAGGAAAAAGGGTTAGGCTTTTTGTTTGTTTATTTTTTGTGGGGTTGGTTTGTTTGTTTGTTTCTTAAGCTGAGAAGTTACTTCAGTGGAAGTTACTTCTTTCTACAGGAAACGTATTGGGAAGGTGAGCTTAGCAATGTACCAGTTCTTCACTATTTTTGCAGAAGAAAACATGGCAGAAGAAAACGATACAATCAGTTCTACCTTACTCAGAAGATTTATGGTATGTGGGAAATACTCAGGTTGCTGTGGCAGTTGAGAATAAGGAAGCCTCAGTAAGCCCTAGAACTAAGATGATAAAACCAAAAATTTATTACAAATAGTTATATATCCTTGCTGAAAATTAATACAGAAAAGCATACTGAATACAGTTTGTAACCTACGTAGTTATTCCTTTTTGTTACCTTTAAAGTTCAATCGTTGGATTCTCTGTAATTTAATATCTTTTCACCAATATCCAATCAAGCAACTTTCATAGAGTACAGGCAATTAAATTTATTTTTTATTACGCAATTCCAACATTTGTAGAAATTATGCTCCTCGAGAGAGAATAAAATTGACATTCTTTGTACTGTTATTCAAAATAAGCCAACATTGTGTACATCTTTATAAATTACAATCCAGAACTAACACCTTCCCTTTAGGTTTTAAAATCTCTAGTGAGTGCCTTACACACTTGGCCTTCTTGCCCTGTAATCACTGCTTCACTTTAGCAATCAAATAAGAATGACACACTTTCTTGCCTAATAGATTCTTTGTGGACTGTAAGCATACTTGAATGTTAATGCCTAGATGGTTTAAAGACTAAATAAATCAGCATAACTAGCTCCTGTCATGTTAAGAAAACCTTATGAATAAAAGCACAGCTAAATTAAATTTTTTAAGCTTAGGCAGACTTTTATATATTTGTGCACGTATACATACTGCATTATGTATGAGAAGTAGGATAAGCTTGAGCATGATTTTATATCTGGTCTCAAAGGCTGGCTGGAGTACCTTTTCATAGCTTTTTCATAGCTTTTCTTTGTTTCTGAAAAACTATGCCAGTTTGCACACCTGAGATGTTGTCTGCAGTGCTACAAAAATTTTTCCCACATTCACAAATGCCCAAGACTGTCTTGGAACAATTGCAGCAAAAAAGAAAAGCTAGCAAAACCTTGAGAGAACTATCTCACATTAGAATTTCTAGCTCTATCCAACACTTCCTGAAATCAGGTCTATCTAACTAAAAATTTCTTTTGAAAAGAATTTTAAAATGTGCAGGTTTTGTTTCTAAGGAAAATTAAAAAAAAAAAAATCAACAAAACAAAACAAAATTCAGTTGAACAAAAAATTCCCATTGAAAAATTGAAATGCAATTCCTGTCTTCCAAACAGACATACAAAAGCATATAAATGCTCAGCCAACGTATTTAATGAAGATTAACAAAACCCACGTTACCAGAAAAAAGCCTCCTCTTAGTAAACGTACAATAAATAGCAGCTCAGCAATACTGACGACTATCACTGCACCTCCCCGCTCTCCATAAGCCTGTTAAAAAGAGCAGCTGGTCGTTAATAATTGGCAGTCCTTGGTAGCTTCCTTGCAGGCCCATTCAAGTGTCCAGCCCCCTCTTCTTGTGACATGACCACTGAGGCCACCACTCGATGGATGAAGATGGTGAGCTGGCCCTTCCTTGTTCGCCTTTGTCATTGTAATGGCTGTCCTCTTATTCCATCCCTGCAGTGCTTCCTGGATTGAAGGAACCTGGTGCTGATTTGATCAGGCTTTACATGCAACCTTTTTCTCCTCGGGGGGTTAGAAAATCTCTAGATGGGAGACATCCACCACAAATTTTCCTCTTCAATAGGATTAAATTCCCAAAACAATTTTTACTCCCTGCTATACATGCACACACATGTATGCACACACAGAATTTTATTACCCAGGCCCAATTCACATCCTGTCACCTCATGATGACCTCTTACCAGGAAATGTTTATCATAATTCCTGTTCTTTTTCTATATACAATAGTTAATTACTCCTCATTACATATACACTTGAACAAATTTTAACTGAGGTAATAAAATTCATAAAATGAATTTGGGACTACTAGTATCATTCATATTCTACCAAGTTGCTATTTTCCCTTTTCAACGGGGTTCCGCATCATAAAACTTAAATCCTCCAGGTTTACATTTACTTTCAATTCGCTTAGATTTTAAATCTACAAGTCAAAACATGAGCTGCAGATCTTGTTACATCACACTCCTACATTGCACGTGCTGTATATACTTAAGCTTAAATCTTACAGCATAATTAATTCTTAATGCAATGTGTGCAAATTAGTTGTTGGTAGTTAGTGGTGTAACTTTTCTTTTTTTAAACGTCCTGCCCTTTTTCAATATTAACTAATAATAATTACTGTGCATTACTTGAAGCTTTTTAACTTTCATTTATATACATTTACAATCATATCATTTTTAGCGGTAAGGTTGGATTAAGTCACTTGTGGGAATGTATTAACCTTTTGTTCAGGAAGAGATGAGACATTGCTTGCACCTGCTCTACAAATATGCACTGGGTTTTCTTATGTTAATCAGGCACATTTGAATCTTATATAAAAACTTCAGTGTGGGTGTATAGATACAACTAAGATGCTTACATTTAATACTGCTCAAACAAGTAGTGGCAATGACTCACAAGTTCTATATACCAAGGAAATGGGATTAACCCTCTCAAACCATGTGTCCCTAGTGTACTTCCATGAGAGAGAATTGCGTTTGGATGAATGCGATGATCAGAGAAAGGCACTGCACTGAGATACGTGGGGACTGAAGTCTCAAGACAAATAATGAGGGCATTATATGCAGCCAGTTACAAAAAGTTCCTCGGCAAGTACTGCACTCTGGTTCTGACTGAACTCTGTTACTCTCAAAAAGAGTACCTTTGAACCTTTTCTCCTCTCATGCCCTTAAATCTACTTCAGCTGGTGACTGTTCCTCTTCTGAGCCTATGCGTCGCATTCTGGTCACTAAAATACTAGTAAAACATTTACTATTTTCTAGACCACGTCGAGAATACTGCATCCAGTTTTGGGCCCCTCCATACAAGAAAGACACCAATGGTCAAGTTGGTCTGGGGCTGGAGCCCTGTGAGGAGAAGCTGAGGGAAGGGGGCTTGCTCAGCCTGGGGGAGTATGGATACAGGCACCTGCCAGCAACCTGCCAGTGCCTGCGAGGAGGTCCTGGAGGAGATGGAGCCAGGCCCTTCACACACTAGTGTGTGGTGGGAGGGCGAGAGGCAGTGAGGGTAAACTGAAACAAGAGATGCTCAGGCTGGACAAAGCCCTGACCAACCTATCCCGAGCTCATGGCTGA
Organism: Gymnogyps californianus; assembly: GCF_018139145.2. Classification (NCBI taxonomy): domain Eukaryota; kingdom Metazoa; phylum Chordata; class Aves; order Accipitriformes; family Cathartidae; genus Gymnogyps; species Gymnogyps californianus. Next base: position 14,939,734 of record NC_059478.1, on the reverse strand, counting down.
CCCTGCATTGAGCAGGAGTTTGGACCAGAGCCTTCCTGCGGTCCCTTACCACCTCAATTATCCTTTGATCCTGAATGCCCTATCTGGCAACTAGTGATTATCCGAACATAGTGCGGAAGAATTCTCTAAAATATTCCAGCACAGGTTATTTATAACTGACATTGTTAAAATGAGCCATAGGTTAAATAAAACACTATACCAAATAAAGTTGCATATAGGGAAAAAAGTGCCGAATTAAATTCTTTAGAATGGAAACAATGGAGAAGTTTTTTTAGAATTAGAGCTACATCTTCTTGAATTAAAAACAAGTGAATGCAAACACAAAGATTCAATCTGTTGGTGATTGGAGAGAATAGGAAGTAATATCAGTATCTATCTAAAAAACAAGTAAGATAGGTCAACTGGAAAGTGCTTCCCTAATATTTGACTGCAGAAAGGTCTGTAAAGACTGAGGTAAAACAAGTCGGAACACAGTCCTGTGTAAACTTAGGCAGAACCAGCATTTTTACTTTAATCCCACATTTACTAGGGCATTGAAGACCAAAGTTCAAGGGTTAGGAAACCTACTGATAAATCCACTTAAAAGCTAAAAGCTCTTATGGAGTACACATATGGAGAAGCTCACACTACACGCTGTGTGATTTTGAGTTTTTGTGCCACCCAGCTGCCTCTTAGGTGTTTCACAGTCTCTCCTCTGCCCAGGAGGCTTTCTGCCCAATGCTTTCCAAATCCAGTATGATAATCTTGTAATGATAGGATATCTGCTAAAACAAGGAACTCGAAAATCCCACTTTCAAATAATAACTGAATCTTTTTCTTCACATAGAAGTGTTTTAGGATGAAATTTTAGACAACTTTTCTGCCACAGCATGCAAATTTTCAAAGATCCAGAAAAAGAACAAATCTTATTAGCTCAGAAAACATCTAGAATTATTTCTCTTTCTCTCCTTCCAAATATATTTGTCTAGCCACTTAAGACTTCCATTACCAGATGAACGATTCCTGTGTAAAAAGATAATTTGTGAAAGAGTTTAATGATTTTTCCACATGGAAACCTCTCTATAAACAGAGAATTTTACATGCACTGCACTGTTCTAGTTTATACAACTCCAGCTGACCTGAAGTTTATGCAACTGTTGTAATCCAGGAATGTGCTAGTAGATCGTGTGTTTTCTCAGCCATTAATGCTTGTAGAATCTGAACAAAGTCAGGTTTGTTTTAATCCCAGACTTCTTTCCTATACTGGTATTACATTCCATTTAAAAAAAAAAAAAAAAAAGTGACGCATAAAGCATTCGCTTTTTATCAGAATGGGGTCTTATACAAAAAGGCTGTGCAGACTAAGACAAATTCCAGTATACTGTATTTTAGAAACAGTGGTCAAGACTTTACTGTTATAATACAACAGCAAACCTTTGCTTATAATATGATGAAACCATAACTAAGGGAATTTACATTTGTATAACTGAAGACAGAATTTGGGCTATATGCATAAATGAAAAAGATTATCAGATTACAGCATTTGGCAAAGAAAGGAGGGGAGAGTAAGCAGTGAGTCTAAACAGCATTTCCATCACTTTTATTCTACCATCATCCCCTGATTTTGAATTATACTTTGCTGTAACGGCTTGCTAGTGAGTACTCTACAGCAAATGAATTATGCTCACTCACTTATCTTTCAGCTATGTAAATTTACCAATTATATTGCTTTTTATGAAAGTTAGTCCTCTCTTCCCCAGTCCCCTTTCCTAAGATTCCTTAGATATTTCCTTTCTCCCTGATCAAGGTTAAAAGTTAGGTCCTCTATCAGTACCATTTTAAGATGTCAGTGTAAAGAAAGTTTCTCAATTTATAGCAATTAAATTCACAGAATATCCAAGTAAGTCAAAGAAGTTACTTTGAAGTAGCACTGGAAAGCACTGGCCCCAACTGAACAGGGAATATCAACACGTGCTGACAAATCTTAGATAGCTATAGTGGGCTTGTCATCAGAAATGAGATTAAGCACATGGCCCCCTTATGTTTAAGTGATTTGGTGGTGCTGTATAAATATCTCTTATCAGAACAAGATTGCTAGCATTCTCTTCTATGTGGGAGAGTTCATTTTCGTAATCAAATTATCAGATGTAAAACTGTAAAGGAAGACTCTGTGAGTTAAGCTGAACTGTATGAGCTCAAAATAGGACTTAAAAATTAATTACATTCTATAAAGCTCAGCAAATCTTGGGACTTATATCCATTCAAACCTTTCATCTTTTTCTTACCCCCCACATCATAGCTCTGGACTTAAAACTGCAGCTCCCTAGCTTTACCAGTGATTTTGCTGCACACCATTGACTTCTCAGCTGAAACATTCTTAATAGTACCACTGATTGTTTTTTCTCTTTCCATTCCAAAATGTAGAAGTCTCTGGTCTCAAAAGCCTTCGAAAAATAACTCTTAATTCCATATTTTTTATTTAGTTGTTTTTCAGTGCTAAAAAAGGAACAAATTCAAAAAAACCAAGAAATCAGTCTAAGCTGCTGCTTTTGCTGGAGGGCTAAGAAAAGACCGACGCAGCTAATTGATGAAAACATTCAAACGTGCTGATTTCCTTCACCTTATTAATTACAACTAGAACAAAATTTTCAAACTTAATGGACTGCTGGAGCAAAATTTTAAAAGCAACTAACTGATTTAGAAGTTTATATCTTTCAATATAAAAAAATATTTACCTGCTCCCAGGTAAAGTAAAGAATACTTACATACCTGTACGAAGTCTTATTTCCAGAAGTGGCTACTTCTGCTCCCACTGAAGCTTACAATTGTTGCAGTGTGCTCAGCTCCTCTGAAGCTAAGGACATATTTAAGTTTCTTTGCTGCTGCTTTTTTTTTTTTTTTTAAATCAGTTGTAAAACCTGCACAGCTGAAGACAGATTTGATTAGTAATAATGAAATAGAGTATTTAGAATGGGTTAATATAGTCCAAAAAGCCATATACTAAGTAAAAATACATTATATATTAACCCTTCATACTTGCAGAAAGGAATTAAGGTAATTGAATCAATGATAACCACCATCAGAGAGAAAAGGTCAATGTGATGTTGAACTAACTTGCTCTTAACATATTTTGGTCAGTCAGCACAAAAAATTTTGAAACAGTGCTTTTAGATAGATTTGTTTGCTTCCGTCTTAGAAGATGGTAACCTCCAGGACCACAAGATTTATGTCCTCTGACTGCAAGCCAGATTCCTGTATCCTGTTTATTATTTAATATGTGCTCTGTAAAATAAGCACAATTCAAATGCTCTGCCATTCAATCAAGAGTCAAGCCCAAGCCTGCATTTAGACAGAATTTAGATATGTGCTTTATCCAATGATTATTTAATGATCCTGAAACAGAACCAATGAAACCTTCTTCCATATGAATGCTCCAGCCACTCTGGTTATCATGCAGGAAAAGAGGAGAGCCTCCGTCCCACAGCAAATTGGGTAGCTAGTGATTGCTGTGATTCGGAGGGAAAACTATTTAAATCCTTTCTGGCAGAGGAAGAAGTTGAAGCTGGATCTCTTACTTCCTGGATGATACTTTAACTCACACATCGTGAAAAGAAGGAAACCCTACCACCTCTTGTCCTGATTGTTAAATGACTCCTGCTGCCTTTCTGATGAAAAGGTTGCTGCTCTCTCACACCACAAGATCACAAGTGGATGGAAAGATGTCCCTGCAGGAAGAACTGGGTTTCAAACATACCCATGTACTGCTTAGGTCTCAGCAGCAATCACCAAGAATTTGGATGGTTCCCTGCTCCAGTCCTCATGGGCTGCACAGTGAGCTTGGGGGGCAAACCCAGGCTCCCACTGTCCAGGAATTTGAGTCTCAGAGCCAGCCACTGCAATCTAACCATTTTTCCTTAAAGCTGCTTCTCCCACCACGTGACTGCATGAAATTCAAGTTTCCAGTAAATCATAGGCAGGCTGTTTCCAGGAGCCACTACTCCCCTGGACACATCAGTAGTATGCGTAAGATAAATAAGGTCAAAATTCAGCAGAAGAAAATAAGGAAATCTCAGCAAAACCTGCGCAATTTTCCATACGATCTCATGACATATTACAAAATCTCTGATACTTAGCAGGTTTAAATTACACAGTCTCACCCTATTGATCTAAGCCTTACTTTTGCCTTCTTTCTCATTCTCTCTCTCTAGTCACTGTTCACTTTCTTTGTATCACTGGCTGTAGCATGTGAATCTGTGAAGAAGTGAGCAACCCAACACCCATTTTCTGCACTGCAGACTATCAGCATCTCCAGCTTGCAGACTCAGTTGCAGTGGAACAAATAGGATTAAATTTAAAATATATATATATATTTGTCTTTTTTACTTCTTGTTGGTTCTTTACTTCCTTTTCTGCTTCTATTTTTATTTTCTATGCTCTGCTTTCAAGTTCATTTCTCTCCTGCTTTATGTGCGTTTCCTCATCTTCCCTCCAAATTTACATTTATTTCCCTTCTCCTCCCTCCTCTCACATTCACATCTACTTACAGAAGCATTAAAATATCACAGTATTGTTAAACTACAGAATTAGAAGTACAGTCTGGCTCCAGCTAACCTTGGTCCTTGCAAAACCCTTTTACTTCCTGCAAACTACAACTATTAGAGATGCAGAAAGCATTCAAGGACATCTCTGGAAGACCCTCCTGCGGTTTAACCAGACAGAGGCTCAGTTCCCATGAATGCAGCACTAGCCTCTGCCTGCAGAGACAGCTACAGTAAATGGTGGTTCATGATATCTTATGAAATAGAAGGAATACTGGAATATGGGATTCACCTTATTTCTGCATGAATAGAGGAGAGAGATCCTCCTACAGAGTTTGGTTGGGATTTTTTGCATCAAACAATTTGTTCTTTAAACCACATGAAACTGAAGCAAATTAAGTTCACATATATAATGCTGTAGCTGTGCTTGAGTTTATGTCAAGTTCCTGGAGCCAGCTGCACCCACAGAGCCTAGAGGGGTAGGACTTTCATATGAACCTGGCTATCCCCATGCCTGAGTCACTTCTCCTGGAGAGCCCTTGGCTCAACCAACTTAGATAAAGTGAGATTTAATGTGTAGGCGGCATGGATTATCTGGGAGTTCCAGCTCAAGCAAGCTAAAAAATAAAGTCTAGATGAATATGTAGTCAAATACCATTCTAGCAAAAATGGATCCCCATTGTATACATGGAGATTTGTGAAGGCTTGCAACTACCTCACAGTCCTTAGCAAAATAACAGTTATTGGCCCATAGACAACAGGCATCTTTGAAAGAAGGATGCTTTTCTTTTAGTTCTCCTTGTTTAGGTAACAGAGTATTGTTCAGAGTATGCCTAAGACTGTATCCAAACTGCTGGGAAGCTGTGATGGAAATTTCACAAAATTACTTGCATGAGATTCCTGAGGTTTCCCAACTTCATCCAGGAAAAGAACAAGACTGGCTTTTCTCACATAAATGTAAGACCTTCAATTAAACCAAGATATGCAAAATCCACAAAAAGCCCAGAAACAAAACAAATTAAAGAAAACTTGATCAAATTTTAGAAAAGTCTCTTTCCCAGCATTTCACTCCTACATATGCTTTATCTACCCCGCACTCAAACTATCTCCATATGAGGAAGAGCACTCTTTTGCCCCAGTGTCTTTCTCCTTGTAGTTACAAAGTGATTTACATGAATTAAGCTTCACTATGTGCCTGTAAGATAAAACAGTGTAACAAGGCAAGATACAGGACAGACAGACAAGTGAAATCAATTGCTAAAAGGCATATTAGAAAAAAATGAGTTAAACGTAGGTTTCAGGATTCCTGGTTCTCAGTTCCTAGTTGCACTGCCTGACTGCTCTTACTATTTTGTAATGATTGTGAAATTTATAACTATTTTGAAGATTCCTGCACATCACTGATGGTAATGATATTTTAAATCTCTCTAGTACAGGGCTAAAAAACTATCTTTTTATTTTCATGCTCTCAGATCTCTCAAAAGTCCAAAAGTGCCTCATATACTGTTCAAATTTAGCACAACTTTCTCCTCTGGAACAAAATCTAGCACCTAGCTTGTGTGCTGTAGCACAGCTGTTCCAGTAGAGCACTAACATGCCCAAGCACACAGAACATATTTAATGCCTCTTTACAAATAAGAATGCAGCATGAAACCAGGACAAGAGTAATTCAGAATCAACTTTCATTTATGAGTCTGGGGGGGGTCTCAGCTTAGCATCAAGTGCAATTTTGTGGCAATTTTTAGGATTTTATGCACAAAATCAAGAGGAAACCCTTTGCAGGGAAACTGCTGCATCTGGAAAGCTTTTTGAGAACCTACGTCACTGTGCTTCATGACTCCTGGCACTTTCATGGCCATTCTTCCACTGTCTCCTGTTACCCTGTCTCCTCTCCACAACATTTCTGCAACTACAACCCCACAGCTCTACGGTCACACACCTTGCATGCGGCGTAGGGTTGGGTCACAGTCCTGAAAAGATTTACTGAAGCCTCAATGAAGTGCACTGAATTTACTTACACATTTAAAAAACATTGTGTTTTGTTAATACATGATTTTCTGGCTCAGATTGTTACTTTATGTGAGCATCATGGTAATTTTTAAAGACTAACAAAATGGATCTTAGCCTTTGGGATGACTTACGTCTGGTGCAAAAAGATGAGGGATCAACTTATTTAGTTACTTCTTACCTTGTTGATACCGTTGCAACTCAACCATTCAGAAAGGAGACCAATTTGTTAACAAAATTAAATTAAAGGTTCATCAAATTAAATTGCAGCTATTAGTAATATTAAAAATAATGTCTTCTACTATCCAACAAACCCATCGTAATCAGCACCAGCTTTTACTTAAACAGTTTACGGATTTTAGTAATTAACAGAGTAAAACCTGCTCTGGCACAGCTTTACCACTGCATGCAGATAGAGACGTTATTTCCCCCTTTAATCTTAGAAGCAAATAGTAGTAGTGTTGGCGGTGGTGACAAACACCCAAATTTAGGTCAGGGGATTAAATAGCTGCGAGGACGGCTGTCAGTTCACACTATAGTTATGCTTCTCTAAAAAGGCACAGCTGTTGGTTGACATGAATTTTGATGTTACACAGATATGTGTCTAAACCAGCTGACTCTAGATTATCATGGAAAAATTATTTCCTGAGAAATTTCTTTATGAGAAAACAGTAGGAAGACAAACAGCAGCAACTTGTAGATTTATATTCTTGACTCATGGATTTTGACACAAAGTTTTGGGGGTTTTTGTTGTTGTTGTTGAGTAAGTGGGTGATAGTAGAAGATGACAGGAACAGCATGTGTTCTTAAGCAACTTGCTGTTTCAAAACAATGCTGGGAAGCTGCTAAACATACCAATATGTATCACTTGTACGGCAAAACTGCTGAAAGTAACTCAGAGCACACATTCATCTACAGCTTTAGATCTGCTCACCAGGTTCCTTAGGGAAAGCACCTGGCTCAAGACTGCAGGCTTTCTCCAGGGGCAGTGAACACTGAACCATCCCGATGCAGCTCACAGCCCTGGGTTTGTCGTCTGCACCAGGTGTCCTGCTGTTCCACCCAGCGTGACTCTTGGTTAATGGCATCGCTGAGGTGGAAGAGACTGAAGAGTTGTTATCTCAGTAACATAGGGAAGCACATACTGGAGTTCATGGCTGTACTTGGGACGTGGCTGATGTGATCATAAGACAAGTAATCCAGAACAGATGTACAAGTGAGAACTTTCAAACAGGTGAGGAGCAGAAGAGGTGTTTTCTATAACTAATACTAACAAGAAGTGAAAACTTCTCTCTTTTACTCAATGCTTATTCATTAAAAAGAGAATGTGCTGACCTTCCCCCACATCAAAAGTTCTTATAACTTTCCATGGTGAGCAAATCTATATTTTAATTGGCTTCTGATGATATTGGTGATTTATGGATGGCTGATCCTAAATAGCAGAGCACAGCAGGGCCATGCTAGGAGAGATATAGCCCATCATCACATCTTCCTTTGTAAGGGCTGAATCCTGTATCCTGTGTAATCTCTGACAAGTCTCATTTATTTCTACACTACAGGTCTTTGCATTTAAAAGAATGTTAAGACAACCTTAAACTTGTTCTGGGAATAAAGATTTACTTGAATACACATTTCAATCAAGGATACTCTAAAGGAAGTCCTAAATGTGGTTATCAAATACACTTCAAATGTTCAGGGAAATGGAAAATATTTTTCAGTCAACGTAGTTGGAAAATCCAGGTCAAGCTTTAAAAATATCAAAGACTTCCAGAGAGATGCTAACTGCTTTCAACTTCCTACAGGAAATTTTTGCTGTGTGACATGCTGAACAATGACCATTTAGATGAAGTTATTACATCCACTATAAGTTTAGCGTGCATGTTACTAAGTAGGCAATTAACAATCACTGTTCTAAGCTCAGTAAAGGTCTCTGCTGAGTGTGCATCTATGGTTAAAAAAAAGTCAGCTGTCAGGAGTAACTGGTTTCACAGACACTTTCAATTGATGCAAGTGTGGAAGAGATGGCTATTCATCGTGCTGATGATCACCACCACTAGCTTGGTTGCACTAGCCTAAATATGAGTAAGACTCTACAGCAATTTGGATTCAGGACCTGAACCAGTCAAAAATTTACCCAGCAGAAAAAAAAGGGGTGGGTGGGTGAGTGATAAATTAGTTTTCAGTAAGGAGCAGACTCTCCTTTTGGCCTACTATGGGTGATTGGGATTGGAAATTATGAAATACCTTATTTTGGTATCAGCCAGACTTTGTCGGCTTAAGACAGCAATATCCCAAAATATTAAGATCTGCAAGGAATGAGATGCAGAATAATACAAGATGCATCATAACTCCTTTAAGGTAACTAAATAATGGAGCTTCATTTGGAATAGAAAGTACCAGACTGATCACTGCCTATGAAAGGTGACGTTGCACTAGAAGTTTTGGAGAGGGTGACAGAGATTATTGACATGTGAAAGGCATTTCTAAATATAAACACTTAAAAGAGTGATATTTTGGTGATTTTTTTTTCATTTAGAAAAGATATGAGTAAGACAGAATTGCACACGTTAATGATTAGTAGAAAAATGGTAGATGACAAACTTTTATTCTTCTTGCATCATAATTCAAAAACAAGGGGACAAAAAGGAGAAGTATTTTAAACCAATCAAAGGAAATACTTTTTACAAAGTGTCTAATTAAACTATGCAACTCTTTTCCACAGGAAGTAATTTGGGACAGCACTTAAAAAGGAGTCATGAAATGACCGGACATTTAGACTTATGACTAATGCCACTGATTTGGAAGAGTGTCTAAGTCTCATGCCTGCAGACTTACATTTCAGCAATCTATATGAGACATCAAAAAAAGCTCCATACTATAGAAGCAGCTGTTCCTAAATCTATCTTCAGGGGTGTTTCTTACATCCTCCTGTGAAACTTTGATTGCTGCTTATTGTCAAAGACCAGTGTACTGAACTGTTTGAACTCTGTCATGCATAGTTTCAGAAAAATCTAGGCAGGGATGACCACAGAAGATCATCAAGTCCAATGTCCCACTAAAAGCAAGGCTAACTTTACAGTTAGATTAGGTTGATCAGGGTCTTTTCCAGCTGAATTGCAAAAATCCTCAAGGGCAGAGGTTCTACAGCTGTTGAGCAACCTGTTTTGAGTGCTGAACCCCCCTCACCATGAATTTGTTGCTCACATACAATTGGAACTTCCCTTGTCACATCTTTTGACCATATCCCCTTGTCTTTTTATTGTACACCTCTGAGAAGAGACTGGCTCTGTGTTCTCTCTAAACCCTGCTAAGTGGAGGAATATTGAAAGACTACAATCAGTCCAGAAATACACTTTGCCCTTCTAAGATGTGTTTTTTAACTGGCAACAGTATTTAGACATATCGGCAGATTACAAACTTCAAATTGCAAAACAGATTAAATGGGATGGAAAAGTAGACCTACATTAGCCACAGAATTTCTCATACTTTGGCTTTTAAACCTGCCATCAGTATGTTTTCCAAAAACTCTGTGCTTTTAATTCAATCTAGTTGTGACCTCTTTAAAGTTATGAAATCAAACTATCAAGAATTAAATTGATCAAGCATATTATATGAAATTTAAGGTGCTTCTTTTTACAACTTGTGTATGGGCCATAACCTCAGGGTCACCTAGAAGGTGCACTGTACTATATTCCTTTATCTAGACTGCAGACTTCTGTCTCTTTCCATAAAAAACCAGGAGCCTGAGGATGGCTCTAAGACACTCAAAAAACATGCTTTCAAGATGTCTGTGCTTGACAGTTCAACTGCAGGAAAGATACAACTAAAAAGAGGTATTCATCTTTTAAGTACAGGCAGGGATGTTAATCTTGTGGTTCAGAACTGACAGTTTTTCTTTTCAAGTGTCATAGACTTGAGCTCTGATTACACACTCTTCACAGGCTCCAACAAAAGAAGCTTGTTTCATGTGTGCTTCATGCTGTTGGTCTATTGTTTCACATATTCATTTTGATAAATCATACAAAATGCTACCTTGAAATTAAGATTTTGTCATTAACAGTGGAAACAATACCTATGTAAACAATCTTTTATAAAATTCTATGAGATTTTTAAAATGTTCTACCAATTCAGTAAGGTTCCCAATATTTCTCTCTCATCTGTTTTACTACTACTCTCTACCCTGTTTTATTATTACTCTTATTTTACAGTTTAGGACATTTAACAATGTATCAGCCATTCTTCTTTAACACTCTCTGGTCAAGATTTCTACATACCAAAAACATTAGACTCTCTTAGAATCTGAATAACCTACATCAAAGTTTTTCCCAGGGTTGTTGTGAAAAGCATAGTGAAGGCTTTCATTTTGTTTGCAATGAACAAGAGAAGGTGTGGTGGCTAGTCTTGCTCCTGTCAGCTCTGAACCTGACTGTCACAGCCATCCCCAGCTTCATTGTATACTCCACAAAAGGAACAGGGTAGCACAGCGTAACAGAAAAAAAAGTCATCAAACAATCCCTCTGCAACAAACCAAGGGGACTCTTCTTCAGTCCTTCCATGAGCCAAAAGAAAAACTTCCCCCACCTCAAAACTGTCCTCCTTTACCTTGATTTCAGTTCCTCGGAAGGGCCCAGGTCTCACAAAGGAGCAATATTCTAAATTACTGTACACCTTCTGGACAAGAAATCTTTTTAACTTTGCTAGGTGAAAAGTAATTTTGTGAACTGACGTAACATTCTAACCAGTCCAAAAAGTGACCAAGCTAGGGTTTTAAAGATAAGCATTCATTTAATGTGATTGCAACACTCTTCCAATTAAATAACCTCAGTATTTATTTCAAAGAGATACAGCACGAAAACACTGATTTTTTGAAAGTTTTTAACATTCTACTCTGTTTCAAATATAAACTCTTAATAAAAATACTATTACATCAGTAGTATGACTACCCTTCTCAAAAATAGAAAAATCAGGTTTTCTTCCAATCCTAATTCTATAGAAAACACTTGACCTAATTTTTAAAGCAATTATCCAATCTGCTTACATTTGTTTTAAAAAATAATAATTTAAATGTTAAATATCTGAGAGTTCTTCAAATGTGAAAGTAATTGATTACTCACTTGTACTGTGTTAAATACAGTAATTGGCAATACAGATTGTATGCAGAATAACTCCTTAATAGATGTTGCACATTCAGCCCTCTAGCTATAATTTGTGGGAACACTGCTAAATCCCTCCCTCCTGCTGCTGACAGCTCGTGGCAATGCTGTGCAGAGTTCTTCACACTACATTCTCTTGTGTCCCAGACATTATCTAGATAGCTCAGTGTTGAAAGATTGCTCAAACTTTCTCCTGCTTTCCTCCATTTTGAAAAGAACACAAACCAAAAGGGTATAAAACAGAAACTTCAAAAGCTCCCAGACATACCACCACAAAATATTGAACTCAGCAAAGCAGTACTTCATTCCTTGCAAACAAGGTTATTATGCATGCTATGAATTTACATAATTTCAAGTGACAAAACAAACAAAACAAATCCATTGCAAGTTACTAAATGCAGTGAAGCAAACTCTGACTCAGGAAACTCCTGAGCTTCAAAACTGTTGGAGGCTGGGAGTGCATTTGGAGAATATATTACAATACTTGTTTTTACAGCATTTTTTAGGCATTAACTTTTACCTGCTGCTGGTTAAAACACTTGGTCTGACCTAGTATGGTCATTCTTATGCTCTACATCACAGCGAACCTCATTTCCCTTTCACTGGGTCTTTCTACAATTATCTTGTTACCTCCTTACCTGGGTCTGGTTCCAAGATTATGTGTGTGCACTCATAAAAGACTGCAGAAACCTTGGGGGTGAGTCAGCATTAATCTCACCCAGTATTTACCTTCACTTCCCTATTCAATCAAACCCAAGGCTAAACAGATGCCTTGGTCATAACACGTATCTACTCACCTGTCTCTCATCTCTGCAACAAGAGGGCTTTGCTAACAAAAACCACAACAGCTTTCAGGAGGCGGATTTTCATGTCCAAAGAAGTGCAGATCTTGGAGGTTTATACAGCCCCATTCTATTGAATTAACAGTGAGCTAGACACAGGAAAGAAAAAGGAATAATCATACATGCAGACTACTGGTAAAGTGTGCTCTTCAACTGCTTGCTGCTACAGATACTTGCTACAAACCAGGGAACAAGACAAAGAAGAATTAAGTTCTGTCAATAAGTTTATAGATATAATAAATAGGGTATTTCAGTACATTTATATTTTGAACACAGAATTTTCAGCCTATGAATATACCTTTAAATGTGGAAATATATTCTCCTGTATCCTGTACATTTCTTTAGCTGCTTCTACAGATATACCACTTTTTCGGCTGGCAGACAAAGCAAGTAGAGCACTATCCTGCCATGTTCTTGCTTTTTACTTCAACTCAGACAACTTGGGAAGAGTGGTTTATGCCAACATTGTCACAATTTCTCAAAAGAAGTGGTGTTCTTTAATCAATACAAGCAAAATCTTGCTATCTGCTCCATCCCTGCTGTGTTATCGGCACCAAGGCCATTGTGACTATGAACTAGAACAAAAGACTCAACAACAACATGGTGCTGGAATTGCATTTTGTTTGTGAGAAGGAATTTTTCTTTCCTTTTTCCCAGAGCTTATCTACAAAAACTAAATTATCTCCCTAATATGTTTATTTCTGTATGCTTTTCAGATAAAAGTCCCTGAATGAATTATTCAACAGTGAAGAATCATGCTGTCTTGCCTCACTCTACTGTTAGGATACTTGGATATATACGGAGGGACAAAATGTTCCTGAATTTTAGTTGAACAGGGAATCAATAGAAACAATAGCAGATACATTTTCAATATAATTTTAAAAACTTCAGGCAGTCATGTTTTAACTCTATTTTATATGTATTTCTGATATCGAAGCAAGCAAACGAATGCACCATTTGTGGTAATATTTTGTTGCTTAAGCCCATTAGCTGGAGGTCAAGATACAATGCCAGTAAATACCCCAGCCCCATTTTCTGAAATTCTCTCTTCAACTGCATGTTAGAAGTAGTGCTAAAGGATCTAGTGCTGTTTTTTTCCATGCACACCAAGTGCATGGGAATGTAAAAAGCTAGTTTAATCTACTAGGTTTGACTAGCCAAAGCAAAGAGGCTCTGAGGCTCAACTGGTAGCAGTGTCTCAAAGTTCCATTACTGTTAAAACTGATAGTCTCCATCGCTGTAAGTCTCTGAGCCCTTAATAAATATGAAAGAACAACATAAAATATAACAGTCTGAAATAGGTGGGAGTGTTCAAGACTTGACATCTGTGTTGGGAACATGAATTCGTTCAACATCTATGGCACCATTTCGTTCAACTGCTGAGAGCAGATGTCCCATTTCTGCCTCTCATTCAAAGGAAAGGTAAAATATTTAAGAGAAAAAATCAATAACATTAGGCCACAACATTCTGGTTTTTACAATTAAGCACAGCAAAGAGCAGTAAAGTTGTTCTGTTTTCCTCATATGCTCCTTTCTGGTTCAGTTAACACATACAGGTATAGTTTTCATTATTGCAATGAAAAAAAAATGGTCATTGTTGTCCTACTTCAAGTCACATAAGCACAGAGTCCCAGACCTTCTGTCACATCTGTTTATAAAATATGTATTTGCCTTTTTAAAAAATAAATCTTCAGTTAGTCCTGGCACAAATCTTAGGATTTAAATGTCTAAATATCTTCACATTGCAAAAAGCAAAAGGTGCCCTTGTAGGGGTAAATCTTAAACCTGTCAAAAAACTGTTCCCCTTGTTTCATTCACAACAAACCTTAAACATAGCAGAATCACCGAGAGGAACCAAGAACACAGTAAGCAAGGGGAACTTCACACCCCTGTATCTCATAGGCACACATTTGGCCATTCTGTGTACTTCAACAGCATCAGAAGGACTCCTCAGGTGGGAAGGGCAGAGGGACAGACAGGAGATTCCCTGCTTTGGTACGTGGTGGCTAACCAGGTACTTGGAACAATACATTTTAACTACTAAGATGCCTGGTAGCTAACAGCAAAGCACATCACTCTTTTTAGAAGCATTTCCATATTTTCCTTAGAAAAACTTACATCACTTTGGTGGCAGGATATATAGCATGTGGACCCCAAAAGATTGTGAAGATTAAAGGCCGTTGAGCTGCACAACAGACAACAGAAGAAGAGGGGTAGTTTCACTGATATAACTGCTTCTGTCATTTCTTTTTTAAATGTGAAGTGGCCTTCAAACTGAATATAGAGTAGTGTCAAAAACTCTGTCAGTTTTTGATTGGTAAGCTGAATGGTCTGGGTAAAATTCAGACTGGTTGGTACGACAAAGTTTTAAATAATGGGAAAAGCTGATACAGTGATTAAAGGATAGAAAACATAATTAGTGCCAGTCCACATGGTTTTATAGAACGTAGGCATTATCAGACAAATTAGATTTAAGGTATTTGGGCTCATGAGGCATTTGACTTTGTATCACATAGCTTTCTGTTTAAAAAAAACGTACTACGAACAGCTCTGAGGGACTGTATCCTAAAAAGGACTGAGAAACCATAATGGGAATAAGGAATTGACTTATTCTTTATTCCCTGCAGTGATTCTCTGACAAAAAAACAGCAAATGTAAAAAAGGCTGTTTATGGAAGCAGAGCTGCACAGAGGAGTAAAGAAGCAAAACCACCTCTGGGCCTGGCAGAAACAGCACTGGAGGATCATATACAGATCTTTTGCCACATGTTAAAGGGTATGTTGAAGTGCTGGAGGGGATTTAGAAAAGACCACAAGGATTATTTACCACTGTAGAAAATGCCTTATAGAGAAAGGTAGGCTTACAACAGCTCAATCTGTTTAGTTTATCAAAGAAATAAGAGACAGCTTGATTACAGTATGCAATTATCTTGTGGGGAGAAAGGCATAGAAGGTCAGACAAATTGGACTAGGAAGTAGGCCGTGTATATACAACAGAAAGGGTATAGCTAATTACCAAGGACAATGGTATATTCTCCCTTTGTGGGGAATTTCCATTCAAAATCAGATTCCTTACAGGGGGACATGCTCTGCTTGGAGAAGTTACCTGGTCCAGCACAGCAGCAAGTCAATGAAGCTGAACGGCCTGCCGCAGCACCAGATCAGCATTTGGCCTTAAATGTCATGATGAGGTCCTGCTAGTCCCTGAAACTGGAGGGAGCCTGTCCCTGCAAACACAGGGCCTCCAGTGTTATCTCCAGCAGATAACAGCACCTCTGTCATGGGATATATTAACTGTTCCCTTCAGTATACCTACCAAATATTTTGAAAGCATTCTTGGAGAAGTTTAAAAAACATATGTTCTTCTGTTTGAGCTTTACATTTTAAGGAAGAGCACATCCTGAACTAGCTGCAGAAAATGAGATTTTGCAGTCACCTTTTAAAATCCAGGCTCATTTTAGCATTAGCATTTAGCATTGCCCCATGGTATTGCTGGGATAAACCCCTGCTCTGAGGACACAAGGGCAACTGGTGTGCTTGAGCACAGGCTCAGGCAGGGGAAAATGTGGCTCTAAAACCTGTGAGGTGACTTTGTAGAGAAACCCTGAGCGGACGTGTCACAGCCTTTTGCTCTACAGACCACTTTCCTGGTCAAAAAGACAGGCCCATGGCAGGGACTCTTACCTAGACCTCCAAGTGGCTCTGACCCCCTCTGAAAGCGCTTGCTGGGCTGGAGCTGCTGTTCATGTCTTTTTGCCAGGGCAGAGGCTCTGCATTTTACTTGACGAGAAATAGTGCAAGGAGAAACAATATTCCTTCTGTAATTTTCAGTAAAAAGAGAAGTTATTTGACTGTGAACTTTTAACCTCCATAGGACAAGCTTCTGCCCAAATCACTAAGTGTCCTGGAAAATACCGAGAATCAGGCAGCAGGGGAGGAGATCCCCTGGCAAGGTCCTTTTTTGTGATTTCACTGACAGGAAGCTTGCTGCCCACACAAGAGCAGCCTCTCCTAAAATGAGCACTACAAGCTCTATCTATTCACTTAGTGTTTCTGGGTGAAAAATGGGCCCTGTTGAAATCACAGGCCAACTCCTATTGACTTAAATGACTTAATGGAGACCCTGAGAGGGCAGGCAAGCCATGTAGACATTAAGATCTGTATCTGTATCACAAATACTGGTGACACCAACAGCAGAAAGACTACAGAAGCACCAAAGCGCTGTTGCAAGATGACTCCTATTTCTCTTCCACTCATCTTTCCTCTTTTTATTCCTTCTAAGGGACTACGGGAGAGGGAGAAACAGCACAGGAACTGCTAAGACCCTTCTCCAAATAGGCCTGGCCCAAGATCCTCAGAGAAGGCATAAGAAGGCAAGACATACCTTACTGGGTCTCACCAGTGATCCAGCTACCCCAGTATGTCTCCAGCAGTGGGAGACACTATTTCAGGAGAGCATGCAAACCTGGCCACTTTCTGCAGTATATTTCCTGAGGAATGCTCAACATCAATGGCCATTGGATTAGGGATGTTATACCATACATTTCTGCCTATTCCCTTTAGTATTTGTTTATGGACCTTTAGTCCATTATTTTTTCCATTCCCCTTTTGAGCCAATTGATACTGTTATCCTCCACAACCTTCTGCAGCAGTTTCCAGTAGTTCACTATTCACTGTATAAAGAAGTACTTTCTATTATTTTTGTTAAACCACTCTCTCCTTAATTTGCGTGCCCTGCAGTTCTGGCATTGCATGATTTAGCAAACTGCAGTTCTGCATCTGTTGTTTGCTATCAACTGCCTTCACAATTTGGAAAATGTCACTCACATCCCCTCCTCCTTCAGAATTCTCTCTCCAAACTGGAAAGTCCCAGGCATTTTCATTTTTCCTGTTTTCCAGTTCTCCTTCTCTGTATCTTTTCTAACTATCCTCCTTGCAATACAGAAACCAGAACTATATCCAGTAGGCAAAATGTGTGCGCACCAAAGTTTTGCACAGTGGAAAAATCATGCTTTCTGGTTTGTTCACAAGACAGCACTGAGACAGGCCTAACATTATTCTGAATAAATCTGCCTGGCACCACCTCCAAGAAATTTATGTCATGGGCCTGTCAAAGCTCTCCTCCTCCTCTGTCTTCAAGCTTTTCTTCACCCTCCTACTGCATGCTCACATTCCTCCAAGCCAAGTCCACACTGCTCTCCCATCTTTCTTCTACACCCCCACTTTCCAAGCCTCCCCTTCCAGCTGTAGATAAGCGCAGGACCCTGTATGCACTGATTTACTGTGCACAAAACACTGCTGAACATGCTATGAAAAAGATATGGGAGATCTGCACCACTGCCTCATCCTGCAGCTAGCTACTAAGAGACATCTGCATTTGTATTGCTGTTGGGGGCAGTTGTTACCATTTTTATAATGTAAAGAAACTCTTTTCACATATCTCTGCTTGACCTTGTCCTTGGCCTGTGTGTGCAAGTTTGGGGGAGCCAAGCCCACCTTCCTGTGCCTAACATGGTGGCTCAGGGCTGCTGCGACTAGATGCACTTCAACATCTCAACCACAGTGCCTACACCTCCCACACCCTTGCATTCAGTGCTGAACATCACAAACCAGATGAGTCAAAGCAGCACTGCTAGCCAGGAGAAGGGATGTAAGGGAGAATACTATCAAACTCCACCTCTCCTTCCCCCTTATCTTTGCCTCTGCACGGAAAGCCCACTATTTTCGCAGCCATTTTGCCAACACTGGAGAGAGCATGTAGTGAAAAAAGGTGCTAACCAGGGTGAAGCATGCAGGCACCAGTTGTCTATTAAAAGGAAAGTTGTTAGGCAAGTGGTTTAGTTTTCCAGAGTGAGCAGCTTGGGAAGGGCATTTCTTCAGGAAACAACTCAACCATCATTGCTGAAGCTGCATAGATTTTGCCTCTCCCCTTTGCCTATGCCTTTAGGTTGCTGCCTGCTTTGCTTGTGCCTTTACAGCCAGGGCTTCCCATGACACTCGAATCTGCTGTTGCTAAGGATAATAGTTTTCACTGGTTCCTTCCATAGGAACGTGTATTCTGACATAATCTTAAGCAAGAATCACTAGGGGGATCTAGTCAAAGAAAACTACTGGTAGTTTTATTTTGCGGTGGAAATCTGTAAAGCATATTTACTGGCAGTTTGTATTCTAAATGAAGGGTCTGGTTTGGCTCATCACGGAATAACAGAATTCTGACATTGATTTGAGAATGATTAAACCCTACAAAAATAGCTCAGCTGTCCTAAAACTAACTAGACTACAATCCCAGACACTTTCTGAATAATATTTAAAACAAAATGTTTCACAACTGAGCCTAGAGATCTTAAATTAATTTAAATTAATTAGAAATGCATAGCCCAGTGATTGTGTAACTTCATTGAAGGTACAGAGTTTATGGCAATATGAGTGAAGAGAGAACATTTTCCAAACGTTACCACAAGCAGACAAATTATATCAAAAACATTCACTCTGTAGAGTATTACAAAATGAAATATTATCATCTGATCAGCTCAAGTAATGCTGATTTATATCTTTGAATTAACAACATTTCTTTGTACAGTTGCAGTAAGACTGCAGTTTTACAAACTGATATTCAGTTGAACATATTTATAACACAAATTATACACTATGTACAAACCTAGTTCTCCAAGGAACTCTTTGTTTAGCATGCTTCAACACAGAAGTGATTTACCAATTTCTAGGACAGGATGCTAGCTTTCCCTTTAATTTAAATACTGAAATACTTATCAAAACATGAAAAAAAAATCCATTTGTTATCACATGGCAGTGTTAAGTCACCTGTTTGTTACCATATGCTATAGAAGAGTAGAACCAGTCACAACAATAAATAACATTGCTTATTATGAACTTAGACTTATATTCATGCGATCACACTTTCAGCCTGAGTGCTTTTACAACACTGTAGGATCCATTTATTTTTGCTTTTCTTGACACGTAGATCAAAATTGCAACTACAGGTACTGCTATTGCTGTTACACAGGAGAATGCAATAATCAGTGGTATCATTTGATTCGGTTTTTCCAGTCTTCCTGAAAATGGAGACAAAAGGAGAAAGAAGTTGTGTAAAAACTGATTGAAACAGATACATGTATATTACTGTAAAAGCGGTGTTATTAATGACCTTCTTTTGGAACACTATTTCTGTTTTCATGCACAAAGCACATTTCAAAGCGTTTTCCTTATGCTTTTTTCTTTAGTAACTCCCTATTACATACTTTAATTCCTAGCCACTATTTTGGTCTTGAATTTGCTATGCAAGTTCAAACCCATCTGATATCATCTACAATGAAGAATACAAGAAGAATGTCATGTATTTTACCCAGGAAACATTTGGGGACATTTCTACCTCCTGGAAACAAAGCTTCAGGAGAAGACCATGTTTAAAAAGCCCAATCTTTAGATCTTTTTGTGAAACAGAATTTTCTCTGGATTAGTCTCACTGTTCATGCTTGTGAACAGAAATGTGGCCAGGATCCACCTTTTTCTGGCCGTATCCTTAAAGCTACTGCACCAACTCAGGTAAGAGAGACAATAACATTCACACTGAAAGGAGGTTAAATACAGCTTATTCTCACCAGCTGTTCTATTATTTGGTTTGATTTTGGGGGTTTTTTTAGGTTAACTGCAGTATTGTTGCACAAGGATCAGCCACGAACTAGTTGTGCTCACCTTGACACAAAATTCATTAGAAAGTACGAACAAAATAAGTTTAAGGCAATAGATCTACCTACCTACAACAGCTATCTCAATCACTTTGATGTTGTTTCCAACCTCATTGAAAACATCAAGCACATATCTGCCTGTATCATTTTTGGTGACATTGTAGAGTATAAAGGTTCCATTCACTGATGGCAGAATAATTTCTTTCTCCTGATGGACTTTTTTCAGGACCATCTGTGATGGTGGGTTACTGTATGTGCTACACGTAATAGTGACATTTTCTCCTTCTTTAACATTTTCTGACGGATGTACTAACACAGTAGTATTTTGAGGAGGAACTGAAAAGAAAAGAAATGCAAGGTAGGATTTAGCAACAAACAGAAGCAAAAAACTCATGAGGTATCAGCAGCTTGTACATGCAAAGTACTAATCCAGTTAATGGATTCACTATAATATTCGAGCACGTAGCTTCAGACACTACTCTCTCACTAGCTATCCTTCACACACTGCAGTCAACAGCAGCTGACAGAAAGAACATTTTGTCAATTGATGGAGTATGTTGCATATCTTTTGCATTATATGGAGTCTTTTCTTCTTTTCTTGTTTTGTTATTTTAAATTCACTGTTTATTCATTTGAGTTCATGAAAGGACACAGACCAACAGACCCAGAGGTTGAAGTCCTCTTTCAACAGAAGAGAAATAGAAAAGGCAAAGGAAAGGAGTCCTAGAATAGTATTTTTTTCACTAGGTTCCACAATTTTACATCCTGTTTTCAAAGGTGGAAGTGGAACTATGAAAAATTTTGAAGCAGCAGTTATTCTGTGCATCTGCCATTTTGGACAGAAGTTTTCATTAGCACTAAGATCCTACCACTTACGACAAGAACCTGTGCAACTCATCTCAGTTTTTTTAAAGACAATTCATTCTTAACGGAACAGAAGATGTCATTCTGTCTGTCTAAAACAAATCCTAATATTAACTCTGTGCAGTCATTATGTTAACTAACCTTTGACATAAAGTACTATGTGCTGAGACTGCCCTCCCAGTTCATTAATGATATGCATTCATATGTTCCTGTGTCCTTTAGCTGAGCCCTGTCTATGGTATTCGCCATCTGCTGTTTCAAGGGTTGTGATCCCATCACCTATTTTCTTTCACAGAGTACTCTGAACAGATGTAACATCTGCAGATGTGCAAGAGATGGTAACACTTTCTCCTTGTATCACTGCACTTGAAGGGAAAACTGAAAGCGTATTTTTTGATGCAGCTACAAAAATAGTAAATAATAAGGAAGAGAGATGGATTAGTGGCAGTGATCCATAAGCAATACAGTGTTGCCATGCAATAAACAGAAGCAGCAGGGCTAAAGCAGAGAAGTCCACTTACTACTGAAAATGAAACTTTGCTATCATTGCATGTAGGTTGAGAAATCAGCATTTGGTATAGCTTAAATGCAGCTTGTGAGAACAGGATACAGAGTCGTAACTTAAAGGAGAGCCAAAGGGCTGTAATACAGTCCCTCCACACAGAAGTTTCAGCATGTACTTTCTCTATGAATCTTTTGTATGCAAGTATCTGGATCCTCCACTGAGACCTATTTGGAAGAAAATATAGGCACTGCATAGCTTCTTTGCCTCATGCATACATTTGCCAATTGGAAGGAGTGATGGAAGCTCAACTGACATGAGAACTTTGCATAAGCTATCTGTACTAAGGTAGATTTCACCCTTCACTGTTTAAAGCTTCCTAAATGACTTAATGACATTAGGGCCACCTTTTAACTCCACTGACATCAAAGACAGAATTCCCCTGTCCTTCACAGAATGAGATCTGGACCTAAAATACATAAAACAAAAAACATGTGTTCCATCTTGTTCTACTAACCTTGAACAAGTAATTTCACAGCTTTTTCTTCTTTGCCAAAGCGGTTATAAGCTTCACATTCATAAAGCCCCAGATCTTGACTTTTTATGTTCTGTATAGTTAAAGTTGCATCTTTAAAAATTTTCTCAGACTCCCCAGTTGTCGCCTTTTTCTTCCAAGAGATCACTGGAGCCGGATTACCAGAACTAGTACATTTCATCGTCACAGTTTCTCCTTCTTTAACAGCAGTAGCAGGGATAACAGAGATCATTGTATTCTTCGGTCCATCTGAAAGGAAGAATCCTGTAGTTAATCATCACTGGATTTTTTAGAGATGGATCCAACATGTCCTACTGGATGCCAGGTTGTCGGCCTCCCAAAGTTAATTTCTTTTTCATTCTCAGAATAAGTAAAGCACACAGTATCAGAGCTTCCATACAAACTCTCTATAGCCTAAACGTACTAACCAAGTACTTCTAACCAAGAATGTTAAAAAGGCAGATCAGTTTCTTGCTCATTCAGATCCTGACTTAAGACTATCATTACATTAAAGATTTCATGTTTTTGTTTTTTTCATCAGCACTGCTCCTTTCTTTGGGGAAGAGCAGAGGATTATGCTGATTTTTTTGTACTCACAGGGTTTTGTTTACTTGGATAGTTACATTTATCACTGAAGTAAGTGGAGAATTAACTAATTATTTTTAAATGATTGGGAAAACTTTACACATACTTACATTCCACATTAAGTGTTATTTCACTTTTACTTTTCCCAAACTTATTTTCTGCTACACATTCATAGTCTCCTCCATTTAGGAACGTCACAGATGGAAGAAGGAGAATTCTCCCCTCATTGTAAGGCCCCATGTCTGCACTGTCAGTTTTTCTCCTTAAAATAATCTTGGGAGGAGGGTTACTCTCAGCAGAACATTGTATGGAAACATTTTCTCCTTCTTGAACTGTTGTAGAAGGCTCAATGGAGAGTTCTGCAATGTTTGGAGCACCTGCATGACAAAAGAAAAGGCTGTTATACTAATGCAAATGTACTAAAGATGGAGAGGGTTTTAAGAAAGCAGGAATTGCTCGCCCAAGGATCTGTTCGTTTTGGTTTTGGTCCCAGGCTCCATCTGAGACTTTTGGCTCTATCGAAACAGTAGCAATAATAATAATAATAATCATAACAACAACAACAATAATGATGTCCCAAATAGTTTTACTATTAAATGACTACTGAATTTACTACTAATGGCTAAAACTACTAGTTCAAAGAAGGACACTGTGATGTCCCTGTGAAATTGCTATGTACATTAGCTTTTCAAGGAAATAACAGTATCCCCCACATCACCACTTTCTCAGATTCTTTTATCACTTTGAGTGTTGCATTGCAGGAAATGTATAGAGGCATGCATGTCCAACAGCAGTACAGAGAGAATTCGCTGAAAATTAAGCATAGAAATGAGAAGCACAGCCTATGAAGAGCAGCAGTAAATTGAAAGCTAAATTCTGAATACATAACAAAGAAGGCCCCATAATTTCCTAATTTTCAGTGTTTCATCATCCTCCAAGTCAACAGACAGCTGCCAGTTGGGTACTGGATAGTACAAGTTAAATTCAAGCAGACATGTACCTTGTATAACAACGTCCATAGTTGCTTTCTCTGTTTTATTAGTTACCAGATTAATTACTTCACAGATGTACAGTCCTGAATCAGTGAAATGGGCATGGGGAATAGAAAGGACATTGTTTTCTATCAGATGGTGAATGCTTTCATCAGCCAGATGTTTTCTCCAAACTATTTGTGGTGGTGGATTACTCTCAGTCACACAAGTGAGTTTTAGAGGGTCTCCTTCCATTGGTGAGTTGCCTGGAGATGCAGTAATGATAGTATTTTGTGGACCAACTGGAAGAGAACAAGAGAGAGATAAGGTCGGTAAGTTCATGAAGAATGACATGCACATCTTTAACACTAGCTTCTCTAGAGGTACATTTCACACAATACCAAGAAAAAATGAATAATGTGTATTCCATTACCACAGTGGAACAATTTTTCCAGACTCGATAAGACATTTAGCTTGCAGCTTTGAAAGCTAAGCTAGACAAAATGTGTACAAATTTTTTTTTTTTTTTACTCTTACATTTGTCTCCCTGTTGTTTAGGACTATAAACTTGGAACTGCTAAGCATACAATGGTAATTTTAAAAACAATTGTTTATCCGCATGCTGCCATTTTTCTTCTGGTATTTACTTTCTGACTGAGCACCAGTGCCCAAGGTAACAGAGTGAGAGGAGTTACTAAAGCATTCCTAATTCCTGTCATGAACAACAGTGGGTATTTAATGACTCAATGACTGTTACTGAATACAACAGAATTCAACTGAATACAATAGATTATCTAGAAAAAGAATATAGATAAGAAGTGCAGATTATAAATGATTTATGGCACACACTTTGTAAACCCATTTCATGAAACTTAACATTAAACTGTACTTGGTGTGAAAGCCCTAGAATAAAAATACTTACAGTTTGCATTCAGTTTCTGAGAAGCTACTCTTTCTTTGGGTTCAAAGTCCATATTAGCAATTGGTAACCTGGCCACACAGGTAATCTCTTTCCCAATATCTTCAGCCATGGGATCAAATGAATATGCCACAGTTTTGGTCTCTGTATTTGTGCTGTCATCTTCATAAAAATTTTCCTCATGAAGAATATGTTCCTCTATCTTTAGGAGTACTTCCAGGCGATCAGAAGGATACACATCAGGAATTTTACAGATGACAGTGACTGGTTCTCCAGCAATTAAGGATGGGCTGATCTCAATGATAGGATCACTGTGGAAAGCTAAAAAAGTAAAATCCATTTCTTTAATCTAGCAGAGATGAGCTCTAGGGTCAACATAAGAGCACGATCCAGATGTCAAACATCTCGAGTTTAGAGGCGTTCAGAACATGACATTATATCAACTTTATTACAAGACATATCTTGATATGAAGACATACAGGTC
This sequence comes from Gymnogyps californianus, assembly GCF_018139145.2. Classification (NCBI taxonomy): domain Eukaryota; kingdom Metazoa; phylum Chordata; class Aves; order Accipitriformes; family Cathartidae; genus Gymnogyps; species Gymnogyps californianus. The sequence goes on along the minus strand of NC_059478.1, from coordinate 14,914,653 downwards.
TTTTATAAGCAGTTCATACACTAACAGGAATTATGTTCGTACAATTGTTGAAATATGATCACAAATGGTCTAATAAGATCCAGCAAGGCCCCTAGGCAGTGATACAGCTGCCTAAATATAGGCATCCAGAGCAATCCAAACACTGGTGGTATCCTGTTTTCTGTGCTGGTAGGTTTAGACATCTGAATCATTCCCCTGCAAACTGCAAAGGCTTTGATTAGGTGCTCTGCATTTGCAAGTTTCCCAAATACATCCATCTTAACCACATTGGTTTTTTTTTTTTTTTTTCCAGCTCTATGAATGTTTTGGGGAATCTATGTTTTGGCTTTCAAGTATTACCAAGAATAAAAAAGACCACTACGTACTACCTTCAGTGCAGAAAGCTAAGCAGAAAGGGGCTGAGAAAGAGTCCTGAACAGACAGATAAAGGAATCTTACAAGGAAATATATGTTGAGCTATAGCAGACTCATTATCCTAGCATTATCAGGCAACTACCAACCACGATATCTAAAAACAATTATTGATTTTTTACGAACGTGTACTACTTAAAGAGAATTTTACATTTTTACTTACAGTAAAGTTCCACTTTGATACTCTTCTCTTTTTTCTCTTTCTCACCACAGAAGACAGTACACAGATAATCATGAGAATTCACAATGCTAACTGGATTCATAGTCAAGGTAGAGTATGTCTTATGGTTGTTCACTGTTCCTCCGAGGGGGTTGTCCATCTGGGTTCTCCAGGAAAAACTTGGTGATTCACAGCCAGTAGTATTGCATGTGAGTATGAGTGTCTCTCCAATCTGTGCAACAATTCTGTTAGCAGGTATAATCTCCATTTCAAAAGCTTTAACTACAATAGGGAGAACATGCATAAACTCAGCAGCATTCTCAACATTTATTTTCCCATTTCTTCTCATGTTCTACTGTGACACAAGGTCATTACTTTGCAAGTTTGCTTTACAGTTATGTGGAGGTTAAACTAATAAAGCTCATGCAGTGGTTTACATCTCAAAAATACCCCATAAACATAGCTATTTTTGTCAAAGATAATACAGACTCAGATGACTCTAACAGGCAGTTCTCATGTATAAAATGGCATAAACCCAATGCTGTCAGTGAAAATAAATGCATTGGCACAATTTAACTTTTTTTGTCAGGTGGATCTGGTTCTAAAACTTCGTAACATTTGAGGGGAGGGGTGGTAAGTAGGATAGCAAGGACAAATGCAGAATCACTGTCAAGAAGACATTTAGTACCAAACTTGACTGATACTGTCAGGGATGACAGTAAAAATCAAACATGCAGTGATACACTGCAGTTGTCTCCTAGACTGTCTTTTAGCAAACTCAATCAGAAAATGACTGTGTCATTGCAGAGCACAGAAAAGCTCAAAGTAAATGTCAAAAAAAGCTTCCTGACATTTTGACAGAACTACTTAATTGACAGTTATATTCACTGAAATGTAAAAGCAACTGGAACAAAGAGAAATAAAGATCAAACAGTAACTTGTAGGTCAGTTTACACTTAATAAAATTAAAAACAAATAAAGCAAACAAACCCCCAACTTACCAGTCATTAACACATATAAAATTATTAGCACAGCTTGACTTGCTCTTCCCATCTGTTTTAACATTTGTAATGGCTGTTACTAGGTAAAGAAAGTAAATTCAAAAGCCTTGCTTCCTATTTTGTGTGAAGAAGCACAGTGAGATCCTGCTGCTCTGCAACAGTTTATTAGAATAGAGCCAGCTCGCTCTTTATAAAGGCTCTCCTCGAGGTGGAGTGGGAAATCCCTGGACGGGGAAATCCAAAGCAGGGAGGAAAACATCCATATCGGGCTGTGCCGGTGGGCTCAGCGCCCTCTGCTGCTTTTTTAAATACAGAATTTAAAGCCCAGGAAAACAATAAATATTAACACTTGTAATACAGTGCCTACTAGACTTCAGACCAAGTCAAGATCTGATCCTGCAAACAACTGACAAAATGAAAGAATGTGGGTAATTCCAAGTAATTGAATGGCACTGTATCTCAGATGGAAAAGTTATTCAAGTTTGCTTTCAGTGCAAATATTTTTGTAGGGCTGAGCCTTGAGAATACTTCTAACAATGCTCAGTTCTGTAAATAACTTCACCTAACTCAATATTCCCTTTGAAAACTGTGCTACCAGTTTAAGAGGTGATGTTACTCATGTTCCTAAGTATTTTTGATCCCTAAAAATGAAGAAATAAGTCAGATAACGGAAGTCTGGAGATCCGACTTGATCAGCTTGAATCAGGCTCATCCTGTTTGGATTAATTGAATGAACTAATTTTCCCAATTCCACTTTAAAAATGTCTCTAAAATGTTTCTCTTTCAAGATGCTACTGGTATGCATTACATTACTGATATGCCTCTCAGATCTCTTATGTCCTGTTTATGTATAATTGAAGTATAGCAGTTGATAATACAACTCCGGGATTATTTTCAGTGTTTGGTTTCCAGTGGGTATACGAAACTAGTTTGGAATATTTCTGAGGACAATTATTACTGGCTAATATAGAGCCAATGTTATGAAAAAAGTAAAATAACATTTTCAGTGTTTAATTTTCAATTGGGAAATGCTATGAATGCAAAGAATGGATAAAGGTTTCCAAATCTCAATTGTTTATTTATTCAACTACTTGAGTAGTTCATATTGGTCAATTATAAATCACTAAATAAAAGCAGCGAGAAACTCAAAACAAAATATATATGTTTTTACAATGTCTCTGGCAAATCGTTTGGTATGTAATAGTTTGGTCATTTGATGTCTGTGAAATATTGTCATCATATAGTATATTTAATAAACAGCACAGATTCAAATATCTAGTAAATGAGTAATAACTTGGAAAAATAAAGGCTGGAGTAACAATGCTGTAAATGCTAAAGAAATTTAATTGCTGAAAAGCTGGCACTACATCAACATAATACTTTTTGAGTCAAGCAGATTTTATGGTTAATAACCTAATGCTAGCTCCAAAATAGCATGTTCAGGTGAGAGTAGTACCAGAGGACATAAGGCTCCCACTGGCCTACAGGCAGAGTGTCTTCTTCAGGAACTATTTTTTTCTGCTTTTTCCCTGACTGCAGCTGCCCCTACGTTTGCATTCTCATCAAAGCATAGCTGGACAGTACAAGCTGCTACAGAAACATACTAGGTAAAATAAGAAGCATCAACCACTTTTTTCATACACTTATCATAAAGTCATAAATATAAAAGGGATGTAATGATTGTGGGAAGATAAAATTGTGATCTCAGGCAGAAAGTATGTCTTCAAAATAATAATAATTAATAATAACAACAATATTCAGAAATATGAAAAAACTAAACAAGACAACCCAAGAATTACCCAGAAGACAATAAAACAGCAAAATCTGAAGCACCTAGCAATGCCTAACCAAACGTCACTAAAGCTGAAATTCACTGAAACTGCCACAGTGGATTCTCCCATAATATATTATTTTTATTATCATCATCATTGTTTTTATTAGAGGACGAGGAGGAGGAAGAAAAAAAAAATTTCATAAGTCTCAGGAAATACAAGCAGAGTACTCTTCTGGAAGTACTGTTATCAAATCCAGAAATCTAAAATCTATTCAGAGTAGGTAACAACATCTACAGAATGTGATTTTACTTCACGGAAACGGCTTTTGTTGAAGAAAAGTGTACTCTCTTAGTTAAGCTGCAAATAAATACTTTTTAATCATAGGCAGAGAGAAGCAAGAAATAAAACACTTATGCTTTGACTGCTTAAATACTCATAGGCTAGGCTGAAGGAGAAAAGAAAGGCAAAATTTCCCTATTTCTGGGAAATAAGTTTCTAGACACAAAAAGATATAAATATAGGAGGCCATATCCGCATGCTGGAAAAATGTAATCAAGTCCTTCATCAGATAACATGAAATAGGAAGTAACTCTGATCCAGCTCTCAGTAAATTAAACTGGACAGCTGCCATTAACTTTACTGGAGTTGGATCCTTACCAGAGGGACTACTATACTGAGTGATCGGACAAATTTAACTCAGACAGTATAGGTAAGAGCAGGGTTAGCCAACAAATATTATTAAAGGAAGTACAGATCTGCCAAGAAATTCAAAAATTTCTTGAAACTTGCTCTTTACCCAACTTCAAATGTGAGCTTTCTACGTACTTTAAAAAGAACATGTACTTTACTGTTGCTCGTATTATCCTCAGCATCAACCTGCAAATAGGAAAATGGGTATCAACTTTGCTTATTTTCAGAACTGGCTGTTCTGTCTGAAAACAGACAGAGATCAGCTGACAAGTTTTAGCAGTTGACCTCAAGAGTTCAGATAATCTAGCTTTTTATTCAAATGGCACAGAGGAGGACGCTGGGGATAAAAATAGAGGATGCATCTAGATTCACAGTGAGATCAAGTATTATAGGATCAACTGGAAGAAATCCTGACACATGCAGAGTGTAATGAAGACTGGAATGTAATAAGTATTACAAAAATATTACTAAAAGCAAAAAAGATTAAAAGAATTAAGCACTGGGATGTAAATATGTGTTTTCCAATACATGTAGTAATCAAAAGAGACTTTTCTCAGGCTTTGATGGACAAAGATAAAACAATTGTGTGTCTCAGAAGGGAGTTTGGAAATACTGAACACATCATTTTTGGCCTGGCATCAGAAAATACAAATGACCTTCAGGAAACCGAAACTTACTTCAGACTTTTCTGGAATCTAAGAAAAGAAAACCATTTCAGAACTGTGCTAAACATTTGCTTTAACTCATACTTCTACAACCCTGCTAAATACCTATATGATAAACTTAAATTAATTTCCTCTAGACAAAAGAGATAACATGTTCTTGATACCTTAATGAACTGTTTGAACAAAATGCACGTTTTCCAAAATGTTAGTTATCCAATATGTTAGTTATCCAACATTTCTAACCCTCTGCCTGCATTTTTAACGTAGTGCACTGTCTCATGGAGGCTATTAGGGGAAAGCTGAAAGGCTAAACCTCATGCAGAATTTGGTCTCTTAAAACCTTCACCACTGGTTTTGTGATTTATGGCCAAGGACCTATGGAGAAGAGGGCTAATCCTTCTCTTTTGGCAGAAGAGATTTAAAAAAAAAGGTAGAAGGAAACTCATCTAATTCGACATTCTGTTTCCTGTGTCATGGAAATGCTTCATGTCACTGCATCCCAGTATCTGCATCTAGAGCCACCATTTGGGATTTCTGCTAAAAATACCCAGTGCTGGAATAATAACTTCTATACAGGGCCCCAACCCAGAAACATATGCAGCATGTTTATTACTAAGCATCTTTGTGTCCCATCAGCTTGAGAGGGCAGAATCCTTCTGTGGAATACATAGCATTCAGGTGAGAAGACGCAGCTAAGTCTACCTCAACAATTTTTCAGCCTCAGATCATAGAGGTATTACAGCAAGTTCATACTTAGGTCCCCCATTCAAACTCCAGCCCTCACCCATCTCATGAAAGATCTCCTTGGGATGTGCACTGGATGTCTGAGTATAAGAAAGCCTCTTACAGTTTCTGATTCTTTATGGAAGCAGCTGGGATGAAGAGCTTTCACCCTATGCAAAAAGTGTCTGATACCTCCACAGTATGATTGTGCCTAAAGAATAAAAGCAAGAGGAATGTGCTGTAACTCAAATGAGAACTATTCTCGGAGGAAAAACATATCTGCATCAACAAAGAAGGAATGCCCTTCAGGCACCACATCCAAGGTAACACCGTTGATATGGTCATATCTTGATCAAATAACTGAAAAAACATGAACCTGGAGGACATGTACGAATACTGCTGACTATACGGCTTATACAGCACATAATGATCTGCTAGCCTCAGAATTTTCAGTTCTCAGCAACCTCAATAGCCTGCTATATGGGTTATATACTGTCTGTCCTTCCTCAGTGCCTACTAGCTTTTCAGTTCCCTGACCCTTTGCTTTCACTAACTCCCTCCACCTTCTTTCTCATCACCTAACAATAATACAACCTCTGTATAGCCCCCAAGAGGGGGAGGAGAGCATCACTGACTCCCTATAATTTTCTTCTCCAGATGGGAAGGATGAGATCCACATGCAGGTCTATTTAAAGGGTTGTGTCTGTTTCAGGAATTGTAACTTTGTTCCTAGCTACAAAAAGAACACCAACGCATTACCCTGTAACCCACATCACACCTTACAATTGTACTCCACATCTAATTTGTCATCTGTTGAAAAAAGGGAAAAAAGAAATAACTTAAGAAAGTTTTATCATCTGCTTCTTTCCCTTTTCTGGAATTTCTGAAATACTGTATATAAAAATAAATGCATCTACTTCCTTCATTGTCTTGCTCAGGCACTAGCTCCCCAGCTATGACACTTCCTGTTTGGTTAGTCTGAAGGCATCCAGAATCCACCAAATATGCCAGATAAAATAATACGGAAGTATGATAACTTGCATAGACTACAAAATAGCTAATTTCTTATTTTCTTCTATTCAGAGGCATTGTCTATTTCACTTCACAGAAGGAACAAGAAGTTAACTTAAAAAATAAATAGAAGCCACTAGAGAAAAAAGTCCCTACTTTTTATCTTAGTCTCTTGTTGCTGGCAAAAAACAAGCTGTGGAAATTCCAAATCTTATTTCTACAAAAAAGAATGTATGATTTTAGTGATGCTGGATCTAAAAGTGAGACTGTTGAATAGCCTTTAAATCCACGTACTTAGAGTGCCAAGTACTGTACTGGAAGTCAAACTTTATTAGTTTGGGTAGCTGAGCTTCTATTGTCTTCATAGTGACATATGTAAAAAAAAGTTTCCCTTTTGAAATATTCTCCAGTGTATATCAAGAGCCAAATTAAAATATGATCCTTGGAGTACTCAAAATCTCTTTGGGAATTTTGAAGTGAGAGCTCAGATCTACTTTTATTTTGAGCCAAATATACTGAGACGTGTCAAAGTCATTTGTTCTCACTGGAATTACAGCTTTTCAGACAAAACTCATTCAAAATGGTCAGAGTAAATAAATAAAGTGGGATTTGGGTCAAAGTGCAGATGCTGGCTAGGACCTGGGATATGGCAAGATAAAGTCAGCTGAAAACATTTAACAAGGAATATGACCAAGTTACTTAATTCCCCCAACACTCCACAGGAAATTCCAATACCACTAAATATCATTGTGTACCTCATTAAGGCCAGCATTTCACATGATCAGATGAAGTTAATCAACAAAAAGGTGGAGAACTTTTTGACCAAGCTTTGTTATTCCTCACCAGCTCTCCAAGGCGCTTGTAGACCCTTGACTATGGGAAAATGGAGATCAGTCACTTCCCTATTTCCCATCTCCTTCCTGCTCTTCAGTCATGATCTACATGTATGTCTGGGTCCCTATGGGCCCAGAAAGACAAAGGGGAATGATGAGAGCAAGGTCTGTAACAGACCATTCCAGCTGGAACAAATGCAGAACTTGGATTCTCCTAGACAGGATACTGATAACTGCACTGCTACTAATTGATTATCCTTCAACTTGTCTACCACAGACTATTCTTTATTCTCTTACAATGGTTCATATTCTGAAGAGCTGTGTTCAGCTGCATAGATGTTATTTTTGCTGCACTGTGTTATATAAATGTTATCTTTGTAGTCCCACAGTGGACTGGCTCACTAACAGGTAGAAATATTACACAGGTATCAGAAAGGAATTAAATGACTTAACATTACATGATTCAAGAATCATAATTTTTAAATCTTCCATATGGGTGAGGATTACAGGGATATCTTTCTTTTATCTAGATATCGTCACTTTTCCCTCTCTGGAAGCGGACTGAAAGTTCTAAAGACGATGACCCTCCAAATAGAAACAAGAAGGAATGAACAGATTTTTACTTCCGTCAAGCCAAAATGACGAATATCCAAGAGAAAGCATTTTGCAGTAGCAAAATATGTGTTTGCGTGTGTGTACATATACTAATAAACTGAGTGACACTTAAAGCCAGCTGCAAGTCTGTTAAGGATCTGGCACCTTTCCTTTATCTCTTGAATGTGCTCTACCCTAAATCAACAACACACTGTTTTGTTACTTAGACTATTTCTCTCTTTCATTTTTTCCCCACAGAGTTAAGTATCATCTTAACTGCTTGCTTTGTTAACACTTTCATGGAAGGAATATGCTCATGTAGGAGTAGCTGAGTGACAAAAACCATGGGCAGCTGAGTTTTTCTAGAGAAGCAAGTGTAAGAAAGATGCGAGTTGCTGGGATTTATTTCTCCTTTCAAGACAATTACTTGGCTAGGCATCAAAGCCCCAATCCTTGTTGTCTGATATAGACAACTGAGCAAGAATGACTTTCATACTTGTGTCACCCTCTATCATAGACCATGTTACTCTCTAGTGATAAGAGAGGCAACTTGAGAAATGTGATGCGTGTTTGAAATTGCTGTCAGGCAGGATAAAGGTCTGTGCTGAATTAGCTTGAGAAAAGTCTGACTTTCAACATTCTCATGCTTCTTAGCCAAGGATCCCTCCCAAAATTTTCCAGAATTATATGTGAATACCAATTAATAAGGAACAGATGGTTTAATGACCCTTTTGGTTGGATAAATTTTGCCTCTATTGACTTCATTTCTGACTATAATTAGCTCCACGCCATGGGGAACAGATATTAGTACCTCTCTTCCAACAGCTCAGCTCCAGACAAATGCTCTACCTCTATGGTTTCCTGGCCAAGGTTCTCTCCCTGCTGAATGAAATCACTACTGACTGGGTCAGATGACCATGTGGCTATTGCTAGGGATTTCACTTGGAAGCTGGGACATCTTAATGGGAAACAAAACATTTCTGTGCAGCCCACAGTTTCTAAAAGATAAGGAAGACATGTAAATGTTGCATATGCGGTATTGAATCCTTTTGTGGATCGAGGAACAAACTGAGTTAAGTTCTGGTAGGCTCACGAGTTTGAGATTAGTCCTACCTCTGTAATGTCTTTCTGTATTCAGGATAGCAAGTAACATGGTGACTTGGTATCTGCAAGACCATCAGGATCAAGGCACAGGTATTTCCAGGGGCATATTCAAGGGTGAATTCATTAACATTTTGAACAAATTATCTTATGCTCAGTTTCCTAGATTATTTGAATGAATACAATACAATTATCTCAGACTGAAAAGAAGTACTCTCTAGTAATTCTGTATTATTGATCTAAAGAGTTTGATATAAAACTATCAGCCTTTAAATGATTTATTATTACATTATTATTACATTTTATTACACTGATTCATTTGCTATGGTGCCAAGATCCAGCTGCTGACTTTGTTTTTATTGCACTTTCAGGTGTCTTGTGCCATGACTGTATTGAATTTTGTGGCATGAAGAGATGTTCATTCTACTTCTAAGGTCAGCATATGGATCCTGCTGTAGTTTATGGCTTCAGAAAATGTGTTTGTACATAGCAAATATTCTATTAACAATTTCTATTAACAATTTAGGATCTCAGACAATTTAAGAAAAAATGTTTCTTTTTATCCTGTATATTGTATTTATTAATTGGAATGTTTGTTTTTAATTTATTTTTATTATATGCAATTTATTAATTGGAAATTAATAAATAAAATTTATCTTAAAAGATGACTAGAAGGTTTTCACATTTAATGTAAAGGAGGACAAATTTTCAGGTGGAGTCCATAGTACAGAATGATTACAAGAATGAACAGAAATTTATCACAAAGTTGAAAAGTAAGCAGTGTGTTTAAAAATCTATAACTACCCAGGGGGAAAGCAATTGCTAAATTAATCTGCACTATTTACTAGTGCCTACTAGATCATCCTATTACTATTTTAATACAAGTGACAACACTGCTCTCTAAGTTATCAAAAGGATTGGACAGTACACTTGAAAAAGACCATTAATTTAGACTAAAGCTGCAGATTACTATAAAGATGAATAAATAATGAGTTGACAATTTTGCATAATATTCTTTGTGAAGTTAGTTTCATTTTTGTGAATTATCTGTAAACTTACCTTGATCTTTTATTTCTTACTCTTCTTTATAAAATTTAATGTTTTAATGAATGCATTTCATACTGTGGTATTCGTCTATTTTTGTCAGGATTTGTATTGTACAATATGCCATTTAAGATTCACTTTAACCTTCTGATCCTTTTTTAGATGACCAAAACTCAGACAACCAAGTTCAGTGCTTTGACAGACATAATTATCTACTGGATTTGACTCGGAATAGCACTTTTTTGGCACATATTGCTGCAAAGCAAACCATTGTGAATAACTGGAAATGCTGGCAGGATCTAATTAGAAGAAACAGGACATAAAACCAAGCAAGAAGTCATCTGTAATTTCTTGGTAATCTCATAATACCAGGTTATATCAGTTGTAACAATTTCATAGCTACTCTTTAAGGTCACTGAAGGTGAAACGCTATGGAAGCCTAACTTGATAAGTGATAGAGAACTTCCAGTTTTATCTTGGCTGTAATTGCTTGCTGTGTCTCAAAAGAGAAATGTCTACATTATTCAGAGAGCTCTCTCAAGTACATGGAATGTCAAGACCCTGGAGTGAAAGCAAGTATAGCCTTCATTGTCACGTCTGGGTTTACAACACACAGAAGTGTTCAGTAACAGTGAGAGCAGTGTTGTGCTTCCCAAATGAATATGTAGTAAGTGCCCAGGAGCCCAAGGCAGCTTTAAAATCTTGTTGTTAAAGAGGCATGAAATCTACCATTCCTGCCAATGTAATAGTGCTTTGCACAGAGATAAATTTCACAGGCTCTTCTCTGAGAAATTTACTACTCAACTGAGAAATTTACTACTCGACGTATGCATGAATGCCAGACACTGCCACGAACTTCTTCGTAAAATTTCCAGGATCCGCATAGTGAGAGGCTATTTGAAAGAGTGGTAAAACAAATTCTTATAAACACCATAAGTTCTTCTTACTCTAAAACTTAAAATCTTTCCTGGCAAACCCCAGCTTCTGCTCAGGAATCACTTACAGTTGCTCCACAAAACACAATAAATAATGCAAATAGATAAAAGAACAAAAAACAGAGAAAACGTGGAAAACAGGAAATGGTTATTAAGGAAAAAGCTCTTCTGGAAACATTATTAAATAGTCTTAAGTCTTCAGTATCTCACACATTTTAGGAAAAATGTTTTGTCTTCTCAAGTAGTTCAAATGGAAGGACAAATGGTGCTACCACGTACAGTTCAGGTAAAAGAAAATATTGTAGAGAATATTCTTATTCTTATTTTCATGTATTATAAAACATGATGTGTTTTTATCTTCTTACTGCTGCTGTTTCTCCCTTACAGTTAGAACTATTTGCCTGTGATCTTCTCCATCATATATTAAAAGAAATGCAACTCTACATCAAAACTTTTGACATAAAGGTCTACTTTTGTAAGAGAAAGAGAGTTTTTCCAGTTAATTCAATATTCCTCTGAATCTTTGTAAGAATCATGGAAAGTAGGCCAGAGGCCAGCTAGTACCCCAGATCTCACTCCTCCTCCCCCATTTGCAATATTTCTGAATTCAAATCCTGTTTGAATGTGCTCATCAGTGTAGTTTTTATAAGGAGACAGAGGTGGCATTATCCAGACTTTGACACACCACTGAGGTTTTGGTTTATCAAACTTAGATTTTTATTAGAATATATAAACAGTGGATCAGTCAGAATTTTGTTGAGCCAGAATCCCATCTCTGACACTGGCCAAAAGCAGATGAAAAGATAAAAGCTTGAGAATGGGGAAAGCACAAGTGACAGAGTTGCTTACACAGCGACTCAGAGAGAATGGTCTCTATGCATTTAGTCTGTGTTTTTGAGAGCATAATTCAATACAAGAAAAATCCTATAAGCAAATGGAAAGAAATTTGAGAAATGTCTAAGAGATTTGGAAATACAAGTCTACTGACATGTGTTGCTAAAGCTTGTAGCCTTTCAAAATCTTACCCTAAACAGTGTAGAAACATAGAAATTAATAGTACTAATAAACACGAGTTCATTTAGAACTGAGGAATCGCTTGCTCTGTTCTGCCACTCTAAAACCAACTCTGCTGCTTTATACAGCTCTCCTCTGCACTACTGTTGCAAAATCTCTTATTCTCCATGCAACTGCAAAACAATCTCAGTCATTCCTGAATCTAGAATGCCACTGAACGTTATCAATCAAATGAGTTCTTCTGAGCATCCCAATTTTGCACATAGACTGCCAAACTTTTGCATTGCAAAAACAGCTGTTGCTGTCTGCCAGCTGCTGCTAATGCGTTCTCCCAGGCCATCCCACAGTCCTGTTACCACATTTTGACTGCCTCTACTGCGTAGCAGCTTCTCCATCCGCTGACTTTGCACTACATGGTGTTACAAAGCTGCCTGTTGGCATCCACCTCTAAAGGTAAGTTTTCCCTAAGTTAATCATGTCACCTTCTTACTTAGGTTTTCATTCTGGCCTAATCTAAAACTCAATAGACTCAAATAGAGAATCTTCTAGAGATACTGTTAGACTTTGCATTGTCCCCTTCAGCTGTGTAATGAGTTACTAATTGATTTCTTAACATTGAAAGCATCGCATTTACTACCACTAAAAAATGGAATGACTGAAAGACTAAAGAGCTACTTCGCTGCCAAGGATCTGCGTAACTGAAATCATGAGGAACAAGATTCTTAGGTACTTTATAGGTGACCTCCTGCTACGACGGGCCTCTCAGCCCAGGGCTCAAGCACAAAGCACGGCTGTAGTTCAGAAGGCTGTCTTTGCCATAGTACAAAAGTTTGCAAACTGTATCACAAAGAATAAACATCTTTATCTAAAGAGTGAAAGCTGGCTTTGCAGCACAACTTGAAAGTACATGTCAAAACTGTACTTTCAAAATACAAAGGGGTTTCAAAGGAAACATACAGAATAGTAAATCTCTAATGTATATAGTCAAAATCACTTTATTTTCTGATGTGTTTCTTTCCATTGTCCTCTTGGGAGAAAATTGGCATTTACCATTTTAGTAGCATCTATTATCATCACTCTTTAAACATTCCTAAATTTTAGCAAAAAAATCTCCATCTTCTCCAAATACACCATAGATGAAACCTTTCTATGGCTTCAGTCCTTTTCAAAATCCCAATGTCACACAGGGGATAAAGAAAGAAACAGGATATCCAAGTAAAATATACAAAAATAGGAAGAAGTTTGTTTATGAAATGGCAACAAGAGTCCTGACATATACAATATTCTCATTGTTTTTTCCTTTGCCATAAGTTTTCTGACCCCTCTGTTTTGTTTTTCTGGTTGATTTATTCATCAGCTTTTTCTATCACTATGGCAAAGGCAAATATCCTTTGGAAGGAAGACCATCTTCCCTCCTCCACACTTCCTCTGGGACAGAGAATAAAGAACATCGATTTATTGTCCTGACAAAGTTGGCCACCTGGACAGAGACCCCCATCATTCTCAGGCCAGAAGTGCAAGACTATAGTGTACTCTGGCAAAATCTGCCTGAGGAACAGATCATTTGCCACATCAGCAGCATTTACTGTTGGTCCACTGTCTAACTTGCAGCAATAGTCAGCAGCGGGTGCTTCAGCGGAAGAAGACGACTGCCCATAACAGGCCAAGTTCATCATGCAGTGCTTTAAATAATTTCCTTATTTGCACAGAATATTATGTCCCCTTACTTGAGGTATGACTTCCTTCTTTAGCTTGGCTTACTTTACTGCAAATATAATTCCTTCAACAGTGAAAAACCACAAAATTTTTTAAAAAAGTTAAAACCCATGCAGAATGAACAATACATACAAAGAGTGGTAAATACTGGAGCGTATAAATTTGTATAAAATTCCAGCCTTTTCTCTCTGAAAACAGCAAGAAACTTCCTGAAAGTTTCCCAGCTAAAAAGTATCATATAATCAGACAGTATCATTATCTGAAATCAAAACCTACTTAATTCAAGGAAATGTGAAACATTTGACTGGAAATGAGATGAATTCTCACTTATCAAAGCACAGAGGTTGCTATTCTTCGGATAAGAAAAGTAATCTTCCTCATTTCATCTATGCTGTGATATTTATAACATTGGAATTGCCTGTATTTAGGCTGTGAGCTTAATATTTGACCTTTAATCAAAATAAGTAATAGAAAGACAGAAGAAAAAAATGTAAAAAAAAATGAACTTAAGGTTTATGATGGTCTGGAAGTTAAAATCATTGCCATGCAAAAACTGATTTTTTATTTTTATTTTTTATACGTTCCACCTAGCTGTAGGACTTAGACTAGTTTTATTGAACATCAGTAACTGTGCGAGTTGACACATGGACACCTACAGATATCCTGCAGATATCCTACATTTAGGTGTTTATATCTGCAGTTTAATCCCATACTGTTATGTCCCTTTGAAAGGATATTCTTTCCAAGTTACAGTGTAAAACTCCTTACAGAACAAAATTTTATGGCCTATACTAATATTATAAAAATGTTCTGTGTTATGTGAAACATATGCAGATATATCAATATAATGTTATTAATGTCTAAGTGACATATATACTAAATAATTATATGCAAAAGAGAAAATACACATCTGTTTCTCCATATATTATAATTTCTTTTAGAATAAGTTTTTACTTAGTGATTTATGTATATACTGCAGTTTACTACTGAAAATGTCTCCTATAAGCAATCTTTTAGTAAAGCTACATAAAATACAAATAATTTGTTTCCTAGTGCCACAAGGAGTGCTATATCTGTATTTATTTTTTCAGTATTAAGAAACTCCGTACCAAAAAGAGAATTCAATTCATTTCAGCAGTGAGCTTATTAGTCCCATTCTCCATAAGACAAGGAATTCATAGTTGAAATTATCTCAGATTTATTGAAATTTAAGTTAATTTATAAATATTTCTCTCACTTTGCTGGTGAATGCCATTATCACCCAGTTGTTTGTATGTGTACAAGTGGAGGCTATGGACTACTGTTTCTGATGGAAACTGCTATTTGACTTTGTCTAACAAGCTCAGAGGAAATGTGTGCTGCTATTCAAGCTGGGATGGAAAATACTGTGAATGAACTACGCAGGAAAGTTAAAGACCTAACTGTAGTATTAAAGGGAGAGAAAACAATACAACATCCCAAGTTCTACTGGAATCCTTCTAGACAACTCAAATTTTGAATCAATGTATCTACATGTTGAATTATGTCAATCTTCAGAAGTACTGTATTCTCTACAGGGCACATTAAGTCCATACACAAGCAAATAGGTAACTCAATCTCAATTTTCGTTTTCTTGAAAAAATGGTTGAAAAACAAAAAATAATAATTCACCCATATCTTGTTTTGATTTTGACATGATTGTCATGTGTGTTCACCAGCAGAACACAGAAGTCATCTCCCCAATGCAGGTACACAATTGCTTTCAATATCCTCATTGACTTTTTTTTTTTTCCTGTGTAATACAGTCTATTCCTTATCATATTATTATAGATTTTTTGAGTTGACATTCTAGTCATATTTGTATAAATGTCCATCCAGCATTGTTATGTAGTAAAGCATCAGTAATTAATATTAATATTAATAATAACACAGATAGTACTCATTTGGAAAAAAAATAAGGCAATTGAGAGACACTAATTTTTTTTATTTGCTTCTCTACAGAGAAATATGTGACGAGAGTGATTGGGCCATAGAAACATTCATGAGATTTTCTTCATGTGGGCCCTGTAAATCTTGCCACTAACCAGGCATTGCAAGTGCTTTATTTGCAATAACTTCAGAAAGTTATTGGCAAGGATTAGCACTAGCCATTGAATTTTGATTCTTTTGGACCAATTCAAAGAGGATGGAGTCTTCTTTTCCTTTGGAAGGACTTCAAAATTATGAATGACTGCCAAGACAAGCAGCCTTTGCTAGGAAAAGTAATGTTAAAACAATGCAATAGGTCACTGGAAGTTTCCCTCTAAATTTTTTTGTACACAACCTTTTGGGGAGCAGAGGGAGCAGATTCTTTCCTTTGAAACAATAAAACTCAACTAAATATGATTTAAAATATCTTTTAAAAGGAAAGATATTCTTAGGACTGTTGGAAACTAACTACTGTTATGTAGCACTGGGCTGCTACAGTCTGTTCTCTTAATTCACAAACATTGTTACTCTAATCAACACTGCTGAGTGTCCCTAATTGAACAAAAATCTCCCAGGACTAACACAGCTGGAGCAACAGCAGTGAAGAATGACTTTTTCCTCTGTTACGGAAGGCAATATTTGGGTCAGCTGTAAGTGTATGCACTGTGACTTGTACCATGCCCCTGGATGAGCTCTAGACAATTCAGAATGAGCTGTTCCATATGAAATACAAGCAGAAAAAATGGTTTTGGTAAAATATATAGCACATGGTAACAGGTAGGACACATTTTAACAAAACATATGGTAACATTTACTTATGTTGCAAGACCATATAGCTTCCAGTATATGTCATGCTGTGCCATGGCATGTGGAATGGAGCAGTTTCTAAGAATTTTTTAGTTAGGAGAGAAGACTGTTACATTTAGGGGCAAGTCAACCTGCTGTAATGCTACTTTTGCAATTGGGTTGTTTTTGCATTATTTTTTACTGGGTATGGATACACATCAAGCTAACATACAGTAAGTTCCCGGATGCAGAATAATTTTAATCTTGGTTTTCAGTACAGCTTTTAGGACCAATCATTTTTTTAATTTCTTTCTTAAGTCAGTCTTGCTTTATACTGGCTATACTGAGAATCGAGTCTGTGATGCAAGCATGACAAAATTCCTCCCTCTGCTATGGCTGCATTTTTCCCAAATATTTTGCTAAAGGTAATTTCCAAGCTTTTGTTTCATTTTGGTGTCTGTTTGAAAGATAGTAAGAGGCAGTTAGTTGATAACATCAGCAGAAGCTTAAAAATATTGAGGAAGCAAAGAGAAGAAAAACAAAGAAACCCAAATGCCCATGTACTGGTTACAGAAACATAGGCATTTCACATAATTATGTTAAAGAACAGTAGGTGCTTCAGGAGTCCCCACGCTAAAACAGTTTCCTGTTTTTCAAAACCTCAGCTACAGATGTTAAATGCTAAAAGATCCACCTTAATGAAGTTCATCTCATTACAGCCCCTATGCCCTGTTTGTAAATCTTCTTAATCACTGAAATTAAGCTTTCATAGAGCTGTAAATTCTGTGCTAACTGACCACTGTGTACCTGCCAGATCAGAACCTGATGTGAACTTACCTGAATTAAGGACCTGTCTTCTCATTTTCACTGTGGGGTACCTCATATTTCTGATGTGCTATAGTAATAATGAAAAGCCTTAAAAATACACAAAGAAAATTGAACTGTTGAACTAAACTCATTTCCTAGTTCTTGATGAGTTTGTTCATTCAGCTAGAGGGTTAGCTTTAGACTTTAAAAATGCTCATTAAAACCATAAAGATACATTTACAGAAACACAGCTTCACAGGATAAAAACAATTAGTCATGGATCAAATACTGTTAACAAAATGGAAGTGCTTTGTACTTCCAAACTTGTTCTAGTGAACATGACTATTGATCAAAACACTTTCTTAGAAACTCCCACATCAACAGCTATATGTAGAAACAAAAAAAAATTACACAGTTAAATTCTGTTTTGACATAATTTGATAAAACAAAATCCATCTTAGGGTCCCTTCCAAAGTATATCTCCTGTTTTAGTCCATTTTCTCTCTTTGATAAAAAGAGAATGAGTCAGGCTTTTAAGAAACCTGGAGAGTAGACGCTTGGGCAGTACTGCCCTTCCCAAGTTGTGTCTAAGCTCTTAAGATACTTTTTAATGATCTCAGAAATTTGTTCTGGTAAAGTATGAATACTGCTTAAGAGATTTCTCTAGAATCTTTCAATTTGATTAGTGTAAATTTTTTTGCTGATATCTCAAGCAAGGTTTTTCAAAGCACAGGCTGCAACAGCATGAAATCTGATTAGACCTGTGCTGCTTTACTGCACTGATCTGATTCTCAGACTTTAACGACAATCCCCCCCCCAAAAAAAAAGAAAAAAAAAATTTGATCTGGACATACAAAGCCTCACCAGTTCCCACTCATTGTCTTTACAGTACAAGAGTTAAAGCAGGTTGATGGGAATGACTGTATTTTTCCTATAAAGGCTTTTTGGCTTGGAGATATTGTCTGGCAATTAAGACTATTTTGAAAATGTCTGCACCCCTCACAACATCCACTGAATTGTGTAAATTTTCCGTACTACCAACATCCTTAAAAATCACTAGAGAATCATTTCCTAAGTACAATCTGAAAATTTTCAACATCACTTTTGATCTTTTATAAAATTTTTTGATATGTTAAGCTTTGAGGCATGATCCTTCCCTACGCACATGAATGCCTGTGTACATATATATTTTACAAATACAGTAGAAAACACATTTTCAGGTTCTTGCTTATTCAACCATGTTAGAGTTTAAAACACATCACCAGTAGTTTAGCAACTTCCATATAAAACAGACTGGTTATAGCAAAGTCCCCAGTGGATTTCATTGTATATATGCTGCTCTTACAATATAATTTTTAATATCCTGCACCCAAAAATAAATAGTTTTTCACATTACTTAAGATGTTCTTTAAAACATAACTCTGCAAATTTTAACAATTTTTTGACCAAAAAGTTCAGCTATTTCCAAATGGAGGTATTATCTAACTATTGTGTATGACCAGACCGTACACATACCATCCCTTCAGAGCAAATAAACATGTTTCAATTCTTGCTTGCATGTACTCAGGATAGTCCTAAATGCGCACACATCATAGCTCAACAGCACAGCTGATCTGGTGGAGCTGCAAGTTTAAGGCATTTCCATGGTCTCTGTCAGTATGACATGGTATGATGGAATTTCTGCAATGAGATATTATGTTTAAAAATGCTATTAAGGTTGCAAATCCACATGCTATAAAATGGGAAAGAAGAGAATTAAAGTTTACTTATGTGCTTGCATACTTTTTTCCAGGGAAACCTTCAGTTCCTTCATTGTAGGAGATAGATTGACTGTGGGAATGAATGAGGAGTTGGAGGACAAGGGACACTCTGTACCTGAACTTTGCCTCATTTAGCCACAATTAAACTTAGTGAGAACTATCTTTTGCCTAATTAAAGTAGTAAGGAATGTCTATTACTCTGAAAACTCAGGTGTTCAAATTAGGCATTCAAAGTTAATGGAGTTGAGGCACTCTAGAGAAATGGGTGGAAAAAACCCAAATTAATCAGTGGCAGTTATCTTGCATGTTTTGGTAATCTACATCAACTATATGGGCGTAGGTACAATAGAACCACATGTATTCAATTCAGCACATCTACTATCCTCTGAATAAGCTGCAAGGGAAGGGAAAGTTTTAAAATCCTGTTACTAATGGGAATTGCCGTAATATCCTCATGATTATGAGGAAATGCTTTGAGATTAGAGCTGAAAAAGAGAAGGCATCATAACTGAGCAACTGAAAAAACAGCTTTAGGCTATATCCAGCTTCTAGACAGTTTTTACATGGGAAGTGACACCCATTTGTTCCATTTCCTACACACACATCCACTTCTACAAGGAAAGAACACCAAGCAAGACCCAGATCCTCACAGCAGCTTCTCTTGCCAGAAGTTCACGTTTTTTTCTGTACTAAGTGCACCTAAATTCCAGAGAATTTGAGGGAAATAACACCCCTGAGCAGAGACTGAGATTTTAGTCCCTGGAGCAGGACACATGACAAGTCCTTCAGTTACACCAGGAAAACACTTCCTTTTTAGAAATAGGCCTGATAAAGAACTTGCTCTGTGACAGTCCATCTTATAAAACATGATGATAAATCTGAGATCAGTGAAGCTTGGATGAGGAGCAACTCACAGATAACAGTCCAGCACTTGTGGAGAACCCAGGCACCTGATCCCAAGCAGCCAGCGGTGTCTGCTGTGAGCTCCTCCACAGCACAAGCTCCTCTGGGATCCTACAAGGAAGTCTTAAAGTTGACCATGAAGAATCTATCCAGGGAGCTCATCAACCAAAGAACAACATTCGGACTATGGAGAGAAAGATCTCATGCAGAATTTAGATTCAACAGTGATTCCTAACACTGAGGGATTTTGTGTGATGTAACACTTGTAGTAGGGAGTTACAACGGAAAAAATGAGTGGAATTGAGCTTGTTAGATATCAGATAAATTTATATTACTTGTAACCTTAAAAAGATTTATTTACAACAAACCTAGAAAAGTATATGCTCTGGAGGTCTCAAAAGCTTCAGAATATTACTATTATCATCTCCATTTTCAAATGCAGATGGGCCTATGCTGTAAGGGAAACCCTTGCTCACGTTAAAATCTTATGCTTCAACTATGTGTGGTACAAATCATTCACAGCTAGATGTCCCATGCACAGTAGTCTACATTATACAATGGCAAAAATAATAGTCTGCCTTTTAACATATTCACAACATAGACAATTTGCTGCTCTTTCTAGAATTTTCTGCATAATAGCATACTTTGTCAATAGTGTGCAGAAGCTCAACATAATCTTTTCTAAATTTCCTTTTTTCTTAAATGCTCTAACTACACCCAGAAAAAGTAAAACAGCCCACAGTAATACATTTACTAAGAATTTGTTGATAGATTGATGCACATTAATAGAGCTCCTTCCTGATAAAAGTACCAATGACTGACCCCCAATGACTTCTTTGTCATTGTGTGAATATGTACATGGTTTTTCTTATTCAGACATACAGACAGCTGCAGGTCAGGTTCTCACAGTAATTTCCTCTTTCTTCTTTTCCTTTTGGACAGTCAGAAGTCATGTAAACTCCTTCCAAGTATGCTGATGGCCTCATGAGTGGGGAATAGGAAGTCATGGCATAAATATCTAGTGAGCACAAACATGTAAAGAACCAGTATCTTATGAAAAGATAGCTACCAAGAGAAATTCACCCTTGGGAAGAAAGCTGCCTCTCTGCCAAGCAGTTTTGCATTACTGCAATGGCAAATAACCCAAGTTATTTTGGTGAGTTCAACATTGGGGAAGCCCCACTGCACAAAGCACTGAAACACTTTAAACACTACTGTTTGAAAAGTACCTGGACTATCTACTTCTCACAAGCACATAGTTCTCCATGTATACAAAGTTGTTCTCAGACCCAAAGGAACTTAAAACATTTCCCTCTTCACTATCACATGCCCATACTTCCTTCTTGATTATCACATGCCTTAGCAGCCTCTGGTTCCCTGCAACTGTTTGGCACTTTTGTCCAAGCAAACAGCAATAACCTAGAATGATGAAGACAATATGCTGACAGAGGTAACTTGCTCTGTCATTCTATCCTTATGAGCCTGTACAATACCAAACCTTGGCTATTGTCCTGTGATAGAACAGTTGCAAGTGCTAGCATTTAACTTCACATCAGGTATATGAAACTTTTGAACCTTTCGAACTTTTCTTGCAGAAGTGTCTCTTTAAGTACCTGGGCTCTCCTCTTTCAATCTCCTTTCAGTTATCAGTAAGTTAAGAGTTATTTTGAAACTCTTCTTGCTGGTAATAAATTTTTCATCTTATTTTCAGGATTTCAGTTTGACTATCTTTCTCCTCAATTATGAAATCATCAGCAACTTTATACACTAGTTTCAGCACATCCAGTTTCCCTTTGCATATTTATTTTCTCTTCCCAGTTCTGCAGAGGGTAACTTCAAAAATCTGCTGTTCTTTTCTTTAAAGACTCTCTTCTACACTGACAGTTCTCACATTTTCTATCACCATAACTGTTCTTGTGCCTTTTTCCAGTTCTCTCATGATCACAGGCTAAATGTTCTAATTTTTTTCCAATATGCCTTACCAGAAGTCAGTTTCTAACATTTTGAATTACAGCTAATCTCTTATTCCGTATGCTGAACATCTCTCTTACTCCTTTGTAAACATTTCCTCACTTGTACCTGAAAAGAGTTAGCAAGACCACTCAGCTGAGTACTTTTTCACAAGCCATTAATAGTTCAAGCCACTATTGAATGTAGCCTGCAATTGCTCTGATAGCTAAAACTAGCAGAACTGTAAGATATTTTGTAGCATAATATTTGCAGGCATTTAACCTGTTTACATTTCTTATAACTTCCAATACTAGCTGAATTCTCAAACTCCTTGCTTCCAAATCCTTCCAAAATCTAGCTCCATATCACTCGCTAGTATGGTGTAAACATGCTATTGTTCTTTTCCCACCTAGTTCCTGCTCTTTCCAGCTAGTTCATTTGTACAAAAATAGTAGAATGAAAGTGATTAAGATTTCCTACTATTCTTTCTTTCAGTTATCCTGTCGGAAATGCCCCATCTACTTAGAAACCTGAAAAAAAAATCTGAGATATTGAAACTGAAACCTTCTACAGAAGAATAAAAAAGAAAGAAAAAGAAGAAAAAATGGATAAAAATCCCCATTATTTGTGAAACAAAACAAAACAGGATTTTAAAAAATTCTCTTAATACTCTTCACACTCAGTTCAGTGTAGGCTCTCAGCACACTGCAGACTCTCAAAACTAAAAAAAAAAATAGTATTTAGATGTTACTCTGCAGGTAAGTATTTTTGGTTATTAGTTCTCCAAAATACTGAATTATATACATAACATCAGTGAAGTCATTAGTGCCAGTTAACTATATAACTGAAGTCTCATATATACTTAAGAGTTTTGCTAAAAGAGCCCTTACTGTCATTAAATAAGTGTAAATGAAAGTGTAAAAATGCTAAAAGGTACTCCCCTTAGTTGGTAGAGCATTAACCAATGAACTCAGAGGCTCATAGGCTTTGTGTAAAAAAACTTTAACAAACTTTTACTATAGCAACCGCATCTTAACAGCTCTGAACACATTTTGTACTTATGTACTAAGAGCAGACAGCTGTTTAATGAGGGTTTGAAAACTGTGGAAATACCCCTGTAAAAGAGAGGAAATGGAAATCCCCCCACATTCATTATTACTTCAAAAATTTATTTATATAAAATTAATATTAGAGTCATGGATGAAGTTGAATGTTTAGGAATATGGAAAAATCTTCCTGCATTCCTGATATTTTGTGGAGATCTGCAGGGGCCTGTGTTGTTCCAAAAATCTCCTGCTCATAACTATTCTTCCCCAGTAAAAACCTCATCTCTGTTAGATATTAGTCCCTTCTTTATTTTTTGTTGGAATCACTCTTGTATTTCGCAAGACTAGACTAGAACAGAAAGAAAAGGAAAAGGAACATACATGGTCAAACTAACACCCGCTTCACCCAAACGCTGCAGACAGTTTTCTCTGGCTTGTTCCACTGGTTATGAATGTTCTTGTCTTTTTTTCTTTAGACCTCATCTGTGCTGAAGCAAGTTGCTTTTAGACATTCCTGCTTATAATAGAAATATTGTAGTTCAGAGCTGCATTACTGGTCAAAGCTTACACTCAGAGAGAAAACAGAGAAAGAAGAGAAGCAAAAAAGAGTGATGCACAAGTGAGAAGCAAGCGGGAATCTCTGTCCTTCCACCATGCAGTGGGCCCTGGAAGGAAGGCTGCTGCTCCCAGGAAGGTATCTTGCGGGTGGGGAGCAATTGTGGAAGCTGCAGCCGATTTCAAAGCTGTAAAGGAAAGAGGTGCCTGGGCAGACAGGCTGGAGTCACTTGCATACAAGCTATTACCACAGCCAGCAAAATTAAGAGTTTGAACAGGAGATGAAAAGAAGGATGTGTGGCTTTCCACAAGCTGTCTCTTTATCTGCAAATGCAGTAGCAGGCTTGGGGTTTGCATCTTAAACAAGCAGAAAAATGGTCTTTCAGCCTCAGCTCTTACTCCGTTCTCCAGCCTGCCTTCTTCAGCAGGTAGCCTGGAAGACACATTGTAGCTGAATTACTGCAACTAAGTTTGGGTATCTCTGGAAATACTGAGGCAGGGAATTTGTCATGTAATTTGCAACGGAATATTACAGCAAATATTCACAGAGGATTGAAACAAACAAACATAATTAATTTGGCACCTTCCAAGAATGTTAAACAAATTAATTTACCACAAACAGTTTTTTTAAGCAGAAGAGTGATTTTCAAGTGACTATTGCAGTATAAATGCATTTATAATAATTATCTGAAATTCTTATCTGCTCTTCAGATCAGTATGGTACAAAATGCTATGCCAATGAAGATCCTATTCAACATCCTATTATAATGTCTTTTATTTCTAACACATTCCTAGTATTGCTCAGAAACTATTTTCATTGTAATAAATAATTGTTCATTAATTCAGAGCAATTAACAACTTTAAGAAATGTTAATATTTTCATGTACTGTCTGTGTCTTCTGCTAGAAGACTCACAGTGCCCTAGGCTCATTTCATAGGCCCTGTTTGGACTTCCTATGAACAGTCACCAGCCAAAATTTAATTATCTTATTACTTTTAGTATTTTACAAATACATTGCAGTTTTCCCTTAAAATATACTGTTTTGATGAACTATCTTGTGGATAAATTCATCCAAGGATAGTGAAGTAAAATGAGTGGTTTCAACGCATGGTAGCTAGTTTTAAAAAAAAATTAATTTTTAGGACAATTATTTTTAAACATTCTCACAGATTTAAAGTACATTGAATTTATCAACTCGTGCTTTCTTGAGTTCACCTATGACACTGAATCCAAAAAATAGTCATGCTGGATTTCTTGCTGAGTGTGCTTATTTTAGGGCAGTTGCTACAATCCAAAATTAGTACTTTATTTAGCATCAGCACTTTCTTGAAAACAAATACAAAGTTGATGGTTATTTTTAAGAATTTGCTGCATCACACATTTAGAAAATACAAATAACGCCAGCAAACATGAAGGAGATGTACCTTATAGAGTGTCACAGGAAACAGAAATCTGATAGAACAAAGAGATCTTCCTATCACCAATAACTAGAAAATGGACCTGCTATTGTTTATTTAAAACATAGGGAAAACTCTGCTTCCTGTCACTATACATGCATTTTGCTCCATATACAACATGACCCTTGACTTATAATAGACATTAGAGAACTTCTTGGCTTTCATTCAGTTTAGCCATTACAGACTGAATCTGCAGAAGGTTCAGCCAACATCCACTCTACTTTAAAAGGATTTGACACATCATCAGAAAAAAGAAAACGTGAGTTTCCTTGAATTCTAGGGGGAAAGCACTTGAATGGCAAAAAAGAAAGAGAATAGAAACATTGTTAGGTCAGACAGTACTCTGTGGACAGTCCTCCTCTGTGTTGCTGAGGTGGCACAAAGCAAAACTCACAGCTATACAAGTACTGTATCAGCACTACCGTATTTCTTAGGCCTTTTGAAGGCTGAAACCCGCAGTCCTCAGAAGTCTGGAGCCAAATGGCAAACTGCAGAGTACGGCCCCCATAAAGGAAAAAACTGTACAATTCCCGTAAGGTTAAAAAGAAACTAAAAAAATAAAGACTGGTGTTTAATAAAGCAGCAATAATCCATGGCTAATTAAGCACAAGGCTCATGATCTGCCATGTTTTAATGTAAATTGGAGGAATGATACTACTTACTGGATGATGCTCATTTTTCTGCATAATCTATGGCAGCTGTGTATTCAATGCAAACGGGGCAGATCAGCAAGTAGGTGGTGTTTCTAAAAGGTGTTAACAGGAACTAGAGTTTTTCACATGTTGTTGACAGAAGAAAAAAATTTTGTAATTTGTTATAATTTATTCTAAATTTTCTTTCTAAATCCCTCCAGTTAGCCATTTTGGTCATGGAGGGCTTTTATGTTTTCCATCTCTTGGGAAGCATCATTTTTCCCATTTAAACTTGAAGTACATCCTCCTAGCATAATGATACTAAGTACAGGAGCTAAAAAGGACTCCTGAATCATCAAACACACAATAAAGCAGGAGCCGACAAATTCAGTGTATCCTGACATGGGAGGAAGATCTCAAAAATAATTGCTGTGAAATTAATTTCATTTTTTTCTTATTTTTAAACAAAGTGCCATGTTAAAAATAATTGATTTTTTTCTCTTTGCTAGCCCAAGGGAAATTTGTTTTGCTACTCTAGTGTATGGTTGTTCTAATAGCCTGGTTCTTCAAATTTCCAATCCCACTGCCAATTATACGGATCTACTTCTCTGCACACTTTCTACAAAACTTTTTACCTTCTTCTTCCACTATGCCTTCTGTCTACTCATGATTCCCTCTCTTCTAGCCTCTCTTGAAGCATCCTTGACAAACTTCCTAATTCCTTGCCAGTATTGGCTATGTCCATTATCTCGTTTTCACTTCCAAGGAGGTGTCTTGTTCTCCCGTTCCTTCCGACCCCATTTTCTCCTCTTCATTCCTATTCCTCAGCTCTATTTCTTTTCCAGCTGCCAGTTCCTTAATACTGTCCTTGTAGGATTACAGTTCTATGAATTTGCTTCACTGACCTTCATATGCAGTTTTGCAATTGTGTAAGCATTAAAATTCTGTAATTATATTAAGCTTTTAATTTCATCTTGCTTGTCCTTTTTTGCAGGTTTCCCAGAAGTTCCTCAAGCACCTCCCTAGCAACTACTAACCTTGAAGCTTTTCTAGCATTTCCAAATTAGTTACATGCCCATCCATACCCCTTACTGTCATGTTAATGACATACTGAACTCTGAAGGAATAGGATGGTATTCTATGGTTACCTTCTGCCATGATGTAATACTACAAAATCAGTCATTTATTGCATCTGTTTTGTGACAGATGCATGTTTGTGTAACTTGCCAGTTTGTATAGCAATATCTTACCTCTAAGCCAACAACTATTGAACTCCTCTAAAAAAAAGGACTCTTCCTTTAGCAAAAGACCTTGGTTCAAACATAGCATGCTAGAATGCAGACCCCTTTGTTGCATAAGCAAAACATACTAATGAAAAAGCCTAGAGGCTGGCTTTACTACAGATGCAAAGTTTTTTGGCTGCCTGGATTTTATTTACTTTCAAATGTTGAGACCTTCTTTAAACTCATTATTAAATAAGACCTCCCCAGACTGCCAAAGCTTAGGGATATTTTTGTTTATTTGGTTTGCGTTTTAATAACTTTGACATTCTTCTAAGGAATTCTTAGGCTTAAATTGCCTACTTGTACTCTTAAATATTTATTACAGGTTAGGAAAGGCTTTGGTTTGCCTTATAATTTTAATAAAAACTAGATTAATATATTCTTGTCTGACTTTCATTTCTGAAAAAAATACAAATGGATGAATTACATATATTAGTTAACTAAAAACTAGTATAACTTAGTAAATAAATCATTGTGTTCTAAAAATAGAGATTAGGAAAACTGACATATGAAAGTGAAAATATATGTATATAAAGGTAACTTAATGAGTGTCTTACAGTAACTACCCCAGATATTTGCTTGTACAAAATTTACACTTCAGCAGTGCAGGTCCCTTATCTCCATTCTTAAAAAATCATCAGAGAAAAGTTTCATGAGTGGATCAGGGTGGATTTTTTTCCCCTCTAGCTTGCTGGACCAAATAAGATGAGCATGTTGGCTTCCTTTAACTGCACACATGTGGTGCACTGCTTATCTACTTCCATACTTATTAACATATTTGAGCAGATACATCTGAGTGTATGTTTAAAGAACACAAGTGTGTTTAAGTTATGTTGAGGCAATGATGAACAACCTATTTCTCACCGTGTTATCTGGGTAGGCAATCTTAAAGCCATTTTACACCTGTAATCTTCTCTTTCATGTCTATATGCTTAAGTTTAAGCATGTTAGTGTCATAAAAAACAAAAGCTAAATAATTGTATCAGTGGATAAGCCTGTTCTTTCCCTAATTCCACTTCAGGAATTCTGACCCTGTTTTTGCTGATATCTATTAAATTCTAGAGGCTTTTTAGACCAGATGACTTCCACAGCTTCATCTTGTTCACCAGCAGCACATGATCTCTTTGGACCATAGTGCCATCTAGCTTCTCTTTTCCTGACCTCAGTAATTCTGTGTGCTGAACACAATTGTGTGATGTAACAAAAGGAGGTCCAGGGAGCTATTGTTAATATAATTGTCAAGCTAGTCTTGACTATTTATCTAAACATACAGCTGAATAAGGGGGAAAAAACTACTCACCGAGCCTCTCCATAAACTCCTCTTTGATCATCCATTCAAAAA
Organism: Gymnogyps californianus; assembly: GCF_018139145.2. Lineage (NCBI taxonomy): Eukaryota > Metazoa > Chordata > Aves > Accipitriformes > Cathartidae > Gymnogyps > Gymnogyps californianus. The sequence continues at coordinate 14,886,511 of NC_059478.1, read as the reverse complement.
TGGGAGACTAAAGTATGTATTTTCCTTTGGAACAGGTCTTATTGCTTACCTCCAGAATGGAAAATCAAGATCGATACCAATGCTCTAGGCAAGCTATCTGTGCCTTTGCAAAAGCTCTGGCACCATACCAATACTAATACACACTTCACAGGACATCAAGGGCAACATGGCTAAATCCTCTCACATTGCTGAAAGCATTTGTCTCTTAAAGAAAAATCCCTACTCTCAAAGGAGCAACATTTGACAAGACTTGGAAGATGCCCTGAGGTGCCAAGAAAGGAAAAATGCTAGAGAAAGATATTTGTCATTCACATGGTAGTGGTGGGGGTTGTGTTTCTTCCTTTAGTAACAAAGACTTTTTTATGAGAATAGCAGAGCAGACATTAAATGGTCCACCATAACTCCTTGTAACAGGCTGTGTGAAATTGGAACCATTTTTGGGTAATGGATTTCCTTGTATACGCCTGGAATCTGAGACCCACTCAAAGATGCCTGGGTTTCATTTGCTTTTGCAATATATGCAGGACCTACCTATATGCAAGCATACAACAAATCCAGTCCCCTTAACAAAGGTGTAGCCTCATAACAAAGGCTGCAGTAGAAGAGCAGATAAAATCTCTTCCACATCTGGGTCTGGCTCATGTCCTTGGCAGCTTCTGGTGAGCCAGGACTATACAAGATCCAATCTAGTTTTCTTAATCTTTCTTTCTAATTCACTGATGTGCTCTTTACTGCTAGGAGGGATATTTACTGCTGTGTCTCATAAGCATGCTTCGCTTCCATCAACTGGCATCATTACATGAACTTCTCGCTGTTAATGCCCAGTAGTAAAACAGTCAAGTCTTCAAACTCTCACTTCAGACTCAATAGCAAGATAAAGATTTTCCATGAAATTCTACTAATCAACCAAACTTCTTAAATGATTAGGGTATAATAAGGCCTTAATCCCTAAATAAGTAACAAACTAATTGAGATTCCACTGCCCTTATTCCTTTTCACATAAACCACTTTAAGTCTGTGAAGATACGAGGATAAATGTGCTACTGAGTGTGTAAAGGTAGCATATATGTGCAGCTGTTAGAGGGATGCAGTAGTTGTGACCTTTTGCAACTGGCTTGTATGAGGGAGAATAACTCAGTCAGATCCCTGGCTGGCCATTGTAAAAGAGTAGGCTGCAGGCTAGCAGCCTTCTTGTTCCTAAAGAGCATACAGACATCGCTATCCTCACTGCTGACAGCATCCACTAGCACCAGACACCCTTGCTTAACATCTACAGACAACCTTGTGATCACTGAATTTTTTAATGGACATTCTTGGCAATAGTTTGTTCATAGACTATCTGAATAAAAGTATTTACATAATAGGTACTTATGCCAACCTAGTAATGGCTTGCACATGAACAGCTTTGTACACTCGTGCTTGAAACCAAATATTGATGTCAAAATATTACAAAAAATATATTACAACTCACCAACTTTGTTCTCAAAATCAATTAATAAAAAGCAGTGTTTCAATATAGTACTGTGTAAGTGATGAGAATAGGAAACAAAACAACACTGCACTATTTCTACAGGTATCTCATTTAAAGATAAAAACTTGTATGTGCCATTCTATCCTGATTATGGTGATCATAATTATTTTCAAATTACAGATAAGATTAACATATAATCAGCTATTTTATTCATTAGGTTAACATAATATTTACAGTGTTAGATGTTACTAGATGAGATAATGGTTACCAGACCCTTAGTTTTACATGTAGTGGGTTTTTATTTTGAACTGTTTGCTCCCCGAGTTGCATTCACACAGATTCCTCAATATGGTTTCCCTAGAACATTTTTACATTTGGGAAGAGAATTGTTTTATACATGTGTATACTTATGAGACAATATTTTTTTTTTTAGAATTAAATGAACAATTGTCTCCCAAAGCTAAAAGAAAATAGACCAATGATGGTAATAAAATCTGAAGAAGATACCAGATAATGAATTAAAATTTATTCTCAGAGTTCTGCCCTTACATTCTACAGAAATCAGATCACTCTCTGAAAGCACATATTTTATTCTCTGAGAAGTCACCCTCAACCTGCCACCCACAATCTGCAGTTTCATAAACATGTGTCTCCCAGGAGTCCTGGCTCTGGTTCCCGGATCAGCTTCTGGGCATTAGAGGTCACCAGCCTGTGCCATGACAGAGACCTTGGGAGGTACAGCCAGAACGCCCGGGGCACCATGTGTTGTACTGCAAAAGGGTACGGGCTTATCTACCACACTGACACATGCTGCCAAACAAGCTTTCACATGATTTCTTTGATCTCTGAGTAATAACTGCATTTTTTTATATTCTTAAATTCCTAAACCCAGCCGAAGGGATGTTTGGCAAGGGATTAGAAGTTCTGACAAGTTTTGTTTATCTCAAATGAAGTAAAGCCATCGTTCAAAAGCCTACATATTTGTTGATTATATACACATATATGTACATATATAATTTTCCTTGAATGTTAATAAAAGGCTATATATTTTTTAATATATACACATATATGTACATCTAAGTATATAATTTTCCTTGAATGTTAATAACTAAGAAACAAAATACATTTCCCCTCAAAAATCTCAAAACGTATGCATGTTTGGGCTGAGACCAAGCATGGGACACTACCATCTCAAAGACACATTTTTTAGCATAGTATGACTACATTGCAGAAGGGACTATAATTATAATCTTGACATTACCATAACGACCGTGGTTGCTATCAGGTGACAAGTATAATATAGATAATCAGTAGACAGTACAATAGCAATATTTAATGATGCATGAGATAGAAGAAAATTAATTCGTACCTTTAATTCAGCTCAGAGCCATCATTTGTTATATTTGTGTTTGACTTTCCTAATCCTGTTAGCATGTACATAACAGTTACAATAAACAGCAAAGAGCCAAGCAAGATATCTACTGCGGAATCCAGAGAGCTTACGTTTACTCATCACATACAATGAATAATTTTTTTGTTCCTACTTATCTCTTTTTGTTAACATGATAGATAGTTCTACTGTCTTGTTTTAATACCATACAAAAAAAGCTGATAGCCACAGCAAAAGCTATGAAAAGTGCCTTTGCCTTGAAATCAAACAGAAGCAGTAGTGAGGCTGTTCTTTTTTTTTCTCATGTTACAGTCTACCAATCCTCACTCAATCAGCCTGAGAGAAATAATGCCACAAATAAAAAAAAATATAATCTAGAGTAAAGGACGATGCTCTGTTGAATGAAAGAAGGACAATCATGCTCACTGGAGGAGTTAACATGGCTGCACATTTCAAATCCTGCAAGATTTTACCATTACCTTTATAAAAAAGGATTAATTGAAAGAGATTTTTTTATGGAAAAGGACATTCCTGCAATGAAGCTATTCCAATATGTGTAGATAGCAACGCGTGAAATGCAACAGAAGACAAAGGAGTAATACTCAAATGTAGATATGAAGAAGTACTACTCACATATCTTCACAATATTTCTGGTTATTACCTCTGTTCAAACCTTGCTGCTCCTGTCTCCACAGCTACAACACTGCTACAGCCATTTCACTGAGCCTTAGAATGAAAGGTGCAAAGTTTATAAAGAATCACAGAAACTGTGTTTCATGAAATGACATCAAAGTCAGTGTCAGAGGCTCTCGAGTGAGAAGAAAGTGGCTATCCCAGCACTGTGGTACACTGAGGCAAGGCAGACAAAGAGGGCAGAAGAAAACAAAAAGGACATTTCACTGTGACACGTCAGTGGAATAAACATGAAGGAAAGTTTGTGTAATGCTTTGCTAAACTCTGACAATTGTTCGATTCAACTTTGTCTCTCAAGCTCTCTCTTTCATAGTTTTCTTCTGTTGCTAATGCTCACTTTGTTGCTTTCAGACTGACATTGCACCTCCATCACATCATCAGCTTCAGAACAGACCGGGATGGATGCAGCTCTTGCCTGAAGCTTATCTGCAGTTTTAATTCTGCCCTGAGACTGTCACAGGACAGGTGAAGACTCCAGACTGCCTGAAGACATCTATTAAGAAATTTCCATCTGAGATGGCAGATTCATGAAGCTATGAATAAAATAACAAGATATCAAAGATATCTCTTCCAGGTATGGTAGTTCCTGCTGTTTCTCCCCCCTGAGCTGCACTTCTACTTTCCTCACTTAGCTGGTCTCTGAACTCTCAGGAAGAGAAGGAACAGAAAGGCCAAGTCCTGCTGCAGTAATCAAAATGTGGCCTTACTGAGAAGCCCAAGCTGCACAGCTATTTTTCCCAAATATTAATACCTTCTCTAATGGCAATATCACAGGCAAAGATGACCACTGTGTCCATTCAGAAAACAGCAAATGTGACAACCACCTACGGTATAGCCCTATGATGGCATTTTTCACGAGCAGCTGTTTCACTTTGTAGGGCTGCTCCTGAACGCAAGGCATCTTTGGTCTTAAGTGAAGCTTTTCAATAATAGCAGCTCCATCTTTGTTCCTTGTACCTTGGTCCTTGAATCACAGGAGCTGGTTCTGTCCAGTGAGAATGAGAATTAATCCTTCTTCCTTTGTGTTTCTTTAATAATTAATAATAAATATGGTTTTCATCCGCTGTCAATTCTAGAGCAGCAGGAAAACTTTTGAAGCAGAGGACAATCTCACAGAAGTACAGAAAAAAAAGGCATTTAAAGAATGCTGAAAAAGAGGCACATTTTTGTTATTCATTATTTCAACCCATTGTCCCATAAAGACAGAGTTCAGCATCGTTGAAGCCTATGGTGCTACATAGCTCCCTTGTTTGGCTTGAGCTGCTCCTCCAACAGGCAGTTTGCTTTTCTTCCGCACAACTCTTAAAAGCTTGGCTCTATACTTATGATAAGCTTGGTTGGGGTTGCAGGTTAGATATCCTGTAGTTTGCCCTAAACACCAAACAGCTAACCTTCCTGGAGTGGTTATTATGTTTCTTCAGAAACCCAAAGCTTCAGGTCAGAAAGCAGCCACCAGTGGTTTTTCCTCAGGATTATTTTGTTTCCAGTTCTTTAGTTTCATGAATACCTGCCTGGACTCAGTGTAGGGCAGACTGCACAGTAAGCCTTGCCATATTGAACTCATCAATAATAAAAAACCAAGGTGGCCCACACTCTTAAAGCAGAGCTATTTTCCTTTAAGGTCATGTTTTGCAAGCCAGAAGAGATCATTATCACCTTGTATGGTAACAGATTGGTTTGAATACTTGCATAAGGGTGTGTATTCTGTAATGAGGTCACTTTTGGTAAGTTAATTATAATGAGCTCTTCAGCTACAAAGTTTTTTTCTCCAGCCTTCAAACTATTTGTGACTTTTTTCTATATTACCCCTGTTTTTTACAAAGCCTTAATGAAATGCAAGTATCTGTAAATATAGACACAACATTTGTCCACTACTCTGCACAGGAAAAAACCCACCTTCAAAACCTACTCAGTCTTAAGTAGGAATTTAAGTATGTGGGATTTGTCCCTCAGTTCTTTAGTCTTAGTTTACAATTGTCTCCCAAAACTTACACGGCTCATGGAGTCATGCCCTGATCAGTAGGATCAAGTACTTTTCCCTTAGTGAAGGAAATTACAGAAAATACTGAAGAAAGGGAAAAAGAAGGAAAGAAAATAGACTATTACCCTGGTAAAATGATGACAGTGCATGGGAAGGATTGACATAAAAGAGCGAAAAAATGTAGCTTTCTTAGAAGTTAAACAGTCACGAGAAAAGCTATTTTCGCTGCCATTTGGGAAAGGGACTTCTGAATTTAAAGAATACTGCAATAATCTAGTTATGTGATTTAAGATGAAATAGAAAGCTAAAGTATATGTTGTCACTTTTTTCTTTAATGAAATGCTACACTTAAATGTCTTCATTTGAAAATAATCTGTATGTGGGTTTTTTTAAAAATAGCATCAATTTGGTAGTTAGAAAAAAAAAAGGTTCATAGTGTGCTTATGGCTGACTGAATCTGGAGGTTAGCTAAGATGTTATCCCTGCTTATAAGTCCAGTAATGCTGTTGAATGCAGTCTCCATAAGAACACCGATGCAATTCATACCTTTAGTCTTTTTTGATTCCAGAGGTTAAAGAAAATTTGCTGGTGTATGGAATGCTTTGTTAAAAGAAGAAATTGAGAATACAATTGCATGTTTTTATTTATTAAGAAAAGCATAGAATTCTGTTTCCTCACATATATAAAGAATCAAATAATTTGAGATGGTTTATTTCAACATAATCCCAGGCCTCTCTCGGCTTTCAGACTTTTCTGTGTTGTTTGTCAGGATCACGCTGTTAGTGCCCCTGTCCTGCTATCTTTATCTCCTCTTGTTGTATTTTCCCAGCTTCACTTTGCTGCCTGTACTTTTTTACGCACCTTTGTTTAGGGCAATGATTGTCCAGTTTTGGTGGAGGCTCATATTATTGTAGCTACCTGATTCCACAAAGCAGCTCAATGGCTTTTTACAACTATCTTAAATTAAGGGTAACTTCAAAAGATGTAATCCAAACTATAACTTCATGAACACCCTCTGCAAGCAATTTTCACAAAAACCCCATGTATTTCTGCATGAGCAAACCACAAACTACATGGCAGATTTACTTAGGCCATAATACACCAAATGGCTGTTTTCAAGCCACATCAGTACAACTGGCCACAATTCATCCAGCCTATTACTAACTCCTAGCTGCTCTTGTTTCCAGAAGCCCTGAGAAAATAGCAAAGGAGTAGGCACCTATCGCACATGAACAACGTGGCTGATCTGCACTACTGTATAATTAATCCAATGCTTTAATGAGATCACACCCCTCATCTAATATATGTGAAGCCAGCTCACCAGCCATTCTAGGAAGGGCAGCTTTAGGCCGTGCTCAGACAACTTGCTTGGCACAACACCAGAGCAAAGGAGCAATTCAATTCAAGCAAACCTCGCTTGAATTGCTGACAGGATTTCCCACCATCTTCATTTACACCTCTTGAAAGATTGTTTGGTTGAGACATTTTAATGGACAATTGGCAACATAACCCTTGCATCTGTAAATTAGTTGTTTGAGCATGACAAAAACTCATATTGAAGAAAAGTCACCATTAAACTAGCAGTGGACACATTTGAATCAGCTGTAAAAGTAAAGCATGGATGCCAAAACCTGAAAGTCAGATCGATTTTCTCAACCAAGAAGCAGTACCACAGAGCCAGGAGAAGTTGAGCTAAGCCAAGCTTCCATTGCAATTTACCATGGAGTATTTACAATGTGGAAATACAAAGAATATGGCTGTAGAACAAGGCATACAGGACTTTTCTGAGCAGTAATTTCTCAGAGAAACTGATCTTAAGTTGAGACAATTACTCTTTCTTAATTACTTTAAATTAAAATTCTTTTCTGCGTAATGCTATTTAGGTCACCTGAGTATATTAAAACAGTCAAGGATTTACAGTCAGATGTAATTACATCAAACTTTCCGAGGGATTTCCAGCTGTTCTCTGGAATTAATGCATAGCATAAGGATAGCTGACTGAAGTTTTGTACGTGATAGCATTATTTATACATGTTTGCATTTAAAATGTAGTCTATATAAAATACAGGCATTTCAGATTTAACGTGCATGCTGTTTTACAAGGGAAGAAGTCCAGAAGTTCCAGTTATCTGATGTTCGGACATTGAATTCTGAAACAGGTTATTGCTTTAATTCCAGACTAACATGTTCCATAGCCAAAAACGGGGGGGGGAGCGTTGTCAATTTTTTTATTTTAAGGTTTGTTCTTTTGCCTATGGGCCCAGTATTGAGCTTTACCAAGTGTCTTCAGTTCCTTTAGCCATGGTGGGAAGTGGCGATGTGCATCCTTTTCTGGGTTCCAGCCTAAGGATTACTTTATAGTAGAACAGGGTCTTACCTCAGGGTGGCCCCTAGTTTAGCTTTATTTTGGCAGTGATCCAGAATATTTTCCAGAATTGGTATAAGTGTGGTTGGAACAGTTTTTCTTCTCCATTTGCTGCACAAAGCTAGCAAAAGCACAGTCGCTGTGATTAGGATGAGAGATTACAACAAGGATACAGTGGCTCCTCCACTCTCCAAGATATGTACACAGTGTTGATAAAAACAAATCTTGCATATCTTGTATGTTCATGTTTCCTTGCTAGCCCTCCCCATCTTTCTGATGCTGTCACTCAGTGGCACACTGTCTCTCACACCGTCTCCAAGATGGAGGAAGAAGCTCTCTAAGCCTCAGACTCTAGGAAACTTCTCTTACTTTTCCACAAGTCCTTGCAAGTGGCTAAAGCTGTTTTCAAGACGTTGATACATTTTCAAGATGTCAAGATAATTTTTTTTTCTTTTCCTTTTGAGGCCTTGATTCCTTGTCTTTGTCAAATCCTGACCTCAAGAAGAATCTTTTCTGTGATGATGGCAAATTTTTTTATTTAGAAAAATAAAATATTGGTATGAGGATTTTAGATACATCTTTGTATCACAGATGCCTAACAGGTCTTAGACTTAGGAAAAAATGAAATTCTTCCCTTCCTCTTAAAGCAATTTCTGTTGAAACTCAAAATGCATCAGGTAAGGCAAGCAAAGTGTGGAGCATCACAAAATATGGCCATAGGGCCTTTTATTTTATACCCATTGTGCTTGCCTCTTCCTTGTTATTGTCCCATCATTCAAATATCCTCATGAAAGCTGCCAAGCTCATATTAATAACCTATCATCCAATGCAACAAACTCTTGTTGTGAAGAAATTTCCTATGTTTCTATGTGTCCATTCTTCTTCTCAAGATAGCACAGTTTAGGTGATACTGCTCGTGGATGCCCATGGATTCAGAAAACAACTACCTTCTTCCAGTCTTTTGTGCCAAAAGGCAAACAGAGCGCTAAGTATCATCACCATGAGAACAACAGCAACTGTGTTGGAAAAGAGGAAGGAGGTGCTCAAGCAACACAGGAGGAAACACAAGGATTTTAAGTCCATTCCTGGGAGGAATGAGGCTGCAGCTCTCACCACCATAGTTTGTTTCCCTCGCCACCCTCAGTGTGAGGAGCTGTCGCCTTTCCAAATGCCACACAGAATCTGTCATTTTATATTTAGCCGAGGCTGTGAAATCACACTTCAGCAATAACATATTTAATAGAACCACAATAAACTGGTAACTGAACAGGTGACAAGGTTAGATGGACAACGCTGGTCTCCATATTGCATTGTATTTTATCAAGTGCATTACCATAGGCAAAGGCGTTTGTCAAAACAGGCCTTACATAAAGAGCTTTCAAAACAGAATATCCAAACCAGATCACCACAATGGTGTACGTGTTTTTCTTTTTAACAGTTTCCACAGACAGCATCATCCAGAAGTTTGCCGGGGGAAGCTGAAGGAGGGTCCCAGCTGAAACCAGGACAGAGGGTCTTGCATGGAGCACAGAGATTAGGTAATCTGGGGGGAAGGAAGCAGTTCCTGGTGGATTTGTGTGTGTGTGTGTGTGTGTGTGTGTGTGTGTATTTGTTTGTGTGTGTGTGTACGTGTGTGGATTTGTGTGTGTGTGCGTTCGCGTAATGAGACACTTGCCAGTTCTTCACAAGTGAACCTTGTGTTCAGGGAGCTCACTTCAAAGAATTACTTCAAGTGCTGAAAGAATTACATAGATTTTATAAAAACAAACTCGCAGTAAGTCTCAAAAAGAGCTGTCTAGGTGCCTGTCTCATATTGAAATCTTTAAAGCATAACAGTTACGTATGTTGCCATATTTACCAGTTATCCCAGATTTCTAAATCCACCGCTTTTGGCCGGCTGGCGGCGGGCAGCTGCCGTGATCTGGAGCGGAGCTGAGGGGGCGGCGAGGGCCGCGCTGCGGGCGGGCGGGCAGGAGACCCCTACCCCAGGGCCCGTCCCGGTGCCCCGGAAAAGCAGCCGGAGCCTCGAACTGCCTGTCAGTGCGGTGAAAGGGGGAGCGGGGAAGAAGTGCGTGGGGTCAGAAAGGAGCAACAGGAGAATGTCTGAAGGAAGGAGCGCTACTGGGGAGGGGGCCGGGCCTCGCGAGGGGGCGCAGCGGGCGGGCGGCTCGGCTCGGCTCCCCGACGTGAGGTGACCGCCGGCGGGAGGGGCGGGGAGCAGCCTGAGGGGACGCGGCTGTTCCCGCCCGCCCGCCCGGCGCGGGACGGGCCCGCGGGCGCCGCCAGGCGGCGGGGCGGGGGACCGCGGGCTGCCCGGGGGCCCTCGCCCTCCCCCGCGGCCCGTCAGCGCGGCGCGGCGGCGGCGCTGCCCGCCGTCCCCCGGCGCCGCGGCAGCTGCGGGCAGGGCGGGGCGGTGGCGGGGCCGGCGGCAGCGGCGGGACGCGGGGCGGCGGCGGGGCCCTCGCCGCGGGGCAGGACGGAGCGGGCCGCCCGGCGGAACTCCTCGCTGCGCCACGTGTAGAGCAGGGGGTTGAGGGCCGAGAGGGAGCAGAGCAGCAGCCAGCTGGCGGCCTGCAGCGCCGGCGGCGCCGGCCGCAGGAAGAAGCCCAGGAGGCTCACCCACACCAGGGGCTGGGTGCCCAGGAGGAAGACGCAGCAAAGCAGCAGGACGGAGACGCTGCTGAGGCGGCGCTGTGCGCGGCGGGGCGGCGGCGGGGCGGCGGGGAAGGGCAGCTGGTGAAGGAGGTGGAAGTTGAGGACGCTGACCCGCTTGGCGCTGCCCCGCACCCGCCGCACGATGCCGAGGTAGCAGTGGAGCAGCAGCGCGGTCTGGCCCAGCACGGCCAGGGCGAGGAGCAGAGCGGTGTAGCGAGAGCTGCCGTCCGTCTGCCGCGGGGGCGGCTGCTGGGCAGAGCCCGGAGTCCAGAGCCCGGGCAGCAGCGGGACCAGGAGCAGGGCGAGGGCCCAGGAGAGCCCGATCATGCAGCCCGTGTGCCTCCGCTGGTAGAGGGCCTGGTACACGCTGGGCAGCTTGGTGATGAGCACGTACCTGTTGAAGGCCACCAGCAGGTGAGAGGCCAGGGAGACGGTGAGGCCGAGGCCGAGGAGCCCCCCTCGGAGCAGCCGATACTCTGCCGAGCGAAGGGAGGAGGAGTTGGGAGGCAGCAGCCCCAGCACAGCCTCCTGGGGCATCCACAGGGCGCACACACTGAGGTCTGCTGCACAGCCGTTCACAATGAAGGCATTGCTGGTTGTCTGCAGCTTCTTGAAGGAGAAGACTAAATAGATGACCATCACATTGGATAAAGTCCCTGAGATAGCTAAGACTGCATAGAGCAGTGACAGGAAGATGCGGGTCCCGGAGGAGTCCTCCCAGAGCAGCAGCAGAGGTGAGCTAGCACTCCAGGAAGAGGCGTTGGGCATCTCGCTGAATGCAGCTCAGTTTTGACTTCTCCCTGTAAATCCCATCCTTGTCTGGGTCAGAAGATCCTGCTGCAGGAGTCCCCCACCAAGCACGAGAGCATGTGCAGCTGAGGGACTCTTAAGGCAGGTTTCAGTCATACAAGCTGCAAGGTCCAGAAAACGCAGTTCGCAGTAACGATCCAGAGAACAGCGGTGTCCAAGGCAGGTAGGTAGCAAGAGATCCCACAGATTGTAGCTAGCGAAGGTGGGTCCATAGGGAGCAGATGGCTGTTAGCAGACCAGAGCACGACTGAGGATTCTGTAGCTGTGAAAATGCCAAAAGCAGCAGCACCTTGCAATCAGCAGCAGAAACGGCAGCAACTGATACAAAGCTTTGCAGTTTCTCCTGTGCCACAGTACGTACACTGTATATCATTCCAGGAAGATTCAGCCCTTCCACTCTTCATGAATTATTCAGCAGATTTTCAACTTGTTAAATCAAGAAGAAAAAAAACCCCAAACCCTATCATGCTCCAGAAATGCTGCAACTACACAGTCTGACTCTTTTCTCTTTGCCTTACCAGTTTCCTGGTTCTAACCCATTTACACTACTTTCATTTGCAGCAAGCTTTCAAACCAGTATCAGTCACTTCTGTCTGAAATACAATCCATTTACTGTACAAACTCGTCTGCTAGATACTCAAACTGATTTTTTCTGATCTTATTTTTGATAAGAGAAAGCACACTATGCTTCCGCAAGCTTAAAGTTAATTTTAGAACTGGTCTATAATAATATACTTTCCAAATTAAATCTTTCAAACACAATAGATACACAGATCCCTGGTAAGACAGTAGTTATTTGAGGAAGCTGATCCTCAATCTAAATATTCTACATTTCTTCATAAAACTCAGCCTGTCTCAGCCTGCAGGAAATCCTGCATTGCCAGCCTGCCAGAGGTGAACGCTGCTGTCCGTAAGTACACAGATAAAACAGAATCAGCGTAGCGTTTGAAACAGTCTCACACCAAAATTAATTCAGAGCACAAGTTCCCACAGAGGTGAATGACAGGTTCTTAGGTGGACTAAAAGCTGGTTGAAGAGTACGGCTTAACAGTCCCTTCCCAAATGGAGAAGAGTTAGTAGTGCAATTCTCCCAGCAACTCCACAGTGCTTTACTCAAACAGGGACAAAATGTTAACTGTCCTTACCCTGGACAAGATTTAAGAAGAAACTGAGTAAAAGAACTTACATTTCCTCTCAAAAGCTTTCCAGAAAAGAAATGCTGATTAATTTTGTGGTGAGTTTAGGAGAAAAGCTGCTTTTACAGGTGGGTTATAAGTGGGCTACAGAAGTAAGCAATCTCAGCTCCTAAGATATGGTCTGTATATTGACCAAAGATATCTTTATAAGGTGTTTTTAGATATTGTTAAACTCACGATGCTAACAAATGACAATACCAAAATAATATATTAGGAGATAATTATAGCTACAATATACATTCTTTATGATAATGAAGTTAATTTGCATGGGTTAACGGATTATTTTGTTGCAACATAGCACATCTTTGACAGACAGACTCATGTTTGCAATTGACAGGACTATTGATCCAAATGTGGATTTGTTACAAACATGAGTATCTGTTCTTTTTTAATTAATTAGATTGCTCATGTGCTTAAGGTTAAAGACATACCTGAGTGATTTACTTGATCAGGCCCTTAATTACCATATTTTTTGCCTGCTGCACTTTACAGTGTAGATCTAATCAAGTGTCAAACCTTTTGAGGCCTTTCATTGTTTAGCTGTCAGTAGAGAACAGTTATTATAGAAACTAAAATCCTCCTCTTTCTGCAGTACTGTAATTGAAAAATATTCTCTAAATCTGTAACAAGAAATATCTCCCTAACCAAAAAGTTTCATAAAGCATACTTTAAAGAGATGATTAAGTTTCATAAGGTATTAGCCACAGAATCATAGGTCCAGTAGAGACCTCTAGATGTATTTAATCCAGCCTTACATGTTTATCAAACCTCTTTTTAAAGATCTCATGTGCTACAGCTTGTTGTCCCAGAACAAGAAGATATATTTATATATGAAGTAACAGAAATGGTAAAGTTCAAGGATAAGTGAACAGAGGATATGAAACAAATTTCAGGGTATTTCTTAAAAGCTACAAGGTTCTCAAGAGCTCCCTGACCTTTCACTGTCCCCAAATTTGTTATTGTTAAGCAGCTGATTGTTACAGAATACTGGCTGTATTTATCATTCATTTTTAAGAACAAAAAATATGTTGTACATTAGCTGGCATTTACGTATTTTGTATAATAAATCAATAGAAGTTAAGTCTAGAAAAAGGCTAAGGGAAAGGTTGATTCCTACGTACTAGAAACTTTTTAATTAGCTGTTCGTCCTTTATATTTACTCTACACATCCAAATCACCATCCATTAATTGTCTGAATGTAGTGGCAGAAGCCTTTTATTGTGTTTTTAGATTACACTGTCACTAGAACTTGGGCAACTTCTAAAGCATCCGCTCTGTTCCTGGCTTTGCCATCCCTTTAGAGTGGCTGTGTAACAGTTACATACTGTCCACATCATCTGTTGCAGTACAGACTTATCTGACAGGAATATTAAGCACCATGGATATATAATCATGCAACAACAAATCTGCTGAAAATCAGCAGCAGAGTTAAACAATGTTAGAACCATTTGTGACTAGTTTTTAATTGAAGGAAGGATAAAAAGCTAAATGGAAAGCATGATCTTTTAGGTTCTTATGGACAAAGAGCCTGCTGTTGGTGAGACTAAGAAACCTGTTGCACATGCAAAAAAGACAAGGTATATTACACCTTTAACAAGGGTCCTTGTCCAGGGAAAAAAGTTTCCTCAATTCAGACACAGCTTTTAAATTACGGTATTTTGAAATATAACCTTTACATCGTAATGTCAACATGTTGATTAAATTCTTGATGTTATACAAAGCAAATACAAGAAGGTTAGCTAAAGAGATCAGTTATAAGACATACCTATCATACCAACGTCTTTTTGCAATATCATCTTATTTATAAATACATTACATGCTTTAGAAGAAAGAAGGTGATTTTGAAGAGCTACTCTTCCATTAGAGATCTAATCATATTAGTTTACATCAAAAGATTAAGTAAGAAAAGCCAAGAAACAGGGAAGCTGGCTGATATAGACATTTTATTATCAATTAGCTGTATGTATATATATCTCTCTCTACATTTCAAAATTAAACAATATTTTATTAAAGAAAACTATTTATAACAAAGTACATGACAAAATTCTTTAAGAGGTAGAATTACCTTACCATTAATCTATAATTCATATACAGTATATTGTATATATACGCACACACATATGCTACTTCGTGTGTGTATATGTTACATATACACAGTTGTGAAAAAAGTACAGTATTGCATGTAAATTTTATTCAGTGATTTATATAGCTGCTCTCAGTATTGCTTATTAACACTTTCAGTACAACTTTCCATAGCAACTTGTGATCTGATCTTTTTAAAAAATAACGTGGCACTTTATCTTAACTTCAGTTGTAAAGCAAATGCAGGGCATTCACAGGTCTTCAGGAACAAGGACTGACAATTCAACCAAGTTTTATTTTCAAGTTTCTGTAGATATCGGAAAAACTCATAGGTAACAAATCTGTTTTGTTTTTGTCTTCCAAATTAGTGGCAAATCAAGTCCTCACAGCTGCTTACATTTTTTTGCTTACTATGCACTTGTGGAGTTCTGAAAATTTTACATGTGATCTCTAGTACTTCACTGTAACACCACTTCATTCTAAGTCTCATTCCTAATTACACCTGATTAAACTATATGTTAAAGAGCATCTTCACTACTGACAAAAATATTCTGTGATATAGGAAGTTACATTAGCTATATGTTTAACAACAGTTTTAAAATCAAAAGGTTTATGAAGTGTCCAATTGATAAGTGAAAATTTAATATACTTCCAACATTTACTTTAGTGTGCTTTGCTAATGAAACTGTACACATACTACCAAATGTAGGTTAAAAACACGTAAGTATGCAGCACTGCCAAATTCATTGTACACGCACGTTCTTACCAACTTAAGTTTGGTCTGCCTTCATTTTTGCAGTATATATTGCATAGCAAAATTTAATATTCTACATTGAAAAGAAAAAGTTAAAACATTCCTTTAAGACAAATTGAAAGAAAGCGTTAATTATACAATTGAATAATCAGACAAATTACTTTCTCTTTGCAGTGGAAGATGTAATTTACATTACATCTCAACAAATATTTTCCCTTTATTTTTCTTTCATAGTGTTTCCTTATGAAACATTAGCAGCTGAAAGTGGAAAGCAGACTATGTATCAAGTGCTTTCAGTTGATAGTGTAATAACTAGTCTCTCACTAGTTAGACTTCCACTAAGTTACCAGAAGACCAATTAGTGAGAAAGTAATTACATTAGGCTTTAAGCAATAATCATGGACCCATAAAACAAGAAAAACATCTTGTTCCTAAAAAAATTTTCATATCTTTGATAAACATGTAAAAATTCTTTAAAATACACATCTTTGTAGCAAAGTGAACACTAAATTAAAATATATTCTAATTTTTACATAATTTTTATATATATTGCTTACCAAAATATTCTCTTAATACATATTTTAACACTGTACACAAGTTAATAAATGTCTTAACGAAACTCCTTAGAAATATATTCAAGCTGTCTCAACATTAAAAATTTAAATCTGTATATAACATGGGGTAATAATTTCCATAAATTCAACATCAGTGCATCTGCAGTAGTCATTAACAAGGAATTTCTGCCTGTTAAGAAGTCTCCTCTTGGTGTTAGGGTTTTAATATGTCTTGTATTGAAGATTCCTCCTCTGAGTGAGCAGCTTCCTTCCTTAAGTTCTTCTCCTTCGTGAAGGACTTCGACTTTAAGAGCTCAACAGGTTTCACCAAAGCAGCAAGGCTTTAGTACTGAACATACTCAGACTGAAGGGACTGTGCAGAGAAAAAAACCTGATTAAAACTCACTGGGGACATTATATTTGTATATAATATGCATTTTGCACTTAAAGATAAGGAGTAGATGAAGGACAGGAAGGAGAAAAATAAACAGTTGGAGGGGGCTCTGAATGTCTGCATAGGTAAAGATCGATAAAATAGAAGAAACTCAAAAACTGGATACAGTAAAGTCAACTTTCCTGTATCTACACTTACTTTTCCAAACCAAATTTTAGAGATTCTTGAAGAAAGTGTTACAAGTCCTTTAAAACACCACCTTAAAACAATACCTTAAAAATGTGTTGCGAAAACATATGATTGCAGTTACTCTAATTGAATTGTTTCCATGTATCCTGAATGAGAATCAAAGTGCTAATGTAAAAAATACAGCATACTTTAGATGTTGATTCAGGTAATGACATAGGAAACATATATGGTATAGCTAATTATTGAGAAAAAAGCTACAGCAGCACAATTATGCACATGAATAAATTTATGTATGATTACTAAAACCAGATGAAACGGAAGCACTGCAAATGGTTCATCTGGATTAGCAAGCAGTCAGTATAAGAGGAAAGCATAACCTGGTCTACTGTATTTATTTACATTTCTGGTTCTACTGAAGTCTAAGGTTTTATAATAAAGTAATTAATCAGTTTAGACAGCACTCAAACATTTTATTACCTCCTATACAGATGTGTTCAGGAAGTCACTCTGATGAATAAAAAGTCTTATCTGAGAGCTCTTCACTGTACTAGTATGGTTATAAACAAATAGCAAATAAAAAACCCAAACCATATTTTAAAACTGCATCAATTCATCAGAATTAGAGAACTACTGGAGAACAACATGAATCCCAAGAAAGCTCAGAACCTTGGAGTCTTCTCTTCTATTTTCCCACTATCCCTAACTAGTCACTATAGAAATGCTCTTTGGCATCCATAGTGAAACCTATTAGTAGAAGTGCATAATAGAAATATAAACCTTTAGAGCTCTAACTAATATCACAAAACCACTTTTTTTCTGTAAGTCTCAGTGTATATTTCCAAAGTTGTCTTTTAAATGCATTTTCACATCTTGAAGATCTGAGACCATCTGGATATTCTTTCCTAGGTTGAAAAAGAAGTGCTGTCAGCATATCAAGATTTGAATACCACTAACTAAAAAAGGGTCTGTTTTTAGTACTGAATGGATTCAACATGAAGGCTATCATTTAATAGAAAATACTTTACCATAAAACTAAACAGATGTAACAAGTATTTTTTCATTATAGGCTCAGAATCACCATGGAATACACAATCATAGAAGCTTATTTTTCCCCACTCCATTCTCTAATAATCCTTCTGGATTATTAGCTTTGGTGAGAGCATTTATCAAGCTATTTATTACATGTGTAAGAATGAGGCAAAAGGAATAGCCCTTCATTAATGAGCACTTGAAACTTCTACTCTCTTCATGATCCTCAAAGCTTTCTCATTTTCAGACGTGTATTTTAACAATCAGAAAGATGGTTACACTTAATTAGAGCAGTATTTGAAATAGATCCTTCAAAACTGAATTCCAAGTAAAGCTGATTAACAAACATTAACAAATGCATGAAATCTAATTAAATACTCTCATGTGTTGTAGAGTAATAGATTACTTTCAGCTTGGACAGATGAAAGATGACCAGAAAGCACTGTACACTTTTGGTGATCTTGGGAACCGCTAGTGTTGGTTGACAAAGAACTATGAACAGCAGCCCTTTACTTAGCAGACAGTAGTAACCAGGAATTCCACATCATAATTTAAATAAACAAACAAGCAAACCATAAATTAAAGATTCTGAACTTTAAACTAAAATTCTTAAAATTGTTAGGAAGCCAAGTTACAAAAATATGGAAAAAAATTAATGGCAACATATAAAAAAGAACAAATATCCATGTAGCACAGATTGCTTGGAAACAAGATAGCATGTTTTGTTAATTTTCATTACAGATGGGTAGGCAGGGTTTATTTTATTTATTTTCAAATTGAGAAATACATTTTTCAGTGTTTTCCTACCCTCACCATAGCTCTACCTCACATAGCAATGATTTCTTCCTAATGTTTCAAGGCCTTTTCTGAATACAGGGAAGAATTAAATCTAAGCAGCATTTTTTCCAGATTAATTGATGTGACTTCCCATAAAGTTCCTATTACTAAAAGATGGTGATAGCCGTAACAACTGAGCTGTTGTAAAGTATACAGACTAATTTTTGACTTTGAAAAATTAAATTATAGCTGGGGAGGGTTGGTTTTGTTTGGGGTTTTTTGCTGTTGCAGTTAAGTAATTTGTGCTCTTAAATCTCTTCACGTTGTCCAAAGAGATTGACTGTAATATTTCAAAGCCTGTTATTGTGATTCTCCCCACCCCCCCCTTTTTTTTTTTAAATCTTTTGAGGAGTTTTCTGTTTTAAAATTTACATTCCTACTTCCTATTTGCAGTGACTCAAAGTATGGCCTGTGATTCTGAAAGCTTTGTTAAAACCAAAAAGTCCCAATCCACCTTTACAAGTCATATGCTGGTATTTAACACAATCTTATTTAAAATAGAGGTAAACATAGAAGGAAAAAAACAAAGAAAATTGACTGCTGAATTGCAATGATGAGAGTATAAAATCAGTTAACTGAGTAGAATTCTCAATGTGTACTCCTACAGTGGTCCCATGCAGTGTCAAGCTTGGCATTTTATACCCAAGTATCAGACATTTAAACAAAGAACTAAGAATTAGATAGCTTCGCTATAGTTAATGCTATCTAATGAAGTTCATGCTGAAGCAACTGCTTAGATCACTATTATTTTTCTCTTCAACAGGAGGCATGGAAAGCCTCCTGGAAGAGAAAAATAAGCCACAGATCCATCTAGGCACTAGAACCATATTTGCATGCATTCACCTTAAGGACCAAGTCAGCTGCGAGTTACTTTTAAGAGGGAACAACCCTATAGCATTTAGGGCTATTTGTTAGGACTCGAACATGCACTTTTTCCAGATAATTGCAAGAAGTAATTTAAGTTTTTTGAATTGTGCATCAACTCTCCCAAAACATTGTTGCAACAGGAGTGCTGCAGCAGGCAAGAATTACCGTGAATACACAAGACCCACTAAAATAAATCAGGATAATATTAAAAAAAATTCATACGCACTTGAAGTGATCCTTTGAGCCTGCTAAATTTACAGCTCAGTAAGATGCACTAGTGTTTGTCTCTCTTTTTGCAAAGGCTGTCCTATATTCATTAGTGGTAAGTTCTTATTAAGAAAAACTATTCTACAAGTATAAAGATCATGTATGTGAGTTTTAAAATACTGCTACACTTCTCCATTTTTTGAAATTTTTCCATCTCGCCAGTTTCCATGACAGCTATAGAAGCAAAAGGTGACTCATCTTAAGACTACCCAGTTACATACTCTTCAATAAAAATACATTTTAAAGAGTGATATTTGGATTTATAACTATTGTAAGAACAAAGGAAAAATCTTATTGTGGTACCTTAAATGTGATTATACTCGATAAGAATATTTCTGCAAATTGTAATTGTGAGAGATTCTGTTTAATCAAAACATCCAATTTGTAAAATTTGCAAATACAATATTTATTCTGTTTGGCTAGAATGGCAAGTTGTCTATTCTATGAAAATCAAGCTTTTCTTCTAGTTCATCAGCATACAACAGCATAAACACGATAAAAAGGAAGTGGATTATAAGCTTACACTGATGAAGGACAAAAACCATTAGGGAAAAATGCATGGCTGACAACAACAGGGAGTCAGTCATGGTTATTTTTTGTTTGTTTTAAATGGAATGTGGAACAATAGTATTAATAATTTTTTAAAAATGCTTCATTACAAAACAGAAAAAAAAAAAAAGAGTATTGAATAACTTTCTCTTCCATACTGGGGGGAGGGAGGGGAGATGGAAAGACGTACTTGCATTGCATAAAAATGAAGTTCCCAATTTCCTCACTAATGAGATTAAAGAACATTAATTAGAACTGAAAATCTACTGTCCTAACCATCTTAAAATGCTCCTGCACCACTCATGTTGATAGTTAACAAACCTAGAAAGAGAAGTAAGAGTGATAAGGTGATTTTCTAAAATTGAGTACTTAATTACAGATGGTTAGCTTGATATCTAACTCAGGTAAGTGAGATTCTGCTAATAAAAAGAAGAGGAATATAATTCATATAATTCAAGAGTTCTTTGATGAGATAAGTTAAATGAATAAACATAACCACCAGTATATGTAATAGACTTCTGTCAGGTACAGTATCTGATGTGCTCCAATTAGAAAAGAGTGCAATGTAATACAAACACTTACTGCAACAGGACTAAGGTTTGGCTGTCAAGACTTCCACATAATTTCAGCATCTAAAGCAGTGAAGTGGAAATCATTAAACAAAATTCTGTTTTTAACAGAATTCTGCTAGAACTGGTATTAAGGCTTGATGCTACTCTATATTTTGCTCATGAGCTTAAGACCACTGATGAATATCACGAAAAGCAAAATAGCTGGATGTCAGTGGTTGAAGTGGTAAGAGAGAACAATCTTCCTTGGTTGGTTAATTGGTCCCATTAAGAAGGCGGGGGTGGGGGGTGGGGGAAGGGTGATGCTTTTCCACAGAGTTCCACATTAAAAAAAACAGGGAATGCAGGACCATAGGACTAAAATACAAATCAGTATCTTGGATGGCAAGAACTTTTTTTTTTTTTCCTCCCCATGAACTCCCAATGCATTACAGTTAAAGAAGCTAACACAAGCTATGGATTTATAAGCAGGACAGCACCGAGTAGCAGCTTTCTGGACCTGAAAGATGAATGTTAGAGCGTTGCATCTACTTTGTGAAAAAGGATTTTCAAAAACCGTAAAGGATTTGAACACTTTCCAAAAGGATCTTTAAGCCAACTTAGCTTATCAAAAGACAATCAAGTTGAGATGACTAGCATGAAATATCTTCATGACAAGAAAATAAGGTAATAAAGGACTATAACAGTGACATAATAGAGATACAGCAAGTTTCAGATTAAAAGTGAAATGGTTTTAAGCATGACTGTATTCAACCAGTAGGACTAATTATCAAGAAAAATTATCTTGTCTTCAAAATAAACCACCATCAAGATGGATCTGCATTAGCCAGTAAGTCAGAGGCTCACTACCAGATAGAAAGCATTCAGAGATTAAATGATCAAATAATCTACTCTTGTCTTAAACACCGTGACATCACAGTAACTGCACTCAACTCAGTCAATTGTGCATAAAATGGGTAACAATTTAGTGCACTCCACCGTGATTGTGACAGATGCACAGGGCCATATGGTATATTTAGAAGCACATGCAACGTTCAGGACATGTTTGAAAAACATCTTTCAAGCAGGAAAGCAGTTCAACCATTATTATATTAAAACAAGATTACTTTACAGGTAAGTTGGAAACTTGTATTTTGCTACATAGACTTTGCATGGCATGATCCTTCCTAAGAAATGCTGCTTCTCACATCACAATACATAAAATCCTTTTTCTCTCACCTCACTCTTCCAGAGAAGACTGGATATAGCATCTCATTTAAAGATCTTGCTATATCTGACAGTGTATAACCTCTACTCCTCATCAGCAAATGTTATAAAGTCAAGAATTGTTCAAAGGTTACACCCTTACATCCTTCCATGCATTACTAAGTCATTAAGATAGGTAGGAAGAAGATTAAAAATGTTCTCAAACTAGGAGAAACATGCATTCTAGAAAGCTACTTTTTCTGCAAAAATGTTTCCCATTCAAACTAAAACTTTATACTATACCTAACATATTTCATTTACATCACTTTAAGTCATTTAATAGTTTTATTGCAAGGGAACAAAAATTCATTTCCCTCTTTACCAAGATGCGCATAGCTATAGTCCCTCTCTGATGTCAAGATGGCTGTTCACCTGTTCATTAATTGCTCTTTTTCTCTTCCTTAAATTAAGCAGTAATCAACATTCTTTGCTTTTCTCCCTTTTCCTAAGTCATCCTTATTTAAGAAGGAAACGTGTGCTACAATACTAAGAGAGACAGTTACATTGTAAACCCAGCCCTTCTCCCCACATATATTTGGGGAATTTTTGTGTCAGTTCCATTATGTTGAACCTTGAGGGTTTATGAGATTAAATAGAAACATAGTGCTAACCTAGAATTTTGTAAATATCTAGATATAAATAAGAAACAAAGTGTCAACCATAACTTAATTTCTTAGCCTATGCTAAGGGAACAAGCCCACTAACTTTGCTTTTGTTGTTAAAAATTATTTGTAGCATAAAGTTATGGCAACTACCTTTCCAAAGGAGAGGACAGTTCTTATTTTTAAGATGTATTTTCATTCAACCTTTTAAGCTGTTTGAGGAAATGTGCTTATTGTTTCTGTAATAGTTTATATTATCATTTGGTACTCTTGTAACTTTTGGCCTATTGTGAACAATGTCGGCTTATTTTCATGACTGAGTCACATTACGGTTATATGGCGTTTCTTCCCCTTAGGGCTCTGCATGTTGGTTACATATTTATACATAATATGCAGCTGTTAGTAGAATATGGAAAAAAACTAAGAATTGCTGCTGGCAGCGTATCATTTACAGAAGGTACAATAGAAAAGAATGGGAATGGGTTGACCTTCCAAAGAATTATTGTTCAAATACATTAAATATGAGACAATACTGAAAGTGAGAAAGCAAAAAAAAAACCCAGACACTTTACCACTTAGTTATTCAGATGAGTGATTGCTCTCCACTATTGTTGGTGTATTGACTTTGGTTCCAGTATACTCAACTGGAGCCTCTGTCAGTCCGCCTGAGGACTGAACTTCTGTAAGCATGTTGGATAGAAGACTGGCAACACCTAAAAACGCTGACTTTCCAGAACCATCAGAATTCATGAACAAATGAAAGACTCATGGATGTGTCTCAAAACAAACATCAGCTTGCTGTACAGCTTTTCACCTCTCTCCTCATCTCTACGCTTGGAAGAATTAAACCAAATTAGTTGCTTAAACTAAAACAGTTCTCTTGTTCTAGAACTGGCTTCATCATAAGAAAACTGGGATGGTTTCTCTATCCAGCTTGAGAAAAATCTCAATTATATGTAGTTTACCTCAATCCCATGTAGCAGGTAAAAACATAGCCAAATTAAAGAGGTAAAACAACTTCAAAAAGCTGGAAGTAACAAATAAGTTACTGCTGATGTTTAAAGTAAAGTTTAAACTCAAATTTAAACTCAATGCAGAACACTCAGTGATCCTAAGATCATGGAATATTAACATTTATTTCTAGATAAGTTGTAGTGGATAAGAAGCTAAATGTACTTTCAAACAAGGAGTCTGAAAGCATCAAGTATTTTAAAGGGTTGCTTTAGGTCAAGCATATCCTAGCACAGTAACTCTACTGCTTTTCCAGTGGAAGTATCCATTGAATTTAAGAGAATACAGAATCAAGTTCCCTCAACTAACTTCATTTTCAATATACTTTGTATACTAGTTAGGTTTCAGTCACACATGCAATTTAATTCCACAATGGAGCAATGAGAATTTATTTCCTACTGTCATCCATCCTCAGAAAGTGCAATTCATACACCCAAGCTATAAACATGTGGCTTCTGAACTGTAAGTGGTGCCACATCCTAGCTATTAACAAGAGGGTAGATCCCCCACTTCTTCAGGAAAAAGAGAACACAACCCATGAATGATCTTTTTGGCTGATATCTTAGTTACATGCAATGTGTGTATTAGTTGTTTTAAGACAGGGGACTTGCCACACTCAAAACCAGTAGCAGGTATAACACTGAAATTTTATACTGAAACAATTTATCAGTGGTAAGGAAACAGAAAAGAAAGGTGTAATATTCTGAAGTTAGTTTTATACAAAAGTAATTTTATATCCAGCAGCTAAAAAAATAAAAATCCGAAGTGTCAGTACTACTAAACAGAGGCTGACAGGTTCAATTAATTGTAGGCAATATACTCTATTAAAAACACTGCACTAATTTTTATAATTAGTAGGATATCAAATGTTTGGAAACCAGCTATTTTAAATTGGTTTTAGATTTATAGTAGTAAATATGTTTATTTTTTCTCTAAAAGAGCTGAAGGTATTTCTAATTTCATAACTGAAGTTTCTCTAGTCTCTCTTCTCTGCATTTTGTATAGAATCACTTTCAAGTTGCATTAATTTATCCGTGCATCCTCTTTATACACTCTTCCACACAGAAAAAGGGCACAAAATAAGCCCAAGGCAGCAAAGTTGTTGATGAATAAAAGCTAAAATGGCGAGACCATCAGAAATATCTTGCTCTAAAATACTTTTCACATTTGATGTTAGAAAAGGACTAGGTTTCAAGTCAAGTGGACTCCATCTTTCAAATGAGCCCTATCTTTAAGAATGTTGTACCTTCCATTTAGTATGATACATACAAAGGCTTCTTTAAATCTGTTACTGCATGAAGATTAAGATACACAATAAACTTATAAACTATGTTATGGATAATTTGAAATACAAAAAATGTAAAGGGTAAGAAGGTCCATAAAAAAAGATATCAGAAAAGGTGTTAGTTTAAGTTCAGGAGTGATTTATTTTCATGAACCCTCCATGATCTAGATGCTTGAAAGAGATGGAAAAAAAGCAGCTGAAATGATAATTACTTAAAAAGGTAATAGACAAAGGTGCTGTTCAGAAACATTAAAGGAAGTCAGAGAATCATGCTGGGTTAAGATTTTTTTGCGACAGCTTTGCTTGCAGAAGCAAGGAAGATAAGCATCGGTCAGATGCCTGAAAGTGCTGTTGTGACTATGAACTTACAGGAATTGATTGACTCTGGTATCGTGCTGGAGGAGTTGTAAGGCCCATAAAGGAAGGTTGATGCGTACTCATCTGTCACGGTGCTGTGAAAACTGGTTTGGCTGCTCAGGTTGTTGCCACTACTGCTGCTTCTGTTGTATAAGTTGTTGTTCAGTTCATGATTATTTCTGTGAGGCAGCTGCAAGCTGCCATTCAAGTGGCTGGAGATATGGCTTACAGAAAAACCTGTCCTAGAGGACGATGATGTCCTTTTGCTCTCATCATCATCTGAAGCAGCATACAGGTTCCCTAGAGAACTGGCTAGTCTGGAGTTTATGGAAACGCTGAATGGAAAACAGATGCGGGGGGGGGAACAAAAAAAATACACACAAGGTATGTACAGATATATAAAAAAATCTCGGACAATTCAGAAGACATTAGGTGAATAACATAGACCATTCTGATGTAACTTGTGTTTGCACACAGGTTCATCTTCTAGCTCTCAAATAATGAAAATCAGAATTCTTTGTCAGCAGTTCCCAAACTTTGTTTATTCAAGCACTACCATGGCCAGCTTTCACCTCTGTCAAATCACATGCACATGCAGGAAATTGTGTTAAAAGGTTTAGGCAATGGCTGATCTACACTGAAGTACTTAGTGTACATGTAACAGTTTAGGAACTCCTCTTCTGTTTCTTGAAATCAGTAACATGATACAAGTCTTCAAGTAACCAAGAAGTAATATGATAAAATTTGAGAGTAAAAATAGGGTGTCCTGAAATATCTTAGTTATTTTCTTCAAGTAAGTATTTGTGCCCAGAAGTTATTAAAAATGCATCAATCATTCTAAATTGCATTTAACATCCATAATTACTTAGTACAATAGTAATAATGGAATTAAATAGCAATAAATCAAGGATTCATAAAAATCATATTAATTACCACTCGGTATTCTTCTGAGATTAACAGTATATAGACTTGTGGGAATAACTGCAAAACTTCTATAAACTCAGAGGAGTAAAAAAAAAAAACCAAAAAACCCAAAAAAACCCCTGAGCAATGTAATACTGTTTCTGATGTGATATAATCCCACCAAAACTCTCATACCAGTAGTACAGGTTTTGGTTTTTGTCTGGTTTTTTAAATCTGCAGGCAACTAAAGTTTGGCTAGTGGAACGGCAAATCACTTTCTAAGTAAATTTAAGCCTTCTTACACCCAAGAACAGCAACCGCTTCATAGATTGCATGTGTGCTGAAAACCATTGTAGTATACAGTAAGTATTTGTACCACAATGAGAAGAAGAAAAAAAACCTTTTAAGGTTAGAGCCTGAGGATGTGGGAATTCTGCTTATTCTTTCTGCAGATGGTGAATTAACTGCCATCACTTTGGAGGCCTTCAGAGGAGACATGGATCCTTCTGTGCTACCTGAAGTATTCAGTCTAAAAGGAGTGCAGAGTTTTAGTGAGAAGCAAGATTTTTTGTAATTGAAATATACATCTCAGAAACACATACAGTCTTTCAATACATAGACTGGTATTTTAAAAAGTGGGAATTCTCAGGTCTGAGTACTGAGAACTCAACAGCAAAAACTCAACAGTCTGCCTGTTTTCAAGTATCTTTTAAAAAAAAACTTTTCAAATATCCCACTCCCAAGTGTTTCCGCCTGCTGTACCATATTATACAGTTATAGGCTACTTTTCACCTTGGTAAGTTGTGAAGGCTAAGTGTCTATTTTGTATCAAATCTATTGTAAATTTGATTATAAATTTTAAATATTGTAAATTTGAGAAAGAATACTTTTTGTGCTTATAAAGCAAGTACAAGTAGGAAAAAAACAACACTGTAGCTTTCATGAGAACATCATCGTTTCCAAACAGCAGCAAGAACATTTTTACAAAGTTGTACAGAACATACAGCTCTTCCTAGGGTGGGACTCTTAATGACCAAATTCTTCATATTTTGATAATGAGCTGTAAGTATGGTACACTGGACTACTCAAAAATGTTAGCATTATAGCTGTCCATATTAGTTTATTAAAAACTAATAAATTAATAGCTTCACAGTAGTATGAAATTCTCTCCATCCTTAGACCAGGGGATATTATCATGATCAGCTCTTAAAGGATGAAAGACCTTGGGTACAAGTCTCCAACTACAAGCACAGAAGGAATGACATTGAGCAGAAATAGCTTTAATTCCACACCAAGAAAGGGTAAACAGACACTCCAAGGTTAGACATCTGGAGTAATCCATCTCAAAAATCCAGGTTGCCACAAAACTGAAGAGAATGTGTTCTTTTCAGTATTAATGCTTTATAATGACAGATATTTTGTCTTACATGTTGTATTTTAGATGCAATGGGGTAAAGGATGCAGTGGTTACAAAAACAAAAGACTCAATTCTGCCATTCCTGTAACTCTTAAAATTAAGTAAATTTTCACTCTATGTTTTATTTTCTTTTGGGGGCCACTGTCAGTACTGATTTGAGATTAGTACAGGTCATAAATAAAATAAACATTCAGAAAATGAGAAGAAACTATTGGCTTTATTGGCTCCACAGAAAGTTCTGAACAAAGCATTTAGTAAAGTGTACAGTGAGGACCCTGTACTAAAATATGAAAAGGTACTAAAACTCAAAATTTATCTGGTACATCTTCTTAAAAAAAAAAAGTACTGATTGTATCCACTAAGCAATACCTCTAGTTCATCTGCTAAAACATGCAGGACAAAAATTGTGATACGCAGACAATGTGTAGCCAATTTAGGCTTTTGAGACAAGTATTTAATTTTACAGAGATAAAGTGGTTATGAGTTAACTAGTCATCCTTCATTGCATAACAGCACAGATATTAGAAAACGTGACTGAGGAAATTACTTGTACGTGCTAATTATTTTTTAAGAAGAATTCAAGGTATCCCCGAAGTAGAGCTGCACCCCTCTGTCCATTAGATTCCCCGCCCCCCACCATTTGCAGGTGTTTAAAAAAGCTAGTTACCTGCCACTTCTCAGAAGTCTGAAATTGCTAATCAATTGATGTGATAAGTATAATTCAAAACACTGAAAATTTAAGACCTGAGTGGTATACATTTAGAAATATAATCTTAAAGTTAATACCTGAAAGGTTGTGATATTGACCTGGCGTGTAGTTTCATGTCTTGCAGCCTAAAGAAACAAAAGCAGCAATCTTTATCGAAGGATAAAAAGGCTTTCCCCTCCCCCAAAGCATACTTGCATGTCTCATACTGGCTTTAAACTACAAGACTAACAAGAGTTAAGAATTATTGACAATCATTATTTTAATTTACAGTTGAACAACAGAGAGGTCCTCCAGGTTTATTTTCAAACTTCACATTTTTACTGGTTCTGAAAAATTCAGAATTTATAAAAGGAGTACAGAAAAGTAATTATAGAAAGACAACTAAGTTCATTGAAGAATATTTTGTTTGAGACATAAGTTTTAAAATGCTAGATAGATATAGATTTGAAGGTTTTGAGATTTTTTTTTACTTTGTCTTTTACTGCTACATAATGAGTAGGTATCCTGAACAGTGAGACAGAGGGGGGAAGGGGAAAAAAAAAAAAAAAAAAGGAAGAAATTAATAAACCAAATCTGCAACTAACAGATATATATATACACAGAAATTTTCACCACAGAAGGTGGTACAACTAGTACCACTGCCTTAAACAAGGCCATGTACTTGCCATAAAGATCTGATAGCATAGACTGAATTTAAAATTGCAAATTACCTCAGAATTAATTAATTACCTCAGAGCTCCAGTTGTAGCAGAACATGGCCGTCTCCGACTTTTTAAGGCATTAAGCTTATCTCCCTGCGTCATGCCATTCTGAGTTTCCACACCTGCTTTGTCTTCAAAATCATTCTGGGAAACACAAAGTGTGCGAGCAAGGAAATATATCAAATTCTTAGGAGTAGTGTAGTTTCAAAGTATTGAACATCTCCTTCGCAAAGATTATAATTTAAAAGGCTAAGCTACAGTCTTCTGCATACATGGGGCACTACTCTGTCTTTGCATAGTTCCAGTAAATTAAATGTGTCATTGTACAAATGCACATTCACAGAGGCTTCTTCCAGAATCTGACTTCAAAGGCAGTTCAGGATGCTTGAGTCTAATGCCAGTATTCATTTACTTCAAAGTTATCTGTTTTTATAGAATGTAAACTCCAACTCCTTCCTCCATAACTATTTTTAAAGTTATCATCAATGTGGAAGGGAAGCAGCAACACACAATTTTGTGATATGCACAAGATGAGGAAGAAATTTAGATAAAGTTGTGTGTCCTGCAAGAAGAGCTAAAAATCAACTTTCCTAAATTACTGATTTTTTTTTTTAAATAAAGAGTTCTCATGACCTCTAGAAAAATACAGTTTTGAAAAAAAATTCCCCATGAGAACTTAATAAGGAATATAGGATGAACAGATTTCAGACTTTTATCCTACTTCTAGCTTTAGAAAATACTATAAACTCTAAGAAATATTAAAAGTGTATGCTAATACTGTTTAAATGTCTATTTAGTTTCTGACTGATCTCAAAATGTATTTATTCTAAGACCCAAGTATTAAGTAGAGACAGTATCTTAAGTAGCAGAGAAATATGAAAGTTACACAAAGCAAGAAGAGAACTGCCATTTTTTTAAATTGCCAAATGAAAAAAACTTATACCAGTTATGCTTCATTTGACCTCAGATCAAGTATTTGTATTACTGCAGTTCCTATTGTGCCTAAGTGACCTCACTGCTGTGCATAAAACAGAACAACAGTTTCTGCCATTAACGAAGATAAAAGCTTGACAGAAGTAATACAATAGAAGTTAATCAAATGATGTGACGCTCCAAGTGTTGCATTAATCATAGGAAAATATAAATATTTTAGCTAGATTTCATTGAAGATTATATGCTAGGCCATTGTTACCTATCATTCAGCCTCAATGCTGATAAATTTTGTTTCACTGTCTTTACCTGCCCAACAGTTATTGCATGTAGCTGTTCTGTCCTCTGATTCTTAGACCTTATGCATTTTTGGGACTGGGAACATTACTTTGTTTTGAGCTTCTAGAGAGCCTAGTATAATGAGGTCTTGAAATATAACCAAATATCCAAAGAGATAAAGAGATAAGTTAAATGTTTTGAAAACTGAATGTTAAACAGCTTATTGAAGCTGACACATCTGTAAAAAAAACGAAATACACGTATTACAGAGAGGGTTACAGTAGAAAAAAGCAGCACTGTGAATTTATATTGTGACCCTGTACATAAGCTGCCACACAGTATACAGGTAGTTGAGTTACCTGCTAGTAAGTTGCCTTAAATACTGGAAGCAGTAAAGTTATAGTAGTAGCTCAGATTGAAAAACATTACTTTTACCCATACGGCTATGTGCCAGCTGTTTTCATTAGGCATACAAGATCACCTCTACACAGTGTTATATTCTCCAGTTAGTAATCCAGATATTTAACTTCACATTTTCCAAGCCACAAACTGAACTTCCAAAAGGGAAACAGTACCTTTACAGAAATGCATTCAAGGTGCTCTTCCAGATTATGATAGATCACATGATAGATGATTATTTTAATTTATACTAATAACTATCTGAAGAAGGTGCCTACGACATCCCTGGTCTTCTACATCAAGTAAAGGATTCTGTCAGCAATGTAAAAGCTCTTTAGTTATTACAGAGCTAAGACAGGATTAATGAAATGCATAGTTCCTCTAAACTGCTTCTTACAGATACTGTAGAAAACTACAGTTTAAGATTTTTACTAGCCCAGAAGCAGAAGTATGTTCACTTCAGTTCACACTTCATGCCTGTGCTTTCAAGAAATAATTGTAAGTCCTTACCCTAAATGTACACATCACATCAGTAATCCATAACACCGTGATAAAGCGAGGGACATCTATACACTCATGCATTATTAGCTAGAAACTTGGAATAAATAGATTCCCAGGAGGAAAACTGATTTTTTTTTTTCCTGCGTTCTCCAATAAACAACTGAAAACCCTGAAAGAATGACTTGAAATAATGCAAACCTTTTGAAGTTTGCAAAATGATCTAACAGTTTTAAATATAACCAAAGCTTTTTTCTTTCTTTTTTTTGAAAAAGTGGAGATTTGTTCTAATTATGACCTATAAAAAAAAAAGTTTAGCTGTGAAAAAGCAATCTAGTACTAATACAAGCCTAAAAAAAATCTAAAAATTATCTGTAGCTAGTTATTAAAAGATCAGCTCTGTCTCTGCTTGTTTGAAATTTTTCCTATGAACTCTCACCTCCCTGTATTGATCCAAGTCTTGTACTTTATTCAAGCTGTCACTGATTGAAATGTCATTCAAGCCACAAAGAACTCTGTTAATGTTTCCATCAACTACTCGTTGTTTCTGCTTTGATCGGATGAGATCTCCCTCCAGCCATAACATTGCTTGCTTCCTTTAGGATACAAAACCAAATCAATTCATTTCAACAAATTTGCATACACATAAAAAACAATATTAAAACATGCTACTCTTACAGATTGCCAACATTTGAATCTTCTGTACATCTTCATCTGGAAAAAAAATTTGAATGTCTATCACCAAAAAAAAAAAAAAAAAAAAAAAAAAATCATTTTCAATGGTTAAAAACAACAACAAAAAAATCCCCAGAATCACCAAACAAATCTGTAGCCATCACAGCAATATTACAGGTACTAAAACTTCATTTTACAAAATCCTACTGGGAAAAGAAATTAACTAAACAGGAATGTGCAATGGTATTTTAAAGGCTTTTAAAACACACCTTAAAAATTCATATAAAATAATGTTTTTATATATGTAATGTGTAGAATAAACGATGATACAGCACTTTCCAACTTTTTATTAGCATGAGTTTTGCTAATAGAGATATTGTGCAGTAAAACTACAGCTGACCTGCACAGTGGAAGTGGCCACAGTCATGTAACGTTGAACAGGACTCTAGTATCAATTTTCAGAAAATGGAAGATTATATCCTTCAGACAGGTGGTTAAAAAAAATTAATTGCTACAATGTGCATGGACTAAGCAGGCTTTTGTTGATGAGACTGCATTATTCCTCAATAAGGAAGTTTGCTGGGTAGGTACCGGTCATGCTAGTTCCATCCAAGAACTGAGACCCTATTACATATTATGGCAACAAAATTAAATTCCTATACTGAACAGAGAAAAAAAGAATGAGGAATTAAATCAGAATATACTTTCACTGGAAACTTCTTTGTTTTAAAACAAAATATTACAGCAAAGCTTAAGAGCCAAGCAGTCTGAGCCAACTGCCTAAACTTGCTCAATAATAAATGGGAAAGGTAAGCACTTCCAGAAAAATTTCACTACATCCCTATAAAACATCAAGAGAAGGGAGAAAGAGGGGGTGGAGGGAGAAGGAGTGCCACTTATTCCACCTAACAGAAGTAGCCTAGAAAATATGCTTGAATTTAAATACCTTTGAAATCTTTCACAATCAATTGCATTCATAGTAACAAACTGATTTGATACGTACTTGGGTGGGAGAGTCTCTACAAAAAAACTACTCAAACCTCCCTTATTAAACCTCAAAGAACCTAAGAGATGAAGCTTTGACATCTATGAAGGCTGGGAGATCAAAGTTGCAAGATTTCGCCTTTTTGTCAGATGCAACTTTGCAGCCCTGAGGGCAAGATATTTTATATTAGAATGATGCAACTGATGTAAGCTGCTTCTTTCTCAATCCCACTTTGACACTACTGGTGACATTGCTTGAATTTTGTCTGATTGTCAAAACAGGTATCTATTGCCATTAGGACAACAGAAAATCTTTACTGAACAATACTACAGCTCTTAGCTATGAATAATGTAGGTACGAATGAAAAAAATCTGAAGGATCTTTGCCTATTGACAAAATCAAACCAAGTATTTATACGCCACTGCAGAAAAGACATGGGCCCTGTTTTTCCTATCTTTCAAGTAAACAGCACTTATTAATCACACTACCTACTACCTTTCTCAATTTTGCTCCATTGTGCAAGTTATTTTTAAGAGTGCATCATCCAAGCATCAGCACAGTATGGAGAAGTTTAATGTGTCTTCAGTGAGCACTTGTGGTTTGTGAAAGTTTGTGATTCACAGTATTTTGAATAATGGTGGGCCACCTCTCAAATAAGGAGTGCCCATTCAGTTGCACTGGAAAATAAATAGGAATCCTCATTCATGCTCAATTTCCCTTACGAATTACAGTAATACTCCTTCTTTCTCTCTAATACCTTATGGATTTTAAGATGCAAGGTCAGTACATGTTTTACTGTATTTACACAGCATCTAGCAGAGCTGTTGCATTCTCTTTTTTCCAAAAAGAGACACATTTGTGGTGGATTTTCTCAAAATGTTTTTTCTCATAACAGTGAAAGTGCCCCCAACTAAATAACATCATATCAACTCAAAAGTTATTGGCATAACCACTATATAATAGTAAATACACAATGTAGAAACCACTATGAAATTAAACTTAATGTCTACATCACTGAAGCCAGTGCAATTTTGTCATTCATTTCCAGTCAGGATCAAACCTTGAATCACCCATTCAAATTATCTGTACATGAAATGTTCTGAACTCAAAGTATACAGTCAATTTTGAGAAGGAGCTGTATTAAAACCATACATTTGTTTTGCTAACGACTATTAGCTCGAAATCAGAAACGCTTCATACATTATGCCAGGAATCTGACAGAGATCATAAGCTGTCCACCACATACGTATTTAATCTTTAGTTACAAGAAAGAAAAAACCATATCAATTACACTACTGTAAGATTCATTTTAAGAGTCATCATAGGCTATATATAAA
The DNA here is from genome assembly GCF_018139145.2 of Gymnogyps californianus. Classification (NCBI taxonomy): domain Eukaryota; kingdom Metazoa; phylum Chordata; class Aves; order Accipitriformes; family Cathartidae; genus Gymnogyps; species Gymnogyps californianus. The sequence continues at coordinate 14,852,526 of NC_059478.1, read as the reverse complement.
GTATATAAAGTCTATCCTTTCTATGTTAATATTTTAATAAATCCTTATTGTTGATTTTATCTTTTGTCCACATCTGGACTTCACACTTCCAACACTTTTGTCTTTAACTCCTAAATCCCCCAGAACACAAACATAGAATCTTGAGACCCTCTGCCCCTTAAGGTGACAGAATGCACAGCACTCCAGAGAAGGCAGTTGCTACTAAGTTTGATTTCAATCCCAAATTAACTAACCTTAACTATATTGCAACAGGCAGTAATATACGACATCAGTAGACAGAAAATAGATCCTATAAATAGTGCAAAATGGATAAGGACGTAGAGAAGCAGTTGATTCTTAGTAGCAAAGAAGGTATACATACTCTTCCAAGAAGTGTTGCTGGGGTCCTATAATAGAGCCTGGTCGACATATTCTTATCCAAGCAATGGCTTCAGCATGTGTGAACTTGTAGTGTTTCATTATGTAACAGGCAATCAGTGTTCCTGTTCTCCCCAGGCCAGCTACAGAAACACAAATATCAACGTTCACATACAAAGTCACGAGCATTTAATAACTATCAAATTAAAGCATGGGATATGAGAAGACTTGTTTGCAATGTTATTCACCACCTTAATATCTGAAAAAATAATTTCTGATTCAGTATCCCATTTATCACATAACTGGATTTCAATGCTGTAGATATAAAAACAAATGTATCATACTTATAAAAAGCTAACAGCGTTCAAGAACGCATGCAACAGTGATGGCTCCTGCCACTTGTACGATTCTACCTCAAACTTTTTTTTTTTTTTAAAAAAGGCTGATATTTTAAAAAAAGCTGTGACCAAGCTGGATACAAACTTAATATTTATAAAACCAGTAAAAAACAAAATCAAAGTACCTTTGAGAGGCCAACACACATGCTTTACAAATCAAGGTTCAAATATATGCAAATACATGTGCACATCACAACAGATAGCAGCATGCGTCTTCTCAGCCAGCGGCTTTTTCTTTTTGAATCAGTTTTGTTGTGAAACCAATCTATAAAACTATTCACTGCTATCTGTATAAACAGCAATGAATGCTGACCAGCACAGAATTTTATATATCAATAGCTTAAAGTAATTTAACCCATTGCCCCCCCAAATCACAAACTAATCCTGGTTTTAAGGGGAGAATAGAGAGACAGAAAAATTAGCTTTTACTATCAGACAAATCTCTAACTGTCAAGTAAGAATTAATCTCTTTCTAGCCCTGTGTCTTATCTACTAGTAAAGTGTCTCCCCATTTAAACCTTATTTTCCTGCAAATACAGTATTTGCAATTTACAGTCTCATGGTAGCCAGCTATTGTTTATGCACCAACAACCATCTAAATGGAAACTCTCTAAGCAGCCAGACATCCTTGCTGACAATTCTATACACAACTACAAGCTCCTTACATTTAAGCAATAACTAAATCTTGCTGTGACTTTTTGGAAAGTTAAGATGATTCAGGTAAAAGGATGAACGTAAAAGTTCACAAATAGTGAGATTCCATAACTGTATACTGGAAGACTAGCTCTGAAGAATCATTTAAAAAGGGGAAGTATTGTTAGAGAGAGTGTTTTGGGTTTGGGCTTGGGTTTTTGGTTTTGGGTTTTTTTTTTTTAAATGCAAAAGGAATGCAACATGCAGATAGATAACCAAGAGCTGTACTATACTAAACATATATCTGAATAAGAAAACGGTCTCTGAAAATTGCAGGTAACATATACCAACTGCATATATCGCTAAGACTTCAGTTCTTTTCATTAAGTTCCTGCTAATGTACAAACTTTCCATAGCAACCCTTTGCATTAAACCATTCCATAACTTCTGGGACAAGCAATTTCTAGTGCGGAAGCTGTGCTTGGAATACTTCTGCAATAAGAGTACAAGAAAACTACAAACAATACATTAACTCTGAGTTAACTGTTGATTTAACTTTGTATAGGCTTATTTAGAAGGGTGTAAAGAAACCTAAAAAGAATGAGATTGTTGGTTTGCTTATTAAATGGTCAGATGAAAGACCAAAAATACTTCAGTTTAGCAAGTGCATATCTAAGTCACTAGAAAAGTATATTGTATGCCTTTAGCAACTAAGCCTGGAGAATAACAATCTACTCCTGTTAATCAACAGTTTATACTCTCATTTAGTCAGTTAGCAGATGTCCAGCTTATTAATGCCAGAATTTCTGGGTTCTAGCCACAGTAACAACTTGTTAGCAAATAAACTTATTTACCTTTGATATGCGTGTTTATTGTTCATGGAAAAATTATCAATAGCACTATTCTTGTTTCAGATCAGCAAGACATTCGTCTCCACAATGTCCTTACACAAGTCGAAACATAAATCAAGCCGAACCCTTCAAAGTCTTTGTTAATCGTTCTTGACTAAGTATGTTTTGTGTATTTTCTGGCTGATTTGCTGAAATAGGCTAGTTTGAAATGCTGGCATCAAAATAACTCACATTAACTTGAAATGCAGAAGCCATGCTCCACAGAAAAATGTAGAACAGTCCAAAAGCACAAAGAAAACCTTTCAGTCTTTTGCATTTCCTAGCCAATTATCATAATGCTGTGAAAGCATAATGCAAAAGAGAAATCTCCATCAACTAAAGCTCACCCCTTCAAGTGATATTAAGAAAAAACAGAACAATGAACAACGAACAACAGATTGTCAGTTACTGCAAGTAATAGTGTAGGATGAAAGAACTTAATGTGCACATGAAAATAACAAATATTTGTCATATATTTAGTCAAGTATCATAAAGCAATATTACTTTCACAACCAGAAAGTGTTATTTTAACTACTTTATTTCTGGAATAAACTCTGTGGATTTATACTTATTTTGAACTTCAATCTGAGAAATAAATATGTGCATATACCTTTACAATGTACAGCAATAGCACCATCAGCATTTTCACAGATGTTCAGGAACCTCTGAACTATACTGTCGCTTGGTGTGCTGCCATCTATGAAGAACAGGTCATAATGCTCAAAACCAGCATCAGTAAAGCGTTTTGCCTCATAAATTTTTTTGTTTAGTCTTATGATTGATGTGACATTATGTTTCTTGAAATAGGGAAAGTAGGCTTCAGGTGCATGAAGAGGATAACCTATAAAAAAATAAAGCAACAACCATTTAATGTCATAGATGAATTTCAAAGTCCTACTAATCAAAATTGCCCCCCAAACCTTTTTTGATTTATAAACATGCTAATACTGAAAATGCTTTAATATTTTATTCAGAATAAACACATTAAGTGATATAAAAAAAATTGTCCACAAAATACTCATGAAGACCACTATAATTAAAAAAAGGACCAGAAAAAAAAATTAAAGCACAGTGTATATGAAACACTGTACTGTCTCCTGTTTAGCTCATTCCTCTGTACTAGTTAGGGTCTTCTACATAAAGCTAGGCACATTTATGAATTCAGCATTTCAGAACAGCTGCAGATCAAAGAAGAAGAACATGCTTTAAGAGCAAACACTGTGTTTATGAGGAAAATAGACCGGTGATCTACACTATGGACAACAGGAACAGTCAAAGGATAAACTGCAGCACCAGAAACATTCTTGCTCCATGGTGAAGTAAAAAAGCTTTAGTGCCTTTGTGCAGTTGAGAGACAAAAGAATCCTCTAGATGAAGGTCGGGGGGGCAAGGAGGGAGGTCAAAGACCAACCACACCACAACTGTTTAGGACACTTTCACCAAATAGATGTTCTCTGTCAACAAGGGTGTGAAGGAGTGTGTGCACATGCACACATGTCTATAGGATGTATGTATGTAAAATGCAGTTTATTCTTTTCCATTAACAATTAAGTCTTACAAAAAAACCACAGGAACAACATAGCTACCACAAGAATCAGAAGGTCTGCCATTGACCAAATTCACTGGTTTATCTCCAGAATTTTTATTCCTGTTCAAATAAAGTCCAAAAGCTTCCTCACAAAACATGGGTCATTTCCGCAAGTCATATATGCATTAGTAAATGCAATTAGAGTCACAACATAATGAGAAAAATGTAGCTTTGTAATGTGTACTTACACTCACCTGGGTGAGGCTTATTTGTAGCCTCATAACTGGACTTTAAGCATTAGTGTTAATTTAGTAATTTTCAGTTATATACATGTTAAAAATAAAACACTCACCTGGGTGAGGCTTATTTGTAGCCTCATAACTGGACTTTAAGCATTAGTGTTAATTTAGTAATTTTCAGTTATATACATGTTAAAAATAAAACACAGGTTTTCCAAATTCCATGGAACAATTTAAGTAATTTTCGAAAAAATTCTGCAAGAAGGGACTGTATCAGTGATTGGTGAAGAAACCCAAACCAACCTAAATATTTTCTCCCTGGATTTTGTTTAAATATTCAGTGGACCCTATGCAATTAGCAGCATTCCAGTCATAAAGGAAACATGAAAGAGCAGAAGGGGGGGGGGGGGGGGGAAGAGGTGCAGAAAACATGCTCACATAAATAAGGTGACATGGCACAAAGAATAAGGTGAAATTCAGCAAAAATCTGATTCTAGTTTTTAAATGACTGATTTTCCTTTTAGCTGGACCAAATCTCTACTTTCCTTGTCGGTCAAGTTTCTCTTTTTATTCCATTAGAATCACATCGGTTCTTCCCACTAGCCCAAGAATCTTCAGTAGTACAGGCAAGCTGCTTTTCAAAGTCTTTCCTGGCCTTTATTACAAAACTCTTAATATAGTCTCCTTTGCTTTATGCAACTCATCTTTAATTCTGCATACTTACCGTATCAGGTTCCAGGAGAAAGGTAAGGGACCTGAATTTCTCAGGCACTTTGTCACTGAATGAAAGTAGTCACTGACTGTTAGAAGAATTGGAGTTCTCCTAGCAAAGAAGAATTCCAAAACCTTTGGAATTAAGTTCTATGATCATATATAAAACGTTCACTGTATGATTATTTCTGAAGATGAAAATTAACCTATAAACCTCTATTATCTTCTGCTTATTTGCTGTGACTGTTTAACGTGCTGGAAAAAATAAGATCATAGAATAGCATTAAAATATACACCATACCATTTTCAAGTTTGCTTTTTGGGTGTGGTCCACTAAATGCCAAAAATTTTCCTGGAACAATCCAGTTGAAGTCACCATTTTCTACTCGCTATAAAAATTTCAGAAAAGAAAGACAAGCATTTTAATATCTGTACATACAAGGTTAAAAAAATTACTCAAGATTTTATTTTACTTTTTAATATGTTCTTGCTGCATTAAAACAAAACACTTCAAATGTAATTAGCTAGCTTACCTACATGGGACAAACTAACTCACTATAAGCTGCTTCTCAGAAATCTCTTTATAAAATGAAATGCAAAAAATTTTGCTGAAGTTTTCCAATAAAAGCAAAAGATCCTATATCTAAGATATTTCTCCCTTAGAGGGTTCAGCGTTTTAAGACACCTACTTAATACTGACAAATGCCAAGATTCTTGTATGTTTTTATCAAAGAATATGGAAAAATGCTTCCCTGTAAGGCACTGGCTAAAAACCCCAATTCACAGAAAACAACCTAAAAAACCAATTAGCCTTCAAAAACAATTACCCTTTCCCTGTAGAAACTGAAATTTACATATTGGCACAAGCTCTGATGAGCCAGTAATCACAGAAGCAAAGTATAAATCAAATAAAAAGACTAAATTAAAAAAAACTTTCAAACTGATGTTTTGCATTTCTTACTTTTAAATGAAAACTTCAAAAAGGTTCTGCAAATTCTGTCAGTGCCAAAACTAGAAGCTTCTTTGGAAATACATAACTAAAGTTAAAAACTGCCTTCTTTTTTTGTTAATTGAAGAGTGCTCATTCCTCATTTGGCAATGCAGTTATTCTCAGCGTGACTTTTAAGGACACAGCACTCAGTTCAACTGCATTATTAAGTTTGTTTTTAGCTCTCAGCTCATCAAAACATCCTAATGAGTGAAAAGTTCTGATAATGAACATTACTGTAATCAATTCACCAACTGTTTGCTTAGCTAAGCCCATTAGGCTTGCTCCAAATGTCCTCACAGTGAAAACTCCTGTAAGTTAACAAGGTTGCATAACGACTAGTGAACTGATCTTACTGCCAAGTCAAGACCCCTTGCCCCCCCACATTTACATCACACAGACTGCAATCTCAACACTGTAGCACCTCTACCCCCTTTAAGGAAGAAGTCCTGTTCAAGAAGTTGAAAGTATTTTTATATTTGTATTACCAGTTTTATTTGTGAATTAAGTAGTTCTTTATAGTTACATGGGTTATTGTGAATAATTTAAATTTTAACCAATCTGAACTACAGATATATATGTATATGTATGTATATATACTCAACACTACATGCAAACATTATTATTAAAAAAAGAGAACTTGAGTATTTTACATCTAGTCCAACAAAAGGGGAATTAGCTGCCTTTATAATGTAGTAAAGATGAAAGAACTATAAACATGAAATAGAATTTCCTTTAGCCTGCTCCCTTTAAGTCTTATGCAACTTTTCTCCATATAACTACACAGTTGAAGACCTAACACAGCAAAAACCTGGAACATTTAAAGTTTTAGAAATATAGCACAGGACATATCTAAACATACAAAGCTGACCACGATGCATAAAATAATAGAAGACATACCAAAAAATGGACAAAAAATTAAAGATGATTCCAAGTTCTTGCTTCTTAAACTCAGACAGCGGGCAGCATACTTTAAACATCATTTACACATACATACTTTTCACAAACTAAAATAATGTTAAGCATTAAACAACATAATTGGATAGCTTTAGTCAATTATTTTAATACTTTTTTCAGGCAGATTAACGCCTACTGTATATACAGAATCCTAGGAATTCCCAACCATTATTTGTTTTTAGAACAAACATCTTCCTTTTGTACACAGAGTAAGCAAAAAAGCAGCAATTTCTTACTTTAAATTTTAGTTACTGTTGATTTAATTTTGGTAATTCAGCAAAGGCTATACCAATTTCTCAATCTAATCATTATGGAACATTACAGTATACAGAAATCCTTCTACAAATGCTTTTAAGTTTTGTGAATAGCTATATGTGTATATATATAGCTTATAATAGCTAAATGTGCCTATTGCAGCCAACATCTACTGTACAGATTTGCGTTGTAAATTAAGTTTTTCCACTGTTTATTCCTCTCCTGACTTCACCCTTCCTTGAATATTTATGAAACATTTCCTATAGCTGTATGTATTCCAGATATGTACTGAGCCACTCATATCTTCTTGCTTGTAAAACAAAGTTATTTATCAAATATTACAGAGATTTAAGAGAACAATTATCCCTAATACTTGTTTGATATTAGAAATATTCAAATTAAAATAATAAATTTTAAAATGGACGTTTTCAGACTAAGCAAATTTATTCTCATTATTTCCAAGTCTTCTGAAAATTGCAATAGAGGGGCTGGGGGGAAGAATACTGGCTACAATAAAGTAACACAAATCTAAAAAGAGAGTTTAATATATATTCAAATGTTTAGTACACCTCTAGTTTATATATCTTTCTCCTTAACCAATGCAACTGCAGGAACTTCAGGGAGTTCCAAAGGCAAGGTCCAATACAACTACATGGTTGTCACTGACTTCCGTAAAAACCCTTTCCCTTCCTTTGAGTGGGGGAAATGGCAGACAAAGATCATGCAACCGTTCTGGACCAGATGTATATACACCTTCTGTGCCTGCAATTTCCTCTGTACACAGCCCAGTTCACAGATGCAGCATGGGCATATGTTAAAGGTTCTCTGCAGCAATATAGCTTGAGATAACTGTCTACTACTAGCAGATAAAGGTGTGTATGTTACAGAACAAAGTCCTAGAAGCATCTAGAGTCATCCAGAGTATCTATTCTTAAGTTCTAAGAAGGCTGGCAGAACAATGAATGACATCTGTTAGCTTTCTGGGACTTCATTAGGGAAATATTTTGGATGTATTTTCATTACTGGAATCCCCATAAAATGCATCCTTACTAAAAAAGCTCAAAATGTGCTTAATCTATGTGGCTATAAAAATTTTAATCATGTATTTGGGGCTAATAGCATCTCAAGAAGCAGCTCAACAAGTGTTGAAAGAAAACACAGATTCTGTGGGTCAGCTGAGAGACCTTAGATCGTACCCTGGGGGAAGGTGGGGAAAGCATGAAAGAGGTCCCAGAAGCCAGAAAGGCTACAAGAAAACAGTAGACTTATGTGATGCACTGAAATTGCAAGGATATTCATCCTGCATGTTTTTTGCATACAGGTTTGGATGTACATACCTTACATATGAACACTGGGTTTTACTTGAAGTAAAATGTGTTTCCAGTATGTTTTAAGTTGTGGGATACTGCATATTCTAACTTATTTTAGGTAAACCAAACACATTCAACTCATTATTAAATGTACAAACCTCATAGTGTTCATATTCATCCACATCAAATGTCTTAAAGTCAAAAAATCCATGCTGCAAGGCCTAAAAGGCAACAAGGTGTCAGTTTATACTGAAATATGATATATAATCTCATTTTATAATACTGTTTTTGAGAATCAAAACTAAATCACTAAATGTTTGTGCTTTTGGCTTATTGAAGCCTCTATGTTAAGACAACATTACATTTTGCACAGATTAACACCACAGACAACAAAAACTCCGACAACGTCACTAAAGCACGTCAGGCTCATTATTTCCCCTTCAAACACATTATGATGGGACATAAGGTTGTTGCATATCACTTAAACCATAAAATTGATTCTCCCCACCCCACTATGTATGTTTTTTTCTGTAAGGCAGATGACATTAAAAAGCAATTCCCTTTTTGTCGTACACTCATTCAATGAGTTCTATGCTGAATACATTTTCATGCAGTTGGACATAACACAATATAGAACATTAAGAGTTTATTGATTTTCTATACTTAATATGATACTCTGATTTTATCATCATAATACCCAGGCAAAATGGCATATACAGAATACAGTACTGTGTATAACCTGTATTTTATGAATTGCTTTTAATACACATTCCACTGATAGAATGAAGTTCACTAGACTACATTAGTCTTTATTACAGGATTGAAAGAAGTTTTGTATTTGATTACTGTACTATTATTAAATATGCCAATTTTGTACTAAAGAATTGTGTATAATACCATATTAAAAACAATTCTATGAATAAGGAATTCATAGCCCAAATGTCTTCCAAGGAATAGGTGGAAGACAGTTCTGCAGCATATATTTATACCCAATCTACTGCAATCTGAGAAGTATAGATATTACACAACATTCTGGGATTACGGTGTGATAAAAAACACACCACAGATCTATGATTTAAAAAACAATAATCATCGGTCTGCCATCACTTGCTACATATAGAGCACCTTTAAGACAAAATAAAAATAACTTTGTTATAGACAACATAGGCTCAATGATTGGACCTGTCACGAAACCTAAGATACCAAGAGGTTTGTCTGAACAGCTGATTTTGAAAAATGTATTTCATTTAAGCATGGTTGGCTGGCTGCACTCCAGAATTTGTTGGCCCTCCGAATTACATGTGTATGATATATGTGCACTCAAACACCAAATTTACCCAGATAGACTAAGATTTTACTTTAGATTAAGGCATACGGTTTCTGCTCAAAGTGTTTTTACCTCTGCAGGTAAACTGGACAAAAATTCAATAATAGGTTTCATGGGAACAAAGGAGGAAAAACTGATTCTCAAAGTCCTTTTGACGTGTTTGTTGCAGATAAATTACAGTGACTGCACTGACTGCTTCACAGAGCTTCAGGATCCGTAGAATGCCACACAAATTAGAGTCTTGCTGTTAACTGACAGCTCCTTTCCCACCCCCACAGAACTAAAAATATTAAGCTCTCTTTTTTCAATTTTTAAGAAACACTTGTTTTGCTATACTTTTAAGAATTAGAAACAGACTATAAAGTGTCTGTACAGAACTGTTCATATAGCCTGCTCTCTTCATCAAGATCACTGGGAAATGAACAAAATTTAATCTTTGCTTATAGTATGAACTATACACTATAACACAAGGTTGTCAATTTAGATGTGATGTAACATTTTAAAAAAAGCAATATTGGAGCTTAATATTCCCCAGTACCAGGACTGTTGAAAGTGACACATCAAAACACTAGTAAGATACATTAGTTTTCATTCTTTTTAAACAATTCTGAAAAGATTAGTGTCAAACACTGAACCAAGTGTTTTGCGAGAAAGTTGGGGCCAAGTACATGCAAAAACTGCTCAGATTAAATCACAGAATACCTAGGCGTCTGTCTCACTTGACTTTATCAACCTATGTTATTCCCTTTTACCAATGATTATAAATGATCTATTAGCAGATCTAGTGCACTGCCTTGCACTGTTAAGAACTGCCCCCAGCCAGGCCTGGTGCATTTGCACATTCCAATTCATAAGGTGAAGTTCAGACAGCTGTTAAAGGCCAGGCCAGCCAGGTAAAAATGTAACCTCCTTCCATTGTCACTACTCAAACACAGGCCTCAGTAACTTAGGCTTCATGACAGAATACTACTTATTCACACACATTTTGCTTTGAAACCAGATTTTCTAATGTATTTTAACAGTATTTTCTTTCACATTTTAAAAGTCAATTTAAATCTGTTTTGCTAAGGAAAAGTGTTATTACCTTATTTATTCCCTGTAAACAGTCCAAGATCGTAAGATTGTACGTGCAGTTCCCAAATGAAGCATCCCTATGGATTTAATACAAGTGAATTTAATATACACAGAATTATTTTAAGAACTCAGGGAAAGGCAGCACACAACAGAATATATTCAAGTTATTCAATCTCCTCTGAGAACTCTGAATTAAAGTTTGAAGACGACATCTTTTTAGAAGCTTGTTCATCCTAAAGCACTCCCCTACAAAAGATGTAGCTCAGTGTAAATGCAGTTAGATACTGCAAATTATTTTAAGTGCATATTTTGCATCAGCTAACTACATGCTCTTTACCAAATTATTTACGCTGTTCTAGAACAGGAAGCTTTGCATCCTCTCTCAATTGTGTAAGGATAGAAGCAAATAAAGCAAAACTTGCTTTAACCATTATTCAAGTCTTAATTGAGTTACACTGTATAACATTGAAAGGCAAACAGACTACTAGTTTGGATTTCATTTACAGGCTCTCATTTTGATGCCTGATTACAGATGTGATTAAAAATTATCCAGACATAATTAATTTTAAAATTACTTAACCTCAGTTCTGCCACTATGAAAATAACAATTTCTTTTTAAAAGATGACAGGATACACCAAAACAAAACATATTGAAATGGTACGAGACACCAACATAAAACCAAACACCACCACCAAAAAATAACAGCAACAAATGCATCGTGGAAAAAAGAAAAAGTACTTTTCAAAGTGTCCTTCAGACCAGTTTGCATTTTAACAAAATTCTGCCTGGGCAGATTATTTCCTAATCACTCATTAAAGAAATCTTTTACAGTTTTGCTCTAAGCTGTCTTATCCAGAGTGCTAAGAACTGCAATTTATCAGAATAGCAAAATTTTAAGTTTCAGCCAGATACATCTTTAATCTATAATTGATTCAAAATTTCAATCTTTCATTGAAAACTTTCCTTTTTTGATAGTCTACTTGCTATAAGTAGTATGAAATTTGTTATAGTGATATGCTCCTTCAATCCCAAGTACTTTAAGAGTAGAATATTCTCACCCATTCTTTAAGAGCAGAGTAAGTATAGCAGTTATGAGCAAGAAGTGTTAATAGAAAATATATTTATGAAAATTAAAAGCTACAATTTTGGTAGTGTCATATTACAGGCAGGCTACTCTAGAAAAGTTTTCAAGTCATTAGACTATTAAAAAATACTTAGCCACAATGTTTTAGAATGGGAACTTTAAAGTGTGAATAAACCTTCAATATCCAAATCCAACACAAAGAAGTTTTTCAAAATGAAGCACCATAAAGTATTTTCATTACATTAGATAAACAGAACATACCAAAGCTATAAAATATAAAACTTTACAGACAATACATTTTTGACAGGGGAAAGTTGGATAACAGATCATTTTAGCACAAAAGCATTTTAGCAAACAAAAAGGTCTTCCAAGCAAAAAATCTTAAGGCCCTAATGGGAACATGTACATAGCAGAAAATCTTTAAAAGCCGTAACAGTTTTCTGAAGGGCCTGACAGAAACAACAAAACCTAAAACAATGCAAACCACAAAATTAAGTATATAGAGAAATATGAATAGAAGATATCACTGCAGCAGACATGTTCTATATTGCATGTTATTTTGCTATAACAAGAATATAATTTTTATTTTATCTATATGTATATAACTACTTCTTCAACTGATAAGTCATCTGATACCGCAGTACATAAAAACAATGCTGGAAAAAAAAGCCACATAAACTCTAATCCATTAATAAGAAGTGCTATGAGAGAGAGAGAGAGAGAGAGAGAGAGAAGGGAGAGGAGAGAGGAAGGGAGGACATTGAACTTGACCTAGATGTACAAGACAAGCCTATCACAATTCCAGGTGTACAGTATTCCTAGCTACAGTTCCCACAGACAGCTATTACCAGTGGAGTGCACATGGATGCTGGCAGCTAACATCTACTGCCTACATCATCCATGCCTCAAACGTCTCATTTCTGTTGCTGTGCACCTAACCATTAAAGTAGGTGTACTCTGACTGGAGAAAACAGCTCTGCTGACACTTGCCATCCACACACAGTGCAATAATAGAAAGACTGAAAGCCAGGAAAATTCCAAATAGGCAAAGTTTTGGAAGAAACAAATAAAAAGCTGTTTAAACCTAATCCCAAATTCCCAGAAACTCAAATAGCAGCAGTATTCTAATTTTTTTTAAAGAAACACAACACACTAAGTTAACATCGGAAAAACTCACGCCCCATCTATCTTTTGTGGCAGAATGCGATGATGTAATGAAACCATAAACATACACTACATATGAATGACAGTGCAGCATGGTAGTGAAACAACACCTGGAAGCGGTGGCTTAATATTACCTAACGCTTCGAAGGAAAGCATGATGTTTGATGAACCATGGCAAATACTGAGCGTATTATATCAGACCTTGTCATAATCTCTCTCTTTCTGTCCCTCTGCCCCTCAAGTATATTCTGGTAAGAAAACACAAGCAAATCATAAAAGTTCCTTCTATCATAATTTGGAAAACAAGAAAATGGAACAAAATCTATGCACTTTTTTTTCCCTTAAAGCCACAGCCATTTTTATTTTAGCAATCTCAATCCTTTTCAGGGTAAATTCAGGAATATATTGATTTTTTTCTTTTCTAGTTTCCAAAAGTACAACTGGCTGAATAGAACCAATTCCAGATGCAAACCCCTTTCTGAAACTTTACTGTTTTATGCTCCAGAATCTTAAGCTATCTACAGGTATTAAATTTTAGGTGTAAGAACAAAGAAATTCATCTGGCAGAAGTTTTATGTATAGCCCATGAGGACTCTGCATGCTGGATCCATTGATATAGTAGAGCGATACCTGGCGTACAGGTAAGGCAAGTGCTTGTGGACTCAGTATTAGGAGATGAAACCCAAGTTACTAGTTTCAGAACACACAGCAAGCAACAAAATGCACATTACAGAGCTGTTTTAAATATTAAAACAATATAAAAAAGTATTTATGAAGCAAAGTTACAGTGTACTTATGAAGTGACATTTTTTATTTTCAATCTTCCTATCAAATAGATGATTTCGTATTGTTCCAGAAGTGTTAGTATTCCTTTAGAGTTTAGTCAAAGAGCATTTTGCAGAAGTGTTAGCGAGGACAGATGCTTAATGCCAATCTTACTGCCAACTACATGTCTAGAAAGGCCTTGAAATACTCAAAAGGCAAAGATTAAGAGTTTATCATGACCTGATTTCCTGAATGTTTTAACAGCTAGCTCAATTTCACCATTCTTTGCGTCAACCCATCTTCCTTCTGATTTTGTGTAAGTTTCCAGACCATGGATAAAAATATTGGATACTGTCAGAACTAGTAGTAACCTTTACAAAAATCCTGTTAGAAATACAGCTATTCTCATACCGTATTGACTTGAGAAGACAATTACATAGCGCTAGATCCACCAGCATGCATTTTCTTTCTACCAATGACAGATATACTTCAAAAGTTTTAGAGCAATAATTAATAATACTAATTTCAGCTTGCATAACATGCAATAGATTCTGAATGGGCCACACTTTGTACCACAATAAAACCAAATGCAAGCACTACCAGTTATGAGGAAGAGCACTATAAAGAAAAAATACCTTTACTAACCTTGAAGAAACATATAATTCTAGGCGAAATTAAAATTAATTTCAGACATTCTATTTAAACTTATTCTTCTCCTTTGTCCACTGTACACAGTCAGCACCCTATCCTACAGAAAACTAATGTATGAGCTTACGTTTAAGACAGTAGTAATTTTTAACTTACTGGGACTACTTATATATATATATACAAAAACATTTAGGTGTTTTTACTGGTGGAAACCAAGCTATTTGGATTTCAAATGTTACACCTTTTTGTTCAACTCAGAAGTCTGTGTTTAAAAAAGCACAGAAGAGAAAGGAAGACCTCATTTCATATCAGAATAATAGAACAGAGCACATACAGACATCTCCTGCACAGTTTTACAGTGTGGGTGCTCCGATTCTGTTGCTGATCACATGTTTCATTACAGTATTCTTCCAGTCTTTTATGGCCAAATGCCTAACCACCTTGATTTTCAAACAGTGTTTTACCAACTATTACCTGATAGTACTCTATTTGCTTTCAAAATGAGAAAAATGTGAATATTTCTATGAGGTACAGATGTAGTATGAATCTGAGCTGGCATTACAGAGCAGCAAATCCCTCATCCGATTTCACAGTTATTGTAGCTGACCTCAATACTGCATAATGCTTTCCCTTTCACCAAACCTCTAAACACTGTCAATAACAAAATAGTTTGTTTCCCCAGCACTTGCCAATAAAGAAACAAAACCCAAAAGCTACAAAATAAAATCTAGCTCTGAAATTCATGTCACATCTAGAGACTGAACACAATAACACTAAAATATATTTGTTTTTTCTCTTTAATATAAAGTCAATACAGAGTAGTTTGAGGTAAAAATCTAAAACCTAGTTTCACAATAGGAAACTGGTATTTATGATGATTTAAAATGGTGTTAGCACAGTTTTCTTAAATGGAAGTGAGAAGATACAGTACAAGACCTTCAAGAGACTAGTGTCACCACGTGACAGTGAATCAGCCAAAAATAAGATGAAAGTGTCTCAAAGACGGTAGTGCCTTATCCTCCTGCTTTGTCTTTAGTTTTTCTATTATAAAAACAAAACCAAAAAATTTCCATGTATCTTGTAAGAAAGAGGGGTACTCTGATTTCCTTCCATCCCCGAACAATATTTGCTGAAACTGTCTTTAAATGAAATACCAGCTGAAGATCTAAGCCGATTAAAGCTTTTTGAGGTCACTGAGCTAGATGAATGTAGATCAGTTTCCCAGTGATCACTTCATGTAAACATACCTCAGTACTCCATAAAGAATCTGACAATCCTGTAGCTTCTACCTATTGAAAGTTGTCTATTTTTTTTTCCAAATCAAGACACTTCAGATATCAAATTAATAAACTTGTTAAATAGCCTAGCTGTAACACTTAACAGATCATTGCTCACTGATAAACTCTTGCACTTGAAACTATTCAAACAGAGATGACCTATACTACAGAAGTTATATGATATCTAAGTTCCAGGCTCCAAGAATAAATTCAAGTCAATAAGTACTGAATACCGTTGATTAATATCTTAAATTATTTCCTTCCTAGACCTTAGAATAGGAGGGGAAGAGGTAAGATATTTGGGTTACGTTTTTTATTGTACATAAGAACCATTTTAGTCCTTTTCAAGACACTAAAGGTGTGGAACAACACCAAGTTGTTTCTTCACAGTATAGCTTGATCCCAAGCAGATATACTACGTAAGGCAGTGCTACTGCTTCTAGCACAGGTTCATTTGCTTGAGCCTCTGTATCTTGCTATATTTTGCACCAGAGATATCTCAAATGTCTTAGAATGGACAGGGGGAGAAAATAATCTCAAGGCCTTAGAAAACCAGGGAAGGAGGAATAAATTATTTCTTCTGCATTTCCAGCTAGTCTAGATTGCCCCACTGCAGGCCCTCATGAGATCTACTTGCCCTTCTCTCAGCCCCAGTAATTCTTAAGCTCCTTATGTATCTATTCCAGCCTCTTCCTATGAATTCAACGCCCAAATATCCTCTCCCTAACTATCAGACTCCCCATTTCTTACCTAGCCTCCTAGCTTGTCAGAATCCTTCAGTTTATTTCCTCACTCCTCTTTGTCTCACCTCCCCTACAGCTAGATTACATAGCCTTCTTTCCCAGCAGGACAAACTGTACTGCAGGTAACAGAATCTGCTTAGGCTCTAATCCAGTGCCAAGACCTGACGTAGTCCAAAGCAGCTCCAAAAGAAACTTAAGTGCTTTCCAGCCCCATGCCATATAAGAAAGAACGCTCAAGAAATCAAGATGTTTAATTCTTCTAGCAAAGGCTCATAACACTATACTCCTTCTAGAAACAGAAAGGCTCTGCTTAAGATTGCCTCCCTCCCATCCTCTAAAATAGCCAAAGCTTTGTGTTAAAAAAATCAAAAAACCAAAAATGTACCAAAATCCATCCACACCACAGAAAACCCACCACAAAAAAACCACAATCTCCCCAAAAAAGCTTTAGTTTTAGCCAATCATTTATCTCCCAGCAACCCAGGGCTTGAAACACATGGACAAAGACTACAGAGGAGTTACGTTTCAGAAGACTGCCTACTCTATACGTTTATTGCCCTCTTCGCCTGAAGCTGACAAATGGAATGAAGCAATTATACTTTTGTAATCATTTTGACAACCCAGACTGCAAAAACTGAGTAGTCCCTTTGCTGGACACTGCCTTCTTCAATGTTTTCAGTTAGTATTCTCTCCTCCAGGAAACATGAAATGCTCTTTGTATATAATATAAAACTATCTTCAGAAAATCTTGCTGTTTCTTGTATTTTTTGACCCCTCCCTTTGCTGATCCCAGAGTAGCTAACTATTCTATTTTGGAATAGAATTTTATTAATTCAAACTCATGAGGATCTGCTTTGAATAATTATTTAACACTTAAAATGAAATTGTTTTGTGTCATTAAATTTGTTACTGTGGTTCTTATCAGCCTCACAAGAAATCACAGAGCCAATTACTTTCACTACTCCCTACCAGTCAAGCAGAAACAGCATTTTTTATTATTATTACTACTATTATCATCATCATTATTGTAAGGAATTGGTTGTAAGGCAAAGGTCTGCAGCCTTTGGTTTGAGCAAACAGGGTCATATGAGACTGCCGCGCAAACACACTAATCCTCCCAAGTTTTCTGTCTTACAGTTTTGGGATCTCACAACTAAGGTTCTTCGCTTTGTCAGAACCTCTTTTCTACACACCTTAATCTTTACTTTGGCGGGGGAGAAGGGAACCTAAAGACATAGCAACTTTCCATCATTCCAAACAGTAAATTTCTTTAATTGGCGAACAAGATACAGCTATTATCAGGTAACATACATCCTCCACTACTAAGAGTTTTGCTTTTTAAGCAAGTTTTGAATAAACTAAGCTTAAGATTCAGAAAAATTTAAGTCACTTTAGTACTAAGCTCTTATGTGAAAGAAATACTCCTGCCAAAGTTGAACCACTGAGAATTTGATATGAAAGGGAGAATCAGGGTTTTTTTAGACCCCACTAAAATGCTACACAGTCATCCCTGGAAGGAAGGCAAATATTGCAGAGAAATATTTCCCTTGTTGCTTCCCCAAAATGATAAGGAGACAGAAGAATGTATTGACACAGTTTCTGTGCTCAGAATAATACAGTTTGCTTCAAAGAACTTCTTGTAGCAATTTTCCAATAGCTGAACCTTCTGTAAATGGAAAGGACCAATGTAATTATTTCAAACTGGGAAGAATCTAAAAGGTGGAGAAAACTACCCATTATTCTTTAACTTAGAACATCACTCCTGTATTTTATATAGAATGTGGAGATGTTAAAAAACACTGACATGTTTAAAATAACTAATTTTTTTTATGCATTGTACCAAGTATCTTTTATAATTAGCTGCAAAAAAATATGGTTATCAATAGCTCAGTAAGCTTCTTGGGCTTTAGAGAGCTATCGATGACCAGGTCAATGTATAAATTCTCTGTCAATAAAACCTATCACTGATTTGATACCTTTTTTAAAAATGTGTTCAATGGTTTAAGATTTTATAGTCAAACTGGTCTGTACATATAAATCTACCATCTCAATAGTTTATACTGTATCTGGCTCCTGTACAAGCTATGAAAAGAGAGACAATCTGATCTTTCTTTGCTGAGTGGCTGTAGAATCAGATGAATTGGATATAGACAAGGTAGGTGTACACTTACAAATGCATTGGCTGACAGTGAACACTACTTATAAAATGCTGACTCCTCTAAAAAAGAGGATATTGACCTTCTTGCAGTTGCCCATTACTGCCAGTGTTTGCGTAAGAATAGCGTGAGGTATTTTCATTCATAAAGCGCAACGGCATTTCATGGTCCACACTGTGAAAAAAATTTGGGAGTCTCTTTATTAGATAGGCATGACACCTAAAACTCCTCAGATTCAAGTCTCAATATGACCTTAGTACAGAGAATAAAGACAGATTGATAGAGATTATCTGTGATTCATTGAAAACAGAAAGGCAAAGCAATTTATTAACTTGAACATCAGTATTCATTCTGTAAAACAGAGAAAATACAAGAGCATAAAACCCCCTTCATTCATGTAAGTCTAGCCAGTTAGGTACTAGGTAATTCAAAAAGATTTGAATCACTTCCAAATAGTAAAACATGATACATGGTGAAGAAAAGTTTTAATTGCTAAACCACAGACATGTTAAGAACTATTTTCAGAACCTGACAGTATGCAAGACCTGGAGTCTTACTTAAACTTAAATCAATCTAAATGGCTTTATTATTCCAACACAGAGCAAGTAATTCCACCAGAAGTAAAAAATATTTTTGCTGGAGATGAGTCATTTTGATACAATGACTGTATCAGATATGAAACCCTTTTCTGGGAAGGCAATCTGAAAAATTTATATTTAGCAAATTCCAAAACACAGAAGTTAGGCCCATGTCTCATGTTCACATACCTAAATGGAAGATATGGTGGATTAGATCCAGACAAAAGTGTTCTGTAAGCTTCTTCTGGTGTTTTCTTCAAGTATATTACCTAAAAGGGATGGGGGGGAGGGGGGGAGAGGGAAAAAAAAATCAGCCCTGAGCCTGAAAAGTCATTAACCACATGTAAGCTTCCCCCAGCCCACTAAATTCCTACGAATGTATACTATACTCCTTCATGACCAGCTCCTATGACATTTATAGGTCAGAAAAGACATACCTACACAAAGTAAAAGATTCAGAAATCAACAGAAGTCAACAGAAACTGTGATTTGTTTTGTGTCATTCCCCTCCTTTAAAAAAAAATAAAAATTGAAAAAAAAAAAAAATCACATGTTGCTGCAACTGAGAGACTTTAAGACAGACTCAACATCATACTAAGATGAATAATATGCATCTATACTAGGAGTTCTCTGTCCAACTTCAGATGAGTCAAAATATTATCAAAGCAACTGACAAAGGAAACATTTCTCCACCACAGCTCAATGGAATATTTTCCAACACAAATATTTTTTGATTCCTAATTGTCAATATCAAACTACTAATTAACAAAAATATCCAATTCAACAAGCTGAACCTGTTACTATGAGACCAACATATAGTTAATGTATCACCCTAAGCCAAGGCTCATTCTGCTATTGCTGAACACTATCAGCTTCACTGGCTTAAGTAAGAAATTAGAATACAACCACATCTTGTTGGATTTCAATTCCTATTTGTACAGTAAAACTGGTCCTAAAATAAATCTAACTTGGAATACATATTAAGCAAGTGCATTGTTCACAAAAAAAGATTTCATCCAGTTTGGAGTGGGGTATTTCATGCGCACAAACATGTTTTGTAAAGACAGCCACACAATTTTCCTAGCCATTTCCCCCCAACTCGCCTTATAACCAGCACCTACATGGCTACTTTTTAGCTCTACACACATTTAACTGTTGAATATAAAGTATTCTAATAATTATTTTCTTAACCAAGAATGTTAGATCTCAATACTGCAACAGTGTCAATATTGCTGTTTCATTTAGCAAAAGTGCCCAAATTACATGTTTCTCAAAATTAACGCCCCTGTATTTGCCCAAACTTCCGTATTTCCCCCTCCTTAATCTCTGAAAGCAATGCATCCTTTCCACCATCAAAACAGACCACAATTTCTATATGAAAACCATTCCATTTATTCTGTGTTATCAGAACAACTGTTTCTAACTCAATTATTGGATTCTTTGCTGTTGGGGTCAAACCAGTGATTACTAATATTGGAACAGATTGAGAGATTTACTTAATGGATATGTGTATTTACTTAATTCAAAAAGCAGAGTGGCCCATTTCTTTTTATTTTTAAGCTGTAACGGTCTGTCTACAGCAATGATCGCTAACTAATGGCACCAACTTCACGCTTTCAACCCCTGCAGCATAGCAATGCTATTCTGCTTTCAGTCATTCGTAAAAGTGTCTTTTAGTCTGTGAAAGAAGTCTCCTTTATACTTCTTTTATAGTCACCCTCACCACAAAGGTTTTGCATTTAAGAACAATGCATCCTGTGCAATAGATTTCAGTGGGGGGTGTATTTCAGAGAAAAATACTGATTTTATTCATGTCAATTAATGTTAATAATCACATCAATTAGCTTACATTTAAAGCCTAAATTCCTGCTTATAGTGAAAAGATCCTTAGAGGGTAGTTCAGAGGACTTCAGGGAATGAGGAGCTTCCATCTTACACAGTTAGGGAGTCAGAAATCTGAAGTAGGGGCAAACTTGTTCTATATGAATGTTTTCCCACTGCTGCCGTTTTTATTTCACAGAAGTTATGCTACTTCAAAGCTGTCTCTGCTCAAAGACATGTATACATGACATTTTGAACCAAACACTGCTAGCTGTCTGTCCACAAAGCTCACAAAAGCTTATAATAAAGACACCAGGATGGAAACAGGAAAAAGATACTAAGAACACAGAAGGAAGGAGAGGGAAAGAAACACTGAACAGAGCTCCTGAAAAAACAAAAGTATCACAGATGTCAAGAATAATGCAATAACTGAAGGAGGAAGGATAATGAAATGGAGAAGGAAACACTACAGTACATGTCTTCAGTACTTAAAAAGTAGTGATATCCATTAAGAAAAACCAAGGAGACCATTTTCTGACTCATCTTTATCAATGAAAACTCAGCAACTGAAACTTAGCTTCATTTTTTAATCTAATATGGTGAATCTTCAGAGTGCTTTCATTCTGCAACATATACAAATAAAAAACCCCAAACAACAAAGAGCCTGCTGTGAATAGTTTGTATAAAGTGAACTTGTATCTAAGAAGTAATGTGAATAAAAGCCTTTTAAAAACAAAAAACCTAAAGTCGTCACTTTCCAGATAGTAATTATTCTCTTACAAGAGTTGTTTTACAAGGGACAAGGTTCTCCTCCCTTTCCCCACTGTCATTACTATAACTCTTATCATGTGGCACTGCTACCTGTAAAAAAAGATTCAGCAAATATTGAAAATTTTCATTTTTTTTTTTCTCTGACATTTCTATTCTTATGTTCTCAACTTCCTGAATAATGATGTGGTTGAAAGATAAAGCTCTCCACAGTGGGGACACTATGCAGACACATGACATGTAGCAATACTGGGCACATACACACTGACAAGAAAATTCATACTACATGTCCTAAAAAGTTTACAGAACAAAAAGGAAATTAGTATTTTTGCAAGTCCACCTTAACACTCATCCACAATATTTCAAATACAATTTGGATTCATCTTGTTCCCACCTGCACCTGCCATTTTCAAATTAGAAGTATATGGAACAGATCCATTCTAGAGCTGCTAAGTTATCACAAGAATTCTGTGAAGCCAATCTAAAGCAATCTGAGGAAAGGTGTTGCTTGAAACAGCAAAGAGGCTGTACAAGCTGCAGTAACTGAAAAGCCTTTTGTACTTGCTGACCCTCCAAGGGAGGAATTATGGATTTGAGCAGTAGTGTGATATACTTAGATTACAAGAGAACGAACCCTTAAAGCTTCAGGTAGGGCTGAGAAGTCTAATTGATATTTTTAAATTAGGGAAAAACTCTCCTGCAAGCAAATGACTGAACATGCCGTAGTAGTTCGCTACTACCCAGTCATTTGCTGTCATAAAATTACAAACTTCAGAACTCAACAGCCTTCCTCCCTTATTGGCATTACAGAAGTCTAATAAAAGCTATTACTACCAAAATACACACCTAAAGTAATTGTGAGAAAGAAATATGACCAGCCCATCTGCTATCTACAAGGAAAAGGAAAAACAGCTCACTAGGTCTCTTTTCAGAGTTTGTCACCCCTCTTCCCCCCAGAAACTACCAGGGACAAATTGAGTCAAAATCAGGCTACTTTAGTTTTGGTATGCATGAAAGTACTTGTACTACTATTTCAAAACAGTTTTTAAAGACTTTTTTTTTTTTTTTTTAAATTAACTATTGTGGAAGACTACATAAAAAATTTTAACAACTAAAATAAGTCTCCAAACAGATGAAGGGAAAAGGCAAAGCAATACTAGCTTCAAAATATTCTCTGTGGCACCTGGTAAGACTGCAAAACCTAGTAGCACCCTGTTTCTGACATCACTGAACAGTATGTGTTGTAGTCTTGGCCACTTAGGAGGAACCCTGAACTTCTCTGTAAGATCAGAGAAGTCTGTATGTCCTTCTGTTCTTGTAACACTTTAAATAATTTTTTTCTTCTTAATCTGAATTTTATGACAGAAGTAATCTTTGCAGAATTCTTAAGAGCAAGGACAATAATTTAGCAACTGGACATGATTAGCCCAAATGTATTGAAAGTCCATTGTAAAAACTGAAATTTAGAAAACGCATCTTCCTGAGATGCAATTTACAAACAGGCAAGCTATTGCCAATGAAGTTTTAAGACTTAACTTTCGCTTAAACTTATGACTCTCTTATTAAAATATTTTAATAGCTATAGGATATTTCAGTACAACATGTCTAAGAAGCTGTTTAATGGAATAATCTAAATTGCATAATCACTACTGGAAACCCATTCCTAGAACTTGATCCACTGTTTTCCACGTTTCATTTTACACTTAATATTTTAACACCAGGACAAATAAAACAAGCCTTCTCAATTAACTTTCACACATGGATAGAGCTCATAGCTATAAGACCTTCTTGTCTCAAAAAGCTTGTATAAAAGAAGAAAAGACATAAAATCTAGAAGACCTTAAATCAAAGAGTACATATATTTCTGTCACAATTTGGATATTCAAATTGTGATAGATCAAATTGCCAATTACACACAGTTCTTTTACTGAAGAATACGATTAGATTCCTTCAGGTCAGGAACTGCCGTATAACGTAACCCAAGAGTGTACATCTACTACATCTGACTGAACATAGCATTTACAGGTAAAACACTCGAAAAATGCAAATATTATTTCTTGAGCATGAAATGAATATGCCTGGATTACAAAAGCTAACTTCTGCAGTTAAAAAACAAAAATCAGATTATTAGGTAGATCATTAATAACTTTTTAGAATAAATAAATATACATTTTATGAATTTATTGGTATTAGTATCAATCATTATAGAAGAAGGTGAATGAACTCCCATAACACTTACAAGTTTAGGAATATATGTCTATAGAAATAATTCTGGGACGACATACTTACGTAACATATTGGATACCTTTGTGCAAACTGGTTTCCAATGTTACACTAAATCGAGATGAATTGGAAAGTGACTATAAGGTGTTTTCAACAGGAGAAAATACTTTTTTGTACTGGTAACACTGTATTATTAAAGAATTATTCTTGGTATATAATATCTTCAATAATCAGAAGATACTTAAAACATCTACTAGTCTGACAGGAGAATAAGTATCAAATGCAGATGTAGATCACTTGCATATGTTAGCAATTAAAAGCTATAAGCAGCTTAAAACAGGCTAGGCAAGGGTTAAATGTGCATGCAGTTGTGGCACACCAATTTACCTTATCGTACACATAAGCTGCCAACTCCTTATATGATGTGCCACCTGATATCCTTTATGGAGTACATACACAGTCACGCCACGGTACACATACTACGTGCTCCCCCTCTCGACTTTCTTTAGAGGGATTTCTGCCACCCTCCCCCCGCAGTGCATGCCCTGATCCCTAGGCTTTAGCTGCTGAGCAGCTCCTTCAAATAAGGACTACCAAATATACCAGACTGTTCCCATGTTTAAGTCTTAAATACTGTAAATATGGCATAGTCTTACTTAGCTGATCAGTCCTCTGCTTGGAGTTCTGTCTTGCATCTTAGGTACCTCCTTACCTTTCTGTTCCTACAACCTGGCTTTGCAAGAAGTTCTCTTCACGGACAGTAGTGCTCTCTCCTTGGGTCTAGCTAATACTGATAAGGGCCTTTTAACCCCTTATCCACAGAGAACTGCTACTTAGTTGAGATAGTCAAGGGGAATAAAAAGATAATCTCATCCCCTTCAAAATGCCAGTGTCCTACCCTTTCCAAGGCTTCTAAGATGTATCAGAAGGTAAAGGCAGGATCAGACAAGGGCAATCCAGTGAAAGCAATTACATGCTGTAACCTACATATGTGCTAGATGAGTGTTCTTTAGCTACAGGCTTAATTAGACCAGCTTTAAAACATGAAGTGAATCTTTCTAAATACAGAACTGGAGATATAATGATACAAACAGAAAACAAAAAGCAGTCTGAATGGAAAGACTGAAGTTTCTTTACAGACTATAGCGTGGGAATCATTACTGAAGGTGCTACAATTTGGACAGATTTTGGATCTGAAGGGACAGTAAAGCTTATAAAGATATGCTATCAAATTTGGAGGCTCCTTAAACACAATATAAAACACAGAATTGGAAATTAATTCCAGCATTATTAAATATAGCCTTGTACGGTCAAAAACATTAACAAACTTAGAACATTCTAACTCATTTGTTCTTACTATTCCTTTTGTAGAGTTGTTTCATTAGGTCTACTCCCAAGGGTTAAAAATCTAACCCAAAGATTTTTAAAATTTGAACTTATCCCCAATTTTTTTTCCATCTTTAAATTTAAATAGATCTTTCTCAAGAGCATTTACACACTATCCCCATACTTGTAGTAAAACATCGTTTAATTACAAGAATCTGCAACCTAAACTCTTTCGATATTATCATATGCATTTTTTGAGTTTTGCTTTCAGCATGACCTCAGGCCTGAAAGAAATATACCAGCTTTGACAAAGTATAAAGCCTGACTTAACAGAGACTTTCAGAACTCAGCTGACCATGTGGATGTCAGCTCAGGACCAGCAGCTTGTTAGTTCCAATACTTTATCAGCATAAAACATGCTATCACAAAGACCCTTGGAGTTTTCTACAAGTGTGCTCCAATTCTGGACAGTACAGCAGGAAGGTGAAATTGAAGTCTGAGCTACACTGCTATGAAGACACGCAAGTGGCTGTGCAAGTGTCAACTTGGGACTATCAAAACTTACATGATATAATAAATTAGGCTTGTGTAACTAAGATGGCCCTGTGTATTGCATGTTATCTGTAATATTAGAGGGCTGAAATATCTCAATTTTTCCATTATTCTGGGTAGGCTATGAAAATTAACTGAGAAGAGAAATCCATCCAATAATCACTATGGCTCTGTCTAGTAACTTTAAGAAAGGCTGTGAGAAAAAGCTTTCTCCTCCCCAGTATGAATCTCACTACTGCCATGAGCAGCAATCGATCCTAAGACAGCCAAGTTTAGAGGTAAGTTTGTGGCTTGCATTTTTGACGTTCAAGAAAATGGTATCCTATGGAAAACATGCACATGATCTGCCAAAGCCACTCCCTGTGTACTAACGTAAATGGAGTTAAGTGCCAAAGACAGGGCTTCCCTGAAACTCATACAGCAAAATTTTCAAAGACGGCTTAGAGAAGAATCAAATGACAGTCTGCCTACCTCCCTAAAGGACCATCCCTTGAGATGCTATTTTACACATAGCAGATGTCTCTTAAGGAAGGTTAGAAGTATCTATGTGATAAATAATACTTACAGCATATGCACCTATTAAAAACGCTGCATTTGCTCGTTTCCGCTGGTCAAAACTGGTATAGTACACTATCTTCTTTCTTGATAGACTGAAATACTGTTAAAAAAACCAACAGACAGCATATTTACTAAGAGAAGAATACACTTTTGTTGTGGTTTAACCCCAGCCAGCAACTAAGCACCACACAGCCGCTCACCCCTCACCCCTCCCAGTGGGATGGCGAGGAGAATTGGGAAAAAAAAGTAAAACTTGTGGGTTGACATAAGAACATTTTAATAACCAAAGTAAAATAAAATATAATACTACTAATAATAAAAATATTATAATAATAGTAATGAAAAGGAATATAACAAAAAGAGAGAGAGAAATAAAACCCAAGAAAAGACAAGTGATGCACAATGCAATTGCTCACCACCTGCTGACCGATGCCCAAGCAGCGATCCACCCCTCCTGGCCAACTCCCCTCCAGTTTATATACTGAGCATGATATTCTGTGGTATGGAATATCCCTTTGGCTAGTTCAGGTCAGCTGCCCCAGCTCTGCTCCCTCCCAGCTTCTTGTGCACCTGCTTGCTGGCAAAGCGTGGGAAACTGAAAAGTCCTTAACTTAAGATAAGCGCTACTTAGCAACAACTAAAACATCAGAGTGTTATCAGCATTATTCTCACACTAAATCCAAAACACAACACTGTACCAGCTACTAAGAAGAAAATTAACTCTATCCCAGTCAAAATCAGGACAACTTTAAAAATACTTTTAAAAGTCACTTTTCCAAAACTGAAAAATAAGTCAGAAAAAATTCTTATAGACAGATTCTTAAAATTAAAGGAGAAAAAAATTACTGATACCACGAACAACCTTCTTACATTATAGATAAGAGTGCAGGGAAACGGCCACTATATCAGGGCAGATCTCCTAGCTGTGCGAAAATATTCTATAAAATGCAGTTGAACCAAAATGTTAAATATAAAATACTGGATTTTTTTTTTTTCCAAGTTTAAACATTTGAAACAATAGCTTATGGACGTTGATTAAAGACATTGAAATTTTCAGACTAAAACACTCTCCTATATTTTAAATCTCTTCAGCACGTAATTCTGTGGAGAAGACAAGAGAAAAACTGAAGCAATCAATCTTAAAGGCGTTTTAAGTTAAACACTACTCTTCCATCTATACTACCTAAAAATGGGATGACAGACATCTTTAGAAAGCTTAAACAGCAAGAATTTCTAATAAAAAAATAAATGCACAAGTGAGAAGCCTGAAAAAAAGGCTAGGCAGAACACTTGTAATTCTTCTTTCTTCAGGAAGAAAAGAAGCCTCTGTCAGAATCCTGTGGACAAAACTCCCATTGAAAACAAGACCAACAAGCACCAGAGAACAACAATAATGACGAACTGCAGCAAGACTATTTAAAGACAGAGCGAGATAAAATTGTCACTTAAAAATGGCAAGTTGGACAGTTTATTGCATTTTTTTTTTTTTAGTTTCATGAATTGCTACACTTTCAGTACATTCTACAACACTATCACGCATGTTTTCCCCAACAGATTTCTACAGTACTACTACAATTTTGAGGAAGTCATCAACAGACATACTGGATTCTGCTTTTAAAAACAGAAGTGCACTTCAAATCCTTAGAAGTTGCACATTTTATAAACTGCCTTTATACAGGTGCTGATGTTACCCAACTTCAGGTTTTTAAATCTAATTTGACAATTTTAATTTACTTTCTTTTCCTACTCTTGGCACTGATGACACTTGGGGGTGGGAGATAAGGTAACTGCTGCAGAATTGTGTTGTATTTATTTAAGTAGCGCCGACTGTATTTCACTTCCAGAAATCTGTAAACTTCAACTCTCATCTTAAATCGTGTTGCAAACTTTAGGACAGCTTTAACCACAGAATCAAATTTTGCAAAAAACCAAATAGCTGATAAACTCAGGAGAAAACTGATGTATGCATCACAGCGAGCTTCTTACTCCCACCCCCCACAGAAACAGCACCTTTAATAGCAGTTCTAACTGTACATTCCAGTCCGGTCTTATTACCCACAACTTCCATAGGTGGAAGGAGTGAAAGTTAATGCAACTGCGTATATCTAAATAGGACTGTAATTCCTGAGATAGCTGGTTGCTGTTGATTGGAAGAGGTTGGATCTTGAGACCAAAAGCAACATCTCTCTCAGTGTATATGCAAACATACAAAGCAGAAGTAGTTACTGAATTAGTGAAGCATTCAATTATTATTAGAACTTGACAAAATTAATCCCAGTATTTTAAGATCCCTCCTTTCTTCCCCCCTCCTCAGTTTTTTAATTTTAGTGTTCTCTAACCGCAATTCCACCCATGATGTGTAGGTGGGATAAGATTACAGTAGTTACGCAACAGTGACAGAACTTCAGTTATAACTTGTTCACTACTACTTATTTTAAAGCAAAGTTCTTCGCAACAGTTTACAGTTTACCTGAAATACTACTTTAAACTGCAAAAAGCACATTCTGCTAGCTAGCCAGAAGTTCTATGTAATAAGACCATATTTCTTGTTTTATTTTACAGAATGATTTTTTTTAATCATATGGGTATGTCAAGTCCTTCCAATTTTGAGACCCTTTTGTACCTGAAATAGCCAAAAAGTGACAGCTCACCTTAAAAGTTCCCAGAACATTTAAAGGAAAGCAGTATATCATTTTCATTGCTTCGTTTTCAAAATGTAAGGGATTAATCCTTATAAGCCATATTGCTATATGAAATATTTAAATGTTTTTTGAATCCTGACTAAAGCTTTAACACAAAATTGAAAACTGACATTAATTAATGGCTTACAGCATAGCAACCAGAGGAAAACTGCATCAGAATTTTACTTTTCAGAAGCCTATAAAACAAACCCATTTTTATTTGCACATAAGTTACAGAAAATCACATTTTACAGTGTTTGCTGAAGCGTCAATGCAATGCCTCTGTTAACATTAACACACAAATTCTCAACTCAGTACACTTTCAATATCAATACTAAGCTACATGATCTATTCAAAAAAATATTGATTTTCTGACCATGTTTAATAAGCTAAGTTTATTACTTTGGCTAGGTTCAATGATAACAAGTGTTAAAGACAGTTCTTTAAGGTGACTGTTTTTACAGCTCCAGAGCTCCACCTGAATGCGTTAGGGCTTTAGTTCCCTTAGATACTGCGCAACTCAGAAGAACCAAACATGTTTCAACAAGGAATTTTTCAATACAGGTTGTCTACAGAATAGCTATAGTTAGAGATAACATAGTTGCAAATAATCTTTTTTCTAAAACAAAACTAAGGCACACACTATGAAGCAATAAAGATATTTTTCTTTACCAGTAAGAAAATTTTAGCAGTTTCACACATCATTAGAAGACAAAATGTAGCAATATAGCAGAACAGTATCTGTCAAGATATATCCCAGAGGAATATACTCAAAGACAATCTTTTGAACTAAAAGCAGAGGTTACATGAATACTGTGGCAGGTTTTGTTGTACGAGAGGGTTCCAGAACACATTATTTTCACTGTAAGATTATTTTTGGGTTTTTTTAATAATAGATCAGTTCTTGTTTCTTGAAGACCTTGAGAAATTTACTTGCACAGAAATTGATGACAGCCTTAGAAGGTACCATTGTGGACAATTACATTGGTATCAATTACTAGATTGATACCTGTTTAGAATCACCAGATTATTTGACAGTATTTTATTTAATGCATATGGTTTAATATACTTGCATTGTTCAAGCAAGAAGTTACTGCAATGTGTTTAATAAGCCTAGATCAATGCAAATACTCTTTTTATATATATACACACACACATATATATATGTAATATGTACATATAAATAGCAGTAAATACAAGGCTGGCAAACTGTTCATAGAAAATGATGTATTAAAACATGTACACACAACCCCACCTCAAAATCTAAGCTGTCCTAAAGGAGATGCTTGCAATTACTATAGTTCCATGTGTATGCCCAGCAGTTTATTTATATTAAAACAAAAATGAACCAAACCCCTCTGTGATTCAGCAGCAATACAGTTAGCATACAAGAAATGTTAACCCCCATAGTTCATAAGCCTGCCAGAACCTTCCCTCTCCTGCCTTTGATCTGCCGTACTTGTATTGTTTATCTCAGCAATACTCCCTCTCTTGATTACCCCTGCTTCTGAATTTATTGAGATTGGGTAAGGCTATACACACGTAAAACACAGGAGGTATTTTAAAGCAGTTTTTATGACATCAGACTTATTTAAACAGAACAAAAAAAATTGTTTCATAAATGAATCACAGTTGCTTAGTCAAGCATTTTTTCCCCAAACAGAATTCAAAGAACAAGTAGGAAGATAGCACAGCCAAGCATTTTTTTGTGCTGTTGATTTGGCTAGTCAAGATCATCTCCATAGCAATCAGCAATCAAAACATTACAAACATAACAAGGTCAGAAAGGTTCTCCTGTAAAGCATGACCAGGACTTTACCTCCAACTTTCTCAGCAAATGGATACCTGAATAAATTCTTGAGCTCTTCAGAACTATTTACTGTTTTTACAATCAGTCAGCATAAAGTTATAATAGTTTACTTTAAAATGTTGGTCTGCCATTAGCACATTTCAAACTGGTACCCTTCTCCTTCCCCACCTGTCCCCTAAGAAAGGAGAGGGGAAAGCAGAAAACTGCCTTCATGTCTAATTCCTCTCCCAAAACAAAAATAGATATAACTGACAGACTTGGAGGGGAAGTTTGTGGGGTTTGTTTGTTTTAATGAGATCGTATACTCTCATTTCTCCTGTTCCTGTTCATAGAAGTTTTAAACTTAATAAAAGTCTAAGTCTTAAATTCCTTTTGAGACACCATATCCACACAAAAACTAACACGTTTTGTGAATATTTTTTTTTGTGCCATGCTTCTTTTAAAGACTCTTTTCGTAAGAAAAGGACATGAAGTGCATACCCAACCAGGTATATAGCAAATTATGGCAGGAGTCATCTGGGCTTAAGCACTGTGATTGCCTCAGGGTCCCAAAAGTGTTGCAGTATGGCAACAGCAACTATCCCACAGCAGAGGCTGGATTTCCAGAGAATGATAATCTGCAGCGTGTTTTACTTCCTATGATCAACCAACTCCTGCTGCTGGTCACGGGGCACGGTTACCCTTAATGCAAGGGTACGCAAGCAGCAGGTTGCCCAACAGGACTGTTTCTCCATGTCGTTAGTCCAATTAGCACTTCCCATCTCTGAAACACTGCTCACAGGCAGCCCACGTGTCCCCCTGGTGCCACAGGAGAATTACCATACTTTTGCTGCTGCAGTTGCTCATTGCATCAATGCCTTGCTGGCAGGTAAGTCACAGTCATGAACTTCTGTCTTACACACATTAGTTCAGGCCTCAGGAATCCTCTCAGGGACACTTACGAAGGACAGACATGAGAAGATGAGGTGTGGAATGACAGAAACTGTGAAACCATAATTCTTGACTAGTGAAGCTGAGCAGTAGTCTTTTGTAGCTAGGCCTACAGTACACATCAGATGCATGCTTCAGCCCTGGGATTTGGTCTTACAAGCCTACTTATCCCCTGCAGATAGTATCTAAACTAGGACAGAGTCTGGCATATATTTTAACTATCAGAAGAGCAAAGCTTACATTAGCAGGTACTGGCCTACCTCAGCCATAGTGCTCATCAGCCAGACCGGAATCTATTAATGTGCAAATTTCTATACCACTCTGGTAGTATTCCAAGCTTTAGCTGTTTGATTTCAGGTATTACTTTCAAGTGGTTGCACTATCAGATTACCCCTCTCTATTATGCACTAGTAGTTTAAATTAACCTATTTGGAATTAGCCGCTGGTAAGGTAGCAGCAACAAACAGCACCTCCTCCCAGCTGAGACTGCAGCGGATCTGCACGAGATTTCTCTGTCCTGTTCCTGACCATCTGTACTCTTCACCTAGCACTGTGAGTGTTGGCTTTTTTCAAAAAATATAAAAGATACATTAAAATGACATCATGGTTTACTAAATCAACCCTGCAAATGTCAGAATTACTAATCCAGTTTCAACCTGGCTCCCTTGTGTATTTTTTCCATTATAATATATGATCTTGCTATCATCATGATTACAAGCCATTTATAACTAGCAGCTTGCCTCGTTCAATGCAGATGATGGTCTCAGAACAAGAATAAAGACTGTAGAGACATTCCTGTTTAATACCAAATCATTTAAAAAAAAAAAGCAAACGAGTCCCGAGGTATTTAATAGTTGTGTTCTTATTTTCTGGGTGAAACTCTTTGTGCCTAGGGTCCAGTTTGAAGGCATTCTGGTTCAGCTATAGAAGTACGAAGGTACACTTCAACAGTGATACACGAGACTATATTCGGGTCCCAAACTGATCACAGTCTCAATTTGAATCTGGGAAAACCAGAACTAATCTCTCTAGTTGTCATAGGCACAGCAAAAGTTAGAATAGTAGGTTTATTATTGGTTCTTCTCTGGAGTAACCACTTCACAGAGTGAGCATTCTCCACAGTCTTTAATAACTCAAATATAAGGTCACAAACAGCAGAATTAAGGTAAAAAATAGATTCCTAGTGAGTAAGCATCACTGGTCATGTGTTTGAATGGGACCGTGGCACTGGAAAACAGGGTGATAATGTATTTATAAGCTCTAGTGTTAACACAGAAATGGCAAATCCAATGTTTTCTCAATATGAACACAGGCATTCAAAATTAGAAATGCTAGAGTTTAATTTTTTTTATTTGTAACTAACTTTCTGTATTCAGAAGCAAATGTAAATTTTCACTAGAAGCACTTTTTTGCAAAAAGGTTATAGCAACTCTATAAACCCCTCAATTTGCAGAGCCTCCTCTTAAGACTACCTAACTTTAAGTCAGCATGCCCCTGGAAGTACCAGATAGTGTGAATCAACTTGCATAATTGTTTCATTTGTGTAGCAAACATTAGTCCCAAAACATAATGTCATTTTTGATACAGGAATCCTCTTAACAGTGGCCAACGTTATCACATCTGTTGTCCCATTTTCCCCTTCTGTCAGTAACAGGTCTAATATTTTACATTACAAAGATTTTATATCTGTAATATTTAGTGAAGGGTCTCCTTGCTATTTGCACACAATTGATATTAATTAGTACTTCAGAATTAAAACATCTGTTTCATTTCTTGCAGTTGATAAATTTTCTATACATGCTGCAAATCACTTTTTCACAGGCATTTGGGGACCAGGTTAAATCTACAGCTACGTGCTTGGTGTACTAGGTCTGGCTGGGATGGAGTTCGGTTTTCTCCCTAGCAGCCTGCATGAGGCTGCATTTTAGATTTGTGACTAAAACTGCGTTAATAACACACCAATGTTTTAGCTACTGCCAAACAGTGCTTGCACAGCATCAAGGCCTTCTGTTTCTCACTCTGCCCCTACAGCAAGTAGGCTGGGGTGGGCAAGATGCTGGGAGGGCACACAGCCAGGAGAGCTGACCCGAACTGACCAGAGGGATATTCCATACCATATAACATCGCGCTCAGCAATAAAACTGAGGAGCAGTCTTTCTAAATTAGCAGTTGCTCAGAGACTGGCCAGGCATTGACGTGCTGGTGGGAGGTGGTGAGTGATTGCCTTTGCACCACTTGTTTTGTTCCCCCCACCCTTCTCCCCACTTCTTATTGCCCCCTTAAACTGTCTTTATCTCAACCCACAAGTTTTTCTTGGTTTTGTTCTTCTGATTCTCTCCCCTGTCCCACACTGGGGTTGGGGTGGGAGTGGGTGAGCAGCTGCCAGGTGTTTAGCTTCTGGCCAGCAGCAACCCACATCAGGCTTGTGGTTTTATGACAGGACAGTGTTAGAACAAAATTCAGTCATGGTGATCTTCAGAATTAACTACTGCATTTACATTCTAGACAACTTTATAAAGAAAGGACCAACACTTTGCAGTCAAAAGAAAAAAGCTACTGTGGTATCCAAAGAAGATACCAAATTTTCTATCTCTAGTGAAGAGCAACTCAAAATTGCCTTGAATCAACAATCATTATATGGAAGCAAGAAAATAAGAAAGCTTCTACAAATTAATTGATAGGGAGTGACACTTCTACAAGTAAGACAGAAAAAGGAACCATTTTTATATGTGTAAAAACACACTTCCATAACACTTATTAGAAGCAACACTTTATTAAACTGAATGAGATTTAGAAGTTTTAACTTTTCCACTGAGTGAGACTTAGTTTAAATAGTGTGATTTCAGGGCCTTTTGTTCTTGTTCATGGGTGTGCGGTTTTTCCTTTGCTTGTTTTTTTAATATCCATTTTTCAGTTATTCATACTAGCATACCCACTTCATTAGCTGCAAACCCATGAAATATCCAGTGTTTTTTGCTACTATTGTCTTGAAACTGTAAGGTTATGAAAAAAGGTGAACATAGCCTTCAGTGCCTCACCTGCTAAGCAACGGGAACATATGCATTTTTTCCATTCTTCAGAGGGAAAAGAATTCAGAACAAAGAATAATCTTAAAGCTTAGGAGTAACCATCTAGATAATGAGCACCTAACAACCACCTTCAAACTGGATAACACATTTTAGTTGCATTTCAACACACAAAAATATAGGAACATTGTTTTTAAACAAAGCTTACCTTTAATTTCTTATTTAGTTTACAGCAGTATCTGTATAACATTGCCAAATTTAAAGGTCCAAAATCTCCATAGAAACTGAAAGAAAAAAATGCGTTATTTATACAAAAGAGCTAATCAAATTTCAACATGCATGTTGTTGATAGTTAAAGCTGCAAATCAGTAACTTTTGGGGGATACTGAGTAGCCAATATACATGGTTCAACAGATAAGCCCGTTATTGATTCATTTAAGAGGACGATAGTAAGAATTAATTTGAAAGCATTTGTAGCTTCAGTTTCAGATGTTCCAGTAACTACCTTTTCCATTATATACACACACTAACTATAGAATTTCTTCTTCATCCCATGATATCCAGTCTGGTTTTGGTCAAAACTACAGAGTGAAGAACTTCAAGACATGATCTACTCCCCTTTAAGCCATGCTGAAGTCATCCTAGATAAAGGTCCTACAACTGCTTAAGATGAGAATATATCATTAGATACTATGAAGAATAAGCTAATTTCTAATGGGTAGTAAAATTTATTTAACAACATCCAGTCTTGATCTCTGTCTGAAATTTAAGCTTATTTCTTTTTATCCTATCCTCCACTATTCCAGAGATTACATATTACAGATACACTTTACATATAATTATGTTTTCTTTTGTCCCCCCAATCCTCTTGTCTCTAGGCTGTTCTTCCAATTTATTATTTATCTCATGTCTTCTGATTGTTCTTGTTTCTCTCTTCTAGATTCTTCTTAAACATTCGTATTACCTTTGAAGCAGCAATCACTGTCCTTAGGATAAGAGCTAATAGCAGTAGTCTGTACAGGAAAATTATTGCAGAATAAAGGTAAGTTCCTCGTAGGGATTCACAGTGCTCTTCCTAGATAACCCTTCATATAGCCACCTTTACAAGTAATAGCAGCCTTTATGCAAACAACTTATAACGATGCCTTCTGGAGCTTTCTCCCTCCCTATCCATTGTGCAAAATTGCTCAAAATTTAAGTTGCAAGCTTTCTCCAATATTTTTCCTTTTTGTGTATAGAAGTCTTTATCTTGATGGTCTATGAAAATTTGCTGATGCACACGTTATAAGTTACAGTAAGAATGGACTATAACTTAAACTGTTTTAATCTGCTCTGCCTTAAGTCTTCTGATAAAAGAGACAGGACACTTCTTGCCTATTCACAAACATGCCATCAGCATCTGAATGCATGTTATTTGGGGAATGACAAAAGAAAAAGGTAACTATGTTCTATGACTTCTGGGCTTTGAAGGAGTGAAAACTTACTGAAACCAGATGATAGAATAGGTGGTAGTACCTTTCAAGCTTTCTTCCCCATGGCAAAGGGTTTATTTTTCGGGAAAAGTGATTATATTCCAGTTAAACATAAACATTTTATTTTGAGGGCAGTCAAACATTGGGAAGAGGTTGCTTAGAGAGGCTGTGGAGTCACAACCCAATTGTACAAGGCTCTGAGCAACGTGCTCTTGTTGACCTTGCTTTGAGCCCGGGTGTTGGATTAGACAGTCTCTGGAGGTGCCTTCTAGCTTCAGCCATTCTGCTATTCTAAGTGGACACAACACCAAAGTAGGAGTGTCCTATCTTTTTGGTGCGTATAACTTTATTAATATCCTCCTCCTCACATTCTCTCAAACAAAAAAGTCAGGCCCAGTGCAAGAAGTTATATTAGTCTGATCACTGTCTAGGATGAGTAGCCTGCCTGCCACACCAATGTTACTTCAGTATCACCAACTTTACAATATCAAGTAACTACATAAGTGTTTGTTAAGATTCAGTTCAACCCTTCAGTACAAAATATTATGACATAATGCTTAATTACAGAAGCTCTTTAGCTGGGTCAAAGACTAAGCTGTCCAACCATTAGGACTTTATTTGTAGGTTGCACAGAAGTTAGCTAACTCAAGGGAAAATTGTAGTAGCAGTAAAGCAGGGTTTAACTTTAGAATTCCTCATCTTTTCTTAGATAAGTCTGCCAGATATGGTCAACAGTTATTTTTAAAACAAAACCCTCCATACAGTTTTTAATAGACATGAAATAAAAAAAATTGTTCTAAGAAGGACAAGTATGAGTTACAACAAATAAGAAGTTAAAACTGGAGCTCTAACAACACTAGAGTGAATGTAGCTTCTAGAAAAGCTATATAGAAGGCTTACTAACATCTCTTCCCATTCTGCTGCACTAATACCTGCTCTAAATCAAGAAACCAACCCTGTCTTGTTCCGTTAACTTTAGAGTATTCTTTCACTTAACTATACGATGGAAGAGTAGAATTTAGGATTTTAAGATTATTTTGTGAAAAATACTTTTAAAAGTATTGTGAAAAAGTGTGGAATATGATAGTTACTAGAATACAGAATACTTTTTTTAAACCAGCGAGAGCAAAGTAGCTTTGATCAGCTCAAAGATATGACTGAATACACAGTTCATCTAAAGCACTGAAGAACTGCAGCCGTGCTTTAGGATAGTAAGTTTTTACTACTATTCATTTGCTAGAAGTACATCAATACAAAGTCACATATCCACTTCTACTTTTCCATGTGATTAAACTCAAACGGAAGTGTAGGAAAAGCACATTAAAATGAATTTACCAATTAATTTATCCACAACAGACAAATTACTTACTATTTTGGTAGGGATAAGGATAAAATACATTTATAGAGTCTATCCATGAAGTAATTGTATTTCTACAAAATAAAGCTATTCAGATTCTCTCAGCTGCCAAGCTGAAGATGTCAATCTTAGACTGACTATTTCTCCATCACTTATTACCATTAAGTATGCTGTGTTTCTCTTAACATGGGGCAGGCAGGGGCAACGTATCAGTGTTTAAGACCCTGGTACTATCACTGTTTATGCTGCAGAAGCAAGATATTTCTCAGAAAGCAAACACAATCATAAAGGAAAGGCACTTTTGGTCGCTGTTGCACCAGCATTATTACCCATACACCAAACACTGGCAATTCCCAAGTTATTTACATATCACCACGCAGGCAGTATAAACCAACCCTTGGCTTCATTGATAAAATGTTGTGGTAGATATGTGAGGGAGAAAGTTAAAATTATACATGCAACAAATAACCTTTCTCCACTTAATACCTCTAAATTAGAATAAGCTTGAACGCCCTTTTTTCAATGGGGCTAAGTGAAACAAGTGCTTTACAAACCTCCAAATCAAAGAGTTCTCTGAAAGATAATACAAGGCTCTGTACTGAAGTCAATGAACTCTGATCTACAAAACCCTTCTTAAATTTATATCCTTAGAACTAAATACAGTTTCTGACATGTTTAAACAGAAGGGTTTAATCTTATGCACCCTCATTACTTTCAGTGTAACAGGCCATTTTTGTACTTGAATTAGAGACACTTGATCCTGACTCACCCAGAGGACTTTCTTCTTAAGAACAGAATTTTGACATAGAGTTAAATGTAAGTGGAAGATGGGAAATGGAGGCTACAGGGAATGGTGAAGAAATGACACATCAAGTCATCATCTGAATAAAGAATTTTACCTGGCAAAAGTTGAAGATAAAAAACATTAAAAAAAGTCAAATCTTATTATGTGATAGTCACTGATAACAATCTACCCCATATTATTTTACTTCCACCTCTTTTACAGGTAATAAGACTTTCTTTGTATCTAGATGTTTTAATAAGCATTTATACACAATAAGAAATCAGGATGCCTCTGAAGCTTAAGCCAGTTAAGAGAGACAGTCATTTACAATGGAGGTGGGAACCAGACATGAGGAACAGAAGGCAAGTATGGTATTAATCTACATTTAATTATATTTTGTTTTAATCAGGTACTTAGATGATAGCTTAAATTATTCTTCCCCCACATCCCATGGAAACTTGCTATCCTTATGCTTCTCACACTAAGAAGTAGCAAAACCCCAGAATATACTAGATGAATATTTAAATACTCTACTTCAAAAATACTACCATAATGCTACCTGGAAGCAGTAGCATAGATTTCTTGTATCTGTATTCTCCTTAGAATAGACTCCTAGAACCACTCCTTCCTATCAGTTCTTATGGCATAAGATCTGAGGTATTTGCTGTATTGTACCATAGGCATGGTCATTCACCTAGAAGGCCAGCCCATAAAGAGCTCGTTGGTCTACTCTGTCATGCAAGCAGTTACTGTACATTCTTCCAGGGAATCTAATGGTGAAAGAAATGTAGTCCACCACTCTTTAGGACAGCAACTCAAATTGTTTCTGACTGTAGTTCCATGGAATGCCACGTGAAGTCAGCTCAAACCTTGGGCACCTCTTCTGAATGCACTTTTTACTAAGCATTTGAATACCACTGACCCTAGTACAGCAGAAGAATGATAAACAGCCTTCATCTTGAACTATTGGATGGAGCCCGGTTACGGTCAATGAAGGAATGCTATAGTCTGGCAGACTTTGAAATGAATTGATAACCTCCATATTAACATCACAGTCAATCTATTTACAGCCAAGGTATCAAGTTATCTTTCAAAGATAAATTGCACTACTTATACTTTTCCCCACAGATGAATACACCAGAACAGTAGTTTTATACTGCCATTCACTTACAATTTTGTGATACAGCAACAGAGGTACAGATGAAAGGATAGGAGATTCCTATCTGAAAAGCTATTTCAGGATTCTCT
Organism: Gymnogyps californianus; assembly: GCF_018139145.2. NCBI lineage: Eukaryota > Metazoa > Chordata > Aves > Accipitriformes > Cathartidae > Gymnogyps > Gymnogyps californianus. The sequence continues at coordinate 14,812,887 of NC_059478.1, read as the reverse complement.
TCTTCATGACAGACCAGTCTAAGTTCAGTGTTACTGCTACACTGAACACAAGGGTATGCATGCATTCTTACCAGGCTGTAGGCATTTCCAATAGTTTGGATATGGTCCAAAGCCTAATCACCATATTGGGGCGGGGGGGGGGGGGGGGGGGGGGGGAAATAGGACAGATCCACCAAGTCAGTTCTAACAATGGAATAATGCTCAGAGGAGATGATGTTACTTGCATGGCAGCTTACTCAATTATTCGTTTAGTAACTTGAAAACAGACGCACAGTTTAACAATTGCAATCATTTTCTGGAATATGTACCCCAGAATTGGAGTACAACTACTCCTTTAGGTAGGAAACTTGCCTTCTTGGAGACTAGCAACCATATAAAATCATTTTTCTGCCAAAACAGGAGCACCCCAAGCTTGCAATTACTCAAACTAAAAGGTTAACCACAAGAACTTCAGGACCTAGCAGAAATACAGCTTCCTAACTGCAAAACTACACTAATTTTTCAGCATTTTACAAAGATCCAGCTTTCTATTAAAATTAAGCAATGAGACTGAATTAGAATAAGAAAAACATTTTCCACTTGCTTTTCTCTCTTCCTTTCCTAGGCTGGATTACTGGAACATTCAGGTCACTGCACGTGCTCTGAATCTAGCCATCAAGCAGTACAAGAATCAGCTACTGCAGAAGTGGCCAACTGGCTACTACAAATAAATGCTTCAAATTGTAAGCTGAACATATTTTAGATGCAACAAAGTTTCTGGATGAAAGCCAAGAGGATCAGTCCACACATTCATTACAACCTAGCTGCTGGTCAAGAAATCTTACCTATTCAGTCTTCTTTCTCCAACTCCTGTTTCCTAGAGTGTGTTTCTCCTCCCTACTTCTGAAGCGCATGGAAAAAGGCGGGATGCTCAACGGCACTGTCTCCCTGCTCTAGCCCCACCAATTCCAGTAACACGTGAATTGCTAGGAGCTTTCTTATCTGGGCTGAGACACAATCCGTAACACTTAATACTACTTAGGGATTGCACACTTCTGAATACACGAAGGATGAAACAGCAAATACAACCCTAGAAACGATATATCACCTCACTGCTTGCACCTGAAGCTAGGAATAATGCAGAGGCTCTGGATTATGCAAAACACCAGGTACTCACTCCATTTCCCCTTGAATGTTCCAAATCCTCCTCAAGATTCTGATTCTTCAAAATCCAACAAGAACTCACAGATCCAAATTATAGATAATTAACTATTCCAGATATATGCATTTTTGGTACAATGCTCCTTGACGTCAAGAACAAAGTGTCAGTGAAGAGGTTCGCCCATAAAAAGTTGCCCTATAGAAGAATCTTCAGGTCATGTTAAAAACCTACTCTCTATGGAAAAAAGTAATTTGCAAGTATTTGCAATGTGTGGGTATAAAATTTATGAAACTGTTGGACTGGAGAGAACACCACAGGTGTTAAGGGATAGCACTTTACAAGTTTCAAATATAAAATTATGTCAGTAGTTCGTGTCTGAAGGAAAAACTGATACTCCCAGCTCTTAGATCTTCTGATTTTCTTGTTTGCAGTGAATTTAAATCTCTCATTTAAGATGAAAAACAAAATAAAGCTAGAGGACTATTCTTAATACCCATCTGTAAGAATTAGACATACAAAAGCTGGTATTAGTAGATGAAGTTTTTCTGCTCTGTATTTACATTCACATTGATAGAAGTTACAAGTTGGGAAATTTCCTAATTTTTTTTTTGTGGACTTTATCTTACTAAGTTATCTTGGTCATTCGATAGTCAAGTTCAACTCTTCAAAAGCTACTGATGTGAACAAGGAAATCCCTGTTCTGTGTGAAGCAACAGCTCTGTTTGTTCTAACAAGGCGAAGTAAGTTTTCCTTTCAAATGATATAAGCCACAGAATGATGGAGAAGTTCAGGTTTCCTATGCAAGTGTAGTTACTGGATAGCCACAGAAAAGAAGCATTTAGCCAAAGTAAAAATAAACAAGTTAACCCCTACTCTTCTCACAGGAAAGAGAAACTGCTTCTTTGCATATACACATGCACTGAAGGAAACAAGTCTGACAAGTCAAAGTCCAAACAGTACTCATTTAATATTGTTGTAGCTAAACATTTGAGAGTCTTATTCTACTGCTGCTTGAACTCAAAGAAGTAGCTAACATTTAGACTGCTGTGAAATGGACAAGTAATACACTATGGCCTGAAAGAAAGTTTTAGTGTAAAACATAGGATATACAGAGAATATCATATTAATTACTATTACAGCTGCTCACAAGATGTCAGAGACTAGATCTGCAAAAGCAGTTTATAGAAGAGATCCAAAGTCAGAACAAATGACTGAATAAAAACATTATGATTTACAAAAGCTGCCATTATAATTTATCAGTAAGATTCCTATTTCTCATTATCTAAATTTTAATTTTGTTTGAGAAAACTACTCAATGAAAAGGACATAAAAAGTTGCTTTGATAAAAATGTGAAAGCCAAGTTAACCAGTCAAGTGTAATATTCTCAACCCAGATCTGTTTACTGAAAGGTGAAACATGAAAGACGCTATTCTTAGAGAATAAAAAGCTTCTTACTAGTGTAACTCATTAATCGAGGTCTTGCCAGGGCAAGGCTTGTCTATTTGCCAAATGACAGTCTTCATCAAGCCGGATTATTTCTCATTAACTCCATTTTCCTGAAGTAATAGTTACCTGCACTACATTACCCTGAAAGATTGTATTCCTTTATAAGCAGTAGCGCAGACTTTCTCAGGAGGGACCTCAGAGAGTTTCAGAAAGAGGCTGACAAAATCTTACAGAAACAGAACAATCAAAAAAGAGAATTCAGAATTGGATAAATTCATTCAGGTTTCTTGTTCCCTCAACTGAGGAATTTACATACCATTTCCCTAGCATAATAGGTTCAAGGTTAAATTGCAGCACATTTAACTAAAATAGTGACAGTTCTAGTAGCGAGTTCCTAGTCAGCTAGGATTTCAGATGTTCTTAAAAGCATTTAAGCCTATCTTTATTATTTTTAAAAGTATGAATGTTTAAATAAGACAGTGTTATGAATTCATTAGAACAGTTGACAACTTCAAGTGAAAACTGAAGGCTAAAGTACTCAAGATTACATAACCACACTTTGTGTACAATTTAGTGATAAATCACGTGACAAGCTGCAAGAGCAAGTCAGCATTATCAGACCAAAACTTCCAAAACCATTAGATCTAGCACTGCAGCTGTTTTGTTTAATAAATGGGGTATACTATTAATGTACACTACTACTTCCTTATGTCTCTTCAAGAGTGAGGAAAAAAAGGGAAGCAAGGCAGTGAGATTTTAAGTACTATGTGATCCAATAACATGCTCTCTGTAATCAGACAACCCCAAATCTACATATTCATGACGTTTTCAGATCATATATTGCTTCAGTGAAAGCAAACTGACACCTCAGTGAAGTCAGCTAAATAGATTTCTGTAACACTTCATACTTAAGAGTTATCACTAAAGTTAACAGAATAACAGCCCAAAGAAAAGCAGTTTACTTCCACACACAATGAATTATCTTTGTCTTGTCACTAGAATGATGCATCTAAACAAAATTAAATGAATAAACAGTTGTATTAACAAAATTACTTATGTACCTCACAGGTGCTGAGGATTTTGTGCCTGAGTAGACATCTCCTATCCTCCTCCTTGTAACAACCTGAACAACTCATTTCATTAAAAAGCAGAAGTGGCCATGAAATTCTGATCAGCAAACAGCACAGGCAGGCCATTTTGAATGAAGACTCTGGAAACCACTGTTCTGAGCTATAACACTTCAAAACTCACTTAAAAATGTTTATTTTGCTATGATGTAACAAATATTTCTAATCACTTTCTCAGAAAGACGACTGCGTTTTTGAGAAAATGAGCAGAAGATCTGACCTGGTGTATTAAAGTTACACTCAACTACTACTTACAGACAACCCCTGATGTCAGGTCCCTCACTTTGCTGTGCAGTCTGTGAAACATAGCAGACTGATATCAAGCTTACTGATGAGCACAAGGAAAAGGCAAGCTATAGTAAAATCAGTATTTCCCCAAGAACCAAGAGACTTGCATTCTATTCCTCATTTTGCCTCTAGCTTTCCAATTTCAGAAAGATATAGGGAAAAAATATAAAATGGTAACCCTACTGACACCTGCTTTTACTTCCCTGAGAAAATATAAACTTCCTTGGCGATGAGAGGAAAAAGAGAGGGGAAAAAAATAAAAATAAAATCAGGTGTGATTTTACTACCAAATATTGCATACACTGATAGTGATGGGTGCTGCAATACAAATATCAGGGGAAAGTTTAGCACTGTTATGTAAAAGAGTTAGGTTATTACACAAAATTCACTCATACCACTTGGTAGTTGTCACTTAATTTCTACCTCATGTTATGTTTTAGCATTTTAATTTGAGAGCACAAAAGGGAGAGTACTATTACGGTATCAGATATAGAATGATACCTTTAAAAAGGGCCAAATAGATTAGGAACTATCAATTCAGAAAATACACCATGAGTTACAGGTCCAATCTTTAGCTGTGCCCCAGAAGATAGAGGAAAGTTTGCTCCCTTCCATTATCTTGTATTTATATCTGGTATCAAGCTACACCCTGGTACGTGGTTAACAGGTAATTGGGTTAAGGAGTATACTTACTGTATTTCCTTTACACATGCTAAAGAAAATTACTTCCCCCCACCCCCCAAATTTCTCAGTACTTTTATTTTTTTAAATACACTACTGTTCTCACACAAAATACCCCAGTTACAGTCCTTGGTTAGTACAATCATCTGTAACTAACAGTACAGAACTGCTCCCCCTTCCCACCCCCAAGATCAAATCCCACATAAGATTCCTTCAGCCTTCCTAGAAGGCTATTAAGAACTAGAAACAAAATAGCTCAGGTCAAGCATAACACAGAAGTCTTAGAAGAGATACAAGATCAAATTTTTCTTTCATTAAAGAAAGTGGAACATATTCATATAATACAAATTGCTCAGGACCTTCTCCAGTTGAATTCTGCTTTTAGTATTAGGTCAACCTTGCCTTAGGGTACTCCTGAGGTCCCTTCCAATCTAAATTAGTTAATGATCATTACAGAACCTACTCCCAACCCAAGCAGTTAATTACAAAAGTCAACTTTGGGAACAAATCATTGGGAACTCCAGTAGAAGACAGACAGCTTAAGATAATGAAGATGCAAAAACATGTGTAGAAAAGAAACCCTAAAACTGTAAGCTGTGCATAGAAAGTAAGGTAGAAACCAAGGAAGATTGGTTTACACCTTCACAGAAGCAGTACTGAAGTCACTGGAGAAGTGAAGGAAGAACGGCTGACGCTTACGAGTTCTTCAACTTGTATGGAAAGAAAGTTATATCTAAAATAAGACCACGTTTTTTGTTGCACTTGTGCTGCAGCAAACCCCTTGTCAAGTGGCTAGATGTATCATCACACATGGATCAGTTGATCTGGGAACAGTGTAGAGCAACTACTTTTTAATGACAGCATAGAGTGATTACTTTGTTTAGTGTATTTTATGTCCTTTAATAGTATTCACAACTATAATCAATTTTACTTTTGACCTTCTATGTGCTGTCAGTGTCTGCCAAACAGATGAAGCTTTTACTTCACAGAAAATACTTTTTCTGCTGTTCTAAAGCTACACAGGCCAACAGGAAGTGCTATCTCAAAACCTTCCGCACACGTATAAAAAAAAAATTGCAGATGTTCTTCAAAAGCACATTTAAGCTTTGCATTCTTATGATTCTGTATAAAAGGTGATCACTTCATACTCTCTCTACGGTAAAATACATATAAACCAAACTATTGTTTCATCTATTCATACCAAACAGCAAACTTCTATTTAAGCCTTCCATTTAATAAGAATTAATTGGTCTTAAGACATCTTCTCCACCTTATAAACAAATCTTAGAAAGCTCAGATATCCTTCCCCTAGCTCAACCACAATTTAAGCCATTTAACTGGCCTTGTAGCTGGTTTTGTTTTTTTTTTTAAATAGCAATCTTGTTAAACTAGTTTCAGCTGATGTATGAATATATTCAGACTAACTTTATACTTATGCTTTGTGCAAGTAGCTAAACGGGGCAAAAATATTCTATATGGTATTAAAGTGTGTTGGAAAGAATCTCAGGTGATCACTGTGAGCATGCAAAACACAACAGATCACAACACTTACTTTTCATAGACCAGTTCCTCATCGGTACAGAAGTAGTGAGTATTTACGGTACTTTTCGGTTTATTTCGTAAAGTAGCAAAGTACAACCGATCTGAAAGACAGATTAGGGCAACAGCGTCGGACGGACAAAGCAGATCGCCACTTCCCCACGGCACGCCTGTCACCCCGCCGGTGGGCGCCGCACCCTGCGGCCCCGTCCTGCCCCGCCGCGGCCCGGGAGCGGAAGAGGCACCGCTGATCTTTTTTTTCCTGCGTGAGCGGTGGCGGGAGCGCGAGCACCCGCTCCGCCCGCGGGCCCTGCCCACGAGGACCCCTCCGCCCCGCTCTGACCGGCCGGGCACCCCTCGGGAGCGACTTCAGAAGGGCGGGGGAGATTTCTGACCCAGAACACAGCAACACATAGCAACAGGTGCCGGCCCCGCTTCTTACCGGAAAAAAGAGGAGGAAGGAACCCCTTAGGCGTGCACCGCAGCAGCCGAGGGGCAGGCAGCTCGCGAAAACCGCAAGGCAAAGGGGGCCGAAGCCGAGCCAGGCACGCAGCAAAGCCCACGAAGCCGCGGGAGGGAGGTGGGGAGGACGGGAAAGAAGCCAGCGGGTTTCCTTTTTGAGGGAGGCTCCGGCGAGCGGGACCCCCGCGGCCAGGGGACGGGGAGGGCTCCCGGGCCCGTTCTCACCTTTCACGAACTCCGAGGCTCCCCCCAGCACTTCGGAGGCGGCTGCCGCCGGCTCCATCTTAAACAAGGCGCGGAGCAGCGAGGCGCGGGGCGACTCCGAACTCATGGCGCTCCCGGGCAGCCCCGGCGGGGCCGGGGCGCACTCGCTGGGAAGCGACCCGTTGCCCGGAGGGGCCGCCCGCCAGAGGCCACGCTGCTGGGAGCGCCGCTGCTGCAGCCCGCATAGGAACAGCAGCGGAGACGAGAACTAGCTCCGGGACACGGCGAGCCGCCGAGCGAGCAGGCGGGAACCCGCAGGGACTTCAGCTCCACCCCGCCCCCAGCCAGGAAACGCCCCCGGATAAAGAGGCAGCGGGCGGTTACCAGGCGACCAGCGGCGCTCCAGCAACCGCGTTACCGAGCCTTTGTTTCGCCCGGCCGCGGGCCGAGCCGTGCGAGTAACCGGGCCCCCTCCCCGGCCCCTCCCGGTCCGGCAGCCCCGCCTTCCGCCTCACAGCGCCTAACCACCGGGCAGGCAGCCCGCCAGCACCCCTGATCCGCCAGGCAGCGGCTTTGCACGCGGCACAGCTCCACCCTCCGCCTTAGCCTTGCTCTCACGCCCGCCTCCCGGTGGAGCACGGCCGTGTCCGCGCCCCGCTGCGCTTTTTTCTCCTCTCGCCCCGGCCGCGGGCGGCCCGTGGCAAAACGCCCCGCGGAGACAGAGGGGGTCTCGAGGTACAGCTCGCAGGGCCTGAAGCGGCGGGAAGCAGACCTGAGCTGGAGCTAGTATCTCAGCAGGGCAGGTCCAGCTCAGGATGGAGGTGAGCGAGCCGCGCAGGCGGGGTGGGAGGCCGCCTGAGGGGAGAAGGGAAGCGGTGCACTGCGCCGGCAGAGTTCGTTGTCGCTCTCTCCCCCCACCCCTCCACCTGGGACACTTACATGCGCGAGGCCCGGCCCAGCCGGGTCTGCACCACCATTTAGCCTGATAGACAAACCGACTCACCAATCAGAAGCTGCCTTCGTACGTCTCCAGCCAATGAGCGAGCGGTACCTGGTGAAGCGAGAGCTGCTGCTGGGCGCACCCCTCGAGCGGTGCTCTCCTCGGCTGAGTCCCGGCTGCCGCGCCTCCCGCCCAATGGCCACACGCAGGCGCCTCCTTTCCCGCCCGCCGGGGTTTCTGTCACCTGCTGGGCCCGCCCTCCCTCAGACGAGGAGTTGTACCTGCGGGGCAGCGTCGTCTGCTGGGGAGAACCGAGGGGGAGCCGCCTGCGAACAGAAAGGCACGACGCGCACCCCTGTCGCATGAAACTCTCTTAACGCACTGGTTCGAGCTATGGGCTCTTACCGAAAAGTCATCCAGCGATGAGGAGTTTCACGTATGCTTCTAAGGCTGTTGTAAAACTACACAAAATTACTTGTAGCTTGATGTTTTAAAAAAGTGAAGGATTGACTTTCTGGTGGTTCATTTGCAAAAGCTGAATTAGCGTGTAGTCTGCAATTAACTTACTGCCAAAGAAATAGAAGCATTAAGAGCGTTACAAAATGCCTTTCTTCTACCGCCCTCCCCTTTAGACAGAATTAGTGAGTGCCAAACAGAGCAGACAGTCCATCTCATTTTTACAACTAAACAAGCAAAATGTTGCAAAGGAGAGGTACCTTGAGGAGGGAAAAAAAAAAAAGGATGCTATTCTTCCCCAAGACAAAAGACCCCACCCCTGAAACACCTTAAAAACACATTGTAATACAAAGCAATATACAGCCCTGAGGTCCACATTATTATCACCGTGTTTTCCTAACAATGTAAGTAATCTACTGTAACTACCAGTTCATATAATTAATTCTAGTGTGTCTGCAGATGAGGCTAAACACGAGTGTCAAACACTTTTGACTCTTCAATTTTTAACCTAGTGTCATAAGCACTGGATAATCTTTGAAGCCTAACAAATATGCTGAAGTACTACAGAAAATACTTCTCTTGTGCAATTGTTTTGTAGTTGCTTATTCATTTTTGGTATGGGTTCTAATGATTTGTACCTGTGTTTTTACATTGCTCTTTTTTCCTTTTTTTCATAGCTCCAGAACTAGTATTCCTAAATATGACTTTCTTTGGGCCCGGTCGTATGAACTTAAGTAAGAAACCTCAGTAGTAAGTACTATTCCATACAAGATGCTTCCAAGACTGAGACCATAGTTTTCTGTAACAGCAAATTAAATAAAGGTTGTTGGAGGGTATTTGCTTTTTATGGAAATCAATGTGTTCAGCTTTTCCTATATTGTTCTATATGACTCTCACTTGTATTTAACCCTCAATTAAATCAAATATTTCATTTTTTATTTACAAGCAATTCTCTAAGGGGTAACATATCCTGTGTAAGAAGAGAGATACCAATGTATTTTCTCCAGAACCGTAGTTCTTTAACACCATTTTTACCTCAAACTTTCACTACGGTTCAATGTAACATACATTTCTAAGTCTGTGCTGCACTCTACTTGAGGGGAGTTTGCATGAGCATATTCAAATTAGCTTTAACAAAGCTATCTTGGGCAACAGAAGCAAAGATGGAGCAGTCTAACAGGCTAGCTATCCAGTATCTAGAATCCCTAGATACATAGTTTGTGTTAAAGCCTATTATTTGTAAATCCATCTAGCTTGGCTGGTAAATCTAGGAGGCAAACGTGACTAGAAACTGAAGCCCCACTGTCAAACGTTGTTTGTATACTGCTTATATACCTTTTGCAAAATTACAAGTATTGTTTTGGTTGCATACAAATTCTCATTTGTGGCAATTAGCTAGAGCCTTTGTAAGCATAGAAAATACTTAATCTTTCTCTTCTTCCCTGTAAAAATATGTACAAAATAACCTCCACATTTTTTCAGTTCCAGGATTGTGTCTCATAGCTTTTAGTATAATTAACGAATTTCACCTTGTAAAATGCTAGCTTTAAGAATGTTTTCACCTCATACAATTTTGTTTTTATAAGAAATTCCAATTACTATTTTTAACATTTGATGATATCAAGTATCAAAGCTACAGTGACATCTTCTGGCATTTTTTTAACTGTAGGTAAAGAGCAATTTTCTTGTAGTCCTGTTGCATGATTTTAAGACTATACCCTGATTTTTTCAACAAGGATTTTTTAAATACCATTTTTAAAATCTGGTGTTGCATAAACATTAATTTCTACAGAACATTCAGAGGTGGTGATGAATCTGTTTAGACTCCAAAGTATTTCCAAATGACATCTAGATAATCTCTTAGAAGAAATCGTCACATGCGTATTATTTTGTTAAAAATATAAATTCTCAGGAATATATTTCATTAAAGAATCTTAAGGCACTTTTATAACCATCAAGGGATAAAAAGTTACCAGCCTTTAAAAAATAAACAAACAAATGCCTTTTGGTTCCTAAGCACAACAGATTATGGCTAGAGCTGAAGTCTTATCTTTGAATTTTCTTTGCTATCTAAGACTAACTGCTTATGGTTGTGTTTTTTGATGGCTTTTTTTTCCTCATGAGTGGGCCTTACCTAAATCAAGTGAATCTATGTGCCAACAAGTACATGTTTTTTAAAAAATGAAATCTTCGTGCTGCTCATCTGTATGCAAACTGTGAGCTTACTTTAGACATCCAACACTGAAAAACTTGGTCAATAATCTGAAAATAAATACATCACAGATCTGTTTTATGTATTTTATTTGACAATGGTACAAATTAAATTTACCAGTATAATAAAAGCTTGTTCTATTAATTCTTTCACTGATACAGAAGAACAGAAAAAAACCCCAGCCCAAAACAACTCCTTCCCCCCAACAAAGAACCCAATACTAAGATTTGGCTGGGTTGACAGTTCATTTCACATTTTAAAAGTAAGGTAAACAACATCTGTAAGTCTTCACAATTCTAGTTGATACTGTACAGAACAGAAATTACGGAAGACCAGTAAGTAAATGAAAGGCAGTAAACTACCACTAGGAAAGTTGCATTTCTGGAAAGATCATAGACCTGTTTGTATACTACTTATCACTACAGCACAATAATTAAAATCTACTTTTTACTATTACAACAAAATTAAGCAGACTTTACATTGCCATGTTAAGATTTTGCCCATTAAATCTTAAAAAAGTACTAGGAAGACTTCACTGAACAGAAAACAAATCCTTTAACACTGATAGAACAAGGCAAAAGAATCCTCCGTTCCCCCAAAGAAACCCAAAGACTCACACCCAGAATCAGCCCTGCTGTAATGAACTTGTCACATTTTTCAACCACTTTTTGTTCAGCTAACCTATTACAAAAAATGATAAAATTATACACCATTTGTGCAGATGCTATTTGTGTACTAGGTATTAGCTGTTATTGATTGCCCATAGGTACCTTTGAACTGATACTAAAAATCAATTAAAAGCTGACGGCAGATGAAACTAAATCTACTTCAGATGCCAGATTTGATTCCTCTCTTGTGAACCAGGCAAATCACTGTCTTTTATTCTTTCCTCCATACCACAAAAAAGTTCTGTCACTGCAATGGAAAAGGTTTGTCCTGTCTATGTTAACACAACTTTTCCAGAACTACAAAGTCCCAATCTAACAAAAGCTATTAATAATAGCTCTGTTTCTTGCTATAGATGAAGCCAGGGAATTCAGAGACTGATAATAGTACAGCCCTGTCAAATATCACTGTACCTTAAAATACTTCTTTTTTTAATAATGCTTTACCTATTCATTGCACATTTTAACTCTGTTGTCATAGCCACCAAAACCAGAGATGAAAGGAACCAAAAAGTAAATACTCATTTGAAAGAGTAGTTAAAAAAACAGTAGACCTGTAATATTACAAAATGTACACTCTGTAATAAATGTAGAACAGCTTGCTCTTATTAGGAATTGTAAATAAGACATTTTAAAAAAGTGAGGATTTTCTAGGGCACATTTTTGTAGCAACGTACATGCAAATATCAAAATAAAACTAAGTACTAAAGAGAGTATTAGTAAGTAATATCCCATCCATTTCTTCTGGCTGCTTGTATGAGTTTCATATTTCATGTATTCATGTTTCGTACATTTCCAGCTGCTAGATTTTACCTTTCAGCTGCTTGCAGTGTTTCAGCAACTCTAGGCAAAGTAATAATAGGAAAAAAAGCCCCATCAGAGATCATTTTCCACTATCTCAGCAGTAGTAGATATTGTAGGCAATGGTTTTAGGACTATCTGAGATTAATGTGAGGTACTCTTTTCTGGCTTGCTTTCATAGCAGCTTCAGATATCAGATATCTCAGAATACAGAATAGCTTATATACAAACTTCAAAGGGGTTTTGTACAGGAGTCTAGAAGCCTGGCCAACAGTTTACTGTAGCCCTTCTGTAGTTTCACTGGGAACCGGGTAGGAGGAGGTGAGGAGAGGAGGGGGAAGGCAAGGAAGCATCTCAACATATAACTATCAAAAATATGCCTAGACCTCATTTGACTAGATACATATATTAAAAAAAAAAAAATCAAAACATATGCACTGAAGGGTAGGAGTGCATTTTTGTCTGCATGTTTCTGAAGAACTGGCCTAATTAACTGTAGTAGCTTTTTAGGTTTTAAGGAAAGAGGATGATTTTATCACAGCTAAACATTAGTATATATTCTTTAAGTTTTCTCAAAACTTACCTTGGAGAATTAGTAAGAAAGGAAAAAAATACATAAAGCGCCATATGGAAAAAATTCAGAGGCTACAAATAAGGATGGCCAAGATGCAGTAATTACACCTTCTTCTCTCCTTGAACTCAGTACAATTCACTGAGTATTGTTTAACATCTAACCCCTTAAATTCACTGGCTTACATTTTGTTTTTGTGATTGGCATAATTAGGAAAACCAAACTGAGAAATCATGATATTAGAATATTTTAAAGGCATGCCATCATAAATATTAACCAGTTTATTTACACAGTAAGATCTCTGTAACAAATGCTCTGCTCGGTGCCACATTCCAGAATAACCACTGTTAGTGTCTTTTTCTAAATTTCTTATATCAACAGGCTTCACAAACACTCCTGAAGGCTTTCCAGTATGCTTGGCTACCAGAAAATTCATGGCAATATCATCACAATTTTGAGTTTCATCTATTAAGGCGTAAACAGCTTCTGGCTGTCTTTGAAAGTCTTCTAAATATCCACTATGAAAAAATGCTGCACCAATAAGAACCATAGAATACTGATCTCCATTTCCAAATCCAGGGTTCTGCAATTCAAAGCTGCCATAACTGTATACACCTGAAGGAGTAGAAATGTGCTTTCTAGGAACAAATCCCACTATATGCTCTGGAAATTGCTGAAAGAAAAAAGAAATTTAAAAAATCAAAATGAAGCCCACACTGTGAAATGCATGTTAAGTATTTTCATAAGAGAGATTTATTTTTTTTTTTAAATGAGAGGAGCACAAGATTATTGCCAGAAAAGAATGAAATTGTTGGCATATGGTCTTTCAATCTGCATAAATGTTGCAATTAAATACAGTTTTGCAAAACTGACACAATATGCCTCATTCCACCCACATCATGTAGTGCCAAGAAACATCTATCCACAATTTACAGCTGTATATTTGGCACTCAAAATAACTTTACAATTTCTCTTAGAGAGAAAAAACCCACACACTTTTGTTTTGCAGCCTACTATCAATTTAAATAAATTCAGCAGTCAGCAACTTCAGTGTTCTTGTACAAGAACAGTTAAAAATTTGAAAGTTATAGATTACAGGTATAGCTACTATAGAAGAATATTTTTCCAATTTCTACTGTTCAATGCTTCAATCCTTCTAAAATCTAACTTTATAGCTAGAAAATCAATGGTAAAACATTGATATAGTGTTACTCTAATTAAAACCATTAATCTCAATTGTAACTCACAAATAGTGCCTGTCAAGGTGCAAAACATTACCTGCCAAACAGAAAAGGCAAAAGCAAGGTCATGAGCACTGACCAGTGTATCATCATCCATCATTAAAACAGCTGAAGGGAGGGAAAAAAAAAAAAGAAAAACTTTTATCAAAAGATTAAATACATGAGCACAGTATGCAGCACAGTATTTGCCAAGTTAGCTGTGAAACTTCTATGACCATTAAGCTGAACTGCAGAACTGCATTGTAACTCCTTGAAAGTAGATTGAGAAAACATATTTAGATTTCAAAGCTAAAGCAAGGTTGCAGCTTTGTGGTAACTGGAAGCAAACCTAAGTTTTAGATTATTTGCCAGGCTGTAACAAAACTCAGCAACCTTTGATCACCTGTAGTACAGCTGGACAGATGTGCGTTGGAAAACTTGGAGTGTTTGGCAAAGCAACTTAAAATTCTACTTATTTTAGTTGTATTTTTACACAAGATTAAGAGTTAGATACCGTTCTTTAGTGTATGAGATTTATAAGGGATTCTTAGTATAAAATTTTACCCATCTCCTCACTATTTGCAAGTTCTAAGTGAGCAAGCTTAATAAATTGCACAGGCAACATTCAATATGATTAACTACAGAAGGAAGAATCTTTCCCTTAAATTTTAGGCAAAAGACTATCAGGAAGTGGAAAAGGAAAGATATTCTTAGATCAGAACTCCAGATGCTTTAAAGCTTTTTAAGTTTACAGTCAGCATAAATCCTATTACAGTAAATAAAACACTTGGAAAGTTGAAGTTTTTAGTGTCTTCCTAGAAGTCATGGGTTTTGAGTAGCAAGGTGTGTTAGGAAGGGGGCAGTAAATAGAATTACCTTTACTAATCATGAGTAAGGTCAGGTCTGTAATGCAACATATGGGTTTTTTTTCCACTTGAAACAAACAGGACTTATTGTTGTGCTTCTCCTGTAAAGAGCTTAGGAAGAATATTTAGATGAATAGCCAAAAGACTGGGGAAAATAGTCATTCCAATTTTTTTTTTTTAAGTAAAACCCTCAGAACCCTAATGGTGTCTTGCTAACTCACACTCTGAATTCTGCTAAGAAAGTAGCAACTATTTTATTATGTTTTTGTAAAACATAATAAAACATCCTTTTTAAAAGGATGCATAATTTGAGATAGAAAGCCAGCCAGCTAGGGACGGAAGTTCCTCTGAAGAGCAGAACATGCTTCAGAACTTAGTCTTAAAATTAATGGATTAAATCATGTCTTTACCAGATGACTTAAGTCCAGATTAATGCAGAGACTCAACAAGTACATGCACTATGAATTTCAGTTTACACTATAAAGGGAAGAGAGGGTGAACTACCTATGTTTGCCTGACAAAGGAAATGGAGAACGACACAGTTGCAAAAGCCCATGAAATGCATTTGACATCCCTCTTTTTTTCCTTCCTCTTCATTGACAGTCTGCTGGTGGTGGTGGTGTGCATCTGATATCATAACATAGGTTTCTTCTATATTACCCACATTCTATTAAGTGGCCCAACAGATCCATGGATTTATTACATAGTATGACTCAAACCATCTCTCTTTTAGCATTCAGATTTTAAGTGTGAAAATAATAGTAGTAGTAGCAATATGAACTGCTGATTACCTTTTGTTTCCAGCTCAGGGAAATTCTGGAGTCTGTTCCTCATGCGATTTACAGTTTGAACTTTAAAGACAACAGGGACAGGATGAGGCCCCAGGGAATTCCACATTTCCTCTGGTATCTTCTCACCAATGTTGTTCCACACAACAATTACTTTATGTAGGTGGGGGATGGCTTGATAATGATTTAAAAGCTTTAGCAGTAAGTCAGTTCTATTATATGTCTGCATAATAAGAGTAAATGAATCCAAGCCAGACTGACTCTGGGTTTTTGGTTCCCTTCTCAAATTGGGCATTTTGTCATCTTTGATATTGGGAAGCAAAGCTGTTAAAGCACCTGCCACAAGAAGTAAGACAATGATCACCACAGAAGTGAAGCGTAGTAGGCGGATTCCCATAACTCTTCCTGGAAGCTTACAGAAGTGAAAATACCTTTAAAACAAGTAACAGGAAAGGAAAAGTCATTAATCCCATGTATAGTTATCTCCCTTACTTGAGCAAAACTCCCACAATATTAAGTAGACTTGTGTTTTAAGTAAACAAGTAAGGAGGATTTTAGGACTTGGACCAATTACTTTGAACTATCAGACTTCTGGTAGTCAGTTTCTATGTTTACTTGCTTTTCACTTTTTTTGCTTATCTTTGAATTTCATTGTTTTGTGAAAATGAATTTAGAGTAATTCTTTAACTCTAGATTGTTCATCGTGTCTTATTTTCTCAGTACTGCATTTTTGATTGAACATTTACATACCTCACCAAACCCATCCAGCTGAAATTAGAAGGCAAATTTGTACAGATTCAGTATTTTCAGCATTGCAGGAGCTCTGCCTTAGCTGGGAAACAAAATGGAGAGAAGGTGCCTCCTCAAGAGCTCTGGTAGAAAGGAGGAAGTAAAATGCTCTTTCTTTTTCCATTGCTCAGGCACCATACACAGAAGGAACAATCTTTATCAGTGATTTGCTGGACATTTTGTCAACAGTTCGTATATCTGCTCGACAATGGTTATTAATGTGGAAAATATGATTCTGATCATACTAACTGAGGCTATAACACAGGTGGAGCAAAAGACACATGCGAAATCGAGTAATGTAGGAATGCAACAACATCAGTAACAGCTGGTCTGCTAAATCCAGAACTCAGCGGAAACCAGAAATGTCAGATGCTAGGTGCTATGTATCAGCTAACTGGGGGAGCCGCCTTAGTGTAAGGCAGGGGTTTCTGGATCCTCCTGATTTTGGAACTAAACAGGAGCTCTTAAAAAGCAGCTCCTAAAAGGTAGCTCTCACATTCACGCCTCTTAGGTAGCACTCCCAGTTCTCCAGATGTTTATAAATTGTAAACTCAGCAGGATCCAGCAGCCACTGCATTCCATAGTTTGCCCCTCAGTTTGTCATCCACATCTGTTCTTCCTCCTTTACTTGCAAGATTAGTATAAACTGAATACAAGATGAATATTCTGAGCTTACTACTAAACAGTTACTCATCTACACATATTACTCATGTTACTCCGTTAGTAATTTCTAGGCTTTCAGCAGGGAATTCTGATCAAATTAAGTGATGCAGGACAGCCCCATCAATTACAATTTTTGAGAGAGTATCTGTGTGTTTTTTTCACAGAAGTTTTGATCAATTCTTCCAAAGTGCATACACCATGCTTGAAAATATGAACGTAAATGATTTTAGTCTAAAAAACCTCTCAACTTACCTCATTGTTGTCAAGTAGGATTGTTTTTCCCTCCTTGTTTTTACAGGACAGTTGTTTGTGATCTTTGAATCTGTTGGAAATTAAAGGGACTCTATAACTGAAGATCAACAGTTATCCCACATGCTACCCAGGACTCTTTTACAAGTAAACATTCCTTTCAATTACTGATTGATGTACACATTCTTGGCAATTATCCAATCCCTTTTCCTATTGCTCAGTTGAATAATTGTCTCTGCCTTTCAATGAACACTCCAGAAAGAAGTTATTACACCAGTTGGTTAGAAAGAAAAGCACAGCATATTTCTCTGCTTGTAAAATTGTTGCTTTGTACCAATGCAATGTCTATGCGTTCCATCCTTAGGGTCAACTATAGAGATGCAAGTAGGTCTCCAGAACCTCACAGTCTGTTGCTTTGTTCACCAGGCACACTAAAATATGTATTTGGCTACCACAGTCAGGCAAGTAGTCCCTATAAAATTATTTTCTTTTCTGACTCATCCGCTTCACACTCTCCTTCCACTAAGCTTACCAGTTGTGTTAGAGGTTTAAGACACAGAATTTTGTTCTTCCCACCTGGTTTGGCAGCTTGGCAGAAGGGAAAGCAAATATGAGTGTAAGCACAAACAGGAAGGATGCACAAGATGCAGGACAGCAACTTAAGAAACCTGTGTCTGTTAAGGCTCCTAGGTTGTTGGAGGGATTTTTGTTCTTTAAAACTAGTTGAACAAAGAAAGGGGGGTTTTATTTTTGATTTAGGAATGGTACTATAAAAGTTTAGAGAGCAAGAACTTTCATTTAATAATTGAACCTATGTGAAAGAGTAATCTGTTTAGGTTATATAAACTTACTTCTTACAAGTACAGAATTGCCAATTTGTGTGTATACCAGTCTGAATATGTCCACACATACAGGTCTTCCCAAATTTGAGTTCCAGTTTTACCACTGACTTATTTTGTAAGGCTGGAGAGGTCATTGAAACTATTTTCAGAAGCTAATCACTTGTTTTAGTTGCTTCATTTTATAGGTGTAAACAATCATGCCTGGCTTCTAAAAATGACTGGCAGCAGTAGCTACTCAGCATTTCTGAGGTCCACCATATCCTGGTCATACGTGCTTTTAAAAAGGTGCACCTTAGATTCTCTTTCCCCAATTGCAACCTAGTCGCAACAATAGTTACCAATACTACTGTAACGATTAATTAGTTAAAATTTAAAAGCATACTTAAGATGAAAATATAAATGTTGTTTACTGTGGTAATGAGACTTCCTGGCTTGCCATGCATCCTTGCGTTTACTCAATTGCATACAATAGGCTGTAATGATAAGTAAGGATAATATACTTTTTATTTAAAATAAACGTCTACACAAAATCTTTAAAATTAGCACCATGACACTTTCCAGTAAGAAAGTGCCAATCAGTTTTGCCAATTAAGTTACGAAATTGCAATCAAGATTGACATGTTAAAAAAATTCTTACAATACCCCCCGTAGAGAACACATCTTCAGAACAAAATTGACGAAAATAAAAACCCTATGTCAAAATACAGTATTTTAACCCTCATTCCAAGAAGAAGACTTCTTGAACGGGTTCCCCTCTCTTCGTGGGCAGCACTTCATAATAGCATTTCATAATAATTACATACAGCTACGCAGTAGAAGCGAACAGCTGCCCCTCCCGGGCAGAGCACGCCGTCCCCCCGCACACGGCCCAGCCCGGTCGCCCCCTCCCGCACGGTTTCGCTCACGTTCAGGAGGGCGCCAGTATCGCCGCTTGCTTCCCCGGCGGTGAGGCGCTACCAGCCGCTGGGCTGTGCTTCCGAGGCGTCACCAGCAGCAGCGAGCGGGGCAGCAGCCCGCACAGCGGGGCAGGGCCCGGCAGGGCAGAGGAGAGGCGAGGAGAGGAGGTGCCGGCCTGACACCCCGCGGCTCGGCCCGCCCGCGCAGGCCGCTCCGGTGACTCAGGGGCGGCCCGAGCGGGACCGCCGCAGCGCTACGGCGGCGCCGCCCTACCCCGCTTCCTGTGGGGCGTCCCTCCGCTTCCTCCCGGCAGGCCCCGGTTTGTAGTTCGGGGTCCTGCCGCGGGCAGGGAGCTCCCCCCCCCCCCCCCCCGCCCGGCTCCGGCAGCTCTGGCCGTCGCGCAGCTTCCCAGAGCGGCGCGTTACGCCGCAGCGTGGGTCCGGCCGCGGGGGGGCCAGGCCGCCGCCCCAGCCCCGTACGGAGGGCTGCCGCAGCAGCTACTCCGGGAGCACCGGGCATCGCGAGCAGAACGCGGGCGAGCAGCTGGCACGGGACGGATGAGCATTCACATTCGGGGTTTTGCTTTGGTTTCGTTTTGCAGTCGGCCGCGCCAGCTCGGGCAGCGCGCGCCCCGCTCCGTGTGACCAACAGCCCGGAGTCCAGCACCGCCCGCCGCCGCCGCCAACCCGGGCCCCGCCCCCTGCGCGCGACCGGGCCGTGGCGACACGCCCCCGCAGCCCTCGTACGGTCGGGGCGCGCAGGCGCGCAGTGGTAGGCCGGAAGCGTGATTGGCGCGTGGGCCGGCCGTGGGGGGAGCGCTGCTGCCGCGCCTGCCTGCCCTGCCGGCCGGGCACGCCGCGGCCCCGGCGTCGGGAAGATGTTGCCCCTCTCCATCAAGGACGATGAGTACAAGCCGCCCAAGCTCAACCTGCTCAGGAAGGTGTCGGGCTGGTTCAGGTGAGCGGCCCAGGGCGGGCCGGGCCGGGCGCGGCGGGGGCCGGGGCCGCGGCCGAGCCCCCGCGGAGGGGCTGGGGAAGGCTGATGCCGAGGGCGCCTGGGCCGCCCGGCGAGTGGGTCCCGCCTTCCGCCGCTGCCTCCCGCTGTGCCGGCGGCGGGTGACCCGCTGTGTGCTCCGTGCGCAGGTCCATCCTGGCGGACAAGACCTCCCGCAACCTCTTCTTCTTCCTCTGCCTCAATCTCTCCTTCGCCTTTGTGGAGCTGCTCTACGGCATCTGGAGTAACAGGTACCGGGGCGGGGGGGGGGGAGCCGGCGCGGGGCGGCCGGCGGGGCGGGAGCGGCTCCCAGCGCGCAGGAAGCGGCGCCTCCCGCCGCGGCCAGTGCCACGTCTCCCTCTCGGCGGGGCCGGATCGGGGCGCCGCGGGCCGGGGCCGTGCGGCCGGGCCTGGCCTCCTGGCCCGCCGTCCGGAGGGGCCGGTCGGCAGAACGTTGGGGGCTGCTGGAGAGCTCCCCTCGACCGGGAGCGCTTTCGTGGGTAGCGACCGGTTCCGCCGTCCCCTCAGCCAGACGGCAGCGGCTCGGGGAGGAGGCTCTCCTGCTTGGGGGCGCGTCTCGGCGCATTGTGGAGGAATGCTGTTTGAAACTGGTGTCTTGCCGGCCGTGCCGCTTGACTCTTTGCTGAGGAGGAAGCCTGGCCTTGGTGTGAGTTACGGCACCCGGGGGCTGTAACCGTTTCGTGCCTGCTGCTTGCCACAGAGATCCTTTGTCTGGGAATGTGGCTTCATTTGTAAGTTGATAGCTGGGTGGCAAAAACCAGCACTGCACCGAACATCCTTGTTTCTGAGTGAGGGAACAGGAATTAACACATCCTGCTATAGCTAAGTGGTACTTTATACAGCACGTAAATTCACAAAGGTGGAAAAAAATAGGAGGGACTTGACTACGTTGCTACTGAAAAATCTGTAGTAAAATACAAGCAGAAATGCAAAATAACTTAAGTACTGATGTATGGTGTACAGGTAGAGAACAGACAATGGTGGTAATATCTCCATCATGCTTCATTCTTGATAGAGAAGTTGTTTTATGGTGGTATTTCAGTCTCGATGTCAGTAGTTCAGTTTGAAGTGGACTGGCATGGAAATGTCATTTAAGCCCAATAGCGTGTCCTTCCACATGGAACTTAAAGTAGTCCTTATCAAAAGCTGTAGCATGGACACAGATTACTGGGACTCTTAATCAAGAGTCTCAAGTGAATGCAGCAATGCAGATTTGGAAACAGTTGCATCCTAATATTTATCATGTTTCTCTGAATCTCTCAAACTGTACTATAAAATTCTTATCCTTGATTACAGTAATTGCTACTGTAGCACTAGTGAGAACACAGTGCTATCTTGGGCACAGACTATCTTGGCAATGTGCAGACCATCTTGGATGTGCTTGGTTTTGACTTTGATTCACGTTGCAATTGTGTGAGGATTATTGTATGCATAGTCTATCTACTCAAGTATGGGGTTTTTTTTAATAGCTCAGAAGATGCAAATATTTTTCTCAATGGTTCAGGTATAAAGAGCTTTATGGTCATGTGAGTTTGTTCTGATGTCTTTCTTTTAAGCGTAATAATTTTTTTTGGTAGTATGACCAAAAATAAAATCTATACCAGAAAAAGGTCTGAATATGAGATAATTAAACTGAGAAATTAAAGTGACACTTGCCAGAAATTTGTCACTGAAGAATTGGGCTAACTGGAATTGAGAAGACTCTTATTTATTTTTGTTCATTATAGAGATTAAGAATTGGGATTTGCTGGATAGTCATTAGTGGGACCTCTTGTTTATATTTCAAGTCACTAATTTAAGGTATCTTTAAGCCTAGATGTTGGGCTAGAACAAAACGGTATCTTAGCAAGCATATCCCTGTACTTCAGTAGAGAGGAGTAGCAGAGAATATGATGAGGAGTGCCTTCAGTCAAAGCAGACAGTTCATGCCTTGGAAGAACAAACACATAACAAGCAAACAAGGAGCCCTGTAGGGAAAAATAGTTCTTCAGTTTGAGGAGCACAGCTCCTTTGCTTTCCATGTGAGAGATGCAGAAACGGAACCTTTGTAAAGGGGATTTTCTGTATCATCTTGGAGCATTTCTTTATTCCACTGTGGCCTGTCTTGGCTATCGACAGTGCCTGATACTGCAAGTGTTAGAAGCATGATCTTGAATTCTGTTCTCTCTCGTGTCCTTGATGATATCAGTGAGCGTAAGATACCAAGGCTAACGGGCTGCCATGATTATTCAGATGATTCTTCCCTTGGCTTCCACAGACTAAGGAATTTCTTTTTAATTGTGATTCTGAAAAGTACACTTCTATCCATTTAAATTTAAGTAGATTGCAGTGAGTTCTTTGACTAGGATATTCTTATTTCAAAATCAAATCTATGATTTCAGCCCCTGAAATTTTTGTCAGCAAGTTCTAAAAGTCTTCAATTTTAATTTCTTTTTTTAAAATTCTTACTTCTTACATTCTCCTTAGCTTTTGTTTGCCAAGTAGATTGTTTCCTGAACTCACATAGCTGTTTTGTCATTTATATGATTCTCTTAGAAATACTCTGGTATGTTGATGTTCTTGAAGCACAGACAACAGAACTGGATGTGGTGTTTTGCTAGCTGAGAGCTTGCTTAAAGTTGAAATCTGCTACTTGGGCTGTTCTGTTTTAAAATACTATTACATGCATACTTGTGTAATTTGGTGTTAAACTTGTGTTATTAAATCAATTGTGGAAACGTCCTCATTTAGACACAATGTGTTTGAGTACAGGGTTTCTACAAGATTATACTCTGGATGATGTGTTCCAGTTCTAATGGAAGTTCTTGCACACATCCCATGTTGCTAGTGGTTGACTGGATCGCTTGTTTACCTTAGTAATCACTTTGCACCAAGTTTTTTAAGGTCTCATTAATTTACAGGTCGTTTAAAAAAAGCCTCAGATGAAATCAGATTGGCCTCTTACTAGGCTTGCTATTGTTTGTGCAGTTGAATCACTTATAGCTGTACCTGTAATACAGAGCATGTTTATGGCATGTGGTGAATTGCATTGCAGACACAGTCTGTACTAACCCTGTTGATAAATCCGCATGCCTCTGGCTACTTGGAGATGTTAGCTTAGGTCTTGAAAGCAGCACAGCTGTGTTGGTGTTGCACCTGTGGTAAGTCTTTCCTCTGTGAGATTTGCAGGTGTGAGCACAGTGCCATGATAACTTGCTGTATGATTTCTGGTTCTAGAGCTAGTATGGGATTTTGTTTCAGTAACAGTCCTTATACACCCTTCTCTTTCCCAGGAGACTCTATACAACCCCCCCTCAGAAACCACTAGCTATCTCTAGTTTAGCCATGCTTATTCCTTCTATTTCATAATCATTACAAACTTATGGTTACTGTCACCCTAATTACCTTCTACCTGAATGTTTGATGGGTTTTATGGTTTTTTCCCCACTGGATCTTCCTTACTGCTCAGAACCAAACCTAAAATGAGCTCTTTCCCTAGGGATGTCACCTGGTTTGGGGAGGGGGAAGCTGTCACCTACACCCTTCAAGAATTCAATAGGGAATTCCATTCTGCTGCTTCATAGGCATTCAGCTAAAACCTTTGGTCTTCCTTTAAAGTTTGTTCAGAACGACTTCACCTGTTTCCTGCTTTGGTGGCTAGAGTACCTAAGGACAATTTATTGTGCTGTCGTCCTCTGCCTTACATGTGTTATAGTTGTATGTATATATGCCTCTGTATGTGTCCATAAAGTATATATGTAAATATAGAGAGAGAGCAAGACTTTTGTTCTCTCTCCTCTCCTCCAAACCCACTTCTTCCACAGTTGAGTGTTTCATCTGAAACACTTCAGTTAATCTTGAAATTGATTTCAATCAGGCTGAAATGGTTTGGTTTCTGAATGTGAAGTAGTTCGAACTTTGCCTAATGAAACTTTGTGTTTGACTTCAGCGTGAAAACATGGCTGTCCTCTAGAACTTGTTAGTACCAGTAATTGCTTTTTGTTCTTCAGTTTCCAAGAACTGAGTTGTGTACATAATTGTTCTTAGACAACCAAAGGATTGGGAAAACAGAATGTTTGGGACAATTGTAATAACAAATGCTCATCAGTACCTCTGTATCAAATGTCTTTTCAAATATGAAGTAATTTTTATGTTTCTATGCACATACTTCCTTGCAGACTTACAGAACCTATTTGTGATTAATTTAGTAAAATTTGGCAACTGTTGTGTGTGGTGTTAGATCCAATTTACATACAGCCTACACACTGATACGAGTTCTACTGACTGGATAACTCGTGAACTAAGTTAAGTTGTGTATTGGGTTTGCGTGGCAAGGTTGGGGGGTGGGGGGGGGCTACAGGTGTGGCTTCTGTGAGAAGCTGCTAGAAGCTTCCCCTGTGTCTGATAGAGCCAATGCCAGCCGGCTCCAAGACGGACCTGCCGCTGGCCAAGGCCGAGCCCATCAGCGACAGTGGTAGCGCCTCTGTGATAACATATTTAAGAAAGGGAAAAGGAGTTACAGGGGAGTAGCAGTTGCAGCCAGAGAGAGAGGAGTGAGAAGATGTGAGAGGAACAACTCTGCAGACAGCAAGGTCAGTGAAGAAGGAGGGGGAGGAGGTGCTCCAGGCACCGGAGCAGAGATTCCCCTGCAGCCCGTGGTGAAGACCATGGTGAGGCAGGCTGTCTCCCTGCAGCCCATGGAGGTCCACGGTGGAGCAGATATCCACCTGCAGCCCGTGGAGGACTCCAGGCCAGAGCAGGTGGATGCCTGAAGGAGGCTGTGACCCCATGGGAAGCCCGTGATGGAGCAGGCTCCTGGCAGGACCTGTTGACCTGTGGAGAGAGGAGCCCACAGTGAAGCAGGTTTGCTGTCAGGACTTGTGACCCAGTGGGGGACCCACGCTGGAGCAGTCTGTTCCTGAAGGACTGCACCCCATGGAAGGGACCCATGCTGGACCAGTTCGTGAAGAACTGCAGCCTGTGGGAAGGACTCACGGTGGAGAAGTTTGTGGAGGACTGTCTCCCATGGGATGGACCCCATGCTGGAGCCGGGGAAGAGTGTGAGGAGTCCTCCCCCTGAGGAGGAAGGCATGGCAGAGACAACATGTGATGAACTGGCCGCAACCCCCATTCCCCGTCCCCCTGTGCCGCTCGGGGGGAGGAGGTAGGAAATTCGGGAGTAAAGTTAAGCCCGGGATGCAGGGAGGGGTGGGGTGAAGGTGTTTTTAAGATTTGGTTTTATTTCTCATTATCCTACTCTGCTTTGACTAGTAATAAATTAAACTAATTTTTTCCCCAAGTCAAGTCTGTTTTGCCTGTGATGGTAATTGGTGAGTGATCTCCCTGTCCTTATCTCAACCCACGAGCCTTTCATTACATTTTCTCTCCCCTGTCCAGCTGAGGAGGGGGAGTGATAGAGTGGCTTTGGTGGGCACCTGGCATCCAGCCAGGGTCAACCCGCCACAAGTTGCTTTGAACTTTGTAGGGTAAAACAGCATGCTAAACTTTTCCTGTATTTGTCAATCAAGATTGTAGGTGTGCATTTGTCATTGAAACAAACCATTTAAGAAGCGGTCTTTCAGCTTCTGCTTGCTTCAGCTTCTAGATCAAAGGGGAGTGTGTGTCTTCTAGTCAATGCCTTGCAGCTGATAAGGCAAAGATTTAAGGACTGATAAGGTTTACAAACAGTGGCTCATCATTGTTCTAATACCACTCTATCATTTGTGAACTGGAATTAGCTTGGATCCATTCAGCTGAAAGCACAGACGGAGCAAGTATTTGTTTGTTTTTATTTCTGTGGACATATTCCAGTCAAACTAGAAGAGTAATTGTGATCACCAGCAAAAGGAGCAAATGATTGCTATCTTTACACTTAGCGAAATGAAGAAGCAGCCATCCATAGCAACTTAGCACTCTTGTCCGCATTTTATTTTTTAAAATCATTGGTAGAGCTCTGTGCTCTCAGGAGTACTATTGTTGCTTCCTTTGATTTAGTGTATCTTCGCCACAGTATGTTAACTTCGGATGTGTGTGATCAGGATGCTGGAAACCTTGATTTTTTGCTGTGATGTAGTTACTTATCCGTCTCTCATCATAGTGTGTTATAGTAAGAAGAACAAGATGCATCTTGGATAAATTCTATTCCTGTATTATTCAGGCTAAAACACTGGCTGAAGGTTTGTGATCGGAAATTTGGAGACTGAGCAGCAATAAATTAAAAAGAATGTAGGTGTGGTGCTTTGTCAATGCCATCAGGGACTGGCTTCTCTGCTCAGGTAAAAGGTAAAAACAGATGTAAACATAAAAGCTGGCTATTTAGGAAAGACATGTAGTAGTCAAAAGTACTTAACGAGCATATTGCTTGCTGTTCTGCTTTTATTTCAGGCAAAAGAGAATATGTTCTTAGAATTCCCTGTGTACTGAAAGTCCATTTTTTTGTCCTGCTCTACGCAGAGAAAGTGTCAAGTTGCTGCAGTGAATGAACATCAAAGACAGATTCTCATCTGATGATGTGTTAGTTCTGAAATAAGATGCTTGAGAGGAAAACTGCTATGCTGAAGTAGACTTTACAGTATTGGAATGTTTGACATAATGAACTAAAGTTATAGGAGGAAGACTTCAGTCTTTACAGGCCCAAAATATTTTGTCACAGGCATACGTTTCTCAAAATTTTATGAAACTTTGATTGATTCATTAAGGTTTTTTTACTGCCGACATTAAAGAATTTTTGACCAATTTTCCCTGTGTGTGAAAACTCTTACAAAGTATCAAGTTTGAAAATGGATTTGGGAATATTGCTTTTGTAAATGCTTAGTGCCATCACTGTGGTGGTATTGGTAGTCTTCAGCAGAACAGTTTTAGTGTTATTGTACTACTTAACCTATATATACATGGCGTATGATAGATACTCAAAAGCAGTATCTTTGAACACAATTTTCTTTTGTAACTAGATGTGAAATACTACTTTTACAAACTTACGTGGGGTCACTATTTAAATGCAGCTTGTGTGTATACACTTTTCTAGCCAATGTTGCTCATATGGTCAAACTATAAATAGAAATATAAGAACAAATACCTGCAACTAGAATTATGTTGGCGAGAGATGCGGCTGTGGGTATATCTACTCCAGGGGCTTTGGTTTGTGTCAGTGGAAACCACCCTCCACTACCATCAAAGTCATATGCTAGGAGGATTTTTTTGCGAAGCGCTCTTCCAAAGTGCCTTCCCTAAGCTGACAAAAGCAGTTTTGTCGTCATATTTGTATTGGTGATCTTGTGTGGATTTCTCCTCTGTGCCAGCAAAACCATGCCTGAAGCTTAGACACACAGTATACTCTGCTAGTGTGTAAAAGATTAAATGCTGTTTTTTTCATACTCAACATGTAGCAGATGGAACATAACATTTTTTTTTTTCTGTTCTTCTCCAGTTTAGGTCTAATATCAGATTCTTTTCATATGTTTTTTGACTGTACTGCTCTATTGGCTGGATTAGCAGCTTCAGTTATTTCAAAATGGAGGTCAAACGATGCTTTCTCATATGGGTAAGAAACTTCAGGCTATTACCTTAATGTATTTTAGTAAATGTCTAGGTAGTAATTTTTCACTGTATGAATAAAACCTCTTTTTGCAGAACATGGAAAAGCTATGTTGAAAGTGTGGGTTTTTTTAAGGTGAGTTATGTAAACCTTTAAGTTAATATCCCCCTAGACATAGTAAAAATGTGAAGGCATTGCTTTTGGGGAGCAGATTCATCGCTTCGAAGATCTCTGTGATCATACTAGTGGAAACAAGTTACACAGCAGAAAATTGCCCTGCATTGTCACGTGTTAATGGCACCAGTGAAGTAACAGCAGCCGCATCATGGGTTTGTCCTCACAGCGCAGTGAGGTGCGTTACAGGGAATCTCAGACTGCTGGTGCCCTATGCCTTCTTTGGAACAGAAAGTTACAACTAAAAGGAGCTAAGTCTCAGTGATGCTGCACCTGAGATTATAAGCTGTGCTTCTTAGAACCAGCAGGATTCAAGAGCTGTGGCTACCGTTAACATAGATCCTTAAGGATGAGGTATGTCATCCCATACCGCCCTTCGTGGATATAGCTGCTGCAGCTGGTTCTGTTTCGAGGGCACTTGGTTCCACTGCACATTGCAGTTGTGCCCTATAAAACAATACTGGTGATACAATATTATTAATTGGTGATACTGATTAATTAACAGCAAATAAGCTGTAACATGGATTGCTGCATTCTCCATAGCATTACTGACCTGAATGTCAGCATTTAGCTTCAGCTGTCTTGCCTAAGCATCGATCATGTAGTTTGAAACTTAAAGCACTGTTTAATTAAGGTGGAAACTCCAGTGTGCCTAGAAATGAATTTAGGAAGAATTGATTGTACCATGAACTAATTGTAATGAAAGCAGGTTCTATATTAATTACTGCTTTGCATTTAAACAGCAGGTGTTCCATTTATTAGAGAACAGCCATAATTTATTAAGTCTGATGTTTGCTGCATTGGAATTACATGTTATTCTGACCTGGCTGTTTTTTATTGGAAAAATTTAGTAGCTGAAATAATTAATTTCTACTTAAAACTTTTACTAAAAATCCCCCTGCTAGAGGGGGAGCAAATTAATGTATGGCTGTTTGATATTAAACAGAACTTTACATCAGCAGGCTTCAATTACATCTCCCATACTTATCTTACTTTGTGGCTTCCAAATATGTGTTCATACCATAACTTCCAGTAGAGATGATCTTAAATGGGTAGATTTTGATGTATTGAAAGTTTTCTTTCATCTAGGTCAGGTAATGGCTGATCTGGATCAGGTAATTTCTGTCAAAATACAACATAGTGAATTTCATATACTTATCTGTAGTTCATATACTACATCTTCCATTTAGCAAATGCCTGTGTAACACAACTGTTTGAGAACTAGAAGGTTGTAGTCCAGTCTCTTAAGTTCCACTTCTAATTTTCAGCATTTAAATGGAGTTGGTAATATCTGCTATTGCTTTTTTTTTTCTTGCAGGTATGTTCGAGCAGAAGTACTTGCTGGTTTTGTAAATGGTTTATTCCTCATCTTTACAGCATTCTTCATTTTTTCTGAAGGTGTTGAGGTATGTTATGAAGTCAATTGCACTATCAATTGTCACATTTCTATTTGTAGAGCATATTTAATGGGGATAAAATTATTGAAATTGATTGAATTGAAAAAATTGAAATGGATTATGTTCATAATTGGTTAAAAATCTGTGATTTGAACAGAGAATAGGGCCATTTGAAATTGCTGTTTTGTGACACAGAAGCCCAGCTTTTTCAGTGTATCTGTACTCGCTTCTTAAATAGTGTATTTTGATTGTGTATAAAGCTTCTGTGAGATTTACCCTGTCCTTTTTTCAGCCAGTTAAGTATGTCATAGAAAGATCTTTACTTCTCATTGTGAAAGGACAAATGAGGCCAAGAAAGAAAGGCCAAAACTAGTCATTCAGAGGACAGAAGTTAGTCATAAGTCACGTTCTGTGAAGAAGTTGGACTAACTCATTAAAGAAAGAGCATTATCTTCCAAATCTTGAAGTCTGATATAAATGGCAAGTAGTAATAGCTTTAACATTTACAAGGGCACTTTTCTTGAATTTTTTTTACGAGATGGTTCAGGTGATAATTTCAAGATTAAAATTTAGACATCAAGGGTGTCTGCACTGAAGTGAGGTAGGATTAAGAATAAAATTGATAACTGATTCTGATCAGCTTGCGTTAATGCTTTTACTTTTTAATGGGGGGTGCACTATAAATTTGTTTAGACTTCTAGTTCAGAATACATTCTAGTGGGTTTTTTTTTTATTAATAGAGAACTGGGAAGAGCTTTCAGGAACGTATCCTTGACGTAGATAAGCCTGTAAATACTTCCAAACCAGTACAAACTGGGCTGAAATTGCCTAAAAACTTGGGAAAACTTCACTCCAAATCTAGAAACAGCAACAAAACTTAATAGAAAAATAAAAAACTACTACTGGATGGGTGAAGAGTAATGTTGAAACATGCTTTTCCTGCTGGTCTTAGCTCCCATGCTAAGTATTCCCTTTCCTTGTGATGGTGACTCCTTTTCTCTTGGTCACTTCAAAATTTTACATCTGCTGAAAGTTTCATTGTCTTGCTGTTGCCTGTACCTTTCATCCCTGTGGACAGATGGTAAATGTTTCTCTCCCCTGTCAATAGTAATTTACGCTCTTCAACACTTAGCTTCAGATGTAAATTGTGTTAGGCCTATAATGTCTCATTGAAAAAAACTTCCAAAGAAAGTAGGCTAAAAAAGAATTAAAAAAAAAAAATCAATCTAGATTTTAGAAGTTTTAAAAAATGCCACAAATTGTTCTCAGTCTTCATTTCATTCCCCTCATCCCCTCGCCCTTCTAAGGAGAAAGGAAGAAATGGCATTCTAGACTCTTGGAAGTTGTTTGGATGACTTGGGCAATCCGCATACTACAACAAACTTGTATGTGAAAACATTCTTACATCCCACAGCATAATAAATCTTATGATAAAAGTTAGCTAGACTATCAGAATATTCTACTATACTTTCACAGCTTTAATAATAAAACTTCAACTTCAGACAGTAAGAATTAGTCTGTGTACCATGCCAAAAACTGAAAGTCCTGAGTAATTTCTAATTATGTCTTTATATATGGCTGTTTGTATGAGAATGCTCCGGTATCTAAGCAGTTTTTTCAGTGCTTTTTAGTAAGGTAAAGAGATTGTAAAACTCTACATTTCCTTTTTGGTTTGTTGTTTTGGGGATTTTTTTTGTTGTTTTTATTTTTTAGAGAGCACTTGAGCCTCCTGATGTGCATCATGAGAGACTTCTTCCTGTTTCTATACTAGGATTCATTGTAAATCTTATAGGAATATTTGTTTTTCAACATGGAGGTCATGGGCATTCACATGGCTCTGGTAGGATGTCTATAATTTTCAGTACTGTTTCCTTTCTTGGCACCCTGTGTTCCAGGACCTTATAATCCTCCAATGAGAACCCCAGTATTAAATTTTAATGTCCTTTTAGTGGCAATCCTAGCCAAATGTATATGTGACTTGTTGCAATATTGACTTTTATGTTTTATCACTAGCCCTGGTATGTCACTACCGTACTTCTCATGTTAATATCCATTAACTGGAAGACCTAGAACTCCAGAATCTGCTTTCTGGAACATGCACTTTTCTGCACCTTATTGGAAGAGATTTGCAGAGTGTCTTTTGGACAAAATTAAGCTGGAGTTAAGCGAGATCTTGGCTGGAAAATTTACAAATTGGTGTCTGAATCAAATTTTAAATATGGGATGATTCAGCTTCAGGAGCTTCTCAACTTAGTGTCTTTTGAATTTAAATGCAGAATTTGTTTGCCTAAATATATATCATAAACATTTTTGTGGTTTTTTTTTTTCTGCAAAGCTAATTGGTATCTCTTTCGGCTTAACACATGAACTGATATAGACTGGTGGAAGAAAATAGTCTTTGGTCTTTAAGCAGAAATTTAAGCTTGAATTTTTAATATGTGACCGATAGCCAATTTCTGGTTTCTTAAAACAGCTATTTTTAATGTGCTTTTATCTAATTATGTGTACATTTTTCAAATTGTAATAAAAGTGCAGCACAACTTGTCTCAGAAGTGGGAATGTATAAAAGCACTTGACTTCTCAAATCAGGTATATATTTTATACGGCTGCACAGCATAGATTTAGATGGCAAACAGCTTGTGTTAGTGTTCTTATTTAAAGCCATACCTTAAGATGACCTAAAAGATGAATAGGTTTTGAGTAGCTTAGAAACAAATGTAAGCTTACTTTTATTCAACACTTAAATGTATACTCTGATGGTGATATTTGGTTATAGGGCATGAACACAGCCATTCTCTATTTAATGGTGGTCTCAGCCACGGACACAGTCACGGAGGTCATGGTCACAGCCATGAACATAAACACGCACATGGACACGCTCATGGTCATGGCCATAGCCATGGACACTCTCACGGTCAGGATTATTGTCATGGTAAGTACTTAATTAATGTCATAGACCATCTTGACTCAATTTAAATTTGCTATTAATGATTTACTGAAAAAAAGAGAGGATCCTGGCAGCTTGTTGCGAGCATACATGGAACTAGTTTCACTAAATGTATGGTATGCTATGCCACCACCATGTTTTATGGCTCATTTTGGTAAATGCTGTTTCACTTGTATTAAGTTCAGTGTTAGTTTTTAAAGGTTTTGCTTTACCTACATTTTTTGAATGTTCACGGTAATGTTGTGTGTTGGCAAAAGATAAAACAGATGCTATAACAATATAATGAAATTAGTTATTGAGTGCTCTGTTTCAATTTTTCATTAAAATCAATAGATGAAGTTAAGCTGCTTTGCTAGTGTTCTCCATTTGAATAATTTTACAGATCAAGATATTGGGAAAGATGAAGAAGCAATTTTACTTTGGGTTCTTAGGATTGATATGTCCTACTTGGTTTGTGATCTCAAATATAAGATTTTCCCTTTCTTGTGTAGTTGTAATCTGTTTTAAAGCTGGTTATGGAAAAGGTACTTGATATCTTAGCTGTGCTTAAATCTTTTCTATGAAGACAAACAATCTGTGAAGAGACA
Source organism: Gymnogyps californianus (assembly GCF_018139145.2). Lineage (NCBI taxonomy): Eukaryota > Metazoa > Chordata > Aves > Accipitriformes > Cathartidae > Gymnogyps > Gymnogyps californianus. The sequence continues at coordinate 14,780,407 of NC_059478.1, read as the reverse complement.
TCCATGCAAAATATGATCAGTAGCCTTCGCTATGGGAGAAGAGACTGTGTGGTTACTACCTATTTGAAACAATGCAAATGAAAGCCTTATTGTAATGCAGGGTTGTCAATCCTTCCTGCCTAAGCCATAAACTAGAATCTGATGTGACTGAAAACGTGCACATTCAGAGTGGGGAGTAGTGTTGTAACTCGCAGACAGGAGGTGACAAAGAGTGTAAAAATATTTACTTGGCCCTTCCTTGCTATTTTTAGTAGAAAATTGGTGCTTGTTTTCCACGTGTTCTGCTGGAGTTTGGTTGGAAAGCAGGAGCTCCCCCCTCCTTGCCTCTTCTTTGCTCTCCCCATGCCCCCCACCCCATTGGAACAGTGAATGTAGCTGTTTTGTGCAATTTGATATTCAAATCAACTTTTGCATAAATTATTATAGATCTTCACTAGAAGTCATTTGCTATCCTTTAACAAGTTTTTCTTAAAATATCTTTCTCACGTGTTCCACAGAGGCATTAATCTGCTTGGATGAGAGGATTTTTTGACTTAGTTCTACCTTCTCCAAGTCTTTCCCTGTTTTACATTAGGTATAAATGCTTGCTTAAGTGAAATATTTCTGGTTAGCAAATTTATTTGCCCTTACTCTTCTTGCTTGTTTCTATGGCTTGTATTCTTGAGGGGACCTTATTTTGCTAAATACTAGAAAGGTCTCATTTCTCAGTTTGTTTTCATTAAAAAACAAATGCTGATCTTTTTATATATACATATTTAAAATCTATTGTGTAAAGTGGTATTTTCTTTTTAAAAAGTGTGTTTTAAGACTTTTAATTGCTGCCTTAAAAAACAATAGCTAGAGTAAAAGCTAGTCATTGTGAGCAGCTTGTCTGTTCAAGAAATTTAGAAAGGAAGACCATAACAGAATAGACCACTAGAGAGAGCCTTTGTATAGGTTAATATGCCAATTATTGTCTTCACAGATGACCATTCTCTTGAAGGGATGACTGGATCCAGCAAACAGATTTTACAAGGTACGATGAGAATAAGTATAGTGGTTTATTAGTTTTATCATGGTCTGCCTGCCTGTGACTGTTTGTCACACATCTGTTTTAGAGGGTGCCTCTGGGTAAATGCTACATTTTTCTTAGAGGAGCTATTTTATGAAGTCCCCTTCCACCTGTAAACAGAGCAGTGCCATACCCTGTGCATGGCTAGGTGTTGAGACATTCACTGAAGTCTAAATGTAACGCAGTGTCAACACAGTTTAAAGGGAGATCCCAAAAGCTGGGATTCAGCTTCTGTTACTGACGCTGAAAAATCAAATAATACAAATCTAGGAAAGAGTGGTTAAAAGCAGAAACCTAAGGAGCCTAATTGCAATGTATGCTCTGGAAAGTGAAAAACAATATTATTAAGATAGAATATATTTGAAAAATGCAGATTGATATAATTGTTAAAGTGTACCTGAGCTTAAAACATGCATTTCATCAAGCTATTACAGTTGGTTTAGACAAGATGGTAATTCACTCTAAATTGCTTGAAGGAGTATTGGAGTCCGTGATCTCCTGAGCATTAGTGTAAATAAATTATTGATAATGTAGATGTCAGTTTTGAGCTTTGATTAATTTTTTTTTTAAGTGTTCAAAAGTTAGAGGGAGAAAATTACATAATGTAAGAGGTAGTAATTATTTGACATACCCAAATGTACATACTGTTTTCTCTTATTGGATGATTTTCTGGCTTGTTTATAGTCCTTGAAAAGGAACATTTTTCAACCTCTTCCAGAATTTATAGGATACCATATTACATATATGTATACTCAGTACTTCAGTAGAAGATATTTGAAAGTCAGTCTTTTCATGAAAGGCGCATTTCAGTTGAAGCATATTAAAAAGACTCAATTTTATATAATTTCATTTTAATTTTTCAATACTGTGGTGGGTTGGCTCTGGCCAGCAACTAAGCACCCAGCAGCTGCTCGCTCACTCCTGCAGTGGGACAGGGAAGAGAATTAGAAGAGTAAAAGTGAGAACTACTATTGGACTGAGATAAAGGCAGTTTAGTAAGTGAAGGGGAGAAAAAAGAAAAAAAAAAAAAAAAACCAAGTGATGCAAAGACAATTGCTTACCACCTCCCACCAGCACACCAATGCCCAGGAAGTCTCTGAGCAACAGCTGTTTTGGGAAGACAACACCCCAGTTTTATTGCTGAGCGCGATGTTATATGGTATGGAATATCCCTCTGGTCAGTTCGGGTCAGCTCTCCTGGCTATGTGCCCTCCCAGCATCTTGCCCACCCCAGCCTACTTGCTGTGGGGGCAGAGTGAGAAACAGAAGGCCTTGATGCTGTGCAAGCACTGTTTGGCAGTAGCTAAAACATTGGTGTGTTATTAACACAGTTTTAGTCACAAATCTAAAATGCAGCCTCATGCAGGCTGCTAGGGAGAAAACTGAACTCCATCCCAGCCAGACCCAGTACAAATGTAGACTTGGAAGAATCACCAAAGAGCTAATTTATAGTTGTGCGTTGTTTTTGTGAGGAGGGATTATCTGAGTCTGGAGAATTGTATTAAAAAAGCTGTTTCTGAATGATTATTCCCATCATTGCCAGCAGAGAGCTCCAAAAGCTAAATTTTAGCTAGCTGCAAAGTGCTTGTTTGTCTTTTAAGGTAGTGTATTATTCTTCAAAATAAGAGTGAAGTTGCTCATGTCTGCAGTATTGTTTAATTCTCAGAATCATTTGCCTTGGATTTCTGTGCCAAATAACTTCTAGAAGACATTGTCAACGAAACATTAGCATCTTTCAAAGCTTTACAGAGCTGTTTCTGTTAACAGTCTTTCCATCTTATACAGTACTTATTGGCTGTAGGCATCAGGGAACATGAGTTTCTTTACTGTAATATGGGTGGGTATTGAATGAAAAAAATTTAGCTACATCTGCTAATCATTGCTTAAGTTGATAGTCATGCCATGAAATACCCCTTACTGCTAAGTGCAGAAAATAATGTAAATTCATCAAATGCTCTGTATGTTAAAATCATGTGATCACTTTCTGCGTGTTTGACCAAAAATTGACCACAAATTTAACAAGCATAAATCATGTTATCTAGTTCTCGCAACTCTTCTCCATAAACTGTCTTTGAAATACTCCATTAGCTTTAAGAATACCAAGTTGTAATTATATCAATCTCTTACAGGTGTATTTCTACACATTGTTGCAGACACACTTGGAAGCATTGGTGTAATCATATCTGCTGTATTGATGCAGAACTATGGTCTAATGATAGCAGATCCTATTTGTTCAATGCTGATAGCACTACTGATAGGTGTAAGGTAAGCATTGCTATCACCGATATTTAGTAGTATTTTTTATGCTAGTTACAGCACAAATTACAGCTCAGAAGAAAAGGTTTGTCTGTTATGCTAATAACTTAAGATGTTTGCTTTTCTTCCAAGAGTGATGTGTTACCTCTGTTCTGTACAGCTGTTCTGGTGTGCTCTTACATGAGCTATCTTTCTTTTCCTTTTCTACAGCTACAGCTTTTGCTCTTAAATCTCCATATTTTACCCTTGTTTGCGTAATAATACAAAAATGTCTTTCAGGTTCAAACTGTAGAAAGCTTCCTCTCTGTATTTAGTACATGCTTATATAAACCAATGTACTCCAGTAAATGGAGCAGAATGGCTTCAGGGCAGCAGAGTTGAGCCTGCTGGCACAGGATGTGCCCTTGTCTTTGACAAATCAAGGCTGGTAATTTCCCCACCCCCCCCAGCGAGAACTGTCTTTTCCTTTCTATTTGTATTCAGAGACATCCTTATTCCTTTTAAGATCTGATGGAAATGCTTCAAGTAGTTCTGGGCTTTCCTGGTTGTTGCTTACCAAGATCACTGTAAATGTGAAGCTATTTGGATTAGACTGGACAAGCAAACATTTCGTTCAGTGATGCTGTTATTGAGGCTTTTCTGGCAGCAGTTTCAGTGGTGGCATAGGGCAGAGTGCCACAACTCCAGTGACAACCGAATGACTGAACACCTTTGTCTCTTCAGCAGTGGTGAATGTCATCTGATTAACTGCAGCTACTTATGCTTATACCATATATGGCATGTTTATACCATATGCATGGCAGCATTCACAGAATTATTGATGTGAATCTCCCTATTTATCAGAGTAGGGCAACATGCTTCAGGCACTAAATGCCCACAGAAATCTGTGTGCTAGAGATCACTATTAAATTACCACTTTAGTATAAACTTAATATTTTGACTTAAACATCCTGTAATTTCATAAGAGACAAATTATTACAAACTAATTCTATTACTGAAATCTCAAAAAATGGGAAAGAAAATGTGCAGGTTACCAAGGGGGAAGAAACTGTTGTGAAGGTAATAGCTGAGTAAAACACAGGTTTCCATACACTTTGTATTTTAAGGGTCCAGCTTTGTGTACAGCAAAGCACATGTGGAGCGCTGATCAGAAAATACGTGAATGAGATTTTTTTTTCTTCCATTTGTACAGAGGTTGGAAGAAGACTACCTTCCATAATAGAGTTTTCATAATAAAGCTGTTTATAGGTCTTCTAGCACAGTTAGGAGGAATGTCTGAGGCCCATGTTCTATGTTGAAAATGCTGGAGAGGTTCACTGTTTGATGTGTCTTTTGACCTGATACCAGACCTCAGCCTGTAACATTATTTTGTTGGTCCACAGTGCTGTAAGTGATCTCTAGAATCATTATGCTAACTGAGCGCAGTCAGCTGCATTATAGTCAGTAGAAGCAAGCCTGCATTTCTTGCAGACTGACACATCCTGGCACAGCAGTGGAGCAAACACTAATTGCGGGGGGGGGGGTTTAATTTTTTTTCAAGCAGTCCAACAGACTTAACTACTGATGGCTTTGCTTGAAATGCACTTAAACAAGATCATAAACAAGATGACTGGCAGTTTCAGATGGATATTCTTTGAGCGCTTGAGTCCCCTTTTGTGTTATTTGACTTTAGTAATCTTCATTTACACTTCTGGACAAAAAAACATTGTTTATTCTGCGTTATTGCTCACTATGCTGTGTGTGTGAAGTGCTCTTCTAGAATTATGGGAAAATCTGAAAAACCTTTTGCGTTACAAGGTGATCCTTTGTAACAGTAATACGGGGGCCCAAATGATGGTTGCTAGGATGTATAATAGTTTTGGCCTTAATCTTTTCAATTCAGCTAAATCTAACCTTAGAGAAAAGATTATACTGAAATTTTTTGAAATTTAAAATTTGAGGGGAAAACCATTGTTTGCAAAAAGACTTTAAACTGATAGTGGCAAGAGCTGTGTCTTTTTAAATTGTCTGTTTGCTGATAGGGTGGGGGGGGTTGAGGTGGGGAGGAGGGGGATGTTCAATATCTGGTACAGGGATTCCTGGCCACTTCTGTGGGCCTATTTGCAACCTTGATAAATAACTCTTTGGGGGGATTTGGCTTTGATTAAATAATTGTCTGCTGTTTCAGAGGAATATTTGTCAATTTTACTTGTGCGGAGTAGCCCGCTCATGTTCCTTTTACTAGTTAAACCAACTTTGATAAGGTGGAGTGGGATAAGAGTACACGTGTGCCCCAACAAGTGGACCCATGCACGTGTGTTTAAAAATCAAGATCTGTTCTTTGTGGCTGTAATAAAGCAAGCATAGTTTTGAGTCAGAGATGCAAAAGCCAGTCTGATAAAGTTGTCCAAGTTTTAATGCTGTCTGGGGACTTTCCGCTAGTTGGGACTGTAAAGCTTTGCTTCTTTCAAATAGGGTTGTGTAAAAGCCCCAAGGTGCTGTCTCTTCTTACAAGAGTACTTCAGCTGATTGGTTTAAATCTAACTAGTAGTGTGTATTATTGCTGATCTTCCAAAGCTCTTTTGCATGACTTCACATTTTAAGTATATGAAATTTTCCATTTCCATTTTAATTAGCTGCTTAGACCTCTGGTTCTACATTAAATGTATTAGTTGTTAACTGATGAACTAGAGCAGGCAATACTCTCCTTACTGCTGTTAATGTTAACCAACAGCTCTTAGTGAAAGCAAAACCTTCAGTGTGGATGTTGTCTTTGAGTACTCTGAAGCTTTAAAATAAAGCAGTTGAAATGTCAAAATCTGTATGGAAATGTTTTTGCTCTTGGCTGTCAACTTGCTATTTGGGAGGGAGACTTCTTTCCTAGGAGAATGTCTTTTTATGTGTGTATACATTTGAGCTCTTGTTGTGCTGGCCTTCTGTCACTTGTTCTCAAATGCCAAATTACCCTATTGGATTAAGACTTGCCTATAGTACAGGTGCTTTTCTACCATCAGGAAGGTATCTTAGGAAACAGTTGTGAATATTGCAGATGGCTACATGAGTGTAAAGCTGGTGGGAGAGTGGTCCAGACTTGAATCTTTTCTGTTAATTTTAGATAACGAGGATACGCTATTCTGAATGTTACAGTCTAGAAACCCCTCTGGTTGTATATGAAAATAAAGTATACATTGAGCAAACTATTTTCATAAAGTTGGAAATTCCCAAGAAAATACAAACTAGTAAATGAATTGTTACTCATGTTGGTTGGTGGCTTTCTCCTCTAAGGGAAGGATTCTCAGACCAGTCTAGATTACAGTATCACTTTGGATGTGTGTTTAGTCTAAGTAGTTAGTAGGCTTTCCAGCTGGAACGAGCTTGTATAGAGGTGAATTAGGACAGAATTGTAGATGTAAATTCGAGGCAGGAGTCTTCTATAGGATAAACAGCATTCTTGTAAACAGTATAATAAGGTACCTTGAAAGAAGTCTTTGGATTCCTAACTTTAAAAAATAGTTTTCTTAATCAGCTGAACAATCTGGGACACTGTCACTATTGGGATTTGGGAAAGATTATATTCTTGCAGTATGATGAGTATTATTGGAAGTATGTATTCAGAAACACATTTGAATTATTTTCAACAAAACCAGGTTTATTTTCTGATGCTGAGCTTTAGGTATATATATTTAAAAGCGGAATTCTTGTGGTAATAGGTGCAGGAGGAGCAAAGATAATGGTGTGACAGTAGTTAGGTATGTGGGTTTGAGACTAGTCAGAATCCATCCTGTCTTTTTAACAAATTACATTGGCATGTGTTTTGGCCTGATGAGAGATTGTCATAGGAAGATCTAAGTAATGCATTAATATGGAGCCATTATATAACCAACTTGCAGCTTTTATGTCCTGTAAGATACTGTGATGCAAGTAGTACAAAGTAATCTAGAAAAGTAGTTAGATTAAAATGGAAGAATAACAGATGTTGAATTTGGTAGCCATTACTGCATGTGGGATAGTATTTATGAAATCACATGGTATTTTGCTCTTACTTTCTTGAAATAAGCAAATTAGTATAGTGGACTAACAAAACTATCACGAAGAACTTTCACGTTCTCAACTCTAGCTCTTCATTATCTGAGTATGTATTGAAATTTTCTTGAAATTGAAAATAATTATCTCACTGAATTTTGTCTCAGATTTTACAAAAATAAATACTTTGCAATTCAATTTCATAATTTTTCTGAAACTGGTGATTAAACATAGTTTAATTTAAAAATACATACCAGTAAATCTGCATTAGTATGTTACACTTTGCATGTCTAAGCAAATATTGAATCAAAATGTGGATATTGTAGTGCGCTTACCTTTTTAGTGTACTTAAAGGTCATTAAGTAGCTGTTGCAATTTATTTATGCCATTGCAGTAAGCTGTGTTTTTGTTGACAGTCTGATGATACTGTGTTCATAAAGGTCATTAGATTTTTAAATACAACATGCATACATTTTAGGAGTGTGTATAGAACATTTTGTGTAGTCCAAATGTATCAGGCAAAGGCGTAAGCTATATAGAGTTTGTTTTAATTTACTTAAATTGTAAAAGTAATGTTTTTGATTCTTCATGTACAGTTAATGTTTGAGATAAAAAGCTGAATGAGGTAATGGTGATAAGATGCCCTTAGAGGGTCATAAGACTCTATGAGGAGCATTTTAATACTTGCTTTTTAGCAAGGAAATTTTCAAGAAAAAGCTACGTGAAAAATGAAAGGCAAACTAAAATTAAGACATTTCTGTGTAATCAGTGAATTTAGTGTTTAATACTTGGTACACTTTTAGTTGTTTGAGGGTTTAATGAAGTTTATTTTTTGCTTTTTTTTCCTGAATAAAGTGTGCATATACCATTTAACCTGGTAGTGATTTAGCTTCAATCATGTATCCTCCAAGTTATTGCTTAATGGTCTGAGTTTGACGTAAAGAGTGTACAGGGCATGGGTAGGGGGTAGGTTTGATCCAGAGCTCCTTTTTTTTTTTTTTTTTTTTTTTAAAAATCTGTATTCTTTCGGGGATACTTATGTATCCAAAGAGGGAATAAAGGCAGAACACAAATCCTTATTCCCTTCTGTGGAACTATGTCTAATAAGCCAGTAGACTATCAAAGCAGTTGCATGCGAGTGCAGAGGGGAATCGTTGCTCTTAATCCAAGATTGCTTGTGTCTAGATGAAATAACTGTCCATTCATTTTATGTTTAGTGTTTGCTTGCTTGCTTGCTTCAGTGTTGGGCAGCTCTCTCTGATTTACTCAAGTCTTGCCTGCTCCTATTAGTGGATCTTCTCTGTTCAGTTTTCTGAAATGGTGGCAACACTTGCCAAAATAAATCACAAAAATATCTTTATAGGATGACTAAAGAACTTAGCGTTGCAATGTAAAGCTGTACAGCCTCTAATTTGTAACCTATTTTGTCTTGTGCAGATGCACGAAGGGTTGAGCAACACCTCTTCAGAGAAGTCAAGTAGTGCTTTTAATTCAAATGGTTGAGCCTTCCTGTAGACAACATCTCTAATTAGTGCAAATTGTCAACTACTGGCACGGTTGCTCTGTGTTGCTCCTGTGATCCTTCACTAAGGCTGCTCTAAGGTGACATATTCTCTGCCTAACTCCTTGTGAGTTAGCGCAGAACATTCTGGCTGCACAGTGAAAATCCGGTGTGGGATTCTTCTGAGGTTGTTTTCATTGACAAATAAATACACTTCTAAGCTTAGTGGAAGCAGAAATCGGGTAGCTCTTGCTAGAGTATAGAGAGGTAAGATCAGTCACTTCCCTTTAGTAGACTATGACTGTCTACATCCCAGTAAAAGCCTGTCTTCAGTAGGATTATATAGAAATATTGTTAATACCTATTACATCTCATGCTTTAAAATTTATCTTTTTCGAGAAAGAAAAATAGCCCACATATTGCTGTTCTGATATGGAGAGGCAAAGGCATGAAGTCAGATACTTTCCACTCTGCAAATTTCATTATGCTTTTACTTGCTGTAGAAAGTTATATTTTTTCCATTTATGTATTTATCTGTTGAGTCTTGACAAGCAGAGGGCTTGGTAGTTTGTGGTTTCTCGGTTGGAGGGCTATGTCCTGTAATGTTTTAAAATCTCTGCATCATAAATCTATGGCCAATTCTGAAGGGTGAAGCTGGTGTGGGTGGGGGCTTGTAGCTCTTGAGTGTTCTTGGATGCTATCATTAATAGCTGATGAATCTTTCTTTGATTACTTTCTGTACTATCTCATGCAAGTGTCCATTTAAGTATAAAGCATAAATAGGACATGCTTAAAATAGACGAGTCTATTTTGCTAGCATTTTGTTTGAAGTCTTTTTTTTTTTTTTTTTTTAAAAAAGTTTGGCTATTTCATAGTTGTTCAGGTTGACACTCTTCAAGTTTTTTCCAAGGTGTTTGCCTCATAATTTAATGTGCCTGAGTCAATAAACAATTTCTCAAGTCTCTAAAATGCTTTTAATATTTACAACTAAATGTTCATTTATTTTTTAGCCTTAGGATTCTAAGCCTTATTCTGAAATGTTGAAGCAATTTTAGTATTTCGATCAGCTATGTGAAATTAGTCATCAGGCAAAAGCCGCAACTCCAGTATAAAGCAAGAAGTTTGTCCGAAACCACTATTAGAGCCACATGTTTCTAGAAAGGCACCGTAGACTAAATATGATACTAGATTGGATAGAGCATGCAGACTACATATTAAGTGGTCAAAGAAATGAGGCAATTTACTTCAGTCATTTAGTGAAGTTGTTTCCATGGGTTACATCATTTTTACACGAAGTCTAGAGCTGCTTGAACATGATATAATATGCAAGAGCTTTGGGGGAGGACATGCCTGTAACATTTGGGGTATATGCCTATAATGTTTGGGGCGTAACAGTATAAAAAATTACTTTTTAAAATGAAGTGCTGCGTTCACTAAGATTCAGAAGGAATGTTCTATAGCAAAACTCCCCCAAACTAGCATTCTTGTCGTTGGTGTTGTTTTGAGCCATCATTGCTAAATGGCATGCACTACCTTTATTTACAGGGTAATGGTACCTGCCAGCCTTGCTTGAGAATCAAAGTACTACGTTATTATGAGAACAGACAATTTAAAATTGGAAAAGTAAATGTTAAACCTGTGATCCTTGTCTTGAGCAAAGCCTGCAGTCTGATTAAAATTGCCGTTGCCTAATAGAAAAATTTTATTAAAATTCTGAAATAGGCTGACAATCTTGGCACTGCAGATGTGGATGGTGGCTGGGGAAAAAAAAAAGATTTTGAAATCTGGCTGTAGATTTTCAGCTGTGGTATTTGGAGAACGATAGCTGGTCTTGAGTCTCAGCAGTGTTTGTTTACCTGCTACAAAATCTATCACAAGTATCCTCTATTTTCTATAGTGCTGAAAGCACTAAATGAATTTCCTGCTATGCTCTGACGACAATGACTGGGCCAAGGGTTCTTTACCCCGGAGTTGTTTTCAGCCTTGCTGTCCAAGATCATGACAATGCCAGAGTCTTGCTAGCTATGCCTACAAAAACAGTGGCATAAACAGGATGGGACTGGAATGGGTATAAGTATTATTTGAATGTGATGCAAGTTGATTAAGAGCCTGATGGTTTCACTCTTCATTGTTAATCAAGCCATGTGTAGTAGTGGCAGGCTGGATTTATCAGATTCACGTCAATAACTTCTACCTCTTTGAACACCTTTTGCTTCCTCTGTAACAGTGTGTATGAAAGTGTGATGTGCTGCTAAATAATTTTGCACACATTAGCTGCTTTTGCTATTATGGCTTTTGTAGAGGATATATTTACGTCCTAAGTCTTGCTGTGGTTTAGTGCCTCTTTCAAATTCCATTGTCTTATAAGAGAGTGTGATATTTTAGATTCAAGGCTTGGTAATTGGAGACCATTGGAAAACTGTGTCTCCTTTAGCAGCAAAGCTTACAGACTGCTTATGCATGAAAAACTCTCCACTTGGTGAGAATTCAGCATTATTTATTTTCCTCAATAATCTTTTTGTAAAAAAAAAAAAAGGGGGAAGTACCAGTGCAAGAGTTGCTGCAGAGACAACCATGTATATTTTGCACTAATGACTAATCAAAAAAAAAGGAAAGCTTGGTCAAATTCTCTAACCACATTTTCAGCCTGCTTAGTATTGTCATCTCTCCTAGTGTTTTCTTCAGTCACATGAGATGGAACTAATATTTCTAGTGCCTCCTGGTAATTAAGTAATACTGTTTTTTAGTTAGTGTTTGAGAAAAGAGCATACTGTGTGGAGTTTTGGTTTTTAGTTAAAGGTTTTGTACTTCAGTAGTATGCATGAAACAACGGAAAACCTGAGACATCAGAAAACTGGATTCTATTGTTTGTCATGTTGGTTTGGCTTACAATAAAAGACTACCTTGTAAGGTAGTGTCCCTTTGGATGCAGAGATGCGTGCATGGGCTTCTGTGCTCTAACAGCATTTGTGAGGGCATAGCACATCACTGCAGCTGTCTTTTGGCCTTTTCAGCTTTGCAGAAGATGAATTTGTAGCTGAACACTGTCAAGGTTAGAGGAGGGAGGTGTGACCTGGGATATGCTTCAACTTTCACCTATAGTATCAAGCCACATCCTGATTTGCCTCTATTCTTTGGACTTTAAAGATGTTGCTGTTTCAGTTAAACACCATGGCTTTAGCTTTTTTGTGAAGTCTGGATAAAAGCATAACCTGTGCAGCGTTATTGCCAAAAAACTTGCACAGGAGATTTCTCTCTTAAAGCTTTAGTGTGGAGCCAGTACAAAAACATGAATAGGTGAAATCTTGCCAGCAGGGAGACTATCTTTTAAGCTGTACCACCTATACTAGGAGTGGAGTGTTTTTCCCTATTCACCTTTTTGTATATTAGTTGATTTTGAGCTAATGGTTCCAATACGTGCTGCTTAAAACTGCACCTCGTTGCCTGGCAAGGAGAGACAGTCTTTGGTGCTTGTACACACCCTGCTGATTGCCATAGACTTAATCTTGGAAGATCAGTTTCTTAGGCAACAAGGTTTTCAGAAGGAAGCAGATCTTAATTTTAAATGCATCTTCAGCTGAAGAGCTCTCTAACGGGGTTTTAACTTCCTTTTTTCAATGTGCATCCTGTTCCAGAATGAATCAACCAGTTTCACTGACCAAATCCTTTTTTGGAATGGATTAACATGCCCAACTTGCTAGTCTTAAATTTCCGTAGGCTGTCTCTCCAAATCTCCTACTTGCCAGTTCATTTCCATTCTATCAGATAATGTACCTCAGTTTTATCGAATAATGTAGATAAGTTGTGCAAATCAGACGTTTCTTGGTTAGATTTATTTCATGGGTTTTTTTCACTCTTAGTGGTATGTTCCAATAAAAAAGCAAGCTTCTACATTCTCCATTCCTGTAGTTGTTTCCCTGGGAAAAAATATGCAGCCTGTACGTGTGTGTTTTTTGAAGCCTTTGGATGCCTATGGTAGAGGGGCCTTGTTAAATTCATGGGGATGGAGTCAGTGTTCAAAAATCTTGTATTCAGTTTGCATCCTGAAGTCTTTCAAGGTTTTTATTAAGAAGCAAACCTGCATTTTAAATAGTGAGTTAAACTGAAATCAATTCAACAATGGAGTATTTTGGCAGCTCCAGCGCCCTTTGATGTAATGCTTGTGACATGGACATTATTTAGTGAGATGGGTCCATTGATAAGAGAACCTTTTTCCCTAAACTTCTGTAATCCACTGTCTGTAGAATGTGACACTCCAATTAAGCTTCCTTTAGACAGATTGACAGTTATTGCATTGCTAAATGTTTAATTGTCTTGGTGACAGGTCCAGTTTAGGCAACTCCTGCCTGCCCCTAATTGCTTCTTCCTATTTCTGAACTGATTCCTTGGTACCAGTGCAACTGTGTGAGGCCACATGATGGAGCGCATCAGGCAGTGAATTTGGCTGGAATAACCAGTGTGCCTGCAAGGAGACTTAATTTTAGGGTGGTTGTTTTTCCAGGGCTCATTAGACAAGAGTCATGCACCCTCTAACTCCCTCCTACCCCTGGCTAAGGATTAGCCAAGGAGTGAGCTGAGCAGTCGATCAGCCAGCACTGCTTCCATGTACAAATGGAACCATCTCTTTAAAAATGGAAAGGAATGGTTAGGTCATGCTGTTCACTGTCTGCAAATATACAGCTCGTCTATGCAGTGCGTTCTACATTGCTTCATGAGATTTTAAACAAAGTTTCTGTGGTTTCCTTTAACAGATGGCCCAATTAATCTCTTACAAATGTTTTCTGGATGCTTTTTATCCCACCACTCTATGTACTCCAGCTGTGATGCCAGTGCTGAACACTGAAATTCAGCTTACAATTTCTGAAATATATCATCACTTTTGGTCTAGAGTGTTAGGTGACTTACATGCTCTTGAAATTAGATTGCGATTTTAGTATTGGGCTATAGATATTTGTCATCCTCTTGAAAATTTTAGGGTGCTCTACTGAGCCAGACATGATGCGCTACTCCTAAACAAAAAATCACTATACTGAATACTTAATAAGAGTATAAATTTTTAGTGGTAGCTTCAGTGTATGGGCTTACTGGTCTCCTGGTTTTATTTAAAAAAAAAAAAAAAAAAGGAAAAAGAAAAGGGAAAGTAATAATAATAAAAAAGGGTATTAAGTGTCATCTTAGTTTGCTGATTAAACAAGACCATTTGGCTGGGAGGGAACCTCTAATTGCTTCCAAATGTTTAATCCTTGAGCTTGGATGAGACTCTACACTTAGTACACTTCAAGAATATGCTAAGTTGTCTGTTTCTGACAAAATAACTTTGTTGTAGCTGGACTGGTCCATACTAATTTTGTTTTATGATCTCCCCATTATTATCTTAGTTCATAAGAAAAATATGCATTAAGCCAAACACAAAAGCAAAAACCATTTCAGTTGCATATTTTTATGGTTGGTTGTGAGTGATTGCCATTGAAGTAGGTTTTGGTTTAGAGCTATACTTATCAGCTGCTTTGTCATACAACTTTTAAGACACTAAGAGACTTCCTCTCAAATCCCATGATTAAACTATTGATCTTTTGTGACTGTCCACCAGTTGTCGCTGTGGAAAATCTGGGGGAGAAGTAATCTTGCCTTTAGTAAGACACTATAGCAATTTGTCAGTCCTTTTATTTTCTGTACCAGGTTTTCATGGCAACTTTCTCAGCTTCTGGTGAAACAACTAAAGAAAAATTCTTCAAGAGCATTAAGGAATGTTATGTTGCTCTTTGTTCTGCATCTTTTGAAAAATGTAAGACTGGCTAACTTCCTTTTTTCTTTCCAGTATTGTTCCACTTTTAAAAGAATCCATTGGAATTTTGATGCAGCGAACTCCTCCTTCCCTGGAAAATGCTCTGCCTCAGTGCTACCAGAGGGTGAGCTCTTAGGCCATTTTTGCTTCAGATCAAGCTGCTGACTGAATGAGCCTCAACTGTGTGTATGAGGATATTTTGTGATGTTTTTCCAGTAATGCCTGTGAAAGGTTCCTTAGATTGTGCAAATGGAGGTACCAGTTTGAATCTTTTCTTTCTGAAGTCCGAAATTGTATGTAGCTCCAACTCAGTTTGTGTTTTAAAACATGCTATGTTGGTTTAGAAAAATAGATCCTGAAGCTTTTCCTCTCAAAGTACTTTGTGCTGATACAAAGTGCATAATGTTTTTCTGTTTTGTTCAGTTTTTGTCTCCCTCAAAATCTAGTTCTTAGTGAAGTGAGGTGGAGTAACATTGGAAGTGTATTGTAAGAATACATAGATTACTCTGGATTTGACCTCTCCTGGTACTCCTGTTTAACTTATCTATTACTGTGTCATGACCTGAACATTGAAGCACCTTTGCAAAGCACTTGGAGGAGTGCCATCTTTCCTCAGGAAGTTACAGGATTGTAATCATCGTGTGGAGGGTTTGCTAAAATTGGACAGAGAAAGAAGAAGGGTTTTGACAGGACAAACTTAAGCCCTCACAAAATATTTACAGAAATACTAATATATTTCTGTTAATAGTTAGACTCTCTCACAAATTGTTTTATGGAAAATTCCTGCATTTGCAAAAATTGCTGTTTTAATTGAATGCCCTCTCAAATTTAATAACTGTGACTTTTCTCTGACACCACTGTTTTCAGAAATGGTTTTAGTAAAATATATGTAGAATGTAAATGCAGCAAGATACAAAATCGTGACACATACATACAACCTGTATGTTTTCACCTTCCTTACAATTACTGAGATAGTAATAAGGAATTTAAGTGAAATATCACAAATTGCACAGTGAACTAGAAGTAAAAGAGTGCATTGGCTTTTATAATATTTTCTGTAAAAAAACATAGTACAGACAAACATTTTCTGAAATATATATTTTTTAAATTTGCCTGTGTTTTTAGGTGCAACAGTTGCAAGGAGTTTACAGTTTACATGATCCACATTTCTGGACCCTCTGTACTGATGTTTACATAGGGACTTTGAAATTATTAGTAGCTCCTGATGCTGATGGAAGGTGGATTCTAAGCCAGACTCACAATATTTTTACTCAGGTATGTCTTATCAGTGGAAATCGTATCTCAAAGTGTGAATTGCCTGTCATGTGATGTGACATTGTAATTCTTATCAAGAAAAATTAATGTTTCTGGTTTTGGTATCTGTGTTTTGAAAAGCTTCTCTGTTCCAGCTGTATAGAACAATTTCAAAATACTTAGTAGTGTAGATGGAATTGCTGTACCTCTCTGCATTAGTTTTTGATGCCACTTAATGGAAATAACAGCTGTAGTTGTCTGAGGTGTATCAAATTAAGTTGAAACCCTATACTGACCTATGAGGAACCAAGAAAAATAGATGAGGCTTCCCTCAAGATAGGACTTCCGACCACAGACTGGACCTACTTAAGTTTTTCACTGTGCTGATGCTGTATTTGTCATTCATTTCTATCCCTCTAAGAATCCATGGTCTTTGCATATTTTGTTGTCTTTTAGTAACATCCATGCTATGGTGATCACTAGTTAAAACGTAACCATCAATTGTCATGTTGTATACCACCAGTGTGTTCCCATTTATTTCCCTCCAGGTTATATTTTTTTATATAGATAGTGATGTATTTGATAGCACTTGTAGCTGATCTGAAATGCTGGAATTCTTGTGAACAATAGAAACTTTATTAGAAGTTGATAGTTCTTGCCTTAAGGTTAAAATCTTACAAATTTCAGCAAGATTTTTCTGTTGCTTCCTTATACTTTTAACCATGAAACATGAAATTCAGTTTGGCTGCCTATTCCAGTGTAGCTACTGGATGTGAATGGTTTACAAGTAGAACCTGGAGTCTATTAAGATAAAATAGAAAATTCTTCTCTAGCAAGAGAACTTTGTGAAGAATAAAGCTGGAAACTTATTCTCTCTCTCATACCATCCAGAGCCAAACATCCTGTTTTATTCTTGACGTTGGAGGACTGTATTTGAAAAAACTATTACATTTTTCCATAACGTCCTTCCGCTGCTTTTGAGTAACGGAGAGTTCTGTAGCTGAAAAGGAGACGAATATTCCTGTTTAACCAGTGTTTTAGGTTACAAAATATTGTCAGCTAAAGGGTAATATTTTGGAGATATGTAAATTATTGACTTCTCTAAGTCAGTTGCACAGTGAAGAAAGGGGGCTTCTGATCAGGTATATTTGATACTGTAAATAAAAACTTCTGTCAACAGTTTAATTAGTGCTTGCATAAATGTTCTTTTCAAAGCTTTCTACAGTGGGGAAAGTCCATGTGTGCTCACATGCACATTCTTTCCCTTGTTCTAAATGTTGTATTGGTCTACTGCATTGGCAGCTTGCGTATGTGATGGCTTAGTGAATCGTTTATGCATCCGATAAGTGCCTCTTTTATTAACTGTTTTATAACATTTATTAAAAATTCCAGACTGAATTTTTTCTTTGTTTTTTTTAATGCATCTTGCATACTCAGTTTCTGGACTCTCAGGAGAAACACCACTGAAGCCAACCCTACAATGTGCTGCCTGAGCGCATGAATTCTTTTGAACTCCTTAAAGTTTAAGGAATTTTAAAGTAGTCAGTCATGGGGAACCCAATAAAAATAAACACACATACTTGTTTTTATGTTAGAGACTTAGGGAAGGAGGATTTGTTGTTATAAATATTCTGAAGTCAAGCTTTATGAATAAAGTTTGGTCCTTTTTGAGATGTTCCATCACATACAGCTCTAGATTATTGAGTAGGTAGAAAGCAGTCTGCATGGCTTATTCTGCAGACTGTGTAGTTTGAAACTAAGGGATATTTTTTGGGAAGGACTACGCAGAACATTGTTACATTAAAACTAATTTTACATCTCAATTCTTCAGAGGATTACATTTTCCAAGTGAGTTGTTAGCTCTTCAGCTGTTTTGTAGCTGTGCAGGTATCAAGAGCCATGTGTCTAGGAAGGGAATTGGAAGAACAAGGTCTATCATTTTTCTTATATGACCTATGGTAGTAAGTGGAGGAACAGTTGGAGCAAGTAGAGATTTTTCTCCTCGGTAATACTGGCCCTCATTGATCTTAATGTAATTGATAGTTGGTTTTGCCACTCGACTGAGCTAAACGCAAGTTGATGATAGTTGAAGACAATCTGATCTTCAGCAGAGTTCAGCCTAACGCTTCAAGATCACGTTGCATAACCAGTGACCATCACAACATTGTTGCTGGCCGGGCACTAGGGTTAAAATCAATGACTAAATGATTTTTTGTAAATGTTGTTTTATACTGAACGATGATAAAACTAAGCAAGTCCATCTAAGCCTAGTTTAATAGGATTTCTGAGGAGAGAAATGCTTTCGTACAATTCGCATACCTTTACCAAAAGTTGTTTTAGTGTGTCATGATGTCATGTAAATTCACTGTAGCCATTGTCGTTTCTTGCTAAAATCTTAATGTAGAACTGGTTTGAACAACAAATACCATGTTACGCTCTTGTGCTTAGCTCCGTTTTAAACTGACAGCTCTTCAAGCAGCTTGCTTTTCAGGAAGTTAAACTTGTACAAAATAAAGTAAGAATTGCTTTTGTGCATCTTCATGTGTGACAGTTATTTAGGATGAATCAGAAAAGGTAATTAGCAAAACTAATGTTAATATATAATTACATATGTGCACTTGACTCTGAAGAACTATGTATTCATACAGCACTCTCAAAGTTTGTAGGTTTCCAAATTGCCAGTATCTCAGTGAATGATGTGCTAAATGTGGAAGATGAATTACAGAAAAATAAGATACTGAGGTTTTTTGCTAGGTAACTTACTGATGTGGACTGGTGTTGAGGACAGTTAAATTGCTTTGGCTTTACAGTTTTTTTTAACTCTCCTTCTCTTTTCCATAGGCAGGAGTAAGACAGCTTTACATACAGATTGATGTCGCAGCCATGTAGTGAATTTCTGAAATTGTGCTGTTGGACCAAAGTTTTCTGTACTGTAATGATACAACAACGTACTTCTCAAGGCAGAGCCTGCCTCCACCACTGTTCTGGAATTGACTGAATAGATTTCTGCCCTTGGGCTATGGATGGAGTTAACTTCTAAGGAGTAAATATTGAATGAATGTTACGGACTTTGGGTCTTGGTTTTTTGTGGCCCCTAAACTTGTACGTTTTTGAGGGTTTTTACTTACTAAGATTGTGGTACTGGAAACCCTGTCATGTCTTCAGTAAAGCTGCTGAAACCACTGCTCATTCCCATAAAACCAGTGTTATCAACAATTGGAAACTTGTTTTGTAGATAATGTCACAATGGCTGACATGCTTCAATATAATTGTATGTTTGTACAATTGTTTGTACTTTGCAAACTTAATGAACCAAACCATATTGGGTTTTCAAAGTGCCTTTTATATCAGGAGAGGTATTTGCCAGCATAAATATGGAGCATCGAAGGGTTTTATTACTTTTACAAATATCTTGTATGCAGTCTGATTATTCACTAGTGATGTATGCGGGGGGGTTGCGTACTTGCATAGCTGTAGATGTTAGACTTCCCTTATACTTGCATCTTACCAGACAGACAGAAAAATTCTAAATGTAAAAGGCAAAGCTGTTGTGAAGAGACCTGCTTCCAAAACCAGCTGGATATTTTGTTGCACATATCTTGTGGAAATTGTTTTAGTCCAAATATTAGAGTTAACTCCAATTCTTAGTCTCTTGAAATTGTTGAGAGTAATGAGACATTACATGATGCTACTCATGTTCACAGTCACTGAAACAACAGGCAGCTGAGGGAAGATGCTGCTGATGGAAGCAATGCTTGAAGCTTTTTATCTTCCAAATTATGTGGCGGGAAAAATTAAATCCCTAAATTGTTTGTGAAAGCTTAAATCTCCTTGATTTTAATAGGTTGTAATAATTTTTATTAAAGTGATTGGTGAGAACTTTTGCCTTTCCAAATACTGAAAATAGTTGTTTCTGGTGGTTATACCTGAAATGGAAATAAGGACCATGGTTCATGCTGTTCAAGATTACGCTTTTTCCAGGTTGACAAGTCTTGATAATTTTTACTATCTTACTGTAGCCTTGTGTGTGTTCATGGGGGAAAAAAAAAAAAAATTCTTCGTGCACTAAGTTGTTCTTTCCAGAAACATTAGTCTGTCGTGTTTTTCTAGCATTTATAATCACTTTACACTTTCAGGTCTGAGTGCTGTTTTCAAAGACAATCTGCTATACTTGGTATTACAGATGATAATTCCACTATGCTGTAGTAGTTAATTTAGTAATGGAAGATTTTATAAGAGGACATTTTACAAACAGAACATTGCGGAGTAAAAAAAAGACAGGCATTTTTCTGATAAATCATAGCCGCTACTGACTGGTATGGATTTTAAGTATTCTCTGGTACCTGACGTGGTAATACTGAAATCAAGGCCCTGTGAAGCTGACAATGTCTGTGTAGTAAGTGCTAGGCACTATGAAAGTACCGAAAATTCATTTGCAGAAGTGGTTTGTTTGCCGCCGATGTTGCTGAATTCATGATAAAGAGTTTCTTGCATTCATTCTGGCATTCCTATATAGCACCTGAATTTTGATCTCTTTTCCTGTGAAAACACGATAGTTGCCAAATTGATAGATGGTTCCTGAGTTTTCCAGATGAGATATTGAAACATGAATGTTGATTTTGTACAAAGCTTGGGGTTGTACTCTTGTGCTTGGAATTGAAAACTGGGTGTAAAGAAAAATAGCAGGAAAAAGCCACATACATATTGCTTTTAAGCTTTACAGTCTCTTCCAGTCTTCAGATCCTTCTTTATCCCTATTGCTGGTTTCTGATCCTGTTTGCTTCTCCTGGGGATGCAGGTGCAGAGTGCCCTTTCAGCTGGCTGCACTGTTCCACGTCCCTCTCTTCTGGCCTTCTGCCTGGCACCCTGTCAGGCTCCCTCCCTGTCTCACCTTGCAGGTGCTCTCCCAGGCCTGGAGTTCCTGACTGGAGGGTGGGATCTGAAAGTTACATGGCGCAGGGTAGGGTGCAAGAATCTGTTGAGCAGATGTGAGTATTGCAGTTTAAGATACCATTTGCATATATGTTCACAGAAAAGGTAATTAAAATATGGTTGTGATTATAGGGTGGAGAACCCTCATTGTTTTGTACTATGTTGCATATAGACTGCTGCTTGTTGGTTGACAGCATGATTTCTTGATTATTTTTTTTTTTCAGTAGTTAATATTACTACTATTTGAGGCTAGAGAAGATCAACTGGTATCACTTTAAAGGCAAGCACCAGCCAACTTCATTGCAATTGTGTCATGATCCAAGAGCAGGCTTTAGTTTAAATCATTTTTACACCAGCATGTTTTGGGACCGAGTATTCCTGGACTTGCTGAAATACTGCAGTGCTGCCCAAGCTGCTGAGCTTGGCCACTATTTTAGTTTTCTTTATGAAAAGACAACTGCTACAATTTGTTTCCAAGTGAGAATCTGCCCAAGTGGCAATTGGGTTTGTTTGGTGGTGGTATGGTTTTTTAAGATGTACAGCTACAAACTTTCTAAATATGGGAAACTGATTGAAAAAGCCTATAAGCTGGTTATAATTACACAATATTGATTTTAATAACTTTTGACATCTCTTTGTTGCTTATTATTACTTATCTGACTGTTGGAAGCATATGTACAAGTGTGAGTTTTCTAACCAAGATAGCAATTTCTTCATTATTTTTAAGGACAACTTGATGTTTTTATAGTAAGAAATGTATCATTTGTTTGTTAAATATAATTGAGGATAGTGTAGGGAAGCCAGATTCAAAGTAGACTTTAAGCCTTTTTAGGCTTTCTGAAAAAGGATAAGCACCACAGAATTCTACAAAAGACAGTAGATGACATGTCCAGTAGGTAACTACAATCACATCTAGTATGTCAGTAAATGGAGTGACATCTGAAATTTTTTTCCCCACCTACTAAGGGGATACTTGCTCAAGTTTTAGGAGAGTACAAATCATGCAATGGAAAGTGCAGCTTTTCTTATCCTGAGAGTCAAAGCTCTGTTATTTTGTGTTTTGCTAATTACCTAACACCTGACTGCTTATATAACACTTTGCTTTTAACACTTTATTGGAGATGCATCGCATCTTTTAAACAAAGATTTGTGTGAATGACTGACATCCAGAGATGGATGAACGTCTGCAGATCATCTGCTAAAACTCAGCTTCCTGTTATCCAGTACTGAATTTTGAACGAAGTTTTCAAAGTATGATTTTCTCATGTTTTCACGTAGCTGAAGCTTACTGTGGGGTTACTGGTCTATCTTTGCGGGTTTTTTTCTGCGACTGAAAACAGTAACTTACAACCATATTGTCCCAAAGACCAAGCCTGCAAACTGCGTGATTTTTACAGGACCTACAGCAAAATAAAAAGATAAAACAAGTGCTACAGAGTGTCTGTATTGAAATGCCCCAAATGTTTGTAATGGTAAGTAACAGTGGAAGAAAACTATTCTTATACTTAAGAGCATGCACAGTGAAGACTGGTCCTTCATAGGCTAATCCTAAGTCTATACATATGGATAGACTTGTTCCTTACATCAATAGGGCCCCTACAGAGAGCTAGATTACTTGTGTGATCTGCTAAACTACGGCAAAAAGTGCTGATCCAAATAAATGACTCTGCTTTTTATGTAATACTGCTTACTAAAACGAAAGTTTAATTGTATCATTAGTAAGAGCTGCTGAGGCTATTTTTACATAAAAATTGAAACTGCTGCTACTGATAAAAGGGACCTTAGTGACTCTTAACATTCTTAATTTTTCTGAAGAAGTAAAGCTGGGTTTAAAGGTGAAGGAAAGAAAGGGTATCTCTCTTTAACCGTTGTAAGTGAACCTGTTTTGGGAATGTAAACAAGATACAAGAGGGGAGAGAAGCTGCTGCTGAACTGCAGTTTTCCACCCTTTGCACCCACTGTGCTCTCAAATTGTAAAGTTCATGGCTTTTCTCTCACAGGGCAGATTTCAGTTGCAGAAACCTTCATGCTTCTATAAAATGCAAATCCTAATCACTACTCATGTAACAAGACCTTTAAATACCAGTTCAGAGCAACAGCTTTAGTTACTAATTAAGCCCTGTCCTGTTTTCCCCAGCAGCCATCAGACTGCCACTTGCTATGATTCTTGATTATCCCACCCCTTTTAAGCGTTTTGGGAATGAGTACAGAGGGATTTTTTTTTCTTTTTTTTTAAATAATCCATTTCTCTGACCCCTAATACTGTGACTTGGTGGTTAATTCCTCCTTTACGCTTCTATGAAAATCCCTATCTGCACCTTGCCGGGATTCTCTTTTGGATTTCTCCCCCATTCAGGCTTTGTTGCAATGACCATCCCTGTTGGGACTTCGTTGGCCAGAGACTGCTATAATGTGAAAAGATGCCAGTTATGCTTCTGCTGTGCCTGGCCTGTGAAGACTATGTGTCTCACTGTGTGCAAATACTGGTTAATCTACTTGTCTGTTTCAGTGAGCCACAAAAGGTTCCTGCCTATGTGGTAATTTGGCGGAAATAATGTGTAAAAGGAGTTGTGTATTTCACTTCCCATATGCATCGAAGTCTTTCATGTGTATGCTGGGATCTTGTACAAGAGTTAAATGAATCGCTACAGTATTTTAGCTGAAGTATGAAATATTGTGAATGAAGAAATTGCCAAAATCATTCCTGGTAGCATACAGCATATTGCTTGCATTCAGCATATTGCTTGCCTTTACCTTTAAATTACAGGAATTACTCTTAGCAGTGAGCTTAAGTTGAATAGTATAGTATATCAAAATACCTGTAAAGAAATCTTAATGATAACACAAGGCAGCTCACTAAAATTCTGAAGACTATGTATGATTTTGTTCTGGAATGCTAATGTTAGTAGCTTAGCCATGACTTGTCCCAAGTGCAATATTAGAAATTTTTAATGTAATCTTTTCTACTTGAATACAGTCTATATAAAATGTTAAATATCCTATATTGCTGAAAAGATATGGGATCAAATTTCTTTCCAATAAATCTTCAGTTAAAAAAAAATATGCATACAGCTCTGCTTTGTTGTCCTATGTACTGTGAAGACTAGTTGAAATAGCAACCACCATCATCCATTAGCTGGTTTTAAAGAGAATTCTTGCAGTCTGTTTTCTGGGAATTGGCTTGAGGTTAGTTGTGGTTGCTGCAGTCCAGCACTTCATAAATGCTAGCATTAATATATGAAGAAATCAAGTTCTATTTTTAAGTTGCAGCCTTCTGAAATAAGAGATTCTATGCAGCTTCTCCCTCTGTTTCACCAACTGTCCAAAGGGTGAGTTCTTGCTTTTCTTCATTTAGACATAAAGAACATTCTCACCTGTCTGTATTCACGCTCCCAAGTGTAAAGACGGATACAGACCTAACAGGTTTTGCACACTAATGGTTTCTATTGGTGAGAGAACTACTAAGTTTCTGGAAAGCTGAAATGCAAAATTTAACATCTAAAATGCACTTGTAACAATGTGTGCGGTAGGCTTGGTTAATGTACTACAGCAAAGTGATGCCAGACAGATAGCTGGTACACTTCTTCAGTTCTCTACTTGCACTTCTTATCCTAGTCATCAGCCTAAGACTGAGGTAGATGTCAATGAACTGAATCAGACGAAGGGGTTTAAAGGTTTCTGGAGGTGTCTACATGTTAGAAGCTGATACTAGCAGGTGCAGCTTGCAGTTTGTAGCCTCAGGTAAAAGCAGGTCCATGTTCCTACATTGCTGTCTTCTGAAGCAATATACAATCTCACTGCACTTAGGCAAGCTCTAAATATTCACAGGAATAACTTTATGCTGTCATGAAATTAAAGATGGAATAAAAATTTAAATGCCTCATTTTTATTTAAGTGGTCCTTTGAAATGCATTCTTTTCAAAACTGCAACTATCTACAGAAAAAAGCTTAAGCATTTCTAATTCCAGAGGATGCATAGTGCCTGTAACAATCAAAGAATGTAGTGGACCGCCTAATTCCACTGTGGACATCTGATATAGTGTGCCTGAAGCAATCTTCTGATCCGGAGCACCCACACGTGCGAGGCCAACACAAATTGTGTTTTCAGTAATTTCTGTAAGAAAGAAGATTAAATGCTTAATTTATTGACTAATGGTCCTATCATAAAGGAAAAAGTACTCCAAATGCTTAAACCTTAATGCTGCTTTCTTAAACCTCTAATTAATAAATCATTGGAGTGGCCTAGAAAGAAGCTTGTTCTTCAAAGAAAATAAAGCTGCATGTTAGGGATGTTTATAAGCAAGAATGGGAAGGCAGCAGAAGTAGAATATGAAATTCATTCAGGAATTGTGTTCACTTTGAGGAAACTGCTGCTTCTGATTCATTCTATGTAAAGGATAAAATGAAAGGATTTTCATTTTCACAGTATTTAAGGAATAAACTTAAATATTTCACCTTGGTCTCAATAAACATCTTTCGCAGTTTGCTCTTGAGAAGTGTTAAGAATTCAAGGTCAAAATCACAGTTCTGCATCATTGGGTTAACCTCGATTCATGCTGTTATTCATGTAGAGCAGAGTGTGACTAGTCTAAATAAAACGTAGCAGAACTTTTTGAAGCTTGACTGATCTAAAATGCTCAGAATCCTTCCGCCTCCTGCAACTCTAATGGATCAAAGAGCTCACAGTTAAAGATGGCTAGAAACAGTACAGGGTTACCAAAGTGAGGTTTTGACTAAACCTCCAGGAGCCACTAGTGCTTGTTCATCTCTGCTCGCTGAGCTACACTATGTTCAAGCTCTGCCAAATCCATCTCATGACTAGGATTTAAGGCAGCTCAATTCCACTGCAGAGGAAGAGAATGCCAAGATTAAGAGGAAGGGAGTAGAGTTCAGAGGCTGATCAATGAGTGTGACTTGAGAGGGGTAGTAGCGGATAGAAACATTGCAGTAATAGTACCTGGTTCTTCTCCTTGGAGCCTCCTGTTCTGAATAATGGCAAGAAGCTGTTCTGCAGCTTGATTCACACTCATGTAGCGTGGTGGCTCATAAATCTTTCTTCCTCTGCAGGGAAAGGAAAGGAGAGAAATTTCACATATAACCCATTTCATTATCCCTAGCGTTCTTACAGTTTATTTCAAGAAACCTCTAGACCAGCAAAGTGAACTTAAACAGGCCCAGGCTCTCAGGCTGGGCCTTTTAGACAAGAGTGGAATTTTTAAGGAAGACAGAAGCCTCTTGTGCTCTCACCACACCTGTGAAACAGCAGGGCCTCTAGCTGGCAGATCATTTGAGTCCTAAAAGCAAATTGAGCTGCTGGAAGCAATATGCAGGTTTTGCAGCTACTCCTGAAAGATGCATTAGACTTAAATTCAAGGGCAAACTACTGTTTTTCTGTCAAATGCCCTGTAGGCAGATGATTACAGACTAGAAATATATTCTGAAATAAAATGCTGCTTGCTTTGCCAACTGTGGATTCAGTCAGATTTTATTTTGAAACTCCAGAATAAACAAACCTCAATGATACTGTGAGACTTCACAAATGTTAATTTAGACCAGAGTTACAGCATGTCTATAAAGGAACCATTTATAATCGCCACTGTCAAAACATACAGATTGCAGAGAGTTGATTAAGATGTGGCAAGAGCGTTTTTGAATACAGTTAAATGAACTTAAGAGCATTTTCTATATATTGCTTATTGAGCTGTTTAAAAAGGGTGGTATGTATTCAGTACTTCACGCTGTTTCTAGCCAGTGTAAGGAGGAATGAATTCAGAACACTGTTTCAGCTATTAATCTGTTTCAGGATGGGACAGAGCAGTAGTAAAATAACACTTCATTTGCCAAGCAGAAAGCTTACCCCATTCTGACTTAATGCTTCTCACAGAAACAGTTAAAAAAAAGATCATGCTCTGCTGCAACTTCACTCAGTTACTGTAAATAAAGCCAGGTCCTATTGTAATGAACAAAAAAGTTCCACTCCTTGTAAGAAACAAAAGACCATGGCCACTGAGAAGTACAAGAGGAGAAGGCAGGTAAGTTCAGTATTAGACCATGGGCAAAGCACCTTTGTTCCTTGTACAAAAAACCCCTTTGTACATACACTGTGTGTTTCTATATATTTTCAAATGGTGACTCACTTCATCAGATTCTCCAGAGACTGCTCCTTCACTTTAATATCTGAAGAACAAAACATATTAAAACGCAGGTTCCCTACAAACTTCTCACTTAGTTTTCTATGTAGGTAAAGCTTAATTTAATTAGCAGATTCTATAAACTTTATAACAACATTTTAGCTATTACAGGAAAAAGGAATATGGATTACATTCTACTGTTTCATATGTTAATTAACCACAAAGTATTGTGATTTTATGCATGTGATTTTACCCAAAGATAGGGCAAGTTTCACAGATTTCAGAGCAACACAGACAAATAAAAATACTGCTAAGTATACAAATAGCAGGCATATTTACCATAGCATAGCTAAATACCACCATGTTTAAGCACACCAGGGTATTGGGACTACTCTTACGTTGTGGTCACAAAAGGTAAAACAGTATGACTGATCGACAGTGATTACATCACTGCCATGCAGGAACCTGACTTTCGTTAGCACTTCCTTCCTGTCCCAATCAAAATTTAGAACAATCTTCTGTTATAGGAAAAAAAAAAGGATTTGGGCAAAACTAAAATAGGGAAGGGGTCAGGTAAGACTCTGCACATCTGCAATTTTCTGAAACTCTAATTGACCACAATCTCTCCAAGAGGCAGTCGAACGTTATCTGTATTCAGATGCCCCCAAAATATTGTCATAGTGAAAGCTGGATACATTTTTAATCTTGATTTAAAAAAAAAAGTACTAAGTTACACAATCAACTCCTAAACCAAAGTGACTCTGAAGAAAGGGGTTTAAAATGCAAAGCTGCAAGATTATTAGTGCACAGTTTACCAAATTGCTTATATGTCTGTGAAGTCACTTTGAGTTCAGAATTTTACCAGCACTAACCTTTTTATGTCACATTTGCTTATCTGGTAATCTAGTCTAGTTGGATAAACAATCAATACATAGACCAGAATGACCAAATAGTATTAAAGGAACAATTAATTTGGAAATTGGTAGTTTTCAGCTGTGAGCTACAATTAGATGCAGGTACCACAACTGTCCTTGAAACATGAGATTTATAATGCAATTTTACAGTTTTGAAATTTTTACTCTCTCGCTACCGTATAAAAAAAATTTTAAAGGGAGATCGTAGAAATGATTATACAAAATATCTAAAGAATACTTTGTTTTAACATATTATAGTTGTAATAATCCTTGCTTAAAACACTTGTGAAGTCATCCTTCTTTAAAACAAGTTACCAGAATTCTGATTTTTAGCCAATTTTGAAAACAAGCAACTTTCAAGGCATTGGAAAGTCTGGTGTGCAGCGATGCTTACACATTTAAATTGTTTCCTGCTCAGGATCCTCCAGTTACCACAGACTTTGTTTTTACTTAAAATATTAATGTATTTAGCACTGAGAGATCCCAGCTGTGTCTAAAAGATGATACAGAAAGGTATATAACTATACACACAAATGGGCAAGTGCCTCATAGTTTATATGCAGGCAGTTCCATCATCTTTAAGGAGTTACCTAGACTAGTAGAGTTACTCAGAAAGTGGCTTTCAGCTGAGGATTGTTGGGTAGGGTAAAGATCAGACAGCACCACGGGAGAGCCTGGGGCCAGTGGTCAGGCGGGAGCAGTAGTCCGTTTCAGCTCCATGATCAGCAAGGATTTTTTACAGCACTGAAGCTTCTCACGTGACAATCACCTTTTGCCAAAACATCCTTAGATAATTTAGGAAAAATCACCTTACAAAATAGAAATGCGGTTAAATGTACGATTTAGCTCCCCAGAAAGTCAAATGTGTTGAGCTCTAACCTAATTAAGTCAATAAAAGATAGGTGCTAGTCACTGCAATCTGATTTGGATCCTGAGCTAGATCTAGCTTAAAATCACAGTGATGTTCAGAGCAAATACAGGCCTCCTGCTCCTAGTTGACTTCTACAAAGGCATCATTTCTTACGGATTTTCTAAAGAGGACTTAAGAAATTCCTGGCCGCTGTAGCATGAACAATGGCTGAACTGACTCTAAGTACACATACACTAACGTTCCAATTTTTGGTATGTTTTCAAAGATACGTGTTAGCTAAGAACATTTGTTTAATCACAGACTTCATCTCATGCCTATCACTATTGCCTCTGGACGCTGCGGAAGATGGTAGCTAAGGAACCAGGGTAGCTGCTGCTTACCAAGTAAGCACAGTGTGTGCATTCCATTCTGCCTGTTCTTCTCGATCTTGTCAAAAAAGCTCTCTGGCTTCCATGTATCTGTCCAGAAAACTATAGAAACTGTCTCTCCAAAATTGTACAACTGTAAAACAAAGCAAATGCGGTAACACACATACACAATAAGAAAAAATAGAGCATGCAATAAAATGCTATGAAAACTGTGAACGATTGGCAACACTGAAAAGTCCTGAGCCTAGTTAAGAAAGAAGTTTCATACCACGTAGGAGAGTACTCTCCTACAACATGCTTAAGTTTGCTCTTTCGTAGATACATAACAAAACATTGCATTAAAAATAATGCTTCCTTTTAAAAAAGCTGCCCTGTGCTTCTCTATCTTTTGACTAGTTTTAGTGCATTCCTTTGCATTCCCTCCTTCCTTTTTAACAAAATCTGTAATTTGTGAACTGTTTTTTCTTCTTCCTAATAGAGATGTGCTGTTGTTCTTTTACCCTCCAAACAGTAAAGCGTGTTAAAGAACGACTAATGAACTACCTGTAAAGTTTCTACCTATCTCTGCATTCACCTTTCCAATGGGTATTAACTAACTTTCAATCTACCTTCTATTCTTTGTTACTTAATTCTGAAGTCCTTTTACAGGCAAAAACTTTGTAAGATTAGCACCAAAATTAGTACTTACTTATTTATTATTTTGGTTAAGGGTAGGCAACTTCTAATAATGCCGTAATACTTACAATGTTTTGATTCTACTGATACAGTAGTATTTGTATTAAAACTTTCCTGCAGATGAAAGCTGTATCATGCAAAAGAAGTTACAGTCTAAAGAGACAGTGAATACGAAGATCTGAAGACAGGGACAGATTGTGCATGAAGCAGAGAGGTGCAGCATTTTTTATGCACATATGGTGCATAAAAGAAGAATACTGCTAGCAGATTCTATGTCAAAGATACTCACTGATTTTATTCTCAATCTTAACACTATTTATTACTGTAAGTCCCTAATCTCAGTGAAGACATTTGAAGCAATAGTCTTGCCAATCATTTCCAGTGATGCAAAAGCGAAAGTCATATGTAACCTAAGGCAGCATTTGGCTTGGAAGTTTTTGTAACCAACTTGAAAAAGGGCAAAACCATGCATCAATTTTGGTCAATTCAGCTCTGGAATGGGGCCATTCCAGATGGGTTTTACAGCTTGCCAATATTCTGTCTGCTCAAGCCCACCAGAGAAACAACAGCTATACAGGCTAACCTCCCCACTTTCTCTGTAAACCTGGAAGGAAAAACTGCTTTTCCAAGCCCACTACAGGAGGCACTGTGTGTGCTGTTAGCAGAGAAGAGGACCCTATGTAGAAGCATCTCTGGCAGCTCTGTGCCATCTGGGGATTTGCATTTTACTGTGGCATTAGGTTGTGCTTTTAATGCCTTTACGCTGGCAGAACAGAATTTGAATCAAAGCAGAAACATGTTTGTTTTCAAGGGACCAAAAGCTCAAATTTTAACCATTCATGCTGATAGGAACAGCGTTTATTCAAAGATTCCTGGAATATTACTGAAAACGTTTCCTCTTTTAAATATTTCATTCTAGCACAAGGACAAGAACACACAGCGTACATTTCACAACCCAAAGGTTCTTCCAGTAAACTAAATATAGGCTGAACCAAATTAATTGCTCCTGATGTAACTTGTTAACTATTTCAAGGCTGTGTTCTAGAAAAAGAAAAAACCAAGTTATGTTTTGCCTGTTTTTCATGTGGCTAGCTAGAACTCTTTCCATTTTGTACCAAATCTGAAGAAAAACTATTAGAACAAGTTTCTCTTTCTCCCCTTCACTGTTAGAGCATCTGGGAGCAAGTTAACCTTTAATCTCATTGGTAGTATACCTTCAGTCATCAACAACTGCTGAAATGTCCGGTACCAATCTAACTAACTAGCTTACCATCTGCCACATGAAAGCCACTGCAGTCATTTCCCAAAAGCAGCAGCTCTCCTTCAGCACAGAAAGTGGCCTCAATTAACCTCAAATCTTATCCCAGTCCCTTTGGCATTTTGATAACCTGAAGGAGAGAAACTTCCATCTCTGCCTTTTAGCAAAGAAAAGGATGTGCAGAAATGGGCAAAATGTTACTATCTGGTAAGTATTTTGTTGGGAATCAGATCTTTTAAACCACTCTGCCACATATTAAAAACAAGTTGGGCATTCAACTTTATACCCTACAGCACTTGTTCTGATTGTTATTTTTCTCTTTTCCATTGATCATTACAAAGATTCTCCATCATCTTTGCCAACAAGAAGTTAAGCAACTTATCCTTTTTGTGCAAGCACTGCCAGTCAGATTCACTGAATCTGTCCTTTGTTTACCAGGTTTTGCATTAAAACTGAAGTCTGAATGTCAAAAAATAATAAAACATTTTTGTCAGAAATGGCCTGTCTATTCAAGTAGAAATAACTTCAGAATATCTTCACAAACTATTGATATCATATACAGATATAGTCTCAAAAAAATACTTGTTTTCTCAGCACCTGGACAGCACAGAAGTAGCTTCTACACCAACAAGATGGAATGGGGCATATTTTATTAACCTCCTAGAAATGCCTTTGAAACTTATACCCTTCTACTAACTAAACTTCTAAAGAATAGATTTCCTAGCACTAAAACATACATATTTTTACTTTTAATTTAAAGAGGGGAAAATACTACTTTGGAAACTTCCTGGTACACCAGCCATCTATGAGTGCTGTGAAACTGAAGCAATAAGTGGATACCCCTATTGTGCTTGACTACTTGTAACCAATTACCTTACAAGGACTTCTACAGACACAAGCATTTTTTTCTCATCCAGCATTTGATCTCTGCAGACATGTGACATTCATGCAAACATAGGCACTGCTCTTCCACCAGAGCAAGCCTGCATTAAAGAAGCAAGACATAACTGTATCAGAATTATATTTTTAACTCTCTCCCTGTACCTCACGCAGATTCAATTTGTTCCTAATACAGTTTCCTGTGCTGTGTTCTAATTTCTACCTCTTGAAATCTAGCATGAAGTATCAGACTTTCAAGAAAAGCTTTGCTGCAAAGAGAGCAGTAAATACCAAAAATTCCACTACTATCCTAAGGATTCAGCAGTTACAGAGTACAGCAGGTCCACTAGAGCCAGAACCCACTGAAATTAAAAAAGATTCTTTCCACCAACCGTAAAAGACTGAACAGGGCCCCAAAATTCCAGAAATCATGCTTGTCATTGGAATAAAACTGTGACACATTTGTTAACCAAGGTGTATTACAACACAACTAAGGATTAATGTCATGCCTTGAGATTGTTAAGAAGTTGTTTAGTAAGACAATGAAGAGCTCCGTATATTTTCAGTGAAATGATCATGCTGTACGGTTGCTGGCACAGCTTTAAAGAGAGGCAACAGCAAATGAAGTTTCACAGCGGTCTTCTGTGTGCTGCACTCTACGTTATGCAGCTGGGGTTTAGGAGTGGGCAAGATCTGTTCTGTACAAGCTAAAACATCTCAAGCATCACACTTGCACTAATCATCAGATTTGTTAGTGCCTACATTCTGCTCAGGCACAAAAGTGCCAGAATTTCAAAGGGGCTCAGTGAAATGGTTGGACAGACATTTCGTGCTCTCAGCTTGGAAAATAATCTTCTTACCTTCTCCCTAATGCTCAAAAACTTCACAGAAAAATTTCAAAAGGTCATTTTGAAAGACCTCAGTCTTTGGAAATACCCCTCCCCCCTGCCAAAGTAGTAATTGGCTTAAGCAAAGCTTTGTGCACTTAAATTTTGCAATGCAATAGCTGAAGTCAGGAAAGGAAGCCAGAACTCTCTACTCCGAGGCAATGCTCTGCCTGCTCGAGTTTTCTGCCTCTCACAAAATACTGCAGAAAGCTGTTCTTCAACTCACACTTTCATCACCTCAGAACAAGCTATAACTCCCTATTTTATTTACACACATAATATGAAAGAATGTCTTGACAACTTTTGGTAGAGGTGCCTGTTTTCAGTTAGTATTTTTAACCCTTCTGTCAATGATATTTCTTATTTTACTTGTTTAAATAAGCAGAATTGATTGCTAATTGAGAGGCCAGAATAAACTATGAGAGAAAAAGTGCTGTACCATGATCTCAGCTTGGAAAGCCTGCATGGAAGTGAAATTTCAATGAAACTACTGAGCAACTTTGCTAATGGCCAGTCTGAATGACATCAGACACCTGAAGCTGTCCAGATCAACAGTCCTCACTTAAAATACTAGTGTGGCTAATCACCACAAAAATATAGGACACAAAAAGAAGGAAGAAGCTGAGACGAAATAGGGAAATTAAAAAAGGAAGATCCCCCATATCCTCTAAAAAGTACTAAAGCAAGCAGGAGAGAAGATGCGAGATAATATTAAAGGTCAGTAGAGCAACAGCTGCAGAGAAACCAAGAAGTAAACATTTCAAAATGCAGACATTTATTTTTACAGCATCTTTCCCAGAATTACTGCTGTATCAGCTGCAATGGTGACAAAGCAATTCTTCACTTATGAGCCTACCTCCTTTCCTAAAATTTCAAACAGCTTCAGAACTGGATACATGTCAGGGGAAGATGGTAAAAAGGAGTCTTATCATTACATTTTTCAGACCTGGCACCTGTATACACGTGCAAATGCCTGTAAACCCTGTAGGACTGTAACGCTACTCAGCTATGTTCTGTATTGAGATGGTCACAGGTTACACTGCAGATAGTTCTCACAGGACAGGTGTGTTCTGCAGATGAAGATACTGCACAGCCTGATCACATCCCACTGACAGACACCAAAAGGCTTTTTCTCCTAAGGCTATTCCTCAATAGGATTTGGAAACTGTAGAGCACCTTGCATTATCCCAGGTTGCTTCTTGATAAATCCCAATGAACAGACACAGAAAAGCTAAGACATAAGAGTTTCATCGTTCATCCTCAAAAAAAGGAACGTAACAAGTCAGATTTTTCCCCTTATCCTCCGTAACCAGTTAACAACCCTCCAGGCCATATACATCAGATTAAAGGGCTCCTGCTGTTCTTTATATTATATTATATATTGTTGCCAGAGAACAGCTTAGGAAGTAGGACAATCATCAACAAAGAGGTAGCAAGAATCAGTCAAGCTTCATTTTTGCTTGTAATTGGTCAAATGAAACAACTGCAAGCCTAGCTCCAGCCCTTTACACTATCTTATTTAGTACCACAGACCTTTAGCAACTTCAAGTGTCTCTCATGAGAACCTTCACATGAAATTGAAAGTTTTTACCATTCACACACACGGGGCTATGACTCCTTTTTGTACTGCAAGCCAACAGATTGGCTTAGCTATCCGAAAAACCTCTAATCCCTTAGCACATGCCAGAGAGAAAGGAACTGTGAAGAAAACGACGTTTGGCTGAGGGAAGCCTGCTCCGCATGATTGCAGTCTTCAGGAGGCAGCTGAGACAAATCGCATAAAAGCAGCTAAAGGGAAGAACACATTTTTCTGTTGGCTGCCTCCTGTATCAGCACTTAGGAAATAGCCACTCTACAAGCAGAACAAAATTCAGCTATCAAAAGACTTACAGACTCCAAGCAAACTTGAACAGGACAGGATTTTCTCTCCAAGGTAATGTCACCTTATCTTTAATAACCTCCCAAGGCTCCTCCCAGCAATGTCAAACAATGATTCCTTCCGATCCTGGTCACTTGGGTTACTAATCTGAAATGAAGATATCTAAATGGAGCAAAAAAATCTATTCTGATTAAATGGATGTTTCTGGTTCATGTTTGCTGGTGACAAATGGCACTAAGTTGAACAGCAATTGTGAGTATTGAAGTAGTATGACTAGCACTGATTTAACTTTTAATTGGTTTGAGAAACAAATGCCAACTTCTAAAAGGCTCAGAAGCTGGTACTAAGTGAAAAAAACAACCAGTGATGGAAAACAGTTTGTTTTAACTGTCAGTGAATAAAAACATTTTGCATAGAGCCCCTCCTATTAGAGCACAGAGTATTTTTGAAGATTAGGGCAGAGAGAGCGGGTGGAACTCAGAGGTTCTGCTCCTGCAGCTACTACAGGTTTTCTATTTGACTATGAGCACAGCGAGTAATGATGGCATCCTTCAGCTTCCTTATCTACAAGTAATATTTTTCTACTTGACACTGAAAATGTACTCACCTGTTCAGTAAAGACTCAAAAATAACATAGTGAGCAGTGCTTTTGCACTTAAGTGATCAGCTAGTAGCAGAAAGACAAAACTATTTTATAACTGTAATTGTCTTACAAGAATTAACTGGACTGCAAACAAAAAAAAAATCGATATGAGTCACTGAAAGAAACAAGGGGGCATGCAGATGTTTGTTCTGAAGCTATTCAGGTGGAAAGTGGGTATGTCTCAAAAGAAAGGCAGGTCTTTGCCATGACATGTTTTTTTCCTACCTACCCTACCAAAATATAAAGTAAATGCTTTCAAAACTAGCAACTCCACTCGGCCAGAAATGAGTGGCTCATTTTAGTCTTTTGTCTCATCCCATGGCTTGCCTCCTCGCTTTGCACTTTAGTTCTCAATCCTCTTTTTTTTACAGCAATGCCATTATCTCAAGCCATTTCAAGTTGCATCATTCCTTCACGTGCATCACAGGTCAGTACGATGCAGTCTTCCTCATGTGTTTGACCATCCATACCGCTACCTCAAAGATACATTACCAGAACTGGGTCAGAGAGGATTCTGTTCTAAGAGCACCAGTCTGGCCAGTGACCTTCCCAAACTAACCCAGATGTCGTGCAGATTAGGAAGGAAGGAAAAAGGTGTAAATTAGAGATCCTGAGTTTTCTGCCTCTTTATTCTAGGGCTAAAAGCCTTAGCAATCAGCCCTATTCTGAAAAACTGAGTGTGGGTACAGATAAAGCCATGGAAGTCAGCCTGGGCTCTCTCTTTGTTCTCAGCTTGCAATGCTGAACCCTAGTCGGATAGAGCGAAGGCTATATCTTGCTCACAGGGTAGCTGAGCAGTGGTAGAACAGAGGTAAGCCTGTTACCTAAAATGCTAAGCTTTCCAAAGCTACGGAACTACAGTGCAGCTGCTGATGAGGAAAGCTGAACTGTCTCGCTAGTTACCACCCACTAGAAGTGCTCTCTGAGAATTTCGGCCTTCCCCTGGGGACTTCTGTCCCCTCTCCCTGACTTCCCCTGGCAGCGTGTATAGATACCAAACTGCATGACTTTCTTCACTGGTGGTTGTTCCCCACTACAACAGGTGTCAGAGTGATCAACGTACCTACATGTCAGATTCCAGACAAGAGAGGTGAACCTGCAGAGAACGTGCTAAGAGGCACTCACACAGAGGCACTTTTCCTGGCTTCTCCCCCCTGGCCATATTCATTTGTTTTTGAGGGAAAAGATGCTCTTCAGCCTTGAAAAGAAAAAATCTGACACAGTGAAGCACAGCAAGAACAATGTAAGAGGGAGCCACAGCAAGTCATAGAGCCTTCTGCCCAGTCAAACTAATACTTTGCTAAGTTATACTATCCCCTGCTTTCAATAGCTATAGCTCATTGTATCAATCTGTGGGAGCTTCCTAGAAGTTCAAAAGGTTTAATTTTCAAAACGAAAAAAACCCTGTTCTTTGTACAAATACAATCTTCACTTGTGCAGACTTCAAAACAGCGCACTGATTATGTTAAATGGGCAGGACAGTAAAAAAAAAAAGTATTTGAAAACAGATATTCACCCTTCTTTACAATTTGGCAAGAAATAAATCTATGAATTGAAGGTGACAAACCATCACTAATGCTCCATTGACTTCAGTAACTCACTACTGTACAGGAAAACTGCGCAACTACCAGAACGTTGTTGGCTGCACAGAAACATTGCTCTGATGACGAGAGACATGTTCTTTTGTGAACAGACTGGGCTGTAGCTGCATTTTACTGAGGGCCTAATCAGCAGTTACAGCTCACTACGCACATGGCTTTCAGAACAGCGTATAAAGGTGTTTCCTGTTTTTCTCTAGTAAGAAAGAAAGAGGTTTTGTATCACAATCAGATTAAAACAAGAAAAAAAGCCAAGCCTTTTCTGTGGTGAAGCAAAAGAGGAATCCCTGCTATACTTGACAGCAACTTCGCAATCTGAAACACAGTAACTCCAAAACTAAATTGATGGCAGGAGACAGCCATGAACGTAAAGACTGTTGAAAGAAATTATAAACTTCCACCACAACTCTAATTAAATCACAGGCTGCTTTTTTGTAAGATACTCCTCACTTGCTGTATGCCTATAAGGAGCAATGAAGAGTTAAACACACAGCTGTTTAAAGTCTGTCCAGTAATACAATATGATCACTATTTCCTAAAATGCTTTATACAACAACAGGAATGTTGAATTATAAGAAGCAGCCCTTCCCAAGCCAGAATGGAAAAGGGGACTAACTGCAGAGTGAATAACATCACATTTCCTTCATGGTCTGTTCCCTTCAGCATGGGATAAGGAAATAGTAAACTAACCTCCAAAACTCTGCATATGTGAAAAACTTTACAGACTGTTTGCAATGTATTCCCAATTAGTTTTCTGCTCTCTTTTTCAGTTAAGCTAGAGGCTCTATACTCCTCCTTCCTATGCCTAGCTGGAGTTGTGGGGGAAGCAAACCTTCAGAAAACTTAATCACCTGTTCTCTTTGGGAATATGAGCCTTGCATCTTTCTTCCTAATGAACGTAAAAGAACAGTAAGAAGATAGCGGGTAGTAGAAACTACTTGTCAACAGCTTGACAGCAGAAGCAAACTTTGCACCACCATGAAGCCAAAAGGGGAAAGGGTGAGCCCCAGCCTCAACTCTTGTGTTACCCGCCCCAGTAAGTGCAGTCATGCGACAGCTGCCATCTGTGTGCTGTACACGTAGATTTTAGACACCAAGGAGCCTATTTCCTTCCTAAAAGATAATTTTGCCCAAGTCTTACAGCAATAGGCAGGTATCACTAAGAAAGTGTTCACAGGAAGAATTATAAAGAATGTGAATCCTGTGCTGCGTTCCCTTTAGCATTAGCATTCGCATCTCAGATCAGGTGTCAATGCAGTGTTGCTGAACTGCCAGATCAGACAGGGCTCTCACATTTCTAAACCATTCAGATGTGATCAAAGCCAGAGATAATACCCAACTTATTGCAACAGATTTGCTGCTGCTGGGCAGCATTGAAATAAGGCTACTGGGGTTTGTCAGTGTAAATTTGGAGGTGTCGGTTGTTTGTTGAAATAAAGAAAATGGTGTTCTTTTATGTTAAGCTAGGAAGGAATGCTTCCTCCTTCAGTGATGAAAACTTATTGTTCAAACCCTCAACTCTTGTCTGTAGTACTTACATTCCTATGCTTGCTTTCGATTTTGGTAAAGTGGGAGCTTGATTTAAGCGTTCCCATACACAGGGAACCATTCTGAGCCTTGAGAGGGCAGGTTCTATGTTGAAGTAACGAGGGAAACTTCAACTAATTTATATGTAATTAGTTATGATACATACACTGCCGTAACGTTTTTCATGCAGGAAAAATAATAATGGACCTATATATGTGTAAAGGGAAGCAGTGAAGTATTTTCTTGGGGAACACTAGACCTTTTCTACTTTAGCCATTCAAGAAGCGCAAAACCTGTCATTTGTTCTTCTAGTCCTTGGCTAGGCAAATCCCTCCTCTCTTGGCAGATGGGCAGAAAGTGAAGACAGGTCAACCTCGGAAAGAAAGAATGCACCACATACAAGATTTTGCTATTAGTTATGATCTGAGTTGGGCATATAGACAAGCTTGTGCATGTATTCCTTTTATGACAAGACCAGCATATTTCTCAGCAGGATAACAACCTAATTTAAGAATAAACTTATCAGGTGACCATCAGTAGTAGAAGGAAGCCAACATGAGCAAAGCTTTATCTGTAAAATAACATCAAAGTCTCCTGGGGCAGAGGGAGGTTAGAGAGCAGAGAAGAATAGAAGTGTTACTACTCATTTTCACATGCACTCATCAAAAGGGACTTTTGCTGACATGTAGCACGCTGAAAAGGAAGTGTTAACAAATTCTGACAACAGAAGTGTACAGTTGCTACAGACCTTCAAACTTCAGATTGCAACATGCACTGCTACAGCAGTAGAAGAGCTCACTCTAAGTTTAGCAGTTGTGGAATAGCATATATACAAAAATGTTACCTGTAAACCACAGCAGCCCACTGCATTCATTATTGAAGCATTATGAATGACCTTGTATGGAATCCCCAATTTTACTGCACGTAGTACTAAATCACTGTGTGTCGTGGCCCTGTGTTAAGAAAAGAAAGGAATTAAAGACTGAAAAGATAAAGTGACCAAGTGTTACTAGCATTATAGTTTGTTTTGAAAGTAAAATTAAACCCTTCACAACTAGGGCAATGCAGAGGTGCCAAAAGGGCAACAATAGCTTGACTAATTGTTATGGGAAAGTAAAAACTCCAATAAGGCTTCCATATGTCATCTTCTCCAGCTGAAAATACAGGCATCTTCAGTATGTTATGGTTCTTTGCAGCTTTCTGGCATCATTAAAACTGTACCACCAACACAACTGTTACTTTTTAAAGTAGCTTTGGCAAGTACTTAAAAAGGAAAGTTCCATTTATCCTTTGTCTTCTGCCGGTGTCTGTTGGACATCTGTTGAACTGTAAAGGCAAACTCTATTTGGCATAGACTTCAACAAAACTCCACTATTTCCTTACTCACTGCACAGCCAGGCCTTCTCCCATCTGCACCAGTGCATGCCAGGAAAGCAACACACTCAAACAAGAACTTGGAACAGACTGAAGTAAACTGCATGCAGTACTTAGAAAAAACATCCTTAGACTAAACCAATTTTTATAATATTTAAGCCAAATTACTCAAATTAACAATGCCTAAGTTTGAGCGATGAAGTTTATTCTGAAATAATTAAGAAAATTCTAGTTAAGCTCAGAACTGAGCTAAATTTGGCTCCAGGTCTAATGCTCAATAAACGTCTTGCAGTGACTGGTGCAAGAATTACTGGGCTTGTAGGTAACAAATGGGATTAGAGTCCTTCTAAGATGGTAAGTATATATAGATCCAGCAAATCTTTGAACTGCAACAAGGTTTACATATGTATCTTGCTTACGTACCTGCTAGGCACTCCATCTTCCATGTGAAATATGAAAATGCACCTACCCCTTGCCTAAATTTATCAAAACTGAACAATGGCCTTAGCCATCTCATTCCCAAGATGTACCACACATTTCTGTGTGGCCATTCCAAAGAAGGAAGCAAAGAAAGAAATAGCATATGCCAATCAGAATAATTAAATAGGAAGACTGCTTTCACCCTGGCCTGGTTCAGTTCAGTTACCCTAACAGAATTCCCCTGATTTTTAGTCTGATAATTTTGACACTGCATGCCTGACTAGCACAAATCAGCAGATCAGGTGCTTCATACTGAAACACAAATGTGGCAATAGCTGGCAAGGCTGTAAGGATCAATCATTTAAAAAAGAAATCAATGTCTTTGGAGGGGAAAAAATAGAGCAATCTGTATTTGGGAACTCAGAGACCCTGATACAAACAGGCTCCCAGACCTAGGAGAATGCAGTAAAGTGATCTAAAACAACACTTTGGTTAGTAAATAAACTATGCTCCTGACTTCCATAAGGAGAGGTGATTTAAGAATGCCTGCTCTAAGAGAAGAGGGGACTAGTTTTACAGCCTTGTATTATTCCCTTCACATACAGAGGACAAGGAGCACTGGAGGATTTTGTGGTTATGCTAATACTGACCAAGGGATCAGCTGGCTTTATTCACTGAAATTTGCTCCAGCCAGTATTTTCTCCCAATAGATCTGTCCATAATGACTGTAGCTAAAAGCAGAAGTGCCCTCATGAGCACTCAGCTAGTACCAGCAAAGGCTTCATGGAGTCAGCCCTCTGCACCCAGACCCATACTAGTATTTTCTGTCACTGATACAGATTTTAAGTTTTATGGGTAGTAATAATATGAATGTTAGCACCAGGCTAGATGAAGGTGGGCTTTCCAGTATGCTACTAAAATTGTCAGGTTCCTGCTAGCGCATCCATAGCTGTTACCACATATGCAGATAAAAACTTGCAGTGAACAGCAGTAAGAAGAATGACAGGGACACAGCTTGTTTTATCATTTTAACCATTAACCACCAACACCTGAGATTTCCTCAGGCTGCCAAGTACTCTTCTTATCTGCAAATATACTTGAAACTCTACGATCAGCTGCAGTCAGATGGCTTCTATCCTCCTCCCATATGACTTCTCTTAGGACAGAAACATTCAGTACTCTTTCCTAGTAACCTCATGAACCCCTAAATCCTTAGGGCTCTATGTGGGCATAGGAGCAGTTCTAACTGCAATATTAAGAGCTAAGAACATAAACATTTAGAGAGAAGCAACTCATTCAAAAAAAGGGTAGTTTTCTACAATGATTTAGTATGTTAATCAAAATGGAAGTATTTTGACACTGAAACTAATGATAACTGAGGCAGATCAAGATACTGCTTACAAGTAGCAATTACATTTCAATACATGTAGGTTGGTTTTCTTCATCTTGTGTACTTACATCAGTCATTGCATCAGAGCACAAGGGTATAGGTAACGTGGCTCTAAAACTCTGCATGAATCCTAATTTTAATGTTATCATGCATTGAAAGTATAATTAATATTTCTGAAATACAGCATCATCTGCCCGTAAATACTAGTTTAATATTCTCTTGCCAATTCCCTTCAACCTGTATTTACATAAATTATCTGCTTTTGACAGATGTGCACACTGCTCCTCTTTTTCCATAAACTCTCTCTATTTTTTCACTCACAAATAAGGTGCTCAGTGATTTGATTTTTCTTGTGCCCCTTAACACTGTGGTATAAATCTTGAATCACCAGCTGGAGACTAAAAGCTCTTCTGTATGGCTTGACATTACAGATTGATGATGCCTGAATGAAAAGACAGAAGGAGATCCTTCTGGTGATAGAAAAAGACTATACTTTTCAGCAGGAATAAAAAGTGGAAACAAAAGGCTTAATAAACCAAAATGAGAAGACATTTATAATGACCTAAGTAATTTTAAAAACTACATATATCAAAGCAGAAGCACTGTACAACCAACAATCAGTACTCATTCTAAAACAACTGAGCATAAAAGCTGCAGTTCATAAGTACAAATAGCAACTAAAAGAATACTCTCTCAAAACATAGCACATTTCTTAATTATGTGATATCCTAGAATTTCTTCTGTTAGCAGCTAAAACCTGGAACAAAATATTCTCTATAAAAGCTAGCATGGAGAATGAAATGATAAGTGACTGCTGAAGTAAAGATTTATACATCCTGGAGGGTCCACGTTCCTATCTATAAGGGATATCTGGGCAAGGAAACTCCAAAGCAAGATAAAGTGTAGACAATTGCATGTATCTTTTTAATGCAATAAAAAATACACAAAGACATAAAAAGTGCTTCTGGTCTGAAAAGCAGCTTCTTCATAAAGAATTACAGTTATGGAGTATAGCTCCTTCCTACTGAAAAAAGAAAGTGATCAAGCTACAGCAGTAATTCAAATGTTGCTTTGTCTTACCCAAAAGGATCTCCAACCACAAGAAATGCGACATCACAAACATCAGCTTCTTTTAAAATGCTATCTGCTTCTTGTTCCACCGTTTCTCGGTCAGCCAAAATCAATTCTTTTCCATAAAACTCTTCCTAGAAATTGAAATTAATAAGAAACACCAAAATAAGATGCTTAGGAGTGTTTTCATATCTCTCTGGGTGCCCACTCAGGAACACAGACAATGGACACTGGAAAGGCCAACTTTATTATCTTCCCCAGCAGCTGACCCATATCTTAAGAGAACCCTGTCTCCCCTTGCACGAACACCTGAGCTTCCCATAAAGCAGCTCCTGAGTTGACAAAAAATAGTCAAGCACATTATTCTGATACTGACTTGGGTTTTTATGCCTTCTGTGTCAGCTGAGGAGCTGCTCCAAAAGTAGCTCAATCACACCTGCATACTGAAGGTACCTGGGTGGACTCTAGGTATAGTGAATTTAACCGTTCATCCTACTGTGAGGCACCCCCTCTCACAAGTCTGAGCCTAACTGCTTAGGTTAGTTATAATACTGAAATCAAACCCGATACAAATACGACACTAGCTATACCACAACCTAGTGGTTTAGATTTTTCCTTAGTACATTGTAACTAACCACATCTAAGAAATGATTTCGTATTAATCCTTCATCTTCAGTTCTCTGTAAGA
Organism: Gymnogyps californianus; assembly: GCF_018139145.2. Taxonomy (NCBI): domain Eukaryota; kingdom Metazoa; phylum Chordata; class Aves; order Accipitriformes; family Cathartidae; genus Gymnogyps; species Gymnogyps californianus. The sequence continues at coordinate 14,737,053 of NC_059478.1, read as the reverse complement.
AATACTTTACTATGGACACAGGTAAACATGTATTTGATCGTGTCCTTTGCTTTTCTTCAGCAGCTCAGTAATCATCGTGTCTCTTTGTATGCTTTAAATGCCTTTATTTCCAGAATCAACCTCACATGTGTAATTAAACTTGTTAGTTCTAGAACATGTTGTCTGACCATCATGAACACACCTGTCTCTAAGTCATGCGTCACCATATATTTCACATGCTGTTTACATAATTAGATAAAGGTTTTTTCCCAGGGCATAGACCAAAAAAGGTGGTTTTGTTCTAAATAGCATTCAGAAAATTTGGGTGGTATTGCAAATATTAACAAATTGATAAAACTATTATGTCAGTTATGGTCCAGAAAGATTTTCCTCTGACTTCTCCTGTGACCTCAGTGATAGCTTCATCTTTGCCCGCAAAGAATAGTGAATTGACAAGAGAACCATCATACTTGTACAGAAGCGGAGCAGTGCTTCCATAAAAAAATCCATCCCATAGCCAGAGTGCTAGATATGGGACCTCTGTTACTGGGTTTGGTTCCCTTTTCTAAAGATGAATTCCTCACCATTTTCAGATAAGTTTCTCTACCTCTGTAAAATGAGGATATTATTTCCCTTGTGAAACAGACAGCAACCTGTACAGATTCGGTAGAAAGGGGACCAAATAAATGTATAAGCAAATCTTGTATCTGTGATTCAGAACGGTTGACAGCCACCCTGGAGCACTGCTGAGGTCTATACTAAACACACTACAACAAATTTTGACACCTCGTTTGTTTTTATTAGGTTATCTTACACTAGATGCACATCAGCAAGTAGTACAGCACAACGGGAGCTGATCTATAAAGCAAAGCACTTGGTGCTGAGAATTCAACAGCAATGCTACATACATTTTGGTGGGTTTACCATTGCACCAGACTAACTTTAGTCCACTACAGTAAGCGAATGCACACTATAGAGCGTATCAGGTGCATTCCCAGAAGCACACCTTTCAGTTTGTTTTCATCTAATGGAATCTATTTGCATGCTTTGAGACGGCTCCACAGTGCAAATCATTAATTAGAAGATATATAAAAACCACTCTCCTGACAAAAACTAAAGTGTAGACTTACTGGGAGGTCACCGGGTCCAAACAGTTCTTTCACCAAATTGAGGGCCAATTTAGATGGTCAACATCAAATAGCTTTTAATATACATTTTAGGCCAACAAGATACACTAAGCAAGTCATGTCATTTGAATTTTGAGATCTGATTTTAAAAGCATCAGCACAGGAGGATTTCTAGAAAATCCCTGCAGGAAAGAATCTGTTCTTTATCTCTTGAGAGCTTTCCCATAACTCTTCATGTTGCTTAGGAGAGACTGACCTTCAGACTACTAAATAAAACATTCAGCATTGTCACTTGTATGTAAACTGGGCTGTATTATCAACACTTGGTGATTAATTTCTATATTCCCTCTTAGGCAGTTTCAGGTAAGACAGCATCTTTTACTTTTTTTATTCATCACTTTCCCCAATTACCTCATCTTTGGGACTTCAAGGTTTCCAAAAGACTTAAAACAATAAAAAACAAAACAAACAAACCCCCAAAAATAACCACAGCAAAAATATTCCGCATTTTTCTATTATTCAATGTTTTATTTTCAGCTGGCTAGGAATCCATCAATTTTTTTGATAGCAAATGCAGATTTTTGAAAGTAAAAATATCCAAGTAATCAATTCTACTTTGCAATTTTCCAACTATCCAACAACAACAAAAAAATAACATTTTGTTTTGAATGGATTAATTTCAATTCAGATTGTTTCAGTGTACTGAAAAAAACAGAAAAACATGGAGTATATCTTCATTTCAAAATACAGCAGATATACCAGAGATGGCCCCAAATATTCTAGCCTAGCTTGTATCTGGAAACCACATAATGCTGACTACAAGCTAAAAGTCTCACCTGCTGTATGGACATACAGGTATGCATACAAGTACATTATGGCTATACAGCATCCAAGACCTAGATAGCATCTCTGTATAGTACTACACAGCTTATTCCGAGGCGAGATCCCTGTTCTGTGGGTAGGTAAGCTCTTTTTTTGGTATTATTTCAACATAAAACTTTATCTTTCTATGATCAGTGAACCCATCAGAGTTATAATTTGTACATTTTTACTACTGCCTTCTTCCACAAGGTATGTTTACTAACAAAAAGCTTATCTCCATGTTGTTCAACAGCCCATCTCTGACTGAACTGCGTATGTTCTGGAAGACTCAACATGGTGAGACAGCTCGGCCCACAAGGAAACATGGAAATGTGAGACAGTCAAATTACTATTCCCAGTAGGCACACCATAATACCTCAGGCTGATAACAGAGGTTCAAGGCTCCAAAACATGTATTTTTCTGGTACACCTTTTGATTTTTTGTTTTTAAACAGATCAGACGTTTTTCTAACCAAGTTCTACAATATTTCAGGATCTCCACACATTGTTAGAATTTGAGATGAAAACTAGTGTCGATACTTGTAGGAAGGAAAATTTTATTTGCATTCCAGTTTTCTCACAAGGTAGCAAAACGATTTCTCCTATAAAATATAGTATGTGAAGGTCACAATAACACGGACCATCGGCTTCTCCCGCTGACGTTACTGACCTACCAGCCCCAGCACCCTCCTCACTCCTTGGCAGGAGAGGCCTTCGGGCTCTGTGCGACAGCAGCGGCCAGACCTACCAGCGCTTCCTTGCCCACCGTGAGGACGGACGTGTAGGCCTCCAGGTACACCCTGCGGCACCGCCTCACCGCCTCCAGCCCCTTCACTGTGATGTCCTTGGCATCTCCCAAGCCCAGCCCGACCAGATACAGCATGCTTAGGGAGGCCGTTAGAGCCGCCAGGCCCAGTGCCGCCGCCGCCACCTATCACGGCAGGGAAACGGGGATCAGCCGGGGCGCCCCACGCCCCACCACGCCACCGGCCGCCGCCACCCCCGCCCAGACGTCGCCCCACGTCTCCCAGCTCCTGTCACCCGCCTCTTCACGCCAGGGCGCACCCCTCCACCCCCACCTCCTCACACACCCCCGGACGCGCCCATCCGCCGCCGCCACCACCAACGGCCCGTCTACCCACCTGCCTCCCGCCGGCCGCGCCGCCGCCAGCGGCCACGCCCCTTCCGCGCTTTGCGGCCCTCGGCGGCCGCAGCGGGCTGCTGGGAGTTGTAGTCCCCCGTGGCGGGGAGCGTGCGGGCCGCTGCTGTTAAGTATGGCCGCGGCGGCGGGGGGAGGGGCGTACGGCTGCCCCGCGTTACCGCTCGCCAACGGCCGGAGCATCCCGGTGCTGGGGCTGGGTAAGTGCCGCGCCTCGCGGCGGAGCCGGCAGCAGGCCTGGCCGAAACTCGCGGCGGAGACGCCTCCCTCTGAGAAACGTTGTGAGATGGTGGGGGTCACCGCAAGGCTGGGCCTGGCTGGCTCGTCACGGTTTGGCTCTACCGTTGGCCCACACCCGGGCTCGCCTCGGGGGCGTTTGGGCCTGAGCCTTCTACTGAGGCCGCCTGCACTCAGCTAGGCAGTCCCTGCGCTCCTCCAAAGGCTTATTTATTACTGGGTGAATCTTCGTGGCCCTGTTAAATGGGGCCTTCTGGGGCTCCTCCTGCTGTGCTGCAGTAAGGCAAGCAGGAGAACAGGTGCTTTGCTGCTTGGGAGTACAAATCTCTCCTTCCGCTTCCCTCAAGGTATTATTCGGTGGTTTGTTGGTTTGGGTTTTTTTTTTTTTCTTATGAGGCTTAGGAGCAGACTTTTCTTTAAAGCAGACTTTCAAGCCTGAATTAATCTTATTGGAAGGTTTTTTTTGTCAGCTGCACCTGTTGCAGTTGAAAGCCTGTGTAGGAATCTCAGCTTCGTGAGAGTCGGAAGGCCTGTGCCTTGTGGTTGCAGGAGCACATGGTCTATGTGTTTGTTGAAAGAATTCAAATGCTGTTAAACCCTGGCAGTGTTTCAGAATCTGGTGTGTGGGGTTTTTTTAATTATTATTTTTTTCTTATTGGCAACCAAGGTTTGGTGACATTATGTTGAAGTTTAACAAATGCATGTTTTTGGCTGTTGCTCATACAAATGTGTATGACATTTTTAATATGTTTTTAGGAGAAAAAAGTCTGCCTGAAAATATGAAAATACAAAGGAAAATTAACTTTTTTATAACTTACATTTAATTTTATTATCAATTGTGCAGTGAGAAGTTCTGCAATAGAATTGGTTAAACTCTTAAAGAGTTGTTTTCTAAAATGTGAACATGGGAAAAAAATTAGAAGTCCTTATAAGACCATGTTAGTTGTCTGAGTTACTGCTAGTGATAGTTCAGGAAGGCTATTGTATTCAGCCCTAGCAAAACAAGACTACAGGCTAACCAGAATACACTCCTGCAATGAGAACTTGGGCATGAAAGTGTCTGTGAAATTTGAAAGGATTATTTTTTCTCCCCCCCGCCCACAAGGCAAGCAAAGCATTTATTTTCCCTCAGCTCTTGAGAAAAGAGGAAAAGGATTTTCTTTTTTACTGAACTGTAGATGGTATCAACCCAGGACTGGCTTGCAGCAGAATACTCCTTTTAGTTGTACGTAGGAATATTGGGTTTATACTATTCTGAATTCCAAATCCTTCTAACTGGTGGATTTGCTAACGGTTCAAAAGAGCCAAACTATTAAATGATTAAAGGCCATTTTTCCAAGTCAGCATAGGACTGTGTGAGCAGAGGAGGGTTAATACTGTGGTGTCAGAGCACTGTCCATGCTGTAGGAATAACAGATAAAGAGACCATTAACTCTCGCAAAACAAGAGTTGTAGCAGAGTGCCTGGAAGGTGTGCCACAAAGAGGCAAAGAGGTACCATACACATACCAATGACCATTGCATGCTTGACCAGATCTTTCGGGGGATTTTGAATAGCTGTCTTTTTATATAGTTGACATTAATTAGTTTTAATTTCTTGTAGAAGTAAGGAGTTAATTTATCTCTTGATTAAAGCCTCAGATTCTTTTGGCACAGTATTTGAGCATCCCATTTCTGTCTCTTCTTAAGAGTCTTTCCAGAAGCCTCTTTCATTCATAACATATTCTAAAACATGAATACCCTTCCCAATCAGTCTTTCATGGTGCAATTTTATCATGGGTCAATTTGATATCCCAGATTTTCCATGATTTTACATAAACATACAAATCAAAGGCACTTATGTTCTTTGTCTGTGACACTGGAGTTAATCAGTCACACAAGTATCAAGCTAAGCTATAAAATAAAATGATCCTTGTGCTCTTTTCATCTTTATCCTATGAGTGTATACTGACTTCAGAGCAATTAATAAGGATTTTCATTAGGATAAAGGAGGGCAAAATTGGAGCTGTGGATTTTAGAGTGTATTAAGCCACTTAAGTCAATAGGAGTTGGCCTTTGATTTTACTAGGGCTGTTTTTTCATCCAGAAACAGTAAGTGAATAGATAGAGCTTGTAATGCTTGTTTCAAAGTGCCCAAAGTAATTTCAACTGCACATATTAGTTAAAAAGTCTTAGCAACTCAGCATGATCAGCCAAAAGATTTAAAAAAAAGAATTTAAAAGTCTACAAAATGTTAACTGCTTTTACCGTGTATTTATGTGCACACACATGTTCATAAACGTGGTATGTGTATGCCCAATGTATGAATTTGTTATTTTAGTATCTGTTAACCTTAAGAATACTTGATGCAGCTGTCCCTTACACAGTCCGTATATAAAGAGCAAAAAGGCCTGTGTTGTTCAAAATTACTTTTTTTTTTTTTCTTTTTTTTTCCTTTTGCTGGTTTTTGGGGGGGGTGGGTTGGTTGGTTGTTTTAACCTGCAACACTTTTTGCCAATTTAGTTCACTTGGAGATTTTTTTTATAAAAATAAAAAAACCATGTAAATAGTCTTTTTTTAGATAATAGACTCAGTTGTCTTATGTCCGTTGTTTCAGTATATACCGAACTGTATTTCGGTCTATCTACAGAACCACCTTTTTTTTTTATTGGAGTTTGCAATACATTTCTTAGGTTATTGGAAGAATAAGCTGACGAGAAAGCAGACAGGCAGACAGACTCCTTTGTACTCTCTACCAAATAGCATGCTGCTCGCTATCCTTTCATTGTATTAGTAAGTACTGAGTAGTTGATTGTCAAGCCTGAACTCAAACCACAGTAAATGGATAGTAACATATAAGATCAAGAGAATGAAGTTTGAAATTTTCTGGCCCAATAACTTCTGTCAGGTGTGGCTTTCAAGGAGCTTCTCTTGACTTACAGTGGTGTCATGAACAGCAGGATTTGGTTCTTTGACTTCACTTACCTATGCTTGTCTTGCTAGAGTAACACTTGACATATTGCTTATGCATTCTGCAGCTTTTTGAGGATCTTGTAATAGATAGGAACCAGTCAGGTAATTTTAAGAAATCCTTGATATATGCTGCAAAACATTGTGGATTTAAGAAAAGAAGGGGAAAAAAAAGAACGCTCAAGACTCACCACACTTGCATTTGTGGTCAAGCTACGTATACCATGATATGCAGCCTAACACAATGGGACCTTTATCTATGGTAGATGTTCCCACTTAACTACTCTTTTACAGATTAATGGCTTATTTTTGTTACAGCCTTACTGCATTAACTAATGTTTGCAGTGCAAAAAATTTACTCAGCTAAAAGTAGAGGAGAACTTTTTTCAATGAGGATGCATTTTCTGCAAGGCCTTTTTCTGCAGGGTTTAAGATTTGGTTGTTTCTTTGTCATTTCTTATCCCTCTAAACATGCAGACATAATTGTTATCTATGAAAAGTTGTCTTTGAGAGGACAGATATGTATGTTGCCTCGCTTGCTAGATAATCTTTTTAAAAGCTTCAGAGGGAGCTAAATATGCTGTGTTAAGATGGTTGGAACTATCCAGTCATGTCAACTGGCAGGCAGCTCAGATAGGTATGCCAGTTATTTCCAAGTGATGAAACCCCTTTCGTAGCAGCTGAGAGCTGGAGTAGGAGACATGTAATGTGTTTCTCGGCCAGAACACATTACTTGAGAGAGTGCAACAGCAGCCTAGGATAGCATTTCATCAAAAATATCTGTTCTTTCTGTTCAAGCTTCAGTTGTCAAAAGGTGTGGTGGTGGTTTTTTAACTGGATTTTCTTTTTTTTAATGGGTTTCCATGTCACAGCTGCTTTGGCTTCCAAATTTGTATAGGAGAATTCAATAAGTTGGTCAAGGTTTGATTCAAAAGGGGAGATGGGAAGGAAGGAGGTTAAGTGGTCTTTTATTAGGTTACCATTCTCTTTCTGATGCTCTGCGCTCGCTTACACAAACTGTTCTTGGTGAGGAGAATCCATTTCCATTAAAATCTCTAGTGAGAAAAATGGATTTGTACACCAGAGAAGGCTATGTAATGCGCAAAATTCATGATCAGTCTGAAAGGTTACTTGGAATAACATTCTGTACATCCAAAATTCTGTATTTACTTAGATGCATATTCATATTGTGTTCTATCTGTCTTGTGTCCAGCAGAAAGACAAGTCCACTAGCAATGGTAAAACCAACTGACTTTCCTGAGACACCTACTGCTTATTATAAGGCAGCCCACCTTTGTGTTAGAAATCTGCTGTATAGCTAAAGTGTTAATTAACAAATAAAAATAATCTGCATCTTGTTTATTGTATGATTATAAAAACTGTTGATAACTTTATATTTCTTATGGTTTGATTCTAACAATTGTGTTAGCCAATATTACGCACATGCAAAGGGTCAGGCATGTTTATGGTCAATGATAATTTTCATTACAAAGGCTGCTTTCAACTAGAGTAGGCTTAAGTCTAAAATGAATTGGCATTTTGGCCCTAATACTTGATACAAGTATAAAGCTATGCCCCAGAGAGTACATTACCTCCTAGTGGCTTTAGATTGCTTTAGAAAATGGCTACATTCACTATCTTGCTAATAAGATAGCTATAATTTCTTTACATATTTGCAAGACTTACTTTATTAATGTTTTAGAAATACAGGGTACATAACTGATATAAAATGACACTGTTTTGAAGTTGGTGTAGTTACACTTTTTCATAGGAGCTACATGTATCCGAGAATCACATGCTTTGTGAGTCTTTGTACTGTAGTAGAGAATTACATATTCTTACATTGTCTTAATTTAACTACGGGATACTTGGCGCTTGTCTAAAGCAACATCCCCAAAAATGGATCACTTGTCAAAATGATACACACAATATCATCCTCTTCAGGCTTTGGAAGAAAAATGCATGCAGTTTGTACTGTTCATGCTTGCTTCTGTTAAGTAGGAAGCCCCCACTTAGAAAGTTGGCACTTCCTTTTTTTTTTTTTTTCTTTTTTGAAGTCTGAGGGGTAAAAAATGCTACCCTCTACAACATTTGGATATAATTTGGTAGCACAAGGGCTTTTCTTCCTGTAACTGAAATATTAGGAAGCTTTTTCAAGGTCATGTGCTGAATGGTTAAATTCACCATGGCATCACTCTTTGTTGGAAGGCTTTGTGATATGAGGGAAACTTGATAAAGTCTCTTAGTGGTAAAAAGTATTTGATTTATTCATGAACTTTACCAACACACTTCTCTGAATGCTTTATTCTATTAAAAAAAAAAAAATCGCCCTATTACAAAAAGTCCCCAAAACACCAATTATAGACATCTTTTAAGGCTTGTTCTGGCTCTCTCTAGTGAAACAATCTTCATCCCCTTGATATGGTAGTTATATTCCCATTAGAAGAGGGGGGGGTTGTGTTTGGTTTTTTGTTTTTGGGGTGGGTTTTTTGGACAGTAATAATGAAATTCAGGGGGGTTGGTCAAATAGCGCGTGATTTCCTGACAAGATGTGCTGGTGATACCAAAAATTCATAGAATGTTTTTGTGTAAAGGTGCTTTCTATGTAATCCTTGGGGTAGCTAGAATTAATAACAACTTGATGAGATAAAAAGTTCTCTAATGATCCCCTCCTATTAAAGTATAAAATTAATTGCATGCTTGTTTGGGAAGGGGCTTCAGGACAGGCAATTACTAAACAAAATAATCAAGTCTTCATACTCATTGTGCCTTACCCATGTCACACACAGTGAGTATTTTATTAGTAGTAATGATGTTCTTTACGGAAGATCATTCAAGAATGGACAGTGCCATTATGCTAGACGCTGTAACTGGGAAAGCAGACAGGTGCTGCCCTGAGCAGCTTCTAGTCAAATAGCCGAAGCCTGGGAGGAATAAAAGTCAATCCCAATAAATAATATGGTGTCGGTTAACTTATAGCACTACTATCTTGCTTAAATTGTGTTTTTACTGCATTTGTCAGTATGTTGCACTACTAACATGGTAAAATAATACACACAAACACACACATAGAATCCATCCATACTCCAGGGAAACCATTAAAATCTCTATGTCCTCATTTCAGGGTGTTCCATAGATAAGATTCCTGATATTCAGCTGTAGCTTTATCTAAGTAAATAAATCGTAAAAGCAAGTTTTTACTGACTTTGCTGATTGCATTAAGACATTGCATCATTTTCATTGCAACCGTACAAGACTTCTTGTATTGTTCCCGGTTCTTTTCACAACAAGTGGGATTTTTCTGGAGAAAAACATAGAATCAGATTATTCCACTTTCATTACATCAGGTTGTGTTAGGGTTTTTTTTGGTCAAAATGCTAGATATAACTTGAATCTTAATGCTGAGTGGAAGTATTTTAACGTTTCCTACCATTATGTATTACTAATCCAGTTACCTACTTCTTAATTATTAGTCCTAGAGTTGCTCATATTCATTCTTAAATTTAGCTGTGGTCAAAAAAGACCCAGTCCTGTTGGGATTGGAATCAAATGAGATCTTGCTTTTCAATTCAATGGCAGCAGAATCAAGCCTTCACTTTTTGTCATTCTCCACTGTTACTGCCTTTTTTTATTCATGGCTCTTGTTTCTTCATGACTTCAGTTCTTAAGGAAATTTATGGAACAGCGGTCCTGATACCAAGACCTATGGCACTCCCCCCTATTAATCTTATCCTGTAATAAGAATCGGCTGTTTATTTCTTCCTTTTGTTTTATGTCTCAACCATTTTTTTTTTATTCTGTCGGGACTTTGCTTCTCACCCATGGTTACCAAGTTGCCTTAATAGCCTCTTGTGATTAACAAAATGCCACATCTATAAATCTTTCTGTCTCAATTCATCCACTGTTTCAGTAGATCTGACCTTGAGAAGTTGTACTTGAGCTTTGAGGGCCTCCAGATATTTAACTTCTCTCATGTACAAAATGTGGCCATATCCCAGGCAGCTGTGTATTTGTAGACAGTGGAACAAAGCAGTATCCTCTCCTAAAAACCAGGACGCTGCTGAGCTCCTACCTTCCTTGCTTTCTTCTGACTTTACCTACTTCCAGTCTGGTGGTGTTTTATTCCTTAAAAAAGACTGAAGGCTGTACAAATGTTGTTTAAAGGGTACTAGTAAATGCATCTGGGGCAAAATGCTGGGCCAATTTTTGCTTATATCAGAGTGTACACAGTACAGAGATAATTTTTTTTTCTGGGGGAAATTGCTGCTTTGTGTTTGCTCTCTTTGTATACCTACAAATCTATGAGGTCAGCTTTTTATATTTTTGCTGGGGATTTTACCTTATTTATATTTTGACGGAAAAACTATGATTTAACAGCAGAAAGACAGCTTCCTTTCTCATGCTGGATTCTTTTTGGTAATCACCCTGTTGCTGATGTGATACAGGTGAATTTTAAAAGTCCGTTACTAAGTCTAAGTAATAAAAAAACAAATTTAGGTTTCTGTCATGGTTTAATAATTAAAGCCTTTATCAGTATAAGCAGAGGCACTTATGTGTATGCTTTTAAATTTCCTGTTGCCATTAATAATTTTAAATGTTACAAGCTTAATTGCCCACTAGATGAACAAATTATTTGTAACCAGTTTGAAATGAACGGAGAAGCAAGCTCCAGTGTATTTAACTTTTGTCTTTCACCATGTTTCTGTAATGTAGAAAAATGATACCAAACTTTGTGGGGAAAAAAAGAAAGCTGACTTTTACCTTTCAAACTTCATGTAGCAGATTTTACTCATCATACCTTTTTTCTTTGCCAGAGCTCCCTAGCATAGGTTTGGCAGCATTAAACGGTGATGTCACATGCTGCTGTAACGTAAATTGCAGTAATTCCTCATGCCTCCAAATGGGGAGGAGGGAAGTACTGATTCCTAAACTTTCTTCAGTTCTTCTAATATTTATGCCAAGTACCTCCAGCACAGAGAGTGATACAAAATCCTTGTTCCGGGGGGAGAGAAAGGGGGAAGACATCTTTGTGGCTTTACATCAGTTTCATAACTGTAAGGTCTGTTCCCCAGGCTTAACGCCTGAATGGAAGTGCTTTGCATTCTAATACATACTATTCTAAGGTTGAATGTGCAGTGTGAGAGGAGGGGCTACAAGAAATGTTGTTTGTCTTGGAAACCTTGAGAAAATACATTTTAAATACATAGATGATATGGGAAAAAAAAAAAGCAGTTGATGGGAAACATTCTTTATTGTTCAGTTTTAGTTTGCCCTACAGATAGCTGGGTTGCTGCTGTCTTTCGAATTCATGAATGCAATTACTTAGCAGCGGGGCACTGCAAGTCTCAGACCTTGCAGTGTCATGTGATATTGCAGGAGTAGGATCTTGTCATGATTCACGATTGCACTTATTCTACGAGTAGTCTGGTAGGTATAAAGGGCACTGTTACAATGTCAAAAATTAGCTGTCAGCTTAAATGTCATCTTGAATTAGGATCTTACAATGATGAGTTATTGTACATACATTCTCATCTTGTAAGCTACAAGTCACTATAAATTGCAGTTCTCTTTATAGTTTTTTTCTATAATATTATCTTTACAATATTCTAAGCGTTTTTGAATTATTGGTCTCTTGGTCAGTCACACTTTTTAAAGTTGTTGTCCCTCTACTTAATTGTATATTGATTATGCTTAATCACAAAGTATTTACATAACTTATTTTTCATTCAAACTTTCACAGCAGGAATGATTATGATAGTGTCCTACTTCAGTACAGAGTATGGGCTTTATTTTTTTTTTCTTTTGATCGTTCGTTTTTGTGGAAGTTGTTTGGAGGAGGAAAAAATTGCCACAGGTCTGGCTCATTTATTGTGAACTATTTCCAAATGCCTAATGTTGTTAATTAATGTAATCTTTATCAGATAGAGTAGTTTAAGGAGATGTATTAGAGGAGGAAAATAAAATTAATATTTTTATTCAATCTATTTGCTGTACATAGTACATAACTAATAAGGATATGAAGTTAAAAGTTCTATCAAGGTATAACAAGTACTGGAAGTAATTTCAATTGTGTTAACAAAGGGAATAGAATGAAAATCATTTAAAACTGGTTCACACCAGCAATTCTTCGTGCACTATTAACTGCTAAGATCTAGTCACAAAACATTATTCTGAGGAGAAAAGGTTTAGTGAACCCTAGAAATTGGATTTGATTTATGCCAGAAAATCTGCCTTTTCACTGCTTGAGATTTCTATGGAAGGAAGCCACAGTCTTTTACCAAATGGTTTCTAAGGTAACATCTTATAGCAGAGCATCTGAAACCAATTTGGTTGTTAATGAGAAATAGTTCTCACGGCGGTGGGAAAGTGTGGAGTGAAAGAAAAGGCTTCAAGGTTTGGCAGTCTGTCTGTAAAGGCATTTAAATAAATGTGTGCTGCTGCTCTGCTTATGAAATTGGTACATGGATTACACATTCATAATTGCCTTTCAAATGTATAGGTCACTTTCCAGAGTTGTCCTTCCCTATAAATTTAATTGAGAAGTTCTGCATGATAAAAATATTTGTATAGAACAGCTGAATAATTTAAATAGCTGGCACTTTCCAGTGGAAATCTCTTTACTCCTACAGAAAAAATATTTGCATTTTTTGGGTGATAGTGTATTTTTACTGCCAGAAATATATTAGTGAATTGGTGCCATATCAGAGCCATAGCATCCCACTGATGATAGATGCTACTTGCAGACTTTCTGGGCTTGTTGTGAGACACATTCTGAGAAGTTGCTTTTATACTTCCTTTTCTAAAGTTCTGACTAGATAAATGGTAGGTCAGTGATCAGAGATGTATGGTCATTTTACAGTAGATGATCTGAATATCCTTTACAGTCAGAGCCTCTTTGGGATGGAGGGAATAGAGTGCTTCTGTCAACAATGGCTCATTGCCATTTCTTCCTTCCTCTCAGGAAGAGAGAAAACTAGCAAGTCTGGCTTCCCTTTCCCTGGATACATAATAAACATGTAATGGCTCTCTCCTGCCCTTCTGCATTGTGGCAAGGCTGTATTCCTGCATTCTGTTCCTTGGTGCCAGTGTAGAGTTGCCTGAGTAGAATTGCAGAATTTAAAATCATGCTTGCCTGCTTTTCTTCCTCATGTTATTGAATTCTATGAGCTTATTCTGAGTCACACAGGAGAAAAGCAGTCCCAGAGTGACCCCTTTGCACTAAGCAATGGATCATATTTAGCAAAAAATAAGGAGAAACATTACCAAAGTAAAACTTACATATATAAAAAGTAATATCCATAATTCAGATAGCTTTTTACAGAGGCAAGAGCAACTTCATGGTGTAATCTCTAGACTTCACATAGGCCAGGTCTATTAACAACGTTTCATTAGCATGGTGATATTATTTAGGAACATGAAAATACCACATCCATACAGTACAGCTGTAATGCCATAAAATGTGTGTAAATGCAGCGAAGACCTCTATCAGGAATTCTCTGAATCTTCTTATACCAGTACGTTGTTACAGTATGGAAGTACCTGCCCTACTGCGGTGCTGGCGGGGTGGTCCTCACTGTCCTTTGAGGTTTGCAGAAGCAAATTCAGGCCCATACTTCAGCTATTCTAGCTCATGCTGCACCATGTTTGTACACAACAACCTCTGTCAGCACCTGTTTATTGGAGTTACAGCACTGCATTGGCATTTTGGGGTTGTAGCCTCACAAAATGCAATTATTCCTGCAACTTTTATATGGCTTTGATGGCCTTAAACGACTGAGTTTTAGATAAACCTGTGTGCTGCTTTAGTTCTGACCAAAGCATTGGTTATATAATACAAGTCCGCTCAGTGTCTTTCTGTTATCATTGACATTGTCCTACCAGTTCTTCTAGAAGCCCATCATCTCTATGGGTTCCATTCCTGCAAGGGCAGCTGCTGCATTATGTATACATTAGATGCCACTCTTGGACTCTGAGTAAAATGTCCAAGTTATTTTGTAAAAGTGATTATGATTAAATTTGGATCCCATAACTTGAAATACTCTGTAGTTGCTTTATGAAAATTATCGAGTATAATAGCTTCATAATGAGCTTGACTTTGATTTCACTTGCTGCAGAGGAAAGCCCTACACCCTACAAAAGAAGAGAGGATGCTATGAATACTTTGTCCTGTGATGCTAAATATGATTTTCAGAGTAACTGACCCTGTTAAGTAAAAACTATGCCAAAATATAGCAGTAGTATATACTACTATATAAATATACCCAAGTATAGCACTTGGGTTCTAGTGCTGTGGGTATAGAAAGTTAGTGTGACATTATCTGGTTGTCTGAGAGCAACTCTAGGGATGGTGTTGGGGAACATAATGGAAAGAAAGGCTTCAAGAGACAAGTTCATGGAGAAGGTCTTTCTGATCATTTCGTTGGCTTGAACACAACTGTGACTTTTTTATTTTAATAAAAACACTGAATATACCAAATTATTTAACTGCTACTGCTAGAGGGGGAACTTTTCTTGCCCAATCCCTTGCTTGAAATTTAGTGTTTTTTCCCCTCTGGGGAGTTATTCAGGTTCATGAATAATTCTAAAACTATACACTTTTTTGGCCATTTAACAATCTGAATCAGCTTGTCAGAGGATCATATGAATACAGGAGGAGGAGGAGGTAAGACAGTAAGCAAGGACAGCAAGTAAGGATTGTCTGTCCTTGAGCCATTCCATAGAAGAGGCATGTGGTTTTGTGAATGGATTAGCAATAAACCTTGAAATGTGTTATATGTTCATTTGCTCTATGTATAGGCAACATTTTATGTTTTATCATCAAATGTGCTCATAAGGTAATTAGTGAAACCAAACTATATTGACACCAAAAACTTGAATATATTCATAAGATGCATTATGTGGCCCTAATGTTGATGTAATGTTGAAATAATAGAAATAAAACTAATAGAACAAGGTACTTCAAGCCTATTATGGTATACAATACCATATACACACAGTGAGTATGTAAACATTGATAAAAGGATGTTTGAGCTTTTGCTTTTGAGAGTTCTTTTCTCAAGTGATTACTTGGAGATAAAAAATCAGCAAAGGAATGGGCATTTTTGTAGGTGTTTTGTTTGTCAACTGTTTTAATTTAGTACGGAGTACTGATGTCAGAAGATCATTAATCTCTGATATGATTTCTAAATATCCTGGCTGCGGTTTCACTAACAGGAACTCTTCTAATGTAAGTGATTCCATTGATTTCAAGTAGCCAAAGTTATTCATGTCGCAGAACATTTTTATATATTCAGATAAATAATACTTTCACATTTCACAAAGAACATGAAGACACACTCTTCCACAAAGGGAGGGAGAAAGCAGGGAGAGAAAGTAGGTCCTCATTCTCTCTCTCTTGAAAAACTGTTGGTGCTTTGGATCTCTATCTGTAGTTCTACAGCTTCCGTGAAGGAGAACAGAAAGTTTAATGAGGCTGAGAGTCAGCTGAGATGGTGCATAAAACTGGGAGAGGGGGGGTAGCATTCCGGTTTGTTGTTTTACATTTTGGTGGGGGTGGTTGGGGGGGGGGGGGGGGGGGGAGGAGGTTGTTGATTTTTGTCTTTGGGGGGGGGGGTTGCTGATTGGGCTTCCCCCCCCTCTCCTGTAGCAACTGTATTGTGAACAGGATTCTGCCTTCCGAATAATCTTTGGAACTTTTTATGGATTGGCAGAGCACGTTTCTCATCCCAGTTTTGATAGCAGCGTTCTTTAGGATATCAAGAAAGTGATGAGTAATCATGAAAAAATAACAACGTAACTAAGCCTAGTTTTCAATGGATTTGTGTCCTTTGACCTATTCATATTTCCACTGCAGTATCCTTGTCCCTCCCAACCTCCAATTTTTCACAAAATCTGTAGGAATGTAATTATCTTAGGCGTTTTCAGATCTGTCAAATTTGGGTTAGTTCAGTCACTGAGAAAACAGTGCCATTCCCCTAGGAAAAGAAGTTAAAATACTAGCTAAAAAATAGGGACCTTTTCCAGACTTATTTATATTTGACTTCATTTATTAAAAGGAATTCCTATTTTTATCACAGAATTCTAGAATAAATGTATTAATTCAATATTTTTAGAAACAGTAAGGGGATGGAATGGGTGCTAGTTCATATTAGTTTCAAATGCAAGATTGGATTTTGTCTTTAGATATACATGTACGGTGTGAATTACATCTCTGTGAACAAAGGATAATCCCAAACATGTAAGAATGTTAATGTGTTCAAATGTTGTGTCTGGATTTAAAATATTAAAGAAATAGAAATTTAAGTCACTCTGCCTTCTTTTGTCACCCTTCTGCATCTATGAATTGTAAGATATTTAATCACATGAGTAAACACAAGAAAACTGTGATTTCTAAAGTCTAGAAGCTGTTATGTTAGTAGCATAATTAACTTAGAAACCTGTTGTTCATTATTAAGTTGGCTTGCAAAGTGGTAATATTAAATAATTGTTAAGCTTTCTTTTTAATTACTATTTAGTGCATCAGGACTGTTGTAGTTCATTTTTAGGCATAGAAATTGAGATAATTCCCTCCAGACCGATCTTGGTCTTTCTTTCCTGTGAAACAAGTGTGCGTGCCATCACTGAATGGGGAACAATAACAAAATTATTCTGAGTTTTCCTTCTTTCCCACTCTCTCCCTTTAACTTCAAAGGGTTAAATTTCAAAAAAAGTTGTTTGTCCTAAATGTTCTTACTGAAATCCATTATGCATGAAAAGAGTCCAAGTCCATTTGCAAGACCTCTAAATGAACTCCATTCATCCTGTGCTTAGAAATGTCCATTCAGCCAGAAACAGACACAATAGTTACAACCTCATTTATTTGGCACCAATACCAGCTTATTAAAAGTGAAGGGATTGTTATGAAAAAGTATAGTAATTTTTCTATGCCAGTTATATAATTCTTCAATAAAATTCCTTTAGGATCTGAATAATGTAATAATTGCATATATATTTTTTGCCCATAGTTGCAATGTAGTAGCATTGCATTCATCTAAAATTCTTAAACATCCATGAAGATTTTGAAATAGCTATTTTGAAAATGTAAGTTGATCTAGCTTGACTTATTTTGGTGTAAAACAAGTTATAGGGACATCTATTTCTAGATGACTTGGAAATTAAGCCAATTATTGATCATAATTAGTGGCTATGGAGAAAAAAAGTTTTAAAGTTTTGTCTTTTAAAACATTAAAACTTTGTTTACATTTGGAAGGTCAAATACTCATGATATGCATGTCAAAATTGTAGGAATATAGTATTATAATTTCATCACTTCAAAATCCACGAAGATAAATCAAGAATTCAATACTCCACATTTTGTAGGTCATAAACATAAAGTGGGGATTGTCGCGTTGTGATCAGTAGAATGTCATGATCCTCAGGTGTACGTGGGTGATATCAGACCATATTATATCTTATTTTAAATGACTTGGAGTGTTTAGCAAGATTACAGAGGTATCATTGGCTTTCCTTGTACGATGAGGAATGAACAAAAATGATAACCATTTAGGAGAACCTGTCTTGCCTTACATGCAAGTAGGACTTTTGTAAGTTCTCATTCTTGCATGCATTGTTACAACGTGTTTGAGAGAGTCATGCAGACTCCTGTGGGCGTTCTCTCTCCAGTTCAGGTATGGGAGGTTCTGAGGATGAGTCTAAGGTAACTGTGTGTTTTCATTTGCTTCTTTTTTCTGACAGTCTGGGTGGCCATGTACATCTGTTAATTTCATAACATGCATATAGTGTTTGATGTAGAAATAAATATTATGTTTGGAGGGAAAGAGGAAGTTAACAGCAGATACAAATTTCACTTTATATTAATCTTCTTTGACCTGGAGTCCTTTATTTAGATTCAGCAGTGGCTGAAGACCCTGTTGCTGTCAGCTGTCACAACTGTACAGGGCCCTTCTGAAGTTAGTGACGTAGCCATTTGCATGCTGACTCTTGTTAATAGCACTAGGGCCTTTAAGTACTAATCATCTTAGAAGGTGGCTTTGGTAGCTGACTGGAACTGACTGAGCATTTCCTCCAACAAACTGTAGAAAATACTGTTTGTGGGAAGTGTGTGAGTGAGGGTGAATGGGTGAGGGGCTCATGGCAGGAAAAACAACTAACAGGAAAGGGTAAGTAGAAACATCATCCTCCTTGCTCTCAACCAGTTCTTTATCTGACAGTCCTCCTGCTGGTTGCTTTTCCTGCTGAGTCTCCTCCTCCTTCCGTCCCCTTGACATGCAAAATACATATCCAGTGAATACCTACACAATGAGAGTTACAGTACTTTGTTACTGAAACTCGCTGTATGCCCATTCTATAACTCTTGTGTAGGATTCCATTGTTTTGGTTACTGCTGAGCTTGATGTTATGTGAATTGCACCTGCGGTATGGCCCAGTCTGGGGTTGTACAATGCAATGATAACTTGAAGCTACCAGGAGTTCAACAGAGTAAAGGTTTCAGGATATGCTTTCTGCAAAGTAAATTGCTTTTAAAGTTGTATTTTATTTATTATTGTTAATATTTTAATCTGTAAATGTTGTGCTCCTATATGAAAATGAAGTGCCATACACTCATTTTCCATAAACTATATGTTTTCTTTTCAGTCTTCAGCCTGACTTCTGAAATAATTTCTTTACAGTTAAATGCTATTGATATTTGATTTTGGTGGAGTTATTTCTGATCGACGTCAACATTCTAGCACTTTATGTATTTTTCCAGCCTAGAGATCTGTCAGTTCCCATTTCTTTGCTATTAGGAAATGAAAATTGAATAAGAAGGTTCTGTGACTATATACAAAAAAAGGAAAACAAAAACCAAAAAGAACTATAAAATGTGTCCCTCATAATTCACTGCTGACAATTCACTTCTGATTTCGTTTGTTTAGGTACTTCTCATCAAGGCGGCTATTCCCATGATGCTGTGGTCCATGCATTACAAAAATGTGGCATTCGTCACATTGACACAGCAAAAAGATATGGCTGTGAATCTCTCCTCCAAAAGGCCATCAAAGAGAGTGATGTGAAGCGAGAGGACCTCTGGATAACTACCAAACTGTGGCATAGTGATTATGGCTATGAAAACACAAAAAAAGCCTGCTTGGAGTCATGTGAAAGACTTGGTGTTGAATATCTTGGTATGAATCTTTACATATAGCTCATTTATTGCGCCTTCCATGTGAATATTTGCAAAGATGAATGAATTCCTGAAAAAAACGCTGTAGTACAGATAGATCATAGAAACCAAATTCTGCCTTTATTTACACATTTGCAGGTTTCTTGTTCTGTTTGTTCTCTAGAAAGTTCACATGCATATAATTGAGAGCACAGAATTTTTCCTTGTTGCAAATGTTTTAAAACGGATCAAGGTATGTTTTGTAAAGGTACATGTCATTGTTAAATTGATTTGAGGAACCACTACATGAGTTTTACATATTTTGCTAAAAACACCTGGAACCTATGAAGCAAAGATTCATAAACTTTACAATAATTCATTGGTAACAGAGTGACAAAAATGCCTAATTTCTTCTGTGGTCTGTTAAATCTCAAGGAATGGGAGTCCTTTCTAAAACTTATTTTGTAGGTCTATTAACTTTTTAAAATTCTGAATAACTGCCTTTGGTTTAGTCTGTCTGATGCAGTATACTTAGGGGAAAATGTTAGAAGTATCTACAAGACTTTAGAAGACTAAATCTAACTAACACTGATTTAGACTTACGCACTTTTAAACTTACCCTGATCATAAACTTCTTCTTGTCAAAGATGTGATATTGTTACTCTCTTATTAGACAGGCAAAGAGCTGCAATAATGATGCCAATTAATTCTTTGCAACAGGTCATAGGAGAGGAGGTACCTGATAAACATGATATTTTTAAAAATGCTTTTGCTGCTTCTTCCCTAGCTGGAACAATGAAAAGAAGGTGGAGGTAGAGGAAGATGAATTTAATAATCTAAAATAATGACACTGGTGGAGTTAGTGTTTATGCTGATCATCAAGGAATAATTAGCCTAACCATCAGACATTATCTGTCAGTGTCCTGAAAACCCTCACTTTGCTTCTCTTTCCTCACCCTGTCCGTCTGTTACCAATAAATAAACTTTAATGAGGAAGTGAACAGCTTTTGTGAAGTACAGATTTCACAGAATTAATGGCATATAATATTAATGGCAGCTGTGTGCTGTAGTCACTGGCTTTTTTGCTTGGGTACTTTGCAAGATGAAGGGGAAAAAAAATCTATATCTGTTAAAGACTGAGATATTTGTATGTGCGTCTTTGGCTCCATTCTTTCTGGAAATGTATCCCTTAACTTCCTGCACAGGTACAGAATAATGCAAAATGAATTAAAGTCTCTTTTTGTCTGTCCCGTGCAAATACAGGTCACTGCAAGGAGACTTTCATAAACAAAGTTTCAAGCCCTAACTTTCTGCTCTAAATTAAGAAATAACGTGTTTCCTCCTCTCTGCTTTCTGCTTGTTATGTCTTGTGTTTGCTTTCTTTTTTCTTCTGCTTGCTATGACACTGGTGCTGAATGTCGATGAGAGGAAAACTTGACTGACTTTCAGGAAATTATTTTTGGTGATTCCTTTCAGTACAGTAATTTGCTTTTATTTTCTCAGGTAGTAGACTGATTAAAGTAGGTGCTCACACAAATACTCATTTTTTATATTGCTGCTAAGCAGAAATACATGAAACAAGGAAAAAATATCTGAGAGCAAGAAATGCCCAAATACTGTCACCATGTGAGTGAATCCTTGGACTGGCATAAACAGAACTTCAGTTTGTCGGATATGTTCAGCTCTGAGATTTCTTTTGCTCATATTACTAGGACAAATTAAGGAGTATTACAACTGCCTGTGCAATTTGCCTCCATACTAGATTTCTTCCTTTTTTTTTTTTTTTTTAAAAATACCCTTACCCATCTTCCCTCCTTCCTCACCTATTTCCACTGATGTGGAGATGTCTGAAAAATTTATAAAGCTCTTCCTGAACCACCAGTTAGTCTGACATAGTGACCTAAATCAATGCTGGCTTCAGCTTGCTTTAACTTGATTATTTGTAAAGTGTGATGGCTTAGGAAATACTTCACATGCAATTCACTGATCTGTCAGTGAGGGTGGTAACCTCCACAAGAAGGATGGGATGGCGTGTGGAGTAACAGTTTTGGCTGCCTGAGTTTAATCTCTGTTGGATCAACTCCACAGACTATTTTTGTTAAACACAGTATTATCTGCACTTGTGTGAAAGAGGTAAGGCTGAGTTCTATGTTTAGTGCTATATATGCTGGTGAAGTAGACCCTTAGAGGAGGTACAATACGTGGTGTGTTTCATGGGCTTCATAGAAAGCATCATGCTTTAGGGACTCCTGTACCTCCTGTCTGAAAGCACTCAGCTGGAAGGTGCTATTGGAAGGATTTTCAAGCAAAAAGTGGCAATATCTTGAAACATGAACTTTTCAAGTGTTTCAAGAATGCTTAGAGTAAGGGCTTTTTGTTGGAAATTGAGGCTTATCACAAGTCTAACAAAAGTAATGGAATGCTTCTGGAATGCAGAAGATTGGTTTGAAAATATGGTTATAAGCTTGTAGAACTAAGCTTAGATATCCTAGCTCTGTTTTCATTCATACCTGCATTTTGTGTCCCTTTTCTGTTGGCCAGCCTGCACCATAGGGAGGACATGAAATCCATGACAAAAAAAATCTGGTAATAAATTACAGAGCAATTTGTGTCCAAGCTTATTTAGGAAAGTAAATTCTTTAGTTACAAGCATGTATTAAAGCTGGCAGTTTTTCTGTGAAATTGGAACGTGAAATGTACCTAAATCGGAATTTCCTGATTTCATTATATGATATTAACCAAATATGTGGGGGTTCGCAGCATTTCCATAAAGATACGTGATTCATATAGAAAATTGAAAGATCCTAAATAATATATCTGTGATGTTAGACCTTTATGTTGGTGGGAAAGTTAGTCATTTGGAAGACTGCAAAAAGAAAAAGCTGTAGGAGCCCTGGCAGCTCAAAGAGCAGCTGAGCTCTTTGTTCCAAGGAAGGTCCTGTTAATTTTCTTGAGGATCCTTATGGGCTACACAGTCCATCCATGCAGACTGAATTAGAGACTTGGGAAATAATCTAACAGGAATTGATAAATCTGTGCATTAGCACTATATAGAATGCCAGCTGCTGAAACAGATGAACTGTGGAAAGCAGTCGCAGCTTTTTAAGAGGAAAAGTGTTCTATTTAAAATACTGTTACGAAACCTTTTCGATAAACACTTTTTGGGCAAATGGTTTTAGGAGAGCAGCGTTCCAGGATTTTTATTTGAATCAGTAGATTATATATCCATGAGAAGCTGGAAATTTGTATTATTTGTGGGCAGTGGTTGTAACAGATATTCTGCTCCTTGCATTTTCTAAATGTGGTCCTCAACTAGCAGTCACAGTAAACCAATATGAAATGGCAGCAAATCTTACAGGTTTGGCAGTAGCAGACTACATTCCTTGGGATTTGAATCAAACCTCCAAAGTAACAACTTCTTGAATGTGATTTGTGGGTTACCGAATTCGTAAACAATTTTATTTTCCTTTTGACTGTTCCGAGCCTGTCACATTCAGGCAAATCTAACCTATCACAAATCTCCAACTGGAGCTGGACAGATGTTGTATCAGCATATTCATTGTAATAGTTTAATCACATGAATTATGATAATACACCCAGTTCAGATTGTGTATTAATTCAGAACACTTTGGACATTGCTTCACATTGATCCTTGTTCCAACAGAATAAAAAACAACAACAACAAAAAAAGATTGGGCAGGAGAGAAAAATACGTCATGTACATCCTAAGTGCAGTGATGATTGAGAAAAGCAGGGAAAATAGAATCGTTGCATTAAGATAACTGTGCAAAACATTGAAAAATACACTTTTGCTTTTAGGTTTGATATGAGCCAGGGCTTGGCCTTCAAAACTAGGTTTGTTTTAGTGAGTTTTGACTTTTTTTTTTTTTTAATATTGTGTTAGAAATTTGAATAGAATTGCAAACTTTTATTTCCATGACAACATGCTGTTGGCTTTTAAATGCGTAAAATGTCCCTGTAATTTTGAGTTAAGAGGAACTGTGTTGATTGTAGATGCTGCAACCACTAAGAAGTGATAAGACACTCTCTATTTTAAATGTCTGTGTGAAAGCAGTTCATGTGTTAATTTTAGTTTTCCTGCAGCACTGTGTTTTGACATTTGAACTTCAGGCCCTCACCAGTGCACCACTACAGCTTGATTGTCTGTAAAGGATGCTTTAAAAAGCTGGTAAATACAAAGTTTGATTGTTCATGTTTGGAGGTTTTTTCTTTTTTCTCAAGTGCATCCTGATACTGTGAATCATTGGGGGTGTTTTGTTTTGAGTTAAATTATTTTTAAATAACATCTCAAAGTATTGATTAATCTATCCCACACTACAAGGCACAACCCCATCATTCTCAACAGATAAAAATGTAGTCTGTTCTTAAAAACCTCCAATGATAGTTACACATTTCTTGATTACTAGAATCTTAAGCTATTTTGATAAATAATTTAAAACTAATTTCTTGCCTCCAAAATGAAAATAAGAGTGTTTGTTCTTGTAATCCCCCAGGAGGGGAAGTATTTTAAGCAAAAGAAAGTGTGTAGGTGTGAATGTGTGTACAAATGAAGATGAAAACGTAGACCTTGGTTTGTGAGGTGCTTACTGTTTTTATTGGCCTACAGGTATTACGGAAAGTTTTCTAACAGATGCAGTAGAAGTAAGCAGATCCTAATTTAAAATGAACTATGCTTAGTTTATTTAAATAGAGTGGCAGCTCCATTGCTCATTGCAAGATACACTGTATTCCTTCTGCTTCTAGCTGTGCTGGGGTGGTATGTGCATGACTGGCAGAAAGACCATTCTACTCCTTATCTCTGAGATAAGGTACCTTTGCCCCACATCTTTTGTGAACACTTCTTGCAGTCAGGAGGACTGTACTTTGTGATCCAGTAGATGCTTTCTAGCCCTAAATGCATGTATTTCTAAGTGTAAAGCAATTTTTATTACAACAAAAAGCCTAAATTAAAATAAACATAATAGGATGATATGGACATCACATACCTGACAACATCACCTTTCTAAAATAAAGGACCAACAGCTAATCATGTTTGCATTGAAGAGGTATCAGACACTAATACAGGGAAGGGTGATGTACTGCGTTTTTTAAATGTCCAAGGCCAGAGATCTTTCAGTTATCAAATCTGTTAAAAGTCATTCTTCTGAGAGTACTTCAGCTTCTTGGGCTGAGTACAAGGCATCTTTGTATGTGGAAATCCATGATGTAGCTATTTCTATGACCATTTGCAAACTGTGATGTCTAACTGAATATTCAGGCTTTTGGAAAAGTAGCTTTTGGTGAAATTCTGCTGAAGTTAATGATTATTTTTTGTTGGTGCTATATGACATGTTTCTGCATAGTTAAGCAGTTCTTATTAGTCTGATTTGGAGAACATAACAAGCAGCAATTAAAGATATGTAGTTCTTCCATTTTTACATAAGGTAGGCATCAGATACCAGTAACTTACACCTACTTATATATGACATTTGCTTTATCAAGCAAAAATGTTTAAATTAAAACATGGCAGTCTTTATGCAGTAAGTACTGCCAATGGCATATATAATTTTGGATCAAAATGAACACTTGATATTAGCAATTCCTAATGCTAATCCTTGGAATTGCGTCTAATATCAGTCAGTGGAAATTTTAAAGGAGACTTTATTAGCAACGGAATCACAGTAGTTCTGAGTTTTGAACATAACCTTACCAAATGCTTTCATCAATATCGCAATATTAGTTTTCGCTAAATGTCACAGAAATTGGTATTTATTCCAATACCATATATTGGTATTTATTCTTAATAAATACAACTTCTTTTTTCAGAGCAATTAGAGAAGAAGTAATTATTCGCAGATCAGTGATAAACAAGGCTGCATGTGGTTTTTTTACTCTTTTCTAAATTGGGAGTGGATTTTACATATATAAGGGCAAAGAACGAGCAACTTTCTCTGTAAATGTGACATAAATCCAGATGCTGCAAATCATTATATATGAGTGATATTTGCTTGTCTGAGCAATTGTGTTTGAAAGTCTAATGGGTTATTGATATCAGAAAGCTCATGATTTTTGCGATACACCCAAAATAATCTTTTCCTCAATACATCTGTAATGTATCTTACTGTACAAAATTCTGTACTGTTCTAATTAGATTCTTAGTCTAAGCAAAATACTCTCTTTAACAGTGTTGCAATGATGTACCCAAATGGAAACTGGTGTATTATAGTGAATTTCATGTTACCTTTTCCTCTTAAATCAAGGTTGAATTTCTATTTATAGGGGTGGAAAGCTAATATACCAGCCCAGTGGTGTAGTAAACATTAGTGCAGTCCACAAATGTGAATAAAAAAAATTATGGCAGGGGATCTGTGTTTTCACAAAGAGGGGCTGTAAATGAATGGTGTGATGCCTTCGAAGAACAAAAAACTCTGCTCCTTGCGAACAAGTCTATTTTTTAATTTCTTAACTCTATATTTGAACTGCCAAAAAAGGAATATTATAAAGCACAAAGACAATTATGCACATCTCAGTCATGCATTTATTTCCTTTTCCTGTTTTGTGTCAGACTAATATATGCGGCAAAGACCAGCACCTCTTTGACTGGGATGCTTGCAGTTACCTGTTTAATCTGCAGTTAGAATTTAAATAGAAATGTAATTGTTTTCAAAGTATCCCCTCGGTTTCTCTTTCAGAATGTCTAGCAGTGTCTACAAACTTACAAAGGAGTTAGGTCTCATCATTTTTTAAATTTAGGTAATCTGATGTAGAACTCGGAGTCCAATACATGTAAATTTCTCATATTTAATTTATGTTGGAAATGCTTTCTTTTTTCAGTAGAAGGATAGTCTTTCCTTGCATGGAGACAACACAAAAAAAATGCTTTCCTGAGACAGCCAGTTTCAATAGCTGCTTGGATAATTTCATCAGCAGTAAATCTTAATTGTGTTTGAAACTATACTAGCATTTCATAAAATGTAATAAAGCATAATTTTGTTCCCTTAAAATAATATTTTTAAAAATGCTTTAAAAAAATCACAAATGCTGCCACAAAATTTTAGCAAAAAAACTGCATGAAAGAATGTGCTGTAATTTCCAACAGAAATTCATAAATGGAAACATTGTTTAAAAAGGAAAAAGCCAGACTTATAGCACTTCAGCAGTAGACCAGTCTTAGTTCCAGTGACCAAAATCCGTTTGATTTAAATGGGGCTTGTTATGTGTTGAAAGTTTAAGTGCATATGTGACCATGAAATTCTGATTACAGTGACCTAAACCTGTGGCACATGTGCAACTTCTGCTACCTTTAGTTGTTAATGAGATGTCGTAGATTTCGTTTATTAAAACTAAATGGATGTATACAGTAATGATCATGGAGTAGTAATTGTGACTATTTTGATGATAATATGTGAGGGGCCATTACGGAGGGAAAATGCTGTTTCACATGGTTTGATATACATACTTTTTTTGGACACTTTAATGAG
This sequence comes from Gymnogyps californianus, assembly GCF_018139145.2. Classification (NCBI taxonomy): domain Eukaryota; kingdom Metazoa; phylum Chordata; class Aves; order Accipitriformes; family Cathartidae; genus Gymnogyps; species Gymnogyps californianus. The sequence goes on along the minus strand of NC_059478.1, from coordinate 14,710,120 downwards.
TAGTCTGGTTCTGTTTCTTTTTTAGATCTTTATTTAATACACTGGCCTGATGCACATGTTCCAGGTAAAAGCAATCGAGAAGTCCGAGCCGAAACCTGGAGAGCGATGGAGGAGCTTTATGAGAGAGGTGATATAATAATGAAAACCTATCCTGGCAAAAGGAATTAATAGTGCATTTTGGGATTTGGGGAATTCATAGTGAGAGATGTTAAAAAACTTAATTTGAACTGCATGCTCATATTTCAGTGGGATTTGGGTGTGTGAGTTATGTGAATATCTTTGGAAATTGCAGCATTAGGATTTTGGTAAGTTAAATGAGAGCTTTGTGTTGCTTGTAAATAATACGCTGCCGAATTCTGCCCATGAGATTAATGATCGTGTGCATACTTTCTTGAAGAAATCTACAGATTACATTGAAATTTATATGCTACTATAGAACATCTTTGTAATAGCCTCCTCTGTTTTAAGTGTAAATCATGCTAAGTTTTACTTCCTTTAGATTTTTTTTTTTTATTTTATGATGCCATTTTCCAATTTATCATATATTGTGGTACTTCATAGGTCAATTTGTGTTTTAGAAAAGGTCAAGAAAACAAAATGGCTAGATGAGGAACAAATACTCAACTGCAGATTCTTTGGTACTAACTTTTGGAAAAAAAAATTCAAAGGAGGGAGCTATTCTCTCACGTTCTGATAACTGTCAATTTTATTTTTGGTGTGCTGCAAACTTCAGTTTATGTTCATAGCAACAGGAAGAATAGACTGCCCCAATCAAAATTTATCATGTAGATTTAAGAGGAGGATTTTGCTCCTGAAGTATGCAGCAGTATTAGAAATAGTGTCGTAAGAGAAGATCCTGTCATGCAGTTCTTGGGCAATGTGGACCACTCTGTTTACAGCTTCAGAGAAGGTCCACGGACAGGTAGAAGAATTCTTGGATTAAGTAGTCCATCCGCTAACCCTGAGTTACTGAAATAGTGATTGTAGCAGGAGAGTTGTACAAAGGCAATTACAGGCTGCGTGCCACTACCAGTTTTATCAGAGCAATAAACAAACCTGTTCTCTTACACTTCAACCCTTCAGTTACTTTTGGTCTGCCTCTGCAAACACAGAAGTAAATTATCTTTGATACATCTTTTGTTCTTGCTCTTTATATTAAGCATAAAGGAAGTTGCAAAAAGTGTTTTCTGCCATGTAAGGGATTACAACATTCAGTTTTTAAAGAAACACTCACCGACCTCATGTTTCAAAACATCAATGACTTTTAAGTCCAAAGGTGGGTTATTCAACAAGGTACTTCATCTTTCCATTGAGAAGTCTTTTTCTGATGAGTATTTAAGTTAGTGCATGTCACTTGTGCCTAGATATGCCATCCTAATTTGCTGCAAACAGGATGTATTTTCACCTTCTATTATTATTCCTATTCTGTTGCTTTATTCTGCTTTTGCATGTGTGTTTGTGATCTTTCCTGTCTTACACAACTCTTTCTTTCTGTCTTATATCCTCCTAATGGGAAAGAGTGTGAGCTATTCAGTGGTCTTCCAGTAAGACACTGGAAATACTATTGCTGGCCTCATAGGCAGAGGAAAAATTACTTTTATTTTTTGTTCCTATGCGTGATACCTCTTTACAGACATCCCATGTTATATTTATTTTTCCTGCAATTGCATTTCTTCAACAGTTTTTTCAATTTGCATGTTGCTACTCTCAGTCTTTTTCTGAATTTAAACATTCTGTAGACTCATGATTCATTTAGCTGAGCGTAAGTTTTCCAGCTCTGGCTGTCTAAATTACCTCAGTTAGATCATCTACAGGGGAAGGAAAAGTTATTAGCCTGGTTGAATCAAGTGCCTTAGAACATTAACCTCCACATTTTTGCTTTAGGGGATACAGACTTCTGGATGTCCTGACCATAACTATGTGTTACTGAAATGACACGCAGATGTTAACCACTCTGGAGATGGAAATGCAATGATTCCTGAGGAAAATGTTAAATAATTTGTTTGCATGGTTAACCACTAGACTTTCCACTGAAGATTAAACACTTGCTGAATATCTTTATGTGACTTGCTGTGTTAATGTGAGCAACATGTTAGCCTTGGTATGAATTGAATATAGGATTTGGTCAAAATCCTTACTTGAGGGAAAAAAAAATCATCTTCATTTATAGGGGGGAAAAAAAGTAAGTTCTATACTAAACAGGTGAGTTCTTTGTCTTCTCTGAACTTGATATTGGTTCAGGTAGTCATTGGTTCCTGTTTGCAATCCTGTTATTATTTTTTTAGAAAATGTTTATTCTGGAAAAAAAATACCAGTAGAAACTAAAAGCTTCACATTTAAGGATTGACCATTTAAACAAATAATATGCTTCTGCAGTCGATTCACAAAGGAAATATTGAAATTATTCAACTTGCTAGTGGGTTTAGCAACTAGCTGTGTCCACATTGAAGAGTATCTGAAAGTGCAGTGTAGTTCTCTGTAGAAAAAAAATTGGTTTCTGTTATGGGACTGATAATGCATATCTATCTGCAAGAGACTTATGAGATGGTTAAAAGATCTCAATATTGACCTAAGTCTCTGGTCTAGCTGAAGTTAACAAGATTTTCTTTAATCACTTCTCTGTATTCACAGATAGTTTGAGTGCAGATATTTGAAAATCTCATTCTTTCAACTTCAGTTTAAATCTAGGTTAATATTTATTCTGAAAAATTTCACTTACCTGGGGCAAGCAACGTTTTAAAATAATGTAAATTATTAACAGTCTTTTTTATTGTTATTATCAATTGCCCTAGGAGGAAGATAAATAAACTGTTAGTACCCAAGACTGTAAAAGTCTTTAATGCAGATTTTTTTTAAAGATTGTGTTAAGTTTTAGATTGGTCACAATGGTCAGAAGTTGACACAAGAAAAATCCCAACTGCATCTACATTCATAGCCTTGAGAGAATTTTTTTTAGGTCATGTCGACAAAGATAGATTCAGCCAGGTTCGTCTGAGAGCCAGCATATAGCAGCTGAGACACAGGGCTGCAGTAGCACAACTTGCAGGGCTTCTGACCTGAAGTATCTTCTCACCCAGCTAACTGAGGAGAGACCAGAGGTTCTGGGTCTGTGCCCCTCTCCAGGTCAGCATGCACTAATTTATAAGACTCTGCCCCCAGATAATAAAAACTCTGTGTGACAGGTTAAAAAAAAAAAAATCTGAATTATTTGTCAAAATTATTAAAATAAATTTTTTAGGGAGCAGAAAACTTGCAAAAAAAGTTAAACAAAACTCCTCAGATTATAATGAGTCCAATTTTAGTAAACTGAGTACCTCTGGCTGTAGAAGAAATAGCAGGTTTATTGTTATTTGAATGCAGCATGTGCCAATGAAATTGATGTGTAAATTGGTAGATGTGTATTCATTGAGATGTGTGGGCATCCTTAAGTTTACTGTTTCTTAATCCTTGACTGCTTGGTAGTGCTTCCTATATATACTCTTAGTGAAGGTTTGGAGTTGAGCTGTAACATTAGAATATTCTCATAAATAGAAAATAATAGATTCAGGTGACGAGAGAGATCCTTTGCTATCACTGAAAAATCCCCACTGTGGCTTACCACTATACTGTTTTTGTATTTCATCAAAAGGAATTTGAGGTTAACATTTTTCAAAGGAATCTTTTGTCCTGATACGATTTGAAGTGGAAACACGAACAGTTTAAAATGGGAATCTGAATAATATTTGTTAGAGATCTGGTTACCCTTTCCAGTTGATTACGTACCATACTGAAGTTTTGGGCTGCACTCCTTGGATCCAGTGTGCTTTATATCTTTGGAAACTAAACAGAATCTGGTTACTGCCCCAAGGCTGGAATCTCAGGAACACACTTGAAAGAAGGTTTCATATTTTAGCACTCTCACCCTTGTGCTTGAATCCACTGTTCAACTGCCTAATGCAACTGAGCAGCTATCTCAAGATCTCACTTCAGGTTAAAAACAATTTCCCAGAATTCTGGGTGTTTTTCTTGAGATTTTTCATGAGGGAGACCATGACGGGTATGAGAGCATGCCCAAAAACACTCCTAGGGATTCTGAAGCCACTGTTGTCCTTTACTGTAACAGTATGACATAATACATTTATTATCTATGTTAAAATAACACACCCCAAACGTTTTACCCACTTCAGGTGTGTTGTGGTTTAACCCCAGCTGGCAACTAAGCACCATGCAGCTGCTCGCTCACTCCCCCCACCCAGTGGGATGGGGGAGAGAATCAGGAAAAAAACCCAAACTCGTGGGTTGAGATAAAGACAGTTTAATAGGACAGAAAAGAAGAAAATTATAATAATAAAATGACAATAATAATACTAAAAGAATTAGAATATACAAGACAAGTGATGCACAAGGCAATTGCTCACCACTTGCCGACCGATGCCCAGTTAGTTCCTGAGCAGCGATCTGCCCCTCCCAGCCAGCTCCCCCCAGTTTATATACTGGGCATGATGTCATATGGTATGGAATATCCCTTTGGCCAGTTTGGGTCAGCTGTCCTGCCTGCGTCCCCTCCCAGCTTCTTGTGCCCCTCCAGCCTTCTTGCTGGCTGGGCAAGAGAAGCTGAAAAATCCTTGACTTAGTATAAAGACTACTTAGCAACAACTAAAACCATCAGTGTGTTATCAACATTATTTTCCTACTAAATCCAAAACACAGCACTATACCAGCTACTAGGAAGAAAATTAACTCTATCCCAGCCGAAACCAGGACAAGATGTTTTAATCCCTCTGGATTGTGTCTGGAACATGGTCCTGTGTCTTTCTGGTTTGCCCTTGAGCTACAGAGTCTTTGGCTAAACATGCCATCTTTTATTTTCTCCTGGCTAAATCCTTCAGTATGTTTCTTAGAGTCCATTAAAAGTCCTACCAGCATCTTTCCCTCTGTAACCTGAAATTTGTATATTTTTACCCTCTATCCTCTCTTCCCTACAAACAAGGCAAGGTTATACTTTTAGTTTGCTTTTTTAGTATTCCTGTTGTATAGCCAGAACCCAGTCATCAAATTTGCTGGTTTCCCTTAATATTTTTCTAGGGAAAAATATCATACAGTCCTGGTCAACAAAGGTAAATACATATTTACAGTGGTATACAAACCTATAGCAATTGCATCATTCCATAACATGAACCAAAACTTATAAATTGTATGTACATTTCCCCAAATCATACAGAAAGTATATTAGAACGCTTATTCCTCATATTAATGAATTATTACACTGCTTAATTCATGAGGCGTTCACATGCTGGTTAAGAAAGGATTCAGTGCAGAGATTTCTATTTTGTTTTACAGTCTGTTGTCTTCCGTAAGTCTTCAGACCCTGGGATTTGCATGCATTTAGGCCCAGCCTTGCTTCCAGAGGGAATTGTGCCATCTCTTCTGGTAGCTCGGGATCAGAATTCTGCACCTGGTCTTGGTAGTCAGCCCAAGTGATCGGAAGATTTTCTAATGGAAAAGCTCCTGAGAAACTGCAGCAATTTCCATTGATCAGTCATTGCAGCTTTTTTATGTTGAGAATTAGGAACAAGTGAATGGGGGAGGATAATTATTATTTTCTTCACTGTTTTTAGAATTGTAGTGTGTACCTGACAGTACAGGATAAAAGCACTACCTGCACTAAAAACTCCCATTTAAAAAGGCTGGGTGACTTCTGATAGACCAAGCTGATAGCTCTCTATTCATAGCAGGAAAGATCTTATTGTTCAACGGATTTCTACTAGCTGAGGACAACCTTACAGTTTCAAGAATTAGTTTCTTTAAATGCTGTTATGCCTGAGAATATAGCATTTCTTTTCTTTTCTTTTTTTCTTTTTTTTTTGTTATCTTCTGTGACTTGTTAATCTGCTCCAGTTTGATTGGAGCTGTTTCACAGGAGCCAGGTGCCTCCATTGCTGTATGTGCATCTGTCTTAAGGTCGCAGTCAGAGTAAAGAACTCTCTACCTGTACTGCAGTGCTGAGAGGCAGAGAATTCTAGACGTGTGTCTTTGTTTAACAGCCTGCATACTCGTTTTCCTTTTAAAGAGTCATGGGTTAAACACTGCTGAGGGAAAAGGGAGAAAAAAATTCTTAATGTTGGTCAGTGAGACATTTGTGTATAATAACTGGTTCTTTCTGTTGTAACAGCTGAAATCAGCTAGGATTCTTGTAATATCAAGGCTATAGTTTGAATTTTTGTGGTCTCGTACATTGTCATTTTGTGGAATTATCCTCTCCAATACCTCAGGACAGAGGCTAGATTGCCTACAGAACCCATTCCAAGATACATATATGTGAGTCAAATATTCCCTTGACAGCTGCAACATTCTTGTATAGGCATTCGTCTGCTGGCAGATGAAAGCAGTGTGGCAAGCTGCTTTGACATCATGAATAGTCATTATATATGCTCACTGGTAATTGGTCTGTTCCTAGCAAAATGACCCTTTCCATATGCAGTGTCTTTAACGACCTTGATTTTGGCATTGTGGCTAGCCCATCATCTCGGCAAGCTTCTCATACACACATGCACATGATTACTTGTCCCTCTATCTAAAAATGCTGGGAAGAATGAGGGCCCCCAGCCAGCTTTTGCCTGAAGCTGGCAAGAGTAGTAACATGGTGGTTGTTCTGGGTTCAGATCCCCCTGGGACTCAGTGCCATTTTACTAAGAGTAAAATGTTTTGCTTATCTTTTTAGTGTAAGCTGTGCAGCTTATGCTTACATGAAATATTCATACTTGCATCAGAAATGCCTTAATGTGTTAACATGATTTTGTTAAACATAGAGAAATGCTCTTCAAAATAAATACAATTATTCCATTAATATGTTAGTTTAATAGTCTTCGTGCATGATTTGAAGAGAGTCCCATAAAGTAACAGAAATTGTTTAGCCCAGTAATTGAAGCCATGTCACTATGTTCTTGGACAAAAGTTAAGTTTTGCTTAATTCCAAGTGAGAGAAGAAATCTAATCAACCTTAACAATATTCTTGTCCTTTTCATCTTTGGGCATAGGCCAGTTCAATCATCATTTTTCTTCCTCCATTTTCTATCAGTTTTTAAAAGTATGAGTGAGAATTCAGTAAACCAAATACCAGTTTTGTGTAGGTGGTGCAAATTTCTAGTACTTCCTTTCCTAGATGACACATTCTGCTTTTATTCTACTGAAAAATTGCTTGAAATCTATGCTTATATTGTCAAATGATGAATAGCTGACAATTCACAAACATTTGTGTTACAGCTCCACAAAATGTTTGGCTCAAGAGTGTTTTATGTTGGTAGAAGTCATAGGTGAATGTGTGTACATAAGTTGCACTAAAGTTTTAATAAGTAAAAGCAAGTAACTAATTTTCCTAGCAACACATCTTTTTCACATTGTCTATGGTATTCTCTCTGTACAGCTGAAGATGTCTCATGGGCTTGTTATTATCAGAAACACAGTTCAGAGATGTGTTTTCATGGGTTGAAGGTGGTTGCAGTTGGTGAGGATGTTGGTTGTACCACACCCTGTTGATCAGATAAGACAGCAATTAAAGACGTATGCAAAAAAAAAAAATGACTACACATATTTATGTTAAAGATCATAAAGAAGTCTTCATAATGTGCAGTATCTTATTTAAGAATAAGAAACTGCCATAGAATAAGTAATTTTGGTGCAGATGTAAAAGTGGGAACAAATCTAAACTTGCATGAATGTCTATCTGCATTTGGTATGTTTTTCTCTTTTCTTTTTTCTTTTTTTTTTTTTTATTTTAAGGACTTCATGGGTAATTCTAAGTGTAAAAATAAGCCCTCAGACTTCTTTGTTTCCTGACTTATTGCAGTGTATGGTTTGTGCTTTTTCAACTAGCAAGTGAATCCTTTTTGTCAAAAATGTAGATAAATCTTTTTGATTAGCTTACTTAAAGCAAATGTACACATTTGTGTACCCACACAGCAGTGCCTAGAGGTCCCAGTGCGAACACAAGAACTCTTGGGAAGAAGGCAATGCTGAAATACACTTCAAAGGAAAGTCCTTGTCTGAAATAACTTTTTGTCTTAATAAATAATGTACATGATTTGAGGAAAAGGTATCATTTATCTGTTTTGCATATGTTGAATTTAAGCCCTAGATTCTTAGCTATTGTAAATCAGTATTGCTTTATTGATATCAGTCAGGTTGCTGTTATTCATACCAGTTGGGAATCATTATCCCCTCTGATACAGAAGTCCAAAAAGTATCCCAGTTCAGGAAACTGTGCCATCGTAGTTACAGGGGGGCCAAACTGTTTAGAATCTAACTATGTGCTCTCCATAATACTTTCAAAGTGCTAGTTTTAAGGGTACATATTCTAATAGCCTTTAAGCACTTAGCTGAGTCGCTGATAATTTTGATCACATTTTCACAATGTAGCGTGTGGCAAAATTGACTTAAGATATAGAGGGATTGATTCTGTACCATGTTGCTTTTGCAGTTTTGATTGCCCAACTGTTTGTGAGCAGCTGCAGAATGTTCTAGATATAAAAATGTATTTTCAGCCTTTTTTTAAACCTGTGTTCTGTTCACAGTATGATTCTACATGCTTAAAACAGGCATAAGAGAAGGAAAAATCTGTAAGAATACAAGGGAATTGATTCAGTTTTGAAAACAACCAGACAAACAGCCTTTTTGGTGGATTTTTTTTTTTTTTTTTTTTAATCTGATCTGGTTTGTAATGTCAACTCGAGGGGAAAAAAAAAATGTCAACATAACTAAGTGTTGCATTGAAGTAGTGAGAATGAGCAGCCAGGGTCAAAGAGACAGAATACATTAAGCTAGTATTGCTGCATTATACTATTTAGTTAGCCATTTAACAGTTGTGTAAACTAAATGTTTATAATGAGTTTTCAGTCACAGAAGTTGACAATTTGACTTCTACTCATGCCTCCTCTCCTGTTGTCCTCACAGTTTATCATGGTTCACAGGTGATCTGTAGCAGGAGTAATGATCATGGAATTGTAGTAGCAGGAAAGTAATTTTAAGGCAGATAAGCACCTATACTGTGGTAATGAATAGGATAAAAAGAAATCCTTTGGGGGAGGAAGCATGATTTTTGTGTTTTCGATTTTGCCACAGTTTTCCTTCACGTCTTAGACAGGACACTTAGCTTTTTGGTGTCTACGTTTGTTAGTCTGTGAAATGGGAACAAGTGTTATTTCATAGATTTAGAACTTAATTCCGTATTGGTTCTGTCTAAGAGTCACCCGCTTTATTTATCAAGGCTTTGGCTTGCAATCTGCATGTGGGGCACACTCAGCCTACAGCTTTGATTTAGCAAGTTGTGCTGAAATCAAATCTTGTATGGTTTCTGTGAGTAATACCATTTACCCACAGAGAAGTTCTTAGTGTGCGTATCAGAGAGAATGTGGACCTTTCCGACCTGTGTAACCTCCTTTAATAAAGATACAGTTATTGCAGTTGACCTCTTGTGAAAAGTGGATCCATTTGTGTTTTTATTCTGTGGCCTGAATAGAAGATATAACAGAATGGGCACTGTTCACTGGACGTGGGAATTCTCCCTTGCTCTGACTCATGTAGAGCAGCAGGGAGGGGGAGGAAAATGGGCTCCACAAGCCCAGTATCCAGTTTTGTCATTTAAAAAACCTTTTTGATCTGAACTTTGTACATTTAATATTCCAGAGGGTATTTAGAAGTTTGATAAAAGTCCATAGTGGTGCTAGAGAAAGATAAGGCTCACTATTGTACTAAAACAATGTTGTGGTGCCAAGACAGTATATTTATGCTTTTTTTTGTTGCAAGACTAACAGTGCCCATCAAACTTTGTATAATTTGGTATTATACTAAGTAAAGGAAAAAATACCCAATCATTCTCTAGGTTGCCATAAAAAAAATGCTTTAAGCTTAACACGCAACTACATTGCAAACCAGTCCATTAGCATGATGTATTGCTTCACAGCAGCTGGGAGTAATACAGTGTCGTGAAATTACCAATGTGGTGAAGGCCAAGATTTTTTTTGTGTAGAACAGAAAAGATACTAATTTTTTTCCCCATTATAATCTACCATTATTTTGCCAATATGTTTTCTAATGTGTCTTGCAGAGTTTCATGGTAGTTTTTCAAAGCTGGATGAAAATTTCTGTTCTGCCATTGTGGTCAGTCAATTTTTAGCATGCATAAAAGAAGCATCGTTGCCAAGTTTTCCTTCAAGCCTGTGAAGTCAGAGTCGCAAGGAGTAGGACAAAGCCTCAATAAGCTTTGGGAGCTAATGGGGAATTGCAAACTCTTTGTTTATTGCACCTGGCACTTTCTCAAAATTTGCTTCATAGGGGCCAAACCACGCATTTCCTCAAGCAGATAAGGAGGATACTTTCTCTCCCCAAGTCAAAGCTCTGTGACTTTGTAAATAAGGCAGTATAAATGTGTATTTTTAAAGTGTACTTTCTAGAGGGATTGCAGCTAGCACATTGCAAACTTTTATCTCGGAAGACCTGAACTTCAGGACTAGTTGAACTAGTTAAGTTCAAAAGAAGTACAAACTTTAAAACCACCTGCTATTACAACAGCTAAGACATGAATTGTGCTTCAATTGTCTGAAATGGGATTTTTTTTTTTTTTAAGCACACTAAACAGGTATTAAATTGAAAATAAATGCTTCCCCCCCTCCCTTGTCAAGAGCATTCTGGTGGTTTTGAGACCCATGGCCCAAACTCTGGGGAACCTACCTCTGTCAGAGCTCCATGAGAGAGGAAATATAAGGAAATGTATCCCCCGCCCCGTTGTTTCAAGGCAATGAGTCAGGACCCTTTTACACAAGTTTCTCAATATGTAGGTTTTTTATTTCTACTGCTGTGTGATCATTTCATGGATCTTGTTTGATATACGTAGTCACAAGTGTTGCTCTGTCGGATAAGGCCCAGGAGCTAACCAGGCCTTCATTTTCTTGTCCGTCATTTTCTAATTCTTCATTCTTGGGAATTAATCCAGCAGATGTAAATGTGGAAATAATTCTGTATAATCTCCTGCTTTAAGGCAGTCTTTCCCAGATTTGGACAACACAGAGCAACTGTGTTAATCTTCCATCAAGCAGATGGAAGCAATGGTCTAGAGTAGAATCCATTGATTGTTCGTTGAAATTTAAACTCTCTATTTTTCAGGAAATTCCAGTGTTTTGAATTCATGTTTCCACCATGCATTGCAATAAAATTTTTAATACAGTCAGGCTGTGCAGTTGTTTTCACATTTATTGTATTTTATATTGTAATTTAATACAAAAGTCAAAACACTTTAACTTTCATGTATTAGACTGTAACTAAAAACAAAGCAATGGAGTTGAAACGAAGGGTTCTAACTTTACCAAAACTAAATATGTGGATTTAATGAAAATGAAATGTTTTAATTGTATTCCCTTTAAAAAAAAAAAAAAAAATAAGAAAATGCTAGTTCCACAAAAACACTGAAATTCTAATTATTGTTTCTCTCTTGTCTGGGAGAATGTTTACTTTCTTGGCAATTTTGAATTTAGCTTTCTCTGTGTGACATCACTCTAAACACAGGAATGCCATAACACTGATTTTAGTAGGAGCGACTCAGATACTTTTAAGACAAAACATAACTGACCTGAAATTTCTTAATGGGAAATCTAACAAAAAACTTCTTATCAGTGAATGCAATGAGACTATGGAACAGACTTCAAAGTCTCCCATGAGAAGTATGCTAGAAGCAAAACATCTTAGACTATACTGTAAGGGGAAAAAAAATGGAAGCTTTCTGTGGAAATGGACAAGTTTAATAAGCCCTTTCATATTTCATGTCTGTGAGTTTTGTTTTTTATTTTGGCCTGAAATAAAAGCTTTATTCTTCAAGGGCAATAACAGCATGTTTTTTGTAACTCCTTAGCTTTCAACAATAGAGTATAATATTTTGGTTCACCATTGTGCTAAAACTGCAAGTGTTTTTCTGACTACTTTGGCATAATGATTTATTAGTGTTGACACTCCAGGGTTGTTTGTCAGTAGAAGCTCAGGTTTTGCTCCTTCTGGCAGATTACATACAAATTATGCAAATTGCTATAGTGCAGGTTATAACCTAATTATGTTATACATCTTGAACAAAGATACTTTCTGTAAGGGAAAGCTGTCTAGCATTTTAGTTGCTAATGTATTTTTTTCTCCTTTTTGTATTCTACAGAAGAAACCACATTAAAAAGTGATAGTATGTGTACAGGTTTTGCTGCTGTGCAGCTTATCTGCTTGTGCTGCTAAAATATGTGAAAGAAACATAGGCAATTTGACTGCTATGTTAATATGCTTAGTGGCTTTTCTAATGCAAAACTGATTTTTTTTTTTTTCAGGGCTTTAACAATCTGTTTATAATAATTAGCAATAAACTGTAACTTCACTTACAGAATTTCATAGAAGACTAGAAAAATTTAATTTCTTTGTTTTGTCCAAGTAAATCTGACCTGCAAATTCAAGATACTTTGTAATCTTATAGCTCATATTTTTATATGCCAATTTATAGTCTACTTGCAAGTTATTTTTTAATACATAAAACATATGCATTGTAGGAATAAGTACTTGGTTAGTACGTTTTTCTCCCACATTTTCGTTAGCTTTTGCTTCAAGTGAAATTCTTCCTTTTAATGTATTCGCATCTCTGTTGCATTAATAAGTGCTTTTTATGTGTCTGTATTCCAGCTTCAAATCAAGGCAGCTCCACATAGTTCCCTGCTAACCTCAAGAAAGTGGCGATTCTAACTGTGGAATGAGGGCAGTTTCGGTCCATAAATCATTCCTTTGACATCAAATGGCTGAAATTGCCCAATGACAACTACTTCTTTTTTTCTGAAAAAATAAGAGTCTAACTTTTGGCTTAATTCCTTTCTTTTTTGCTATGGATATTTGTATGCATATGTATATAGATAAGCACATGCATATGCATTATATAGAATTGACCAGCAGAAATACTGGGTTAACAACAGTGATTGGACTTGTGTGTTCACACACCTTGAGACACTTTCCACCTGCGGAGTTATAGATTGAAATGCAGATCAAGTCAATCAAGACAAAGTTCACATACTGAAGAAATGAGTGATTCATAGTCCACAGAATCCACAGCCTAAGGAGACCCCTACTAGCCTGACCACAGTTGGTTTCCCCATTAACTGTGTTTAGCACAGAATAAGGACCAAACTATCAAAGATGAGTCAGGGTTGAGGTGTGGTGGCAGGCCAGTCTTGGGAGTTGTGCTTTATCGTATCTGAGGTTTGAAGGAAGACATCTGATTTCAGGACTGTCAGCACTTAATTTATATATAGGCATGCACACTTAAGGCTTATTTAAAAGAATAACCTTCATATCGCCTATGTGCCATTTAACTTTATTTGCATGTCAACAGGAGCTGAGAAATCTAGCTACATTTTTAAGCTTTTTAATTCTTGTTAAATACTGCTCACTTAATTAAAGTTTTTATACTGAGTTTTACGTAACGTGTCGTAATGATCTAATAGAAATATAAGCAGTGCTACATAGTTCATTTGGGCTGCATGTCCTTGTGTTGTATTGCTCACACCTTATTAGTCTTCAGCAAATGTTCCACTTTCCTTTAGTTTTGGCAAGCTGCTCAGAACACCATTTCCTTCTTTTCATTCTGGTGGAGTCCAATTGTTCTTTGCTTATACTACATTAGCCTTTCCCAGAATTTAGCCTGGAGTTTTTATACACTGGGGAGTTTCCAGTGTGTTTAGATTATAACATGATTTCCTAGTGTGACTGTGACGAACCATGCTTTCAGATGATACCGTCAAACTGGATTTTGGTGCTGTTTTTCTGTGTTTCTTTGCAGTATTTTGCTATACAGAAATGATGCGTACAATCATTTTTGTCTCTTGAAAGTGATATTTTTCAAATCATCCTCCCAAATAATTAGGATTGTCCCAAAACTTTTTCTTATGTTTCTCATTAGGTTTGTGTAGATCAATTGGTGTAAGCAACTTTCTTATCAGTCATCTTGAGCAACTAAAGGAAGACTGTGTGATTACTCCACATGTTAATCAGGTGAGTGGATAAATATATTTAAAGTATCTGGGTTTGGGTTTTTGCTTTGGTTTTTTTGGTTAATAATCTCCTCCCCACCCCTATGCCTGAAAGACTACACCCAAACTAGCCTTAGTCATACAATTTCTTCTCTTTCATTTCTATATACATACTGAAAACCATTCAGGAGGATGACCTGAAGTGGGGCAGGGGGAGGAAGTACTTCCTCCTTTCTTTTCCTCAGTTTCTCCCGGGCTACTTGTTTGTGGGTGGTTTTAAGGCACAAACAAATGGTCCATGTGCCAGTTGTTGGTGATAAAACAGTTTAGAAATAAAATTCAAGGAGCACTGAACATTTAGCATCTCCAGAATGAACAAGGTTTTGGAGAGCCTGTGTTCATATATTATACGTAATTCCTCTAAACAACACTGAAAGCCTCAGGTGATTACATAACCATGCAAGGGTGCCGTTGCCCTTGCTCCTCCCTTATTTCATACTCATATTTCAAGATCACATTAAATTCAGTGAACTTCTCATTTAGGAAGGTGCCGTGAGAGCCCTGGCAAAATTTTTTTGCTGCCCTAGGCAGGAAGAAAATGGCCACCTACATACCGGCAGACTTCCAGGACACTGACAACTATTCCCTTGTTGGAGTTTTCTGCCCACAGCTGTGCGGGAAGTTCATGCTCCCATTCCTACCACCTCCTGCCAGTGAAAGTGTGCTTATGCTAACATAGAACTGGGAACTGGAAACTGGAATGGATGAAGTGCAGGCACATGCTTTTCCCCTTTGTACAGGTGGTGAGGATTTCTGGCAGCTGTTTGTGGTTTAAGGTCATAAACAGCAATAAAAGGGTTGCTTAGAATGTGACTGTCAGAACCTAACATTTCTGACTTTTGCTGTCCACTAGGCTAAATGTTAGTAAAGGACAATTATGAGCAATGTTAAATTAACGTAAAACCATATAAAATATTTAAATTCAGTTATTCAAAATAAGCCATTGAAATATGTCTTAAGATGGGCAGGTTGATGACTGTTTAAGAACTGGTGAGTTTGCCAAGGTTCAGTTGTGTCTCCTTTTCAGAAGTACACATCTCCAAAGTCTTACTGGAGTTTGGCATAAGTTGTTACTGTCTGTTAAATGAGAGCAGCCTTTCAGTGTCCTACTAAATCACTGCAAGAAAAAAAAAATGTAATCTGGGATTTGTTTTGAAATTTCCTCTTGCCCACAGTGTCAAAATGTTACCAGTCTTACTGTGTCTGTAGCGTTAATGGAGAAAAGTTGTTTCTTGATACTATTGGATGGCATCTCTTTTTCTGTGGCTGAAAAAGAGGAGACAAAAAGTTGAGATGGCAGTGATACTGGGGGGGTGGGAGGGTGCCCCTGCTGTATTCAGATAGTCATTTCTTTAAGGTAATGCACAGCATTGTTCCAAATTAAAAACAAAAAAACAACAATGAAATATCCATGCCACTGCAAAATGCTCCACTTTTAACAGTTTTGTTATAGCATTAAGTTACATTTTTTTAAGAGTTACAGGAATCTTATAAACCATAGTTCAGGTTTATATCCTCAAAAGAGTATTTATTCTGTTTCTTGCTTAGTGTTGGAGAGTTGCTGAGTCTAATGGTGAGAGTACTTAAGCATTATCAAATAACTAATGAATTCCTAAATTTAAATTGGGAATGGAAGTGCTATACTGAATTCTTATTTCGCTGTCCAGAATTTATAATACAAAAGATCTTTGCTATATTTATGCATAAAATAGTGTACTCTTTCAATGAACTTATTTCTAAATACAAAACATTTGCAAACAATCATTGTATACAAAGTCTAAATATTTAAGAAACAAATGAAGGAAAATCACTTCCCTCTTAGCTGTGTTGAATCTGCATAAAGAATGTAGGGTGTTCTTACAATTCCACCAGTTCTTATGATGTTAAAATTGAAAGTTATTTTTTCTGTGAAGAGGAAGAAGTAGGAAGGCAGGAGAAAGGAGGGTCTTTATTATACTTTTATAGTCTTTGCAAACTAGGTAGGAAGCAATGCTTTTATTTTACAAACCAAGTTGTAAGTACGGCCTCTATTCTTGGTTCCTGGAAAAAAACAGTATCATCATGGCTTTTAAAGAAGTAGGAAAGGCCTGTCTTTTCAACAATATAGTATTGTTAAGGTATTTAGTAGTAAGTGAGCACCTTTTAAAGTTACAATCTACTGTTTAAAAAATACTGTTAAACACTGTGTAAAATGATGATAAATGTTTTATTCTAGCATCATGTAGAATGAAACCTACAACCTAGAAGTTACAGGTTTGTATTCCAGAGTTTTAATTGACTTGGCAATAGTAAGTTTGGATTTGTGCTCAAGGAAGTCTTTGAAGTCTCTTTGAAGGCTCTTATGCCTGTCACTCATTAGGGGAAAAAAATTACATTTTATAAGAATTTAATTAATATATATGGTTTCAGTATATCACTTTATTAAATGAAACAAATATAAACTGTTCCTCTCTGAATTCCATGTAGAAATGCTCATCAATATTTTTTCTACTTTTATAGAAGTGCAAATTACTGTGTAATGACCTCAGAGAGATTTAGTAATGTTGTTAATATTGCCATTAATATTGAGCTCTATTATGTAAATTTGTACAAGGTAGCAATGTATTTTAGTATTTTGAGGCATTAGGAAACAACCCCATTGTACATAAACTCACCTGAACTGTTCCTCTGTAGAGAAAATATTTCTAGCCTTATATTTCAGTTTTTATAAAGAGAAATAATTGTAAGACTGTGCATTCCCATTGAGAAACTGACTGAAGTCCAGATGCAGGGAAACTTACCAGGTGAAAAGAACCCACAGCAGGGTGGAAAGAGTAAGGCTTTTGTATACCATCATCTGAGATATGACTTTCTAGGTCCGTGTGTCAGGATTGTTATTAGGCTTAACTTTTCCCCATTGCACTATGACTGTCGTAAAAAAAACAGCGCTTACTTAGAGTTCCCCTGTGGCTGACCAAGCAGCAGCTGTGACGAGTTCTGCAATGTGACCTGCAAACTGTCTTATTAAACAAATGCAAGTTCTTACGCACAAATCACTCGGGGTAGAGTGCCAGAAAAGATCAAGATCTTCTACCACCATATGATGGACAGCCCTTGCCTGAGAAAAGTTTGGTGACTAAAATAGCAAGGGTGGGGCAAGCCAGGAAGTAGGAATTATTATTTTGAGGGGAAGCACATGCTCGCCACTCACCCTATGCCTCTTCTAGCTCAGGATGCTAGTCCCTTGCATTCAGATGCTGCTAGAACCTTCCAGAAAGTTTTCACAAGAAAAATAAATTCAAAAGTGCTTATTTTATTTTATGCATTTGATTATTTTAGCAATATATTTAAGAAGAAAAATACTTGCTGCTACCAACACACAACGGCATGTGCCAACATTCAATTCACCAAATTTGGGAGTCTCTTGATTCAGTGAAACGCACAAAGTATAATCTTCCCAGGTGGGAAGTAGTTGTTGCTGTGTATTCTGCTTGTGACGCAGGCAGGCGATATCTCAGCATGCTGTTCTTGCTTTAAATATTTCTGGTGTAACCTGGAACTGTGCTGCCTAGAAATCTTATTAGACCAGCAGGTAAATTCTGCTTGCAGTGATATTAGTAGTAAATGCTGAATAAGTTACCTGATGCCATAGGGGTACTGCAGATTTTTCAGCATTTGATCCTAAACACATCATTCTTTATTTAATATTTTCTAGGCTATGTTATTTGTTATGCTTAGTGTAAAGAATGTCTACTAAAATTGCTTATTACTATTGTAATAATCGAGTAATACACCCTGCTTGCTCTTGCTTTTTTCCCCCTCATAGTTTTGCAGAAAAACAATGAGAATATTTTCTAGTCAGCTCAGGTGCAAACAAGTGAATAACTGTATGACCTAAACACTGGTCTTACACATATAAACATGAAATACAAAGGCTACTCAAGGGTCAAGAAACATCAAGGTTGAAGACATGGATGTCTGCTGCTTGAACCTTGTTCCCGAGTCCACCTAGTAATTTAGATCATAGCAGCTTTAGGCTGACTCAGCCCAGCCTTCGAGGGGCACAGTTTTTTCTTAGCGCATATTGAATGACTGCCAGCCTATTGTTCCCAACTATTGTTGTCTGAAAAGACAACATGTACTAAAGATGAGAAACAGGAAATGTTCATTTGTCCTCTGTGGCACAAGAAACTTTCCAGATTCCATGTGTTGAGGTAATTGTTCAGAAGAGTATTTTTCTTCAAAATGCGCAAGAGTTAGATCACTGGAACAATGGTGACAGCCAGTCACAAAAATTCATCGCATGGTTATGTATTTTATAAAAGAAAACACTACCCGTTTCATTTTCATCTGAATGCAGAGGAAGGTATGCTGCTTACAATGTATAAACTGTGAAATACTTATTTAAATAACATATTAAGGAATATTAAAGAGGTTCTCTTTTGGCTTTTGCTACATGCCAGAATACGTGGCTCTTCTGAGATCCTTACTTTTCAATAACTTCTGTTTCCTTTTGCTTCCAACAACTATGTCTTTGTAGCTTATTACTTTTCCTCTTTTAACTGGTTCTTGGCAACTTGTGATCTTCCTTCCTACAACAGGTCTGCCTCACACTTCATTCCGCAGCGTGATTGCTTCCCTGCATAAGCTGTTGGCGACACCACACACAGAATACAGGACTTTCCATGTACAATCCATGCCAACAGGCTTTGCTTCCGAGGTCAGGCCCTCATCCTAAGCAAATTGTTCTGGTTGGTCTCTTGCAAACCCAGTCCCTGCCCAGCCCCCTCCCCTTGCCTGTGCAATTCGTAGATCATTAGTAAAGAAACAGGAAAGGAAGCAGATTTGGGGAAGAGAAGGTAGTCTCAAATCACCAATAAAAATGACCTGATGCTGACTTCCACTATGCAGTTGCGTGTATTTCTCAAACACGGAGCAGAACAAGAGTGCAAGTCCAGCTGCAGGTAGGGCAGACAACTGCTCCATGCACCTTGCTTCTGGGGGAAACATAAAATATGTAGTAAACGATTGTGCCAGTTAATGGCAAAATACTTGTGGATTAATATCCTTCACATGTCTTCTAAAACTGATAACTTACATCTATCTCCCAGAAGCAGTGATTTCACTCATGTTGTATTTTTAAAACAAGAGAGAAAAAATATTTTCATTTATCAATTATGTTTTCTACTAAATGTACTCTCAAGGTTTTTACTAAAAGTTTATTTCTATTTATCTAAGGTTGAATACCACCCTTTCCAAAGACCTCAGGAGCTGGTCGATTATTGTAGAAGCAGAGATATTGTTTTTGAAGGCTACTGCCCTTTAGCCAAAGGTGAAGCACTCACTCATCCTAGTATCATTCAGCTGGCAAAGAAATACGGCAGAACTCCAGCACAGATTTGCATACGCTGGAGTATACAGGTAATGGAGGGTGGTAATAAAAACGTGTCTGCTCTCTCAGGAAAAAAATGCAAATAGTTCGGGTTTTGTGCATCAAACCAGAATTTATACAGAAAGGTTTTTTTGCCTTCAATATGTTGATATCGCGTGAACTAACTGAGCTGTACTGGAAATTTGGAATGTAGTACACAAAGCATGGCAGTATTTTAAATATGCAAATAATCTGATTGTAGAGAATAAAAAGAACCACGAATAAGAGAGATGTTTTCAAACTAAATGTTACAAGCAGTATGGGGCATCATTCCATTTCTATCACTCAACATGAAGTACTAAGCAGTGAAATAGTGTATTAAGTTGACATAAACCACATAATCTGTGTTGGAATTTAATGCAGTGTATATACCTGCAATTAAAAATAGCATATAGAAATGTCAGTGTCCTCTGAAAAATGAAATTAAAACCTCAGAAGACATGAGGAGTCACTTGAAATGTTTTGAAGAGAGATCATTTTCTTTGAAACTATGTAAATTTTAATGATGAGAAGCATTATGTTTTTCAGAATGGGATTGTCACTATTCCAAAGTCCACAAAAGCAGAAAGGATACAGGAAAACTGCAAGGTAAGATTTGGGTATGCACTCAAGTCTGACTAACATCCGAATTACTGTTTTTAATACTTTGGTTCGCCTGCCCATTTTCCTATACCAGTTTTATATTGGGGCAACTCAGTTAAAATTGGCAAATTATAGTACCATAAAATTACTACAACACAGTAGAAAACCATAATTCACAAATGTCAGAAATCAGCTGGAGAGCTAATCACTGTGTATAACAAAAATATCCATAGAAAGACCTTTCATAGTTGATTTTTATTATTAATATTTTTATTTATTATTTGGCTGATTGTAGAACATCCCAATCTGGTTATGGTTAGGTCCTTTTTGTGATAGGCACTTAGGTCAAATGGAAGGATTTTGTATGCTATGCATAACACTGTATGAAAGCTGTAAAACTCTCTTGGGGGGTATCCCAGATAGAGACCTTCTAAGGAAATCACAGTCCTGCCAGAGCTGACTCTTCCCCTACCTTCTTCCTTCTACTCAACTTGCAGAGAAGGTCCCAGCATGAAGGGGATGGACAAAGAAAAGTGGGGAACAAATGAGGATTGGCAGCATGATTCCCTCCACCCTTTGTTTGATTTTCTTTTCATACCAAATGTTTTTAATGCATTACTGCTTTTTTTTCTCTCCATTTCTCTAATCTGAAAGTGTGCTTTCTTTGGGGGAGGGGAGGGGAAACCACAACAACCTTATTGTTACTTCCAAAAATATCATAGGGGTATGAACTGTTTGGCAAATCAGGAAGAAACTTTGCAAGAAGATAGGAAACTTCTGTCTGCTAGTTAAATCACTGTGTGTGTGTGTAGGTGTAAATCAACGTACATGTAATGAGG
This sequence comes from Gymnogyps californianus, assembly GCF_018139145.2. Taxonomy (NCBI): domain Eukaryota; kingdom Metazoa; phylum Chordata; class Aves; order Accipitriformes; family Cathartidae; genus Gymnogyps; species Gymnogyps californianus. Next base: position 14,689,214 of record NC_059478.1, on the reverse strand, counting down.
ATTTCTCCTGGTGGCTATGCCTGTTTATATAGCTCCTGCCTTGACTATTTATTCTGACATGCACGCTGCCTTCTGTGGTACAAGCACAGCTGTTTGTGGTAATGTATTGTGAACCAGATCAGAGAACAAAACCAGGTTAAAATTCCTTCCTTATTCTTTTTATTTTATTTTCCCCAATGATATTTTAAATCCAGATTAATTCTATTTTTTACAGAGCTTACTCTATGGCCACATTCATGTGTGACCATATTCATTTTGCACAACTGAGGGAATGCATTGCAGAAAAACTTCAAACACTTAGGATGGAGAGGAGGAGGGGAGAACTGGCACAGTTATCGAATGTTGTTTATCGCCTCTCCCCCTTTTTTTTTTTTTTTTTTTTTTCCTTTCCCCCATGCCAGTGTGTTGGCCTGAGTCTCCACCACCTCTAGTCAAGTTGGTGAAAGCATGGACCTCATTAAGCCCTTAGTATGTACTATAATATATAGTATTTCTGTTCTGTGACTGGTCCCTGGTTTAGGTTTAAAAAGCTTGAGCACTGAGGCTTTGACTACAAGGGTCATTCCAGCAGACAGTGATTGCTGGATAATACAGGATGGGAGGAGCTCATTTGGCAGCCGTTCAGGCTCCACGGGATCTTTTTATTGAGTATGGAGGAGCTCTGACAAAGAGAACAGACCAACTTAAAGCAACTTCAGTTTTGCAGTGATAATGTCTGAATAAGACACCTGCTAAGAAAACATTGACACCGTCATTCATGTTGCAGGTCTCACCACAGGAGAAGCTAGTGACTATAAGAACCTATGCATGAAGACAGGTGGTTGCTTTCAAGTTCGAGTTAGTACTGAGGCACTATAGCACTGTGTCTGTTTCTGTATTAACTGATCCATGAGTGTTTTGTCTAAGTACACATAGAAAAAGATAGATATAGCCTTTGGTTTGCTAGCTTTGTGAATGTCCTGTTATGTTCTAATAATTCTCTTTGGCTAAAGTTCTGAGGAAAAGAACTATAACACTCTAAACAGAACTTTGGGATATAAGTGAAATACTGAGCTCAGGTTTCCAGAGGGATTGCAGTCAGGGTATTCATATACCTCTGTCAGTGACCATCTAGAGTGCTGTCAAAACCAGCTTTGATACTATCATTGTCTTGGACCCTTGCCTGAGGCCAGAGGGGTACAAAACCATCTTAACAGAGTCTACAAATAATGAGTCACAAAAGGAGCAAAGGACCCAGTGGAGTCTGTCAGCTTAATGGAATATTTGTCTATGACAAAGTATAAGAAGAATTTCCAGAAGGAAAAATACAGAAAAATTCTGCCTCACATTTAAATGAATCTTGGTCAGTTTAAATAACAGAAACACTCCTGATTCTCTCTGTGTTCATGATGTTAACTATATATGCATTCCCATAGGTGTTTGATTTTACAATAGCAGAAGACGACGTTGAAATTCTGAATGGAATGCATGATGGGAGACATGTTTCTTGGGACCCAAGCCTTATTGTGTGAATGAAGGTTTGAGCTTTTTCCTTTGTCGGTGATCAGTGAGTCACACCATGTAATTTAAATTCAGGGAAGGTTATAATAAGAATATGATCATAAGATTAATTGCTGCTATTAATGATAACTGATTTGGAATCCTTAACATTGATAACAGACAGAAGATATTTTTGAGGGTTGCACTTTTGTACAGAGATCATACATTTCTGTCTCAAATCCTGATCCATAGTTTATTGAAGCCCATGCAATGCCTCCTATTTATGCCATTGACCCTGCATCAGGCCATTTAGTCAAAGAGCATGAGGAGATACCCCTTCTTTAAAAATGTAAGGAAAAAATGCTACCTACTAGTGTACAACACAGATGTTAAGTACAAAGTAATTTTTCAAGTACTTTTTTAGAGAGATACAATATATGAAGAAGAAAAAGCTGGGTGGAAAAAAATATTAATACTATCATTATTACAGTATTTATACTGTACAATATACTGCAAATCTCCGTCAAAAATATAATCTCACTGTAATAAGCAATATCTGAGCATCACCAAAAAAAGTTTTATGCATATTATTGTGTAATAATGGCATTGACCCAGAGAGTTCTATGCATATTATTTACTAGCCTGTAGATATAACAAAGTAGAAATCTTTCCAGAGAAGTCCATCTACGAATAAACTATCTGCATGGTTACGAGTTGAGCAGCAAGCTCTAAGAGCCGAAGAGGCATCTTTGTTATTACTGATCTTTTTCTCTTACTGGAAATTCTGGTGAGTTTTGTGTAGCTTTTAGTGAGAATTAGTTTAGCTTTCATTTTGGATTTGTCCAGGAAATCTCATTAAGAGACTATACTTACACTTAGAAAATATGTATGGGGGGAGAGAGAGAGAGAGAGATGTAGTTTACAGATCTGTTTTGAGAAATACATCTGCAGAGTCTTTTATCGGCTGAGTATTCAACTTCTAGTCATATTGGTTTGATATTTTAGGAGTTCCTGTGTCTAGAAAGGTATGGAAAATCTGACTATGATTTATATTGTGTGTGGACTTCCTGAGGCAGTTTTCCCAGTGCTGTTCTGCTTTATTCGTATCGTGAAACAAAGCTCCTTAGTTTTTTATCAAGAAGTGACTTACAGCAATCTTATATTCTAGCCTGCATTGTTTGTCCTCAAAGTAGAGCTTCTATACAGCTTGGCTAAAATACAGACAAACTTACCTTTTTGATAACAGCTCCTCAGAGTAATTAGCTGGTTTTTCCTGGTAAACATTTCCATGAAAATTTGTCTAGATTTGCCTCCGGAATCATTAATGTATTATTTATTATTTTAAAATACAAGATACTGTATGAAATGCTGTGCTCACTGATACCTGTACAACGTACTGTTCCAAGAAGGATACACAATCTCCACAGTAAGGTTATTTTCTAGAGTTTCAAGTGTGGCCTGCAGTTTGGAGTGCTTCAGTATCTGGGAATGCCACTTCAGGTGTGTGCTGGTTTTGGCTGGGATAGAGTTTATTCTCTTCATAGTAGCTAGTATGGGGCTATGTTTTGGATTTGTGCTGGAAACAGTGTTGATAATACAGGGATGTTTTCGCTATTGCTGAGCAGCGCGTACACAGAGTCAAGGCCTTTTCTGCTTCTCACCCCACCCCACCAGTGAGGAGGCTGGGGGGGCACAAGAAGTTGGGAGGGGACACAGCCGGGACAGCTGACCCCAACCGACCAAAGGGATATTCCATACCATAGGACATCATGCTCAGCATATAAAGCTGGGGGAAGACGAAGGAAGGGGGGGGATGTTCGGAGTGATGGCGTTTGTCTTCCCAAGTCTCCGTTACGCGTGATGGAGCCCTGCTTTCCTGGAGATGGCTGAACACCTGCCTGCCGATGGGAAGTGGTGAATGAATCAACCCACGAGTTTTCTCACTTTTACTCTTCCGATTCTCTCCCCCATCCCGCCGGGGATGTGGATATTTCCACATCCACATATAGTAATTCCCAAAACATGCAACTCAAATCCCAGGTTACAACAATTTAAAGGTATTTCCATTACAGTCTCCACCCCTGGTCCCTTTGGGCCAGGTTATAGGGTTTAAAATTGCAATGAACTCCTCCCCTGCTCAGGCTTGGACTTATCCACAGACTGCAGTCCCTTAGGGTTGTACCTGCTCCAAGTGGAGCCTTACCTATGAGCCACAGTCTCTTCAGGGGTATACCTGCTGCGGCATAGACTTATCCACAGCCACAGTCGCTTTTGAGGTGCACCTGTTCCAGCGTGGCCTTATGTACGGGCCACAATGCCTTCAGAGATATACCTGCTCCAGCGTGGCCTTACCCACACCCACAGTCCCTTCAGGAGTGACTCTGCTCCAACATGGCCTTACCCATGGCTGCAGTCCCTCCAGGGGTGTACCTGCTCTGTCGTGGGCTTATCCATGGCCACACACTTTGAGGTGCTCCAGCATGACCTCATGCACAGCCACTGATGCTTTAAGGTGTACCTGCTGCAGCATGGACTTATCCACAGCCCCAGATGCTTCGAGGTGTACCTTCTCCAGCATGGACATATCCTTGGGCCACAATCCCTTCAGAGGTATACCTGCTGCGGCATGGACATAAACATGGCCACAGGTGCTTCGAGATGTACCTGCTCTGGCATAGGCTTATCCATGGCCAGATGTTTCAGGGTGTCCTGCTCCTGTGTGGATTCATCCACAGGTCACAGTCCCTTAAAATATGGAAAGCTTCACTAATTTGCATGTCATCCTTGCGCAGAGGCTATGCTAATCTCCTCTGTATTGTTCTAATTTTAGTATATGTGCTGCCAAAGCAGCTACTATGAAGAAAGTTAACTCCATCCCAGCCAAAACCAGCACAAGGTGTCTAAGAACAGCTATATACCTGGCTTAACTGTTGTGATGAGGGATTCAATAGTTCCAAAAAGTAAGGCTTATTTGTAAAATTAAGGTAACTTTAAGGATTTTTTTTTTTAGCTTTTGCAGAAAATTATGTCAATGACTAAGAGAAAATTGGAAAGATTGCCCAGAAATAAACCTTTCTACCAGTGGTCATCAGCTAATCCTGCCTTTGAAAAGTCACTTTATAGAAAAATACCTTAGCAATATGAAAAAAAACCGTTACTGTGCTGTTGAGGGACTCCTTGCTTCATGGTGTATCTGAATTCATAAAACGAGGACTAGAAGTGAATCATGTGCCTAGTATTCACTCAATGTGGCTTTTTGGCAGTGAAGACTTTCTCAGAAACTACAAAAGAGAAGTTGGAGTTTTACCTCTAGTTTTCTCTAAAGAAACAGACATCACATCAGCATACTATTTCCAACACAAATGATGCATATGAACTGAACCAAATCTTTATGTATGCTAGCAAATTCTAGCTTCAGTATTACCAGAACAGTATCAGTTAGGACTAGCTACATGGCTAAAAGTCCCATGTTGGTCAGAACAGCTCTGTTTTTTCTGCACTTATTTCTGACTGATTACCTCCCTGTTCTGAGCTAACAGAACTAAACCAGATTTTCTTGCTAATCCCCCACATAGATGACTTCAGGTTACAGTGAGGATGGCTTCCTAATTCATTGATGTATTTCATTGTTTCCTCTGTCAAAGAGATTTTACAATGTTTTTTGTGTCTGCATCTGCTCTTGCTAGGAAGTCAAGCCACCATTTTCTCTGATCTAGATCATGGTATCTAAGCAGTACAATGAGTAATGAAAGGAATAATCAGATAGAAATAGTATTACTAAAAAAGCATTCTTCTTAAGGAGCAGTTGTGGCAAGTTACAGTTTTAATCTGATACTTACTTTCCTAACTACCTTCAGACTTATTATTGTTGGTTTTGTAATCTTTCCTAGCAATTCCTTTGCTACCAGGTAGTGGCTTTAGAACTACACAAGAGTTTAATTTTAACTACGTACAAAGTCAAGTATAATTTGAGGCAATATAAGCTTTTTAAGTGCCACGACTCAGCTGACCCATGCTGTCTTTCTCCCAGGTGTGGTGTGCAGTTTTGCACATTGTGCCATCACTAATAGCAATTGTTTGCTGCTAGAAGCTATAACTGCCCCAAGAGACTGGAACCTTGTTATCTCCTGTGTGCTTGGGATATACCACTGGAGCCTCTTCCTTTGAATATGGCAGTCACAAGTTTTATGCTGTGTTAGTTAATTTAGAATCATTGAGCAAATCCTCTTTTACTTTTGATCAGGTTGCAGAGGGAAACACAGACTCAGTAGATTGATATTTTATGTTCCTCTCTACAACTAATTTGACATTACAGATGTGGTAGATGATAGTTTTCTTTTTAAGCAAAGGCTGCTGAATAAGTCCACCTCACCTAAATGAACATTTCTAAAGTACCGACAACTTTGATCATAATATAAAGAAATAAGACAACTAATAAGAAATTGGAAAGTGAACAGTAGTGAGATTTAGGGGTAGCAGTGAGGAGTGATGTTCTGTAATAGAAGCAGAACCTAGAAGACAAAAAGGATATAAAAGTGCTGAACATACAAAATCAGGAAGTTTAACCCCCACCCCCACCCTCCACCCCTCTTTTTTTTTTTTTCCTTCTTTGGTCAGTTAGCCTGGAGGTGCTCATTTTTTAAGTTGTTGGGGGTTTTTTGGTTTTGTGTTTTGTTTTTTGGGTTTTTTTAACTCAGAATTCATCCCTCAAGTGAATTCTTGGAATTATATGCATATTCTTCCCCAGGGCTGAAATTCCTCCTCTTGTCCGTATTTCTGTAAGACAAGCTTGCTCTAGAGAGAAAACTTTTTCACCTTTCTACAATGACCATTTTTAAGATACAGCAATGCATCCATTTTATCAGTGTAACCCGTCATCTTGCCAACAGGAACAGGGAATACACCTGAAAATTGAAGGCACTTTTTCTTCCATATTATGTAGGGGTCATTTATGGTAGTGACTGATTGGGGCACTCCTTTCTAGTTGAGATAAATTGTATCTTATTTTAAATAATAGTTTATCAGTGTTATCTACCAAAGTACAATCAGCTGCCTTTGCAGGAGCACTCTTAATGGAAGGGAACTCTCTTGTAACAAATAAGGAAAGGAAAAAAATAAACTGAAAGTCAGTGGAAAGGGTGAGGCCACTTTCTGTGCAGCCAAGTAGCTTCCTGTCTGAGTGGCTCCCTCTCTCCTTTTTCTTGCCTGTTTCTGAATTTCATCTTTTATATTACCGGAGATGAAGGCACCTAACAAGGTTTAATTGGAAAATAATGGGAATGGTTTTGTAAAGTGCATACTTCAGGAAAATTTTTTTAAATCGGGCTGCAGAAGTGTTTCTACTGCACCTGACCCCCAACGTAACTTTCAAGATATTATTTTTCTGACTAGCATGTGTAATAAGCTATAATACTAGTAAGTTCACAAATCCACTAAGCCGAGCAGACTGCATAATGTTCACCCTTCTTTTTGCACTGTGGTTAACACCAGCTGATTTTCTTTTTAAAATAGCAGTGCTGAACTGTTCTGACAGGAAAGCTGACGTTAACCCCATGTTTTTGAAAATGGGGACAAAGGTGGAGTGGCTCTTGCTGACACTGATTGAATCCAAGCAGTTCACTCTTTCCACATTGCCACACCCTTTCCAAAGCTTTGAAGCTCATCTCTGACTATAGTGCATTGGGTAAAAATAACAGATAAGCCACTCTTCTGGCAATTTTTCGTGTTGCTGTGCTGGGAGTCTTTTTCTGTACTTAATCTTTTGGCACTTTTTGCAGCCTCCATTAAGGTGTCTGCACTTCTGAAAGAAAATGTCGAGTGTTTGCACTGCCTTGTAGGGAGCCTATGTTATATTTATGATATAAATGATGCAGCCTTGCTATTTGTCTTTATGAATGGCTGCTTATCCATCTGCAGCATCACATAGGACTAATTACAACTGCCAGGACATTACAGAATAGTAATGACTTCTAACGGACCAGAGCATGAGTACTATCTCCAAAACTTATCACTACCCGGGGGGGGGGGGGGGGAAGGCGCACAAAGCCTGAAATGAATTTTAATCAATGACAGTGATACTACTTCCCAGTGAAATAACACATATCACTCTGTAAACCATTGTAGGTGTGGCCAACATTATAGGATGTGCTTCTCTAAGCAACTTTGCACAGATCCATTGTACCAATCTCAATCACTGTGCCCAGGAGGAATATTTAATAGTGGCTTTGCTAGCCAGTGCCCTTTGAGAACTGTTCTGTAGCTGAACTACTAATAGGAAACTCAAGAGTATGTTAGCACCATTATCAACCTATTAATGATTGCTCTATTTTTTTTCTCCAGCAAAATAGATTTCCAGGACTTTCTAGATGAAGCTTCAGAATTCCAGTATAATGAACTAGTGCTAAGTTCATAACTTGGCTGTGAAATTTGGGGGGGGGGGGAGGGTACAATTACTTTCACAGTTTCCTGGTAACAAGGAGAGCAGAGATTGTTGGGTTGTTTTGTTCTGTTTTGTTTTTATTTTCTATGAATTCACTCTTTCTTAATGGTTCTTCATGACCTGGATTCATTCCATTGAATATCTATAAGTGTAATGTTGCCAAGATGAATTTACAGTAAGTCACTTGCTTTGGGTACAGTATAAAGGTGGTGAAAGATTAATCCAAAGCATAGCTGTCAAGGTCATACATATACTGTGGTATAATTCACTTTCCTGATGTTGAAAAATATATATTTAATGGACTCTTTATATTAATGGAACAGCAACCAGCTACTTTATATCCCATGGTTTGTGAGATTTTTTGCATGATTATCGTGAATGCGTTATAAACCAGATATAAGTACCTTTGCTTAACCTGAAAAATTATCACAGGTGGTTTTGTTTTGGTTTTTTAGGAAATGGTTATTTTACTGCTCCCCCCCCCCAGTACTACAGATAAGTAATATCTGTAATCTGCCAAATAATTGCGGATTTTCCATCTAAGACTTCTGTTTCTTCAGAATAGCATGTTAAGTTCAGTTATCCTGTCCATTAATGTCTTTAGTTTACCCTAGAAGAAAACGTACAGTAGGACATTAGTTGATTGATCCGTATCACTGGAATAAAAAAATTAATCTTCAAAAAAGTTTTCTAATGCTGCATTATACAGTTTCATTACTGTAGAACTTCTGCTATATTTTAATACATATGAAAAATACATATTAAAAAATCATGATTAGTTATATTAAAGCGTGTTATGGTTTTGGGTGCAATGATACCCAGTGAAACTATTGCACGTCACTTTCTCAACTACTTCAATTCTTTCCACTTGGACTTAAGCTTTTCCTAACGTTATGTTCAGCTTAGTGATCTAAAAATAAAGTACAAATTCTCACAAAAATGAATATAGAAAACTTTTTACAATAGCCTTTTAACACAAAAAAGGCCATTTAATTAATATTAATTAATTATCAATATCAAGAACTTAAAATAAACCCAGACCACCTAAATTATGAAATGCTAATACTAAACAAATATGTGGTCTCTAGTCTTTGCAATGTTCTCATCACTTTGGTTTATTTTTTTTTTCTCCAAACCAGGTTTTTGATTTTAATCTGAGGGAAGAAGATATGGAATTTTTGAACACTATGAATATCAACAGAAAATTAATTCATCTAACCTATCCACTGTGGAAAGGATAATTTAAAACCAGATTGTTCTATACTGCAAAAGTGATGCAACTGGAACATTAATTCATTTTAAACCAAACAATAAATCTAAACTGCTCTCTTGGGTACTTGGAGAGTACCTAATAAATATCAATCAAAAAATCAATATCAGTGGCTTGTATTTACTGTTATGTTAACAAATTAATAAAATCATTTAGTTTACTCTTTTCTTTGTTGCTTTCTTACAGATATAGAAATGCTTACTTTCAGCATTTTCTCTGCTTTCTCGGAACTTTCTGGCATATTCTTCCAGTATGGGTTGAGCTATCTCACAACATTATAATTAAGTTTCTTCTGCCTGCATGTACTTCATTTAAGGTGTCATTTTAACGCATTTGAACAAATTAGTTTGTTTTTTTTTCCTTGCAGATTTTGAAAAGTATTAGTTACTTAAAGGCACATAAAGGAGCATGCTACAATGCATGTAAATCTTGAAAAAATATTCAAAATATGGAATATTTGTTCCAGGATTGCAGCAGAAATCTGAATCTGATTTTTTACACTGTTTTTTACATTTCTTCTAGTCCTGAGAATTTTGGGGGATTCTGCAGGCCACTCTTGGTACTTTCTTGGTGAGCAAACCTGTTCTATTGGCACTGTTTCAAGGATCTCCTGTCTTGACCTAGCACATCAGGGAGGAGTGGCTCTTGTTTGTGGCCTAAGTTGCATCAGAATGAATAAATTTTTGCTTATGTAGATAAAGATTTTTGAAGGTGCAGAAGAGTAATGTGTTGGAGAAAAATCCTTTGCTAATCTGCCTTGCAGGGATTTTCTGTATCTTTTAAAGATGGATAATGTTCAGACACTCCTCTGATGCAATTGTGGGTTGTCCAGCAGTGCTAGCGCTTAGAGAGTATGGTCTTCTGGTGGTGTCAGAGGCCACCGATCTATTAGTATGCAGGCTTTGGGAGTACCCCAGCTTGCAGTTTCTTTTCTGACAAGATCAAAGCATTTTCCTGCAAGGAAATTGCCCTGTGACTAGCCAGGTTTCTGAAATCCCCACCACACTAAGTTCTGATAGGAAGTTCCACAAGAACTTTGGTTGTCACAGGCATTCAATTTTTTTTGTTGTTGTTGCCATGCCCTAAAACATGAGTTTCCGCTCATCCTAAAAACTCAAGTATCTAAGAGCATATACATATTCAGGATCCCTGTGAACAAAAGCATCTGCCTCTTCACGCTTGTGGACATGTTGTGCAAACATTTTTTTTAACCAGTTTACTCAGGTGAAGTGGCTGTTACGTATCAGTTTGGTGTGCTGAGGTGTGCAGCCTTCCCGCTGGCATTCGACTGAGACCTGCATTCTGGTTATTTCTGAAATGGTGCATGAATAACATTGTCCTTATTCTGACTGTAGGCAATTCCAGAGTTGAGTTCTCAAAGGAGCTATATATACCCTGGATTTCTGTAGTGTATTTCATGGAAGTACAAGCTTCCTTAACACTGGACCTGGCAGTTGCAGAGGTACTGAGAAAAGAGTTCTGTTGGTGGGGATGGAGTATAACCCTGGTGTAAATCACCTCACTCAACACTTACCACCATACTTTTGCTAGAGTTGGCTGGACCAACCTGAATTTACCTCTGTTTGTGTTTCAGCCCTTGTAAGCAGCCTACAACCTGTGCAGTTGAGCCACGTTAACCTATCATCTCTGAGGTTTTAGACAGCCTTCAGTGCAAATTCAGCTGATCTGGCTTCATTTGCCTGAGAAGAATGAAGCTGTATTTCAGTTTCCTCTCTGCTGAGATGTCAAGAGGGCTATAAATGTGTGTGATCATCTAATTTTAATGATGCTTTTTGTGATACAAATACCCAAGTGTTTGGAGTGGAACTGAAATTGCCCAGGTATTTTACACAGCCTCTGACAAATAATTTGCTGGATGTCACATCTCTTGAGTTGGAGCCCTCTCAGTTGGTTAACCAATAACCTAAACATGAAAGCCTGTACATCTGACTGCTGAAACCCTGAGTCATTCTATCCTTTAATTAAAGCATGTTCCTTTAATATGTTCCTCTTGCTTAAAATTATGCGAGAATTATTTCCTAGAGGAAAATGTCTAATGAATGCACTTTTATTTAGTGTTTTCCATAAATTAACTAAATAAGGGGGACAGCTTGAAATATCTAGGGTATGTCAGGCAGTTGCAGGGGATGCATATGTCAACCTCAAGCATGATTTATCTTACATGCCTTTTCTGACAGTTGTAATTTAACGGCTGTATTTTCCTCTGGGCTTTCAGGAGGCTAAACATCTTTTCAAGTTTCTAGCTTTGTGGTGGAAGAGTAAATGTCTGTTTGCCAGTGTAATTTATCTGAGTCATTCTGGGAGAGGCGTGGAGCAATTGAAGCATGACTATTAGCATAAATGAGAGGGACTCTCTTCCTGAGGGTAGAGTTACTCTTGCCGTCTTTCAGAGGAAAGCTGCTTCCCCATAACAATTGCTACTGCTAATTGACTGGTGCAATGCTATGAACTAGGAGACCTCATATATTGAGCTCTGGTCTATTGTGATATTCTTTTGCATTTCAATTTGACATGGAGTTAAAGAGAACAGAGCAAGGAAGGAAGAGGAAAATTTCTGCAGTAAGCGCAACAGTAGATGACCACCAGAGTTAGCATTTCACATACACTGAGGTGGTTTTTCTTTTAAAAGTTTGAAGAGAGAAGGAATTATAAAACGTAAACTCACTACTTTCTCAGTCTCTATATAATAGCACTGTTACCATTGCCAATTTTGTTTTAAAAAATGAATTTAAAACTTTTCTTCATATTTTCAAACATGTAGGTATCTTAGAGTATCCTCTGAACGTTCAAAGACGTTTTTTACATGTGGAAACACCAACACAGGGTCGTGTTGAATGAATTGGGCAGCTGCATGAATTGGGTCCCCCACTGGCCACGGGCCAGCGCTGACTTCTGCCTTCCCCGCGTGCTGGCTGGCACCCAGCCTTGCCCCAGGGGGCTGGTGCATGCTTTGCGGGAGCCGCTGGTGAGGCTGCAGGCCACAAGTGCAGGTGACACCCTGCACGACTGCTCCTGCAGCCGCCCGGCCTGCCAGGACAAATACACACCTCGGCACGGCCCCAGCTTGGTAAAGTGGGAAAAGGGAAGAGCCTCTTCCAGGTATTTCCTTCAACATTACTTATAATGTCCCCTAGGTGTGAGGACTGAGGTGGCACACGGAATACTTCCTTTGGCCTTATCCCTGCTGGATAAGAAGGACGTGGGGGCAGGGATGCCCACCAGCACCCCCCGAGGCGCAGGGGCCATGCTCGGAGCCGGCCGGGCCCTGCCGACACCTCCTTCCCCGGGCCAGCCGCCGCCTTCCCGCGCGGCCTGCGGCGTGCCGGCCGTGGGAGGCGGCGGCGTCCAGCGCAGGGACGGCTGGAACCGGGCCGGGGCGTCTCCCTCCCCGCCTCCTGCGGCCGGGCAGGGCGAGGTGGGTCCCGCGGGGGTGCTCCTCGCCTCACGCCTTCCTGGGCTTTCTGCTTCGGCCCCTCTTTCTTCCCCAGGCCTGTGGGGTCTATAAAAGCCCCGGCACAGCAGCGCCCGCGGCTGCTCCCTTCCCGGCGGGCGGCGGGCAGGGCCGCGGAGGGACGGGACGGGACGGGACGGGACGGGTGGAGCGAGGCGGCGCGGCGAGGATGCCCCGGGCTCCTGGGCTGGGCGTGCAGGTCTGTCACAGAAGCCGCCCCGTGGCCGTAAGCAGGGAGGAGTTAAGGGAATAATAGGAAACGGGTGACGAGCAGCAGCAGCTCCAGAAACATTAAAACCACCGAGCCCCCAGCCCGGCCGCTGGAGTTGCTCCGCGGGCACGCAAGATGCGCAGGACCGATGTGGGCTCCGCGCCGCGCTTGAGCGAGGTAAGGTTCGGGGAGCCGCGGCCGCGCACCGCACCGCGGGGCCGCCCCTGCGGAGCCTGGGGCCGCCGCGAAGTACCAGCGCCGCGGTTCGCCTCTCGGCGCGTCCCCCCGGAGCTCCCGAAACAAAAGAGGCGAGGGGGCTGTCCGGGAGTGCCGCACCACGGTGCGGGACAGGAGCGGGGCGGTAGAGACCGAAGCAGAGCAGGAGCGGGACAGGAGCGGTGCAGGAGTGGTGCGAGCAGCAGGACAGGAGCGGTGCGGGACAGGAGCGGTGCGGGTCTGAGCCCGGGAGCGGTGCGGGACAGGAGCGGTGCGGGTCTGAGCCCGGGAGCGATGCGGGCTGGAGCCCGGGAGCAGAGCGGGGAGCTGAGCCCACTGGCCTCGCACCTCCTGCTTTGCCCTACTTAGGTGCTAATTCAACAACTCTGCCCGTTCTTCTTTCCTTGGGTGATTTCACGTCTTTAATTCTCTTTAAATGTCCACTAGAAAATGTTTATATGTAAAGGGAGTTTCCTCTATATCTGTATTCCTTAATCATGCCCATTTCAGAAGCTTGCAATGCTAATTATTCAAATGCAAGGTTGGGGTTTTTTTGCCATTCTTTGTTTCAGACCCACGGAATGGGCTTGCTATCTAGCTTATTTACATATTTTTCTTGATTTTCTAAAGTTTTTACTGCTCCGGGTTTTGTAAAGCATGTTCTTACTTTTATTTAGCAAGGACACCCCTTTCCTGTTTACAGCTTTGAGATGATCTCTTGCTTATATATACATCAGTGAATTCACCACTGTTTGAGATGGCATCAGTAAATTGCATAACTGGCCCCTTCCAAAGCATATTCAGACTTTATTAATGGAGGAGAATACAGATCTCCTGTCAAGTAGTTTCTGTGCAGGCTTTTCTGCATTTGCAGTTAAATCAAGCCCTTTCCCTTTCTAAATCTCTGCTGTTGTAGTACAAGGTGTGTTTCCTACTGAAGAAAAAGATACACTAGAACTTACTGCTGAGGAGCTTTGAGATCTTTCCCATTAGAAGAAGTCCAGTAATGCAGTCCTTGCTGACTCCAATTTACCTGTTCAGCTCTGCGTGACAGAACTTTTTTTGTCTAATAAGACCTATTCAATATGCTTAACCGTCTTTTAAATGTATTTTAGCAGCTGAATGAAACTGATTCCTGTGTGAATACATTTGTGACTCTGATATACAATTAAACTAGCAGATTATCTTAAACCGTCTATCATTTGTTACATTGTCTGCCTGCCTTCTTTTAACTCTGGGCTTTGTGCCTCTTGTTCTCAGGGCTGCGGTTTCTGAGGCTGTGCAGCAGTGCCGGGCAGGCTGCGGGGCCAAGGAGCTGCGGGGCAGCCTCCAGGTTTGCACTCAGCGTCACCGTCCGGTGGCCGCTGCGGAAGCGGCGCCCAGCCGGGCACCATGAGCTCCGGCACCACCGCCCCGCTGAAGGTCGTCAGCAACCTCGCCAACACTGATGTCAACTATGTCATCAAAGAGCATTATAATTACACGGGAAAGCTAAATGAGAATGCGGACAGTGGAATAAAAGTGACGTCGGTGGTTTTTATCATCATTTGCTGCTTTATAATCTTAGAGAACATTTTTGTCTTGCTCACCATCTGGAAAACCAAGAAGTTTCACAGACCCATGTACTATTTCATTGGGAACTTGGCTCTTTCAGACTTGCTGGCTGGTGTGGCTTACACTGCCAACCTCCTGCTATCTGGACACAAAACCTATAGCCTCACCCCCTCTCAGTGGTTTGTAAGAGAAGGCAGCATGTTTGTGGCCTTGTCAGCTTCTGTGTTCAGCTTGTTGGCCATTGCCATTGAGCGATACATCACCATGTTGAAGATGAAACTCCACAATGGCAGCAACAGCTTCCGCTCCTTCTTGCTGATCAGTGCTTGCTGGGTTATCTCCGTGATACTCGGGGGACTCCCGATCATGGGCTGGAACTGCATCAGCCTCTTGTCCAACTGCTCCACTGTGCTGCCTCTCTACCACAAGCATTATATTCTCTTTTGCACCACCGTTTTCACTGGCCTTTTGCTATCTATTGTCGTCCTCTACTGCAGGATCTACTCCATGGTGAGGACTAGGAGCCGCAGGCTGACATTTCGGAAAAACATTACCAAAGCTACTAGGAGCTCAGAAAAGTCACTAGCCTTGCTCAAGACAGTGATCATAGTCCTGAGTGCCTTCATCGCCTGCTGGGCTCCCTTGTTCATCCTGCTTTTACTGGATGTGGGCTGTAAAGTGAAGACCTGCCCAATCCTCTATAAAGCAGAGTACTTCTTAGTACTGGCTGTGCTCAATTCAGCCACGAACCCTATCATCTACACCTTGACAAACAAAGAGATGCGGAGGGCTTTCATCAAGATTCTGTGCTGCTGCAAATGTCCCCCAGCAGATTCTGGGACCAAATTCAAGAGGCCGATCATCGGAGGGATGGAGTTCAGCCGGAGTAAGTCTGACAACTCCTCCCACCCACAGAAGGAGGAAGGCGACCGTCCTGAAACCATCATGTCTTCAGGCAATGTTACCTCATCTTCTTAGGAGTAACCACGGGGGTGTATTTCAGAGCCTTCCTCTGAAATCAGGGAGCTGAGACGCCTCCTGCTCACGGTGGCAGCGTTGGGCTAAGTGGGCAAGTAGCATTAGTTCTAATGAGGCAAACGGTGCACTTGCGAGGCTGGAGTTCAAGAAATGGGACAGACTGTTCTGGCTTGAAAATCTTTTTCCCTGGAGCATGTTTTGTCTTTGCACTGAGGCAGCTCAGGATTGTCAGGCGCATTCATATCCTGAAATCTCCTTAGTAACTCTGAAAGACTGATGCCTTGGTGAAATGATGCCTGGTGTGTGTGAGAGAAAGAGAGAGGGGGAGGAGGGAGAGGGCGAATGAATCTTTTTTTTTTTTTTCCATGTGAGAAGAATGTGAAGTTATTTCTCCTTTACTTGCAGCAAACCACTGACACAAAGATCTTTCTGTACTGAATTTAGTGGTGGCTCTGGTGTAGTTGGTCAGAAGTGTTTCTTTAGCACATAACAAGGAAAGAGATCACACAAATATAACTTGGACCACATACAACCATAATTTGGCATCACTTTCCAGAGTTTTTAGTTAAGTCATAAGGTTTTATTTGCAGAGTCCAAAGCTGTTGGGGTTTTATTTAGCAAGATCATAGCTGTGAATTTTTGCTGTCAGTCCACCTTACATTTGAAGACCATGAGCCAGACTCTGCAGTTACTTTCACCTGTACAATTCCATTGACTGCGTCAGATTTTATGGAGTAGCTCAGAGCAGCATTTGGCCCCATACGTTGATTGCCTTGTTATTCTATAGCATTAAATAAACTGCATTATCATGACAAATGCAAGGTAGAACTAAAGGTCATTTCTCTTTAAGATGACTGAAAGTAAATCTAATAGTATAAGATACTAGTGACAACAGCAGGATTTTTGCCTAAGTAAGAAGAGTTAAAAACTGAAGGGGCATTTTAGTGTCAGGTTCATAGTCTTTCCAAAGGTAAAGATTGGTCGGAAAATCTGAAGAGAGTACTTTGAGTTTCAGAAAAATAAAAAGAAAGTTGAAGTGAAATGACTATAGATAAATGCACTTCCATAACAAAATGCAATACATTTTGGCACATTTTATTAATGTTTGTAATTTCAGCAAAGATGTCTGTATTTTATCAGTTCATGGAAGAAGTACCTGTCATTAAATTGAATGTATTTGTTTTACAACATCATTTTTACTCCTCTATTTTTCTAACCTGTGCTAATGGGGTTGAATGTGTACAATGTAAATAAGTTAATAAGATGCAGGAGTCTTCATGCGCCTAGAGTATTACTATAACAAAAGTGGTATATCTGGGATAGCTGAGAAAAATTGACTGATTTACAGTTATTGGCAATTCCTAGAAGTGGTATTTTGTAAAGAAAATCTATTGCCTTTGTAGTAAAATTTCCAGTGCAATTAAACTGTTTTGGTTTTTTTTTTTTTCTGGTTTAAAAAATAGTATTTAAAATGTTTCTGACTTTTATTGTTCAATTTGCACATAGCTTTATTGACTTCTAAACATTAATAAACTGATTTTTTTAAAGATTCTGTTATCAGATTACTAGTAGTTTTGTACTATTGTGGGGGTTTCGTGCCAGGTGTGGTTGCTTGTTGACAGAAGTCAGTGAAAGAATTCCTTGATTTCAGTACATGCTGGAATTAAGCCAATTCTGTGGGGATGTAAGATGCATAATGCCACTTACAGGATCATGTAAAATACAAAATGAATGCTAAATATAATTTTTCATCAGCACATGCTGTATTGATGAAATGCCATTAAAAGAATCTCTACAGTAGCGACTCTTCTCCAACAGCTAATGAAGTACAAACAGAAGAAAAAACAGATGCTTGCCAGTTTTACCATGACTGCCTAGAGTAGAATAAGTGAAATAATTCACTTATATCACTAATATAATTTGTAAGTTTAATTCTTAGCTTATTGCAAACATCAAGGAAGTTTATGAAACGTAGAATGGTGGCCTCAGCTACATAACCACTGCAGCTCCGTTGGGTCCACCAGTGAATACCGTGGCAGCGTAGTTGAATAGGTACTGCGTTACTTCTTCCAAAGGCTTGACTTCCATTTCCTCTCTTGCGGCCATTCCCTCTCAGTATTACTTTTAAGTTCCATGGAGCTCGTACAGGATGCAGTTGGAGTGAGAAGATAAACCTTACCTTCTCGTACTGTATGTCATCGCAGTGCAAGGTTTACTGTGGGAAACGAGAGCCTACTCACCGAGGAAGGCTCTGGGTCATAACCTCACTTCCTGAAGGAAATTCCAAAAATGCCCCGAAGACAAAAGAGTGGAAACAGGCTGGAATTTCTCTCCATCTGTCTGCCTGTACGGAAGGAATGATTTCATGTGTGCTCACTTCCTCAGCTTTTAATTAGTGACCTGAGCAGGGCTGGAAAAAATGTCAAATCTGTATTTGCGCACAAGATAAAGTCTCTCTTGGCTCAGGCCTTCATTTGGGCAGGGATGGTTTATGCTGGGTGCTGACAGTCATGAGGGAAAGCACTGCTTTGTCCCAGGGATAAAGTCACTTCTGTGCAGAGCACCAAAAGTATATAAACAATGAAAGTCCAAGTTAAGCCCTCAACGTGCTACCAGTGAGTAAATAAAGGCAATGTACGGGGACAAGGCAATGTACGGGGACATCTGAATTTGTAGGGGTGTTTTTATCCAAAGGACGAGGGCCCTTCTGCTCTTGAAGCCTTACGGGCATTAAGGTGGTTTGTCCCACATGGGTCTGAGATCCTGTGACAAGGGACAAGCTACGTCACAGCATGGCTGTGTCACTGGCCCCTCGTGACTACCACTGGCCTTTCTGTATTCGTAGTTGATAGCCCACAGGTGAGTCACTTCCCTTCACTTTGCCTTTGTTTTGTATCCCTCACTTATCTATCTCGTCTAATTGCACCACAGGCCTTTACGGAAAATGACTGTTTCCCCTATGGAGGTGACTGTGTGATGGGAGCCCAGTTTTGGTAGGGAACTCAAAGCCCTACGTAATTCACGCAATAAAAGAAATGCAAACACCAGAGTGTGGCACTGGGCCATGGGAAGCATTTCCTATGCTCTTGATCACGATGACTGAAATCTGTTTCCTCCATAGACAGGCCACATCTATGCATGTAGACAAGATTCAGACAGGGAACAATAACTGTAATAAAATAATAACAATAATAAAAGTAAGGGTTCCTGCTGGGAAAAAAATAGAAGAAAGGCCATCTGTACTGCTCTTCACTTCCTATGGGGGAACTCTGCAGCTCCTTGGCCACGGATGTGCATTACCATACACCAGCATGTTAGGCCAGATGTGTAGTGCACAGTTTTGAAGTGTGCAATGTAGAAAGCACCCTTCCCAGGCCCTGGACTGCCTTCTGTATGCACTGAAAGGGTGTGCGGCTTTGTCCTGTTGTTGGCCACATGACAAATGGGCAGAGAAAATGAACTGAGAACTGAAAAGGTGCGTTATACCAAAAGTCTACGTGAAATAAAATAGCCTGGATTATCCAGAGTAACCTGGCCCTTTGATTTATATTCTTTTTCCTAGCTGTTCCTCCAGTGTAAGGAATAGAACAGGGATGGAAAATGATCATAAAATCTGTCTGTTGCTCCCCTGGCAACTCCGTGACTAAGTATGCCTGTGTGAGACCCAGGTATAGCACGGTGTATATTGGGCAACAGAGGGGCTGCAGCCAGAATGCCCCACAGACAGCTCAGCAGGAACAAACCTTGGGCTTGCTGTACAATGCAGGCAGCCAGGACCAAAACTAGGGGACATAAAAATGTAAAAAGGCTGTCATCCATCCTTTTCTTACTCTGTCAACTAAGAAATATAGAGATTGCCCAACTGTAACATTGCCTGATTCCTAATTTGGCCTGGAAGATCTCAATACTGATTGCATTTTGTATGGGCTGAGGCATTATCAGATGTTGTAAAAAGGGGCAGATTGACAAAGCATCCAAAAATGTGGATATATAGACCAGAGGTAGGTAATCTACTCAGCTCTGAAAGGCTGGCAATTCCCCAAGGACAGGCTTTGTCATTTACGGGGTTCTGAAATTCCCCAGGAAAACATCTATTGTATTTCAGTAATTCCCCATACTGTTTTTCTTGGAAAACGAAATGAATCCAACTACAACTGAACCTTCAAAGATTTAACAAACAAACAAACAAACAAACAAAATCCATCTAAATTCAGTTCCTATCTGAATCTGCTTTCACAAACTTTTCTAATCCCATCTTTGCATTTACAGATGGAAAGAGTTCGCTTATTTGCTATCGTCTAATTTATTCTGATAGAACCTCATTTCTTTTTACACAGTCTGCAAGAATCTCATAGGGTCAAGAAATCTTCCTTCAATTATTACTCTATGCACAGGATTTTCTATGATAATTAACAGTAATCAAATTCACTCTGCACACAGGAGCTAGACATAAGAACATGTGGTACAGCTAACTTGTTCCAGTACAAGTTTTCTGCTGAAATAAGAAGTGCCTAGAGAGATCTGAAACTCAAGCATCTAATATAAATTATTAACAAAAAAATTGTGTTTTTTTTAAGTTGGGAACAGAATTAATGAAGACTTATGTGATCCACTGAAGAGAATTACAATGTTAAGGACCCTCTCCTGCAGGAACAGGGTGACACATTCCTTGTGTCCCCCCTGCTCATCCACAAATTCTGAGAGACATCGTATTAAAGCAGCAGTTTCCAAACAAAACCCCCTCAGCAATACTCTGCACGGCCAGATCTCTTACCCTACTGAAAAATCTTATACAGCAGTGAAGCGGGAACCATTTCCTTGCACTCAGACCCTCCGTGCTACGTTCACGGGACAAAAAGGCAGGAAATCCCATCAGCCACACCCAGGAATGCTCCGGCATGGAAAAGTCCTAATAGAGCAGAGCTGACAAAGCTCCGTCAACCCTCTGTGAACCTTCCACCAAGCCTGGTTTAGTAGTCACATAATGGAAACCTGATACAAAGGCCAATATTTACTTTGAGCTTTTGTGAATGATTGCTTGGAGAAGATCCATTTTTAAATACATGGTACAATAACTATACATCAAAACAGCTCATCGGAAACGCATGTGACCAAAGCCACATTAAATGTTAACATGTGTATGTAGCATTTGCACTATTTCTTTGGAATCACTCTTCTCAGCTAAAAGCGGGCTCAAAATACAGACTGCATAATTTTTGATAACTAATGAACATTTGGAAAACACAGGCTAGATGGAAATCACTGAATAAATACTGGGTTAAAATTATCTGCTAGGCTCCATGAAATCATCGATGAAAGCAGTATCACTACCTGGGAAAAATCTATGGTTTGAATCATAGCTGACAACTGACACTTTCTGGTGCTGACCTGAGCTGTCTGCTAAAGGTAGTTTTGCTCTCTTAAGCATAGATACACTTCGAATAAGCCAAGACTTCTTGACTTAGCAAGACACTGGTATAAATCGTTGGAATACTCAAATTCTTGCCCATATTGAGCACCTACAGTTGTATAATGTGAAAGTGGTGGTGTGAATTGCTATAAGCAATAGAAATAGAGTTTATATGGTTACAGAGAAAGTGCAGTAACATTTTTCATGATGTGAAAATTGGATTTGGCACAAAATTGTGATTGAGAGGGTATGGGAGAACAGGTTTTGGGGACAATTTGGGATTGGGGGGGGGGTTGGACTACAGTCTGATATTTTCCACTTGAAATGAAGGGAAGGAATCCTCTCTGGTAATACAGACACAAAGCTGAGGATTTTCACTTGTGAACTCTATCCTTAGATCTGCAATTCTTTCCTGAGCAACTCTGGGCAAGGTCTCATGAATTCTGACCTTCCCACAAAGATATATATAAAATATATACACAAGGATGTTTACAAGTTAGTATTTTGAATTTTGTGGTACTATTCAAAGAGCCAGCATTTTTAATATGGGGGATGGTCTGCCAGGTCACTTATTGCCCAGCTACTTGCAATATTTCCTTGTGCTTTGATGAGCTGGATGCTGCTGTATCGCAGTTACTGTAAAGTGGGAGAAAAAAAAAATTCTAGTAATATGTGCAACTCTGTCCTCATGGTTGGAAGAAGGCTTGAGATCTTGACTGAAAAACACATTCTGAAGAGGTGCTATTATTGAAAAACAACTCACCAAAGTCTGCGTTATTATCTTTCTTGCTTTCAGGGAAGACACAACTATGGTCTAACGATTTCTTCTAATCTGGTGACCATTCAGATGCCTGTTGCACAAGGAATACATGTGAGCCGTTTCCCGAACACCAGGCATTTTAAAATGTTTTTTATTTCCATCACAACTCCCACTTCTACTGCTGCTTTAGGCGCAAGATAAGAAATTGCTTGTAGCTGGTGTGTAATTTGTCTCTCTGATCAGGGTAATTTGATCAATGCACCTTTTGAACAAATCCTTTACATTGGCACAGAGACGTTACTTCAAAGTAGCCTACAACTCTGTTCCAAAAAGTAACAACACTTTTTTTTTCCCCCCTGGTCTTAGAAATTCAATACATCTTGCATTTTATCAGCTCTCTTACTGTTTTTTATAGGCCATATTGCAAATGGTGCTTGAGGAAATCTTTAAGACTAACTTTCATCTCAGAGGCTGTCCATTTCCCATGCGAAAGTGGTTGTATTTTATTTTTCTAATAAATAACATAGGTGTGAGGGAGATGAACTTGTCTGCACAACTGAGGTGATAGTGAAGGAATGCTGAATCTTTTAACTTGAAATGGTTCATCAGTGGAAGTGGCTCTAGTCAGGACTCTTTAATGATACAGGGTGAAGTTTTGCTTTTCACTAAACTTGCTGAAAAATGCAGAGGCATTAAAGAGGGTTCAGAGGACAACAAAGCAAGGCGCTTTAATAGGATGAACTAACATAAAAGGCTCAGTGAGCAAAGCTTTTTCCCACCAGAGAGACGAGAATGGGGAAACACAATACTCAGCCTAGCAGCTACGCTATGCAAGTGTGCTGGGTGATACAGAAAGAAAACTTTTTAAAGCTCCAAACAAAAAGCACACTCTGCCTATAGAAACCAGAACCAGTTAAAACATGTAAACTATTTCAGATTAGGATTTACCTGAATTTTGATGTTTGAGGACTCAAAGTACCTTAGTCTTTCAGAGTATAATTAAGGGTTTTTTTTTCTTTTATTTCTTTTAAGAAGCACGACTCCTGTATTTGAACATGAGATCTTTCCTACGGCAGCCGAAGTCACACACCACCACCTCCCACCTCGAAACAAAATGTCCGTGGACGGGCATTTGCGCTCTGCGGGGGGCGCGGGGCTCTCGGCGCCCCTCACCCGCGCCACACCACCTTCGGGGAACGACGGTTTTCAGCCGTCAGGAAGATCAGGAGCGGCTCCGAGCTGCTTATTCTGAGGCGAAAACCACCCTCTCTTCCTCCCCAGGCCCTTTTCGAGGCCACTGAAACCGCTCCCTCTGCCCTCGCCCCCGGCCCCCTTCC
This sequence comes from Gymnogyps californianus, assembly GCF_018139145.2. NCBI lineage: Eukaryota > Metazoa > Chordata > Aves > Accipitriformes > Cathartidae > Gymnogyps > Gymnogyps californianus. The sequence goes on along the minus strand of NC_059478.1, from coordinate 14,666,088 downwards.
TCTGTGCTGTTCCTGCGCTCCCCCGGGTTTTCCTGCCGGCCCGGCTCTTCCTGCGCCGCGTTTCCCTTCTCCTCCGCTTTCCTCCCGCCGTGTTCTGTCTGGATTTGCTGCCGGGGCCGAGCTGGCTGGGCGGCGGGCAGCTGCTGCCTCTGCAGCCGGGACGGGCGAGCGGCACCGCGGGTCCCACACGGCCGGCAGGCCCGCGAGGAGGGGAGCCCGGAGCTCACCGGGCGCGGCAGCGGGAGAACAACAACAAAAAAAATCCAAAAACCAACAAAAAAAGCAAAAAAACCCACCCCCAAGCATGAAAACACTTTTATCTTGGTAATAAGTAAATGAATAAAAAGCGTGTGCTTGTAACGGGAAGGGAAGTTTAAAGGGTCCTGCAGCAAAGCAGCGGCGGGTGCGGGTGCGGGTGCGGCTGCCTGCCTGCCTCTCGGCGGGCCGCCGCAGCCCCCACCCCCGCCTCACAGCCCCCCGCCAGCGTTCGCAGCTCTGGAAAGGTTAAACCAGCGTCTCAGAAAGCGTGAAATACCGCTCAGCCTCCAGGAACGCCGGGTTACTGGGTGCTAAGCCTGAACTTTAAAGGTGAGAATTTAAGCGCAGCAGCTGTAAAGCAGGCCAGGCCTTCACAGAGTCAGTGTTTTTGTTGGGACGTACTTAAACACTTCTATTTACTGCCGATTGTTTCACCAGGCGCACCAAATCACCAACCTTAGAGCAGCCACAGGCTTTAAAGCGCCGTGAGGAAACCGGTGGACTGCGGGGGGAGGTGTGTCCTCGGGAGAAGCCGAGGCCCAGTCACAGCTCCCTGCGGGCCCAGGTGTGTCCTCGGGAGAAGCCGAGGCCCAGTCGCAGCTCCCTGCGGGCCCGGGGGGGGAGGCCAGTCGCAGCTCCCTGCGGGCCCCACCGACCCCGCTGCTCCTCAGGTGGCAGCAAGGTGTGTCCCCTCCCGCCCCCGGACACCTCCAGCTCCACCTAGCAGCTTCTCTCAGTACAAACAAGCAACCATGGGTGAGCTTTTGGGGCAATGCGAAAGCAACCAGAAGTTTTTTCGGTTTTTTTTTTTTTTGGCAGAAGTGCATTGCAGGTCTTGGATTGTTTATGAAAGGATTTTTGTTGAAATCTCGATTTTTATTTTCGCTTAGCTGAAGCAGCACTGACTCTGCAGCCAGCTGTATGAGGTGGTATGGCCAAGGGCCTGCCAGAGAGAGCCCCCAAACCTGCCATGCTCTGCCTGTAGCTCAGGATGGGTGCTGCGGGAGGGAGGCAGGAGCTGAGAAAGCCTCTCCCGGAGGTGCAGGGCAGTCGGCAGGGAAACCTGTGCCCCTGGGGAGGTAAGGAGGGAGAGCAGGTAGGGCTGAGGCCCAGCACAGGGAAGCTGGGTGAGGTGGGGCAGTGTCCCTTGGGTGTTGTGTCTAAGAGTAAGGAGAACCTTGGGTCTAGCTTGATTTCTCCCCTCATGGTATGGGAGGCTGTGGTGTTTGCGTGGGAATGATGTAGACCTACAGTAGTTGTGGTGTGTTTGTGTGCTCGTGTAAGTGTGTGTGGCTGCAAGATACTTCCCCTGCTGAAGTGTGGTGAGAGTAGATGATGCTATGTGAAATTAAAGCCTGAACTAACAAGGTCTTGGTAGCTGGAGTTTAATTACAAAATCCACTGAGCACAAGTGCAAAAGCTGTGGCGCAGATCATAGACAAAGTGCTTATTTCAGTCTTGCCTTTACTGTAGTCCTCCAAACTTACCTGAATATTGTCTGTGATCCACCTGTGGGCAGCCTTTTGGGAACAGGTTATTAAAGACACAAGGCACAGAACAGGTCGGTACCACCCCAGCTTGACACCTTGGGAATTATGATAAAAATTAATGCTTGTTCAGGCAGAGGACCCAGCTTTCTCACACAGGTTATCAAGCAGCCTTCACACTGGCCTTTGTTGATCTTGTGTGCATTTATGCAGATGCTTTGTTGATAAAATAACCAGAGTTTTGATCTTTCTTCCTGAAGAAGTTTCCTTGGGACTTGTTCATTTCATCAAAACGTTTATTTGCAAGGATAGAAGGGACTGCAAACAAATCCACTCAGGTACACTGTAGAAGGCATAAGTATTCTTAGAGGTCATGCTTTTCGTCCCGTTTGACTGTGTCCCTGTACTAAATGAGGTTAGTGTGGCTCTGAACCACACTTGTCTTCAGAGCAAAGTGGAACAAATAGCAAAGCATTTGTAGCTGTGTTTAAAGGCATTTTGATATGTGCTACTTGCAGCCTTGGTCTTGTGTGTGGCCTCTACTCTCTTTCTGTTATGGGAAATCAACCTAATAAAACTTCTCCTTCCCCTCTAAATGAATGTCATTGCTATAATACAATGAGTCAGAAAAGAAACACTATTAACCACAAAATAATGGCAGTCTAACCACCAGCATGAGTTCTCCCCCTGTCCATCAATCAACTGCAATGCCTTAACTGTGTTTCCTCATTGTGATCATAATTTGGCAATAATTTAATGAAACTGAAAGTGGGGGAGTTCCCACAAATCAGAAGTAGGGTTTTCACTGATATAATTGCATGCATGAGACCTCCTATTCAGAGCCAGGGAACTGAAAAAAGCTTGTCATCTATGAGCATTGCCTGGATACATCAAGCAAGTCCATGTCTGCCTGAGTTTTGGAGGTAGTACAATGATGGCTTTAACATGTTCAGAGTTTTGATGACATAATGAATGAAGCCTATGACATATTATGTCTGATACATACTTTGCATTGAATTTAAAAAGCTTGCAAAACCCACAGATGCAGGTAACACTGTAATCCCTACAATTTGTTGTGCTGTAGGAGTGGAAAGGATGTCAAAATACGAACTTGCCTGAAGGCAGAAACAAACATGTCTTAGGTTTCTGCTCAGTTCTATCCCAGGGTAGCTGGCTGCTGAGCTGGCTTTGGTCTGTGACTGTGACCCTCTTTGGCACATGGCATGCTGGCCTGGAAATACTCTATTTAAATTGGCAGCCCTTAAATGTTGGTAATACTCTGCTGTTAGCCCTGCTGTTAGACTTGGAATTTTAGACCAAGGTGGAGATAGTGGAGAACTCAGACAAGCCTTGCAATTTAAATAAAGTTTTGGTCTAACAGAGATGGGCACAAACATAATTCATAAGGAGTTCATGAACAGATTTCCTGTGTTGTCAGAAGGATACTGAGGGGTTCAGTCACACTCACACAGGTTGTATGTTACTGCTGTGTCCATTACAAACATCTGGCCTGTTTCACTAGTTGTGGTTGAGGTACAGCAGTTTCTGTCGCTGATGATACATGAGAGGAGAATGTAAACACTGTCAGTCATTTACCTTTGACTCCTCGTTCTGAATGGCTGTGTGTGCTTGCATTTGAGTTAAATGAGCGTGACCTGGAGAGTGATTTAGGAAAAAGGCTTGGACTTGCGTCTGCCTTGATCCTAGCAATCTTTAAAACGCTGCCACAGTATCCTGTGAATTTATTAGAGTTCGCAAAGGTGAAGTTTGTAAGAGTAAGTGAGATGAAAAGCAAAAGGAGACCAGAACAGGCTGCCCTTCTTGTTGCCATTTGTAGCTACAAGTTTCTGGAGGTTTGTGTTTGATTTTAATTTACCTTTCACATGGAAGGTACGTCCAAGCGCAGACACATCTCCTCTGTGCTTTGACCTGGTCATCTGAGCCTGAAAGCTGTATAGCTGGGTAACCACAAGGCAGCCTAAGCTAATGTACCATATTTTGTGTGGCTTACTAGTTTCAGCAGTGCTAACATGGCTAGCTGGTGTCTGGACTTGATCTGTCTTGCATCCTGCCAGCCCTAGATACTCTAATTTATCTGCCCCCAGGCATGCAGATGTACCCAGAACTGTTTTGATTGCAGAGACATTACTACAGTTCCGTTTGTGGTTGCTGTCTGTATTTCAAAAGAGAGCTTTTATATGTACAGTGCTGGGGAAGCTGAAATTACACTGTTTACTTGTCTTTTCTGGAGAAGGATGAAAATTCATGCTTTTTGTCTTGCTTTTCTTAAGTGTTTTTTTTTGTTGTTTTGTTGTTTTGGTTTGTTTTTTTAAGCAGGTCAGGCATCATTCCCCATTACTCCTTGTTCAGTGATCTGTCACAGGATCCTGCTGCTTGGTCTCTAAAAGGCACATTTGCTTAGTCTTTGTTATTATACAACAGTTAATTAGCAATGGGACTATGAATGGAAAGCATCGTAAAGCAGAAAGGAGACTGCAAGAGTTGTACAGGGATGATACTCATTTAATGTAGATCCTGTGCTCAGATCAAATTTGTTCTTGGTAAAAGGTGGTGGAAATTCTATCAAAGTTGTTAGAAGTTCAGCCCACTTATACCAGACCTGCGTCTGACCCTCTCAGTGGTCACAGCCTAATACATTGACACTGGCTCTGGGTCAGACCTTAAACTCTTGCTGTCAATGAAAGATTTACCATCAGTTTGCATAGGAGTGGTGTTGGAACTGTGGTGAAAAATGAATGATTGTTGCACTTCTTAATTTTTCCTGTGCTGCTCCTTGCATGCTGGCTCAGTTGTTGCTCCCAGCATGAAAGGGAAATCCTGCAAAGTTGATCACGCCTCTAAGTTTCAGAATGAAAATATGAGATGTTTAGAAAAACCAAACTTCAGCCCCACCCTGCCAGGCACGGTTGAATGTTTATTTGGGCAAACCGAGAAAGTCTGCATCAGCAGAAAATAAACTGTTTTGTTCACTCATTCTTGAGAATCCAGAAAAGTGCAAAACGAGTGAATGGCAGCTGTGCGAGTGTTTATTTCTCTTCATGAAATGGAATTCATGTCACAGTCATAGAGGTATTTTGTGAAATAACATTTGCCCCAATTTATGGTACAGAACATGCACTGCAAATGGTGTGCTTCTTTCTCTGAAAGTACTAGTACTTAAAAATTAAGTCCTGAGCTAGCTCAGTCTCTGCTAACTCAGTTAGCATACACAAAATCATAAGCAGAAGAATGGGTGATCGGGGGACAGGGGGGCTGCTGGGGAGCTGAAAGTTATGGGAGATCAGAAGAGAGAGCTGCTTGGTCAGGACAGGCTCCAAGGTAAAATTCCCATGTTATCCACACAACTAGAGCACACTTCTCTGCAGAATTACAGGATTTTTTTAAATAGACAAATTATTGTATTTTACATACGAAACCATGGTTTCTAATAAGGTCTGGGTGATCAGTGCTACGATGTGCTGTTCCTTCCATGTACCTTAAAAAAAAATAAAAAAGGTGAGTCCAGGGTGCTCACAACTCACACCTTGTAGGAGATTAAACGCTTAACCTAATAGCAGTTTAGGAGGTGAAGTTGAAGGTTTTCCTGTGGGTCAAGGGCATCTGCACCCTCTTTCTGTGCCAGATGGAATTTTTCTGTCTCAAGTCTTCATACATCATGTGAATGATGGGAATATCCACTTAAATACATTTTAGTTGTCTTTAATCTCCAAGAATGTGCTAGCATCTTTGTTTGAAACTCAGATTTTGGGGAAGATGAACCACTTCTGAGTCTGTTGAGTTTTTGCTCATTCTTAAACATAGGTGATTCCTGCAACTTGGCTACTATTTTTCTTTCACTTTTTTGGAACCCACCTCTGCCTTTCTTGATTCTGCCAGGCATGGAAGGAGAAATGGCAAAAGTCCATGAAATGAGTGTTCCCATGGGGTTATAGCATGACTGGACATAGGGGACACACTGCTGTGTGTTCCGTTAGGGATCAGCCAACACGATCTACAAACTTGTATGTTATGAAACTTGCAATATCACAAAAATATTAGTGTTGCATAAAATCATGTAACAGAAAAGGTGACAGAAAAGTAATCTACTATATTGTTGTACCTTCAACCATAAAGAGTATGCAAGGTCATCCTAGAAACATTTTTAACTTGTTTGTAAAGATCTTTGTGGGTGAAGACTTGCACGTTCTTCAGGCCATCCTTCCTAGCACTTTGCTATCCTTACCACTAAAATTGTCTTTTTGCAATTTAAGGCCATCACTTCTTATTCCATCTACTCTGCCTACAGAGGTTAGTCTTCCACTTGCACTTGCAGAAAATTTTTATGTATTTAAAATCTGGCAGGCTGCCACCTCATTCTCTTAGTCTTTAGACTAACTGATCCCAATTAATATAATCGTTCTTCAAAGATTTTTTTCTTCTAGACCTCCAGTGATTTTTATTTTTTCCCTCTGGGCTCTCTTTAATTGGATAATATTTGTATGTGAGCATGCATGTAAATGTTTTAAAAATAAACTAAAAGGTCTTACAGCTTTGAACAGATAGCATTGTGCACACCAAATAACAATGTCTATGTGACAGTATGTTACTAGTTTTAGAACTGTCTTTAAAAATTACTGAGTATGACCCCTTTTAACAAACAATAGTGATGAGAGTATACAGGAATGTTCCAAATGTTGCAGACTTTTTCAGCAGCTTATCAAAAGCTGTTATAAGTGTCAGTTTAGGTGAATGAGAAATACTGGTTACTTATGGGGACAGTTTTCTAATAAAAGCAGAAGAAATGTTCCTGACTGCATTTGGATTTGTGTACAGATGCTCTCTTAAAGGGTTGTCTGGTTCTTCTTGGTACTTGCTAGTGAAAACTTAGGAAGTTCTGCGCTAGTGTAAGTGAATCGTCTCTCTTGTTTGGTACTTTGCTTGCAGCCTGTCACCTGTAAAGACTGCAGAGAATCAGCTCAGCTTATGGCAACTTAGCAAACAGGAACTTTTCCTGTCTTCATTGTTTTACGCCCCAAAATCGAATTTAAAACCACATTCCTCTGTGACTGCTGAGGGCAATGGAATGTGTTTTCCTATGGATGTGTGCTCTGTGCCTGCCCAATGCAATCATTTCAGCTGCCCTCATCTTTGTTACGGCCTCCCTGACATCTCAGTGTTCCCACGGCAACCAGGTCATGGAGAGGGCTCCTCCAGGATTCAGCAATAGTGAGAGCTCTGGAAAGCCCCACTGCTTCAGGATCTTCCTGTTCCTCCCACCTTCACCACCTGCTTGCACTCACCCCCCTACTACTTCTAGTCTGTTCTGCTTCTCATTTTCCATTAAAAAGTGCTTGCTTTGTATGCCAGAAGAGAGCTGCCAGGAAGGGATGCTTACAGCATTGATTTGGGGGGAAAATAGAAGGGAAGTGCATTGCCATCCTGGAGAGGGGAAAATGGTCCTACCCCAAAAGTTCATTTTCCTGTGAGCCTGAAGCAGTTGTCAGTGGTCCTTGTCCCATTTCTATTGTATCCCTAGTTTATCCTCCCACACCTCCCGAGTTCTGTCTAGAAGCAGTGTTTAGTTTGACCTTACTGAGATACGAACTGGCTAATTTATACAGCCAGACAAAAAGAAGAGTTCATTATTGAGCCTGTGATTAGGTAATGTGTAATCAGGTAACACGTGATTACTGGATTAATTAGTTCACTTCCAAGTTAATATCATTTACAGATCTTAGGTGCTTTAGTCATAGTGTCTCGAACAAACTCTTGCCGTGACAGCAGTGATAGGGAGAAGAGAGAAAACTTAACTTCCAGCCGCGCATCAGAGTGACCCCACAGAGCGGGGGCAGAGGCCCCGCTGCGCTGTTGGACCGGTCGGATGCTGGAGTCAAGAGAACCGTGCGGGAGCAGAGGTATTTCAGGATACTTCCCAGTACCCCTCGCCAGCTTCCAGCCATATATGAGAGGGACAGCGGTGATCCCTTTGTCTCTAAACAAACTTCCAGACCTGTTACAAACTAGTGGAAGTTCAGCCCGAGGACGCTGCCGGTGCGGGCTGCCGGCGGCTTCCCTGCCGGCGGGACGCGACGGCCATCTAGCGGCTGCCTGCCCGGCTGCGAGAGGGGAGCACAGAGACGGGCCTTGGGCTGGGCTAGTTCGCTTTCATAGGTGGGTACTTGCTAAACTAATTGTTGGACACGGGACTTTTAAACTTTTCCTTCTCCTGAATCGTATAATCGAGTACTATTAATGCTACGGGCAAGGAATTATGTAGCGCCATAACTTGGTCCCCTGTGATATTTTGGTAAAGAAAGCAGTGTGATACTAAATCAAATGTATACAGTGAAAGGATTTAAAATAGTTGATAGGTCATAAAATGTCATTGCTTATAGGGGAAGCTTTCAGACTTCTGTTCTTGGACTTATGGTATTTAACGTTTCTGTTATTCTGACTATTCTGAACTAGTCCGGAAAAGAGGGAGATGTGAACAGAAGAGAGGATGCTGTTACCAGATTTTTGTTTGTAAAGGCAATAGAAAAGTTGAGACAATAGTTTTTATAAATGACCTGTGGGGCTGTGACTGCAAAACTATTTCTAGATTAGCCAGAACATACCACTGAATCTTATGGAATCTCATCGGAGACAATGACTGTCCCAGATTCCTATGAATTTTATGGAGACTCTGTATATGGTACCTAGATGCAGTAGTAAACTGTTAAAAATATATATATCAACTTTACGCCTCTGCTAATGATTTTTCTCAGTATTGCTATGGGCCACTGTCTTCCTTGAAAACAAGTAATGTTCCCATTGGGAACAGCGAGAAATAGTGAAAGCGGCAATTTGTAGTGAAATTGTCTGAAATTAAATTTGTCACCTTCATCTGCTGGAGAAAAAAAACAAACCACAAAAACCCCCAACCTTAAGCTATGTAGAGAAGTGTTCAATTATGAACAAGTTGCTTTTAAATGTTACTCTAGATATACAAGTTCAATGAGATTTAAATACACAGAAGGGCTCTTCTGCTCTTATTAAAACCAGGGCAAAAATAGACATTGAATTTTGTAATGGATTAACTTCGATTAACTTCAGTTAACCCAATCTCCAAATTAGTAAGGCTGTAGGAGGTTGATTAAGTAAAAAAACCCTTTTTGTTAACCTAATTACAGAACAAACAGTCTTTTACATTGGAGAACAACCTATGCATAGAGAAAGATGCTAAAGGCAAACAATGAAGGAAAGCATTAAAGATGTGAGATCTTAATCAGTTTTGAGGAGAGCAAAATGTAGTCAGTGCAGATATACAGCAGCACAAAATCCCATACACAGTATCCTTCTACCAGCACTCCAAATTCAAGGAATATTGACATGTAACAATCAAAACCAAAAAGGGTACACTAAAATGCTAGTCTGAGAGTTTCACACAGACTAGCAATTATGCTAGGCTTGCTTTGTGATTCTGAACCTGTCTGAGCATCAGGTGGAAAGTGTGACACTGGGTCAGTTAGTCTGTGCTAAGTCAAGGTTGGCTGATGACTGGGGAGACTGCATCCAGCTCTCCTCCGTCTCTGCAGCCTCTCCGGCTCCATCCTCCACAAACAGAGAACTGGAGGTATGTTGCCCACTGTGACTCTGCAGAGCTTCTGGCCTAGAAACAAGTTGCTGCTGCTGCTTTCATATGGACGAAAGAAACCCTTGGTGTCCTGAAACTGTTGTCTGTCCCGTCCTACTAGAAATTTTGGATAACACTGCAATAATTACAGCCCGTACCTGAGAAACGTAAGACTTCACTGTCCTGACATTCTCTAGGAGGAGAGTAGATGCTATTTTCTCTGAGACCCTCTGTTTGTGCACTCTTTACTCTTTTAAAACGTATTTACATAACAGTCCTTGATGTGTACAGCTTCTTTTCCCTGTGTGCTGAAACATGGAAACATGTTGCACATGCACATGCACAAATAGAGGACCATGAAGGTCATAGGATGAAATTAAAAAGGGGAAGTTTAAGCTGAACACCAGGAAAAATATCTTGCCAGTGAGAAGTATTCTGTAGTGAGTCCAACCTCCCCAGGGGAATAATGGAAGCTCCATCCACCGGAGTATTTAAAACTAATGTAAAAGTCAAATAAATATGCAATAGGAACAGTTTTGCCTTGGCAATGAAATAGAACAGATGGCTTAGCAGATATCATCCATCCCTAACATCTATGGTTTTGTCTGTAAGAAGTTAAGTCTCTAGAAATATCCTGCACAGGCCTTGTGTCAACTGAAGCTGTATAAGCCATTACAAAAATCCATATCCCTATGGGTTTTATTTAATTTTCCTTCTAGAACGGCAATAACAGTTAAAGTACAGGGCATACACTGGAGATAAGTAACTGGCTGGGATTAATGACGCTTGGTTGTATGCTGTGCCATCAGTTTTCATCAGCTGATCATGAACTGAAAGGGTATGACTTCTGCCTCAGTCACTATTACTTAAAAGAAAATGTTCCTTCCTTCCCCTCCTGGATGCAATCAGCCTGTAAACGTCATATGCTCACTTTGGTCCAAAATTGTGAAGTCATACGTTGGATGCCTGTGGCGATTTATTTATATGATTTGATTGGCCCAGACATCCTTGGCAATAGATTAGAAATGTACTGCTATAATAAACAGTCTTATCAAGTATTTCACAGCGTTGTCCTAATGGAATAAATCCCCACTAGACCCCCAATCTTCTGCTGAGCCTCACCCATCAGTCATGTCCTGCCTGGCTGCAGAGAAAAAGACGGGGTTTGCATTGCATCCTGATGGTTAATACATTTACACTGTTACAGACTAAAAGGGGGGAGAAAACTCCCCAAAGGCGAGGAGGTGTGCTGCAGGATGTGTCACTTGTGTGCAGTGTTTCTTCTGTGTGGAATTCGCGTGTATATGTAGCATTAACGTGTGCTGCTGATTTGTGTATTGCACAGCCTGCAGTATCAAAAGATTCAGTAGAGGCTTTTGCTGCTCTGAAACAGTTGTTAACCTGAAATGTTTAATTTTGTTAGTGTTCATTTTTATGGCAAGATTTTAAAGCTTTACACTGGAAGTTGACGTAGTAGTGTGTCGTGGTTTAACCCCAGCTGGCAGCTAAGCACCACGCAGCCGCTCGCTCACTGCCCCCCCACCCCTGGGATGGGGGAGAGAATCAGGAAAAAAAAACTCGTGAGTTGAGATAAAGACAGTTTAATAGGACAGAAAGGAATGAAAAACAATGATAATGATAATAATAATAATATGACAATAGCAATACTAAAAGAATTAAACTATACAAAGCAAGTGATGCACAATGCAATTGCTCACCACTCATTGACCGATGCCCAGTTAGTTCCCGAGCCGCGATCCCCCCTCCCAGCCAGCTCCCCCAGTTTATATACTGGGCATGACGCCATATGGTATGGAATATCCCTTTGGCCAGTTTGGGTCAGCTGTCCTGGCTGTGTCCCCTCCCAGCTTGTTGTGCCCCTCCAGCCTTCTTGCTGGCTGGGCAAGAGAAGCTGAAAAATCCTTGACTTAGTATAAACACTACTTAGCAACAACTAAAAACATCAGTGTGTTATCATCAACATTATTTTCCTACTAAATCCAAAACACAGGACTATACCAGCTACTAGGAAGAAAATTAACTCTGTCCTAGCCGAAACCAGGACATAGTGAAAGTAGTGATAATATGGAATGCTTTTGCGAAATGCATGTATGTTTTCATGTGTCTTATACTGCTATCATGTATTGTGCAATTACATAATAAAGGCTACCTGGACGTAATGTTAAAGTTGTAAAGCCAAACACTCAAGAAGTCAGAAAGCCCAGAGTACCCCTGGCACCGCAGGGGACCGTTGACTTTGACAAGTGACTCCCGGGAAGTCCCACCCTGGCTGCTGCAGCCTTGTCTGTAGGCTGGTGTGCTTATGGTTTCATTGCCTGGTATGAAGTGCTGGAATGTGCTCAGTGGGAGAAATTCCTCAGATAATTCAGCTCCCAAAGTCCATTAAGTTTTTACTGAACTAGCATTGGTTAAGATTTTGGAAGGATTTAGTCAGATTTTGGTGGTGACAAAGCATAACACAAGTATACTTCTCAGCTGGACCCACTTCAAAGGTAGACATGTTAGAACTTCCCTGTGAAAGTGATAAATTTGCAGTGATGAGAAACAGGTGATTTTGAGTTTGTTTGTTTGTGTTCCCCCTGCCCACCCCCTTTTTCTTTTCTTCTTTTTTCCCCCCAAAAAACCTTAGTCTGATGCAAACAGCTCTGTAGTAAATGAAGGCAGCATGCTTAAAGTTTGACAAACGAGAAACAACAGGAGAGTTTACAATGAAAAGACAATTGCTAAGCAGTGTTGGCTGTATATTTTGTCTTTTTTCATTTATGTATTATGAATCATGGACCTCATCTTCTCCTTTTTTGTAAAAGAAAGCATCAGTCATACAGAACAGGACCAAACTTTATAGCAGCATAACTAGCTGGGTTTTTTTTATACTTGTATGTTTTAAAACAAATAAAATGTTAGGAAGAACTTTCTAAAATATGTGTGGTAGATGGATTCCTAACTGCTCTTTGCAGCTTTGAAAGCCTCCTGTTTAATACAGAATCCTTTCCAGCAAGGGATCTGCCGCCTTCTCCAGAAGGCAGAAATGGATTGTAATCCAAAGCACAGCTCAAATACACATCTAGAAGCTTGTAAAAAGGAAGAGCATCATGGTTGAAGCTGATTCCAGAGATAAATGTGAATTAGAGGGCTTCTAAGGAGCAGCTTTGGCACTATGTATAATTTGCCCTTTTAGAAGTCCTTTTAACAGTACATGGTAAGTGTATGTTTAAAGGAGGAATGTATCTGGGGTAGGAACTGATTAAAAATTAATTTACAGTAACAGCATGAAAGGTAGAAGAGGACAGGCTAATGTTTTATATAAATGGCTTTACCATTCTATGTTTCTCTAGTGTAAGTTTTGTTATGAAAGTGAAGCCCATAGGATGCAATTCAGTCAGAGCCTCCACAGGGGGTGAAATGTTTCTTTGAGGAAAGCAATTAAAAAAAAAAAATTCTTTTATAGATATAAGACTAGCAGGATCAAAGCATCATGTAAAGCAATCAAATTAGGAGACAGTTGTGTTAGTTTTGAATAGAATGTCATTTTCCATCAGGATGATAAAAAACACAAAGAATGAAGCCTTTCACTAGGTGAAGCCAAGCCAAGCCCAGAAAAAGTGCTGCATGATGGCCAGTGCAGTATTTTTGCATTTTTCATTATGATAATATACACCCTCTGAATGCTGAAGATCTGCTGACAAATTAATGTAAAATGCATATATAATGAAGCACAAAGAACAATGCTGCATATATGCCTTACAGTCCTAGAGGTTGTCTTTGGAAAAACATCTGGGCTCTTTGAGGTTTGGTGGGTCTGAATCAACTTATAGGAGGAGATGAGCTAAATGCAGAGCAGGCAAAAGAAGCAGCGTGATTTCTAGAATACAATCTGCATGCTCATTAGTGGGTTGTTTCTGTCAGTTTTAACTAGCCATGCTTTTTCCTGTATGTTATCTAGAATTCTGGGTTAGGATGATGGTCTAACAGGTATCACAGCTGAACCTGGGTTAAAAAAAGTAGTAGTACTGCAAGAAAATCTTCTGTCTTGTGACTGTCATCACTAATAAGTTATTGCAGAACTGCTGGAAAAATGCATGTTTCACTCAGATGCTTGAATCCCTATATGAGTCTTCCCTCAAAAAAAAAAAGAAAAGGGAAAAAAAAGAAAAAAAGAATGCTAAAGCAACTGATAGAAGTCAAGAAAATAGAAGCAAATGCTTAAGGAAAAATAACATTTTCTGATAATGTTGATTATGGGGAGGAATGACTTCAGAAGAATGGCAAATGTGGTAATGGGGCTGAATGCGTTTAGTGGTTTTGGCAGGTCCTTTGCTTCCTCACTGTCCTAGGGGTAGCTGGTATAGCACAGGCTTGTCTACCCCTGGTTTTGATTAGTAGCGTCAGTTCCTTTCTGAATGTGGTTTTGTTGAGCCCTCTCTCTTCTTGTGATCTTCACTTCATCTTTAAATCAATCAGTCATTCCTAATGATCCTGTAATGTGTACGTGGCAAGCTCTTGTGAAGAAGCTGGTTGGGCTTAGACACACACAGTGTCTGCAGAAAGTTTTAAAAAAAATTCTGATGAATAATAATCAGATTTCTGGCAACATTTTTTTTTTTTTTAATTTCAGGTGACTTAGGATTTCATCCACTTGGATCAGTACTGTATTTCCACAGACATGGACACAGTATATGTAAAATGCCTCTATCTGTGAATGTGGCAATCCATATTTTACAAGGTACATTTCTAACAGTATAATTCAGCTTTCATTTAGACAGTTTTGTAATAGTATAATTCTCTTGATTTCCACAGAGATACTTTTTATTTACTCCAGTTTAAGTGGGATTAAATTGGACCCCAGCATTTATATAGTAGAGTGAAGTCAATACTGGACAAATAAGACAAAGTTTATTTTGACTAGGTACATTAAACAAAATCCACCCTGCGTGTAACTGCTGAATCCATGATGACATTGGTCTTCTGTATGTGGAGGGGGAGCCATTTTTGCACTGTGCAAGTAGGACAGTGCTGACAGTGCTGTGTTTTTGCTGTGTGTTTCCAGCAGAGGGCAGATAAATACGCCTTTTCCAACCTCTGTAATATTAGTAAAGGAAAGTTCCACTGTAAAAACATGAGCAGCAAGTTTTATATATTGCAGCAATAAATTATGCATCTGTAAAAAGAAGAAGAAATAAAATCAAAACAAGCTTTTCATATAAAAGCAAAGACAAACAAGAGCCAAAATTTGCAACATCAGCTTTTCAGTTGATGCTTTAGCATCATCTTTTTTTTAACCTTACTCTCATGATATATTTAACCTTACTCTCATGACATCAGCTGTTTTCTTTCCAGTTTTTCCCTCTTTGGTTAGTACTGTAATTTTCTAGCATTATATAAATGATACATAGGAGGGGGAAATTATATCTGCTGTCAGTGTTCTCTATTGTGCATGGTCTACTCTTTATTTTTCCTTAGCTGCAGATTCTGGTTATCCACAAGTTTCTTGCCAGATTTCTTCCAGCTGGTACTGCAGCACTCATCGCGTGACCCAGGCACAGCATATGCTTCTGCCTTGGACACCCATTACTTCTTTCCTGAAGCAAAATCTGAGTAATCTCTGGATCTGAAAATTTCAGTTTGGTTAGTTATAAGCAATTTATCTGACCTGCCTTTTCAATATCTCACCAGACTGACCATATAACAGGCCCTGGTGTCTTCCAATGTAGAATGTGTGGCTTCTGGGAGAGTGGGAAGATGTCACTCTTGCAATGAAATTAATTTGCTTCCTGCAGAAAACTGATTCCCCAGCCAGGGAAAGCCCCTCTTCAGGATGTGACAGAAGAAGAATTTGTAGCTACAGAAATTTCACAAGCCTGCAGTTGTCATGCAGAGAAATTTCAGAGGTTTACTTCAGCCCAGTGATACCTGCTGCTTATGTCTCAGTCTGACTCCTTGTCTTTTGTATACAGACCACCTTCATTTTCCTATCATCTAATGAGAAGACCATGCAACCTTCAAGAATTTGCTTTTAGCTTTGACAAAATATTCTGAAGAAGTATTCACCTGAATAAATTTGCCATTTTCTCATATTCAGGAGTGGCACAAATGCATACAATGTGAGCACTATGATTTTTACTATGTCATTGTAGTTTGCTTCATATGTCCTGAAGTGGGCATGTCCTATCATTTCTGGGACCTAAGTCAGTATAAGAATGCCCATGTGATTATTTTGTGTATTTGAAACAGACCTGAATTTCCTGTTAGATTTTAGCTAACAAAGATAAGTATATCACAAAAAGAAGAAAGATGCTTGACTTACAGCTCTTTAAATGTCTAGATGCAATACAGTTGTATTTTCACTGCATTCCACATCTCCAAGTGATGTCCAGGGACTCCAGATCAAACTATATTTTATCACATTAAAATAATTCTGTGACTTTCTGCAAAGTAAAAGTGTGTCACATCAGTTAACAGCTGTTGTTATAATATTGGTAAATGAGGGATAATTCCAAAACCAACTGGACTTTTCCATGTTTGTCTGCATGATGATGTCACTATTTATTTATATCATCATAATGTCTACAAATTCCAGTGACAGACATCTCTGTCTAGGTGCAGTCCAGTGAAGAACTACAGTCTAAGTCAATGAATAACTACAGATGCAGCAGAGTATCCGACGCTACTCTACTTGGATAATCAGAGGCTTTGACAACAAGTGGATTATTTTGCTGATCAATTATATAGTCCAAACTCATGGGCTTTGAAAGTCATGACTTCTCCTCTCGGAAAAAAGTGGCATATCTAATCAAACTCCCTTTGTCTTTGTCTTTGTCTTTAAAAAGTACTTATTCAGCATATGGAGGGAAAGGAAAAGGGCTTGGGCTGGATTTTCCACAGCTGGTGGTCATACAGGATTGCTATTGAAGGGGAGTGTAGGCTAAAAGTCACTGTGTGATTGTACTCTGTGGTTAGGTCAGAAATACTCTCACCATGGGATTCTCAGTTCCCCCCTTTTGTTGAGCTCTAACAAGTGGCATCAGTCTGAATAGTCAATGAAGTAAGGAGAATCTAGAAAATGGCAGCTTTTTTTTTTTTTCATTTACCCTGCTGTTCTGTTTCATGTAATTATACACATAATACAAAAACAATTACAGTGTAAATTACTAGCCCTTTACTGACAATTTTGTCTCTCACATGCTATTCTTTTCCCAAAGGCTTATGCCCTCCTGCATCGCATTAGATTGCTCCTGGAGCTGGCAGTTAAGTTGAATGTGAAGGGCCTAAACCTGCAAAAGGAAGCTGGAATAGAGGATGGATGCTGGATCTGGTGTAGGAGGAGGCTGTTTGGCTGGCTGCAGCCCTAGGCTGTTGTCCAAGGAGAAATTAGACATTAAATGTAAGAAAAGCACTCCCACCTGAACCACTCCTCCAGCAGTTTTGCTTTACTTTCCTCATGGCTCAGTTTAGTGTCATGTCCATCCAGTTTCATAGCCTGAGAGAGATGAAAGTTGAATAATTGCATGTTTACAATTCCTAAGGCATTCTGACTGTTTCTGTGGAGACGGGAGAAGAGTAAGATGTATTCTGTAATAGAAGCAGATTCCTTCAGTAAGAAAAACAGAGAATATTTTTATGGGGCAATAGAACAGTTGGACGTTAACTCATAGATGTCAGATGATGTCATGCCTGCATGACAGAGACAGGCTGTTTGCAAGCCACAGTGCTATTTTTTTTCTTCACACGGGACATGTAAGGCTGTTTGGATCATTTTTTCTGGCTTCCAGCAAGGGAGTGGTGATTTCTATGCTAAATGGGACAGGGTTTTGAACTATTTGGAACAGATGGAGAGAAAATTGGACTGTTGTGATGAGAATGGGAAGTTTCAATGCAGATGGATTAAGAGGTCACCTTTATAGTCTAAACTGCTTTCTTTCCCCTGACCTGTGCCCAGCATACAGCTACACTTTTGCATAATCTATCCTAGTCATACTCACTCTTTTGCTAAATCAAATAGTTTAAAAAATCCACCTTTTCTATGAACTAATAACACCTTCAGAATTATCTTTCCACTCTGTCATAACCAAGAAATACTGCTTTGCAAGTGGAGGATGAAGATATTTTGGGGAAAATCATAAGGAAAAAAAAAAGATGTTCCGGTAAAGAAAACTTCTTTTGTCCAAAGTAAATGAGATGATCTAAAACGCTTGCAATTGCCCTATATTTCTGTGGCCTATGAATTTTAACTTGGGTGTAAACCTGTCTTCTTCTGGAGCTATTAGGGCAACACAGCTGTTTACCTGGAGTGTTAGGAGGTTTGGTCACTACTATGCATTCTGTTTAATGATTTACTGACACTGTTATTCTCCAGTTACAAATAACATAAAGTAAAGGAAAAGTCATAAACACCTTACCTTCCTCTCAGTTAGTGGTGCTCTTTGGCAGCTGTTAAGGCCTTGGGATATCTGCTTTTGTGGTATTAACCTTAATTACCGTGCTAACTGTAGGCTTTTAAAATATTAGCCTCAGCTAAGTGCTGGGAACTGAAGACAATTGGCTGTTGTTTTAATTGCCTTTTCATAACTGATTATGGATTTTTGGACATTTCCTGTAGCCTTACAAGATGTCCATTGCTTGTTTGTTTTTTGGGGTCAAGAATATATTTTTTTCAACAGTGTCTCCCATAGCCGGGGCTTTTCAAATTTATCCACAACAACTGGTAAATATTTGAATGTGTTTGTGGAAATTGTAGATCTGATTGTTTGGCAAAATTTCAGGGGTTTCTTTTAAAGCTTTTTAGCGTTTCTCAATCTGGTTGCCTGGAAAAACGCCAAACAATAATATCCTCACGTATCAGCCTGCACAGTAGCACAAAGTCCTACTGTTTCTATGACAACAAATAGCTTTTTTCATCTCCCCCAAATCAGTTCTGTGAAGTACGGTAGCCTGTACAACAGATTAGTGGGAAGATGGCAAGCCTTCTGGATTTGAAAGTGTACAGGTACCTGTAAAAACTCATATTTCTCAGACTTTGGTTATGCTAATGCTATAGTAACAAACTGACTGCAGTGCAGCATGGAGATGCCTGAATGAGCTTCAGGTTAGGTAGCTCAGGTACAGACAGCAATCTACCCAGTGCATAAGCAACTGTGAGTTCATTTGCTCTCTGAGAAGTGACTTGTGTTGGTTTGTCTTGTTCAAATACTTCCCACTGAGTTGCAAGGAAGCTGTAGTACAGAAGGGATTTTTTCTTAAAGAAAAAACCTGTTTGATTATCTCCTTCCCATCAACATTCAACAGCCTCACATATCACACTAAAAGAAATTACTTTGGACTAGGAACAAATTTTCACATTTTTCTCATGTCTTCCGATGCTTTTGCTTCCACATTTCTGAGAATGCTTTATACAGCCCATTCCTCTGTTCTTCCTGAATCACCACTGAGATGACAATATCTTCTGCAGTCTCACTTCACCAAATTTGCACTTCACTGCTTTTAACAATTATTTTTTTAATGGTCAAGTTCCAGGTAGTCTTATTCTTCCAACGCTTTCTCTGCTACCCTTGATCCTCATTATTTCTTTCTCCCTCATCTTTCAAAACCCAGCATTTTTGGTTATCCCTCGAGCCTGTTTCTCAGCATCTTCTCTGGCTGTGTCTGCTCTGAATACCAAAGCTGTGACAGCAGCTTGTCGGGAATTCCTGGCTGTCCTTTGCACCGACTGGCAGGTGGACTGGCAGCAGTGCTGCTGTGTGCTGGTAGCGTAGGCTTGCTGCCCTTCAGGCACCTCCTCTAAATCTAGTTCATGGAGCTGCCAGAGTGCTAGCCCTTTGTGGACTCTTTCTAGATGCCAGGCTCCTTGTAACTGTTTAGAGGAGAAAAGACAGGCAGGTTGCAGCTTGCCTTCTCTGGTGGGAGCGGCAGCAGTCAGTGAACGTGGCTACATTTACCTTCATTTTTCACTCTGCATCCAGGACAAACACACTTCTCACCTACCTGTTGTTACAGCTTTAGAGAAATCTTCCTTTGCTGCCTGACTGGGCCGAAATACTAATAGTTGGCAGCAGGAGACAATCTTCTTCTGCATCGTCTATTGAGATTTTAAGCTTCAAAGGGAACAAATTGTATTGAAGATGATGCTGAACAGGGTGTTGTCCTTACCCAGTTGTTAGTACTGTGTGCTGTGGACATACATCTGTAAATGTCATTCTGTGTTTTATGGAAAGAGGGCCTCTTTTTTAATCTATTTTGCTTCAGCACTTGGTGTACTGTATTTATTGAAGCCCTTCCAAATTGTTAACTAAATCAAGAAAACAGCTTCCCTTTATTGTCTTTTAAATAAGCACTCTCTTTTATTAAAACATGATTACTTTACTGATGTAAGTCATGGAGGGACAAAATGAACCAATATCATAATGCTATTGAAGTCTTTTCATGGAAGAAAAGCTGTTAAAATTCCAGCAGGGTGTGAGTTTGACTCTAGTATATATGATATTTTCTTAAGTGCAAATGCGCCAACTGTACTCTGCATTATGTCTTGGATTTTGCACCTCATAATGGTGGATATAATTATCAAATGGACTGGAATACACACAGCAAAAAATATTAGTATTCCAGAAGTAGTGATGGGCCAGGGTTGAAATAGCCCCTTGTTCCTCAGGGAGCCTGAGGAATTCTAGCTAGAATATGAAATGAAGACATAAAATGAAGGAGAAGGATGGGGATTTCAGTGTTCTTAGTCAAAGTAGATGAATCTTCTCCTAGATGAAACTGGCTATGAAGTTTTTTAGGAAGAAAAATAGTGTTACAGGCTCCTGTAGTAGACTTTGAAAAACCTTTGCCCAGCCAAAATTGAACTACCTGGAAATGAGATGAGAGAAGCTGAATCATAGTATAAGAAGGAAAACTTTCAAAACCTCCAATGCCATTTTTCTGTTTTCCTGATGAAAGGCCTGGGGAGGAGTGTGCTGTCATAGGCTGGGGATGCGGAGGGCAGATGAGGTAGGAGTGTGACGCAGACGTAAGGTGCAGTGAATAAAGTCTCACCAGCCAGTGAGACTGGAGTTTGCTTTTTTTATCTCTGCCTCTCAGCTAATTTTCAGAGAAGGGGACAAACAGCATTTATGCACGCTGGGGATGCTAGTGGTTGGTTGCACTCTTGAAGACTGGTCCAGATCCACTGGTAGGACTGGAAGTGTTTCCACAGACTTCGGTCATGCTCAAACTCCAGGAGCAAACTGGCAATGTTACAGACCTTACGTATACTCTCTAGTTGCTCCAGAATGGGATGGACAGTTGGAGGTATTCCATGGCCTGTTTGAATGCCCTAACTGCTAAGCTATTTGTGGCGCATTTTTTAGGCCACATTTTTTTCTATGTTTTTGTGAAAATAGATCCATGATGCATACTCCATGAAGCTCTACCGTATCAATTTGAGCCTGTATCGATTTAAGTGGAAGAATGTATTGTTTGTCAATAACAATGCATTTGGTCAGCTCCTCATAACCTGATGACTGTGAGATGAGAGTTGGGCTCAATATTTGGGCTTTAAGGTTCCAGTTAGATAAACCTACCCATTGTGTTGTAAAATAATGATGCGTTGAAGATGAAGACCATTTATTCCTGTTTGTTTCTCTTTGACCTAGGAATGAAGTCCAATTGCTTTTAGGTACAAGAGAAGAAACAAATGTTCTTTAGTAGAATTAATTTCAAAAGGTGTCAACCAGAAGATGTCCTTTGTTGCCACGTCAGCAAATTTCAGGAAGATATTCCAGGACAGGAGGATTGATGGAAAAGGAATTGTCAGGGGAAACGTAGCAGGAGTTTAAAGAACTGTGTGTGGTAGCAAGCATATTATATTTTTTATTTGCCTTCTGCTCAGAGACTTACAAAAAATCAAAGCAATTTTCCTGGCTGCAAGCTAGAACTGTAAACCTCATGAATACAAAATACGTAGATAATCCGAACACATTTGCAGTCATGGTTTGTACAAGCAGATAGGCCATTTCTGTGAGCCTCTTGAGGAAATTTGCAAGTGCTGTGGCAGGGTTTGACCTTGCCAATATTTTATACCAAAACAAGGAAAGTTGTAATTAGGAGGTGCAGACTTGAGAGGGAAAGGTCAGATAATTCACTAAAAACACTATTTAATGTACAGTTCTCTGAGCACAAATGCTGATGTATGAGAAGTACTGTTGATTAAATTTGGTGTGTTAAACCCCTGCTAATACCGTAACACTTAATGGATTACAATGGAAAATCATAAGCAAGAAAAACCACAGGAAGAACAGTGTGATTCTTTAATTATGCAAGCAGTAAAAGGGTTGGCTGTTTTTTCCTAATCAAAATTACTAGCAGCTAGAGAAAATGTGAGTAGTTGTTTTATACGAAAGTAATTCACCTTTCTTTTAAAAAATATTTCCTGCTAGTGACTAGCACATGACACTTAAATATTTAGCAAGCCAGTGTCTGTGGGAATAGGGCAAACACTGCTACCCAGCAGCGCCTGCCTGAGACTTGGCTAGTGGGTCTTGTTGCAGTTTCTCTCTGCCACAGATAGTGTTAATAAGTAACAGCATGATATGGATGCCTGCTTCAGCACCTACTAACACTTTTGACATACTCTTTGTTACTTAATAAATTAATAATGACCCAGTCAGATCTGAACTGACAGGTTAGGATTTGAGCCAGTCTGTTAAAGTCACTGCCATATTCTGGGAATGCCTTTGGCGTTTGCAGCTCAACTTGTGATCAGAGAGACAAGGAAGGGCACAGAGGAGCCTGTAAGCCCACTCATTCAGTCTGTCTCTGTTTGAATGGTACATGGTCCCTTGGAGCCTGCTGTGATATGACACACATTAAAGCAAGCCTTAGCTGCACTGTAAGCCTGATGGAAAGTCTTTGAGCTGTACATCCTCACTATATGCCCCATGGTATATTTAGTCCTGTGCTCATAAGTAAATTTGAGACAAAAGCTCTGCTTGAAATGTAAGGCTGTCCCTCAGGGGCCCCTACTGAACCCCCAGCGCTGCAGGAGGTGGTGTGACTTTCCTCATTGTGGAGTTTGTGGCATTTGGCTAAACATGACCCAGACAAAAAGCACATTTTTATAAGGGGCAGTAGCCATTACCTCCTCTACATTAGCCCCACGTGGAGGTCAGCCATCAGTCTGCAGGTAGGTTAGCATCTGTTCCCCAAACCACTCACCCAGGAAAAAAGCTGTGATTTCATTATGATAGGGGTCTCAGTCCCTGTCTCATGTCTCATTCCTGTCTCCAGGAATTTTACTCTTAGAATACTACTCCCAAGTTCTGAAACAAAATTATTAGATGAATTCTGAAACTTCTTCCATCTTGCCTTACTATTGCATGAGTAGTATTTTGCAAGTGAAACATGTCAACTTCCTCCAGTTCTTTTGCAGTATGTGGCAAGTGCATTTTGCAACCTGAGGACTTCCTATACTCAGAGTTCATCATGGCTTAGCAGATCCTGTGATTAGGTATAAAGCTCTTCAGCTGCATCATACAGATGGTAAGGTCTTCTTCCTAACAAAGTCCTTGTTTTCCTGTTTGTATCAGTCTTTTGAGATAGAATTGCATCAACAGCAAGAATAGGTGATGGGGGCCTTGTGTCCAATGGTAAAGGCCTGTAAATTGTGCAGTGATACAGATAAACAGAGCACTGATTCTTTAGAAATATGGATGAAAAATACTCACAAAGTGAAAATTTCAGTGGTTGTGTAAACCACTGCTTTCTCTTTTGGTTGATGGGTTGATCTCTTTCTGACCGCATCACAGTGTCAATCTAGGTTATTCTTAGGAAACAGAATCATTTTGGATTTGCACTGGCTACAAAAAGAACAAAAGACTTGTATATAGTTTTAGGTACTCTTTTACTGTGTGGAGCTTTGGAGCAAAGTCTTCTTTCTTCCTGCCTTGGCTTTAAGTTTTTATAAGAATAGAGAGACACATGGCACAGTTTCTCCATCAAGTGCTTTTAGAGTTATTGTTTAGGACTGATGTAAAATTCAGGGGTTCTGAAAGCAAGCTAAACTTTAATTATAATTGAATTTTAAGCTTCTCTCTCCATGAAATTGCATTTTGTCAAAAATCTAATCTGTTATGCTTACACACTAGCATAGCAACCCTTTCTACAAACAGGAAAAAGTGATGAAGACAAATGGACCAAAGCTGCTGTTCTCTTCCATGTTGCCAACCCTCACTTTTTATGATACTGGCAGCAGCAAAGAGGCAAATAACAGAAGGAATTCCCAGTTTGTAAAGGCATTTTTTTAAAAGGTGAAGCTAGCTTCATAGCTAGTTTGTTCCACAGGACTGAAGTAACAGTCCATTGGAATGGATCCTCCAGTTTCTTGAAAAGTTTGTGAACCCTAGATAATATCCCAGGGAAATCCTCCACACTTGGGATTTGTAGGGAAACTTGAAACCAGGTAAATTACATGTGGGATTTCATTGTTCATAATTCTTGTAGGGCTATGCCTATTAGCACATCTTTTCCTTATAACTTTTCTTCACTAACTCTGTTATGTCGGTCTGGAGACACAAGCCTAAGGGGCAAAGGCTCCCATTTTTATCCACAGCCCTCAGTTTGGGTTGCTTTTTTTTTTTAATTTTAACTTACTTTGGGTCATTTAACAGTTGATTTTTAGCCTTTTCCTATTTTCTTTACATCTTTTCTTCTACTTGGCATGCTAGAAGGTCACACAAAGAGCTCCAACAATCTTGGCTCCTCTAATCTAATGTGCAAGTTAAGTGTTCCAATAGAACTTGCTTTAGGGAATGGAAATGGGATATGGCCACAACTCCTTTCTGAAGCTTGTATCAGCTAGTAATTTAAGGCTGGGCAGCACACACTAAGCATCTCAAACCTTGCTGCCTCCTACGCACCACCACTCCATTTTTCAACATCTCAGAGGCTTTCTCTTGATGTTACCCAGCATTTCACAGCCAAATGTTGTGTAACTGCTGGTGCAGGGTGATTTTAATCCCTGCAACAGATGTGGCTGTTTAAGCCATATCACAGGTTTGCATTGTTGAGGAACTCATTTGTAGCAGAGGCTCCACATCTCTTCATGTGTGGGTGTTAAACGGGATCATCACTTTGCAGGGAATGCTCTAAAAGATACAGACATAGTCTTTGTGGGCCCTTTGTCCATGTAAACAAGCAATGTTGACTGCCACTAGAAGATATTTGTAAACTCCAGAAGTGAGAATTTGAGTATACAGTTGTTTAGAACATAAACTGACAAGAAAAAATAGTCCTAGCATGGTTTTGGAGAAATGCCTGCTATTGTCTTAACACTTTTAATTCTGACATTGACAAAAGAGTCATATAGTAATTATGCAATTTTAATTTTTAAATCAAATTATAGGGGAACAGGGAAGTAATGGCTTTGTTCATGCACTAGCAGTTATCTTCTGTTTACCACTACTCAGAATATCCCTGAGTCATTTGTTATATCTGTCCTCCAACTGTGTTAAAACGAGGACAACATTGCACTGAATTTTGCATGCAGACAATGTGGTTGCTTTGTGCTAACTCAAGATATGAGTATGGTCAGGCTAAAATACAACTGGCCAATAATATGTGTGAAATTAAAAAAGAAGTGAGTGCCAGTTTCAATCAGAAGTGTGCTGGTAATAAATACTGTCTATTAAAAAAGGCTATGCAGAATTTAAAAATATGTTCACCAAATACTATAAATTTGCAGAAAACAAGCTGAGTTAAACATCCAACCAAAATGAACTTTCTTCCATTTGTGACACATCACTTTCAGACACAACAGTATTTTTCAGATAAATAAAAATCTGCCTTCATTAATGAGCCAAAAGTACTGGTTTCCTAACTGGGAATTAAAAATACCTTTTAAACTATTATTTCATCATTTGACTTCATTAGAAAATCATATATGAGTTAGATCATAATTGATCTTAAATTACAAGCACTTGTTTATAAAATGTTCTAAAACTGATGAGCTGTGAAACTGCCTGCACACTGTGTCATTTCCAAAACACTGTGAAATAAACTGTTACTCTGTTAATTGTAACTCTGAGTTAATTGCTCCAGGCTCTACAGATTTAAAAAGCTGAGTGGTGCTAATGCTTGTATAGGTTAGACTGCTCCCTCCTAATGTTCAAAAAGTTTGTCCACTGTGGAGATTAAAAAGTAGGAAACAGGAAGAAAATTAATTTTAAAAGGTATTTGAAAGGCTAGACTATATTATGCTGAAATGGAATCAAATTATGCAAGGGATTAAGGATAGGCTTTTTGTGCTAAGAGTGTTTTGGACTAGGTTTTGAAATTATTCTTCCTTTCTTCTTTGCTGTGGTAGGTCACCGTTTGCAGTCTCTCCAAATGGCTCCAACAGCAGGGTTCAGAAAACACACAAGACTCTTAATAAGAAGGTGACCTTTATTCTCTGGCCCCAGTGCGATAGCTTGGGTCACTGTTGCAAATGTGTGCTTTGCTAGAAACAGGGCAGGCCACTATGTATTGAACAGCCGCCATGTTACATTTGTCTTTTTTAATTTTTTTTTTTTTAAATTTAAACCAGTTGAAAAAAAACTCTGCTGACAGCCAAGCCCAACAACTACAAGGAAAAACACAGTAATGGAGAAATTGCTCAGATGGAAGATAGTATAAACAACCCCAGCCATCTGAACAGATAAGAGAAGTGTGTTTATTAGAGATATCTGCCAGTAGGAACTTTCTCTGAATTTTATTGGTTTTCTGGTTGCTGTAAAGCAATTGCCTTTGCAGAGACCTAATTGATTCTGAAAGAGATTGATTGTCCTTGGGTTGAGATGACTTGCAGATTTTTTTCTTTTTTCCATTTATACATGAGCACAATCTTAGCTGCATTGTAGATAAGAAAATCACCTGTCTAATTTGTACAACACATTGAGTAGTGGTGTAGAATGAGTTCAATAGAAACCTGTCCTGTTAGAAAGAGCCAATTCATTTTACTTTTTACTGAGAGCTGTGCTGTCCTTTGAGCAAAATTCTTTCCACACAAATACTGAGGGAAGGAAAAAAAATCCTAAATACTAACAGAGCTACTAAATTGTCACGGAGAAAGGATTTAGGCAGACTGAGAGATATAAGCAACTTCATTTGTCCCATTTTCACCAAAGATTAATTTTCTGATTTCCTTTAATGATACCATGATGAATGAGAGCCCTGATAACAGATTAAGATTTATTCCTCACTGGCTGTAGTTCTTCAGGGTGAATGACGTGCTTCTTCAGACAGTAAGCTGCAACAAGGCAGCATCCCACTAATTTCAAGGAACCTCCTGTCAGGTGCCCTGAGGCACTGATAGGTGTTAATGGCCCTGATAAGCCTCACCTGGGGCCTTCCAGGCCCACCCATGGGCCCAGGAGCACTATTTAAGCTCAGCCCTGGGCCACTAGTCTTTTCTTCAGTAGGGCTGGAGGGGTGCTGGTCTCTAGCTTAGCTACAGCTATGCTTGTCCCTGTCCATGGACCCTGCTGATGTGGACCCTGGCCTACGCGTGGGCTTCCTGGCTTGATGGCAGAGCTGTCCTGTCACTATGGGTCTGTCTGGCAATCTCTAGACTGTGTCTGATCCTGACCTGTGGATTGACCACCAAGCTTGGCCTCAGACCTGTCTCATCACCGTGAACTTACCTGATGGATGGAGGTCATGGTTAAAGCTGGCTGCCATCTCTGGAGCTGCCCTGCTCTCATTGTAAGGTACTGTGGGATGGGCCCTGCTGTAATCCCCAGTTTCTCTCTCCAGCTAGTTTGGGCTCACACCTTTATTTCTGTAGGCCTAGTATTTCTCACTACTTAGCTAGTTCATATGCCTATAAAAATGCATTTATTAGAGATCAAGACCTCTGGAAAATAGTTCTTAATTTCTTTTTAATTCAGGAGCACAAAGAAGCATTTAGCATGCGTAAATTGCAAAAGACAGCTGCAGGATATCAATGAGAAAATTTTCTGCTATGTATGCATTTTAAAACTGTAAAAATTTTAGCAGTAAAAAAGTTCTATAAATCCAATTGTTTTAAAGCTTATGCCAGTTTGGTAGCTGTGTTGGATTTAGGGTATTTTATTTCTCGTATTGGAGTAAAAAGTTTCTTCTAGTTTCTCTGAAACCTAGTATCTGTTTCTAATTTGATTTTTACAATGCTTATAACTCATGACTCTGTATAGCTAAAAATAATAATGTATCCAAATATAAATCAAATCACTAGAGGCTGAAATATGCCTTTATCCATCTAGTCTCCTTGGTTTAATACCTAGAGAAGCATAAGAAAAAAATACCACTGCATGACTTCATAACTGTAATGCAAACTAAGTTTAAGACAACTTTACCGAAGCAAAGCATCTACAACAGAAATATGATTTGACTATGAAATCAGAAGGTATTTGGGTGCAGGGCTTTAATTTGGTTTATTATAAAGATATTGAAATATGTGTTAATTTAGTCAGGAAAGACATATTATTTGTGACTAAGCAATGAGAGTAAGTTGTGTGTCTGTAAATATTTAATTTTTTTTAACAAGTGTACTTATGTTTACCCATGTGACTTCCTGCCAGAATTCAGGGTTATACTGAACGGGGCTGGAACTAAAAAATAACTAGAGCTGAAAGAGTGGCTATGAGAAGATATACTCCAGAAAATGCCAAGGGTCCTTGAGGACAATGAAGCAATGAAAAAACTTGTGGTTTATTTTTGTAGCTTCTGCTAGTCTGGTGAGGTTTAGTTGTCCTAGACTCACAGCTAATATCAAAGGGAACCATTAAAATGTTGGCATAGGGAAGAGGAAAGATTGAGCAATTTGCCAGGGGCTGCCCCATGAGCCTCCCTGAGGGCTGATGGGAATGCAAAGATAAATGAGAATGACATCAAGTGAAGCAAGCAAGCTGTCTTTGCCCATGGCTGAGGTGGAGATAACTGGGTTGAATAAGACTTGCTAGTACTTTCAAGGAAAGATTAAAGTTTAGGAAAGGGTCAGTGTGCAGAACATGAATAAATACCACAGGAACAAGTGCAAGTATAATTTGGGTTCAAGGCTTAGTTGAACTGACTAGTGAAGCATCTTTGTGTCAGGATAATTCCCCCTGTGTGAGGGCTTTTCAGTGATCACTCTATTATAATTGCCTTTCTTTATTTGTACAATGAGTATTTACATGTGTTTGCTGTCTGTCTTACCATTTTTTAATTGGCTCTTACTTCTGTCCAGAGGACCATTTCTCTCCAAGCAGAGAGGAAATTTATAACCCGTGAAAAGGTGGTGGATCTTCTTTCCTGAAGGTTTTTTTTTAGACTGGATTAGACAGGTATTTGTCAGGAATGATGTATGTATAGTTGATTAGTTCTTGAGGTCCACTTCCAACACTGTGATTCTAGATACATTTGAAGTTAGACCTACAGATACATTTTTAAATTAAATTTTTGATTTTTTAGGAATCCTTGTTTTGTTGGCTTAAATAACATTCTAATTTGATAAGTCATTTCAGCCAGAACTGCCCCCTGATGCACTAAATTTGGCTCAGCACCCTGAGTGCAGCTCTATGCATTGTCCATGCATGAGGAAAGAGAAGTGTGGGCTTCCAAAGCTGCTGGAACTCAGCAGCCTGTTTCATACTGAATTCTTGTGGCTTGTGCAGACAGATGAGAAGACGTGGCCAGAAACAAACAAACCAACCCCGGGCCTACTACAGTCAGTATTTCTTTTCAGATAGTAGGGCTTCCTGTATTAAGTGCTTGGTATTCTTAATTGGTGTCTTATCCTTCTCCTGATCTTTGTGGGTTATGCTATTCCCCCCCATATCCAGTAGAAGCCACCTGCAAACTGTTGTATTTGCATATGCTGTAATCTCATAAATTCATATGACTCCTCCTTTGTTATCCCCTGAGCACTAGCTCTGTCTTTTTAATTGACTCACTGGTCCTGCTTTCAGCGTGACTGAAACAGTGTGATGCAAGATTGGCTGAGGCAAATACAGGCAGATACAGAGGCTTCTGGATGTGTACTTGAAATTCCACTGAGAGATGGCTATGGCTTTGCAAGGCAATCCCTTTGCAAGCACTACACAACAATTTTTGCAGCAGCCCTGGCAGTTGCCCCACCACAACAACAGGAGGTTGAGATGGAGGGAGGGACATTGTTATCCAGCTGTCCTCCTCGTCATGGTATTGTATCTGGATTCATGAAACAAGCATCACATAGCGTTGGAGGATTTTTCAGCAAATGTTTAGCTCTGCAGAACTACTGCAAACCAGTAGTGGTTGCGGAATGTCAGATCATCAAGACAGTTTGCTAGAGAAGTGTGGTGGGTTGACCTTGTACTGCAGCCAAATGCCCACCCAGCTGCTCACTCGCTCCCCCTGTCAACAGGACAAGGTGAGAAAGTAGGATGAAAAAGCTTGTAGGTTGAGATAAAGACCAGATCATTTACCAATTACCATCATGGGAAAAACAGATTCAGTTTGGGGAATATTAATTTATTGCCAAGTAAAGTAGATTCGGATGGTGAGAAATACAGGAAATTAAAACAACACACTGAGTGATGTGGGGGGGATAGGGGGTTACAGTCAGTCCATAACAGGTCCTCTCTGCTGCTCCTTCCTCATCAGTCTTCTCCCTGCTCCTTCGTGGGCTCTCTATGGGCTGCAGTTTCCTTCAGGGTATCTCCACCTGCTCCGGTGCAGGGTCCTCCATGGGCTGCAGGGGAATACCTGCTCTGGTGCCTGGAGCACCTTCTCCTCCTTGCCTCCTTCTCTGACCTGGGTGGTTGCAGGGCTTTTTCTCACACTTTTTTGCCTTACTGCCAGGCAGTGTTTTGCCCTTTCTTAAATGTGGCTGAGATGGCTGGCTGACTTGTGTGGTTAGTGTCATGTGGGAGCCCCGCTGCTCATGGGTGTTGTTGGGAGCTATTTGGGGTTTAGCAAGCTATTCCCTGTTGCATTATGACAGTCAGCGAAGCTCCAGCTTTTGAGCACTTAAAGGGAAGTCCTCCTTGATCAAAGGCCTGTTCCTTTGTCAGGGAAGGCTCATGATGCTGGGGCCCAGCATAGTCTTGTTTATGGGTTTGTTGCCCTGGCCACTGTGGGTATGAGTGTTGGTTGTGGCCCCTGTTATTCTGGGAGACTCTGATCATCTAGTCCATCACTGGTCTTAATTGCTTCCTGCTGATTTCAATCATAGAAAGAAATTGTGCAAGTATCTAAGCAGCTGCAGAATAATAATGTGTATTGGGGGCTTGGGAAAGGACAGTTTTGGCCTGTGACAAGAATTAAGGGACTGAGGTCTGGAGAGGCTAGGGCTCAGTAAACAGATGCTGAGACAGCCTTGTCAAAACTATAGTGACAAAGGACACTTGCTATGGGCACAGGAGCTGATTTTAGTGATTTCTGGAGTTGTGGGGTGTGTATTTTTTAATGCTTTATGAAGTTATTTAATGAAAACATCAGGAATGTTTCATGAAAGCATTTTGGAATAATATTTTTTGAGTATTCTTATGAAACCATAAATGTTTTTGTTACCAAGTGTGAAAATACAATTTTCATATGTATGTGAGGTCTTTTCTGCAACTTTTTCCTGCATGAAAAGCTTGTGTGTGTTTATTAGACATTTTACTTCAATTTTTTTAATACTCCATTTATATTGTAAAAAATATTATTAAAGTTGCAAAGATAATGGGGATGTAATCTGGTGAGTTCTTAACGGACATTTTTCATGACCTTCATGAAATATTTCAGTAAAAACAGCTTATTTTGTTTAGTGTTGTCTTAAGTAGAATTTTAATAAATATTGAGTATTTTTCCTCTTTTCAGAAATAGTTAATGGAATGTCAAGGATTATGTTATGGAATGATCTGTAAATGTCTTTTAATGAATTTCCATGTTTTGTTTTGTGTTTGATAACTCCAGCCCCATTTTGGGAAGTCTGATTTTTGTGGAACTTGAATGAAACGTTGGCACTTTTTCACAAGTACAGATATGTATAGATATGTATGTGCACCTACACAAATACACTAAAGTTATTAGTATTTGTTCTTTAGTTTTATTGAATGGAATTATTACAACTTTTGTGAAAGCTTTGGGATAAAAGTGTGAATGTTTGAGTCAAATCAACAACAGTCAAAATGACGGAAGTTGGAAATAAATAGTACAGGGGTTCACATTTAGTTACACAGTTCAGGAATATGCTGGTGCTTGGGAAAAAAAGATGCATTTACATTTGGTCTTGAAGTTGCCACTGTGTAACTGGCTTTCAGCTTGGCCTTCTGCAGAGAATCTAGGACAGCTGTGGCAGTGAACACCAACATGTGGCTCAAGGCACCAGAGGTGCTTTGAGCAGTGCCGGGGGCTCAGCCTTGCAGGAGGCAGAAACTCACTGGGGCCGGCTGCTTCCAGTGCTGGGGGGCTGCAGCATGCTGCTCTTGGAGAAGCAGAGTCCCTCTGCCTGGGGCATGGTCTCAAGCCAAGTGGTCTTTTTGTTTGTGAGCTCCTTCTTGCTGTTATTTTCCACTGAGTCCTGGCTCACAGTAAGGCTCTCTGCGGTGAGCTGTTGAGCAGTCAGGCTGACTGCTGTGTGGCTGTGGTGGGGTCCTGCTGAGTCACTTCACTGCCTTCTTGGCAGGTCCAAGAACTCTCCCTTGCTGAGCTGTCTGGCCCTCAGGCTTTGCGGCCATCTTCAGTCTCATTTCTTCCTTCCTTCTCTCAGCTTCCCCTGCAGATCCCTGCACAGTTTTTGAAGCTCTGGAGGGCAAAACGTTGCATCATTCAATACAGGGTCCACAAGAGAACTGAAAGTAGCAGATGGTTGTTATTCTTTCCAATTTCCATTACAGATTAAAAAAAAAAAAAATCTTGCATTTGAACTGCCATCCTTATGGACTTTTCCCAGTGTTGAGACTGCAGATCTTGTTTTTTAGTATCTCTTCTCTTGCAACTTGTATTTGAAATAAAATTTACCCTTTGTGTCTTCATATGGTGTGCATGCTTATGCTTGTGTGTGGCTGTTCAGGGGAGTCTGGCATTGAGATGGGTAGCAGGGCTGGGGGGGGGGCTTGTTAAGTGGGAGAATGAGGGTGGGAAGGACTCAGTAGTTTGCATTAACAGGGTTGATAATAGTGTAGGTATCTTTATTACCTTTCTTTTTTTGTGCCCAGGAAGCTGGAAGGATGTTTGTTTAGATATCAAAAAAGAGCACAGAAAGATATAGAATGAAATAATTTGCCAGACTAGTTCCCCTGAGGTACAGAAAAAGCATAGTTGTCTAGTCTAGAGCAAATGGCAGGGCAGTTCTGCCTTGTAATGTTACCACCATTATAAAACACTGTTTCTTAAAATTCCATTTTATGTGTTTGGCAAATATGGTAAAATACAGTTCTGCAAGAAATGCTTTGAACAGGAGGGGGTAAGTGTTCTCGGCCTCTTGCTCGTGCCGTGCTGATGCCTCTCTGCTTTTGTGAATTCTCATGTGAATGCAAATCACTGCTATATCATGTTCTCCCAAAAGAATCTCTCCTGCCTGTTAATATGTTGTGCAACCTGAAATACCCTGTTAAAATGCTATGAAATACACTTGCTAACGTGCTGGGATGAAGTGCCGTGGCCTGTGCTTCGTGCTGTGGCCGGGTACAGTGCTATGAAATGCTCCCCCCCTGCCCCAATGTGCAGTGGAACCTGTCTCAACAAAATGTCTCCTAGAGTTTAGACTGCCTCTGGCTCTTGTCTTCATCTGAGAACTGGAGTAGCAGTTGAGATCTTCCTCCCCATCCCCCATCAGTTTGGGAGTCTCTCTGTCCTCATTGACCTACGTACTGTGCCTCTCAGCTGGGAGAGGATTCTGTCTGTGCCCTGTAATATCGACAAGTAGCTTCATCATTGTCAGAAGTCTGTCTTATTTTGATTTGTTCTTGGCTGTCTTGCAAATGTCCTTCTGTTCTTTGATCTATAGGACCTCCTTTCTGTGACCCCTTTCAGCCACTCCATTAGCATGGAGTGTGTCCACATTAGCTTTGTATGTGTCCTTGTGTTTATATTTTTCTGAAAGGCTTCTCTTTTTAATCCCACAGGGTAAGGAAGGCCATGTTTCAGCCTGACTCCAACTGAACATGAGAGTGCTACAGTGTTGTGATGATGACTGTGAGTATGAACAATTGCAAATGATTTCTCCTGCCTGTGTCAACATGACTATGGAGTGGCAGCCAGCTTAGAGGTACATACACACTGAAGTTAGTTGTAGTAGGATGTGGAGTACTATGTGGTGGTAGATGTGGGTCTAAACCATCGTAGCTGATAGTCTGTGGTAATTTTATAAGCAGAGAATTTAGTATACTCAGAGCGGAGTTTGAGAGACAATATTGTGGCAGATAATCTGCCTGAAGAAGTGCGTTCACGCAGAATTCAGTGGAATTGCATTGAGATTTATGCAAACTCTCTTCCCCCCTTTGACCTCACTAAGCTCTTTGAATCATAGTTAAGTCAGCTGTGATGCTAGAAAGTGACCCTTGTTTTTATGTGTTTCTACAACTGGGCACAGCATGCAGAATGTATACTACACAATTTGTAGAAGAGATGTATTTTGTCTTTTTGATGTGGCTTCAATGTATACTGTTGTTGTTGAAGTAGTCTCAAGAGGGATTGTGTTGGTGTTTGCATATGTTGTAAAGGAGGAAGGGCATGCAGGTTTCTTCTGTTTTCCTCTTTCTCAGAGAGGATATTATGCTTGTTTCTCCTTGTACGAACAATCCAATAAAGCATTTTGTAGGGAGACATTGCTTGTGAAATATTTTTAAAAAAAAAAACCAACAAACTCTTCTATGGAACTTTCATGTAGGAGACTGATTTCTGTGGAAAGTTGTGAAGAAACAAGTCCCTTGTATAGAGAGTTCTCTTTTCTAAACTAAAAAAACCCCAAAACCTAGCAGTGCCTCAAGTAAGTTCAGACAAAAACCAATAACAGTAGCTTATCCATTTGTTTATTGCAGAGTCAGTGGGTAGCTGCTCTCAACTGTGGGTTGGCTGTTTCCAAGGCCGTAGTAATAACATAAGCCAGAGGATTTGTGCTGCTTTGATGGTGTGACTATTGACTTCTTAGCTGCTCATTTTCAACAACAGAATTTTGTCACTAAAATAATTTTGTGAAAAAAACCCACAAACAACTTTCCTGTTTCCAGCACCCATTACATGCTGTTCACAATGCTCATTCAGCATTTTTGCTGACATTTTCCATAACCTGCTAACATGTTTGCTAGGTAGGTTGTTTTTGTGACCCCAAGGATAAGCTTTTCTTGCACTGTAAAGCCATACCTTTTAATTAAAGGATACAAATATCTGAATAAAATAGTATTCTATTCTATATCATTCTAAATCCTTGAACAACTTGGGAACTCTTATTGAAAGTTTTAGGGTGTTTTCACAAATACTGAATAGGTCAAAAAGAAATGGGGGAAGTAAATGAAAAGCCAAAGAGTGTGGCTGTATTCTTAGTTACTGATGTCAAGAGGTTTCTCAATAGTTTGTCCAGTAATAGCCTTTCTCTAAATATGAAAGTGTATGTCATCTATTCAGTGCAGTAGCAATGACTGCCTATTGAGAACAGCACTGAAATACCGTATCTCATTTTGCTGTGGATGAAGGGAAAAAAGCTTTTCATTATGAGGGTTATTTAACAGAGAATAGAGCTGTTCAAATTATTTTATGACTATTAATTAAGAAAGCATTTTTAGTTAATGTACCATTTGCCAACCAGTTCCAGCTTCTGTAAATCCTCTTGTAACACAGTGGTCACTACTGAATAGATCTTTTAACAGATAACTTTTAGACTGCTGTTTGTGCAGGAACTCGGAGTGCCTGACTCAGTTGTTTTTGTCATTAAGTATGATTGGTCAGCTAAGTAGTATTGGATTGGACTTCTAAATGTGGTTACTAGTTTTCAGCGCCTCAGTATTTGAAACTTCTGCTTTTCAGTGGTGTGGTTGTGTGTTGTCCTGTCCTCCCCCACCCCCAAACCCCCATGCCACCTAGGTAGTTCTGATAGGTGAATATCCACCATTTTGATGAAATGTATTAAAGGTTTATTGTTTTGCAAAACCCCAGAAATTTATTTTGCAATGTCATCGTTTGAAACTATGGCTGGATATATGTGGCATCATTTCCATGAATTCATAGAATATGAGGAACAGAAATGGTATTCCTAAAAGCATCTTCATTTTATGTTGTATATCAAACTTGGTTCACATCGTGCTAGAAATACTCGTGCATACTTGAAAGCTCTGTAAAATTCAGGGAGCATTCCTGTTTTCACAGGTGGTGTGATCCAGAATGTGCCTGTTATGCTTTACTGTACCAAATGAAAATCTTAAAAGAGATCTGGATATTGCTTTTCTGCTACTTTTCATTGAAAGCTACACTATTATGTGACTTCTGAGAAGGGCAGTTTTGGGGTTGGGGAGGGAAGGTGGTGTTTAGAGCTGGTTATTCCTATGGTAGTTTGGTGGCTTGATATACTAGTAGGCTAAATTGCTTTGCAAATCATGTGGGGCCTGTGAGGTGTAAATTAAGCAATCCTGGTCTAGACTATCTCTGATACTTGTTCATCTAAGA
This sequence comes from Gymnogyps californianus, assembly GCF_018139145.2. Classification (NCBI taxonomy): domain Eukaryota; kingdom Metazoa; phylum Chordata; class Aves; order Accipitriformes; family Cathartidae; genus Gymnogyps; species Gymnogyps californianus. Next base: position 14,630,112 of record NC_059478.1, on the reverse strand, counting down.
TGCTCTTAGAATCTCCCATGTAAAGGGATTCCATCACCTCCATAAATGCAATTTTCCAATGCTTCACTGTTCCTGCAAGGCAAAACCTTTTTCTTTCTTAAAATGGAATTAATAATCTCCCCCCCCCCCCCCCCCCCCAGTAAATGAAGTCACTTGTTACCTGTCTGGTGTTAGTTAATTCCAAAGCAGTTGTTGCTCATCTAGTCAGCAAGCTTTGACAATCACAGTTTCCTTCCTTCAGCTGTGGGGAACATGTGCCTATGTACACATACAGCTGTTTCCAGCTCCCCTGGGGAAGGCTGCAAGGCCACTTGACAGTGACCAGGTCCTTGGCTCAGGATGTGTGCACTTGTGGGGCAATTGTCATTGCTGTAGGGTCATCTGATAAACCAGAACCCTGAGAGAACAAAAGAAGGTCTAAAGGTTTGAAGGTAAAGGTTTTAAAAGGCTTAGATGGGATATCTACAGTGGGATTGCTTGGCTTGCAGTTACAGAAGTTGTAGAAAAGCTGACTGGCTTAATGGCTTACTCTTTGTCCAGGGCCCTAGCGGGTAGCTCTTTCCTACAACAACTGGATGTGTGAAGTAGTTTGAGGGTGGCTGATACCTACAGCGTGTTGGCTTTTAAAAGCAACCATTACGTGCTCTGGGTATCACAGGCAGGAGTACCAGGAAAGAAATGCTCGATTATGGTTTAAACACAGCAATCACTTGTTCAAGTACTGTATATTTAAGTCTTAATGAGAAAATGACTGCATATTAAATCACATAAATCCAGTAAGTGAGAAAATTATAATTTGAGGATTATCTTTGAAATGGATATCTATTTTGTCAATTACAGAGATGCTACCTGAAGTTAAGTATGCTTTAGTAGACAATCATTCTTTTACTGTGGTATTTTAACTAGTTGAGTTATTGTTTCCTTGATTATGCCAGCTGGCAGATATTTAATCATTAACAGTTGCAGGATATGGAGACCCATATATTTCTCACTCAATAAGAATTTAACCTATAAAATCCTTACAATTCTTGTACCTGTGCTTCAGTTTTGATTGTAGTTCAGTTTTCACTACTACTTAGATCAAAGTCTCAGATAAGACAGGTTAGATCTGACAGTGGGGTGGATCTTTCCTGTGAAATCTGAAGTGGATTTTAAAGTGATTATTACACATTTGGTAACGGCAGCTTTCTGCATGGTTCAGAGTCCTTTCATTTATTTATAGCTTTGTACCAAAAAGCAGAAAAAGAGTGATAAATTATATTTATCGGAGACTCCGCCCTGAGTTCCAGGGCATGCTGCACTGAGTGAGTAGTATAACATACTATGCAAAAATAATTGTATGTGTCTGAGTGACTTTGGTTGTCCAAAATGATGCTAAATGCCTGTATTTAGACACCTGAATCCTGTTTCAATGTCTGAAGTCAGGAAGGCTTTGTAGTAGGTGGTACGATTGCTAATTTGAATGTTGTAGAACGGGGTCCCCTAAGTAAATAGGGAGTAGTAGTTGGTGGACACTAGGATGATAAGCTAGATATATTTCCTGTAGTAATATTCTTTAAAACTGTGACAAGTAGTGTTAGAAAAAGATTCACCGATTGCTTAATGAAAATGGTGATTTCTGCATTGAGAAATTTTTTCTTCTGTTTTCTTCTGCTTTCCTAAGACCTCTTGAAAACTTTAGTTGTTGTAGAGCATGTTAGTAACAGGTATTCAAATAGTTGACACAAGCAGTCCCTAAACTACAATTTACACTATTTCAGAAAGTTGTTTAGAAACAAAACCTGTTGATGAAGTCTGATGCAGTTCTGTTTGGGTAAAGTATGTATTTCCATTACTTTCCACTGGTGTGAAAGTGAGCAGTTTAACAGAACTGTTAAGCCTTTCTGCTTGGTTAAATAATGGGGTAAAGCTGAGTTGTACAATTGTTAGTGTTATGCTGTAGCAGCTGACTAACACTTTAGTCAGCATTTTGGAAGTAGGAGGGGGATAGGATCCATCATCAGAAAATCATAATTTTTCATTGTTTGCTACATATTAAATAGATCTAAACACCAACTCCACACTTACGTGAGAAGGCTGCATTTAGTCACCTAGCTGCATTTTGAGTTCTCATTTTTCTTGTGTAGGTAGCAAAGTAGGGTTTATGGATCCAGCCCTGTGGAATATAGGTGATTTCTACTTGCCTCATGGGGTAGCTAAAACCTTTTTATGAAGCAGGCCTGACTTGATAGCTTTTGTTCTTTTTCTTTTTTCTTTTGTAACGTAACAGTAGGGCATTTGAGAGAACTGTTTCTGCCTGAGGATAAATAAAAAAATCCTATGTAGAGATTCTTAGTCATTCTCCATCTCTAGGGGTTTGTAGATGAATTTCTGTAGAAGTCTGTGTGCCTAATTCCTATGAAATTTCACAACTTGCCTGCTTGTGTCCAAGTTGCATTTAGATCTTCAGCCAGAGAAAAATCAGCGTACTTGTGTTGAGTTCAGTGAAGCTATATAGATTTCTACCAAGTAAGGATTAAATTTAGGCAGCCTAATCTTTTCAATAGCTTTAGTATTTCTCTAAGAAAATCCCTACTGGATATTAGCTGTTGTAATCACTCAGCAGTCTGAATGTTTTTCTTTGGCTGGAACTTGCTCTCTCTCACGCTTATCAGAAGCTTCAGAATTGTTCTCACTCAAGCTGCCACCTTCCTGGATTTGTGACAGATGCAATCCTTCCAAAAGACAAAAAGGAGCAAGCTTCACTTCTGAGCCTTCTCTGCCACACCTGAAGTGGCTTGCTGGATTGATGATGCCACTTTGTCAATGAAGGTGTGGACTCTTGCCATGCCCAGCAGTGCAAATCAGAGTAGTGCCTGTGCTGCCTGTGGCTGCAAGTTGTATGCTCCCATTTTGTTTTAATACCATGAGATTTAAGCTTAACAGATCCCAGGAAACATCCCTTTGGCAACTGCTCATATGGAAATATAATCTAGTACATGCATTTTCATTTAATTTAGGGCTGCTGTATACCTGGGTTTTCCTGGATGTGACTGCTTTTTCTACCTTGGTAGATTTTAAAGCTGGCATAGCTTTGCTTAGAGTTTCTAGATGTCTGAGGCCCTAACAGTTTGGATGCTTCCAGCATATACACAGTGGTAATTCTGGGTTTTTCAAACCAGTAGGAGTCCTCAAGTGCTACCGCATTTGATGCAGTGTGGTGTGCTGTACTTGATAGCCACGTGCAGGAGACCAGATGCAGGTTTCCTATAAATGCACCTTACTTAAGATCTGTCCAAGGCAGAATGTCTGTCAGATATTTGGGAGCAAGAATTTACTGCAGATAGCAAAAGCAGAGGAATTGACACCATGAGTCTGAGCATCTCTCCATAGACCACTGCTGGTTTGGAAACCTCTGATATTTCCTTGCAGTTTCAGCTATGTGAGTTTCTAACCCAAACAATTACCTTTTATTGGCTTCCAGCCATTCCTAATACATTTTGTTAGAAATGTATCCTTTAAATGCTGCTTATTTTTTCAGCATTTCTTGTGATCACCTTCTTTGTGCTTTCCTAATTCTATGCAATGTAATCATGTATTAAAAACACAAGTGATGTTTTCAAGTTGGCAACCTAGAAAAGGGGCTGAAAGGGTGGAAGAGTTGACTTGTTGGAGTCGCTTCTTGAATGGGTTTTGGTGTTTGAGCAAATGTAGTTTTGTGTGTGTGACTAAGCTTCTTAATATAGTCTTATGTCCCAGAACTAGGTCTTAAAGCTTGACATCCTTGGTGATTTTAATATGGCTGAAACATCTGCTAAAGGGTCATAGCAACCTTTTGCTACAGCGTTTTTTTATGGAAATAGATTTGTCTTTCAGGAAGAAATTAATGGTAGTATCTCTGGAATCCTATTTATTTTCTTGATTTAGATGCTCTTCTTTATATAAAGTCTGGTCTTTTCCATCATATGTGTCTTTAAACTGTTAATTACATTGACCTTTTACTGGGCAGATGGCTAAATGGATTGCAGCAATTGTAAACCCTTCTGTACTGCTATGTGGTGTTTTCATATGTTCATAAAGCCATCAGATTATATTCAACGCAGTCCACATTCAGTCATTTCAGCAGAGCACTGTTAGCATTCCTATTAAAATATTAAATCTTGAGGTGCTAGTGATTTAGTCAAATGCCTGCCTGTGTGTCAGTTACTCCTCATTTATAGTGCCCTTACAGGTGCTTTTGCTGCTGAGTGGTAAGTTCCTTTTATGTGACAGGGAAAATGGCTGTCCTTGTAACTAAGGATAGTGACTGTCAGTCTTTGTGTATAAGCTAAAGTTAATGAGTAAGTACCTCATGTTTCTATTTCATATCCTCCTAAATTAATATTGCCATTGATAGCTCTCATTGTTTCAAAGGATTGTCCACCTTATAACTGCTTTAGAAGTTTATTTACGGTGCACTAGCCTACTGATTACTCTTCTTCCTCCTGATCTTATTTTGTTCAGGGTATGAGTTTAAAGTATTTCAGAGTGTTAGGACACTTCTCAAAGGGTTTACTTGTTTGCGATAAATCCTGGTAAGAGGCGTGTCTGATAGACTTCTTTTTATGGAAGAGCTTTGAAGTCTAGGCTCACAACTAATTACTGTGAGGGCACAGAATACAGTGGAACAGCTCAGACCTTTCCTTTTTGGCATGAAGTTACTCCTTTTGTAATGGATTTTTCTCTTCAGCATCTAATTTCTTGAGTAAATAGTATTAATTACACTTAATTTCTGTAGCTAGGACACTTTCCAGGATGTGACACACTTGTTGCAGTGGTCTCATGGTGCTCTGTTAACACAGTGCATAAAAACAGCTTAACCCTGCAATTTCAACAATACTGATGCTTGGGGAGCTATAGAAAATAAGGTCTCTTAGACTTGTCAAGGCATTTCAAAGATCATTTAATGTCCTTTTATATCTTCTTTTGCCTTCCTTATTTGAAGTATATACATAAACCTGTACTGGGTTTGTATTCCACTGTGCTATTCTATATTAAAATACATCTATATAGGTTTACAAAAATATTTCCTACAAGCAACAGTCTCTTATATCTAAAAAGAGATTTGATCATACAGTTTATGTTAAAGTTAACTGGATGCAATTATAGAATCAGATTATACCAACCTTGACCAACACTGGCTGAAGATGATGGGACATAAGCAGTGATACAGTAAGTGATGGGTTTTGTAAGCTCTGTTTACAACGATGAACAAAAATCTGCTTTTTACAATAAACTGGTACCTCTTTTCAGAAAATGTCGTCCTTGTTGGCTATCAAGTTAAAATAGAGATGAAAGGAAGCAGTTAAGTTTGTGTTCCCGACTAGTTTCTTTTAATAAAAAGGAAATCAACAGCACAGGTGATAACAATCTTTGTAGGAATTACTTACTATGAACACATGTAATTCACTGGGAATCGGAAGAAAAAGTCGAAGTCACAATAGCTCTGACTATTGTCTTAGAGCAAAAAAAGAAAAGGGGGGAAAATGAAGCTCCTGTGGAGATAATTGAAGCTGAAACATTTCTTGTGCTCTTGAGAAGAGCTGTAGAAAGTGAACTGTATGAAAAGAACAAAGGGGGAAATGTCATGTGTCAGCCCTCCCCATTTTCTTCTTGGCTGTGTGCCCAGTCTCTAAACTCATATTAAGCTTTGCCATAGCAACGATATCAGTGAGGTGTTTTCCAGTCCAGAGTGTACCACTTGCTGCAGGTTTAGGGAGTAGAGATCTTGAAACTGTTTGTCTGTAATCTTATCCTTCACTAAATATGAGCCTTTGGAATAAGTGGGTGACCAGAAAGGTTTAAAAAAAAAATAATCTGCTTTCAAAAAGGAAATAGATGCAACTCTGCAATAAAATTGCTTTACACTTTTTGCCCTTTGGAAAAACTAAGGAGATGCCATGCTTGGAAGGGCATGGAAACAAGACTAAGCTGGGAGCTCTCTGATATTCCCTGCTGAAGAGAACTGCAGCAAAGCATCCTTGAGAGCAACAGATTGAGGATCACAAGGGTGACACAAATTCAGTAAGAATACAGCTGGTACTAAAGAACTTAAAGCTATTTAGACATATGAATTTTCTATGGACAGGGCATTATATAATCTTAACCCTGGATTCTTGCTTTGAATAACTCTATAAAACCTCGGAAGTCAGATTTTGAGGAGGCAAGGATACAGCTCACTACCTGCAAATGAATTCATGCTGAAGCAACGATCCTGTAGAATTAATCCTTTTTGCTGGCATGTCAATTAATTGAGAAGGAGCATTAGAAAGCAATGATCCCAGCATCAGATGTTCTGGAATTTTGTAGAAACAAATACAAGATTCCTTAAAGTTTTCAATTTGTTTAACACTGTTTTGGTCACAAATCCAAAACATAGCACCATACCAGCTACTCTGAGGAAAATCAACTGTATCCCAGCCCAAACCAGTACAGTTCCCCCTGCCACGCCCTTACCAGTTGCATCATTGTAATTATTCAAGGAAATATTTAGTGAATTGAGTTAGGCAAATAAATGGTGTTAAAAAAAATAGCCTTTTTACCTCAAGAGCCATCTCCTTTTATTGTTTGCAGTATACTCTCACCAACAGTTGTACTTCCATAAATGAGGCAGGACTAGGGTGGAAATAAATGATAAGGTGTAAGGGATTGTTTATGCTGTTGCTGCCACTGGAAAAACAATACTCAAACTATTCCTCACAGTTTTAGGTCTAATAGGAATGAATCCTGTCTTGAAGGGGAGTGCAGGAGGACAAGCTGTGGATGGAAAGGATAGGATTGGGGGGGAGAAAATTGTATTCGGTGTTTGCAGTGGAACATGAATGCATATTTTGTTGAGCAAGTACATATTGACATAAACCAGCAATTTTATATTAATTTTGAAGTACATGTCCTTGGTAAGAGGAAACTGATTTTCAACCTTTCAGTACACATTTAGAAATCCTCTTATAATAACCATAGTCTAGAAATTGCCATCCTACACATTTAGAACATATAAAGTAGGATACAGCTGAGTATGGGTACATTGTTTTTTACATCTGTGTAGTGTTATTTCATTGAATATTCAGTCATTTTAATTGTTAGCAATCAAGATTTCATGCTGAGAAATATATCAATTCTAGCTTGCTAATGCCAAGAGCAAGCTGCTCTATTAGGACTAACTGTATTTTAGGGGGGGAGAGAGCGAGTGCGCCTCTCCCACAGATCTTTTGTGTCTAGTTTGGTTGCCAGAGAGAATAGCTGGCTGTTTGAATAACATTTGTCCACAAGGCTGCCTCTGGATAGCCCAGGACATCAGAAAAGGGTCACAGGGTGGCTGTGGGTCTCTCTTCCCTATCATCCCATCAGCTGTGCCATATGAGCACTTGTACAACTTGGTGGTGAACTAGAACAGAGGATTTGCTTTGAGTGATCCCAGCATTATCGTGTGCCTGAGGCAGTACATAGACACTGCACAGCCTGGATCAGGTGGTGATGGCTGCTTTCAGCTGCTTTTATTTGTATTAAGGAAGGTTCTTGTCATCTCATGAGTTGGAGCCCTCGTATGACTGCTTGGCAGCAGCAGTAAGGTCTGAATATGAGCCATATGGTGTGTTATACACTAAACATCCTGTTGTATCAACCCAAAATCTTCTGGCATTATCCATACCCTTGGTTTCCAGCAGTGAAAGAGCAGGTGTGCAAGGGGCTTAAAGCTTTTTACCATATTGTGTGGAGGCTATGTGTAGTGCTTGACCTTTCCTGTAACCACAGCCTTCTCCTGACAACTGCATCAGGCTGTGTATTCCAGGAACAAGGTCTGCCTGGCGTAAGTTGTACCTTGTTCAGTGTGGCTTGTCTCTTAGATGACCTCAATCTACTTTTTGGTTAATGCTACTTTGGGAAAAGACTGTTCACATTTTATAGTTTGACAGACATTCCAAAACCAAGCAAATGAATAAATTGTTGTTCCACTTTTATAGGGGATTTGCTTTTAAAACATAAGAATATGAGTTATGTCTCAGTCCTTACTGTGTATGGCTAACACAGACTGGGGAGTTCTAGGAGACTGGTGGACTGCTCTTTGGAGGAATCCCACCCCTCATTAGCTCTTTAAAAATCCATCTTCTCTGTAAATTAAGCCTCAAAGTGTTTTTATATTTCTCTCCTTGCATTTGCAAGCCATGCTTTTTTTTGGTGTGGTTTCTTTCTTTATTTAGGATTAACACTCATTTTCTTGTATCTGAACTCAGAATGCTGTGCTTCTGTGTTGCCAAGTATTTCCACTTCTGACATGAAACTAGAAGCTCTTTAATATTTAACATCTAGAAGGGAATATTCCTGTTAATGATACTTATTTACCTAAAGAGCAGGTCTGTTTTAAGAGCTCTGGATATGGACATGGGAAATCTGGGTCTCATGCTGAGCTCTGCCGCATGGTTGCAATGTATCCAAAGGTAATAATGCATTATGTCTGCTTGAGACTCGGCCTTCTCAAGTGTAAAACAAACAATATTTTTCCACTTGTTAATCTCTTTGTGATCTACTGGTAAATAATACTGTTTAAAAACTAGGTATACTGGGATGACTCATTACATTAAAAATTTATTCAAGCATAAAGCTATTTTGTTCTATAATATGCTTTCCTTCTAAGAACCCATGAGTGACTGAAGTTATTTTGAGTTAAAATGAATACCTATTGACATTATCAAAACTTCTTTAAAATACTCTTCTGTGTCTTCATCTTGATCCACATTGGTATTGATCTCATCTCTTGACTGAAATCTGCCAGCTGGGGATATTTTGACTTACACACAGCCAAGTAATAGAAAGGCTGTATCGGTGTTGGAGGGCAGATGCACTCTCCTATGCCCTGCTCTGTCTTGTTTCTGATGTCGCATGCTAACTCCTGTCAGGCAGTGTCACATCTCCCAGCCAACACTCCTTTCCTTTGGAAAGGAACCCAAGCATTTGAGCTGAAAGATGATGGGAAATGAAGGATGTACCTCAGAGCTTACTGGTTTGTAGCATAGAGACAGCTTATCATATGAGACCACTTAAATGCATTTATTTAATTTATAAATTCACAGACATCTTTGTTACCCTATCAACTGTTTCTGTTGAGGCAGCTTGTAGAGGTGTTGGTGGGGATTAGGGCTTCATACATTTAGTGAATAGAGTTTAAAAGGTGCTGTATATAGCCAGTAAGTAGTTTCAGGCTCTGACCTTTCCAGGTAGCAGCTCCAAATCAGAGCTCAAGCTTCTTCAAAATTGTAGTAGCATTTAAAACAAACAAACAAAAAAATCCCACTCCAAACCAAACAGCATGCTTTTTACCTGTGTGTGGTTGTGTGCACATAAAAGGTATAGTACAACACAAAAGCATTAAGAACAATACGTCACTGTATGTTTAAAACTATTTTCTGACACTTAAAGTTTCATTTTTATTTTACTAGTTTCTTTGCAAGTCTGAGCTAATTCCCTCCAGGAGAATCAAAGACATGTATTCATGGCAACAAAGCATAATGTAATTGGTGTGGCCATAACAGAAGGAGACAGTGTCAAAGCCAGTAAACATGGATTGATGGCAGAGCTTAGCCTGGGTGCAGTAGAGTAGTATAAGGCTTTATGATGCTTTGCTGCACAATATATATGTCCCAACTAGTGCTTCTGTTTAGATATCTCTGTATTGCCCTTCATTTTGAGATACAGACATGCCTGGCAAAATGTGATAGTTTGAGGTGTTATTTTAGTTGCATATATTTCAGTCCATGATGCAGATAGTTCTAGCAAGGAGCACTGTAAAATTTCATATTTCAGTGCTGCTTTCTGCCTGGAGGAAAAAACTTTTATTTGTCATTTTAACATGTAAACTTTTATTGGTAGTTTAGAATTAGAGGGAAAAAAATGAACAGTTGAGATTTTAGAGTTACTCCAGGGCTGAATGAAGGACATGGAGAAGGCCAAATGGTGAGTGGAAGCAATACTTTCTTTAGATGAGACCATTCCACTCTAGAGGGTTGTTTGTTTGTTGTTGTTTTTTTAAACTGCTAGTGTCAAAAGTTAACTAATCAGGTCCATGTCAAAGCATCTAATTAAACAGTTTATTTTTCAAAACCCACTGAGGCCAATAAGAGCAGATGGTTCTCAGCACTTCAGAAATTTAGGCTGTTTATTTCAAGTCCTCCGTTGAAATGGAGATGCCTAGCTTTACAGCCTACATTTGAAAATATTGATCTTGCCTATTAAATATAAATACTTTTTTACTCTTCTAGTGGGTACTTATAGGTAAAGCCATAGTTTCAGAGTATGGCCCACAAAACTTCTAATGCACCTTTCTGCATGAAGAGACTCGGCAGTAGTGAAGAATCTTCTAAGAGCTCCATGCTGTTTGTTTGTGGCACTGGTTCCTGAGAAGGTGGGTATGTGGCTCAGACAGCACTGGATAATGACAGCCCTCAGCTGCTCTGACAGTCCCGTGGAGCTGGTTTCCACAATAGCACAAAGCAAGCTATAGTGTGTTCTAAGCTGCTCTGGGACTGTGTGTGTGGAGCCAGTTCTAGGCCTGTGAAGTGCAAAGGTGGTGTAAAGATATGCAAGTCAAAAGCAGCAGAAAAGTCCTTACCTCTAGGATCTGTGCTTATTTCCCCCTCCCCCAATCAGTAAATTAATTTACTCTTTTTGACAGCCCTACTTCTGTTAGATCCAGCCTTCCTGTGCAAGCAGAACACTGAGTTGAAGTTATCAGACAGAGTAAATGCTGCTGTAGCAGAATGAGGATCAAATTTAATGCTGGAGCCTAGGATGTGGTAATTTATTTCTAGCTTCACATGTCCTGATTGTTGAGTGAGTACTCAACAGTGAGTACTCCCTTGAGTGCTCTGGTGGGGTCACTTGTATGACAAATCATTGGTTAGTGCAATTGAATAAGAGCAGGGTGTTCAAGGACACTGTCTGAAGCTGGCATCTGAGAGAACAGCAAGAGGCTGAGAAAAGAATTGAGCAACACAGATTTCAGGGTGCTGTAATGAGTGGTGAGGGGAAACAGAGTTGTGTGTCTCTCTGTGAAGAGAAGGCTTATGAAACTGCCAACAGACAGAAAATGATTAAAATTTGAAGGCTGAGCGAGTGACGTGTTCACAAGAATATAAAAAGAAGTAGTAGTTGCAATCAATTTCAAGGCAATGTGGAAAGAAACAAGGCTGGAAATTGGCTCCTAACTTGGTGGCATTGCTGTGTATAACCAGCCTCTGCTGTTGAATCATTTTGAGTTCCACATTTAGAAATTGTGTTGATGTTGTTTGTGTGCTGTGTGTACTCTTAACGTGTGGTGATATGAAATCTGCATCATTAACACGTCACAACAAATGCAAGTGTTTAAAGACCATCCTTAAGGTTGCTTGGAAGTAATTATAGTGCTTTTGTAGATCTTCATAGATATAGATCTCCATGTTACTATTTGTATTGGGTTTGCGTGGCAAGGTTTTGGTAGCGGGGGGGGCTATAGGGGTGGCTTCTGTGAGAAACTGCTAGAAGCTTCCCCTATGTCCGATAAAGTTAATGCCAGCTGGCTCCAAGACGGACCCGCCGCTTGCCAAGGCCGAGCCAATCAGCAACAGTGGTAGCACCTCTGTGATAACATATTTAAGAAAAGCAAAAAAAGTTACAGGGGAGTGGCAGTTGCAGCGAGAGAGAGCGGAGTGAGAAGATGTGAGAGGAACAACTCTGCAGACACCAAGGTCAGTGAAGAAGGAGGGGGAGGAGGTGCTCCAGGCACCGGAGCAGAGATTCCCCTGCAGCCCGTGGTGAAGACCATGGTGAGGCAGGCTGTCTCCCTGCAGCCCATGGAGGTCCACGGTGGAGCAGATATCCACCTGCAGCCCGTGGAGGACTCCAGGCCAGAGCAGGTGGATGCCTGAAGGAGGCTGTGACCCCATGGGAAGCCTGTGATGGAGCAGGCTCCTGGCAGGACCTGTTGACCTGTGGAGAGAGGAGCCCACAGTGAAGCAGGTTTACTGGCAGGACTTGTGACCCAGTGGGGGACCCACGCTGGAGCAGTCTGTTCCTGAAGGACTGCACACCCCATGGAAGGACCCACGCTGGAGCAGTTCGTGAAGAACTGCAGCCTGTGGGAAGGACTCACGTTGGAGAAGTTTGTGGAAGACTGTCTCCCATGGGATGGACCCCATGCTGGAGCAGGGGAAGAGTGTGAGGAGTCCTCCCCCTGAGGAGGAAGGCATGGCAGAGACAACGTGTGATGAACTGACTGCAACCCCCATTCCCCATCCCCCTGCGCCACTGCGGGGGAGGAATTAGAGAATTCAGGAGTAAAGTTAAGCCCGGGATGCAGGGAGGGGTGGGGTGAAGGTGTTTTTAAGATTTGGTTTTATTTCTCATTATACTGCTCTGCTTTGACTAGTAATAAATTAAACTAATTTTTTCCCCAAGTCAAGTCTGTTTTGCCCATGATGGTAATTGGTGAGTGATCTCCCTGTCCTTATCTCGACCCATGAGCCTTTCGTTACATTTTCTCTCCCCTGTCCAGCTGAGGAGGGGGAGTGATAGAGTGGCTTTGGTGGGCACCTGGCATCCGGCCAGGGTCAACCCGCCACACTATTGGTCTTTGCAGCTGCATTGTCAGGTATGCAAGCACATTGGCCACAAAAATGCCATATTAAAAATAAAGTTGCTTGTATGAATTTGTTAGAAGACCTAACGTGATACTGAACATGTATATTAACATGTTGGCTCATCCCATAATACGCTTCTTACACAGAACATCTTAAAATGTCCCTCAAGTGAAGAAAATGTAACAGATAATTTTAGTTTAAAATATCAGTAATCATTTGTCACCAGTATTCATCTGTATGATTTCTGGCAACAATGTAGTAGAACTTTCTTTTATTGCAGCTTTTAGAGATGCACCTAGTGATTGCAAACTGTAGTTATTTCACTCTGGTGTGTTCCTCAGTTATAAATGGTGTCTTTTTTCCAAATACACTGATAAAGCATTGAGAGTCATGGTGCATCAGATCTATTATTTAGATAATTTTTTCTGCCAGAGAAGAAGAAAAAAATTAATCAGATGCTGTGGATAATGTTCTATGATTCTACCCTTGATGCTGATGCATTTCCTGATTACAGTTAACATCACTTCTGTGATGACCCCAGTTTTGGCTTGGAAGATTGCTCCCTATCTCTGGACTGCTGCAGTCTTTTTATTTATATATACACTGAGCCCAGTGATTCAGGTGTGCTGATGCAGGGAGGAGCAGGATACAAAAATTATCATCTTGTATTGCTACTGATTAGAAAAGTTCTGTATCACATCAGAACTTGAAATAATAGTTTTGAAATACACAAGAGGAAAATGAATTTGTAGTATGGATACCTTTGAATGTAGGGTATTCTGAAGACAGAAGATCGTGTTTTTTAATATTTCCTTGTTATCTTGGTAATACCTTGATAGTCAAAGATGTCCACCATTTAGGTCATGTATAAGGAAACGTAAACTTGGCGTTGCTGGATCCAGTATATATCAAGTGAGACAGAACTTCAAGTTTTATTGAGATTTATTTTTTTGTGGAACTATTTTGTGCAGTTATTTGAGTACTTTTCTTTGTTTTTCTTGCAACAAACCTGAGAGAATTGTGACAAAAACCTCCCACCATCTAATATTTACTATCCTCTCTGCAGTTTTTGTAACAGGATTAATAGAAATCTATAGCAAAGTTCCAGGAAGACATAGTAAGTCCCAGGACTGTCTATAGAGGCAGATCACCTCACAAATGCTTATCATTGTATACAATGCATTTTAATAAGCTATCTGGTTTGCACAAAGTAGCCTAACAACAGTGAATTGCAGTTGTTCATTGCTTGTTAGTAAAGGAGGCCCCTTGCTTCTAGTCATTCTCTATTATACTCCTAAATAGGCTGCATTCCTTTCACTTTCTTAATAACTGTTTTATGCCTTTTGAATAATAAAAGGCCTGCTACTTGGCTGGTGATGTCAGGAGTACTTCAGTCTGTTTTTGGAAAGGGACAAGAGAGCCTAGGGAGTGGGGTGTGGAGCAAATCACTAGTATGCTTGCTGATTTAGTGTGAAAAAACAGTGTCAGAAAAGTTCATCTTAATATTGTGTGTCTACTATGCTTTGCAGCTTGCAGGAAAATGTATTAATTTCCTCCTAGTTCCATTTCCTCTTTTCACCCCAAGAAAGAAGACAAAATTAGGTTTTGAGCCTGGATAGCTTCCTAACTGTCATCTCTCAAGCATTTACTGTTAACTGACATGCATCGGTTAGAATGGATCTCTAGTATTATTTTGAATGGCACACGTTATCTGGGCCATGATGGTGCATTGTGCATCAGCTTTGGCTTTTACTCTGTAGCTGCATTCTATCATTTCATACATGCTGCATATTCCATCAAGCTAATAAAGCAGCTCTTTGCTATGCATGACCTGCTCTGTAGTGTAACTGACTGATAACTGCAGCGTTTTAAACCTAGCACTATATTATTAGACCTGCTGCCAGGCCATTGGTTATATGTCAGAAATATTTCTTGCCACTGAAACTTTAGGCAGGTAGAAAGTAATGTTATAGGGTCATTGCTGGGATCCATCACAGCTAAGGCATTAACTACCAAACTTATGGGTGTGGAGATGTGTGGTGATACCAAAACCCCCAGGAAAATGTATCCCCCGTGGTACTGTGTCATTCTGTCTGTATTAGGTATGAAATCACTTCAGCTTTGCTCTTTGCTATAAAGAAATGCATCTAGCTGCAGAGTGACTTATTTTTATTTTTAAAAATATAGATGTACCTTAATGTGAGGCAGGTAAGATGCAGTTTGGGGAATACAGGATGGCTATATTCCCAGTCTGTGATGAAAGTGTATGATTGCTTAGGAACTTTAAATGGGAACTCAGTCCATTTGGTGCCTTCTGAAGGAATAAGCCTCTTCAAAGGAATCCTTTATGATAAAGATTGGACTTGGTAGATCCGATTTAGTAGTGCCTGTTAGAAAATCCAAGCAATGTTGAAAATGCATTGTTGCTGTACCAGGGTACCTTAAGCCAAAAAGGTATGGTCTGTTCCTACTGAAGAAACCATCTCTTTCCTCTGACATACTACCTCAGCTGAGATCCCCAGAGTCTGGATTCCCTGAAATATAAAAGAAAGGGAATGTCTGGCAATATATTCCATAAAAGGAAATATGTCAGTCTTCCAGTCTGAAGTAGCCCGTCTGATACTCAGGGCACACTTGTTTAGATGGGCTTGTGAAGTTAAACGTAGTAGTTACTGGTGCACCAAGGAAGACAAAGGTGAAGGAAACAACTGTTTCATTACGGGAAGTATGTAAAATGTGCGTTTATCTCTTTCTAAGCTGTTTCTTTTCTGGTATATGCAAGTATTTTAAGAAATATTTGTGATAGTTTCCTTGGAAGAATGGAACTACTAACTCAGACTTCATGAAAGATAATGTTTTGGAGTATGATGACCTTTTTGGGTACGATTACCAAGGCAGGCAGGTTGAGGACAACATAATGTTTAGTAACTTCTTTCACTTTCTTCATTGTCTCAGTTTATGCAGATAATCAATAAAACAAGAAAAGATAGACTAAATACAATGTGAAACGCTTACATTGATGCTCTGTAGTTAGTGGTGAGAGGTTCTATAGTAAAATTTTTTAGTTTTATATAACTGAAGAAAAGGACCTGAGTATGTGTCACATGAAACATGTAACACTAATTGAAGCGATGGAAGTTACCATGATTCACCATTTGTTTTATGGTCACCGTGTACTGCTTTCCTAGTAATCCTACATCAGCCTAAGCAGGCTCCATCTCCACTCTCATACAAGGTAACTTTTTCTAAGGTCAAACAATGTATCAGAAGAACTTCTCTAGCAATGAAGTGGAGAAAGGAGCATGGTACAAAGGTATTATGGCACTGAGAGATCTGTGGGGAAAATCAATATGCTGAAACAGGGACACAGAGGTGACTCAGTTGATTTCTGTATCATGACTTTTTCTAGTCCTTCATTCACTATGTTCTAATGTAAAACAACAAGTTTTGAAAGGCAGACTTGAAAAATGGCACATTGGTGCTGTATAGTAGTTTTATAGTCACTGATAAAGGAAGGTGCCAATAAGTAAATAGTGAAGAGCAGGAGATTACACAGAAATAGAAGCTATATATGTACATGGAGAATCTACTTGTAGTAAACAAGGCATGCAGCCTAAACCTTGAATTACATAGGATGAAATTCTTTGACTTACATATGCAACTATCCTTCATTTGTTACCTTGGTACATAAGTGTATCTTGCACATCCTAAAGGCAAAGACCTTAAGGGTATATGTAATATAAGTAATACTCTCATCATCCTATTAGGGACTTTCTGGAAAATCTGTCAATACCAAAGTAAAAATACAAAGTGGAACAGCAGTAGAGGATCTGTGAACATGGGAGACTGTTACAGAGGCAGGCATAATTTGCCTTCAATTACTATGCTCAAATCCAAATATCAGATTTGACCCGCTTGTTCTGGATGGCATGTTCTTGAATAGGATGGAGAATAATACGCTGACAATAACATAATTCAATCCGATGTTCCCTGTAAATACAGGTAATTTTATAAGAAGCTAGTGTCAAAGACTGAGATTCAGAAGCAGTTTGGATGCTTTGATTTCTGAGCGTCCAGTATCACATACTTGAAGTCTGTTTTATTTTCAGGAGTGCCAAGTGCAGAGATACGTCTTTTTTTCTAATTTGTGATGTGTGGTGAGTTTTGAGACTCCAGCCAATATTCATCTTTGCTGCAAGAACCATCTTTGTGTTAAAATGGTGCTCCAGTTCATACTATTTTTCATTACAAGCTCTTTGAATTCTAAGAGTTGCAGTACAAAATAATTATAGTAATTTGAGGAATCTTATTTCTTAGCATGTGGAACAATGGCCTTCTCAACTGTCTCGTGGTGGCTGGGAAAATGAACTAATTAATGAATCTGCTTGAAAAATATTTTTATAGAATATGTCTGACCATGAAAGAAAAAGTAGGAAACAAATCTCACTTCTCTTTAGACAATAATGTCTGTCTGCATATTTTTTCTTCAGTGAGAAAAAAATTCAGTTTGTAGTCAGTTACTAGGTGGCAGATGTTGTACAAATATAGAACAAAGACATGATCCCTGTCCCAAAGACTTTATAATCTGTGTATAAACAGGCAGCAGGTGGGTACAGCAGATGTGGGAAAACAGAACAATGAGATGAGAGCGGTCAGCATTGGGAGGATCAGAGTGCAACAGCTGCCTGTGCGTTGTTCGGGTTTTAGATGGGTATCATGGCAAATGGCTGTTTGGGGAGATTTGGAAGAGTGTAAAGAGTTGTTTTGGAGAATCATCATTTACTGTGTTACTTATGCTGCAAAAACGTTATTAATGATTCAAAGCAGAATTCAAATACTGGTCTAACATTGTTTCCTCGGAAAAAATATGTCTCGCTTATCTCTTTGGTCATTTGAGGTAGAGCTTTATGGAATGACCTACAAGATTAACCATCAGTCTCTCAGTTCTAGCAGTTATTTAGATAGGATTGGAGTATGCTTCTGATATAATCGTGTAAGTTGCAATTCTTACTGCAGCTGTTTAGAGTTTATCTTTCTGAACTGTGGAGTCATATCTTATGATCTGTCGTGCAAAGTTGTGTTTCTGAATTTATATATTGACTAGATTATTGTATGTTATGGGATTAAAGAATATCACATAATGTTTAGTTATTCAGTTATCATGGCCAAAAATTATGCTTAATTACTTGTTATTGCATGTTGTCTTTTTATGCTGAAATTCCATGACTCATTCTTGGAGGTTTCATCCTCTTGTGTTGTCACACTGCCTCCTTTCTCTTGCCATTAGACTGCCTTTCCATTCCTTGCTGTCTTGAACTTCAGTTTCCTTGTAAACACTATCCATACCTTGCATTTCTACTGAGCTAGCAGAGTACTCACAGCATTTATTTTCATTTATATTTATAGCTAGAAAGTTGTCTATTCCCTATACTAAATATTTGTGACACATCTTCAATAGTATATAAACATACACTTTCCAAAACAGCTACAAGACATGGTGGTAATGCCTTTCAGTACTAATTGGATCTTTCAGCTTTGGATTTCCATACCAATATATAAAATAAACATGTAAAAAGCAAGCTATGCAAGGCAAAAAAGGAAATATTCTGCTACTGCCTCAGAGTTGGATTGATGTCTTTTTAAAGTCGCAATGAGTTTACAGTCTTATTTTTGTATGTCACATAATCAGTGTCACAACTCAACACAATTAAAGTTGCCTATTGCAAGATACTTAGCATTAAAGTCCCAGAACCATGGATTGCTGGAAGTTGAGAGAGTATTCAGGGGAAGTATCACCGCACATTTACTCCATTTTTATGCTTTTTCTGGATATGTGGTGTTGGTTACTGTTGTAGAGGAGACATGACTAAATGAATGTCTATTCGGATCCACAGAGGCTGTTCTTATGTTTTTAATCAGTGTACACTGACAGGAGCAGAAGTGCATTTTACAGCTCTCTGGGAATAGAGATGGAAACTTTCCTGCACTATTTTAATTTGAGAGTATTAGGGTTACCCTCTCACTTCACTAAGCAGTAAATTTTTTTGCTAAATCTAATTACAAATGAATAAGTAAATTTATTAAATGAGGGAAAATGGGGAAACTAAAGATTTCTTTGGGTTTAAAGCCTTGCTCTAAGGCTCAAGGGATCTGGTGTTAGTGGTGAGCTCTACAGCACACTTGGGGAGTCCTAATTATTCCAGCCTTCAGTTTCTCATCCGTAAAATGTGCATAATATTGCTTCCTTCCTCGCTTCCTTTGTTTATTGAAAACTTCTCAGATACACAGCTTATTTTATTAGCCGTGATTTCAGCTGGAGCCTGGAAGCTCAGGTTTAATATAAGCCATTATAATGAAAGCAAAGTACTTCAGCTGTTGTTTAGGGCATACAGCATAATCTGTGTAAAGCAAAGGAGTCGAAGTGCATGTTTTCAGTCCCATCCTTAATTTAAACTTCAGGTATTTTTACAAATATTGAACCATATGCTATAATTCTAATGCTAAGGAATGCTCTTTTCCTATGAGAAAATCCATGTCAGCTCAATGGGAGTTTTATCTGAATAAAGACTTCAGCACTAAGTCCAAGGGGACATTTCCCAAGAAAAAGGGTTACTGCTGTAAACAAAGGTTGCAGGACCAGGACTATTATGTGTGACCTGCAGGTAAAGGTAGTCAGACTTTGTAGTTGAAATGGAGCAATAGTTTTAATTCTGTGTTTCTGTACTTCTGCTACTGATTCTAAACTTTAATGTTTCCTCAATGTAAGCTTTTGGTGGTGTTTATTAAACATATGCTCACAGTCACTGCACAATCTATTCTTTTTGGCCAGACTGCAAATGCTCACAGACAGCAAGCAGTAAAGAATGAGTGACTACTTTTTACAAGTCTAACAGCTGTAAGAAAGAAATAAAAGCTGATAAACCTCTTTGAACACTCATTTACACACAGTTTTAGCCTGTGTGGGAGAGGTTTTTGTATCCTCTCTTTCCTTACCTGTGTAGATTTATATTTGCGCTTAGAAAAATGAATCCCCACTGAACCCAGTGCCAGGGTTTTAAATATATTTGCAGTTTTGCACACGATGGGATACATCAGTATCTGACATGACATTAAATTATTTTTAGTGGGAGTAACAGCTGAAGCAGATTGCTACCATGCTGTGATTACTGAGAGGTTTTTAGTTTTTGTTTTATAATAGTCAATACTTAAAGAGCGTGCCAGGGTCTGTACCAGCCCCTTGTCCATAAAATCAGATAGAAATCATATAATACCTTTAAGGATATTTTTTTCAGGGTTTCATTAAATATTCCTGTTATCTTTATTCTGGGTGGGCACATCTTATAATGCATTTACAGTGGTAATGGCACATGATATTTGTATTCCAGTCAGTACGTACAATACATTCAGTTGCTCTGGTGCAGCTGGGGATACTGCAAAGGAATTATCAGGGCAGAGGGCTGTTGGAAAACCTGGCTGGGGATGTGGCAGGAGGAAAAGCTTCAGTCTACTAGGGGTTTTTGGTTCTGAGGTATTGTTGGAGAGAGCAGCGAACAGGATCTTAAGAGAGCTGGGCTTCTGATGTGCAAAACAAATAAGCAAAACAACTGGGAGAATGAAAGTGAGGATCTCAGCTGGGAGACATTTCTTCCTTCAGTTTCCCCAGCTACCTCCCCCGCCAGCAGTGCTGCTTAAAGGAAGAGGGATGTTGTTCCAAGGGTGGGAGGAGAAGTGTGTAATGTGAAGACAGAGGCAGCTTACTAATGTGAAAGAAGCTGTCAAGCTTCATAGATTTAAATATCTGCTCCCAGTTCTCGTTAACCTTCTACACATACGCATTTATAATAGTCGTGCAGCGTATGCAAACAATGACTTTGTGAGTCTCATGTTATATTCATACATAAACAGAATATCTTCTAGAAGAAATGTTTTCTTGTGGAAAACATCACTCACTGGATCTTTGTGCTTGATGTTATTCAAATTGAATGTCATGCTACAGTTTCTTCACAGGGCGTAAACCTGTAACCCTTAAAGAGTGAGGGATATATTCTCTGCTTGAGACAAACATATAACTGTCATTGATAGCAGTGTGTCCACACATCAAGAGTGCAAAAGAATAGATCCTGGAAATGCTGGATTATATTTGTGTGACTCACAGAATACCTGATTTGTTTTTCAAAATGGAATAAATTACAAGCTGTACTTATTTGGAGGGGGGAAAAAAAAACCCCACACCCAAATCCTCTCCTGAAAGCAATGGTATTAATTGAACCAGGGGGAAAAAGAATCAGGGTTCAAAAAGAAGTTTGTTCAACAAAAATTGACTTACCAGCTTTGCCTTCTGTAGTTTGAAATCCCGCTAGTGAAGTAGTCCTTTGGTTTATTAGGCCAGCAAGCATTCCTACTTTCTCTGAAAATATCAAAGGACAGAAAAAAAATCTGTCATGTTTATGCTTTTAAGACATTCACTGGGATGAAAGTTAGATCTTTAACTGGGCTCCATGATGTGGGAAAAAGTCACTAACCTTGACATAGGATCTTCTGCATTTCAGTGGGAAGAGCAGTAGTGTGATGATAGGTGTTCGTTTGCAATGTTTTCAAAAGGAAAGTGAGTTATTGTGAGAACTGTACCCCTTGCTGTTCTTAAGCAGCTAAGGAAGAGCTTTTATTTTTCAATGCTGACATCTTCCTCAAATACTGTACTCTCAGGGAAAGTTGTGGGTTTTTTTTTTTTTTTTTTTAAACTGAGATCCCAGTTGTTAAAGGTATTTGGGTATTGAAGCTTCTATGGGTCTAGCTTATTTCTTTCAGTGGGGCTTGTGCACCCAAATACCTTTTACAAACTTGGATCCAGGCACTTCTGTGTTCCTTCAAGTGTCTGAATGCCTAGTTAGCTCTGTTCTGTTCTCATCTTTAAGGGCAGAAGCACAGGAAGCTACTGGAGTGTGTGCTCAGGGAGACTGTTGTGGCCATCTCATCACAGATGGCCTAGAGCCCAGCTGAAAGCTTACTGAAGTCAATGGAAAGAATCTCTTTAACCTTGTAAGCTTTTTATTTAGCCCATGAGCTCGTTAGGCCTGTAGCTGTCACTTTATTTTATGTTTGTACAGTTATGGGCACCACAAGACTATTCTCCATTGATCTCTGGGCACTGTTGCAGCAATATACAGTTAAATATATTTATTAACTTTTTAATTAATTATTTATCTCCCATTTCAGTTGTGTTGCTGTCGCTTCACTGTACTTGTGTGCTAACAATTTAGAGGCACAGGCAGCAGAGAGGTTCAGCTTTCCTTTTCCACTGATTTTTAGGTTCTAGAAAACATTTTTGAGGTCACAAGGTCACAGTTTTGGAAATCCATGAAACCATGATATCTCCTTTTACTATATACTGGAATAAAAGCAGACTTTGTAATGTGTCTGCTGCCTTGCAGTGGAATGGCAGTTAGCTCTAAGAAATAGATGTGTGTTGTGGGAATCTCCTGGAAGCAGACATAGGTCAGTCTCCTGGTCTGTGCATCAACATCTAGAGCAATGGGTGTTTGGTCATGGCTCCTGGACACTGCTATAAGATGTGTATTGTTCTAAAGAAGTATTATCTTTGGAAACAGTGTGCTGCAGTGGAAATAACTGGTATTTAGAAAGCTGTTGTCCTGCTGCTGCCCTCCTCTATGACAGGAGCAAAATACTTCACCTCATGGTACTTCAGTCTCTCTTATAGTCAGGAGACAAATGCTGCTTTCCTCATAGACAGCAGGAAAAGAGGACTAGAACTAAGTGCTGTTGAATGATTAGTAGAAACTCCTGAACTCCCACGTTTCAATGAGCACTCTGCAATGGTGAATGCTGGTCAGAGTATTTGAGGGAATGAAACAAAACAGCTATGGGGGAAAGCCAAGTTTTGTACCCATAATGCTGTAAGCTTTGGCAGCTTGCAGAGAAGATTGGTGTCTGTTATACTGTGTAGTAAGATAGGGAGAGAAGAATGAAAAGCTAAGAAAGGGAAAAGTATAAGGCATGACCTCCAACAATTTAATATGCGTAAACTCGCAGACAGCTCTGGAAGTAAATATTTTGGGGCCAGGTGCTAAATGCTTAGTGTATTCCTGGGCTGCTTGCTAAAATAGCTGTACATCAAGCTGATTTGACATGCAAGATTGTGCCTGAGGTTTTGACATGCTGCCAGACAGTAAAGGCCCTTTCATTGGCTCAGCTGCATCCTGACAATGTGATAAGGTTGTAAAGTCAATAAGCATACATACGTGTGAAATCCAAATCTCTTTGAAGTATTGAGGCCTAGGCCTTCCTCAGAAGCTGGTAAGACTTTGTCTGGATGACTTTTTGGCTGTCAGATCTTATCCATCTCATTCAGGCTATTGTGAGCATCCACAATGTTGAAAACATCCATGTGCTGAACCACACGTGACTAAGCAGGTAATGCAAAAGGCTTGCACTTCGCTGCTGCAGTAACTTTACAGTGCTCAGCATCTATTTGTAATTTGATTTTGAAACAATCCCTGAAACTATTATGCATAGTAAGAATGTTTCTATAATACCTTCAAAAAAATATTCTTGAAGTACTGGAAAACCCTAACACGTACCTCCAAGTAACAATTTGTTCAGCAAGGGGAAAGACGGGGAAGCTGAAACAGTTCCTCAAATCTCCCAACAAGGCTGTGATACAGTTCTAAATAGTTGGAGTTTCATGACTCTTGGGGTCTGTTAGCAGTGTTTTTTGGATACCAGAATTGGCAAGAGGGTTAAACAGCTGTCCTGGTTTCAGTTGGGATAGAGTTAATTTTCTTCCTAGTAGCTGGTACAGTGCTGTGTTTTGGATTTAGTGTGAGAATGATGTTGATAACACTCTGATGTTTTAGTTGTTGCTAAGTAGCGCTTATCCTAAATTAAGGATTTTTCAGTTTCCCATGCTGTGCCAGCAAGCAGGTGCACAAGAAGCTGGGAGGGAGCAGAGCTGGGGCAGCTGACCCGAACTAGCCAAAGGGGTATTCCATACCATAGAACATCATGCTCAGTATATAAACTGAGGGGAGTTGGCCAGGAGGGCAAGATCGCTGCTCAGGCATAGGTCAGTGGGTGGTGAGCAATTGCATTGTGCATCACTTGTCTTTTCTTGGGTTTTATTTCTCTCTCTCTTTTTGTTATATTACTTTTCATTACAATTATTATATTTTGTTGTTGTTGTATTTTTTTAATTTTAGTTATTAAACTGTTTTTATCTCAACCCATGAGTTTTACTTTTTTTCCCCCGATTCTCCTCCACATCCCACTGGGAGCAGGGAGGAGTGAGTTAGAGGCTGTGTGGTGCTTAGTTGCTGGCTGGGGTTAAACCACTACAACAGGCTAGACAGAATGCCACACTGAGGTAGCTCTACTGCTTCTAAAATGTGGACTGTCTTTTCCTGGTCTAATTTACTTTACTTGTGGGAGTATTTCTATGATACCAGGCAAGTAATGTCCCGTTTTGTGTGTTGATCATTACATTTCTAGGTATCTTTTTCATTGCAGTTGCCACATTAATTAAACATTTGACTTCTGTAAATCAGTTTAAGCTCAGGGACTGAGTTTTTTGCATACTGCACTCTCTAAACTGGACTTAGACACAGTAATAAAAAGCAGCTGTCCTTAGATTCCCTAAATACACAGCTATATTAAAAGTAGAGTTAGATTTTGCTGCTTACCTCAGAAAATAGAATTTATGTTAAATCACCTTTTGTTATTTTTTGCCCCTCTCTTTATATTTATGAACACCTGGTCACAACTAAAGTATGGTTAAAATTACCATGTTCTGCCTTCTATTACCTTCATCCAGCTTCTGCAGGTAATGATATTCTCGGGGCAAGAGAGATCAAAGCTTTTATGTAGAAGTGAATGGTAAAACACGCCTGAAAATAGTTCTACTTTTGGAACAGTAGCAAGACATAATGTTGGTGGATCTGGTAAATAAAAGCATGCACAAAACCACACTGCAATGCCCGCTGTTGTTTCTTTTTTTCCCCACTATAAAATTCCCCAAACTCCAGCAGGTGGCAGTGAGCAACAGTCTGAAATTTGAATGCTGCAAAAGTGGAGAATACTTTTCATTGCTGAAACTGAAAGAATACTGGATTCGTTTAGGAACTAAATGACACAGATGTGGCAGGTACATGAAGGTGTCTAAACAAATGAAACACATTTTTCACAGACTGGTAGCTTCTAAGTCAGCCTTAGAAGGTGACATCTTGATCCCTATATTGCCTCTTTGTACCTTCTCGCTGGGCAGGCGCTATAGCTTTATGCTGTGATGCAGTGCTGTGCAGACAAGGGTTGTTAGCTTTACAGTATAGAAAACAATTCACTCTGTTTAGATTAATAAAAATGCAGAATGTGTTTTTGAATATCTCATTTTACATCTTTTTTCATGGAAGGCATAATGAATTGAAGTGGGATAGGCAATTTAATTTATTACAGCTGTCAACCAGTGGGCACTGCTGCACTTGATTTGTTTTGGTGCCTCGTGCAGGTTGCTGCTGAGGTGCTAGTCATTACACTTCATTTTGTGAACTACTCAGGTGGTGAAAACATACAAAGGAAAAGGTTACTGGGCAGAATGGGAGCAGAGCTTCCTTTTCCATAGATGTGAGGAAAGCGCTGGAAGAAAAAGCAAAGTTATATGCTGATCAAGCCCTTGTGCACTGAGGTAAACATTGAGCCTTTGTTTAATTATATGACATTGATGGTTAAATCAAGACCTAAATGCATCCTGTTGTCTCCTGGTATAGTTTACCTTGCTCTGAAGGGAGGCAGTAAATACTTTCTGATATAAGCAAAATAGAACCTGAAAACCCAGGTTTACTAACTGAGTTTGTTATTCATTTACCTACCAGCTCAAATATAAAAATGTAAGTCTTGGGTGTTACTGACAAAAATTGACATCTGTGAGTGCAGAAGATAATTTTCTGTTTCTGCCTTTGTCTATGTAGGGCATCTGGTCTTCCACTGAAGTGAAGGGGACTTTTGTGTTTGAGGTGTCCTGCAATGTCAGTAATTTTTAAGCATCCACACAAACTCCTTGTGTCTTACATTGAAAGAGACTGCGAGGTGAGACAAACTGCCTTGCAGATGCAGAGAGCTGAGAAGGTCCCTCTTGCCTAATTGCAGTTGGACTAATCTGTCCTTCAGAAAAAGGAGGTGGGATTTCTGTCCATTTTGTCTGGAGCTTTCCTAAAAGTCTCATCAGTGTGTCTGTCAGTGTGAATGTGTTAGTTAGCTCATGCCATAAGATGAGCCTACCCTGTCCTTGGCTAGAGTTCAAGTGTGTTTGAACCACACTTGTCCTGGAAGAAGCACGGGTAGCTTCAGGAGTTAAAGGTGAGGTCTAAAAGATAAAGGAACATGCTTCCTTTTCTCCCATCAAATTTAGGGGGGGCAGTGGTGGATAAGATGTGAATAAGACACATTTAGAATCTGCTGTATGTCACATGGTGAAGGAAAGGCTGCTGCATAACGAGGCTGTTGGGGGAAAAGTGATGTCCAGGAAACCATGAAGGTGGCAACCATGGCTGGACCTGCTTTGAAGGCATGGTATGGTGTGACTGAAATACACGAGCATAGTCTAAAACTTCCGGAAGTGAAGGGGGTAATAAGATTTAGTTTGCTTCTCAAAAAAAACCCCTTATTTCTTTGGGGTTTTTTGTTTTGTTTCTTTTTTTTTTCTTTTTTAGCAAATACATCACTTCAAGAATACATATTTCAGACAGGTTGAGGTGATTTATTGTAGCTTCTGGTCTCCTGTGCTTGGTGGAAAAGTTCTGCATCCTGTGATGAAAAGAAGAACCAAACGTTATGTTAGAAGAGATTTTTATGATTACAAGTGTAGTCCTTCACCTAGAGGAAGAAGATTTGAGGTGATTTTTGTGAATTAAATGAAAGTAAAAAAATCTTTTGGCTGGGAAAAAAGAGGGGAATTAAAGTAAGTCCTTTCACTCTGGCATGCTTGAAGCATTTTTGATATTCAGGGTTTACTCACTTTTTCATTTATGTATGCAGAAGTGACAGAAGGTGCAAAAGGTAGATCTTTTAAAATGAAACAAAAAAACTTTCGGCTTTATTTGAACGAAACCTTTCAAATTGATCCAGTTCTATTTTTTTTCTTTAATACTTAAACAAAAAGAAGTGTTGAGAAGTCTTATTTCAGTTCAATTTAAGATAGTGTGCTTTGGGTCTGTTACTTAGCTATTATCATGAAAGGGAATAAACATGAATAAAGGGAATAATACAAGAAATACCTAATCAAACAGCCTAACTTACTACTTAGCAGTGCATTTGTTTTAATCAGGTTAATTTATTTATTATTGAGAAAGATACCATTACTGTGCAGAGTATTAAGCAATATAGATAGTGTATTTATTGGAACCCTAAGGAGATGGTTATGAATGTTAGAGAAAGGCAATCCTGCTGCTTCCAAATGTAAATCAAGCAGCTGGTCCTAAGCATGTAACCAGGGTTGGGCAGGTATCAGAGAATTTAATGTACTAGTAGTACCAGAAGTTTACAGTCTTTCTGTAGATATACACACCTTTCCTGCCATGATTGGTTGCTAGTGCCTTGGAGAAAAATAAAATTCTCCCTTTTCAACTCCTCTTAAAAGTCTAATTATACACTGGGAGTAGTGGGAACCCTTCCTTTCTCTGCAGCTACCCAGCAGAATCCCTGCATTTGAGGTGGGTTAAGTAGAAATAAAGTGCAAGGAAATGGTCACTTAATTTCTGTACAGTCCTCCTTTCCTAGTTCCACGTGGATATCCTGACACTGTGGATATCCAAGGCATCATGTCACAAATAACTCCTCGGTTAGTGCCCAGGGAAGACTCTCTCTCTCACAGTAGTTTTTAGTAGTCACTGAAATGGGAACTGGAATCCAGGTCTCTTCCCCACTCCGGACTACTACCTTAATAGCTAGATAATAAAATCCCCTATCTTACCTACCTTTCTCCCAGTCTTCCCCCTGACCAAATAGTAAAAACTGTTAATACGTGAATTTGCATGTTATTCCTCTCCTTGAGGCTTCCTGTGGTCTAGCCCTTGTTTAGCTAGCAGGCTTAAATGGTAAGTGCCTAAGTTCTCAGATGGACCTACTGAATTATCCAGTTTTGAGGAACATATCATTACTTTGCAGAGTATTCAAAAGCACACAAAATGAGTTTGTTGGCACTGTGAGCTGATACGATCCGGTTTCATATTATGGGATGAGAAAATGACGTTGCCTTAGCTCAGTTAACTCTAGATGCTGCTTTTTCTGTTGCCAGAGAGGCGGCTGCCTCAGCGACCTCTCCTGCTGTCAGTAATGCATCCTCCTGAGTGATGGATTGAAAAGTGCACTCTGCATCTTCACGTCAAAACAAACAAATCTGTTTCAGTCTTTAAATATAGTAGCCAGTCTGAATGTAAAGAGAAAACTGAATTAAAAAGATTATTTATGCCACTAAGGTCATCATGGTGAAGCAGGACTGAATATTCTCTTCATAAGCTGGAATACTGTAACAAGGACAATGACGAAACTTATTTAGACAGAGCCAAGCTTCTCTCTGTTGTATCTGTGTGATTCTGACAGGGCACCGGTAAAATGAATGCATCACTATGCGTGTGCTAATCCAACACAGAACAGAATTTGGACTGTATTACACAGAGAGGGGCAGCAATTTCTGTGAACTTCAAATACACCTAGGTAATCTGCATTTGAAATTTTTTAAGGGATTCAAATTTTTGGATGCTGTTGGAGAGATGGCAGGCTTTATCACCAACTTGCTATGTATTTAAAAAAAACCCAAAAACCAAAAAACCCCAAAACACAAACTCCAACATTTTATTGTTAGATATGCTGTCCTCTACAGCAAATATCTGATTTCTTCAGTCGTACACACGAGTTGTTCCCGCTGTAGTAAGCTGGAATTTTTCCTTGGAATTTACTGGCAGTCCCACACAACTCTCTTGCCTTTTGGGAGCTGATGAGATTATACAGGAGGTGTTTTAGGCTTTTGAGAAAGTGGAAGATAACACTTTTTTTAACCTAGCTGATCAGTAGGGTGGCATGTGAGGAGACTGCAAGGTGATGAACAACGTGAGAAGAACTAAATCCAGGGAAAATTGCACAGCTAGGTAGGAAGTAGATATTTTTAACATCTTTTACGTTCTAAAAGAAAATAGAATCAGCACATTTTAAAAATTTCTAATTAAAGTTTTAAAAATCTTTTAGATGGATTCAAAGCTTGCATTTTCAGAAAAATTGAAAACAATTATTTTCTTTGTAAGCTTAAGAAAATGTTTTTATACAGCAGCTACACAGGTAGTTTCTGTAAGTTTCTAAATGGGTGCCTAACACTGTTGAAAAGGTCAATTTTTTAATTTTCTTCCAAAATGAAATTAAGTAAAAAAACTGATTTTTTTTTTTTTAAAAAGATGCTTTGATTTTTGACTAAAATGTCCATCTTGCTTCCATCATTCTAATTTCAGCTAAATGTTTCTGACCCACAGTAGTCAGTAAATGGAAACCTGAACATCATCTTCCTATAGGACAGAAGTTCATAGAGTTGGGCTCACTTCATTCAATCTCTGACTTGATAGAAACTTACTGCAACGGGCAGTCAAGTTACTTGAAGTCAATTATCTCTTGAGTCTTCCCAGCATGTTAGTTTTGCACTGATCAACCCTGGAAACCTCTCTCAGCTTACTCAAGCCTCCCATGTTTTCCGAGATCTTTCACTCTGATTGCAGGCTTGGTCTTAGGAAAAGTACTTCATTTTGGTCTGAATGGAGCCAGTTACTGTTAGCTTACCTGCTTTGAAGCTGTGTACATGGGACACTCTTGTTTGTATCATTGCTTATTACTTCTGTTGAGGTCTCTGGTAACCCCTGTTGTGTCTTTCACTTAGCTCTGTGCACCCATGTGCTAGCAATACAAAACTGAGCAGGCAGAATCCTGCACAATATTTAAAAGTTCATCGTACAGAGTAAAGGTATTTGAAAAGCAAAAGATGAAGAAAAGTTAACACTGAATTCCAGCAGTATAGATCAGTAAATGCATAGTCATCAAAACCCTGCATTTTCAGCATGTTACAGTCTATTTATGAGAACAAGAAACCTTATTTTAGCAGCTTCATGAATTAGTATTTGAAAGACATAGGAGATTTAAATAACACTGGACAAAATATTTTTTTGGCCATGGTAACAGAAACTACATGTTTTGGTGAATTTAATCTTGAGACTGTTCGCAAGTGGAGATAAATTACATGAGTAATTTTAGACACACTGCTCAAGGAGGAAGCCAAAGAGCTGCTGGAGGTGCTGCAGCCAGTCTTACTGTACTCCCGTGAGCAGCCACCGTGTCCATATGAGAGAGAAAGATGCTTTAATTTTTGAAGGGTTTTGGACTGTTTATCCTAATTATAAGAGCCCTAGCACCAGAATGTGTTTGGAGATGCTTCTGCTTTTTCTAGTATTTGAGAAATAGAGCGAGAGGGCAGGAATGACCCTGGAGCCTTTAGCAGGGGTACTAATTTAAGAGATGCTTGGATTCCAGTCCAGTGACAATTTATGCATCAAGCAATGATATAAAAATTTGAGGATATGGGCTCCCAGCTCATACCATTGGACAGCTTGCAGGTCTGTACTTTAGATGCAAACTGACTTAGGTCAATGAAGGGAGAAGGCAGAGCTCTGATACCACCATGTATCCTCCTCATTTTGCTTCCTTTCCTTGGAAACATCTGAAGTAAAGGTTCATTCAGTAATGAATGATATGTGACCAAATCAGAGTTTATTATTTTCTGTTTAATTGAGAAAACAAAAAATTAATAAATTTTATAAGACCCATACTATGTTTTTGCTGAGCTGGAACTTGGACCTTTCTTGTTTAATGTTATGAATGCAAAGTAGGATTGTTTTTTTTAAACTCTTACGCAAGATCTTTATACCAATCTATATTTATTGCTGTTTCACAATTGTATATATTATCCTTTGAGTTGTTTGTTTGTATATAGTCCTTGGTTTAAAAATTAAGAAGTGACACGCTTGAGGTCACAAATAACACAAACTGCTCTTTAGAGAAGGAGCTGTCTGGTTTACTTAATTTATCTTTTAAGATGATGGGAATTGGTATGTAGTGTTGGTGTCTTTCTGGAGCTAGCTGCAGTAGCCGGAGTCTCTCTGAGGCACTGCTGTTCAGTGCGTACAATTACAAATATTGTAAAATGAACACCTAAGAAAGAATTTAATTACTTAAGCAATCTCATGTTAAATGCTTTTTGAATGGCCTGGTAAGAGGTTGATTGTGCTCCGTTATGTTGTGTGAAGAAATCTGTAGCACATGGCAAGATCCACTATGCTATCATCTAGCTAGAGAAGTAATTTAGTAGTGGGTTTAGAAGGTGAGGAGATAGGGGTTGAAGAAGTGTTGAATATCAGAAGAGGAAGATGAGGTGAATCTCACTAGATTTTATTTTCTGTCACTCACTGTTTTGGCCCATTTGCTACTCTCTTAAAGAAAGGTTGGCTACAGATGCATGTGTTCCTATAAGTAACACTTCAGTGTGGTGTGAAGAATTTAGTCAAGTACAGCAGGATGGATGCCAGTCAGGCTTGGCTTTTTTGGCTTGCTGACATCTTACTGTGACACTTTCATGAGCTCATTCGTTGCACCACTACTTCTATAAGTGATTGTCAACTAGGAGATTATATCAGGGTGTTTACAGTAACAAGGTAAGTTGGGATTTTTCAGCCTTCTCCCTGTTTTTGAGGAATGGCTGACAATCAGTCCCATCCAGTATCAGATTGATGGCTGCTCTGCAACCATTTCCTGTCACTTTTGAACTGATGTGGCCCCTTGATGGCTAGAGGCTGGAGTGGGCACAGTAATTGACAGTACTAACTCTCTAGTGGGGTTTGCTTATGTATTTGCATATAAGCTGTGTGTTGACTGATTTTAGGAGTGATTTTTATATCTCATGTTTGAATTGCCCAGCTGTGTTTTGCCAGTGGCTTTTTTTTGTAGTTAATTATAGGATTATAATTGCCAATTAAGTGATAAGCCACAAAAGAGCTTGTATTCCTGAGCTACAGGTGCATGCATTCAGTGTATTGTGCAGCACAAGTAGCATAGGAAGTGACATGTGATGCTTATGGCTGTTTTTTATATGACCTAATTTTTTTCCATTATATATTGTGAATTAAAAAAAGACACAAGATGTGAAATGGAGGTGGGATTTCTTTGTGGACAGTGTGTCAAAAATGGTAACAGAAATAGGAGGAGGAAAAGAATTAAGGTGTTCCTGTCCCATCCCGTGTCCCCCCCCCATCCCCCCCCAAAAATTCTCCTTCCTCCCCCTGCTCTCTGAGTCAGTCCTTCCTTACAGTTTAGTTTCAGTGTGGGTCAGCTTGGGCTCAATTCTGTTCAAAATACTCTTTTTAAAGTGGAGATGCTATATCATTCTTAGGTTAGCTTGTAGTGGTGAGAAGTGAAAGTAGTAGAGGCATTGTGTTTAAATCATTCTTTGTAGCTCTGTTGCAACAGCTCAGCTGAGGTACTCCAGAACAAATCAAAAGTGACAAAGTGTTGTCTAGCATCAAAAATAGTGTAACTTAGCTGAAATGTTAATTCTGTATTTGTTCCTTCTCAGAGGCAGCAGAGCAATTTAATTGGAGTACTGCATTGGAGGAATGTGACATTTCTCAATGATGTTTGTAGCATGAGGTGCAAAAATAGCTTTCCTGTCCTCTAAACCTTTTAGACTTGAAAATGTGTGGTAATCTGCATGTTGATCATAAAGAGATGTTTTAGCTTCACAGAAAATGATCAGGGAAAATTTAGTTGTGAGAAGTTTGATATGAGTTGCATTTTGTGTGTGTGTGTGTGTGTGTTTATAATAACGAGGGGTGGGGTGAGGAGAAGCTACTTTGTCATCCAGAAAAGTAGAAATGTTCTTTTCTGCAGGAAAGAAAAATAGGCATGCAACTTTTGCCAAGGTGGAATGCTTCAGTTTTTTGCACTTTATTACTGAGCAAAATCAATCCTAACAAAGTTAAGTTCTAGTAAGAATATGACCATGGTAATGTGATAATAAAGTCACATCCCGATTTAACAGCCAGCCTTTGAAGGCAGGATACCAGGCTAAATACCATCTCCATTTTGCACAGACTGAAGAAATGTACTTGAAACCAAGAATTTATTGTTAACCTAAGTACAGTGTTAACTATCGAATCAAAGAATTATTAGTCTAGTTACAATACTAACACTTAATATCCAAATTATCTAGTTATTACAGCTCACTTGCAATGATAATATAAATAGATATGTGCAAACTTTCTGTCATCTCTCCCCGTTTTTGGCATTACCCTTTATTCCCATGCTGCTTTGGCTCCTAAGTTTCATGAGCTAATTTTCCATGAAAAGAAGAGGAGGTGGTTTTACAATGTGTTGTCAGCATCCTGAGCCCTTTGGTGAGGGAAGGGTGATGATGGTTTCTTCCTCCACAGTTTTGCATCTTCTTCAGGTCATTTTTGTATGATTGCTAACACAGTCTGCTCACTTGCTTTTCCTCCATTGATTCATATTGTGACGTTATATCCAAGATCTGTTATTTATGTTATGTTTTACATATGCTGGATATTTGTTCTTTGTTACTCCTAAAACAGGCTTTACCCAGCTCCCAAACTTGCATGCACTGTAATGACTAAATCAATCTTTTGTGATTTGTTTTGGTAGTTCTGTGGTCTCTGTTATCAACCTGTGCTTGCTATTTCAAGGCCTCTGTTGTAATTTTCTGCCTGTATTTTTGGGGGCCTCTGTTACAACATCTGTTTTTCTTAGATGTCACTCAGGCTGTAGTTAACTGATGTTTTGTGAGCACAAGCTAGTCCTGTGTTTCAGTTCTCAGGTCACTAAGAGTTCACTCTAAAAATAAGTGATCCACTAAAAGACACACGTGCATACAGACACACAGAGGCACAATGCTGTGGTAACTCCTTGCTACCGCTATCTTCCAGTTATGGCAATATCATTGATATGTTATAGAAACTGCAACAATGAGTGATTATATAAATTTAATGATAGTGGCTAGGCAATAAGAATTATTATTTTAATATATTAGTATGATTGTATGCTTAGAAAGTAAGATAGAATAAAATTCATATCTGAGTATATGGGTCTGTGGAGTATTACTGAAGGTGATGTGGATGATTTTGCCATGTCAACCTGCTTTCTCTGTGCTGCCTTAAGAAAAGTAAGATGAAACAACCCATCTGATTTTAGGAATAAATTTTAACTGCTTCTTCATTTCCAGTAAACCTGTGATTCTGTAATATTTTTACTGTGACTGGTCAGAAACAAGCCTTGTAGAAGTAACTCTGACATCAACATGATACCACCGTGCTTCTGCATGAACCAAGAATTTAAGACTTTCACAGGACAAAAGTGTCCTGCAATAATGACAGTCTATTAAAAAGAACATTCACTTGGGATTTGGGGGGAATGCAGGGTAAAATCCAAAGTTTGACTCAGGCTGATCAGAGGCTTAATCTCCTGCAGCTCTTTGCAATGATAGAATGCATCTCTCATCAGAGAGAATACTGTTCCTTGGAATTGTCACCAACATCAATATATTATTTAAAAAAAAATTCCTTCACTTTCCATTAAACAACATTTGCTAGACAAATGTTTTACCATGAGATTCCTAGTCTTGTCTAGCTTTTTTGCATCTGGACTCAGTTGAATTCCTGTTAAAGGTGATGCAAAGACATCCACAAGCTTCAGAGAATGATTGAGCAAGCATTTGAATAAATCGGGAAGATGGATTTCAAAGGTCATAAACATGTACCTTTTGTTAACTGGGCCACAAAGCTTGATAGGCTCTTGGGTCTCTGCTAAACAATACTGTTTCACAGACAGGCAGATAAATGCTTTCTGCATTAGAATAGTTAAATCTGAGGGTGGAAAGCTCAGCACAATTTCTGTACTGTGGAACAATGAAGTGGTATAATTCCTATTAGAATAAGAATTCTTTATCACCAAGTTCTGAGACCTGGATTTTAAATCAATATATTGCTGGAACTGAGAGAGCAAGGCAGGCTTGTGCATTTTAAATGTCTGCAGGAACCGGTTTTGGAAGACAATATTGATGCAACTTACCAAAAAAGATTAGCATAAACACAATTCTACAATGAGAATGAAAGAGAAATCACAAGTTCTGTGACATCTTTAAAAAAAAAAAAAACCCCAAACAAAACTGTTTTTCTATTCTGCCTACTTTCCTCTTGTCTCACAGTTTTGTTTTTTTTGTTGTTGTTGGGTTTTTTTGTCTGATCAATCATGTATTCCCTGTTCATACAAACCACATGCTTCCTGAGCAGGTGTTGTGCAGTTTGGCCCTTAGATTGTAAGGACTTGTCTTCAGGACAAGAAATTTAAGAGTGGGATCTTATCCCATGTCTTTGTATATTTACATGAATCCCAAGTGAATTTGAAAGAACTAAGAAATGTTATCCATCAGATCAGGAAGTGTTGTTCATCCACTCGCACAGCTGGACATTACTACAAAAAGACCCAGTTACTGGAGAACCAGATCCCTTTCTTGTAAGGTGTAATGTTGAAGCTGTAGCTCTGTCTAATAAATGGAAGGCTATAGCTACAGTCCCTATCGTGAGATAATATGAAAATTACTTGAGTTTCATTTAGAGCATGCCGGGGGGGCGGGGGGAGTAAAGGTTACAGGCAACTGCAAGTTTATATACTCTCTAGTCTAATGATCCCATCTTATTTCAGTCACTTTGCATGGGGCAAGCCTATGTGCCCAAAGATGTAGATGTATCTGGTATTGCAGTCGATGTCAACTTCAAGTCCTTTTATTTGTGTTTTTATCAGAAGAGAACTTTAATTTTGCTACTGACTTCGGTTTACATGTACATGCTCTACTTGTGGTATTCCTTTTAATGCCTAAGACGACCTGAGCAAGAGCACTTGTAGTAGTGTCAGATTAACTCTTGCATACTCACGTTTCAGTTCTGCAAAGCAATGATTCCTATTGCAACTTTGGCACATGCTATTAGTATTATGAGCAATAAGCAGTAAGAGCATGTTGCATTTGATTTCCTGCTGTAGGATACCACACCACTGTGGGAGTAATAGATTTCAAAGCCAACAGGAAACACTGTGATTATCTACTCCATCTTGCATGACACAGGCCACAGTGTTTAAAAACTGATAAATCACGTAGGGAGAAAAAAACCAAGGGCTGCCGGTCCTGGTGCTGGTCTTGCTCAGGTGATGCACTAGGTCACTTACAGTGAGTACATGTCCCTTACTAAATTCCTTATGCTTTGTTCCTTATGCTGCATGGCTGCTTTCTTGAGCCAATGGCTCTGTGCCATCTTCAGGCATGTGAAGGGTAATATTATTTTATATTCTTGGTATCTGAAGGGATGAAATAAATAGATGTTTGCTTGTTTTGTCATGTTCAGCTTTCCTGTCTCAAGTCTCATTTTGTCTCTAATTTGATTCTGGACTTTTTTATTCTAGCAATAAACTAGTGACATAAAAGAATAGTGAGTTGGTATCTGCTGTTGGATGTCACACAAATTGCCTTGGGAAAGGAAAAGGTTGGTGGCAAACTTCTTACAATGATTTGTTAAAATACTCAAACCTTTGGTGACTAGTGCTAGTAAGAAATTCTTAAGGATGTTAGTTATGGAAAAAATACTTTTTAAACCTGTACCTCCCTCCAAACAAAAAAAACAACAGCAAACCCCCCAAAACCAGAAAACAAAATCCCCCAGAAAGTCCATGTTTGATATATATATATATATATATATTTTAAATATTTTCTATCATCAGATACAAAAAGAGTGCCTTATCAGATTTCATAGAGGACCTACACAGGTAAGAAGTCAGATGCTTAATGCAAATCAGCATAGCTTCACTGACATTAAAAGAGAATGTTTGCTTTACTCCCTCTTCGTATGATATGCTAGGTATATGCCTTGGTATAAGCTGCAGAGAGCAAGATGCATATGTATGGGATTCAGCTTATGTATCGATACTGAGAAATTATTCACTGATGTCCTTTTTTGGTGTAAGCATCATACTGGTTACTCCAAAAACTTGCACAGAGCTATGTTGATTGTGGTGGGGATCTGGCATGGGCAGAGGACCCCACTTCAGTGGAGCTTGCTGTAGGAGTGGGATCTACACTTACACTTAGTGCAATCTATCTCAACAAGAATTTTGTTGTAGACTTGAAATGAATCATGATCATGTCTTGGAATCAGGGACAAGTGTGTTGATTAAAAGTATCTACAGTTTGTAAATAGTGTTCAGTATTGTCAAGCAGGCAGCATTTATCAGCCAGACGTTTTCTTTTCTGAGCAAACTGGAAAAGAAGTCTCATGTGCTGTATAACATGTCTAAAAGGGATTCACTATAGCAGGGAAACAGATGGCCAGAACCGAGTAGGCTTGTAATGCTGTGAAATGAGCAGTGCATGCTGGTGGAACAGACAACGGGGAGAGAAGCAGTAAGAGACGTAATAAGTGTTGGCTGTATTTGAATGACAAGCAATTGGTTCCAGATCATGTTTGTCTCCTGAGTAATACTGTTCATATTTCATGAACAAGAATGACTTTGGTAGCAAGTTTTTGTTCTCAAGCATAGGAATGTAAAGGAATTGAGGCATCTACAGCTGCCACAAAAGAGTAAAAAGGTATTATGTCATTGGCATGAATTGTGAGTAAGTTTATTGTACACTTACAGAATAGTGAGAATTTCTTGGCTGAAAATATCTCATTACCCCAAAAGAAAACTGCACAAAAAGGTGTTATTTTGGTGAGAATTATTTTTTGTCAGTAATTTATTTTTTTATTTCTTAGTTTAGTTTTAAAATAAAATGTTATTCTTTAACATAATTTAATTTGATTTCCCCTTCTTCATTAACAAGATTTCCAAGTTTTTGAAATGACTAAATTAAATATTTCAGCTGATCTGTAAAACACGTGCTTTGCTTTGTTAGTAACATGCAAAAAATAATTTTGTTTCATCTTTGAATGAGAAGTATCTTATGTGTCTAATTCTTAGAATATTGGGAAAAAGTTTCCTGCTCGTGCCTGTTGATTGAGTAAAGTCTGAAAACCAGAATAGTGCAGTTATTTGATAAATGTGTTAATTTAGCAATAAATGTAGTTATATGAATGATCATGACCTACCCTACTTAAAAAAAATTAACCTTGTGGCTGAATTACTCTAAAAGTGTTTAAAATCTAATCTGGAGATCAGTAACACTGAATACTAAGTAGAGTGGCTTCAACACAGCAGTTGCTGGTAGTTAAAGATTGCAGATGCCTGAAAAATCCTATACAGAGTCTGGGAACAGATTTTTTTTGTCTGTTTGAAAGTGGGAGAGCGCTGTATTGTAGATCAGAGTTAAATTGACAGCTAAATTGGTGAATTGCAAAACTGGCATCTTACATTCACTGATAACAGCAAATAGTATCTCATCAGTCCGACCAAAGTTAAACATTTTCTCATGGCTATTGCCATCAATGGCAAGGCTAGGAATGGCAGTATTTTATTTTTATGGCTTTGAGGCTCAAGATAAACAGAAAAATGAGATGCTGGATATTATAGATGAGGCTTGGATTAGCTTTCTGCTAAATTTGTTTTATTCACGTTTTTTTGTTGTTATTAGTCCTGCTAAGCTTTTGGAGTCACTTATTCTGAGTCACAGAATGTTGTAATTTATTTCCATTAATCAATGTTACACCTATATATGTGGGGTCTGAACAATATAAAGGGGTAATGAGGCATGATGTTTACTTTGCATTTTGTAGGAATACTCATCTCTGGAAGAAATGAACTGAAACTTCTCTCAGGGAGTACTTATTAATGCATTTCATTGAATATGCTTTTTTTGTTTTTACCTCCCTTAGGAGAAAGCTTTTTTCCTTTGGTCAATTGAGTATGGCACAAGGGTAATAACAATTCTAATGGATGCTGTAAACCACCACTTTTTAATGCATAATGTAATTGAATCAGAATATAGTGTCTATACTGATGGAGTCTCTGGTGCTTTAACAACTGAAATTATGATTAGAAAGATCCAGATAATGCTGACTTCTCATACATTAAGCCTCTATTATACAATTTCCTTTCTACAGCACATTCACTTTTACTTTTGAATTATGCAGTGCCATCTTAATATTACACTGGAATCAAATTCAAAGCTTCAAGAAGGCTTTATCATTTTTGTGGAAATACATACAGAATAAATTTGTAGTGGTGCTGTATGACTAATATTTCCTCCGAACAGCTCTCATATCAAATTCCCCATTTAAAATTGCATTCTTTGGCAGAAAGTTTATTGGAAAGGCAATGCTCCTCTGTTAGCCAGCCATTACTGAACAGAATGTAGAACAGAAACTGGCTCGGTGTTGTGTGCCGAGTGTGAGTGAGATGGGCTTCTGTGGACTTGGCGATAGCTGGGGTCTTTTCCTGTTATCTAAAATACAAAATCTGAAGACGCTTTCTAAAAAGTGCATTGGAGAAGATGCTCTTAAGGCTCCATAGCTCATCAAACCAGTGAGCTGCACATGAAATATGCTGTGCTTTCACACTTACAGAGGCAACCATATAGATGCCAAAAGTAGAAGTTTCTAAGTTATGTTAGTTTTGCCTGAGTTGGTTGAAACAATTTTCAAAATGGCTGAAAAGAAAACAATTCTATTAATTATTTCTACTGTCAAACAAAGACGATGTTCAGATGAACTTGTTACTGCAGTTTTGGATAAATGCAAGGCCATGCAGGTGGTATAATCACCAGTGCTGAGTGGGAGCTGCCTACAGGCCCATCTGCTACAATTAGCTGGCTGAGCTTATCCTTCAGCCAAGGGATAAGCCAAGCTGTACATGTGGCGTAGCACAGCACAAGCTTGCGCCCACCCAGGTTAACTGTGAGGTGAATGTCTGACTCCTTGATGTACAACGGGTTTCCAGTTAGGGTCACTACAAGAGGTCACACCTCAAAAGACAGTAGCCAGAATAGCACAAACTGTGTGGATAAACTTATCTCTGACTTGCATATAGTTGAGACAACTGCATGCCAAAGGACAGAATATAATATCTGGGAAGAGCCTAGTGCAAACAGGCTTGTCATCTCTCTCAATTCAAAGCCTTCAAATAGCAATTAGGTAATTAAAATTCTTTCTGTTCTCTTAGAATACAAGATATGCCTCTTCGCTCTTAATGTAGTCAGTGAAGCTGTAGTGTGATGAAAATGAAGTATGGGCCCACACTGACTGCCTTTCAAATCAGCAAACTGGCTTTTTGCTGGCACTATAGCTTGAGGTTGAAGAGTTCGGATTTACGTGGTAGGAAGTGCTGTACATTAAAGGCGATCAGACTACAGGGGCAGCGTACAGTGTTTAACCTTCGAAAGACAGAGCAAAACTGTGGGACTCTTTGTGTGCCAGAGCACATAAATATACCGTGAATTCCAATATGAAAAAATCTATTGCCCTGAGAAAGTGGACTTAAACTATACCACTTGGTGTTACATAGTCTTTGAAAACTAGGCATAATGGGGAGAGGCTGAAACTTTGCTTTTTTTTTTTTTTTTTAAATCTTAAACCTTTGGGTTTTTGATCTAGCATTTATTCAAGAAATGACTTCCATCGTCTCAGTAGATAGAACCAAGCTTCAATGAACCAAGCATATATGTTCAAGTGAAAGCCACCAAAAATTGCATGAACATTTGAGATGGCTGAGAATATAAAAGAAAGTGGTAATGGAAAAAGCTATGAAGTACAGCTGATCGCTTAACAGTTCTTCATGTCCTAGCATTATCACTTTCCTTCATATCTGATAGGCATGTCCTATTAATGAAATCTGCCTGTTTGTACACTAAGAATGCTTTAATCAGGACTGTGGACCAAGTAAGATTTTTCTGAAGGTCTTAAAAAGCCCTAAGGATCTCTGTATTGATAACAAAAGCAGAAAGTTTTGCTGAGTCAGGATTTGACACAAATTGAGGCTGACAAACTGTTGTTTATCTGACTAAACTTTCTTGAGAATGTGGAGGTCATACTTAATTTTCAGGGGCTCAGATGGAGAGTTTCTTCTTTTCTAAAAGAATGATGCAAAGATAGATTATGATTCTAGGTAGATGCATGCTCTATTTCTATAATTAGTTTAGCTGAGATTAGCAGGCAGCCCACAATTTTCAGAGTTAAGTGAAAAGGGTAAGTATTAGGTATGCTCTGGAAATCTTTGTGCTGCTTCACTATATTCATAGAGATCCAGAAGTTTGTGATCTAACCCTATAATTCTAACTGTGCTAGATGTCACAGAAATAACCCAGAAATGCAGTAGGAAAAATAAAATGAAATACTCCTTTACTTCAGTAGAGCAAAGTTTTGTGAATGAGAGTCTTTTCATTTTAATTGATCTGAATGACGCAGGCTGCAGAAGACCCATGCCAAAAACAATCAGCCAAATAGGTTGGCAAATGTTCTGATAAATTGCTCTTGCTGGCAATAGTTCTGTAACTTTAAATGAGTATTAACTGAATGACAGTCTTAATTTTCAAGTACTAGCTGGAAATAAAGGTTTTTAACTACATTGCATGTTCAATACACGAAAACCTAGGACTTCAGTAATGATGTGTCTGTGTACAAATAGATTAAAGTCACTGCTTAGTACATTTGGGACCATAAATCCCTCTCCATGGACTCCAACACCAGCATCACATAGCACAGATGATGATGTCTCTCTTTTGATTTCTACAGGATTGTTATACATTATGGGATATCTTGGGAGTTTTTTTACTATTCACAGTGTTTATCCCAAATTATTCCTGTTGTAAAATATCTTGTTCATTCTTGTTTCTCAGCAGCTTTTCTTCTGTTGTAGTAACAAATTTCCCTGAAGCCAGCTGTCACAAGTGTAAGTTTTATCTACAAGGAGATGCATATACCCTTGGTGAGATTGCTTGTGACTTTCTAGGCCTCTCACAAGTCTTAAGTTGTTAATTCAACACAGGTGGAAAAAATGAGACAAATTACTTCACATTCATGAAAGACAAGCAACCTCATGCTTGTGTTGCAATTCATGTGCAGTCCTTGTTAACCCAATTAGCACCCTACAGTCCAGCATGCTCTTTACGTACTGATCTATTGCAAGCTGCTTTGTTATTTCCTAATGGCTCTTAGCTGAGATGTGGTGATTGGCCTGTGGTATCTTGTGCTTTCAGTCATTTCTATTGATGCTAGACTTCTAACAACCAAGTACATAAACCAGGTCGCAGGATATTTGTAGAGATGGTAAAAGTGACTTGAGTCATTATCAGTGTTAACCTGAGAACCAAATTCTACTAGCATGTTATGCATAAAAATAAGGAGGAAATCTCTGTATTTTGCTTTTTACTCAAAGAAATTGGGGAAAAGCCTTATATAAGAGACTTTTCAAGTATAGAAATAGAAAGCCATCCAGTTCAGAAGATGGCCAGTAATAGGTACTGTTTGTTTCCGTGTTTCATGCTGTTCTTACTTGGTGGGCCTTTATTCAGCAGTGATATCTCTAAGCCTAATCCAAAGCTTGTGATAGTTAGTGAGAATGACCTATGTCGACTCTAGCTCCATTTGGATGAGGGCCTTTCAGTGTGTTAGGAACCAATGTACTTACATGCCAAATCTTGAATGAATGTGACAAAACAGGCATACTTAAATTTATTTGGGAAAGTTCAAGCCCTGTAAACATACTGGTAAAGGAGAAGGTAAAGGTTGTTGAAATTAGCTTTTGTTTACCTATGTGATTAATTTCTCTCTTGAGAGTAAAGTTAAATTTAAGGCCTAATCCAGTTTCTGCTAAAGCCAACAAAAAGCTTCTGGCTGACATCAGGATAAGGCTAGTGGTAAGTGTTTTAAAAAAAACAACAGCCATACATGCAAAATGAGGGAAGTGGAGACAGAAGTGAAGAGTGCGCAAAGAATGAAGAAAACTGTACTGAAGAGTGGTCTCTGAGGGCTGTGGGGTAGATCCTACCCCAGCCTGCAATGCCGTGAAGATTTGCTTTGGCAGTGGAACATGTTAGGCTTTGCTACATGAGAGTTTGAGTGTCAAACCTGATAGTTTGGTAGGTTCCATCTTGGGTGCTGGGTGGGAGAAGATGGGAACCATTTGTAAAGCTCTACTGGTTTCCGTCCTCTCTTCCTGAAAGAGAAAACAGGAGACTAGTTTGTAGAGAGCTAATCCGTAACCTCTTTGCTGGTTGGGTGGGACTATTTTTTGCCCCAGCTTTTAGTAGAGATCCCTGAGTGTACCTGTCTTTTCAGGTGTTACCCCATAGAATGGGTTATCTGTATCTCTTCCTGTGGGATGAGTTGTATGAGTTAGAATAGTGGAAGGAACAAAAATTGTAGTTAAATGCATGTGCTAAATTGTATGGCATCATAATTGCTCAGAATTGTGCCTGGGCACACGGATATGCACACTGCCTGCATTGCTTGTTGCTTTTAAATATTTTCAGTAACATTTAACTAACAGGAAATGGCTGAGGGGAGCACAGTCAGGGTATTTTATTAGATTCTGCAGTGTTCCCTGCTGTGTTGATTTTCTGGTCGCCAGAGACTGCATGGCTGTCCCTCACCAGAGGGATGCATTTTTGTACATTCTTCCCTGACTGCAGTAATCCTGTGAAGTTAGTGGATATTCTCAGTCATGAGGGGGAAAAATAGGAAGAAAAGAGTGAGGGAAAAACAGGGTGCCAGTATGCATGATGCACACTCTCTGTCTCTGAGGTTCCTTGGGGCACTTGTATGAACACTGAGTTTATTTTGCTGTAAGACTCAATAAGCACAAAGTTACACTCTGCAGCAAGCTGAGAAGCAAAGTTTCCTTAAAAGTTCTGTTCAGCAACACTGGGGTTTCTTAACATCCACAGTACTGCTCTGGCAGCAAAGTTACCTTTATAAGTTAACAAAAAGTACAGAAAAAGTTTGTCTTTTTTGATGCTAGTCTTTAGAAGCTTAATACTCTGTTTTGTAGTGTATTGATTTTGAATAGTAATGTAGGTCTGTAATATTCCTCTTAATAGTGCTGAGATTTTGACTCAGTGATGAGGTGTCTGATGATAGCATTGTTTAGATATAGTAAAATAATAAAGGAGAAAATCTGTACGGAGAAATGGAAAAAAAAAATCAACTCTGTCAATCATTTCAAATTATAAGCCATCTGAGGAGATGGTAAGTAGGGTGGGTTATAAATGCTTATGTATGATTAAATTTGTTAGGTGATCTTAAATGGTTGACCTATATTCTTCTCATTATCTCTTAATTATAGTAATAGAGACATAACTAAAATGGTGTAAGGCTATATCCTTCATGACCTGCTTTATATTAAGCCTATGAATAGTACCTTTGAAGTTGACAGGGTTACTCACATACATAGTGTTAAGCAACTGTTTAAATATTTTGGTGGACTGTAGCTACAGATTTTAAACTCATGCTCTGGAAGGGATTATTCTGCATGCAGAAATACTAAATTGCAGGTATGGTTGGTTCCATGTGTCTTTACTCTTTTATTTG
Source organism: Gymnogyps californianus (assembly GCF_018139145.2). NCBI lineage: Eukaryota > Metazoa > Chordata > Aves > Accipitriformes > Cathartidae > Gymnogyps > Gymnogyps californianus. The sequence continues at coordinate 14,585,876 of NC_059478.1, read as the reverse complement.
AATAATGAAGTTTCTTATTCATGACTCATCCAGTAAACTTTGTAACAGCTGAAATTCCTAGGGATGACTAATGATAGAAATTCTTAGTATTTTGGAGTCTTTCCAAATACAAAAGTTTTTGTCTGTGTATGTATGCATGTATATATACACATAAATGTGTGTGTATTTTTCAGCTGTGAAGAGAGTTAAGGTGTCTATGCATATGAGTTAGTTGGGGTCATAGAAGTGAGCAGATATTTCCATTTGTGTGGAGCAGATGTAAATCCTTACACCTACAGTTACAGTTCCAGACTAACAGAGCCCTGAGATCAGTAAATCTATTTTTCCATCTTGGGTTTCTCTTGAATTATGTTAATTACATGATAGCATGGTGTTTAGTGATAACTCAAACATGATAACAGTCAATATGAGCCTGTAGCCCAGATTAATAAATTTAGCTTTGAGGTTAGGCATGTCTCTCTGAAAATCTTGGACTAAGGTCTTCAACTGTACTGGCCAACAGCTGGATTGACACTGATTCATCCTATGTTCAGAGCTTGTCTCCATTCTACCTGAGCTGCAGACAAATTAATTTTTCACCAGGAAACCTCTTTTGCTTTGCAATTTATTTCGTCCATGTCTGGGGCCTGCATACTTTTGTTTAGTATGATCTTTGGTTGTGAAATTCAATCCCTATTTGTATGAAAACTGTAGAAGAACTGCATGTTTCTAACTATAAAACAATTATTTGTTTGGCTTGACTTATTAATATTCAATTGCATTTATTTTTAAAGTGAATTTGTTCAGTGCCCTAGAACGTTGCACAAAGGCTGCTTTATAATGTAAATTTGATTTGATTGAAAGTTCTGTAGAAGCCAGATGTATTTGGCAGTGATCTTGAAGTCGTGCATCCTGAAGTTAAACCACAGATGACATAAAGGAGAACTGCTATGCTTGTCTGTGTAGATTGTTCAGAAAAATCTTCCATGGGTATGAAAACTAGATATATTCTAATTCTCTGCTGTATTCATTTGCAGCATATTAAGAAGGACATCACATCCTTTCTTCAACAGTTTAATTAAGACAGACTATGATGTTCTTTACAAGTGCTCTATTGTCTGACTTCAGCAACCAGTTTTGTTTCACATAAGGCTGTGCCAGTATCAAGTAGAAGTGACTGCAGATGGGAGAGAACTTAATATGACATTTTTCCCTTTTTCTCTTCTGTACTTACCTTTTTTGAGTAGTCTACATCTCTGAAAGTGTACTCTCTACTACACAAGCTGATTAAAGAGTTAAAAAATTAGAAGTAATTGAATAATAAGAAACTGTAAAGGGAATAAAGTAGCTGATTTCATTCTCAGGCTCTGCAGTATCATCAGCCTGAGCTAGAGCAGTCCTAGTGATGCTTATGCTAAGCATGTGTGATTGGCACATAACATATCTGCAAGTAACTTCATGAGAAGGATAATGGTGTACCAGTAAAAAATTACTATCCTGCCTGAAAAATAGTGTTTGTAGTAGTAGCAGTGCTGTTGGAAAACTGTTATGTATACAAATGTAATGCATACCCATATTCAAACACTGTGGCAGTATGGGAAACATAAAAGAATAAGGTATTTTACTGTATGATGCAGGCCATGATCTACTGGGGAAAACTAATCTTCTTTGAATGATTCTGCTACAGTTCTGCTGTATGCTATTAGGGCAGGCAAATGCTGAGAAGGAGCAGTATCGCTGTGTGTGGCAAGCTGCTTTAATGCTACCATGCTATAAACTTCCTCTTAGGGAATGATAGTTATTCCTTTTCTCGCCAATAACAAGTTTAAGGGTGTGAAGGAAAATGTTATCATTATGCTCTACAGATAATTGAGGCTAAGGCAGAGAAATGAGAAACTTTTAGTCTAACACTTAACTTTTCCAGAGCTTCAGTGTACTGGAGTCCCAGGGGAGTTTTTATGAACAATTATCTATTGGACAACACATAGCAGCAGCATGCAACATCAGTCTCCACTTCTTTTTACTTTTAATTTGTCATCCAATCCATTTACTAAGAAAGCAAATTTTTTTATTCTTTCTCTCAAGAGGTAAGGCCTAAAGCAAGGAATTAATAAGTTATAACACATGGACTGCATTATTTGGTCCCTAGAGGATTGTCAAAAAATCAATTATGTTGAAGAATGCTTGAGAATCTGAAAAGAAATGAGAATGAAAGTGTAAGAAACATTTTCTTTGGAAAAGAAAAAGGCAAGAGAGAAGCATTGAGAGAGGCTCTGAGGTGAAAAGTAAAATACTAGAAATTGAAAAAAGGGAGGTCACCAGGTGTGAATGCTTATCCTCAAGAGGAGGCAAGATAATAGATTTTATAGTGAAAACATGAAGATTCCAGAGTAATTGGTAGATCAGCTGATCACATCCTGTGGTGTATATCTTCTCAGCTTTTCTCCTGTAATTTAGTGTGGGTCCCGGTTGTTTATTGCTCCCTCCCCCCCACCCTTTGGCTTTCCCTTCTTAGCAAGGGGAAGGTTTTTCATTTATTTTTCTAGAGCCTAATTTTTTCCCAAGCGTAGCTCTTTTGATTGCTTCTGCTTTGTAACAATGTCCAGATAAAGTTCCTGAGCATCGTAATGTTTGTTTTTAGGAACAGTGATTTGTGTGTGGTGGTTTTGTGCTTTTACTGCAGTAGCTACCTGCAAATACAGTGGAAGAAAATGATACGTCAGTTTTTTGTAAGACTATTTGTCAGATGGAAGACTCCCTTCTCAGAAAGATGGATAGCTGAATACACTTTTTAAAATAAAACTGAATTCTTTGGGGACAGTAAATGCTGTCTGTGGCACTCAGAAAATGGAATTTGGGAATAAAGTTTCTTGAAGGCCTGTGCTCATATTTTAGCTTCTACTGAAAACTATGTGTGCTTATGACACATCTGTAAAAATACATTTTTTATGGAACTGCTCAAATGTGAGCAGTTTTAAAAAAGAAAATTGGGAAGCAAAGAACATCTAGCTCTGAGTTGTATAGTATGAACACATTGTGGTGTTGGATCATGTGATAGGCATGCTCCCTCTGCTTGGGTTTTCTCCGTTGGGATGAGGCAGAGTCAAATCAAGGTCCTCTTCCCTTTTATGTGGGAATGGACAAATTACTAAAGATAATGGCCTGAAAGAGATGAGAAAAAGCCATCTCATGTTCAAGAAGAAAGGCAAGTGGAAATGACTTCTCAAATGTCTTTAAAAAAAAAAAAAAATCAGAGCAAAATAACCTTCCCAACTACTTTCTTTAGGATGTTGCAACAAGTGTATAAATGTTGAGACTGCCGTATCCAGTGGATGCTTAATGCTCATCCAGTCCTACTCTGTCCTACTCATCTGCCTGTATAATGCTGTTGTGGTCTGTTCACCTGTGATAGCAGAAAATATGGGATAGCTGGAGTTTGCTTCTTTCATTTGGTTTTGAAGTGCATTGCACTGTATGTGCAGTTTATGGATGTTGCTAGTAAAGCATGTGAATAATTTATTGCACCTAAAGAAAAAGATTCTGAAACAAAGATATGTGAGGAAAAGATGACACTTGAAAGCAGCAATAAGAAAAGAAGTTATCTTACAGCAGAACAGATGACATCAAAGGAAACAGTGCATTTTTTTGCACTAGAACCAAACTGAGTGTAAATTTGTCTTACTGGTTTCATTACTTTTTACTGCACTGACAAAAAAAAAATCTAAGAAGGTCTTTCCTAGTGATAAAATAGCTGGGCACAGTCAGGAATGGTAACTGTTCCTCTAGCAAACCAGGCAGTTACTCATACTGAGCTTCCTGAAAGTAGAAGGGTCAAAAAAAAAAAAAGAGAGAGAGAGAGAAACCATTGTTTTATAAGCCTTGTATAGGAGAGAAGAAAGTTTCAGCAGAGTCCACATAGTAAAGTTGAAGGAAGCAGTCATTTTGGGTTCTTGAAATGCCATCCCTTCATCTGGGTGGTTAGCCCTGTTGTCGTTTTGAACATTTGTCTTTCAAGAACAAATACAAGTCTAAAGCTGTATGCTGCCTTGTTTGTAATCATAGAATTGTTTAGGTTGGAAAGGACCTTTAAGATCATCAAGTCCAACCGTTAACCTAGCACTGCCAAGTCCACCACTAAACCATGTCTCTAAGCACCACATCTACATGCCTTTTAAATACCTCCAGGGATGGTGACTCAACCACTTCCCTGGGCAGCCTGTTCCAATGCTTGACAACCCCTTCCATGAAGAAATCTTTCCTAATATCCAATCTCAACCTCCCATGGAGCAACTTGAGGCCGTTTCCTCTCATCCTATCGCTTGCTACTTGGGAGAAGAGACCAACACCCACCTCGCTACAACATCCTTTCAGGTAGTTGTAGAGAGTGATGAGGTCTCCCCTGAGCCTCCTTTTCTGCAGGCTAAACAAGCCCAGTTCCCTCAGCTGCTCCTCATAAGACTTGTGGTCTAGACCCTTCACCAGCTTTGTTGCTCTTCTTTGGACACACTCCAGCACCTCAATGTCCTTCTTGTAGTGCGAATGTCTGTCTTGTAGTGCGGGGCCCAAAACTGAACACAGTGTTCAAGGTGCGGCCTCACCAGTGCGGAGTACAGGTGGATGATCACATCCCTAGTCCTGCTGGCCGCACTATTCCTGATACAAGCCAGGATGCTATTGGCTGCCTTGGCCACCTGGGCACACTGCTGGCTCATATTCAGCTGGCTAGTGACCAATCCCCCCAGGTCCTTTTCTGCTCGGCAGCTTTCCAGCCACTCTTCCTCAAGCCTGTAGCGTTGCATGGCGTTGTTGTGACCCAAGTGCAGGACCTGACACTTAGCTTTGTTGAACCTCATACAGTTGGCCTTGGCCCTTCAATCCAGCCTGTCCTCTGTAAAGCTTTCCTACCCTCAAGCAGATAAACACCCCTGCCCAACTTGGTGTCGTCTGCAAACTTACTGAGGGTGCACTCGATCCCCTCGTCCAGATCATTGATAAAGATATTAAACAGAACTGGCCTCAATACTGAGCCCTGGGGAACACCACTTGTGCCCGGCCACCAACTGGATTTAACTCCATTCACCACAACTCTTTGGGCCTGGCCATCCAGCCAGTTTTTTACCGAGCGAAGAGTATGCCTGTCCAAGCCATGAGCAGCCAGTTTCTCCAGGAGAATGCTGTGGGAAATGGTGTCAAAGGCTTTACTGAAGTCTAGGTAGACAACATCAACAGCCTTTCCCTCGTCCACTAAGTGGGTCATCTTGTCATAGAAGGAGATCAGGTTAGTCAAGCAGGACCTGCCTTTCATAAACCTATGCCGACTGGGCCTGATACGCATGGTTGTCCTGTACGTGCTGCGTGATGGTGCTCAAGATGATCTGCTCTATAACCTTTCCCTGCACTGAGGTCAGACTGACAGGCCTGTAGTTCCCAGGATCCTCCTGGCCCTTGTAGATGGGTGTCACATTTACTAACCTCCAGTCAACTGGGACCTCCCCGGTTAGGCAGGACTGCCGATAAATGATTGAAAGTGGCTTAGTGAGCACTTCTGCCAGCTCCATCTGTACGCTTGGGTGGATCCCATCTGGCCCCATAGACTTGTAATGCAATGTAACGCAGTTAACCCTGGAGAACTGAATTCAAAGTTAGACTAACACATTTGTGTCAAAAGGCTCTTCTGCTATCCGTGGGAAAATAGTTGGCTGTATTGGTAAATAACAAGCTGTAGCCATTCTTCCTTTCTTGACATTGCCAAGAACAGCTGTGCCAAAATTCTTCCTGGACAAATGGGAGAATTGCGTTATGTGGCTATGGCTCTGCAGAATATAGTATGTACCATGGGTGCAGTGCAACTGGGCTGTATCTACAAAATTTGCACATTTAAAGATTTACTCTTGTAGCTTGTAAACTATGTACATAGTTTCTAAAATAAACATTGAATATATTGATTCTATTTCTAAGGATATTAAGAAGATTACAAACCAGAAATTATCAGTCCAAATTAAAAAATAGGAGGTATTTAAGATACTATTTCAAAAAGAAGGCCTTTTCTTCTGTGGGATGCCACCCCCTGCTCCCCTGTGCAGTTTCACCATTGCAAAGGATTTCTCTTGGGAGAGCCAGAGTCATGGTTTACAGATTTTCAGCTCTTGTATTTGTTACTTTCTTATTCCTAATGAAGCTAGGAGTGTGCTTTGTCTGCTGCAGTAAACCTTCCATTTGATTAAAACAGATGTGTGAGAGCACGTGGTTCTGGATCCAGAAGTTGAGTAAGGTCAGATTTTTGGATAGAATTTGCATCTATTGTTGATTTGTATTCTTACTGTTAGAAATAGTTGATCTGTTCTGAATAGTTATAATACCAATTTAGTTTAAATATTTTTGTTTGTTTGAAAATGGCTATTGATTTCTAAGGATCTATTTGTAATGTATAGGCACTTGCCAGACAGCTCAGCCAATACATTCCCATGATTAGGTTGTTTGGGAGCTGCTCATTTTGAATTTTCATGGTGTGTGACTAGTCACCTAACTCGCGCATTATTGCTTCTGTTTCATTTTTCAGCAGCAAGCTTTTAAAGAGCAGGTGAATAAATGGAGGGAGGTTTATAACACATGCACAGAACACACTTTCTTGTAAGCCTCAGATCTTCTCGGATACCACCTATGAAAATTTTTAGGCTCAATATTTCTATGAATAAATCCAGGATCAGGAACAATGAATAACAGAGCAAATGAACAAAGTTGCTTATATTTCAAAAACATTGGTAACTCACCTGAGGAATTGCTTTACCCAGATAAATGGTGAGATGGGGCATGTGAAATGCTTAGTACGTATGTCTGTATCAGTTATGTATTTCAATATTCCCTATAAACTTGTTTATAATAATTGCTGGAGCCTGTAATGACCGAAACTGCTGGGCTGGCCTGGAGTCTTCCTGTGTGGATAGGGTGAGCTGACACAAAGTTCTTAGACCTGCTCCCCAAGTGTTTGCTGTTAGTTCACTTATTTCTTGGTGACTTACTTGGGAAGTAGAAAAGAGCTTGCTTTTTCAGAATTAGTCCAATTTGTGAGATGTCCTGATATTGCTATAGTAATAAACACATAAAATAGTGTGTAACTTGCAACAAAAGCTCTGTCCTAACAGTATCTGTATAACTTCACTCTTTTACGTGAAAACAGATGTTTTGGCATATGTGTGTTTATTGTCAGCCTTCCTTTACAGGTAAGCTTTTAATAAAAAAGATGAAAGGTGAATCAACAAATGGTTGTAAATATGGAGTAGGTATGTGGATCACACTAACTAGAATAGTCATCTATTCCTGTATTATTTCTTTGTAGTAACATATTTGTACTTGTGACAGGATAGTTCACCAAAACAGCTGGTTTATTGGAGTTCATATTTTTAGTTCCTGTATCAGCATAGATCTGCCCTACAGACACTTGGAGTGTGGGTTAGTGGATGTTAGATTTTCTTTGTCTAATTCCCTCTAAAATTATGGCATTATAAAATGCCTGACAGAGAAATATAATAAAATAATCTATAAAATTGTGCTTTTACCTCTTTTTGTTTTCCTTGTTCTTCTGTACTTTATATTTTTTGTTTAATTGCCTCCCCATGTCTTATTTTTTCATACTTTTTTCTCTCTCATCTTTTGTTATCTTTTCTCTTCATCTCCTCTTCTTGTCTTGTTCCTTCCTTTTCTTTGAGTAAAAGCATCTCTCTTCCTCTTAGTCCTTTTCTTCCTGAACAGATGCCCCTCCCTTTTCTCCACTGTTAGCTGTTTTGTTCTTTATCCACTTAAAGACCTGTAATCAGAGGCCTGGCAGGACTTAGTGCCTGCCCCTGCTGGAGGGTTGGGGTTTTTTTATATCTACTAGCAGTGATCTATTGAAATGATAATGAAAAGTCACCTTTACATTTTAACATTCTGTGCTACCCATGGTAGGAAATACCACTGTTTCGCCTCTGTAGTCTTAGTTTGATATACACAAAATTGTAACCTGTGGTTATCTATATAAATCTGCATTGTTATATTCATGTCAGAATTTTGCTGTTATAAATTATTTGTAAAACCTGTTACACAATGGTTTTATACTTATGTAGAAGCACTGAAATCACCAGGTAATATGAAAAAGTAGGAAACCTGATAATTTATTGCAAGGGTTTTTGAATGAGTTGGGCACTAAAATCTAATAACAAGAGAGCAAAATTCAGTAGAGTTGCTAATATGCTGCAAATATTACAAACAGGATATGAAAGTCTTGTATCATGGAAGTGAAAAGATAAACTCAGCCTATACAGTCTTTCTCAGAATGTAAATGTAGTAGTTCCTGTCCTTTGTTAAAAATATTAGGGCTTTTTAGTATTGAAGGTGGTTCCTTTCTTTGTAGTGTTGCTGAGGCTCCACTTGCTCCAGGAATGGTGGTGAAAGGCTACCTTAGAAATCCTATTGGTCACAATGGCATTGGACAGAGCTGAAAAGGAGGCCATGATTGTGGATGACTTTTTACCTGAGATACTGGACATGTGAATATCAGTAGCATATTAGTGATGCGATTATGTATTTAGGTAATTTTTTCGAGCATAGTCTTCAGCATGGAGCAAGCAATTCCATTTTCAAGGCTGCTGTTTTGCTGCTTGAAAATTTAAAGGTGTACACACGCTGTGCTGAAAAGTCTTGTGTTGATTTCAGTGAGAATTTTGCTCAGATAAAGACTACAGATGTATCATGATATTTGATTTTTGTCTCTACGTTATCTTGTCAAATAGAAAGCAGAAAGGATTTTAATTACGGTTTTCTCTGCTTTATTTCTCCCGATTCTTAATTTTTTCTGTTTTGTAAGTGCTGTTGTCCACTGAAAATGCTCAGCGTGCTAAGAAGATATTAGTCGTGATTTAATAAGGAAAAAATATATACATCTGACTGAAAAATTCCTACTCGCTATATGTTAATGTGAAACATGACTTCTTTTTCTTTAATGAACTGAGCTGTGTGTCAATGAAGTTGCCTAACAGTGCTCTGATGTAAAGGGCAGATACAGATGATGAGCAAAATCACAGCAAAATTGCATAAAGCCCAGTTAACTCAGTACGGTTTTGTGATTGTCTGATGTGGTAGAAATTTATTAGCTGCAGATAATAGTTTAGGAAAAGATATGATTTTTGTGTCAAGTAGATGTCATGGAGAAAAACCTTACGCTGGCTTAGAAACTGTAATTGCCATGGCATTCCCAGGACTGGCACAGGCAGAGCATATTGCTTTATGCTGATGAAATCTGAACATTTCACAGAACTGCAAACATGCTAAGCGGTAAACATGGGAGTCCTGCAGATCCTCAGAGAATTCGCAGTACTTAGCTGAAACCTGCTCAGCAAACAGGAAGCAAAATCCTATCTCTTACTAAATTAATTATACTCTTGCAGCAGGGGTAATCACAGTCAAAACATCAGGACTTCCTTACAGAACAAATTGGTATAAATAATTTTTTCATTAATATGGTTATGTAGGAAACTGGATGAATGTTTCTAACAATCAGAGAAATTAGGTCCTGAAACAACCTTGTAGTCAGAGTAGTAGGGGCAGAATCCTTCCTGGCTATTAGATAAAATTTCTTTGCTTTACGAATGGGACTATGACTTTTGCAAACTGTAGCAGGAGACAGAACTTAATGCTTCATTTGGTCCTACCTGGGAATAGTTTTGGGGCAGGGCATAACAGGTGTGCAAATACATGATAATGCATGGGGTTGCTTAAATACTCTAACTGTTGCTTATGTGAAAATGAGGAACGAGAAAAATTCTGCAGTCTCAAGGCTGCAGTAGTTGTCATGCAACATTTCTTGCCGCTGCTGTATGCCATGGTACTGAAATCAGTGCTGGGGAGCACTCCCCGTGCAATGGACCACTGAATGTACCCGAAACTCAGTAAATAGCTATTGCTCGTTTTACTGACATTTATTCTTTTTTAGGGGGGCACAGAGGGGGGACGCAAATGAAAGCCTTTAGTGCAGGTAAAAAAAGGAGAGTTTTGAAGGCTCAGCAGTTTTGCTCCAGGATATTATTCTATTAGATTTTATTATTTATTAGTTTACCATCAAGTTCTTCAACTGAAGAGGCTTCTCTGCTTGCAAGGTTGAACATTACGAAAGGGGACTTCAGGGACAGTCACAGGCTCTTGAGCATACACAAATAGGTCAGTGCGTGTTCCAGATGTTCGGTCTTTTACTTGCATTAGCTTTAAATCAGTGCAATTCTGCTGGCTTTGTTGGCACTGCCCATGATTTCCATCAGTGTGAATATTAGAGTTGGACCAAATTATGTGCAGTTTCATGTGCAAAATAGAATGCTAATTACTTATCAAACTGCAATGCCTTTGCTCATGTTTTTGAGCAAGTTTTTTTCCTCGCAGCTATGGAATAAGTCTGCAGTGCCGTAGCTGGACTGTTGTTACTGTAGACTGTAAAAATAACTTGGTTCCAGATCACTGTTCACTAGTAGACAGTAAATTCTAGAATAAATTTCTGAAATGCAGATTTGTAGAATATAAAGCAAAAATCTTCTTTGTGCAGACAATGTTTATATGCAGATAGATGCTCACTGGAGGCTGCATTTATATATATGAAACAGGCACGCCATGAATATTTAAGTGGCTTTACTGTGAATATTTAAGTGGCTCTCCGTTTGTAGTTTCCTTAATGAAGTGATAAGACCTTAGTGACCAATTTTTATCATGCATTGCCTTTCATAAAGAAAAGTTCATCTCCACACATGGCCATAAAAAATTAAGTGTTTGGGGGGAAGGGGCAGGGAGCGGAGAGTGCCAGATAAAATAGTTTCTGTGGCCTTAGTGAATTTAAGATGAGCAAGTTAACCATGTGTGGAAGTCTGGTGCCTTGGTATCAGGATTACGAGAAAGATGTGAAAGTTGAGAGTTTATCCTTTGGTAAGAACGACTTAATCATATCTATAAAATTATGTTCAGTTATCACTCGCCTTTATGTGCTGGTATTGTATGTTAACCGTAAAAAATGGCAAATGAAGTGTTCCATGGTCTCTAGCAGGTGCTTTCTTCCCTTGCTGAGAAGGGAAAGTCAAAAAGCTGCTGTTCAGAAGTCCAGGATAACAAAGTTCTGTATTTTGTCCCATGAACAAATGTGGTGTCCTCCATGTTTCCTTCTGAGCACATCGGCCTTCTACTGTTTTAGAAGAAAAGTAATCTGTCAGCCAGGATAGCAAGAAATGCAGTAGCACCCTGATATCATACAGAGCTCTGAAAATGGCGCTTTACGTTCATAGGCCCATTCTGTCATAGGCACCATCTCCGTTTTGCTGAGTTGAGCAACGTAACTGCAGACACCAGACGTGGTGCCCTGGCTCTGCTTCCTTTTTGCACTCTTTTTTCAGAAAATTCGTCCTGGTGTAGGAGAAAGGCAGGAGAACATGTTCACACCTGAATGTAGGAACTATGATTTTGAGAGTACACAATGCAACTATGAAAAGAAGAGATCTTTTCTGCTACTCTCTCATGCCTCCATAAAAGGAGCGTACAACCTAGTTCACACTAAATATATAGTCAATAAGATCAGTGGTGTGTTGTGAAATATAGCTAATAAGGAAATGTGCAGGAAAAGAATCATCAGATGGTATAATTTTCCTCTGTCATAAATTGTTTTGTTTTCCCTCATTCAATGCATTTTGTGTTTTCGGTATGCTCAGGCACATTTTGTGAAAGTATAGTGGCAAATTCACCACTTTATAGCCATTTACTTGCCTTTTAATGTAAGGCTGGTTGAATGGTTCATAAAGAATAATAAATGTGTTTCCCCTGAAGAGAGTAGGACTCCAGTGATATACTGTGCATGACCTGTTTTTTCAGTGCATGGTCAAGTTCAACATGCCTTGCACTTGCTGAATATGGCCACACTACTGCTCTGTGGTGTTTGCTGAGTTACTGGTCTGCTCACATGCAGCAGATATGGCATGTATTGGATGCATTGTGCTGACTGCAAAGCCTACAGAGCCGAATTTTTGCATATGCAGTCTGAGATCTCTGGGACACTGTGTGTGTATCGGTTCTTATGCACATATATACAGCTATTGGGAAGGCACAGCTTGTATTCACCAACCTCGAAACCGAATTTCTTATAGGTGGCAGAAAGGAAGTAGTGATGCTCTGACAGCTTAACTGATGCATCTTTATGTTAGAAAAAATATTTTTTTTCTCTGAGGTTGATTATTTGTTCCAAAGTAACTGTAACCTTGGCCTTCACTCTATGGAGGAATGAGTGGTTGCTTTAATAGCCAAAAGGCAAAGCATGGGCTTGATTTTTTTTTTTGGGGGGGGGGGGAGGGAGGAGCGGGTTAGATGTTTCTTGTTTTCTGATCAGACCACTGTAATTGTTAGAACAGGGCTTTCTCAATACAAGGCTTGCTTGCCCTAAGTATGCTCCAACAAGGGCAAAGGCCACTGGGTAATGTCAGTGACGTGCATCTGACCATGAAGCGCAGCAAAACCTGTACCAACGGCATGATCTTTTCTCTGCCTTTTGCCTCCTTGGCTTTGCCATTAGTTTAAAGCAAAACAAGAAGTGGTGTGAAATTGGTGTAAGATCATCTAGAAAGAAGAACAGTTATTAACAGTTTTTTTTCAGTATTTTTCAGAGATATTCGTTACAGTGCTTTGATCTGTACGCAATCTAATTTAAAGGACTTGCTTTAAAACAGGAATGTCTGCAATTCTGTATGAGGATTGATGATGATCTAAAGTTTGGTTAAAGAAATCTTGTTAAAGATTGTTTTATTGTGGAATTTTAGGGGAGTTTTTCAAACCTAGCTCCTGTTGAAATCAATAGGAGTTTTACTGTCAATTTCCATGGGACTGGAAAAAAACTTGAATGCTTTTGAAAAATCTCAGCCATAATGTTAATTTTAAATATATTAATATTATGTCTTTCTGTGTATTTTGAAGTTGTGTGCTTGATAAATTACTGATTAATAGCTTAATTCAATTATCTATAACCACCGAGGAAAAAATATGCTGGCATTACTTTATGCAATTCAGTAAGTATATCTGCTCATTGCTTATTGTCAGTTACAGTCACAGAGCGTGTTATTTTTTTATTAATAAAAAGCTACGAATTAACCCTGAAAATACAGGGCTATTACATAAATCAGTGGTATCTTGCCACCTTGAATACTGTATACAGGTGTCTTATTCTATCTCAGAAGAGATATTGTAGAATCTGTGAAGGTTTAGATTTACAGCAAGTTCAGTACTTAGATTGGAGATGTAAACTAAGATGAAATGACAGTAATTTTTACCTGGGATTGAAAAGTCATCTGACTATTTCTAATTATTCCAATTCATAAAATACAAGAGAAGAGGGATGCTAAGTGAAAATTAAATGCAACAATCAGAAACCTGGTGGAAATACTTTGTGGCACATATTTAAGTCATATGATAAAGAGGAGGCTCAAAAGATGTAGATTTTCATAAGGGTGATATGTTTGTGATTAGATGGGATAGAAGTGCAAGAAACTAAGAGTAAGTTTAGCTTCCAGTATGTGGGTATAAAATTGAGGTTGCATTTAATCATTTGTGGTGAGGTACGTGAGTCTTTGCATAGATTGCAAATGCAGTAATTAGATACCAGAAGAGTTGTAAATGCAGGGAATTGAGTTCATAATGTTTCCTCTGGTTTGTTTTCTTTAACTGAACTTGTATGAGATGGAGCATGTATCTTCTGGTTCAAGTTTAAAGTTGGATGGCAACTGTCTGGAATGAATAAGAAACTGAGGTTGTAGAACAGCTATTACATCATTATTCTTTGAATGTTTTAAGTTCTTCCTTCTCTCCTTTTTTAACTACAGTTCTGATATTGGTTAATGTCAGAAATGGACTGGACTTAAATGACCCAGGTACGATTTGTATGTTGTCAGGTGTTTATTATGTTTGTAGACCTTTTTTTGGAACAGAATTCTCCAGTTTTCTACCAAAAGAGAAGAATTAAAAAATTCTCAGAGACTATTTAAAGACTTTCTTTAAAGAGACTGTGGTGGGTTGACCCTGGCTGGGCGCCACGTGCCCACCAAAGCCACTCTATCACTCCCCTCCTCAGCTGGACAGGGGAGAGAAAATGTAATGAAAGGCTTGTGGGTTGAGGTAAGGACAGGGAGATCACTCAGCAATGGCTGTCACAGGCAAAACAGACTCGACTTGGGGAAAAAAAAAAATTTAATTTATTACTAGTCAAATCAGAGTAGGATAATGAGAAATAAAACCAAATCTTAAAACCACCTTCACCCCACCCCTCCCTTCTTCCTGGGCTTAACTTTACTCCTGAATTCTCTAATTCCTCCCCCGCAGTGGCGCAGGGGGATGGGGAATGGGGGTTGCAGTCAGTTCATCACACGTTGTCTCTGCCATGCCTTCCTCCTCAGGGGGAGGACTCCTCACACTCTTCCCCGGCTCCAGTGTGGGGTCCCTCCCACAGGAGACAGTCTTCCACAAACTTCTCCAACGTGAGTCCTTCCCACGGGCTGCAGTTCTTCACGAACTGCTCCAGCGTGGGTCCCTTCCATGGGGTGTGCAGTCTTTCAGGAACAGACTGCTCCAGCGTGGATCCCCCACGGGGTCACAAGTCCTGCCAGTAAACCTGCTCCACCGTGGGCTCCTCTCTCTCCATGGGTCCACAGGTCCTGCCAGGAGCCTGCTCCAGCGTGGGCTTCCCATGGGGTCACAGCCTCCTTCACGCATCCACCTGCTCCGGCCTGGGGTCCTACACGGGCTGCAGGTGGATATCTGCTCCACCGTGGACCTCCATGGCCTGCAGAGGGGACAGCCTGCCTCACCATGGTCTTCACCACGGGCTGCAGGGGAATCTCTGCTCCGGTGCCTGGAGCACCTCCTCCCCCTCCTTCTTCCCTGACCTTGCTGTCTGCAGAGTTGTTTCTCTCACATCTTCTCACTCCTCTCTCTCTGGCTGCAATTGCTGCTGCGCAGTAACTTTTTTCCCCTTCCTAAATATGTTATCACAGAGGTGCTACCACTGTCACTGATGGGCTCAGCCTTGGCCAGTGGTGGGTCTGTCTTGGAGCTGGCTGGCATTGGCTCTATCAGACATAGAGGAAGCTTCTAGCGGCTTCTCACAGAAGCCACCCCTGTAGCCCCCCTGCTACCAAAACCTTGTCATGCAAACCCAATACAGAGACTCTGAAAATGATGTGCTTATTTCCTTGTTTTTTCCAAGTCTGTTTTGGTATCTTTTTCTTAGGCAGACCACACTGGCACCTGATTGTTGTATCTCCATGTGCAGTACTCTGAGGAGGAAGTATTAGACAGGAGCAGAATCTTTCCAACCGGTTAGCGAGTTACTTTTGTAGAGCCATCCCTGTATTTGCTTGTGGATACTGGCAGAGTGAAGTTGCAGCAGGAGTGTTGTTTATATGTTTGTTTGTGTTAACAGTTGACTTCATTATATTTAAACTTACAAAAATTTAGTTTCTGTTTTCTGGTAGCTAACATTCTGTAAATGATACCCTAATGTTAATACAATGAATCAGTAATGGACTTGTTTCTAGGAATTAATTGTTGTCAGGAGATTTATTTAAGGTGATATCATGTTCATTGGCTTAAGCAACCGATTAAGTTTGTAAAGAAAAAGTGCTACTTGATCAATGTTGGTCTGGGGTTCTGATGGGTAAGAAGCTTTAATCCCAGCTTCCTCACATCTGCTTTGTGCTATTGCCACTACTGAGGTCAATGGATTAAAAAAAAAAAAAAGTGGGAACTGTGAACTCTACAGACTTTTGTCTCAATGGATTGCTTGTCGCAGGTGTATGAGGCCATATTCATTCTCTAGTCATGTTTATGGAATTTACTGAATTTCATGGGGATAGTACTGGATATACTTCAAACAGGAATTAAAACCATGTGTTTTCATTGTCTGAAAAGGAAGACTCCATTCCTTTCTCTGGTGTATTTGTAACGAAGTATTAGACAAAGAAAATATCATCTGTGCTGTGTAGGTCTAACTCTGCTCCCATTTGAGTCAATAGTAAATCTGTTACTGAATTTAATGAGGGTCACTTGGGACAAAACAATGCCTGAAAAAATAATTATTTTAGGCAATTTAATAAGAAAGTGTAATAACATGTTGAAACAAAACAATTATTTTGGTGGCCACAAATGGAAGTTACTGCTTATACGAGCAGGTTTTAGAATGGGTTTATCCCACTTAAACTATGTAAAATTAGGCATCTAATCAAGGGTAGTCATCTGGACCTTCCTTCTGATGCCATAAAGAAGGTGAACACCCTGAGTGAGTCTAGGCTAATTGCCTTCTCTTCAGCCCAAGAAAATTCCCTTGCAAAAGTGTTGACGCTCTTTTGTTGAGCTGCAATCCTAATTTGTAAGTATGAAGAATTTATCTGTAGTGAATGCAGTCATGATGTTTCAAAGATCTGCAAGAATATTTAGAGTGGGACCAATGTTTGTAGCCAATTAGTACTGTAGATTGGGGGATGATATTTTACAAAAGGTATTCATTGCAATTCTTTTCTTTTGTAAATCCATTAATTTCTTTACAAATAAATATTTCCATTATTTAATAATCAGTCTAGACAAAAATAATCGAGGTGTCAGAGAGGAACAAAATGAGCAGTAGAAGTGGTGTTTGTCCTGGTACTGTCCAGAGGTTGTATGGATTAGTGTGATGAGCACAGTAAATTATGCTGAAAGGAAGAAAGGTGATAATCTTATGCAACTGTTAGGAATAAACACTTATGTATATATGTGGTTGACTATAGTAGATTACAGTAAGAACAGTAATTTGGAATGTGTGATATAGTAAGCCAGGCACTGTTGCAAAGCAGAAGTAGGAAAGCATGACGCTTTTTCTGACAAGTGAAGTCAATTGGCTATGAATGCCCTGAGCATCGGAGATGCAATCTGTCTAGCAGCCTATAAGAAATAATTGTTGGATGAAAATGACATCACGCAACTTTGAAAATATAACGATGGTGTACAGTCATACTCAGGATGAAGTGGTTGACAGTGACTGTTATACTAGATGGGAAACTACAGTGGTTTAATATTTAAGCTCATACAGCAAGCTTAGCTATCCTTCACAGTGCTGCTTCTATCTGTGTGTATTTAAAAGCCCTTCTTTCTTTACTGCCATTTATTACAGGACCCTGTAAACATGAAGAAAGACAGACTAGTAAGGAAAATCCATTGTGTTGTATTTAATAATGTCCTTATTTCTTCAACAGTTTTGTATTTTTTTTTTATTAGTTCCTTTATCTCTATATTTACAGGGTCCTGTGATAAATGGCAGTGAGGAAATAAATAAGGACATTATTAAAAACTACACAATGATTTTTTTCTTTAGAATTTCTTTTTCTCCATATTTAAAAGATCCTGTGATTAAACTCTGTTCAGGGAAACAATATAACATTATGGATGCAGAATATGAGTCATACTGTCAACTTGTATCAATCCATATCCATCCATCTATCATTCATGCTTGTATGTGATTTGTATAACTCTAGGAGCTGCAGTGGTAGTTGATTATAAACAGAAGGAAAACCAGCCCCTTTTGTGTGTAAGAGTACAGCATTCAATGGCAGTGAAATGGCACGTTCAGCCTTTTCTGGAAACAGAAGGAATGTCTAATTCATTGTAATTTCTTGCACACCTATTTGGATTTATACTGATTACTCCAGTTAGCACTCTCAGTGTGTGGTGTGTGATTTTTCTGGTGTAAAATTTGGTCTTTGTTATGATTTTTTCATCACACTGAAGAGCTTTCTTTTGTCTTCCCAGTGGCTGTTTTGAGGCTTTGTCATTCTCTGCAGCTTTCTACAATGTTCACATTTATTTTCTTCTGCATCCTTCTCCTACCTTCCCAATGTTCTCCATTTCACTCTCTTGTTTGACAGTTATTTTAATTTGTATTCTTTGACTCACATGTAGACAGATTTTTTTTAATTATGCAAATATCTCAGTTTTGAAAGATAGTAGAAAAAGTAGGATTTTTTTTTTCTTTCTTGCTGTTAAATCCCACTGACGTCTTTCACAGCATTGCAGCTGTCTCACGTTGCCCTAGGAGATCCTTTTTTTTTTTTTTTTGGCTCTGTTACACAGCAGTTCTTTTAATGATCATAAATGCCCCTGTGTTGATGTCTTACTGATTTCCAATAAATATTAATTCAAAATTATTTGGATTCTCTGAATAGTAATTTAATATGTGACACTGATTTTGTTTGCAAAGTCAGTGTCAATAGAAGTTCTATTAAACCAGTACTACTGGTTACTTTCAAGTAACACTTTAATCACCTCTGAGTACGTCTCTCATGTCCTACTGTTCTGAACTATTTGTAGAGTGTCTCATTAATATACTGTTTGAATGCAACAATGTATTTGGATTGCAGATATTGCTGGAATTCAGATGTTCCTTTTCCATCCTTCTTATGAAACACTGATGTTCTCCAATTGCCACTGTGGCCATAGCATAGATATTGGGACTGCACTTTCTTAAATATAGTGTCTGACAGAAGGTAGCAGGGAGTTTTCAAAGATGTTTAATTCTAAAGTTTGCTTTCTGTGCTGGCTCAGCTTAAGCAGAATCTTCAGAAAATGCAGTTTTATTAAACTGAAAGTAGTCACAGAATTGCATAAAAAGTCAAAATAGATGCTGCAAACTTGTTTCATTTTGATATTGTTGAAATATTTAAATATTTTTTGTTCCATTTTGACCCCTTTTGCTTAAGTTTTTATTCTAAAGTATTTGTTATTAATATACTACTCGTTTCACCTTGCATATGTTCAATACCACAGGTATAGCCTATATGTGAAGTTCAGTAGTTTTTCAGTGTTATTGAGGTACAATGCCCCAGCATTAGATAAAACTAACTTATATTAAAATGCGTGTTTTAAAAACTTTAATTCTGATTCTAATTCAAAGCAAAATGGAAATAAAGCATGTCAGTATTTTCTGGAAAATGTAGATGTCTGCTTACGAGCTTTATTATTGAACGTTACGGTATAAGGCGAGGACTGTATTTCTGACTTACATGTTCGTTCTGATAGTTTGACATTGTGCCTGGTTTTAGGGAGCTTATGACCGACGTTTTCAAATGGGGTTATATAAAATTAGAAAGATGACCTATATTTAAGGAGATAAAGTGAAATGTTGAATGCATCCCCTTTCTCTCACTATTTTCATAGGCAATTGCTGCTGCTTAGAACTTCACAGAAATGTAACAATGTGTTAACGCATGGGTTGCTGAAAAGTCTTGGGCAAACTTGAAATGTTTATGTTGGGTTTTACTTTAATTTTGCATATGTGCCTCATTTGGTAAAGTATGCCTTTTAGTCTAGCTGTCATGTAATTGGAGAAACAGTCACCATAAATGCTATTTCCATGTAGAATTAGTCTTACATTTAAGAATACCTTGGGGGAAACAAAGAGCATCATCATCATCTTTTCAAGTGATGCCTGCTGCAGTTCAGTTAAGTTTATTTTTTTTCAAGCAGATAAAGATCAATTTTTGCCATCACAGGCATAGATTACTGCATAGTCTAAAGAAGTCTCATGTAGTGACACTCTTTTAGTTTATCCTCTCAACTTATTTTTAGCATTTGATTTTAAAATAGCAGGAGAAATGTGCCATCTCTCTCTGACTCACAGTCAAATCCTGGTCCGACTGAAGGCAATGAACTGAGCTGCTGTATTCTGCCCACAGTTTGGGCAGAATTTCATTCTCCTTTTTCAGCACTGTGCCAATAGTGGATCAACACCCAGTGTTTATCCTGTCTATGCATAAGCTAACTAAATTCTCCAAATAAGCTCAATAGAGCTGTTATTAATCATCAAATATGAAGAATTAAGGCAATAAAGTGTAGGACACGTAAAAAGATCAGATCTTTAAGCTTGTTTAGGTGCCTGGTGATGTGAAAAAGCATCAAAATGGGCTTTTCAAAAACATCTTTAAATCAAGGGATTTATATGCATGTGTAAATCCTTTCTTGTTTTCATCTTTAGATATGTAAGCACCTTTGAAAATACAGCTTCAAGACCATTTAACAAGTCAGAGGTCAAGAAATTGACAGACTTAAAATACCAAATGACTCTCAAATAAGGCAGGATTAAATTTAGACATATCAGCATTCCACTCTTATACCTATGCCTTAAATATTTGCTTGAATTTTTTTATCCAAAAATCTGCACTGGTGCTTCATTATTTGCTATTCGGTGTTCATTGTTTGTTCTCTTGTTTAAACCATTTTAGTCATCCAATCAGAGCACTAGAAACATTGTTATATAATTAAGTTGGCCAAACATTCCAGAAATAATAAAGTAATATGGTACTGAGGTGAAGATTTTACAAGCATCCCAAGGACTGAAATTTGTTGACATAAAATATTCAGCAAATACTTGCAGGTAGTGAATGTTTGCATAAAATTATGGTCAATTCTTGGAGAATTTGTGATAAGAGGGGGACTAAATTCACAAGAATATGATTCACAATGAATAATTCAGTTGGAGCAGAACTAACATTTGAAAGTTTGGTTTGCTTCATATTTCACAAATTTCATATCCTATCATTTCTTTGCCAAGAGTTAATCTCTTTTAATTAGTTTTCTATGAACTGCACAGATTTAAAAGAAAAAGTTGCTTTACACAACCGTTGTGTCTCTTTGAAGTTGGTTCTGTGTTTTCATAAGTATGAAAACATGGTTTAATGGTCCTAATGAGGTGAAAAATGGTATTTACACATGTGCAGAAAGGATCTCTGAATATGTTAAATAGTAAGTTCTAGAAATTCTGGAACCTAGGTGTCTTGTTAAACTTAGTTTGGTGCCTTTTGATGTTTTCTGTTTTGTTGGATAGAAACACTTTGTCTCAGTTTTGTTTTTTGGTTTTTTTTTTTTGAGGAACAGGAGGTTACACTTAGGTTGATGTTAAAATTACATCTTTTTTTTGGTGGTCATGAATTATTTGGTAACAACTAGAGACACTGGTGTTTTATGGTGAACACAATGTATTTTGTGTATTTGCCCTCTTTTCAGCTTACAAATTACCCATGAACAGGTTAGTTTATTTGTATTTTTAATTATTTTCAAAATAGTTCTTGATCTGCAGAGAAAGGAGGATTCAGTGTTCTCAGACTTCCTAAGAATATATTTGATACCAGTAACATTTATGGAATGGGAGTTTGCTTCATAAAAGTAGGATACTAGTACAAATTCTTTCATGGCACATTCAGAATTAACTTTCAAAAATATGTTGCATTAGTTTATTTATAATTCATTGTCAATGTTGCTCCTGCCCCTTTTCCAATTTACTCACAGAAAATGATCACAGAAAGAACACGGATGTAGTTGGTGAGAATTCCAGGTTGTGTGGGAAGTTGTTTGATGTAAACTTCAGGTTAGGCTATTGGCCTTTGACTAGCTTTAGATAAAAAGATATGAGTTTGTTTTAAGTATGACACTGGCTTATCAGCAGAAAAAGGTTGAACTGCTTTCTGTAAGACACATTTAACAAGATTGGTAATGAAAAATGGAGAAAATGATGAGATTATTGTATCATGAAGCATATAAGCCAGAGGCAGCTTTTAAAATTTTTTTGCTGTAATTAGTTTAACCATAAGTGTTATAAAGCCTTGTCATCTATGTGCTGTATGACAGACTGTACAAATAAAATTGTAGAGATAGTGGTTTAGCAACTAACTATTAGCTACAGCTTCTTCTGTGTAATACCAGATTTTAATTAGTATGAATTATGCAACTGCTTCCCAAAACTGGCAGAATTATGTTATTTCTTTGGCTTCTTTTCTATAAACACAAAATTGCTTAAGTTATTCCCTCCAAACTGACAACTGCAGTGTTGGCAAAATAGGCATGCTGCTCAGAGATACCTTACGTTTCTCTAGCATTTGTCAGACACATAGGACTGCATCTTCGCATAAAAAGCAAAGTGCTGGTAAGGGTGTCAGTTCTGAAGATGCAACAACAGTAATAACAAGGAATACTGTAATTATGTATTAGAAGAAAGCAGAACAGACTAGCATTTGTTAGTTCAACAAAGATGTGAGACTTGCTTCCTGAGAGCTTTTCCAAGCTTGGAAATAGCAATTTTTGCTGCTTTTCCCCCCCTGTGATTTTCGGCTGAGTTTTGTGGGGTTTTTGGAACAGGAGAATGCTTGGGCTGATGGGGAGATGGAGCAGCTGAGGAAACACTGATTTAAGGAACAGCCAGATTTTCATAGCAGTAACTTTGGCCTAATGCATTGCAGTGTATTATTAGGTGTATTTCTCTTGTAAAACCATGCAAAAATAGGAAACAGAACAGAAACTGAGTGGCCTTAAATTTGAGGACTAAAGGATAGACTCCAACTAGAGCTGGTCCTCATTCTCTAATTTGTCCAGTAATGATGAGTCACTGTTACTCAGATAAATAGATACAAAGCATATGGTTATATAGGGGTAAGAAACAATTATTTTCTTCAAAATGTTTGTCCTGTAGTAATTTCTACAGCCTTCTCTGTATGCTTTTCAGGTCTTTGTGCCTCTAGTTCTGATTTTTTCTAATTGCATATCAAGAAAATTTGTCACTGTAGCCAAAGGTCTAAAATAACATCTTGTAGAACCAATTTCAATTGAACTCACTGAACATTAAAAATCTACTGAGCTGTCCATGTGAGGAGTTCAAGTTGTTCTTCAAGACAGAGTCTGATTTGAAAGCCAGTGATGGCATCAGGAAGCTTTCTATTTGCTGCAGCAGATTTTGGATTAAGCATTTTGTATGCAGACATTTTAGTGAAGAAATATATATATTTTTTTTTCTGTCCCTTGTATGTATCAGTGGGTGGTGGATAACTGAGCTGCCCAACATATTAGAATTCATCACTATTTCTATTTGGGTAAATTACTTGTTATGTATTAGTAAAGTTTTATTCAAACTTAAGAATTCCCAAGAGATAATTCGGAAGAAGGTATCAAAGCAATACATGCTTGGTAACACAGATTTTAATTTGTCCAGATGCATAATATCTAATCATTAAACAATTTCTGTTTTATGAAGCTTTGCTTTCGGAGATGATAGAGACTAGTGGATATACCAGAATGGTTTCTGAACATTGAAGGACAGGAAACAGACAGGGAGTGATATTTTGGACTACTCATGGTTTCCAGCATCCGAAGATAAGGTGAAGTAAATTCCTTGATCCTCAAGGAAGATAATTACTAATTCTCTATAATCCCCCAAAGGAAGTCTCCTTATTGTAATGCTAGATCATATACCAGTTTGTCCCTTATCTAATGTGACTGGCTAATTATTAAAATACTCCATTTTTCTCCAGCTGTTGTCTTTCTGGGTAAACAAGTTGCTAAGTTCAATTGGCTTCCATTTGCACTTCATTGCTTCTTGA
This sequence comes from Gymnogyps californianus, assembly GCF_018139145.2. Taxonomy (NCBI): domain Eukaryota; kingdom Metazoa; phylum Chordata; class Aves; order Accipitriformes; family Cathartidae; genus Gymnogyps; species Gymnogyps californianus. The sequence goes on along the minus strand of NC_059478.1, from coordinate 14,562,462 downwards.
CAGCATACTAAAAATGAGCTGCCTCAGGGTGTTTGTAATCTCCAAGGGAAGAAGAAACAAATGTATGCATAATTTCTCTAATTTTTTAATATTGGTTTCCACAAAACATAGCACTTAGTTTTGAGTGCAAAACTGTTTTTCCATAAGCTAATATCAAGGTTACAATATTACCCTTTTTCTACGCAGGCAGGCAGAGTCCTTCATCAGTGTTTCAAATCAGTTTCTGTTACAGTGCAAATTGTCTTCTGAGAAGTGCAAGGTAATTAAAAGGCCAAAACAAGGGCAAGAAGTACATGGTTTTACTTGCATACAGTATTTCATTTAGAAATGGCTCAAACCAAGTTAAACAGTGAACAAACTCTGCTGAAACATGTACTAATCAAGTATTTGGTTTCTTTCCTTCATATTAGGGGGCACAAGTCCATCAGCACATCTGTACCAATACCGTTCCTATAGGGATTTATATTGTAGGCGTTCTCAGTCACATTTCTGCCACAAAATACTAATCTGTTACAAGCTTTTCAGAACACTTTCTTTACATGTCAGGTCAGGAGTAGGTAATTACTAAGTAATGGGTGTTAAGGAATCAAATTCTTTAAGAAGGTTCCGGAATCTCAGACAAGAAATAGCTACAGGCTCGTTGTTTGTCGGAGCAGTTATTTTACCTGCCAAACAAAATTTTTAAAGGTTCCTTAAAAAAGGCAACAACAACAACAAAAAAAGCAGCTGAATAAGCTTAACTGTTGAATTATTACATATTATTTTGCTCTGTACTCCATTTCCATTTCATGTCACTTCTCATATGAAAGATTTTGCGAAGTAGCAAGAAGTAACGTAAGAAAACCATGATGCTGGAATTCCACTTTTTCTGTATGTGCGGGCAGCATGAAAATGAGTGGCAATAAGAGAAGCAATTAATATCCAGGGTGCATAATATTTTGTGCCTTGTGAAATCTACTGGAGTAGAAAGGGTGTCCACATGAATTTTATGACTGTATAGTGCCTGTCGGATTGAGGGGAGGATGGCAATAGGTCATCCTCCAGTTTGGACATACTAGCTCTGTCCTGCAGGAAGATCAGGGTTGTGAAGATGTTCTGGTTGTTAGATTCTGCTATGTTCTGTAGCGCAAAAATTTTGATGAAATAGAAAATTTTCTCATTTCAATAAAATATTTACAGTGGTAAGATTACCTTAGAAATAATCAGCTTGTTTAGTGAATTTTCTTAATTAAATACTAATAAAAAACTCTAGAGAAGTACATTTATCTGTATGATTAAAAAAATGTGAATTAAAGAAAATTATTTTGCAAAAGCTGTCTTTGCTATTAATAATTTGAAGTTATGATTGAAAGTATATGAGATCTTACTCTCATGTAATACTAATGCCAAAATTGGTACACCCAGTGCTAATGACAAAGCAAATGGAAATTTCCAGAAGCATAATATAATGTTCAATCATACTGGCGCTTGTTAGAAATCCATATATGCGTACTCTTTATTTATTCCCTCTCTGTATAGTGCCCTCATGCTTGGTCTCTCAACTTCCCTTCTGATCATAAGCCAAGACTTCCCCTTTATTGACTGTTGCATATTTATATACACATGAGTTCATATGCATATATTAAAAACCATGTACACACACGTGCATATATGGTTCTTCACCCACATATGGGGAATACTTTTGCTGTTGAAGTCTGGAGCCAATGGTGGTGAATTTAATTTCTGATACTAGGTGTTAGCATCCGGTTTATGACAAGGATGGCACAGATGTGGCTCTGGATGAATCATTTAATTGCTTCACCTGCGTTTTCTGTGCAATCATATCACTCTTTTTTTTGAAGGAAAGAAGTTAGTGTTTCATGAAGATGTGCAAGCATGTATTAAAAAAGCTTTATTAGTAAGAATTGATTAATACCATAAAAACACAGCACAAATATTTCAGCATCTTCAATACTGGAGTAATGTGGAAGGAGGGAGTAGGAAAATGTCCTCAAATTTAACTTCTCAAAGTAGAAGATCATTCAAAAACAAAAAACCTGAGAAAGCTGGTAACATGCTACAAGTACAACCCATGTCATTCAAGAAGAAAAAGTATCCTTTATTGAGGAGCCAGATTGGCTGAAGTAGTATGTGAACATCTGTAGGTATTTGGCTCAGTCTGTTCTTGTGGTTCCTTCATCACACCAAGCCCTCTTCCCAAGTTCTTGTTGTTTTTTTTCTTTTTTTTTTCTGTAGAACTTATGAATATTATAGTCTATTGGCAATCTATAAGATAAAAAAAGGGAAAAAAAGAAGAAAGCACATAATATTACCATATTATGATGTGTTCTTTTTGAAGAGATCCCTTTTGGCATCTGGCTGTGCTGCTCTTCTGCCATTTGATCGCTATCTTTATATTACTACTAGATTAACAAATAAAAACAAAAAGCCAAAGATGTAGTATAACAAACTCAACCTTTTTGCAATGTCTGAAATATCTTTTTTGGAACTGGTGTGATTTATGTGTGAGCTAACCGGAAGACTCTCATTAAGTAAAATATATTCAGATCTAGCTATTGTTCTTGATTTTCTTTCTGAACAAGACAGAAACATTTGTGCTAAGGACACAAAAGAGAGAAAGACAGTGATCACAAAAGAAATGCTAGCATGAGGGGTAGGGACCTGCAAAGGGACAGCCATCTCCACGACCCGCCTGGATTCCTGTGGGGAAAGGACCTGGCCTTCTCTCACACCTAAGCCAGGTGTCCTTATGAGAGCACAAGGGGCTTTCTGGCTGCCCTATCTTTAAGACTAGCTCTGCTCTTCTGACTAGGCACTCTATCCCAAACCAGGGAAATCCTTGCATTGAAGTTAATTGTAAAAGGTACAAACCAATGTTGGTTTTTGGCAAATTAGCAAATGGTAGAGAAATGGCAGATTGACCCAACCAGGTCAAATGTATGTATCAACCCAGTTTTAAAAACGCTATAAATACCAAAAGGTAGAAGATAAATGTGAGTATCGGTAGGAGAGACACACTGCGCTTTTACCTTTCGTGGTTTCATGGAATCACGGAATGGAAGACGTGAGTTCTCCGGTTTAATTATGCAAGAGGTAGAAAGGAAATTAAAAATGAACATCTCTTTGGGGCCTGTTAAAGAAAGAGGGCAGGGAATACCAGAGACTAATGAGATTGCTGTAGTGTTGAGAAAGGAGTAGAGAATAGCTGTGATAGGAACTGGCAACATGAGAGCGGAAGAGTTCTTGAGTATTTCAAGGCTGCAGTGGGTACTCTGGGGAAAATACTCAAGAAGCTAATGGAAACAATAATTCATTAATATTTTATTTAAAAAATTTATGAAAGTCATGTGTTTCCAAATATTTCCAGGCTAATTCTATGAGGTGGGAATATAATGAAGCAGAAGAATTAAGGAGAAATAACCTAACTAAATGACATGGCAAAGTTTGCTAATTGTGTTTGATCCAGATTGGCCACTTCAAGCAACATAAAGTGAATAGATTCTTGCTGTAGCTTACTGTTTCTTGCAATACAGGAAATCTCTGCAAGTTGTATCCAAATGATCCCACAGTTCAGAGGAGGGGAAGAGCTTGAGAGGTTCTTGTGTCACGCAAGAAATTTGTGATGTGTATTTTGACTGAAGTTAATCATTCAGAAGCCTGTGCAGAAGATTGCTGCTAATTGTCAGTGATAAAAATGGGCAAAACCACTACAGCAAACTAAATTGCTGAAGTGCTCTGTGCTTTGTCAGTTGTCTGCATTCTAGATCATAGTAAGCGTCATATTTAGGAATGAACAGTAGACATGTGGTAGAAACAAGAGCTGTGCACTTTTCGCCCCTTCTGCTTGTCTCTTCTGTTTTAGAGCAAGCTGTCATAATAATAGCATGTTACATGCTCAGCCTTATGTTAACAACTTTCCAGAGATGATATACTATTCCCTTTGGGCAGCCTGTATGCCAGCATTTGGCATATGCGCAAAAAGAGGAACTGAGAAAGGGAGAGTGGGTATTTCTGTCATCAGCAAATATCTGGGAAAGTGCGAGACGGCAGACTATTTCATAAGGCTTAGTGATAGCCTGATATTTTTTTACTCTTTTCCTTAAAAAGATAGAGAACTGATTAGACCTCAACATTTTTCATACTATTTAAAAAATACCAAACCAACCACCAACACAAAACCCACCTGAAACTGTATCCTACCTGCTTTGCTTTGGGAGTGTTTTATCACAATGGAGGTTAGCCAAGGTTTGGAAAAGACCTCTGCAGAGTAAAGACTGATACCCTGAGGATGTTATCCAAGTGCCTAATACAGAAAGGCAAGGTTGTCTGAACAGCACTGCAGTACACGTGAGAGGAGTGCTGGCCCACAGTGCAGTCTGCAGAACATGAATTGCTCAGCGCTCTGAGCCAGCCTCCCTTAAAGCTGTAAACACTGGTGAGCTCACATATACAGTACCCTAGTAAGATAATTCATTATAATTTTTTTTTCATTTACAGATATGGGATCTGAAGTGTCCTGGTTTCAGCTGGGATAGAGTTAATTTTCTTCCCGGTAGCTGGTACAGTGCTGTGTTTTGGATTTAGTGTGAGAATAATGTTGATAACACTCTGATGTTTTAGTTGTTGCTAAGTAGCGTTTACCCTAAGTCAAGGATTTTTTCAGTTTCCCATGCTGTGCCAGCAAGCAGGTGCGCAAGAAGCTGGGAGGGAGCAGAGCCAGGACAGCTGACCCGAACTAGCCAAAGGGGTATTCCATACCATGGAACGTCATGCTCAGTATATAAACCGGGAGGGGCGGATCGCTGCTCAGGCATCGGTCAGTGGGTGGTGAGCAATTGCATTGTGCATCACTTGTCTTTTCTTGGGTTTTATTTCTCTCTCTCTTTTTGTTATATTCCTTTTCATTACAATTACTATTTGTTATTGTATTTTTATTATTATTGTTATTACTTTTTTTTTTTTAATTTTAGTTATTAAACTGTTCTTATCTCAACCCACGAGTTTTGCTTTTTTTTTTCCCCCCGATTCTCCTCCCCATCTCACTGCGGGGGGTGGGGGGGAGGAGTGAGGGAGTGGCTGTGTGGTGCTTAGTTACTGGCTGGGGTTAAACCATGACAAGTATATAGGTCAGCTTAAATTTAATTCTGACTTTTAGCTTTTGGGTAAAGAACAATGGTCATCCAATAATCTGCTCTTTAGACCATTGTCATCATCGTGCCCTATTTAGAGTTTGTTTTATTTTAAGGTGGGTCATTGAAGACATGCTTCCTAGCATAGCTTTCCATTGTAAATATCTTCTATGGATTTGGAGATGGATAGTCTCTGCCTCTCTGACAAGAAAGTGGAAATTATTTGTTCCGCAAACTCTAGGAATGCCCAACGTTTCAATTCCTCTTAGCCAAAGTTTTCAATTTGTAGATATAATAGTCAAAGTTCTACTAGCTTGCTATTGTCCAAAATACTTGGTCTTTTTCCACATAAGTATCTGAATAATAGGAAAAAAAGTTCAGTTTTGTTGTACCAAGCATCCTTCTGATACGGTCTCTAGACAGTATATGAGAACCACTGAGCATGCTCACAGTCAATAAACCCAGTTTATCAGACATTCAGATTTCTGACATGTCCTTGTTTCAGTGGGAGCTGTATACCTTTACATGTCTTTAAAGTTCTGACCCCCAGTGTATTTCAGTGTGCTAAAATATTGTTTTTTAACTCAGAAAGGCAGAATATGAACTCTAGCATAATAGCTGTGCTTAAATTGCTTAAATACTATTTGTTGGGATGTTAGGTGGATCCTAATCTCTCTTCTTAATCTCTCTTTTTTGTTTGTTTTTGTTGAAAAAGATTTCAGCAGTTGCAACTGTTCTTTGTCCTGAGCCAAACTATTAGCTCAGGGTTACATTGTCTAACCAAATTTAAAGGGGATATGGTGGAATTGTGTGAGGATTTATTCCACTCATTCTTAAATTCAGAAGAAAATGTATTATTTCAGAATAAATTTGAAAAAAATGAGCAATCCCAGTGTATTTAATTGAGGTTTCTATGGTAATTGGTAATATGCAGAGTACAGTTTTTTTGGAGGGCTTAAAGTCAAATATTTTCTTTCCTATAATGTTTGGCTCGCTCTATTATTAAGAATTTCCATTACTAACAGATATCTAGAAACAGAAATATACTTTTTTCCTTGTCATCTTTGATTCTGAGGAATTTAACATTTCCAGAATAGCAACTCTTGAAATAATAGGTATTTAAAAAAAAAAAAAAGTTTTTGTCCATCACCAGGTAGCAACAGCTTTTTCTCACAAAAACTGTATGTAACAAACCAGTGCCGTGGTTTTACTGTTTCAGTCTCAATTTATACTGGTATTAGTGAGGTCAGAATCAGGCTTACTGACTTTCAAGATAAAACCTAACTCAGACTAGAGTACAAAAATAACTTTAAAAGTTCAGAGTATAGTAGCACACTGTAGATCAGAGTTACAAATGTAGTAAAAGCAATGTCCCAGTAGAGCTTTAGACTGCCAAACTATCTGTTCTGTTATCTTGTAAGAAAAGGCAATAATACATATGTGAAGGTAGTGTAATTGCAGTTGCTATGGGAACCTGACTTGGGTTAGGACGTTCCCTGAGTTGTATGGATTAAAATTTCTGTCTCAGCAATGCATCAATATAATATTTTGAATAACATCTCTTTAAATTATCTCCCTGAAAATGTTTTTAAGACTGCCATAGACAGTATTCAACATGAAATAATCTCCTCTGATATAATTCTTATTAGCATACAGTTGTATGCATTGTCAGTTAATCTACCTAAAAGCAAAAAATTCCACTGAGCCTTTTACATGAACGTTTTTTTGGTTTTATTTTTTTATAAATTTATTTTTATAATGAGTGTTAAATTCTAAGATAGTCCAGGATACAAGTCAGCTTCCTGACTTGGTGCTTTTTGCAGAGCAGCTTAAGCTGTTGTTATTTTTGAAGACTTCAGAAAAAATGAACTATTTTCCCCAAATAAATCAACTAAGAAATATGTTGTAAAAACAATTCAGAGGAAATTTTTCCAAGTGCTGGTTCCTGAAAGCAACGGTATGTTTTTAAAAGCTTTTGGTTTCTGAGATTTTCATTAACATTTGAAGTTCAGATTCTTAAAGTAGCTCCCTTTTTTAGGTTCTGCTTACCCACAACTTGGGCCAAGTTTTCCAAATTAAATCTGTGTTTTCATGGATACTTCTTAATGCTTATCCTATGAAAAATAAAATGCCAGCACACAGTAATTCCCATCACAATTCTTAGAGACAGTTTTTTAAAACAAGCCTTTTTGAAGATTCACTTGTAATTTCTGTTCTTTTCCCCAAATCTAGTCCTTAGAGGCTTGTGTTGATACATGGTGAGGTGTGAGTCTGTGCTATTGGCAGAAACATGCTGTGCATAGAAATATGACCGTTTGCTGGGTGAGACCTCCATCCAAGAACTGTGAATTTCATTAGCTGTGGTTCCACTCGATATTAATAAGGGGTGGCAGCTGGTCCTGTCATATTCTGTGTTGCTGCATTAACAAGGTGACCTTCACAAAAATCTTTCCTAATTTATTATTTTAGAAGTCATGTAAATATAATCCATTGAAAGTAATTATGTGCATGCTTTCTCCATTACTTTGCATCGTGGGAAGCTATACATAACACAAAGTAATAGAACAACGTAGATAAAACTGAGTGAGTTATGTGGTAGTTAAGCATCTTGCTTTCTCTGATTGCCACTCTGCATTGTCTTCCCCAAGGCTACTACGTTATTTCTTCATTGTTATTGCAAGAGGAAGTTAAAAGTATCAGGAGATAATCACCAGGAGAAAAAGGTAGAGAAATGAAAGTCAAACAGCATATAGGAGAAAATGTGATCCTAGGAAGCAGGGGGAAGTGAGAGTGTGACGGCAACTCTATTTTCCTGACTAGCACAACACATGATGTTTCACACTATGTACCAGCAGTGCACTGAGTTTAGCTCATGCCATTGTTCTGAAGGCAAAGACACCTACTAGGCTTACTCCCTTCCTTCCTAGTGAAAAATCTGTGGTAAAGATGGACAGTAGTCTCTATTCTGCCACCAAATGTAGTTTGAAAATAAGCAACAAGGGTTTTGCGACATCTGGAGCTTATAAATTCAGGAATCTGTCAAAACAATGGCAATAACTTTTGTCCTCTGACAACTTAGAAGGATTTAATTTGCCAGCAGGAAATACATGTGGACAGTCATATCCAGTAGTAGCAGCTGCAACATAGCCTTTCCTCAACAGTTAGGCTTCTTGTCAAGATATGGCATCAAAACCTAATGATATCATAAATTGTATTTACTTTAATGGCAAAAAAGCCTGGCCAAAAATATTTTTCATCTGTTCCTAGCAGCAATATATAGCACAGATGCAGTAACAAAGTACATGGGGATACGTACTATGTGTTAAAATACAGCAGACTTGGCTTGAACTGTACAAATAATTCCATTTCAACACAATCATTTGATGAATAAGATACTGCTCAACTTGAGTAAATTAATCAGAATCTGGTCCAAAATGAATGTTCACAAGCCTGTAGCTTCAGTTTTCTGGTTGCTGGGATAGACTAGTCTCAGGATTCGGCCTGCCACTTTGTGCTTGGTATTTTGTATTTTCATTTAGGATTATGCATCTGAGATGTGGCAAGCAGCACTTGTGCATATTTTACAGCAAGTGCTGTTTGGACACTTCAAAGACTGCATTTTGAAAAGATCAACATTCCTCTGTAGAAATAATCAAGCACGGCACAGTTTTACGAACTCAAACTTTTTCCCCATAGAGCGTGATTAAAAATACTACAATGCTAACTTTTCTGGTAGATGTGGTGAAGTTAAGTGGACTGTTTGTGAAAAAGAATATTTCCCATGTGAATTAAGAAAGAACGATCCTGAGCGATAGGTCTGATAACTGCTCACAGTTCATCCCTTTTGCAGGCTTACCCCTGCCAGCTTCCTTGGGGCTATATTGAGTCCTATCAGAAACTGAGAAAGATGAAGCTCCTAGAGCCTTCTTCATAACTTTGATAGCTAATCCCTACTGTGGGAATTCAGCCAGGCAGAATCCCTAAAAGCTGTACTCTATTCATTGCTCAGTCACTACTTTTGTATTTGTGGAGCTGGGATAACCTGGAAGCATAGACTGCAGTCTCTACAAAAGGTTATCTAATCCTCTACAAAGGATTATTGAGATAAATCTTAATTTCTGGTGTTGCTATGAAACACTGTAGAAGTGGTCCAAACCTGTGTAACCAAATGTTTGTGGCAATCTCTGTACAGGTGCTTTTGCACCCAGGAAAGTTTTTGAAACATTTCTTCTGGCTTATTACAGTGTGTCTTCAGGAGTCTGAAATGAACTATGGACTACTGCACATAGCCACAAATGCTAGACAGAGTTTTCATAAAGAAGTTAGTGCAGTTGAGACTGGGGTGAAGTGATTCCTTTTCACTGTGATCTGGCATCTTTTAAACAACCTGTGTTCTATAGATCAGTGTAAGAAAACACTCACCATATAGCCTTTTATCACGCTGTTGTTCAAAAACAAATTTGCATGTACAGGACTACTAAATTACATATATTCAATGTATTAAAAACGAGAGCCTAGAAATTGTTCTAATTGGGCAGCTAAGGTTGCCTACTGGTAAGATAAATCCCTATGCAGAAAAAAGGCAGCCCGTTAGCTGTCTGCTCTGTTCTTCATCCTCAGAGTATACTGTATTGCAGCAGCCTCTGGCAGGCATAATTTCACTGGCTTTTGTAGACAAAGTGGAATTTAGAGTAGCTTTGAAGCTGCTCTAATTTACATCAGAGAATAAGTATGTTTAGTGTGTCCCTGAAAGGCTTTTTGTTAGTGGGTCAAAATAATCCACTTTTTCTGACCTCTGGGCAAAACCTTTTTAAAAATACAATAATTTGAATCCTTTGGGCTTGGTCATAATGAATCTGTCTCAAACTGTAAAATTCCTTATAAAAATAAAATATGAAGTCACCCTCAAATATTTTTCTTTCACTTCCATTTTTCAAAACAAAATACTGCAAGGTCTATGCATGAATGGCATATGTTGAAGAGTTGGAAAATGGATATATTACCATGGTTATCCTTACTGTAAAATACAGCTGGGGCCAACCTAGTTTTCGGTTTTACAGTTCAGATTCTGTGTGTGTGTCTTTATAAGCATCAGAGAGGGAATGAAACTCTGGCCTGAATTGTTCAGGTTGTGTGCGCACTTACAAGCATCAGAGAGGGAATGAAACTGTCCACTGAATCATTTTCCTTTGCTATGCAAATGACAGTTCATTTATATTTTCTGGTTTTGTCTATATCCTCAAGCCAAGACTTCTTTGATTTTTCAATACGCTATGAGTTTTGGAAAGGTCTTTGAATGAACTCTGCCTATCAATATTTCTTTTAAGGTATCCCACTTTGGGCATCCACAGGTAGAGGTGGATGAAGTCACTAATCGCTTTCTAACCTAATCATGGACTGACATGTCTTATCCCTTAGATATATTTTATCTGTAGTAAAGTACGACTTTAGCTGTACCTGTGACTTCAGCAGGTGAGATTTCCAAATACACTTGAGTAAGAGAAGATTTAGTAACAGAGGAGAGCTGGCTGAGTCATGATTATAGTCCTGTTAATTTTGGATGGGCTATAGCATATAGCACATGGTTTGCTGGGTGATTCTCTGTTCCAGCAAGAGAAGGGGTGAAAGGAGAAAAAGCCAACAGACAGGATATTTGATCATATCCGCAATCCCTATTTCAATCTGATTTTAAAATATTGTAGCTAAAAACATCTTGCAGAATTTTCATACCAAGTGGTTTCTATTTTTGCCAGCACCACACTTCCTTTAGCATATTTGAAAATTTTCTAATCTCTATATCATTCTGAAGGGTGCTGAATGTCACATTAGAAACCAGTTATTTACATATTTCTGCTGACATTGTGTGAAAGTGTTTTGTCAACTTCCTTAATTTGCTTGTAAACAAGTATTTTTATCAACATTAGAGTGCTGTTATTCATGACAAGTTGCACCTGCCTTTCCATCCATTTCCATGCCTACAATATTCATGGACAATTAACTATCCAGCAAGCAATTACAGTCTCAGGTGTATTCTGTCTGGGTCTCCACTGAAAATTGGGCCATTGAATCTAATGAAGCCAATATTTCAGACTTATCTTTTAAATACTGAGGGCCAGAATGTGGTCTCTTTGATCACTCTTGATTTGTCCCTTCCTTTACTTGCAATGCTCCAGAGAGACATGTATCGTGCAACAGTACAGTTGCTAAAAGTATGACTAGAGAAATTGCTGTTTCTATTTAACTTCATTCCCTGCACTTGTGCAGGGCATCCAGAGAAAGAAAAAAGTGGAGAACTTGCAAAATTTTGAGTGCAGAACGTAGTGCCAGTATAATACTAATTTACAAAACATTTTCCTAAGAGAACAAGCACAGCTCTAACATGTTGGAATTTATCCATGTTGCTTCTGCAGTTCTGAAGTTCTTACAGCAACTTTTAATCTTTAGGTTCAAAATTGTTTGGATGTGCAATACATCCTGGCAGGTACTTCAGTTTATTTGTGGCATCATTTAATTTATGGTTTATCTAAATGCTATTTTAAAGTCCCATGGTCAGGATTACAAGTTAAGGGTGTCTTTTCATGGTCTGAAACAGTTACTTCATAAACATTTCAGGATGAAAAGCAAGGATGTTTTCTGGCCCGTTGTTTGACCCTGTGCTTGCATTATATTCAGTAGTACTTTCCTCAGCTATCATATAAAATATATTTGGATTAAACACCTCATTAGAAATAGATGAATTGTGTTCTTGGTAGTAGAACTGACTTTTATTCTTCAACTGAATTCAGACTAAATCTGTCATATCATGTAGAGAGATATCCAAAAGCAATGAAAACAAATCCATTAGTGTCAAGTACGTGTGTGTTGCCATAACATTATTGCAGCATTAATTATTTCTAACACACAGTAACAAAATGGCACATCAGTAAAAAGATAGAATATAGACTACATATAAACTGGATGAATGATATATAACTATAGAAAATCAAATCTCTTTGAATCAAAAGGATCTCAAGTTTAAATAAATTGAATAGATTGGCCCTGTGTCTTTATAACTGATTGATTAAAGAAGCAGGCAAAATACACTGAAGACCTAATGACATGCTTAGTGTTGTATAAAAATTTTTTCTTTATTGCCTGAATTAAAGAGAATGGTTAGATGCATTTTAGCATATTCACTAAAATCTTTTTTCAGAGGGGTATCTCCTCTAAATGATAAACTTTGTTACTGTCTTTGCCAAAATGTTGTAACAAGTGTAATCAGCATACAGTTGATAGTCAACATACTGAAATCAATGGCAGAGGTGATGCTTCCTGAAGAAATGTTGAAGATGCAGTATTTATACTCTCAAAATGAAGAGGCCTGTCCAGTAACTCTGTAAATTCACATCATTTCAGACAGGCAGAAAGAGTTTAAGTTTTACAAAAGGGTGGAAATGGAAATTATTCTGTTCCCATTTTACAGGTGAAGAGTGGTGGCAGAGGGCACAAAATCCCCAGGAGAATTTTAAAATCTAACCTTCAATTGCAAGCAATGGCAAGTAGGTGTGAAAATGTACTTATAGAGACTTTGTTATATATAAGCAGACAGAAGCATATGTTGCCCTGAAATTTGATAAGGGCTAGTTCTCAGCAGTAATTAACAAACTATCCAGAAGATCTAAATGAAAACCTGAGATGTTTGTTATGCTTACATAATATCTGCAAGCATCATTCTCTTATGCTGTTTAAGCATTCAAAAGTGCTCTTTGTAATCCTCATACATAGTATAGACTCATCACTTGCTCACCAGTAAAGTACCAGTATAGAACAGCATAACATAAAGGTGGTCTAAGAACATGATAATTGGGGTGGAGAGGCAAGCTTAAAACTGTGACCCCAATGTTGCAGAGGCTTGTGCATATATTTGAACTCTAGAATCTGCTGATCACTCTGAATGTTATACTTGCAGAGTAAGTTCAGTGTATATAAAGTCTATGTAGAGTTATGGCTAGGTAGCCTCAATACAGCGCCAATTTGCAACACAATGTCACTTCTCACAGCGATTGATATAGATGAGCACATGTTGTCAGAGAGGGTGAGAAGAGTCAGATAACCTGATCAGTTAGAAAATGTAATGGAAACAATTATCTGTTGCCAGCTGCCGCAGGGCAGTAGACCTGCAGGCACTCTTGGATATCATCTCCATGCAGCCCACCCTTCAGAACAGGTCACTGTCTTGGCAGCCACCACAACACCATTGCCTTATGAACTTTAAGGAGGAATGGATGAGTCAGAATCCAATTTTGTCTTGGTTTTACTGGTATAAAATAAAATAGGTATAAATGGAAACCAGTGCTTCACTCATTATGCAGTCACAAGGTTTCAGCATGTTGCTAATTTTTTTGAGTGCTTGATCAAATATTTAGCTATGAAGTATTCTATACTAAATTGCTAATGTTCATATTTAAATATTCTTTGTTACTGGTTTTTTGAAAGCCTTCCACCCTAAGGTTAGTCAATTTATTATCTAAAAATTCTTTGTACTTTCAAAATAAAAAAAAAATTCAGCTCACGGTACTATAGTTGGCAATGTGCATCTAAATCTGCTCCCAAAATGGAGGAGTTTTTTCTCCTTATAAATTCAGAAAGACAGGTAATTGAAAACTTTTTGTAACAAAAATCCCATCAGTTTTGAACTGATATCCCAGGTACAAACTTTCAGCCTGATTTGATTTGAAATTGCCTGATAGAAAATATATAAAATTGGGGGCAAAATTGTTAAAAGCTCGCAGAGCATGGTTTGAGCTCTTGTTCAAGTAATGCTGAAAAATAAAGGTGGTTTTTCACCCTGTATTTTTGCCTTTATCTGTAAAATATTGCTCTTGGTATAACTGCAAAGTGAAGACAATTATTCTGTAATGCCATGTATTTGCTAGATGAGCACAGGGCTAGGATTCATAGCTGATTCACTCAATTACTGTTTTCAACAATGTTCTTACCAGGATATTGCTTTTTGGGCACTTAAGAAAACTGAATAAGATTGGATTTTATGCAAGATGAACCATAAAGGAAAAAAAAACCATACCACCAGCACATGGTTATTGGCCTTAAAAAACATAAATTGTCAATTTAACACTTGATGTTTCTTGAATGTTCTGATTTTTTTTTAGTATCAAGAAACAAAGATGTCTGAAAATGGTAGCACAATCAACATGAGATCTATTAAACAGCATAGTAATTGCCTTTTACGTGTTTCAAAATACAGCTGTGGTTCTAATTTTAGGAAAAAATTAATCCCATTTGTTCTAAGCACTACAGAATCCCTTTTGATGTACCACTGGCTGAAAAAAATAAATCAGTTCTGCAGCTACTGCTAGTAACATTAATTTCTGCTGTGGAGATTGTGCACTTAGTACAATATTTCCTGATCTGTCTCTCTTTACACATACCCAACTAGGAAAGAAAATGCAAATAAAGCCATATCAGCATTGCATCTTCTTATGGGACAAGATCCTGAACCTGCAAAAGTTGATGGGATTTTTTGCTGCTGTCTTTAGTGAACTAGGCACCTTTTTTATGCCTGGTATTTTTTTTTCTTTTAACAACTCATACACTTCACAATATGTAAGGGTTGACCACGTATTAAATATATTCAACTAACAGAAAAATAGATTAGGGTTGAGACAGTAGTTTGAGCAGCTTTATCTATTTAGTGAGAATATTTTACGTAACTTAAATCTCCTCCTGCAATTTAAGCTTGCTACTTGTCCTGCCCACAATGAACATGGAGTACAGTTTACTTCTGTTTTCTTCACAGCAGTCTCTTATAATCACCTATTACCATGTGAATCCTCAATTTTTTTCTCCCATACAGTAAAGAAACCTGACTCTTTCAAGTGGAGGTCATATTTTCTAGATTTCAGATGACCTGATGATCTGCTCTGGCCTTTGTCCAGTTGTTTCTCATCTTTCTTGAATGGCATGCTGTAAATCAGTTACAGCATTATAGCCTATGTGATGAATTTCCAGAGCTTGTAAGATTTAGTTCATGTATTTATGTCCAACGCATCTACTTGTATGTGACATGTACCAACATGCATATTACTACAGTTGATTTTTTTTTTTCACAGCAGAAGAGTTTTAATTTTGCTTTCAGCTGGAGGTCAAGAATAACCTCATTCTTTTTTTTGCAGAACAACTGTCATCGCTATCCTGTATTTTCATAGTAGACTGAAAATAGCACTTTATACTCAAACTTATTGCAATATATTGCATGTATTTCAGACAATTTCTTTGTTTTTTCCAAGATTTTTCATACTATTTAATCAGAAATAGTTTCATCAGAAGAGAGCCTTACACTTCCCAACAGTACACCAATCTTTTTTTGGATCTGTAGTGCTATCAATAATAGTAAAGAATTTAGCAAGTCTTTAGTTTGTGGCTCTAGGCAAAATAAAAGTTGACTTGGCATTGAGAAGATAACATTAATTCCAGCTGAATTTTGCTCTTTAACCGTACAGAAAATCTACTAAACAAATGGAAACTTCAAAATGGAGCATGGAAGGAAACTTCCTTTAATTTTCAAATCCATTCTGGCTAAATAGTAAGGCCAGTGGCAGGGACTTGTCCAGCGCTGGCTAGAAGACTGTCAAGGAACTGTTAAATTAGCTGATGGCTATATTAGGTTATCCAGAAAAGCTACTGATTCCCCATGACACTGCATTCAGTACCTGAGCTGCTAGAGGAATAAATGGTACAGCTATGCAACTAACACAGGTACACAGCTGCTGTGTTTGCTGGTTCAGGGACTGTTACTTTTGGCATCTAAAGGGGCTGTAGATAGGGACTTAAGTAAATTGATGGTTCCTTCTAGAGGTGCAGTATAAATGCCTGGTGCCTAACAAAACAGAAATGAAAGCAGAACAGAAGAAGCATTTCATAATGAAGATAGGGGCTAGATCTGAGGCATCTAAATGGCCATCTCTTCATTAGAAATGTTTTGTTCCTCAGGCACAATAGGTGTGGGTGCTGTGTGCCCAAACTGGTGCTGGGACCAGGTAAATGGAAAGCACTGGAGGAAAGTTTGGTGGCTCTTAGTAATTGATCGAGAATGTCAGGCAACTGTTGAATAGTTCCTATATATACATTATTTTGTAGGAATAATACAAATTATATTATGACATATTATATGTATACTTATGTCTTTTCCTTAGCTGAATGTTATGGGTAAATTTTCCCTTTATTCTTTGATAATTGTATTATTTTAATGAGTAGCAAAATATACAGTGTCCTGAGTTGAATGTGAACAGTTCTTACCATCACAGTTTCTTGGTGCTTTAAATAATTCCACAATTCCTTTCAAGGAGGCTAGCCACAAAACATGGACACCAGCAGACATCTTGACTGAATATACACATGTGCCCTGAATCTTGTTCTGATGCAGATGGGAGATCAGTTAAGCCCACCTATCCCTAGGCAGGTGACTGCAGCACCAAAGTTTAGGATTAGAGCTCCCTGAAGTTGTTATCCTGAGGAATTAGATGAGTTTATATACGTACACAGTTTAGGGTCACCACATTTCTAGGTTAATCATTTTGGTTAGGTGGTTAAAGAGGTGGAATGGGTCTACGCAGAACTAGCTAAAATTGTTTTACTTCAATGAGGTGCTATCAAGCTGCATTCGGATTTGGCAATGTTTAGTGGTTTTACCTCTTTGAATTCATTTGTACGCATGGAGTCTAGGGTCAGGAATATTTTTGCACTCCCCATTATGTGTGACCTAAAGGCAAGAAATCAGATATAGGTGCCTTACGTATGTAGGAAGATTTTTCAGCAATAATGTTTGATACAGTTAAGAAGTGCTATACAAAAGTTTTTTTTAGCACAATGCATGATTTGCTAGTATTAACAAGAATGGGAAGTACATGTCCAATTCACTTCAGACATTGCTAAGATATCTTGGTAGTACCGTTTGCCGATAATACTAGTTTTATTAATTTAAAACTTGTCTACAAGGAAATGTCAATGGAGACTGGCGTCAGTAGGTATTTGAAAACATTAAGTTCAAAAATTTTACTTGTAAATCAATTGTATCGAGTCTGTCTATGGGATATCAGTAGTAGGACAGATTTTAATGGAATGTTGCACATGATCTCTAATATTCTGTATATGAACATACCAAATTTTAGAGTTTTTATTTGCTCTAAACACACTTTTTTAATGTATGTCGCTAGCCCAAGAAACAATATATGCCGCAACATTGATTATATCCCTGTCTTTGGTTTGGACCTTGGATTTACTGTTCTAATTCTTTTCTAACTCATTGTCAGCCTATGATTTGCCTGACTCAGAAAAGTGAACGGAGTTGTAGAGAAGTACAACTGTGCTTCTCTACACTCCTGCATCCTGAGGGAGCCTATGCTTGTATGCTTGTGGTCTAATCAATGGGACTGCCCTTACAAGCTCAGAATCATTTGGCCTCTTAAAGCTCAATACCTGTGTGATGAACAAAGAACAGGAGCAATGAAATATATGACGCCTGCATATGTGGTAAATGAGCAGATTTAAGAAGCAGAGTAGTTTCATGGGCAATCCACTGGAGATGAGGTGTCTCTGAAATACCTTGTTAAAGATTCTCCTTTACTTTGTACTTAAGGCAACGTGTTTGTCTGGAGGTTTGGAACAATTCTCGTTATGCTTGGAAATAACATTTCATTCAGCTATGCAAACTGAGAGGAAATGAATAAATATTGACTAAGAATGAGATGGGTGTTTTGTGTTATATCAGGCACACAGGAGACTCTGTATGTTGCTGAAATAATTACTGTTGGCATATATATGCGTATTTGAGGCACAAAAGGGAAAAACTGAGAAAGCCCTAACTGGAGGTTTCAGCTGTTTGCTAACAGTGTGGCTGCAGATGTCTCTCACCCTTAAAGACATTCTTTACATTCTTAATGCTAATGGATTTTTTTTCCTATGGAAAAACTAATGCACTGTTTAAATTAATGAAACCATCAGGCTGTTTTGTTTCTTTAAATAGCTATGTTATTCCTATAAAATAGCTTAGCACTTTCCTTGGACCCTTGTATTCACCTGTTGAATTATTATTTGTTAGATATTCTTGAAGGCTTGTAAGCTACTTTGGCATGGTTAAAAGAACCGGAATCCTTAATAGTTATTCTGTACAGACTGAACTGTTGTATAGTTGGTGAACCAGCTGAATACTTGAATGTGGTCTTTTCATCTACTGAGGGATGAAATTGAAAGGATTGCTATAGAAATGTGAATGTTTCTGTCTTAAGTTGAAAATATTCTAATGAAAAATGAATAGTAGGCCAATTTTTGCACTCACATAAACTTTAGAAAGTCATAGTGTGTTCAGTGGGTAGTATTTTTTTATTAGAATTTGCATTTTGGAAGCAGATATTTAGCAACTTTTTTTTGCATTTGATTACATACTGTGAATTAAAGGCTCAGGAACTTGGGGGAGGTAAAGTGACACTATCATGACACTGCTCCTTTGACATCTATAGACCTGTGCTAATTCCCACCAATTAAGCATTTGATGTAATGTGTTCCATGGAGTTCAGCCCCCATCACCAAAATTAGATGTAACACTGGATGCAGTTTCCAGAAGTCAGATTTGAAACTTTCAACAATCAAAAGCCTTGTTTGATGTGCTATTTGAGGTTTAGCTCCTAATGAAGTGCAATTTATTCTTTCACCAATAAGGGAGTCAATACCTCCTAAACAGGCATTAGGATAAATGCTAGATTCAATAATTAAGTGAATAGTAAAATCAAAAACTTTATCACATCTCTGCTCCCACTCTTGTGTTCAGCCATGGGACGATAGCCAGAGAACATTCAAAATAGTTCCAAAATTGTTATAATGTTGCATCTCAGTGTCAGTCAAAAGTGAGTATTTACATATGGTACTTTTCCTCTACAAAAATTCTTACATGTATTGTAAGAATATTAATGATACTGCTTTGCATGCTCTTAGATTTGAACAATTAGAAAAATAGCATGAGTATGTGCAGGTATGTGCAGCAACAGAGGTGCTTTTCCAGAGGTACCAAAGCAGTGCTTTTTATATAGCTGTTTATTATGGATCTGATTCCTTTGCAGGGTAACCATGCCAGCTTAAGGAGTCAGTTCTGTATTGTTTCTGTACGTATCTGACAATTATTTTATGAAGTCATATGTCACTGTGACTTTTTTCTTTGTGGAAAAATATTTCTAATATACAGTATTTGAGTTCCAGAAATAAGGTTTGCCAACTGAAAAAAACCCTCTGATTCCTATGCAGACAGAGTGAGGGATTTAAGAGATTTCACATGGAATACTTCTCTCCAAGCATCTCTGCTTTTGTGGGTGCTGTAGGTTTTGGCCAGTGTATCTGTTAGCCACTCTCATAATGCTGTAGCTTGAGCATACATCTGAACAAAAAGTTTATAGTCTAATAGGAAAAACCCATGGTCTGCTGCAGTTGCATAACAAAAGGCATGCTTCTTTTGAAATTATGCTTTAACTAATATGCAGATATTGCAACATGTATGTACAGTGCTGCCAGAAAGGAAAAAGCAGAAGTCCTCGAGGACTTGACGTGATACAACTATATGCAGAAGGATCTTTTATAAAATATCTGGCTTTTGAGTCTGTCAACAGACTTACAGGTATTATTCTTAATGGCTCCGAATTTCAAAACACTTCAGATGCCTGTGAAAATAGACAATAGATATCAGTCAAGACTATTTATCCAAACAATATTTCAATCTCTTCCTTTTCTTCTAAATGTTGGTGAGGAGGGAACAGAATTCAAACTTCTGTTAATTTTGCATGGACTGCTTTTCTGTTATCTTTCAAACATGAATTGGATGAGTATTGAGCTTCTGTAATGCTCAATTAATTACTTTGGAAAACCTGGATATTAATTTCAATCTATATCTTAATAAGTATATGTATAAACAAAAAACACATTTGCAATTTACATTTGAGATGTCATCGTTTAGTAAGTGAATTTGAAATACAAATCTATGAAATGTAATAGGTAAATTGTCAGTAAGAATGAAGTCTATTCTCCTTTCTCAGTTAAGGAATTGGAACATCAGATGTTACTTATTTTATTAGAAAACTAACAGTGGAATGTTTTTGCCACAGTCCACTCAGGGGAAGCATTTCCATTGACTTATTATGGGATATAACTTTAATAATTCCCATCTGCTGCAAGAAAACTTCTGTAAGAGATATATAATTACAATAAACTGTAACTATTTTTACAGGTCTGTTTCTGTAGACGAAAGATGATCTGTGTAGTATATCCCAAAAGTTAGTAAGCGTACACATGCTGTACAGCTATGAAATGTAAATATACTTTCAATTCCCAGAAAACAGGTGGGCATTTTTGAAGTTTGCCGCATTTATTTTTAATCCATGCTTAACAACGTGCTGTGTTTCACAGAGACTTCCAACATCTTTGCACCATTTGATGAGGCATAACAAAACCTTTCACCATCTACAAGAAGTGCCTTTATCATGTAGAACCAGAGATGTGCACAGAGACTGACAGACCTACTCTAGTGACTGTAAATCAATGTTTAGCTGTAGGAAAGTAGGGAACAAAGAGTCTTTTAGAGTCTTTATTATCTACTGAAATATAAGTGAAGAGATAATGATACAAAGCTGTGTATCGTCCACTGTCTTCTTGGGACAGGAGGAGCAAGAGGCAGTGTCTCTGGTAGGAGGTATGGCATGGCACGTGTATGTGGATGGCTGTTCTTCATTAATTTGTGATCTGTTTTGCCTTTTAGAGCCCTCAGGTTCTGTGTATAAATGGGAATTGAAGTGAAGGCAGCATTTATCTTCTCCTCTTTAATCCTCTTATTCCTTTCTTCTCTACAATGACATGGGAATTCCATGCTGTAATGTTTAGCATACGTGTATACTACTTCTCCCTGCGTATAAGGAAACTTGCCCTGGAGAGGCTAACCATGGGTTAGGGAAAAACAACCGGACTCAGAGTAGACTAGAGGTCATGAAGAAAGAGAGAACAGAGGGTAACCTGCCTGATATCTTCAGATTGCTGTATGAGGACATGATTGCAAAGCACTCCTTGTTCCACAGCTAAGGCAGATACTCATCCTCCTCTTCATTATTTTGCAGAAGTGAATTTTAAACTTGCCTAAGTCTCTGTCGTGCACTCTATCAAAGCACAGAAATGCAGGAAAGACACTATGCAGTTGCAAAAAAACAAATTAGTGCTGGCAGTCTAGAGTGCAGGAAAATCTGGTTAATTAGAAATGGATTTTGTCAGAGAAAACATTGATTGAGTCTGGATTTATTCTGTTTTTTGTTTGACACACAACACTGTAACTACTAGCTAGATTAAAAGGAATCAAAGTAAACACTGCTAAATATTCCTCCTTGCAATTTGATCAATACAATAATTTTATTGTCTATCACCAGATATAACACTTATTTTTCAATCATATTTAGTATATCATGGAGGGAAAAGTAAAGAATACAGCTTGTCTCTCTGTCTACTCATATGGATATTGTAAATTTCCCTTTTGTTTTTCCGTAGATGAAAAATGATTGTGACACTTTGACTTTTCAAAATAATTTGCATGTAATCTTCTAAAGAAAGCCAGGTATTTTAAGTGTGTACAGCTACTGACTCTTCTAGTTCAAAGAAGGGAAAAAGAAAGCAAGAAGGGAAGAGAATAAATACAGTAGGTGGCAGTTTTTTCTGACTACTCTTAATACATTTTTTTTCTTCATGCTGTGACAGTTTAAATGTATGTATAGTTGTAATGTCAATGCAATGTCTATCTGTCATAAATGCTTTATAAAGGTCAGAATAGAAAAATGTCACAGCTTTAGGAGGGGAGGATTATAAACATTTATCTGAGCCTAAGTACTGGTGAAAAAAATCTAGATTTGCTGTAGTCACAGTCAGAAATACTGTCAATTACAGTTTAGCTATATATTTTGATAAAGTAATTGCATTTAACCAGACACCTTGTAGAGTAAATTAGCTATATTAATGGTATGCATAAAGTAATCGCAGCTGATGATTTCACAGTGCACTGAAGTGAATGAATAGACTTCAGTATTAACCTTCATTGGACTTCTCATTTTATGAATGTAATTGACATTACAGTGCACATTTAATCTTTATCCCTATGATCAATGCTGTTCAAGGTATGGAACTTCAGGTTCTCATGTTTCTAGCTAGACTATGATGCTTCCTGTAGCTATCAGACATATTTCTCTGCTTCTCCAATACTTGAAAAAGGCTTGAATAAGTGCTAAGACTTATTTATCCTACATAACCAACATTTATCTGATAGTTGTAAGATTCTGCATTACTTCCTGGCAGAAACTAGAATAGGTAGAAGGATGGAGACAATTGCTTTAATTCAGAAAAAGATGGTGGGCATTAAATGTTGGTAGTTTTTAACTGTAATACATCTCCATGGGTGTTCTGTTCAGGTAGTGATTCCCCACATCATTGATCATATGTTGTGTTACTTCTGGCTGTTCGGTATGGCAAGAAAATAACTTATCCACAGCCAACACGGGGTCCCTTCAGGTCTAAATTGAAGGTGTTTGTGGTGCTATTTTGCAACACGTATGATGTACAGTAATCAGAATTTTCTGCAGTTTTCCTGTTGAGGGCAATGAAAATTTTTGTTTCATTATGAACTGGGTGTGGGGCTAGGAAGTACAGCGTACATTGGACTTGGCAAAAGCAAATTCTGTTCTTTGCTGCATCCTAGTCTTCATTGATTTGCTTTGAAATAGCCTGCAAACTGTACAGTTTGCTGTATCTTATCACCTAATCATCTTATCAGCTGCTGTACTTTTGTTTTTCAGTAGTCTTATGAATTTGGAAACTATTGAAGGAAATGGTCTAAAAGCAGGTCCATCTAGAACAGTATAAGACAAACTCGGGAAGGAGAGGGCTGCTCTTGAAATCACACACACTTGGCACATGTCTTTCATTTCTCATTTAGTATTTTAGAGACTAAAGCTCCATTTCCTTCAGTGTTTTAGCTCCAACAGCACATATTATTGAATTATGTTTTCTAAGCTAAACAAATAATTTAGGTTTAAATTCAGGTCTGATGCTTTTATGCTACTTGAATAACCTAATTTATTACTGTACACGGTGTTCCTATGTGGTATGATGTGCTCTCTTTCATTGTAATTTCCAGTCATATGTAATCTGAATTCCATAAAAGCACAAAAATCCACCATTTCTGTCTTATCAATACAGTCTTAAAAACAAACTAAAAATCTGCCAAACATTAATTGAAAATATTTGTTGCTAGCAAATGTTAAGAAACTGGGAAGGTTTGTCTGAACCTAAATATAGCCATGTATAAAGACAGAGCATTTGAAGTTGCTATAGCGTGTAGGGAAAGGCTGTTAAAGCCGGCTATCAAAATGCAACTGCAAAGGTACATTAAAAAATACAAAATATTGGAACTTTTAACTATGGGAAAGTCAACATAGAAAGTGCCATAAGGAAATTCCTCAGAAAGCTGAAGACTTACACTAGAGTTGTTATACGTACATCCACAGAGATTTTTTAACTTGCAGTCTCTGTGAACAATATGTTTGGCTCCAAATGTTTGTCTTTATTCATGCAGCAAAGGTAGACTTCTTGTGCAGCCACCATCAATGCATTATTGGAAACAAAATGCTCTTTCAGTATTGGTACTGAATTGAATATTTTTTAAGGCCACTGAGGTGAGCAAATATCCTTAGAGAGAAAAAAGAGTAGCACCAAACCCAATATTTTCTTTCCAGAACCCCTGAAGTCGTTAGTGTGTGTAGCATGCAGTTAGCAGCACAAGTTCTGAAGCTCATATCAGACTGGAAAATGGCTAAATCAGAAAAAATTGCTCTAGGTGAGGTAAATTAACTTTCTCTGAGAATTTTCTGGCATTCTGATGGGCAATTTTCATGAAAGTATATTAAAGATCTCAAATCTTAGTTGAAACAAATGCAATATTTCAAAATATATATGAATGTAATGACATCTGAATATTGAGTCTGCCCCCTCTGATTCTGAGAGGTGATGAGTAAGTCTCGATCTGTTCTCTTTCTTCTACAGCCAACAGGGAATATTTTCCTGGTTCAGGATCTATCCTGAGCGAGGACAGGTTTGGCTGGCTAAAGACAGAGAAGTATACCAGGATTAGGCACACTCTTCCCTTTGGCCTTTGAGGGAAGCTATGGAAATAGAAATTAAGGTTGAAGTATTAAAGTAGGTTGTGTAGGCTCAGAGGCAGGTCCTATAGGAAGATAATTTTAAGGCACCCATGTGCCTTAAAGGCACTCTCCAGGACTTAACTTTCTCTTAGTGTGAGCCATCACCAACTTCGATTGTTGAGGAGCGGGGACAGAGGGTGAGTTAATCCGTGTCTGGTCCCTGAAGCGGCATGCGAGTGATATGAATGGGCTAAGACCTCCTGGAAGAAAGTGCTGACAAATGGGTTGTAAGAATGAATGCCAACAGTTTGTTGCTGGTAGTCCAGAAATGGACTCTTCCACTTACCTTGATGGAAGAATCCCTGTGGACACTTAGGTCAGTGACTTTTGCAGTTGGAAAGATAGCTCCCTGCCACTTATCAACATGTGTCTACCAGTTCCTGTGCAATTCCCAATATCTTGTTTGTGTTGCATCTAATTTCTGCCAACCAATGCAATTGCTGGATGAATGACATTCTTCATAAGGTTAAGAACTCTCTTTCATTTGTAATGGCAAAACAGACCTCTCTCCCTTACTTACATGAAGTGAAATATGTTGGCTTTGCACTAGTAGTTCAGAAGCAAGATATTATTCGGAAGTATCATATTATTCTACAAGTTAAATCTCTGTGTGCAAGAATATTTGGGGTGAAAGTGTCTTCATGTTTGACCTGGATTTGTTTTAAAGCTATTGAAATATTTTACATCTTACATTTGCTTTCTTCTCCTTTCAAAAAAGT
Organism: Gymnogyps californianus; assembly: GCF_018139145.2. Lineage (NCBI taxonomy): Eukaryota > Metazoa > Chordata > Aves > Accipitriformes > Cathartidae > Gymnogyps > Gymnogyps californianus. The sequence goes on along the minus strand of NC_059478.1, from coordinate 14,537,349 downwards.
GTTTCAGAAGAAATCTCTCTCCCTGTTGGATAAGTTCACACAATCTAACAACAAAAAACCCCAAACAAACGAAAAACAAAAACCCAACAAGTTCTTCTCATACATCTTTCTATATGTTTATTGACATCTTTCATTCTCCACTAATGTTCAGAGTATTTTGGGACAAATCTGATGTAATCCCTCATTCTGTATTCCTGACCATTATGCTACTAACATAGCAAGTTACAGTAAGAAATGTGCTCATCTCCAGGAGTTTTTCTCATGGTTTGATCTTGCTAAAGTTCTTAACGGTACTTATGTGATTTAAAATAGTATTGGCAGTAACCTCTTGATTTAGGGAGATTAAAACTAATTTTTTAAGAATCATCGTTATTTTGTTGCTAACGAATGAGCCAAGAGTGATAGCTGATAATTCTTTCACAAACATGATTCCTCATAGCATTCTTTCTATCTATTTATGCACAGAGCTGCTGATGACTGAATGGAAATAGGATTTAGTGGGATTTAATAATATTCTCAGTAGAAAGGCTTAACTTAATATGCAAGTTCTAGTGGGAATTTTCTTTCCCAAAGATATTTTTATTAGCATTTAGATACTTTAAAGTGTACAAAATAGAGATCCAGCTCTCAAGCAGAGAAGGCTAGTCCCATCAAAGTATTATTGTATTTAAACCTAGACCTTTATAGAAGCTGCATACTAAACTCATGAAGATAAAATGCGGGCTTATTTCTTTTAAGACTTTGAAGTGTCTGTTCTCTCTCTTGTTATTGACTGCATTTAATACAGTCTTTGAATTTATGCTTTGTATAGTCCTAGTAAAATAGAATTAAATTATCCACAACTGGTCAATGATAAAGAACGATGAAATAGCCATCAACTACTGAGCACTCATCCTCATACAGTCTGAGCCTCCTCCATATGATGTGTATTTGTTATCAGCAGTGATCCTGAGAATGTCTTCCACTTTCCATGAGTGACAGATTTGATACAGCTGCTGCACCCTGGTGTGACAATGCAGATAGGAACGTAGCTGTAAAACTGAATAGTTACATAGGTTTATGCTACCACAAGGTAGCTGTGAAGCTGGTGCACCATCTTTTCCCCCAAAAAAGCCTCAATGGTTGTGAACAACACAACTGATAAGGTCTAGCAGCTTCAGCTTCTGTAATGAATTATTAGCCTGAGAAAACCTATTTAGTACCTCTGGAAATTGTAGCTGAATGCTAGGATAGCATCTCAGACAGTACTCTTGTAAGTCATACTGATGGATGGGTTCTGTAAAATTGAAAGAATGGAAGAATTTTTAGAACATGAGTGCAGTAAAACCTATGTCTGTCAGCTGAGTCAGTGAAACAGCAACAATTGGTTACTTAGTACAGGTTTGGAGATTCTTGAAGGTGGTTTACTGAGCCAGAAAGTTGTCTAATAAAGTGACTTTTTGTATAGATGTTTTGTGTAAATTCATGGTTATCTGCTAAATTGCATTCCATGTAATTTTGTAAAAGAGTTTGGAAGGTATTTATTTTAGCTTTTTCTGCTGAAGTTAGATGGATGGGCCTGGATCAATTAATCAAGAAAATACTTCCTGAAGGAATGATAGCTATTTTAGGAAGAAGAGAACTCAGATACCTCAGAAAGGTGAGGCTGGTGTCTTCGTATGTTCTCTTAGAAATATTTCTGTCCATGGCGTTTTAATATACCGACTTGGAAGCTGAGTAGACAAAATATTCTCATAGGACTACTATTGCATCTTCAAGGATGAAAAGCAAAAAAATACAATGACAATAATTGGGCTTCTCTCTGATAATAAAATTAAATGGAAATATGGAGGCCTCTAACTCACTCTTGTATGTTTGTAAAATAAAAGGTGGCGGTTAGGAAAGATGGCTGTTATTTACAAACATCATCTATATGTACACCACAGTATTCACTGAAGTGAATAAACAGCCAGTTCTTGACTTGTAAATACGTAGAAGTAAAGGTCAGGTTATCTGGTGGCTAATATCTGTCAAGATTATCTGACTTGTATTTTTCCAAACTGTTTGGGTTTCTTTAAGCTGTACGAAGACAGACTGAATCCCCTTAGTATGCCTGAGGTTGTTTTTTCCTGTTGGATAGGCATCTCAGCAGGGCAGAGCCAGCCAGGAGAATCACCAGTGTGGGGGACAGGTGGAATTCAGACAATCCCTCTAATGCTTCGCTCCTTACCCAAAGATGTTTACTCAGCCAAATCCATCGGTAGCTCACCATGATCTTCTATGTAGCTATTGTAACATGCTTTTGTTTCAACCAAGGCAGTTTTTAAACTTCATCTTAAATTTCTCCAAAAATAGGAAAGTCAGTTTGCTGCATCCTGCTGTTCATAGTTGGTGCTTTTGTATTTCTTGCTTTAACATTTATATTCCATGTGCAATGTTAACTTTACTGCAGTCAAGACAGAGGTCTGGAAGGGTCTGTATTTTGTTACAATTCAATATCCAATTTTGTAACCATGTTCCATCTTTCTTTTCTGTTTAACTTCATTTCTAATTCAAGTCAATGAGTACTGCATTTTTCTACCTCATGAGACACTTTTGGCTATTTTTCCCAGTCTATGTGGCAATATCTATCTAGTTGTCTATATCCCCCCCTTTTTTTTTTAACTACTTAACCCTAGATTATTCCATTTATCAATTTTACAGCATACCCCACACACAGTTGTATCAGCTCAAACAGGCTGTGAGTTGCAGCAGAGAGGTGGAAACAAAGATAGGGAGAGAAACATGGGAAGCTCTTTAACTGGATTTACTACTACTGAAAATGAAATGTAAAACTATACTCTTTGTAGAAACTTATGATTGCAGTCTTGATTCATGCCAAGTCTGTAACAGTCATTGACAATACACAAATCACTCTACAATTTTTCCAAGTAAATTACTTATCCAATAAAACCCCAAAGTTAATGATTTTTGTGTTAAGGACAAATCGTTAAAAATTGATTAAATGCTGGTATCTTACAGGTATTACCAAAAGACAGCCCAAAGTAACCATTGTTTAATATTATCTGCTTTTGAAAAGCACAAAGTCATGAAGGGTTATTCATAACAACTTTCATAAATACATGTGACTTTCTAGATCAGTAATTCAATAAGCGCAGGAAAGTGCGAATCAATGGGACAATGTTTTGGTGTTGACCATTTTATGTTTCTTGAAGCATTGCTATGTGTTTATTCAGTCTTTATAAATCTGAATGGAAGAATGGACCCACAAGCACTGATAAATGCTTTAGATCTAAATATGTCAGAGATTCACACAGTCAGAGTTTAAGGCTATAATGAATAATGCATCACCTAATCTGACCTTTCTTATTTCACAGACCATTACACTTCTCCAAAATTGACTCCAGTATCAGCTCCTTGTTGAGTCCGATAGCTTGGGATTGACTGAAGCAAAACTGAGGTGTAACTTATGACAGTTCACACATAACCAACATTGTTGGGTACAGAAATCTCCTTAGTCAGTTCTTTTACAGCTCTTACTGATATTAAAATGTTTTCCCTTTAGAAGTTGTTCCTTAATGCCCCTTTTAAAATTAATGGACAGTACTGCTTATGTAAGATGGGAATGGAAAATAGAGCATTTACTAAACTGGTATCTAGTGATATCTAATTACTTGAAATGCTAAAGCCTTGTCTGTAACTTAGCGAAACACCTTGTGAAAGGGCTCAGAAACTTTACAGGAGTGGGCCCAGTAGTGTCAGTGAATGATAATTCAGCTGATAATATTGATAGGTGGATTCAGACAAGACCATATCCAAACATGACAGTGGGGCCAATTTGTATGTCAATGTATGTAAATGTATGCTAATTTAAATGAGTTATTTGGCAGGCCAGAGGAATCCCTGTTTAGTAGCAGATGAGTTAAGGTATCCCAAAAGAATACAAATTAGAAAAAAGTTGTAAAAAAGCCTGATTAGCTTTTCTAGGGCTGCTGTAGCTGTCTGCTCATTTATCAAAATTTCTGAAATAAATCTCTCCCATCTGCCTCACCTAATTCCTGGGAGGCCAGGTGGCAAACATGGAAAATAATGCCCTCTCTGTGAGTCTGTGCCACCAAGTGGACTAGCTAGGCAGTGGCATGAAACTTTGGCAAACAGGGCTTATTCTGTCAGACAGAAGCTGTTGACACTAAGATTGTTTTCTTACAAAGCTTGTTACACTGTACAGTTTGCTTGATTTTATTAAAAAGATTCCTTTGATTATTCAGGTGGGCAAAGGAGGAGCATTATGATTTCTCAGGACCATCTGCTGAGAGCTTTACAGTTTCTATAGGATGAATATATTGCTGTTTGCACTGCACAGTGGTAGCTGCCTGGACACTGGGATCCATGGCTGTCCCACTATCTCTGGCAGGCTGCAGCTCCTGCATGGCATGACAAACTTTGTTCCAGATAGAAGAAATATCTCCATTTCAGGGAGTCCGACTAACAAGGGGGTAGTTTTCTTATGTTGCATGTTGTTGGATTTTTTTTCTGGATGTTATTGCTTCAGTCAGTGTGTAAGCGATTGCCTAGAGATGCTATATTCTGTCCAGGCATGGTTGTAAATACCATGTAGAATTCAGGTACAGTCATGTATCTCTATTTACTTCTGCATCTATGTCTATATTATCTGTAAAATCAGTTCTGTGCTTTTTCTAAGTGCAACTTGGAAAAGAAAACATAAAACTGAAATTTATGTAGCTCTTTCATCCAGATGTATTTGATGCACTGTATATATAGATTTCTAATTTAAAACTTTAATATAAGTATCATCTTACACTGTGGTATAAAATATTTCTTTTTCCATATGTTTTCTTACTGTGTTTTAATATGGCAAATAAGCAGTGTTCCATGCTCATAAATATAGGACTTTCTGGATTTTTTGTGAGCCAGTCGAATGACATAAATATCCATTTTCATATGGTACATAAATATCCAATTCCATAATTATCTAGGCATGTGTCATGCATATTGACATTCAGGAAATACTAATAAAATCAACTGAGTTGGTATTTATTTAGGATATTCTATTGAATAACTGTAACTGAGTGCTATTAAGCTAGAGGATGTATTGTGAAGCAGTCCATTGGGATCATTTTATTTATTTTAATATGTTACATTTTACAGTGTTTATTGTCTTTCAGATCAGGGGCTCTGCTATCTATGGTGTCATTTTTCTGTTCTGTATCATGACATTGCCATACTATTACAATAACAGCGTATTAACATTTGCTATAAGAGTGCAGTTTAGTCTTTCAGAGTGAAATTCATTCCTGGGCATAGGGCCAGGATGAGGCCTGTGTAGGCCTCCCAAGTCCTACTTCAGCTCTCGAATCCGTGTAAAAGCATATAAAAATTGTCATGTTTTCGTCCCTGATTTGGCCTGGTGAACAGAACTGCTTTTGTATGTACTCTGATGAGGTTTGTGCTCTGAAGTGCAGAGAGCTAGTCCAGAGATGTAAGAGCCTAAAATATGTTTAGTTAGGTATCCACTGTTCTTTCTGAATGCTTATGTGCAGCGCTGTGGGTCAGTGCAAAGCTCTGCTAAGGGCTGTGCACGAGCTTATACCCCATCCCTTACGCTGCCCTGCTGTGGGAGCATCTCGGGTTGGATAAAATGCTCAGCACTGTGGCTAATCCTCTTCATGACCAAGGGAAGCTAGTAAAGTCTAGCAGTATTGGATTTACTGTAAGTCAGTCTCTAGGAAAGACAGACCTTTGCAAGTATGCAAAATACAGGCAGCATAAAAGTAGTCCCATACAGCACCCTTTGGATTCCTTCTCCATGAAGGGAAACAAAGTAACTCCTTATAGAAGTGACATTGTTTCATCAGAAATCATTGGAGGCAGTTATCCATGACAGGCATGCCATGACTATGAATTAACCAGCCACCTCTACAATACATGCCACTGAGACTGAAACTCTTGAGTTAAAATTAACACCTTGCCAATGGACAAAGGCCTCCTTGCTAGGTTGAAAACAAAATAGGAAAAGCCATTAAAAAAATTGCTGTAAGAGTGTGGGAACTGAACTTTTGGCCACAGATATTTGCTTCTGCAGGAGAGCTAATGAATGATACACGGACTTGAGATATTGGAAATCTAACATCAACTCCTGGTGAGCCAAAGAAACCCTGTTAGGCTTAAGCTGAGCTGTTCTCTGTCCAAACTGCTCAGCCTGAAGAATGAGATCCGTAAAAATTTCCTTTCTTTCTTGATGGAGTGGGAAGCTGTGTTAATTAGTGTCTGTAAATTGCCTTGCAGTCCTGAGGAGGTGGCTGCTACAGAAATGTCAGGTGGTGTGTGCCCTTTTTCCAGGAATGAGCTACTGTTAGAGCTGTAGTAATGAGTTAAAGCAGTTTTCCTGTGTACTTTGCTCCAAAAGGCACTTGTCTCTCGAAGTGCTACACTGACAGTGACGGTCCTGAGTAACCACTAATCTGTGATGTCCTTCAAGGTGACAGTAAGCCCAGTTTGCCCAGATGAGGGAAGCCTAAATAAATGGCCTGTCTGCATGGTGTGACACAGACTTGGAGCTTAACTCAAAAGGCATAAGGGCCTTTGCCAGGATGCACACTCAATTACTGTGATGCCTGATTTCTTGGAGATGGAAGTGTTGCTGACCACCTTGAGGGTGTGATCCAGAAGGGAGAAATGGATGTCTAAACCTGCTCTGGACAAAGATGATTCTAATTTAATTTCTCATCATTGCAGATATGAAACAAAATATTTCCTTAAAAATAAATAAATAAAAGGGAAGCAAGTTATCTTGAACCTGTTTTAAATTATGTCTGTAGAGCGACCCATGATATACAATCAGTACTGCTTGTAGGCAGTTTTATGGGCACACTAGAGCTAAATTTTACGTAACTGGGAAAATAAATTTAGGCCTTCTCCAGATGAAGGTTGCTGTGCTATAAATCTTCTGTGCAGTTTGAGTTCTGTCTGAAGAGCCCTTCATTAAAATTCACACTGCAAGATGAGAAGAGTTGGGGCAGGTTGAGGTGAAGATCAAGAAGATTAGAACAAACAAGAGAAAATGCAAAGAAAAATAATCTGGAGTGGTTTGTACATGTGGCTGATACTGTGTGAGGGAAACTAAGGGAATGACTTCAGGAAGCTTAAGAAAATCAAAGGAGTAACACAATTCAGTAATACAATATGGTACTTTTCTTTCAGATTACTTTAAAACAACAACTTTGCTGTATAGGTATTTTCCTCTCCAAATGTTTTTCATGTGGTCACCTTTCAAACTAACTTAATGTATAACTTTACATAAAGTGTGTATAGCAGTTGACACCTATTTACACAAAAATCCATTTTCCTTATTCTCACAGAAACTCAAAGCAGTGAGGCTCAAAGCTAACAGGTCTTTGGAGTTAGAAGTGTTCTTGTCTATGTACAGATCACATTGCCTTAGACTGGGAATGAATGGCTGCAGGTTGACTGCACCTACTTAAGCAGCCCAGTTTGGACTCAGGCCTGTGCATCTGCAGAAGGGAGCAGCATCCATTGGTTACCAACATGCAAGTACTCCATTCTTTCTGGCTGCAGATAGTTGCCCAGTACCCTGTTCTGGATGCTCATCTGTTCTGGGTGCTCCTCCACCTCCTGATGCACTGGCTGGGATAGTAACACTCACTAGAAACCTAAAATAAGCTATTCTCTCCACAGGGACCAGACAGGAGTAGTGAATACTGGGAAAGTACTATTTTACGTAAGTCTAAAATTAGTGGCTTCTTTGGTGCTTCAGTGTCTCATGTTAACAGTAAATGTTTTCATCTTAAAGGGCTCCAAACCATTTATGTTTAAAAGAAAAAGGACATGGAATCAAACCTAGTATGGAGTAAAGTATACTGCAATCACTTTAATCAATTTATAAATGACACTGTAAGTGCAGTTTTAGTATTGTGAGTTCATTTGAACGAAGAATAAAAATAATCTTAAATGGTGCAAAGCATATAAAGCCCCAGATAATTGTACATGTCAGTAGGACCTTTGAGTGTAACAATGCTTGAAGATACTTGACCCGTCTATAAATAAGCAGTTGCAGCAATGTTGGAGGCCCTCATGAGCTCATTCAGACTCTTTCAATGGAGAGCTGCAAGTGTGTGTGCTCCAGCATGTTCTGATTACCAGAGCCGGAAGAGTCTTTGGCTTACCTTTAGGGGTACCGTGTTAGGAACATATTTCTGCTGCGAGACGGATAGGGCTTAAAATACTGAGCTGGTGTAAAGCTCAGAAAAACTGTTGGTGAGAGAGATTTCATTAGCTTCAGAAAGATGCAGCTGGCTGTGGAGAGTTGCTGCTGGCTTCGATGTAGGTTGTCTGAGGAGGTTTCGACTGTGTTTTCTGCCGGGAGCAAATGTTGGGAATATCCGCTCAGGGTGCGGAGCCCGCAGCATGAAGCAATATGAGCACTGCACTGTGTCACTGCAGGATGCAGTAATAAAACGAGTATTTCTGACCCTGTGGATTCTTACTGTTCATGTTCACCATAAGAACAGTGTAAATATGAATTCAAGCTTCTGTACAAAGAGCACAGTAAAATGGATTGTGTTTTGAGATGCCAAATCTGACCTGTTAGCTGTCATTTTCATAAGTCTTCATATACTTCTCTGGGCTGCTATGGTCTATCAGTGAACAGTTTTCAGGGAAAATGGGACTTCTGTACAGTGGACTCAAAGGCGGCAGCAGAATGCAGCTGATCTAAATATTATCTGCATTTACAGTGGGCTGTGTTTAAAACTGCCATTTTGAAACAAAATCCTGAAGAACCTTTGTTTCACTTGGACTGCTGAAATGTTTCTGTGATGTAATTATTTTAATTGAGTGTTCTGAAGCAGTAGATACAGGAAAACTCCACAGGCTCTGCTGCTGATGCTCAGCTGGCGAGCTGCATGAGTTTAGCAGAAATTTCTGATTCTAAAGAAAATGTGAATTTTCTTCCCTGCCTCCATTTCAGAGATGGAGACAAATATCCTTAGTCTTTAAGAGGCTGAACACTTTTATGAGAAGCTTGTGCAACTCCTGTTGATATAAAATCAATAAACATGATTTGTATTTTAAGAGTGAGGATTTCCTCCATGTGGTGGTTTCAGAGGAAATACAGAGTTTTGATATCTGGGGCCAATCTCTACACTTATGAATAATCCCTGCTGACTTGAACGAGAGCTGCGGAAAGGATGTCCCCCGTGTGTTCATCACCTTTGCAGCTTGTCTGACACAATGTGTGTTACTTCTGTGAGAGGCCTCTGAGGAAAAAGAGAGATGTGGAAGGCTAGAAGTTGTCTTGAAATGCTTACTAAATGCACTGATTGACAGCAACTGAAAGTCTACAGGAGTTCACAGATTATAAGAGTGGTAATTAATCATAATACCAGAATAGTCAGGTGGATGATCTGTTTGCAGTTTGGAGAAAACCGCTGCGCACCTCAGTGTTGTGAATCTGTGGTCATAGCTATTCCATCAATGTAGTACGTCTGTTTTCTAGAGCCCAGCAAAAGCCATACCGCGGAAAACATTCCTTTTCGTATAGTCTCCACAACTTGGTGCTGGGTAACTCTGTGTCTTCTCAGTTTCCCAGTAACTGAATGTAGAAACCCCAGTAATAATGATCCATATCATATCAATTATGCAGATCATTTAGCCATAAGCTAAATGGTCTGTTTTCTGTGGGACAAATAACCTTATTACTCTATAATTCTAGGATTAGTTTATAGTTAATTTATTTGCTTGCATGTTGATGTGCATGTATATGGTCATGTGTGGGAGAATTACTGAGGAAAGCTCAGCTTAGAAAATGGGCTTTGCTTTTTTGTTTTGGCAATAAGATGGTCTCTATTCTTGGTGGGGAAGTGAGTTTCAGGACTTGGCTCTATAATCTGTGGAAGTTAGTCTTTGCATGCTTGAGTCCTTTTGAGTGTGAGCTTCTGGTGGGATGTAGTTGTTACAGAGTGTCATGGAGCAGGAGTCTGTCTCCTCAGAATTAGTGCAGTGGGGAGCTTGTCAGCACAACAGGCTGAGATGCAGCTCTGTCCTAAAGCTCTGCAGCTGCAGCGCTCATCAGCCTAGCCTCATGTGGAAAAGATGCCCAAATGCTCAGCATTGCTTCTAGAATGCCAGGGATGTAGAGTAAGATTCACAGCAGGGAATGCTTGGATGATTTATAGGAAGATACATGCACATCCAAATGATTTACAAAACCATTTTGACTAGCATAAAGATCAGTATGACTCAAGACTGTTCCCTGGCAATTCTTGAACTGGAAAAAGATACAATTTACCGGATGAATAATTTGCTGTGAATGGTTTGTTCATCTCTACTCTAGTGTTTTCTGAGCAATTGTTTATTATGACAAATTACCAGGTAACAGATTTATTCGGGCTGTGGTTTGAAACAAAGATCCTGTCTTCCTTTGCTGTGAATCCAGCCTGCTGAGCTGAGTGACAGCTAGCACCCCTGAGCTTGTCTGGAAATGAATATTCTTAGATATAAGCAATCTGTGATTAAAACATTGTATCACTGTCTCATTCAACTATTTTCTTTTAATTTTTCAAATTGAATACCATCTTTTGCTAGGAGTGACTGCAGTGCCAAGTAGGCTCCACAGAGTCACTCTCCCAGTGGTCTGCTTAGCACGCTGTGACAGATAGGGCAGGCTGAACAGCCTATGTGCATAACAATAGACTTGGTAGTTACTCAGCAGAAAAAATTGCCAGAAGGGACTATAAAAGATTATTAGTGTTCAGGAAGCTTTCCCTGGGGAGGTTTGTTCCACCTGTTTTGTTGGGGAATGGTTAGCCCGTTCCAGGGAGAAAGCTGTGGGCTTTGCGGTGTGCATCGTTCCCGTTTCCTTAGACTCCCTCAGGAGAGGCATGCCTGGTGGATTGGCAGACTTGTGTTCCTGTGCTAGATTTGTGGTTGTGTGCATCCCTCTCTGCTGGCAGCACAGCTTTGTGAAATTTAAGAATTCTGGTTTGGGTGCAGGAATGACGTGGTCCTTTTACATGTTTATCCCTTGAAGCAGGAGGTCACTAAGATATTAAAATAGACTCTACAATTAATTTTTTCATGTTTAAGGAGAGATGGTTTATTTCCCCTATAGTATAGGCACCGAGATACAGTAGTACCTCCAGTAGTGAGGGCAAGCACAGTTAATACATTGAAGGTGCAGCTTCAGTTATGAGTACTTCCTCATAACAAACAGCCTATGCTTCAACTAGAAGAATAAAACTTTACTTGCTGACGTGTGTAGGTTGCTGCTATATTATGAAGATTTTTCTGCTTGTGCTGCTCAGTTATGAAGGCAAAGCTTGTTTGCCTTCAGTTTGCTTATATTGAGGCATGGTGTTTTCAGCCTTTTGGGAATATGACTTTGGAATTTCCCATTTGGAAAAGACAGGTGATCAACACTGATTCACAGAAAAATGAATGCTCCTTAGTGGGAAGCAGTGCTACTTGATAATGTCTCACCAGGTTTTGTTGTATTGACGCTGTGCAAGCTGTTGTTTCATGTTTAAAGGTTTTGGAATCCAACCTATTGTTACTAATTTAGAAGGGCAGGATTTATCTAGGTATGACTTCTATGCTTTAGCACAGTAGCTTCATCACTAAGACAAATAACCCTTCAAAGGTGCCTTTCCTACCCCTCTTATCCACCCATCTCTAGCGCCCTGTAGTAGTGTCTCTTTCTTTCCTTTGACTAATAGGAGTCTGTTACGCTTTAAATGGCTGACTAAATGGCATTGAAATCAGGTGAGATTAATCTTACTGTGAGAACTGTTATCAACTTGTACTAATGTATGCATGCTAATTACATGGTATGAAACTCTTAAAAAGAAATACGGTAGTAACCATTTTTTTTCAGATGAAGTGATCCTCGTGTCGTGACTATTAGTCTACTTTATGATGATACAATAGAAAGGTTTATTTTCTCAATCTAATGACTAATGTTTTTAAGAACGCTGTATTTGTGAAGAAGTTCATTTTTGTTGAAGTTACTCTGGGGGAAAGGTTAGGGTTTGTTTTAGGGCTTTTGATAAAAATCTGAACATACTTCATTTTCATAAAACATTCCTATATGACATAAAATACCTTTTTTAAGGAGTAGTCTTATACACTTTCAGGTGTCACAGAGGAGGTTTCATTGTCAATACAGGAAAGCTGGTTACAGAAGTGAAGTGATTTAATTTGTTTAGCTAACTCAGCATCTCCAAATCCTGTGTAACTGATTGTAAGGGATAACAGCTATCATTTCAGCTAGGCAGGAGGCGGGAAATGGAAGCAGGAGAGTAACTTTTCTCTGGTCATGTTGTAATGTAGTTTGTTGGGTTTTTTCCCTCTTTATCAGTTCTTGAAACCCGATTAGTAGTTTTCTGTTTTGCAACCAGTATGAAAAATAAGGCAATTTGTTGTTCAGCTTCACGTGGGCTTATATTGTAAAGCAGACTTGTAAATGTATATAGACATATACATTTATAATAATGAAAACATTCATGAGGCTTAAGGTGGTCTCAGCTGGTATGTTGGAAGAATCAGCAAATCGAATGTCTTCAAAATAGATCCGGCAAAACGTCAGTGCATTTAATTTTTTTTCTTGTTCTTAAATACGAACATTTTCATAAATGTTCTTGCTTTTCTATGAACCCAATTTCAAAGGGTATAAAGAAGAGAATCTCAGATTGAGGAACACAGCTTTCACACAATTTTTCAGATACCTGTCTTTTTGCATTACGTGATAGCCCAGCTTAATAAAAAGTCTTATACTAGTTCTTAATGTTAGTTTCTTTCCATTTATGCCAAAATAGATAAATAGCACCTCATTCCTTTTTCTCAATAAAATATGCCCCCCCCCCATTTCTAATGAGATAGTATAGCAAGCCACATAGCTTTCAGAAATATTTGTTTCTTAAAGGCATCAGTTTTGACCATAAGTAACAATACTACTGCTAGCAAAACCCAGACCTCTTTGCAAGACGTTGGCCTCAGTGTTGTAGCTGTTTTGTAGCAAGGGCAAGCAATGTGGTGGCTACCAGGTGCCACACTGATCGTTTAGGCTTTGAACCTTTTCCTGTGTATTTTCTCCCTGATTACTGTCATCCCAGAGAAGAGCTTTGTCGACAGATAAATGTTCTTCTATTATGAGTAAGAAGACAGGCAGATTAAGGAAAGCAACTTGACTTCTAACATTGCTCCTCACTGCCCCAGAACAGCGCAAATATGGGATGCACTCTCACACTCGGGCTGGAGGCATGGGCAGCAGCCCACTTTCAGATTCTCTCTTGTAAAGCCCAGATCAGGGAGTGAGCATAAACAAGGGAAATAAAATGGTGGAAGGAAAGACAGTAGGAGAAAAAGAGTTTGAGAGAGAGAAGCCAGCACCATGAGATAAAAATTGGGCAGGGCAAACGATTGTAAAGCTGGGACTTGTATGAGGCTTCAAAGTTGCAAATCTGCCAGTAAGCACCAATGGTGAATAAGAAGGGGTCTACCAAGCAAAGCTGAGAATAGGGATCATGCACCTGAGAAGCTATTTGTCTTTCTCAGAAATAACAACCTTTTCTCAGATTTTTACCACTTTCAATTGACCCATAGCCAGAACTGCAATTAAGCTTCAATATATTTTATAAAAAATAGTACTTAGTTTACTTTCACATAAGTGAAGAGATACAATTGCACAATGGTGGTTACAATGGTAGAAATACATACTGTTGATAAAATGTTTGCAAGAGATTTAAAAACATACTGTACAGCACCACATCTGAAATTGGGTGATGGCAAAATGAATCATACTCCATGTCCAAGTAAATTAAATTCCTAAATCTTTCTTTTGGAATAAATAAAAAAAGTACAATGTGCAATATGTGTCTGACACTACCAAAATATTTCCTGAAGTTGAGCAATAGATTAAGAACAAAAATGAGGTAAAAAAAGACATTCATGCATTTAAGCCACCATTAGTCTCTGACTCTAAAATAAGGCAGATCATAATCTTTAAAAACTGTCTTTAGCCACTTAAATCCTCTTTAGTGCTTTTCAAGACAAGGTCTTGACAGACCTTGTAGAATCATGAGTTAAGATGCTTTTATTTCCAACAGGTCATTTTTGACAGGCTCAGCTGTATTTGAAATGCATTATATGGTAGAAAATGTTGCTTTTTTCTTAATGAAAAAAGAAATGTAAATTAAAAGGAACTAAGAAAGATGGATGCTTTTGGAGTTTATCACAAATGACACTGCTTTGAGGGAGGGAGGTGAGGGAAAGGAAAGGGAAAGAAAATTATGTGTCATCTTCAGTTTTAATGACGTGGAAAAGGGTGACGTTAAACAGGACTTGATGTCCGTTATTCCAGGCATAGAGAGCTCTATCTCTTGCATTGTAGTCAAGCATGGATATATGAAAATACTGATTATGGAAAGGAATGTCTGTATACTCATAAGTGGAGGTTTTCGTGGAATAGGAATAGTAGACCTTGGCTCCTGTTAAATGAGAGTTAGTAACATACAAGGTGCCACAGATCATGAAGGATTCTCCAGCACTTCTCTTTGGGTAGCCTGTGCTCCAGCTCTTCAGCACCTCCAATGTATCCTGGTTTAGCTGGCTGATGACAATGTTGCCTGCATTCTGGTTGGTGGCATACACAGCCCATAGCCCAATTTCATCTGCCATCAGGTCAATATCAGAAAAGCCACCCCAGGTGTAAGGGTAGACATTGTGAAAGCCAGCATACTCAAGGCTACGCTGTGCAAGCACCCGCCCAGTGTCAAAGCTGTATTTGATGATGATGTTGCTCTGATACTTGTTGAAATAGAGGGAGCCATTGTAGACAACATGGTTGGTTCCTGCCCATTTGAATGGAAGGTTGTATGTCCTTGATTCAGCCCCACTGACAAAGTCTGCAATTGATTTATATTCACGGACAATTTTATTGTTAGTGTAACTGTCCATGTACCAGACCTGGAAAGAAAACAAAGATTGGGAGTAAACACCTGGAACACAATCTGTGGTACATGATCATGATATGGCATGATGGATACATTGCAGAAAAAGAAGGAAAAAACATTTTAGGTGTGCAGCCAGGCTATCAAAGTACAATATTGTCCACGTTCCTGTTACAAAAGCATGAGGAACTCTTGAATTTCTGAATCAAAACTTACCTATAGAGGTGAACTCTCAAGAAGACTGTTACCAACTACAGTGTCTGCATTTTCAGATAAATTTAATTTTGGATTATTCAATGTTTGGGTCTCTGCTATAGGGGGCTTGCTTAAATATATTCCCAGAGACTAATAATCATAGTGAGAGATGGGAAATGACATGTGAGCTAAGCTTCGATTTATGCTTAGGAATAAATTCAGTTGAATTTTCTTCAGCTGAACCTGTAATAGGCGCAAAATAGTGTATTAGTAAAGAAACCAAATACAATAGCAATGAAACTGGTAAAGTTTAGGAACCATTTTTTTCCCTTAAACAAAAGAAAAAAAAATCAATAATTTTTTTTAATGTTCTGTATGCCAACTTCCATTCTCCCATTTTTTCCTTCATGCCTTTTGCGTTTTCTCCTTTTAGTTTGTCAGAGGACAAATCAAATCCTGACTAACTAAAAGAATAATTTCTGGAGATATTTTTTGTGCCGATTTCAAAAGTGGCATTAACAAAACATTTGTATAAAAGCCAGTTCAGCTCCCCATCTTCCTATCAGTTGGGATGCTGTGAGGGATATGGTTTGTTCCAATTTGCATGCACACAGGTAGTCTTTGTGTTGCTTTAAGAGGGTGGCAGTGGGGGGAATGTGGAGGCTGTCTGGGGAGTTGCAGGGCTGCAGGGTGTGCAGGGAGGGGGCCACAGCGGACGGCAGGTGCTGGTGGAGGCGAGGGCTCATGGGGATAGTTCTGGAGCAGCCACTGGTGCTCTGAGGCAGCAGAAGAAACTTCCTCAGGACAAGATAGGGCTGAGCAGAGTTTGCTGCTCTCCTAAAGGTAACTGAGATTCCTGGGGTCAGTAGTAAACCTGCATGGACACAGCGGGCAGGGGAGAGCTGCACGCAAATCTTTAGTTATTACCATTTGTTTTTTGCCTTTTCTATTGCCTTTGTTTTTTTCTATATTCAAAAAATTAACCTTGTGGGTCTCATACAAATGAAACCTAGTGTTTTGACTTCAAAAGCCCTTTGATAGAGAGGGCACCTCCTCAAAGCTGTGGCCAATTTGAGATCCTATTGCAGATCCAAACAATAACATAACTTGGATCTGAGGCGGGAAATGGTCTGAATACAGCTTATTTGGGGCCTAATCCTGCAAATTTTGACTGCGCTGCATTATGGGTTATGCTCTTGGGTGGAAGTGTTGATGTTTGTGCTATATTACTTGGGTTCTTAAAGACCCAAGCTCAATTAAATATGATAGGAAGAAAAAAATTGTGTAGTTGGTTCAGATAGGTGTATGTCATTCCTGAAACAGTTGAAGGAAATGGCACAAAGGTGCTTAGCTAACTTTTGTCTTTGGATATTTTTGCACAAACACTGTTGCTTTTTCTCTGAAGATGTTTAACAGTGAAAATGATGGAAGTAGAGCAAACATGCTTGTGAGTGTAAGCTCCTAGGGGGAAAATATCTTTTTAAGGATTAAAATAAAGCAAGTAAAACTCCAGAAGGACACAAAGATATTCAGTGCCTTAACATACTCGGTTATTTTTCTCTGATGCTAATGGATCTGTCATCCAGGCTCCAAATCGGGTTCCGGATATCTTGACTGTAATGGGGCCTGTAATTTTCATCAATTTGCCACATGCTGAAATTAGAAAAACAAATGCATTAATGCAAATAATTACACAACTCTCCTTGACATCAGTCAGAGCACAGGACCAATTGCTCTAAACTAAATAGTGCCTCCAGGGGATTCAGGCTTATGTTGAAGATGGATTGTCATCTTCACTGTATGAACTTTTCCATATCAAGCACTAATATAAATATGTAAAAATATAGAAATGATTTATTTGTGTATATTTTTGTTTTTATATATTTTAAAGCACAGTTACATTTTCTGGGCATAAAGAAAAATACAACCTAGTAAAATATGTTCTGAGCTGAAGTGAATAATATTTAATAATAAATGAAAAGAAGACACAAACCCCCCTTACTTCTGCCTTCAGAAAGTTCAGTGCAAGGCTAGGATTGATGGATGTTTCAGTTTTCCATTGACCAGGGCAACGAAGTTAAAGGCAGACAGGAAAAAATGAGCTTGTACACAAAATGTATAGCTGTACACAAATGCCTGTGTCTGCCCTGTGGTTACACACACGTAGCTGTTCCAGTACTAGGGGCCTGAAGTTAAGAAAGCAAATATGAGAATTACTCAGTAACCCTGGCTGTATTGGTTGGCTTCTAATCCATTAGGCTGTCTCATATTAGACTGTCTGGGAGGAAATAATGCGAGTCAATATGATCTTGGATGCTGACCCCCCCAACAACCCAAAAATCTATATTTTAGGGGACATTAACAACATACCTATTAGCAACAAGCCCCTGGTGGAATTCATATGTTTACCAAGAGGCTTAATATCACACAGTGGTGTGTAGGTGATTAGGTGAAATAGCATGTTTTTGAAGAAAAGATGTTCCATAAGAATGTAAAAAGAAGTGACGCATTTCATTTATTTTTTTAATTTAAAAATAAGTGCTTCTCTGTGATACATGGTTGTGCTATATTGTATAACCCTATCTGTCTAGGAAATGTGGAAAACAAATTGTATCTGGTGTTGAGAGTGAATTTATTCAGTTCAAAAGAGAAGGTCACATCAAGCCTTGATTTTCTACTTTATGTAGCTGGCAAGGAATGTATTGTGCAAGCCTGTTTCAGTCAATTAGAAGGGGGTTAATGCTGTGGTGACAACTCGGGCTGCTCGCGGGGATTTTGTTCACAGCCAGGGAAGTGGGGTGTAATGGAAGTGAAGACAACTGAGTACATGCTGAGACCTCAATGAGCAGGGTACGCTGTGTCTAGTTTCTGGGTCAATTCAAAGGCATTATTATTTACATATCTCAATCTATGTATCTTACAATTTTTCAAGATATTTTGGAATTTCCCATTTTAAAGAATCTTATGGGTTTTCTACAGTTGGTTATCCATAGTATGTAATTTTTTATTCTGGAATTTTTTGTAGATAGGCTGCTAGTATTGTGTGCTGAGTGCTGTTTTTCTACAGGAGGACTATATCCTGTCAAGGTGAAGGCTTTTATTTTTAGGTGGTATGTTAGTAAATAGTCTCAGAAATGGGCATGAGTTAAACTCAAACCTTCAGAGGGGTTTAATTTGGAATAAAATTATCAGAAAACTAATAATGAGTAGAAAGAAATCAGGAAAAAAGTAATTACTCCTGAATTTGTAGTTTTTAAGATAATTAAAATACAGTGAACGTATGAGTTAAAGGGTATACTAATTGATGCCTTTAAAACACGGTATTCAAATTAGTAGGAAAACATAAGCAAAGAATTTGGTATTCTGAAACACTGTTTCTTCTATTTAAAAAAATGTCCAGGAAGCTAAATGTGGAATCAAAAATAAGCTGTGAAATTTCACTTCTGAATGGACAAAACTTAAAGAAGAGCCCATGGCAGAGATGTGGGGGTGCTCACAGAGCCCACCTTTTGCACGCAGCCTGGGTAACACCATGTGTTGGGGTAGGCATGGGAGCGTGCACAGTGTGAGCTGAATTTGCAGAACTGTCTGCTGGCACGATGACTTCTACGGAGGCCAGGCAGAGCAGCCACCCCGCCAGGTACCATGAGCAGCCAGCGCTCAGCGAGTGAAGTCAGAGTACGGGGGCAGCGAGCTGGGTCCCGTGGCCAGGGCAGGTGCGTGTGAACTCACAGGCTTTCTCACCAGCGTGTGTGTTAGTGGATTGTGGGGAGCAGCATGGGCACACATCAAGCTCGAGGCCCCACATCTCCAGCAGCAGAGGTGTAAAAGTAGGGGGTGTGCTTGTAGGCCATGCCAGCTGTTGTGGGGGCTGTGCGCATGTAACTCCAAGGGTGTTTGTGCGCGTGGTGCGCCATGTGTGACTAGAGCTTTTTGGTTCTAGCTAGAGAAGGGTGTTCAGAAATTTGTAGGTTTATTAATGTTTCTTAAGTGTCTAGTACTGTGGTTCGTCTGTTGTATTACTTGTATTGATCCTGAATGTATAGTTCACCGATTGCCTGTTAATTACAAGTCGTTAATAATTAATACACCTCTTCAGGCTTAATTTGGTTCAAATTATATGAACTGAGCCGCTTTCCCCTCTGATGGGAGTCAGATGCTTTTAGAGAATGATCTTTCAAAATGTATTGAGATACTATTCAATGTGAAAAAAGAGATGACATTGTACTTCAGCCACTAAATGATCAGCAGTTTGAGTCAGGGTATGTTTATGTGATTAAATTTTTGTTCCCAGATAGCATGTAGTGATCGAGAAAGGAAGACTGTTAGGAGAGTTGCTATATAGCTGAGGGGCAGCTGACTGAAAAAGCGACAAAGCTGCTCTTTTCAGCATGACAAAACAGAGCATTTTGTAAGAGGCAATGAGGATTTTTTTTTTTTCTCCTGCCCTACAGTATGTCCCATCTTTTCTCTTCCCTGTTCATTAAACAGAACCCATAAATCTGCCTATTTGGGATATAACTTGATGGAACTGGTATTTAAAACTAAGGAGTAATACTACAAGTATTTTTTTCACATATGGTAAGCCATTCCCATTGTAGTGATAATTCATATCCCATCAGCAGGTTTCTGCTGTGTAAACCTCAACAGTACCTGAGGTCTGTTGGCCTACTTGCTGACAGCATGGGCAGTGTCCTGGTTTCGGCTGGGACAGAGTTAACTCTCTTCTTAGTAGCTGGTACAGTGCTGTGTTTTGGATTTAGTGTGAGAATAATGTTGATAACACTCTGATGTTTTAGTTGTTGCTAAGTAGCGCTTATCTTAAGCCAAGGACTTTTCAGTTTCCCATGCTCTGCCAGCAAGCAGGTGTGCAAGAAGCTGGGAGGGAGCAGAGCCGGGGCAGCTGACCTGAACTAGCCAAAGGGGTATTCCATACCATGGAACATCATGCCCCATATATAAACTGGGGGGAGTTGACCCGGGAGGCGCGGACTGCAGCTCGGGAACTAACTGGGCATCGGTCAGCGGGTGGTGAGCAATTGCATTGTGCATCGCTGTTTTTTTTCTTTTTTCCCCCTCCTTTTTTTTATTATATTCCTTTTCATTACTATTACTATTATATTTCGTTATTACTATTGTTAGTATTATATTTTAATATTTTACTGTAGTTATTAAACTGTTCTTATCTCAACCCATGAGTTTTACTTTTTTTTTTTCCTTTCCTCCTCCTCACCCCACTGGGAGGGGGAAGGGGGAAGCGGCTGCGTGGTGCTGAGTTGCTGACTGGGGTTAAACCACGACAGCAGTAAGAAGGAAGCAGCAGAGCTGTCAGTGCCCACCTCTGTCTTGTCATCACAGCCTCCTTATAGCTGGGGCAGAAGTCTCTGCCAAAATTCTAGTCATGTAAGTCTAGTACCCTGCTATTGCAGATAGTCTTTATGAAATTATTAACATGATTTGAAAAATGGGGAAATATTGTCTGCACTTGCCTACTCTTACTCCAACTGCAGATTGTTTCAGAATCTCACTCTTCTGTTAATCTGAAAAATGTTCAAGGCCAAGTACATGGGTATCATCTCTCTTTTCTTTGAGTAGTCAGAACTCAAACCATTGCTTCCAGACACATGTGGACTGGAACACCTTATCAGTAAGTCCTCTCAGTTCAGAAAGAACTGCTTGAAAGAACAGGACAAGGCCCCACAGCAAGTGTTGGCCGAATGGTCAACTTGATAAATCAGCTCATGCTGTTTTGAACTGTTTAAGGCTGCAGAAGTAACTTTTGTAGAAGTAAATTTTCCCAAGTATTCCACAAATCAACTGGCTTGCTAAATACTGGTCTTGTAAATACAGTGAACCTATTGCTGACTGATGATGCAGGGAAATGTGAGACTAGGAAAAAGTAATTGAGGCCAAATTGTCCTCCTCTTCTCATTGAAATCCCTCTGAAATTCAGTTCACACTTTATTCTGTCAAACCTTTAGACAGTCCTCTAATGCAGTGTTGCTTCCAATATTTGATCGGAAGTTAAGAGAATCAAGTGAATGCAATTAAGAAAACAGTAAAACTAATTTCTCATTCTTCAAGAGAAAGGTATCATTTTCTCCAGGTCTGTCTTTTGGAGCCCTACCTTCAGATGTGTCTACCCATTCATTACAGCAGACCTATAAAAATTGGCAGAATAGGGATCATTTATGTTTTGTTCGTTATAAAGTAGCAAGTGTGCTATCTGTGCTGAAGTATTATTGACTTTACTAATACAATTAAATGATTTATTCCAGATGAATATCACAGCATTTTGATGATATGTTACTACAATATGCAGGTTATCAATCTGTTTAGCACTGAAATGATTAGTGATACTGACTTTATAAAGAGAATTCCCTTATAGCTTGCCCAAGCCTGATCTTGCAGTTGATACAGAAGTTAAATGAATGACAACTCTTTCAAGACTAAAGCTCAATATAATGTTTAACAGTTCACTGACAAAGCAAGGGGAGTTTTCTGTGTGGTTGTAAGCACTTCCAACTTTGCATTCAGTGCAAGAAATTTTCCTCACTCCTCCACCAGAATTGGAAACAGCTTCTTCTTGTCTATTTAAGTGTAAAACATGTTGATCTAATCCCAGCCTATATTCTTAGCTGCAGAATGAACCTTATAATTGTTCGTGTGGCTATATTAAAATTGATCTTGCATGCTGAGGTTTCTTGCTAGGGAATGGTAATACTAATATACTGAAAGGCAGGATCATTTACTTAACACTTTTGTAGCATGGCAAGTCTGGGAGTCTGAAATTAAAAAAATTCCAGTTAGTTTCCAGTTGAGACTTTTCTTTAGCTCATTTTGTATGTAGGGAAATAGAACATAGACAAATGTCATGTGAAATGGGAAACGCTTCTGGGCTATGAATTTTCCATAGCAGTGAGGTGACTGAGAATTAAAACTGGCCTATGCATTTTTTTTTTTTAACATGGCCAAAACCTCCTTTTTTTTTTTTTCTGCAGAAGGGAATGTATGAGGATGTGGCAATAACTCACAGGAAAGGTTTTTTTACTGGTTGAAAAGTTTTGGTTTATAGCAAACCTCTGCTCTTTAATTCCCTGACAGGAGAAGGACCAGATGCTAGTGAGAAGGTAGGTCAAATACCTCTCCGTACTAGCAAACATCAGGAAGTTCAGGAACATTAAGAAAAAAGAAAAAAAGTGATATTTCTAGGCATTTTTTCCACCACTAAGAGGTTCAAATGGGGTTACACAGAAAAAGAGTGGGATTTTTAGAAGCACTCAGTCTCTTTCCCTTGACTTTGAAAGAAGCAACTGCCTACATTAGAAAATCCCAACTATAACTGATTGTAGTAATTGGAAAATCAAACATCTGAGTGTTTATCCATCCTAAATTGAACTCTACAAGGAACATCATACCGTGCACAAACTGGGTGTTTATGGCTTGATTAATCTCTTGTAACAGTTTTGTACTGTGGACTCCAGTAAGTCTGTCTGTGATTTCCTGTATTTATTTATATTAAGGAAGAAGTTGAGCACGAAGTGACCATTAAAAAAGAAAGTAGATGTACTACCCCTGTAGGCTGGGAAAGTCTGTGGGGCAGAACGCATCTGGAAAGCTGGTCCAAAGAGAGCAAATACCAGGAGAAGGTTGCGACAGACCAATTGGAGAGGAGCTGTTTTGAAGATAGCTAGGAATAGGTAGTTGATAGTCCCAGTCTCTGTGATGCAAATGAGTATTGGTAGCTGCTATATATACCAAGTGAGTGTATGATTTATAGAAGGACTTTCAAGGGAAATAAAATCAAAACATTCTCTTGAAGTGTTCGTAAGCATCATTATTCTATTTATTGTAGATAATAAATAGGGGAAAATGAAGTGAGTATTTTTTTCAGTGGTTGCACAAATGACTTCCAAGTGTTTTACTACTTGCACTTTTCTGCTTATGGACAAATTTGTCATAACATTGTAATGTGAGGGAATGAAGAATTAGTTCTTACTTAATGGGTGTATGTCTGTTGTCCTGCATAATACAAATCCAGGAAGCACTATAGTCTAGTTATTAGAGCTTGCTGAGAGGGAGCCTCTGGATTCTTCTGTATGTGTGCAATGACTTGCCATGTAATCTTTGGGAAAGTCATTTATTCTCCTGGGCTGCTTGTTCTTTCATCTACAAAATGGGGATAACAATATATATCTCTATTGCACAGTTTTGCACTAAATGATATTTGTAAAGTTCTTCAAATCCCAAAGGGAAGGATGCTTTGGAAGTACAAGTACCACTGTAATCAATAAAGTAATCTCACGCCTGCATTAATACCTCTTCTGCCACTGATGTAACACCATTTCTTTGGATACATAGAATATTCTACTTTTGAATTTCTAACCAAAAAATGTTACTGTAAAATATTGTTTAGATTCTACATTATAATCAGGTGTAGCTACAAATGAATCCAATGTGTATCTACTCTAATTATTTTTTCATATTTCATAAGCAACATTTGGCAGAGTGTTGGCTTCTGTGAATGCTACCCATACAATTTTTTCCAATTTTGTAAACACATTATGACAAGAATAAGAGGGTCCCAAGCATACTGCGCAAACTGCATTCTTTTATACATGCACATGCCAGCAAAGGACCTGTACGTGCATAAGTGTATGTGAATTTTTGTGGTGTGTGCAATCATATGCACTCTATTCCTACATGTTTAATTGCATGCACCCTTTTAAAGTTTTGTGGACAAATTTCTCAGCAGCTTCAGCCTGAATTTTCTTATTCCAAAGAGAAGGAGCAAGTTTCAGTCGTCACAACTGCTGTGGTCATCATTAAACCTCAGTGAAAGTAAGACAACTGCTTACTGTATGTTAACGAGTATTTAAAGTGTTGCCAGTGCAGATGGAAGATCCCTTTTAAGCGGCCAGGACGATATAAATAATGCATTATATTGCTGAAAAACACCTGCTAGGGAGAAGAACGGAAAATGGCTATTACACACGCTGGTTAGATAATTACACTGTGAAATGCAACAAAATCTGTGAAGATTCAAGCCAGATCCTGTGGCACATTGGGGCCAGTCTGCCTTCTGCAGCCATAGGCTTCTGGCCATCGGATTGGCACGGAGAGTCACAGCTGGATCATCTCCAGCGTGGCGAATGTGGCTGGGGAGAAGGTATAGGCATGAAAGCTGTTTTTCCTTTACGCTTGCCGATCTGAACACACAGTACCAGCTTTCAGGAGTTACTCACAGCAAGCCTAACTGAAGCTGCTTTTACTTTAAAAGGCACACAGGGGTAGGCCAGAAGTACAGCCAGTCCATTAGTAGGCTAGTGTAAAAGTCATTTAAGCATCTAAGACCAGGGAATAGCGCCAATAAGGATGAATAAATCTGTATTAGAGCTTGAGAAGGCCAAACCCCTTTTAATAATGGATGTGCTTAATAAACTCTTTCATACAAAAATTTTCTCTCTCTTGTTAATATACATGATTTTAATAGGGTTTTTTTTACATCAGTACATCAAGAGAAATAGAATGTGTTGCAGGAATTCAGGATAGACAGGAGGGGAAATGTGGATGAAAAATAGGGAAATAACCCCTGTGAATACACCTAGTCATTCTGATGTATAAAATGTATCTTATACTGTAGTCACTTCACTAATCAATGTTACAAGAATATGCCATAAAAGCAAAGAAAAACAAGATACTCATTAAAGATACGTTCATGATCTTTTGGTGTCTAATAAACTTACTGGAACACTCACTATCAGAAAATACTGTCTATTTGTATGAATTTTCTTGCTTGCTGTGGTTTTGCAATGCAGCCATTTTCTCCTGACTGCCTCCTGTCAATGCAGTAATGTGCTATTATGTGTGTGTACTGAGGGGAAAATAGGATCATAAGAAATTTCTGTTTGAAGAAGTCTTTCATGTATTTTAGCCCATCATCACTGTGTTATTTCTAGTGTAAAATAAAGAAATTGAAAATAAATAATTTAACAGGCTAACCTAACCTAGATTTTTCTCATTCCATTGCCTCACAAAAATAGAGGCACTGCTTATCAAGTTAATAACATATTTCATGCCATGTGTAGCATTTAAAAGTAAACATCCCACACTTGATAACTGAGATACCGATGATACACAACTGAACCTTGGAATTTCTAGTTTATTCATGTTCAGTGTTAACTTACAAAGCGTTTATTTCTCATAGAGGGGCTGGATTGTTGACTGTAGCAATCCAGATTGCAACAGTGATCCATTCCGGAGTCTCAGAATGCATGGATAGGTTGGGGAGGGGGGAGACTGCATTGTGATTGTAAAGCAGGTGGTAGGTACTAATTATGCCTCTTTGGGTAATAGAAGTTAAGGCTGACACTTGATAATGATACTTCAGGCTTTTAGTTTTTGTAGCTGATACTGAGCTAGTGCTCATTTTCAGAGATGCTCAATGTTTGACTTTTTCTAACTAAAGCCAGCATGTGAGCAACCAAGATGGAGGCTGCCTGATGTAAATCTAGTGCAGTGCTCACAATGGATTGTTGCTGTGCTTCCTACAAAAATCATGCTTTGTTCCTTTAAATTAGGTGTAATGCTTAATTATGTTGTATTGCAAATTGGGGAATGGCACATCTCTTAATGCTAATATTACAGGTCTAAAGACAGTACAGTCAGAGGGGCCTCTCAGGTGTCATAGCAAGATGATAGGGTTATGATATGGACATCTTGAAACTGATTCCAGTTTACTTCCCACTAAATTTTTTTTCACACTGACATCCCAAAGATAACCCAAGTAGCAATGCCTGTCTGAGCTTTTTTGAAAGAATATTTGTAGCTCTCCAACCAGTTGTAAATCTCTTAGATTTTAAAGTTGCTGTCTGTTATAATTTTCCATCTTAATTCCTTCTGTATACAGTAGGGCAGATCATTATCTAAGATACACTGGTGCAAACTTAGAATGATATGACTGACCTTAGGTTGAGTTACTCTTGACTTTTATTAGGGTAGCACAGATCAGAACATAATGCAGTCTTTCATCAAACAAGAAAAAAGAAAACTTCATCTTACTATAGAGAGACAACTACAAATATACAGCCGAGGGACCAAATTTGCCATGAAATTGTTAACTTACTGAGCTTTTTCATGCAGTCTCGAAGCCTGGTCTCTAAACTGAGTACGCGCTGGTGTAGTTCCTCATAGTCATAAGCACCAATTTCTTCCTGAATCCCAGTGAGGACAGTAGACAGATTCCTAATTTCCTCCTTGAACTGGGTGATTAATTTGGCATCAGTTTTGTATTGTTCCAGAACTGGGATCAGTGGCAGGAGCTCATCCATCTTTTCTTTCAACTCCTATTAAAGGCAATCAAATGTGTGTTAGAGCAGTTTAAAGGAGTTCAATCCCCTAATTCCCTTTAACGTAATATTTAAGCCTGATTATTAAAATGACTTGAAAATGATTATTAATTTTAGTTACAGATCTATTATTAGTATATTGTGAAAGTCTTAGAAACCTCAGACTTAATGGTAGTAAGCAGTAGTAAATGCATGAGAATAGTTTTTCTCCTGAAAGTACACAATTACCTTCAAGTGATCTGAACAAAACCTGTTGAAGGTCTGACTTTCCATCCAGAGAATATAAACCCCCGCTAAGTGTCTGTCTTGAGAGAAGGTGATTAGGCCTGAACATACAGTGACGTTCAAGGAGGTCATACCTGTTTTACAGTGCTGTCATAGTTGGTGAGCTGTTAATTTCTATTTCACTCCTTAGAAATACTGACTTCATTTTTTTCTCAATGGCTGTTGAACACTGTTTAGTTCTGTTCCGGCCACAGTGATATATACCTCTTTCTTCTGAATTAAAAAATCCATGGTTCTTATCTGCACTTTGTATTTGTCATCCTGCTACATTACTAGGTGTCTTTGAAATTCCTCAGTTGATCTCTCTTCTGGACTATCACAAATTGTTTTTTTGCCATGTGCAGTTGTTGTTGCATTGCCAATCCTATTCTTAAACATTGATTAAATAAAATAAGGCTTCACTTCAGAATCTCGGATTGCCCCTTTCTCAAACTTTTGCTGAGTCTCATACTAAAAGAATTTATCTCAGTTTGTAACCTATATTGGCTGCTCATCTTTCATTTCTTAATTATTCTTTTAAATGCACTAATCATAGGGGCTTTATTAAGTTTAAACTAATTGTTTGAGGTTGTTTTTTGTTTGGTGGTTATTCTGTAGAAAACCTCAAAGAATCCTTGCAGTCAAAAGGTTTTGCTTTATTGAAAAGCAGACAGGTTTGTCCCTGATGTATCATCTGTATATAAAGATTTGCATATTTTTTTATAATTTGAGGAAACAGCAGGAGTTCCATGAGCAAATGCCAGAGAGACATGAGGAGATGCAAGCCTGGACAAAACAAGGCAAAGGATAGAAATAAAGATTTGTTAGGTACTAGCATTAGGTGGTAATAGAGATCGGGAACAGATGAGGACACACAGGGAGAGGCTATTGAAGGGGTTAAAAAATCAAGTCCTGAAGAATAACTGGAGTAGTGAGCAGGTTAAAAGGGAAAGCAGAAGAGAACTAAATGGAAGCCCAAGCACAAGAAAGAGGTGCAGAAGCAAATGTGGTTAGAGGTTAGTGTAGTCACTGAGGTGTGCGAAGACACGCACATACATTGTATTAAAGGATGCAATAAACAGGGTAGGACATTTCCAAAATAAATGATGTGATGATGCCAAATGCATTTTTGCTAAGGAGATGTGAAAGAAGCTGATAGGGAGGGTCAGCATTTGAGCTGCTTGAAGATCTACCTCTGAATTTTTGCCTCTCAAACATGTTCTAAGACAGCTTGAGAGTTCTGCAGTATCTCTTCATCACCTAGCTAATATATCCACATTGTTTTAACAATTGCTTTCATATTTGAATTATTATTTACTCAAAATAAAGACTTAGGTGTGTTGTTAGGAAGCATATTTTGCACACAGGTCATCTTAATAGCTAGAAAATTGCATTTTAAATCATAAGCAGATATGTCATTATAAATGGATTTGAGAGTATTAGGAGTTCTATTGGTTCTATTCTCAAGGGGTCTTCCAATTACATTATAGTAGCAGAATTACTGAAACGGGCTGAAAGAAGTGAGAGTCTTTTTGTCTACAGTTAAAACTATTTTTATTTGACTGTTTTTATTAAAAACTTAACTTGAGCCTACTTTATGCCTGTCAAAATTAATAGTTATTTTTTCCTTGATGACAAGGAGAGTAGGCTTTGTGACATAGAAAGCAGAATTCCAGAAGCCAAAGTTTTTGTTACTTCATTTTGAAATTATGAACTTAGGCTTTGGTTCTGTGGGGCAGTGAACTGCCAAATATCATGGGTAAAGCGTGATTGGAAAAAAAAATGCAAAGCTTTTAAAAACTCGGAGAGATATAACATGTTTAAGAGAATTAGTGAAGGTAACATATTCCTGATAGGATTTATGCCAGATGAGATATCATTTGAGCAAACTGCTGTAACTTTTTGTGGTGATCAGGTATCTCCTGCCTGGCATAAATGCTGATTTGACGGAAGTATGACCATATGCTCAAGTGTGATCTGGATCAAATTTGTACTCTTTGGTTCTCATCAACATGGAACCACAGCGTTAGAATATCTCACTTCAGTAAATGATATTCAGATGGTTTTGGTATTTTCATGATAAAGAAAATAATTTTATTGGTTTCTGCTGACACTCCTAGGTTGTTGCTATGATGAGTGGTACAAGAACTAATTTGTATAGCAACACGGATAGGTGGTAGACATATTCTGGCACTTTGTGCCTGCTGATAGGAGGGCTTATGCTATATCCAGAATGAGTTTCTTTGTCTTAGGAAAGATAAAGCACTGGAATTTTAGTAGATCAAATTTCAGAAAGCCAGCAGCTTATTGTGTTATGTTGACCTTTTAAATTACTCTATAACTTGATTGGCTGGAAATCTGTTTTATACTCCTGGCAAACTGTCAAACAGAAGTTAAATGACTGGCCAATACAAATATCGAATATTTAAAAGGTTAGAGTACTGCAGAAATCTGCTACCTTTGACATCGTGTATCAGACATTCAAATTTTGATATTTTGTTCCCAAGGAAAACTATAATGAGAATACAGAATATATGATGGCATTATACAAATGTGTTGTTATTGTAGCAATGAGTGATGAAAGGGAAAAAAGGTGGGGACGTTTCTTACTACCTGAAAATAACTGGAAGTATGTGCTTAAACTCTAATCTAAACTAAGAATGATGACATAAAGAATAAAGTATGGTAGTCAGACCATTAGTGTACTTAATTCCTGATATTATTAAGACCCATTGGATATTCATTGTCTCTGGAAAATAAATGAGACCCCTTAGCTATGTAATTGTTCAGGTATCTAACTTTAGCACTAATTAGAAAATTAAGTCCATCTTATGTGAACTTTTGTAAACACTTTAAAAATATATATTTGGTTAACATAATGTAATCCTCAAAATGCATTTTCTAGATCCTATTTTGCTGTCTTGCAGTCTTGAAATACCAATTTATCAGACTTGATATTTAAAGAACTTAAATATGCTCTTGTAACATTTTTTCCTTAAGAGTACTTCAGATAGCTTTTTCAGAATACACAATGCTATTTTGTAATCTCTGCAACCCTCCTTCCTCACAAAAAGATTGGCTTGTGTTTTTTGTTGTCATTAAAATTCCTTGGAAGTCTTTTTTTAATCACACAAATGTGACTGGGAATGATTGCCCTCCTCCCCATCCCAAATTCAAAATAGCAAACCTTCAGACATGAAATTAGATCTTAATTGTACTGGATAAAAATTACAATAACCTGATTTATTATAGGCTTTCTTCCCTTCAGCTGCAGTAAATGTCAGGCAACAGTAAAAGTGCAGAACTCTTTAGTTGTTTGCTATTAATTCCATTGGATCTCCCCATTTATCACTGGAGCTTGAATGAATATCAGTTTCTCAGTATGACATGCACATTGGTACAGAAAAAACAAGTATCTGTTTATAATGATATTTCTCTAATGACTTAATAATTAATAGTTACTCCCTATTACAATTAAATTGAACAGAGCAAAAGATTATCATCATAAAGGAAGATTTATTTTGCTTTTCTTTTTAATGTTGCTCTTGTATGAGCATTTCAAGCTGAGGTCTTAGCAGTCCATGCATTGCTGCTTAGTACACTGCTTCCAGCAGGCTTTCAAAGTTATTGTTAAAATAAAACCTACTTGAAAATGCTTTGTCATTAATGTCTTCCGATCATCTTCAATTTGCCGAAACTTGGCCTTCAGCCCTTTCATTTGTGTTTCCATTTTTAAAACATACTGGAAATCCCTCTGAGTCCGCAGATTTAAAACTTCAATAGATTGGGACATATTCTGAACCTGTTAAAGAAGAACACTCTCTAAATGCACTTTTTGTTGCTTTACTTACTTTCCTGGTTAGGTAGTTAAATGTCAGGCAATAAAATGTGCTTATGTCAATGCTTTAGTTGTGAGTCATTTATACCACAGTATAGTTTTAAATTCCGTAACTGCATGACAGTACAAAAATTGGGGAAGAGGGCTAACAGAGGACTATTAGCAGCAAGACCTTGAAGCCATAAATGATTTGGACTAGCTGCTTTGAGGTAAAGAGAGAGAGGTCTTTTCAGCACCATTATCAATGGGCTCGAAAAAGGCTGTTAGGCAGTGGAGTCTACTTTGACACTTGTAGTAGATGCGGACTGTTCTTCAGGACGTGCTATACAGCACGTGTTTCCTCCCAAGCGCTTTGGGAGGGACAGGACTGAGATTTGGAGATTTTGGTTAATATGAGGAGCATGATTTTTATTGCTAGTAGGCATTTATCTAATAATTCAATATAAGGAATTCATGAGACTATCCAGAGATAAGCTGGGGTGTGCCCATCATCAAATAGGTGTTTGCTCATGATTTTGTAAGTAGATACAAAATTAGAAATTTTATCCAATTGTCTCATTGGTAGAAAACCACATTTTTTTACAGATGAGTAGTGGTGAATGTTCAGGTAACTTTTGCAGAGCAACTGACTTTGTGTAGCTATGGCAAGCATTTTTACCAGAATGAGGCAAGAATAACTGTCATCTAGAGTAAATGATATATATTTTTAAAAGTATCTGTTATAAAAGTAATGCTTTTGCCAGTCATAAAAATGCCACATTTTGCAAGTGCATTTATTTTATTTCAATAAGTGTTTTGTTTTCCCAAAACATGAAAAAAGTAGACTGCTGTAAATGTATTAGGCACCATATTGAACTTTTGGCTCAAGCAAAAAGAAAAAAAAAAAATTCTACCTTCCTAATAAAAGACAAACCAGACAGTATTCCTGGTGTTTGCAAGAATATGCAATGTTTGAAACTAATATATTGTGACCCACAGAATGTGTGGATTCAGGAAATACTCTTAAAAATAATATACATTAGTTATTGCACAGTTGCCATTAGCAGTTCTTAGAAAGTATTTTTAATGAAAAAAAGTAATGTTTCTTTTTTCTTTGCTTTCCAATTGTTGAAAGCAGGTAAAGTCCTTCAGATCTTGGAAGAACTTTGGGTGTTTCCATTTGGCAGAAGATGCATTCACATAGAGGCTCTAATTAAATGACTGTGCATGGACTTAGAGAAGTAATAACGTGCCATTACATGCCCATAATTACCACAGTTCTAATGATAAGAAAATAGCTTTTAGAGACTGATGATTTAGGTTCTTTTCTGTGGCAGCTCAAAAACTACATTGAGATCTTAACATCCCTCCAGCCTCCACCCCAAAAGAAAGTAAGATTTTTTTTTTTTTTAAATATTAATATTTTAGTGTTTGGGAAATATGTTAGAGCAAAGACTCTGGGGACTGAAGCCTTCCTCTGTTCAGTAAACAGACAACATGAGGGGAGGTAGCTCTTCCTCTGTGTGCTGGTTCATCAATGTCCTCTCCCTGCATCTCATGCTATGGGCTCTGTCACAACCTGAAACTAAATCCATGCTGAAGTTCATGGAGGTTTAGGGAGGGAAAATCTGCGGGGATCTGGCACTATATTAGCACTGGAGTGATTTTTCTATAGCTAGAAAAATACTGAAAATTGTAGGCTAAAAAAATGTATTTTTAAGTCTACATTTTATGTTGCTTTCTGCTGCTGTTCAAACACTCTCTCAGGCCTCAGGGTCTGTACCGCTAGCTGTGATACAGTAACTATAACCTTGGTTACTTATACAGGGAATGCAGACCAATAGTTTGTGTTTTCATGGTTGCAACATTTTTTCCATTGTTGATGCAAAATAACACTTCACTGGTTTTACTATATATGCAATAGTGGTTAATACTGGAAATAAGAACTGGGTTGTTTGGGGAAAATCTGCACCACCAGAGAATGAATAAACAGTATTATTTGAGGAAAGAACAAATGAAACAAAATTAGAACTGTTTCTCTTCTGTACAGTCTGCTTTGCAGTTGCTGTCATGTCTATATCTCGTTAGTTGTTGATGAGAGACAAGGAATGACCTTCAAGAGTCTCATATGATTGAAGCAGAAGCTGTAGTTTAAATCCCACAGCAACTAGCTAGTTTGAGGTGGGATTTGTAACTGTTTTTACACAGAAAAATCAGTCCTGTCTTTGTGTAAGGAAGAATTTTGAGAGAAGTGAACAAGAGAGAAGGTACAACTTCAGTTTGCTAGATAAGTGGCTTGGGCTGGGAAAGGTGTGATATAAGAAAAATAGACAAATAATGATCAGTGGTGAGAACACAGGTAGGGGATATACCCTGAAGAAATATTTTTATTAGATAACTCTTCAGTACTCCATTAGGTATTAAACTTAGAGGGAAAGGAGTGGATTTCTGTGGGAAGTTTAGTGATCAAAAGGAGAAATTTGTTGGGAAGACTTACCTTCTCTAGCAGTTGTCTGAGTTGCCTGCTTTTGGCATCTCTTGAACATAGGTTTTGTTCAGGTGCAACAACAGTGCAAATGCAACGGCCATCAGGATCCTGGGCTGAACTATAAACTTGCCACCCTTCCTTGGGGCTAATCTGAGTCTGTAACAACAAAATAATAAAAATAAAGGGAACTGAACGGATTTTTTTTGTTGTTTGAAAAACTACTATCTCAGAATACTTTTGTTTATTTTTGCAGTATATGTTTGCAATGAGGTACCTCCTGGTCAACACTTACTACTCTCTTAACTAATTAGATTGGTGGTTTCACACAGTTTTGTCGTATCTTGCACCTTTGTAATAGTTCTCTAGAACTGTCCAGCACACATTGCTTCCAGGGTGGATGAGAACAGTTTTCTGCTTGTGATTCAGCACAAACTAGTTGATTTAATTCTTTGCAAAGGGATGTTACAGTTTTTCATCAGCAGAGAACAAACATACCCTTTCAGCCTGAATGACTTTTACTTTAGACTAATGGAAACAACAAAGACAGAAAAGAACAAATATAAAACCCCAATAGAGAGAGCACAGTGTATGAGTCACACATTGGGAATTGGCTCAGAAGCAGTTCGGGATGTGGGTTAGCAGGTTTGCTCTTAAAGATGCAGCACACAGAAAACTGTTCTCCATTGACTTCTACTGCACATAGACCAAAGGGAAGAGAGGCTTGCTGCAGGGTAGTACTGAAAAGTGTCTGGTTAGTTTAGGTGAATGGGGGTCATGGCAAGTGTGGCACAGTGCAATTAAGACATTGCATGTCCTTCGCTGGGACAGAGTAGTTCTGGAAATTCCTAACCTAAGGAATTCCTAAGTCTTTTTTTACAGCAACCACGACTGAGAAAGAAAAGCAAAAAATCGTGTTTGTTTGCAAAGCAGGCTAACACTGCACTACATTTAAAGTTTGTGTGATACCTTGTGAGACTAGGTATCTATTTAGTGGGATGTATAGAAGTACACAGCATAAGAATGAGAGAAAGCGATATAATTAGATGATTGAAAAGATTCAGGTGATAGAATTAAAACTAATAGACACAAGAAGTTTTTTTTTTACTTTTAAACTGTAATTTAAAGTTAATATTATATTATTAGGAAAGAATAATGTATAATATTGACTACGGAATTTCATAGTACAGATGCTAATGGATGCCATTGAAGTAATTTTGGTCTGGACACAGTTGGAATCAATTACTAGTTATATTATAAAATTGTACTCAGTGTCAGCACAAAGAGTGATTTTTTTTAAACTGGCAAGCTTTGATATTGATGCTTTACTGGCAGCTTAGTGCAGAATAAGTTGCAGAGTTCCTCACCTCAGAAGAGGTGTAATATCTCTGTAGACAGGTTAGAAAAGAGCACAGACTTTTCACAACAATGACTCTTCTGAAGAAGTCATTGAAGATAGCAGTGACCTCTTCTACTGCAGAGTTAATTGAAAAATCAGAATTGTATTGTTCCCCTGTTTTGCAAGGAAAAACAAAGTGTCATAATGTAGATGACTGTAAAAAGAGGACAGCTGAACTTGCCTTAGGGTTTGCTAGAAAGGCGTATCCAGAGTTCAGTGCTACATTACACTGCTTCTATGGTGTTCTCTTCACCTTAGTTTTTAGGGCAAAGGGAATCTAGTTTAAGACACGGAGAACAATAAAAACTAAACAAAATTACATCTGCAGAGACAATATAAATTGATTTTGAGCAGCTACTAAAATTGTAAGCTTGAACAAATGAAGCCTATCAAGGCTGGTAACCCTTGTGAAGTGTAAGCTCTATTCACTCCAGTAGTTTCCATGATTCTCTGTAGAACTCATGCCCCGACAGTGTTGTCATGCAAGAGCCAGGAAACCAAATTTTTGTTGACGTTCAGGTACGTGTTCAGGAATCTAGAGCTTGTGATTATAATTCCTTTAGGACGGAAATACTTAATACGAGTTTATGAAAAATTGTGATATTTGAGCCTTATACTTGCTACGTTTAGATTGGTAGCAACTGGTTCTACTGCATTCAAGTCAGTTTTCTACGGTGGGGAATATATGAGATACCAGGATCATGCACAAACTATAGTAAAGCCATTATAATCCAGGCTGTGTTATCAAAGGTACTTATATATTCTAGTGATGTCATGAGTGTCTCTCTCGGCTTTATCTAAGGAAAAAAAAACTTTATTGATTAACTTAGTAGATATTTTCTTACAGCATCTAACATACAGCTTGATTTAAAAAACTAACTGCTATTTGGGAAAATATTTTTCACAGTGAGAGACTGTCAGGCCCAATACAAGTGCATGGTTATTGGCTGCCCATGCATAAATAAGTGCTCACATCACACTCCTACAATTTAGGCTACAGTTCTTTGCGGTACTCTGTGGTTCCCTGTATTTGGGCCATTAGGGTTCCTTCATTAATTAGGATGGGTAATATGAGTGATCACAGAGAAAAAAGAGCATGTGTGTGTAGGTGCACTTTGCTTTTTTTTTCTCTGTTATTTTTTTACTTTGACATTTAATCCCTACCTCAAGCAGAAACTGCTGTGCTGTGCAGGAAAGAGCTAGAAGGCATCAAAACCTTACAGAAGCTACTGAATCTACTCTTCAAATGCAGGCTTACTGCTGACAGGCCTTAGTAAACAAACAAGAAAAGAAATAACAAGTGGAGAACAGCAACAATAATAAATTATGCTAGTTCTTGAAAATCTGGTGGAAACAGAGGAGTCTCTACAAAGACCGATATTAACCATTGCCTTGGCAGGCTGCTATGCTACAGACTTACTTCACTTACCTCCAAAAGATTTATTGTTTCACTTGCGCTTTTATATATTCTGATAAAACTGTTATAGTTACCTCCATTGTTACTAATGACAGGGCAAATGGCAGTATGTATACTTAATATGGTTGCTTAAATATAAACAATATTTTTCAGTTTGTCTTGCAATTTTAATCCTAAGACTGGAACAGAGCTCAAAAGAGGAGACCCTCTCCCCAACCCCATCTCCTTGTACAATTCTGCCTGCTGAAGGGAGGAAATTGGGAGGTTTTGTTCTTTTTTTCCTGGTACAATATACACAATTTATGAGCTGTGTATATGCTATGAGAGAACTTCTGGAAAAGTGCATGTGCTGCACTGTTCACTGGACAAGCTGCCAGTGGATAACTCTTGATGGCAATTAAAAACCAGTCAGTGATGACCTCAGTATTACTGAGAACCTGGGGCATAAAGTCTCTCAGCCAACATCTACGGTTTAGAGAAAGATAGCAGATTGCGGTGCTTGGTTTTATGCAAAAAGAACTGCATGTGATTGAAGTTCATTTTTTTTTTTTTTTTTAAGTGGCAGGTGCTGCCAAGGTCAGATAATCAGGTTTTTATGATTGTCTCCCCAGCTTTACTGGCACTCCTGCTACCCATCTTGAAACACAAAATATGCATATAACTCCAACTCAATGAGTGCAAAGAGCACTATTGAAATAATGCTTAGGAGGCATTTATAACAGCAGTGCTCTGTTGTAGCCAAGGGAAGCGTGACAGTTTACACTACTTGGAATTTGAACATGTTAATATATATAAACACGTGTGTGTGTATAAATATATGTGTGTGTTATTATAACTAGTGTGCATCTTGTAGTTACTCAGTTGCAACTTTAAACTTGGATTTAAATGTGATAGGGAACTTTATTACTTGTAATATCATATTGCCACAAGAACTAGCAAATATATACTGTAGTTCAATGAGCACAAGTTACATTTAAGGAAAATAAAATAGAACTTTTCCTTGTCTTCTCCTCTTCTTGCTGCTCTAAAACACAACAGAATTCTTTCTTACAACATCATTTAATTATTTTTAAAGTAGTAATATTTAAAGTCTAAATGCAGTGATTTTCTGCAGTAATGTTTTTCCTGCATGCATATATTCAATTAAATGTTGATTAGTAAATGCATCATTTTTAGTTACAACTAAAAAACTAAGTTCTGAGCATAGTGAACTACTGTACAAATAGTTAAATTTACATTTTACATAACATACTATTCTGTAAACATCTGATTGCAGTGACACAAAGATACACGGAAAAGAGTGTTTTACTAAACATTTAGGAAAATGATGTTCTAGTTTAATTTATGAATACCAGTATAGTGTTCCCTCTTGTCCAATTAAAGTATTACTTTAATTTTTAGGCTTCTCATGAGTAGTTAATCACAGCTTTTCTGTAGGTCTTCATTAACAGAGGCTGCTGTATATGAGCATCAACGATACAAAGTGATATTTCTGTCACTTGTATTATTCCCATATCAGCCTTTCTAAAAATCTGGTACCCAGCCTTCTAGTACCAATTTTATTTTGTTTCTAACAGCTATTTGTTTGCTTAACTGTACTCCGATAAAGAAAAATAGGAAAGAATAAGACTCCTTGCATATTATACTGAATAGCTAATATATAATATTATTGAGACAAAAAGAAACCTACTGCCAGACTTTTTTTCTTAATAATGCAATACATTTTTCTGGAACAGTAAACATAGGAAAAAAAGTCTAGACAAATGAAATGGCATTGCTGTACTATTTTTAGCATTTCACGCTCAAGATGAAGGCATTTGTTCTTAAATATTTAAAGGTGCTATTTTAAAACCTTTCCTTTCATAATAAGACCACAACATGCTCACCAATGTGCAGTTTTATGATGCCCAAAGAGAAGCATGCATTAAGTGATGATAGGAAGATTAGTAGCTTAAAAAGAGATTTACAAAGAGGCAACAAACTAAAGCTTTTGCTGGCACTTAAATACTACTTCAGCATTAAGATGGCTTGCAACACATCACAGCTACTTACTAGAGTATCTGAAGTGGTTATTCTGGTGGTATTTAGTCCTACCAGAGATGGGAGAGTTTGGGACATCCAGTTAGAGATCATTGCCATGGTACTAAGAACAGCACCAAGCTTCAGCAGTGGAGGACTCATTGCTGTGGAGCTAATGAGTTTTCATAGTGACTGATTATCATCCCAGCGCAGGCTGGCAGTGAGAGGCGTGACTGCAGCACAACAACATCCACAGCATGAAAGGAGATCAAGCTACCCAGATTTAATCATCCATTAAAAACACTCATATCCTTATTTGCCCTCTGTCTTTCTGCTCTTACTAACAAATACTTATGACTATCTTATGCTGACCACTAAATAAACAGTCCTTTCTATGCTAATTATCATTGCAGTTTCCAGTGGGAGATGGCATGGGTGAATTACCTCTTTATAGGTGCTAGAGAGTCAATTAGCACTTTAATTAGTTCAGTCCTTGCAGAGTGGTATGTGTTCCTGTCTGAAATGCAAAAGCCCAAACACAAATAACCCCCCACTCCCCATCACTGCTTTGGTAGAAATATGCTTAGGTCTGTTTCTAAATATAATACTATACTTGTCCAAGTGGATGGGGAAGGGGGAGAACTGTCAGCCTGCCCATGAAAACACCAGAAACCTTTCTGAACCTTCCTTGATTTGTTGATCTCACGTAAATTACAAACATCAGTGACTTGATAATTTGCACAGATTGTTATTAAGATATTTGTTGTTCATAAAAGAACATTGAAGCAGTGAAGATTCACATTTCTCAGTGTTCTTGTTAGTTTACAAGTTTTTATACTGAGAGTCATTGCATTACATCCAGGGCTGGCAGACCCAGTATGTCTTCATTGCCGTTTGGATGGGAACAGAAGACAAATTGTGGGTTGCTCATGTGGCATTTTGAGGCTTCTTTTGGCTCTAATCTGCTGTTAAATCTACTGTTCTCTAGTGCTGTAGAATGATCTCCAGGTTCAGTAGCAATTTATCTTTTTCATAAATTTAGCAAGTGTAGGGGAAAAAAAAAAACCACCAGAAAAAAGAACTGTAGAAATCATTGTGCCGTTGGGATAGTTTTACGTTTTTAGAATTATTTTAAAAAGAAGAAATGCTGAGCAAGGATTTCTAACAGCAATTATTTTAGAAAGAACTTGCGTAAAAGTTTGCAGAGAGATACACTACTGTATTTTTCCCAGAGGCAGTTATGGACTTTCTTTGTTTCTGAATTTGCTTCCAAAAGACTATATTTTTCTTAAGGAATTTTGGTGGTTTGTATGAAGGAAACCTGTAGTGAAACTGAAGGGATGTATTTTTATAGGAGTGTGTGATCATGAATGCATTTATTAAAGTTACTAAACCCCTGCAAACAGTTTTTCAGATTCTCAGAGCTCGTACGCCAAAGTCAGGCTAGACTTTTCTCTTCCAACATTCATTCAGAATTATTGCAATAAATCTCTTCAGTTTAATGAAGACACATGGAAAAAATTTTTAAAAAGAAATTGAAAAACACATTGAGAGCTATTAGATAATCTTATAAGGAGTCTTCCAGCAATAGAATATAGAGAGAAATTCTGTGTATCCAAGTATTAAATGTTTTCTGGGATTTATAGGTGAGCTGTGAAATGTTTCAAATACTCAAAAAACCTAATTCA
Organism: Gymnogyps californianus; assembly: GCF_018139145.2. Lineage (NCBI taxonomy): Eukaryota > Metazoa > Chordata > Aves > Accipitriformes > Cathartidae > Gymnogyps > Gymnogyps californianus. Next base: position 14,497,754 of record NC_059478.1, on the reverse strand, counting down.
CTGAAGAGATGCATTTGAAAACAGTGAAAGAATGTGAGTTTGCTTATATGCAGCTTCTGCACAGAAAAATAAGCTTTTTGCTGGTTTCTCTGTATATATAGATGTCCTGGTTTCAGCTGGGATAGAGTTAATTTTCTTCCTAGTAGCTGGTATAGTGAAGTGTTTTGGATTTAGTAGGAAAATAATGTTGATAACACGCTGATGTTCTTAGGCGTTGCTAAGTAGCGTTTATACTAAGTCAAGGATTTTTCAGCTTCTCTTGCCCAACCAGCAAGAAGGCTGGAGGGGCACAAGAAGCTGGGAGGGGACACAGCCAGGACAGCTGACCCAAACTGGCCAAAGGGATATTCCATACCATATGGCGTCATGCCCAGTATATAAACGGGGGGGAGCGGGCTGGGAGGGGTGGATCACTGCTCAGGAACTAACTGGGCATCGGTCGGCAAGTGGTGAGCAATTGCCTTGTGCATCACTTGTTTTGTATATTCTAATTCTTTTAGTATTATTATTGTAATTTTATTATTATTATCATTATTTTCCTTTCTTTCTGTCCTATTAAACTGTCTTTATCTCAACCCATGAGGGTTTTTTAATTTTTTTAATTTTTTTTTATTCTCTCCCCAATCCCACTGGGTGGGGGGAGTGAGTGAGCGGCTGCGTGGTGCTTAGTTGCTGGCTGGGGTTACACCATGACAATAGACATTGCGTTAAAAAAGACCTAAATATGAAAATGATAATCAATTAAATACTAAACATGTTGTAGTTTTATTTATCTGTAGCATGTTGAATGCACACACTTGCTTGCTTGCATTTTGACTTATTTCACATACTTTGTCTAATTGATACCAAAACTCCTAGGACAAAATAACACACAAGGGCCATTTTCTCCAGACAAGTCGGATTGCTTTCAACATATGAACTGATAGTTGATGGCGCTGATGTCTGAATAAGAAAACATGATTTTTTTTGCTTAGTTCCAAAAGAAGTATCCCAGTAAAAAAATGCTGCACTGGATCAGTCTCCTTGATCCATTTAGCTCCTTTCTGTAGCAATGGCCAGCAGTGGATGCTTAGAAGAGGAGTGTAAGAAGAGAACAAACATAGTAATACTTTTCTTGGTGTAACCTTCCAGCAAACTGTGGTACTTACTGGGTCAGAGGTTGTAACTCTGTGTTCAACAGTCTTTCGTGATGCTTTCTTCCATGAATTTCTCAAGTAAATTTTTAACTCATCTGTACTTTTTGGAGGCACAACATCCACTGGCATGGAGTTCCACAGTTTAATTATGTCTTGTGTGAAAAACATACTTACTAGAAGTCATGATTAGATTGCAAATTTGAGAAATGCTGTGTTCAATCCAAATCTGCAATTTTCCATTGAAAAACTTTTTTTTTAAATTATAACCTTCATCTGCTTCCAACAACCAGAATTGCTTTCAGCTACTTAATAGAAAAAACCCCTTATCAATGCATTTGGATACTGCAAATATGGTAATCAAGCCCATGAAACAGCTCAGTTTTGTTAAATCTCCTAACACTGTTGGTAACTTTTGAGAGGCAGTGGTGACTCTACTTTCTGTTGTTCTGTTGACTCCAAAGGAGTCAATAGCAGCATTAGGTTTCATAAATCAACTTTTGTAGTGGTGTCTGTGCTTATCCTCTGGGGTGTGTTCTAGGGCCTTGGCCTCCTGCTTGTCTGGGATAAGCAACTGATGCAATACACTGGCTCCAGCCAGGCAGCTGGGTTTCCTTACTGTGAAAACCAGAGTGTGAAGATGGCTGGTATGTGCCACGTTTCAGGCTGGTATGGGCTTGCGGTGGTATGGGGATGTGCTGCCTGGATCCAGAAGCACCCCTGCATTTCACAGTTCTGTAATGGCAGCTGTTTTACTCAGCATATTTTCTGTATTTCAGAAGATAATTTTCATAAAAGCTTGGATTGTGTGATGGTGACCATTATGTATATGTCTTTGAAGACAGAGTCCGTGTGGCAAGACACCCTTCATATGGTGTCTTGAGACTGAGAGGTCAGTCACACATCACCTCAACATGATGAAGAGCATAGCGAGTGGAGGTGTTTGAGTCTTTGAAACAGAGTTCGTGTTTCTGTGGAGATAGGCTCAAAGTTGTCCACTGAACAGATGTGCATATTGAACTGTCCAGAATGACAGCAAGAGTCAGGCTTTTTGCTGAACTGTTGTACTTCATTGGCAATTTATCAATTTCCCGACTAACTCCATCGATTACTTCCAATATGGATAAGGTAACATTTGGCAGTGTTGCATAATTTTCTAGTTTTATTGGGTTCTTCTGAAATACCTCAGCATCCTCTCTAGACTAACATAAAAAAGATTGTAATTCACCAGTTTTATCACCTTTTTTGTTCCTGTCTTCTTTCAGAAGTTTAATAAGCACAGTAATTCCCCCAGTTCCAAGACATTTCCTTAAAGTAATGATAGATTTTTTAAATTTTTTTTTTTACCACATTGAGCTGTAGCTGTTAATACTTCCGGTTTTCTTCTCTTAAACACTTTCTGTTCCACAAAAGAACATAATCGGTCCCCTCCTGACCGTTTTACCCTTGGACAAAGTATGTTCAAAAGACAATAAAAGGCTTTTCTGAAGTCCAGATGAATAATTACTGCTGATTATCCTTAATCCAGTGTATTGCCAACTCCTGCAAAGAACGCTGTTTGTTTGGTTATTATGATTATTCCTAACAGATAACGTGCTGCTTGATTCTTGTGATAGAGTATTCATTAACATAGTTTAGCACTTCATTTTCTTCCAACTAGTTTACCTGCTAAAGAGAAAACCTGCTGATGTGTGATTCACAGTATCACTGCTAGATACATCTTTAAAGAACATAGCAGGAGATAATCCTCTAGTACTCTTGGCTGGTTATATAATTTAAAATTACCATATAGTTGGTATCTGGTTGGTATCCCCATGGTGCTGAAGTTAGATCCCCTAGAACTGCACAAGGGCTTTAAAGCACGTTTGTGCTGCAGGGCGGGGATGATGGCAGGTTGTAGAGGTATATGTGAGTCTTCTAATGCAGCCCTACCCCAGGGACTAACAGTAGTGTAGCTTACACTGGAAAGCTGCAAACCCATTCTTCTAGGACTGTAAGTATGTGGCAGCTGTGTCCTATACTGCTGAGAATTTAATGTTAAACTTGGGTTTGTTTACATAGGCTACACCTTTCCCCTAGACAGGGACTATTACTTGTTCAGTGTAATGGTTGATATTCTATGTATCTAATATTCCTCATTTCATGCACCCATTTGTCAAATAGTTGCTTCAGAGTAGTATTGCGAGAGAAGACATATGTGGGAACAGAGACAGTCTCTGAAAAGGTTTCTTTCCTGAACAGTGGAAATACTCACTGGAACTATATTTTATTTGTGTTCTTATCAGAACTGCAGAAATGTCAAAAAAACCTTTCTGGTAAGGAACTAAAACTTGAAAATAATTTTAGCCGTATTTTGCCATAAATATTTGGGTAAATTAAAAAATGGCAAGAAAACAGTAGAAAATTTTTTTGTGAGAAACACGTCTGAAATCACATATACAAAGATCTTACCAGAAACTACAGAATAACTGAAGAGTTATTCTCATCTCGTTAGGAAGTAGAAACAAAACCTTATGATCTGTGTTTCATTTCAGCTCTGTGTTTCGCTTTTGTTTTTTTAAAAAGGTGCAATTTCACATTTCTAGTCTATGAGAAACTGCTATGCAGTAGTTTTCTCAACAAGAGCTAGAAAGCAACAGCAGTTCTAAAATCTGAACATTATTCTTTACTACCCTGAAATTTCTACTGGTATGATAACTTCTTCTTTTCATAGCTAACTTCTAAACTCAGTAAAAGCTAAAATATTTATACGAAATAACTACAGATGCCATATTTTGATCTTACGTAAAAGTATGTGAATCTGTAACAATTTCAGTGTTGTTAACAGAGTTACTGTATACCAGTTCTGTAATATTAAATTATTATATTATAAATTATTAGGGCTATTAAAGGCATTCTTAAGGTATTGTATGAATGCCCTTATTTATTGTTATTATATAAGAAGTTGGAGGCTCTTCTAGTCTGATATTTACTTTCACTTTGAGATCCTGTTACATTTTGATATGGATTAAATAAAGTCTAATGTAAATGAGAATACAGCCTGATGTCACATTATCACAACTGAGGTATGATAATCTCTGTACTGTAAAAAGTAATTAATGTCAGTATTAGGAATATCAACAAAGCAAATGTCCTGAGAGTCAGCAATATGTGAACACATACACATAAATGCATGAAAAATGTCTAATTGCCTCCTGGCTGGAGGAAGAGAAACAGTGATTGTAAGAAAGAGGAAATGGTGAAGTTCAGCGGCAGGCACGTAACCCTGATGTCAGCTTATTTAATGTATGTTAAAAAAAAAGTTATCTCATTCCCAAATATTTCTTACAATTTAAAATCGCGTTCATGGGTAAATGCCATAAAGGCTTTGCCTAAAACCTTGCATTTTATGCAGATAGAGATCCAAGTGATTGCATTCTCATGGCTCAGCTGTCTTAAAATAGCTTCCTTTGAAGCAGAGCAAAGTCAGGAATCTTAAATCTCAGTAAGTTTATACTTTGACAGGTTAGGTTTAGAAAGTAAACTCATGCATAAGAGTCAAAGCTTCCCATGTTCTAGTGTTGCTCCATAGTGTATAGAGTTCTTTTACTTCATATAGTGTAGTGATATATTGTAGTGGTGACTCAGTAGTACATTGATTTTAAAAATGTATGTCAGTACATTAGTCATGTTCCTGAGCATTATTATTTATTTACATAAGGTTAATGCATGTATAAACCAAAGTTCTCGGAATTTGAATAGCAATTAAAATTCATAGAGCTGCAGGTGGACAGAGAAAGTACCTTTGCCCTTTCAGTTCAATTCCAATTCTCTGAATTTAGTAACACTGAGAAAACATAAGCTTCTTCATCTAAATATATGTTTTTGTTCAACAAAAACCTCTGGCTTTGCAGTGTTACTTGTGAGTAGTAATCTCCAGGTTCTTTGTAAGAGCACATTGAGAGGTATGTGCCCTTTCTAGAGAATATCCTTTCACCAGCTCTCTGTGCATACACAGTGACATTCTTCAGTCAGGCATCTCCACTGATAGTAAAAGTATTGAGCAAGGAATTTTTAAAGTCTGTTGTCCATTACATTCTTCTATATCAATGCTGTTGAGGTGACATTCTTTCTGAAGTGGTCTTAGCTATCTGCTTGTTCATTTTTCAGGCTTCAGGGAGCTTCCTTTGAATGAAGGAAGACATAGTTCTTAGTGAGCACTTTCATGTTTTTTTCCAACCTTTTCTCTTGTGTTCTGCTGTTAGCAATTCCCAAGTGTACAGAGTAACAAAGTGGTGTGTCTACAGTGGGCTAAGTTCATGATGAGAATTGCCTGAAACTAGAAGCAGGCTAGGCAGTGTGCTTTAGGAAAGTTTGCAGTCAATTGAAACAGCTGGGGGGGGGAAAATGGGCAGGGAAGGACTAACAGAAATGAAAACAAAAACTTCTTCAGTTGATTTCCTGCCATTTTAATTTTCAATAACATTTATATCAGATACTCAGTAAAACCTCATACGCTTTTCCCTCAAATGTGTGATATGATGATGGATCTAACGGGAGAAAAAGAGTTTAGTGAAATCACCCTTTTCTGTTCTGTCCTCTATTTCCCTGGGTGATCAAGGTTATTCATGCTTACTCAAAAAGCTTATTTTCTAAAATATAAAGAGATATCAGTTTAGTAGAGAATGACTAAAGATTGTGCAGAGTCCTTTTCCCTTCAATAGAAGCTGGGAATCTGTGTGCTTTTGGAGGATCCTGGGATCCCTCCTCTTGCTGTGAACATCCATAGGCAGGGTGCAATGTTGGATGGTCCTGGGTCTGGAATTGGTTGGGCATCGCACAGTGCTGCAGTTTTGATGTTCTTCTGAAAACTGTAGGGATTGGATATCAGGATTTATGCATAATTCCTCCTGGAGTAATCCTCATGCTTAAGGTTTTTAACCATGTGTAATTTTGTCTTTTTTCCATCCTGAAAATACGTATTATTCTGTTGAGGGCAGGTGAGGCAGGTGAGCTAACTTTCATTGAGGGTAAATTTAAAAAGAAACTTGTTCTAAGATGTCTAGAAGCTGAAATTCACCATGAAATTAGATCATATGTAATCCTGGAGTAGAGTTTGAGCTATGAAAATCAGTGAATACTATTGTAATTCAATAAAACAAGTGGTTTCAGCTGGCTCTGACTGCAGCTAGATGTCAGAAAACAGAGACATAAGATACTTAGAATGGAAGTCCATTTAGACTCTGTGAAAATGGCCAGTATAACTGAACCTTCCTCTGGTTAATGTATGCTTACAGCTTTAGGTGGTCAGTGGTTACAGACCCCTGAACTGGAGGTTGCCCGTGGACTGTCACATGTAATAGCCACAGGTAAATTTGTTCAGTGCCTTTTTAAAATCTCCTTGAATCTTTGTGAGTGAGAAAAAGACAGAAATGAAGAAAGTAGAAAAGGTTTGTAAAATAAAATTCCCTGTAAAAAGGGAATTGTGGCTTTGGTAAAAGACTAATGGGCTATGTCTGTACTTATAAATACGACAGGGTTGGGGCATGGGGTTGGACACTGGCCCATAGCAAACCATTCTGTTTGTTAACGCATACCCTGATTACCTTTTCCTTTTATGCCTGGGCATGATTCAGAGTTAGATGGCTTGGACATAGATGCAGCATTTCAGGAAGGAAAGAGAGTAGTTTTGGTGTGTGGAAAGGAGCTGTGCTCGGGGTCCAGAGAGCAGCTCATCCGCCTTTTATTTAGTAGCATGATAGTATTCACATTTGGCTAAGTGCTGTCTTTGCAACTGAGAGCAAAGGAACCATCTACTGTTGTTTGTTTTCTGCTGTATTCTGACAAACAGGTCTTTGTATGTTCTTTAACAGCTTTGCATTACAGAAACACTTGGCTTTATCCTCCTTTTATTTCCTGATGCAGATAGTTGTCAAGACTCTATAAACTGACTAATGAAAAAGTGAAATGGGGAGGGTTATCCTACTGACTTGCCCTTCATCCCACCATGTTTCATACATTCTTTTGCCAAGTCTCATGTCAAACTGTCATGTCATACTGATTCCCTCTGCTAACACATCCCTGTTATATCCTCTATAAGGATGAAATAGGGAAAATTCTTCAGAAGTCTAAACTAGTGCTTACTTCCAGTGGTCTGGCACCCTACAGGCTACAGTACATGTAGATACTAACCAAAATTTATAGGTTTAACCAGCATGGCACTGATAATGGCATTTAAAGGCTGTAGCATCTTCCTGTTAGGATTTTCTAACAACAGTGGCATTGACAACGTTTCCCTTCTGAGATATGAAGATGTCTTTCAGTAGGCAGAAAGACCAAGAAAGAAAATTATGCGGCTGTTCAGAAAGCACTGCATGTGTTTCCTGCAAAATCCTCAAAAAATAAGATTTTGTGAATGTGTCTCATTTTAAGTGAATCTATTTTTAATGTATACTGTTTCTTGATGCCATTCTGGAAGGACTAGTTTACTTTTAAACAGAGATGAAAGCATACAAGTAGTATAAGTGAATATTGAGAAAATTCCACGGGTGATCTTTCCTGCAAGACAGAGGTGTTAATCTGAACGCTATGGCCAAATTCCAGTAGAGTTAGCTATGTTCTGTCTAGCAAAATGCTTCCTGCAGTTTCAGTTGGATACTGTAATCTGTTCTCAATGCCATATAGTGCTTTGAATACAATTAAACAGGTGCTGTGTTTCACCTCAGAGATGGCTGCATTTCAGTAGCCAGTAAAATAGTTCATGTATATGCCACAAAGCATGATCTGAGATCAAAGACGCTATGAAATACTTTTATGTTTAAATAAGGGTATAGAAAGCAAACACTTGTTATTTTGTAAGGCTGTAACAATCCCAAAAGTTTCTGATTTGAATAATGCTGAGAAGAACTAAAGATATTTATTTGGAAATGAATCAAAATTGTATTACTTGCAGAAAAATAACACAGAGTATCTCATAGACCTCATTGAAATTCTGACGTACTATTTTTCTAGCTGCCTTTTTAATTTCCTATTTATATTTTATAGAACAGAAATAAAAGTTTTAAAACATATTTCACTTTAAAGGATTCAATTGCTCATTTTTATGAATCTTGCCCTTTACCCTGTTTTTTTTTTTCTTACTGAAATTATCAAACCAGGCACGTAATGCTCTGGATGGCTGAGCTAGGTCCATCCTCGTGAGGGATGGGTGCTGCCCTCTGCAGGGCTGCTGAGGGCCGAAATGCTAAGAGCAATCGAAGCTTTGCATGGATGAGGAATTTGGGTGTCAGATTTGAAGGTCCAAGGTTCTGTTCCCAGCCCCTAGTGAGCGAAAGGAGAAATTTATTAAATTGGTGCTGCTGTCTGAAGATAGTACTGTGAGAAATGCACTTCTGTAATGCACGGCAGCGAATGAAAGCAAATGTAAATATGAAAAAACCACAAATGCATCCCAGGTGTTGTGAAGATCAGTGCTCTTACCTCTCATGCGGTAACACTGGCTTGTACAAATAAATAAAAAACTAAATAAAATGTGGTTTAGTCTTGGCTACCATTTTCCTGAAATGACAAAATGCCAGTTTTGCAAGTTTTTATATGGATGATTGAGATTTCTGCATATGGGTGAGAAGCAAGATTGTAAAAGCTAGTTTGAACATGAAAAGTTTACAATAACTTTGTAAAACCAGTAGGAGAAAGGAAAAGAAAGCTGCAGGGAGGAAGAGAGAGGGGAAAAAAAATGGAGCTGTAAGTACTGAGACATGCTTAGTGGTGAGGTATTAGGGATTGCTGCCTCTTTGCTCGTAACTTGTCACTTGAATATAACAAAAGAAAGATACCTAGAAGACAGACAATCCAAAGCATCTTTTTATAAATTTAGTATTTATGCATGGGACTGTGGCAGTTATGCTAGTGTACCCATTCTCAGCATGGTCATTCTGTCACCTCAGGTATATATACTGCTTGCTGTGTGAGGGTTGATATCCTTCCTTGAGAATTAACAAAATCCTGAACTGATTAATATTCTTAGTAGTGGAAGTTGCCTCTTTTTTGGGACAAGTAAGACTACTGTAGTTCATGCAGCTTATGATTTTCCAGGATCCCAGGCTCAGCAAGTGTGTTGGACAACCACAGATATCCACATTGTGTTGAAAGAAGTAATTTGTATTCTGACTTGCCTTCCATTTCTACCAGCAGTTTGACTTAGGTGTGACTGATGTACCACTTTGCAGAGTTTTAGTATTAGCACAATGCTCAGAAAAACCCATATATGCAATAGTTAGCAACTATTAGGAGAGGTCATGTTCTTTTGATTAGAAGAGAGTGGTGTACATTACAATTTCTGGTAAAACTAGGCACAGAAAATTGTGAGCCAACTGAGATGAATGTAGAATATTTCTTCAAACTTGTGGAAAATAAAAAACGGAGAGATAGTCTAAACAACTATGTTCATAATGTAACTATGTGGCTTGCATGGTGGTACTTAAAGGTTAATCATTTCAATGCTTGTGATTCTTCACCTTGTAATGTGTTGTCCTTTACCTCATTTTTCATGTGTCTCTAAAACAGGTACTGAATCCTATTCTCTGACTTAGAAAGCTGTGGTCTCGGACTAATAATGAGTGATTTTTCAGTTATTACAGAACATGATTGCAGCAGTTGAGGAGACGGTGGAAAATGGTTGGGCTTTGTGTTGCTTTGCAGTCATGCAGTGGAATGTCTGATACTACAGGCTATGGCAGTGAAAGAGAACAAAGCTTTTACAGCACGGTAAACAGTTCTGACATCAGACTGATCAATGACTTATCCCACACAAAAGACACACATTTCAGCTTCCAAATGCAAAGTATTCTAAAAAAATAATGGTACCCATCATGTCACATTACACTCATTCTTTTACATTCGCATTTTATGACCAAAGGAAACAAGGTTGTTCCCAATTTAAGAGATGACCGGAATTTTGCAGTTTTGCAGGGTTTAGTGAGCTGACAACAGAGGAGTATTAGTGATGAAGACTCAGGCGACACCACATCAGAAACCTTCTGTTTACTGACACTCTCCATACAGGCTGTAACCTATATTTTTAAAATGTCTTTTCAGCAGTTTAACTCTAAGGCTATTTTTTATCATCTCCAGCACTTAATCCCCGTGTGCAGTCATAATCCTCTGTTTACAATATCAAAATTAAAAACTGTAGAGATGACTATTATCTCACAGGAGAAAAACATGAAATGTGTGAGGAGCGGGCATCAATGAATAGCTTAGAAGCAAAGATTTCATTTCCAGAGAAAACTGTTTCTGTCCACAAGAAGTTCAATGCAGGCATTTTTCTTTCTAGCTTGAATTAGGGGGAATTCACCAATTAAGAATCGCAAAGTCAGTGAGTCTTTAAAGGACTGCTTAGCAATGGGATTGTGAAGAATAAAATTCATAGGCAAAGCTGGTGAAGTTTTACATTAGCTTTTAGATCTAAATAACAAAAAAAGGCCAAGATTTTGGTTAATGAAGGCATTTACATAACTTTTGAGATTTGATATTCATTTTACAGGGAGATTTAACTTACTCATTGGCAAATGACAGAGAAATTTAATAAAAGATTTCTACTAAATCGTGTAATTTGTTTCTGCAGCTTGGCTAACAGTGATGCAGAAAGCGAAGGAACTATTTGCACAAGGGCAAAAAATAACTTTGGACACACAACTTGTGCTGGAGCTCCTGAAAAGTGTTTTCAATCCAAAAAGATCATTTAAAAAACATGCACAAACTCCTCTCAAGGATCACAAAACAAGAAAAGGAAATTTCAGTCCAAATTACTGTAAAGGTCATGAGGGTAAGACACCCCCCCAATATGAAACAATACACAGCATTTTGAAAGCAAAATCACTATATTCTTCAGGTCTGTTGAAACCTGAATGTCTGCAGAGGAAAAGTTTTAATTCATTTCTGTGATATCACTGTATCTTAAAACTGAGATGACTAAACTACAGCTAATTATGCAGTTCACCTGAAATGCTTATCTGGATTTCATGAAAGCTTAAGTTCCAGACTATCTGGTATGCACCTTTCTGTAACTTAAAAGAAAAAACAAACCCATCAGTCATATAACATAGTATAGAGTATAGTATTCAAGACCCCGATACATACAAATATAGTCCTCTTGCACCTAGACCATTCATATATCAGTCCTTCATACACTGAAAGTAACTGAGAATATTGATACTTTGGTTGTCAACAGAGAAAAGCTGTTGAAATTGTGTCGTCATTATTGCTGGAGCTAAAGGTGAACTTCTTTAATCATGGGAAAGTGTTTTGCTCTATGATTTCTGTGAACCATCATTTAGTATCATGAGTCATAATAATGTCTTTCATAAACAAACAAAGCATCATAATTTTGGTCTTCATAGTGAGCAGAAACACTTCAATTTTCACCTGGAAACCTAGTATGCCCTTGTTAATAAAAACATCAGAGATGCGATGTGTGCTGTATGTGACATTGCTTAGAGGAGTGAAACTGTTTTTTTCAGCATCTTGATAGCAAGAGAGAGGTAGGAAATGCTGTAAATAAGTAGAGCTTACATTTTCAAATGTAGCTTGGGAGGAGAAAACTATGAAGTATTTAATATTTTCAGCAAAATCTATGTGAAAAAATCTGGCTACTTTTCTCTCAAAATCTTAATCCAGTTTGAGAACACTGGAGATAGTGCATCAGAACTGAACTATCTTTTTCAAAGATCTGACTATACCGTATCTGGAATTTTATTTCCTACCTTTTATCCTGAGCTGAGTAAAGCATATTAGAGTTATATTTTTTGAATCATATTTGAATCACTCAGTACTTCTAAAATATCCCATAGAGAAATGATTCAAGAACACAATGAAATACGTATTCTTTTCAGGCACTTCTAAATATAAGGAGGTTGATGATTGCTGGTGGGCTTAAAATATTTAGTATTTGAAATCTAATAAAATTATCATAGCTTTCCTTTCATTATCTGAAGCCTAATAAAATTACCTGCAACTTGCAGGCAAGGTGCTTTTCCTGTTAAGGGGTGGGACTTGCCATTCTGCTGCTTAAGAGGTGTAATGCAGAAATAATTACGACTATACAGTTCTTTTCTGTATTTTACAGCCGTCTGTCCTGACCAAGCAAAAATTCTGTTCTGAGTTTTTGTCTTGCATTAGTGTGTTCCTAGCCACGGTTCAGATCTCCTGCTTTTAAAAAGCACTGAGACATTAAACCATAAAAGTAAAAACTATTAACATGAAACTGGAAAAAAATGGATACATCTCAGCCAGTTTGTCAAAGCACTGGTGGTGTTAAGGCAATTAAATAGCAATAAGAAAGCACTAAGGTCCATCATTGTTAGCCTTGGTAATCAGTTTTAAATTTATAACTAGAATAAAATTATTTAAAATCTATATAAAAAGAGATGGTTTGACAGAAATAGGAAGATGCTCAAGAAAATATTGCAGAGGTCAAAAGTGGGAAGCTGAAGAAACTGCATTTCACATATACTTCTTTTTTATTGACTTTTTGCTTTTGATGGACTAGCAAATTATTGTTTATTTGTCTTCTTATGAATATAATACATAGTCAATCTGTCACAAATAAGGAGAAGAGTAATTCCAGATGGAATCCACCTCAGCCAGTGCTTAGGGAAAATATTTGTCTTTTTTTATGGCCAGACGGGATGCCATAGGGCTATTTGCAAGAATTAGGTGGTTTTTTTCTTTAATGTAACATATAATGCGGGAAAAAAAAAAAGGTGAAAATACATTCTCTAGCTTGAAAATATGGTTGCTGCAGGGAAACGCTTGCTGCCTGTGTTCTTATTTCTCATAAGCTTTCTTGCAGTCAAAGGAGAAGGAAAGGGTCAAAGGAGCAAGGAAAGTAGAAATATTAATGCATGACTTTAGCAGTGTGCAGTCAGTAATAACAAGAAAACTTGCCTAGTGGATACACAGTAACAGATAATTTTAAAGATGTTGGCTTTGTCAATAGAAATAAAACCTAATAAACCAATAATTAGCTTGTTGCAGCTTCCCGCCTATTTTAGACTGTTTAGGAAACAGACTTCTGCAGATCTTAAATCTGATGCAAAGGATGACCACTTGAGGCTGAAGACTGTTAATAATACTTTTCTAAATTATCTCCATTGGGACCTCTTTTGCTACCACGTGCATGTTTTACAGATAATACAAGCCATTTCCTGAAGGGCACTTCAACAAAACCCAGCTTGAATTTATACCACGTTTTCCTGGAAGAATTTAAGTGGAGTTTTAAAATAAAGTGCTACATTTTAGCTCTGGAGTAACTTAATTAAATGACAGTCACTTTGCAAATGGTTTTTGCTCATTATAGTCAAGTAATCAAAAGCAATTTAAAGGCAAAGTGTGACTTGCATGATTTGCAGAAGAGGTATATCACAATTCTTTTGGTTTGGATAGGTTACCTTTGCTCACGTTGTTAAGCTCTGCTCTGGACTGTGAGCTTTTTGATTCATTGTTCAGTGTACTAAGGATGCAGATGAGTTATTTCATGAGTTAAAGGGAAACTCAGTAGATAAAGTTAGTGACACGCACATTTTTTTCATCTGTAGTATGAGGAATTAAAAATATACCGAAGAATTTAAAATATTAAACTTATCACTGGAGATTTTGTTAAATGACTTTGATACAAAAAGAAACATTTTGGAATGCTTCCTTTTAATCAATTGTTAATATGTGAAAGAGACAAGTCCCTAGGTTACAGATGACTTTTTGATCCACAGAAAGCTTGTCAATCAAGTCACTTCACATAAATTCAATGGTTTATTAGTAACATGAATGGATATTTTGGGCTGAACAACAAATTCTCATTTCAAAGGGTTTAGAATAAATACCAGCTTAGACACTTTAATTCTTTTGAAAAATTGATAGAGACTTGAAACATACTTACTTTGTTGTTTAACAGGGTACTGGATATAGCCATACTCTAAAAGCAAAACAGCCTATGGGAATGATCTAGAGCCTGGGAAAGCAGACTACAAAACCACACTTAACTGGGGACTCTCAAGCAACCTTGTTTTATCCTGAAATGTAACCGCATGTTTTGCTGCTGGCAGTCTTTCATGTTTATTTATTGTTAAGATACGTGTCTGAGCTGTACAGAAGAAGCTGTTTGCAGTTCTCGTGTGGTTTTTGATTCTTCAGAACTCATGGTTGTGGTTTCTTAAGCAATATAAATTGCCAAATTTTTCCCTTAGCAAACCATTTTCTCTAACTCTGTTAGTTGGTTTAATAAATGATATGACCTCTTCCTAAAAATTTTATATGGCTTACGTACATACATGGATGTAGAATACCCCCTTAACATGTATTAGTTTTCTGTGCTACAGTTTGCGTTCTGATTTCAGAAATTGATTTTGGAATCAGATTGCCAGACATGGATTTCTTTTCAGAAGAACTCCGTAATCTGGCTCCAGATTTTCCATCTTTCCTTGCAGGGTCAAATACTTTCCTAGGAGTTGTAGCTTGAGGGTACCTGTATTAAGAAACTGAGGTATCAGACTGTAGACTTAGATTTGCTAAGGTCCAAGCCTTCCTAGTATGGACTTTCCTAGTAGTTCCTTGAGGGTATGATTAATTGCCTATAAATAAATTTTGGACTGTGCAGTATGTTTAGAACAGATAGCAAAACACAAAGTAGTATTCTAAACTGTGTTCCTTGATGACTTTCATTCCTGCTATGAATTCCCAGATGTATGGGAAATGTCATGGCTATAAATCCCTTGAGCTGATCAGCAGTCCCAGAGACAGACCGAATATATTGGATTTGTAAATATTTATTTCAAAATGTAATGAGATATCATATATAAATGAGCTCATTTGTGTGATGCTATCCTTTCTCAATGCGCGTCGTTAACTTGAAACATACAGGAAATTAAATGGAGGTAAAGATAAGGCCCAGGCAAACTGCTTCAAGTGGTTTAAAATAACAATGGCTTGATCATGAATATAGAAGAAAGTATGTCTGACTCCTGCAGCCTTGAACGGAGTACTTCTCTCAAGCCTGAAATGTGGGATCATAGACAGTTCTACCCCGAACACATCAGAGCAAGAGATCACATCAGAGTGGAGGAGACAGGAAAAGACTGGTTTACATAGAAGATGAGAAACTTCAGCTTTTACCTCAGTTGCATTGTGCTCTAGAGATAAAGCTGGGAAGCTAGGGTTGAATGTATAAAAGTTACAAATACTATCTAGATATATACGCCATTTATTGTTTTTACTCTTCCTGTTTGCACTTTGGGCCTTGGAGGAATTAGTGTTTAATTCAGAAGACATTGTTCCTGTATTGCTGCAAGTTTACGTTGTCCTGGACTTGGCAAGGGTGCTAGAATCTAATGAAACCTGGATGGGAACGAAGGTTGGGAATCAGGAGGTGCAAGAGATTCACAACAAGAATGGCAAAATCTCTTGCTTTGACTTAGAAGTGAGGTATTAGCAGTCAGATGCATTAAGGAGGGAGCAAATGGAGTCTCTAGTGCAGCTTGCTTGGCAGTCAAAAGAACGTGATTATAATAGCTTTTTAGTGGGTTGGAAATATCGAATTTCCCCAAAGACCAATCTGGCTTAGCAATGCAGGCTTTCTGACTTCATATTCTAATGCTTACTTCATAAGATGCCTCATTTCTCCTTATGCAATGAATTGGAAACAACATTGTTTCAGAGCACAAAATGCAAGTACTGCTCCATTAGACAAAACAATTCTCCAGGAACTTACCAAATAGAAAAAGAGAGAAAACTAGCCCTACAGTCTATATGTGAAAAATTTCAAATTTTATATATTAGATACCTGTAGAGAAGATAATCAAATATATTGCCCATCCCTGAGACAATCTGGAGAAAATAGCATGGCTGAGATGACTATACACATCCTTTAAAAATGAAATAGAAACTGAAAGGGCTGACAGTTGGGAATATCAGTATCTTGGAAAAGAAAAGCACCCCTGAAGATGGTGCTTTGTGGTTTATCAGATGTTGAAGGACAGATGACAAATTCCATATTGCTTAGAGCTGTTACTTATGTCAAAGGCATATGAACTGCAATATAGCTCTAACATGGTATACTGTTTTATGCATTATGAATGTAACCATTAGGATAAAAGCCTTCCAGCATTTTGTTACAGACAGTTATGTTACTGCACAAAGTCAGTCTTTAGTAATTATGAAGAATCTAAGGCAATTCACAATCTATATTCATACTGTAATTTAAGCCTTCTGGGTTGGGAAACAGTTGTCTGCAATCTATTGTAAAAGAGGAAAAAAGCAAAAATAGTACATAGTCTAATACTTACAAGATTAGATGATAAAGTAGGGAAGAAGAAGGAAAATAGAATTATACAAATAAAAATAACAGATTAAAACAGAAGGAAATGTATGCAGTAACAGAATAACCTGAGACTTAATGGATATTTCTGTCTCTTTTAGACTAGGGGCAGTCAAAGGAAAGAAACAAGAGAGGCAGTGGGTGTTTGGGCTTACAACAGTCAGTCTGGAACATTATTGTGGAAAGCTGAGTGAGGTAATCTTTATTCCTTATTCTATAGTGACCCTTTTTAATAAGATTTTTCCTCAGTCTAGTATGGTGTTACTACTAGGTAATATGCTAACAATCTACCAAAAGAAAACTACTGTAGCTGAAAATTGAGCTCTTTCTCAGGGAGAATGAAACAGAAGAGTAAGAACTAAGGCTGACATAATTCAAGAAACAGATGCTTTCTGGTTTCTGTTAGGATGCTTTGGGACTCTCTAGCTATCCTGCACTGGCTGAGAAAGGATGTCTCAGCATGAAGAGATCTCTGGGTTATATGACTCTCTTGCTCACTCTCTTCCTGGACCTCTGAGATAATCACTTGTTGGCATCATAGGCTTCAGTCAGCTCTGATTTATGTTATGATGAGCAGGTTCTGGCAACACCAAGACTGCAGTACTGCAAGTGATTTATGATCGTGTTAGCACTTCTCCTCTGGTCTTTTAGTGGATACATGTCAGCGGTTCCTGAAAAGCAAACCTGTAATCTTTATGAAATTGCAGCAGAAATGCCAGGCTCTAGTACTGAGATACAGTTTTAAAGGAAAAGGACCGGTGTGTTACTTTTTCTTCTGAGTTCCTTATCGATGGTAAAGGAGTGTGCACATATCACTAAAAAAATCATGTATACAGTGGTGCTTTTTGATGGTTTTTATTCTATGGATGAATTAATCACACTATCCATGTCTGATTTAGTTTTACTGAAACACAAAGGAATGTACATATGAATAAAAATTCCTATGACTAGTACCCAGTGAAACATCTTTCATTCCAATCAACAACTGGAGAGAATTTCCTGCTACAAGTTGACTATTTAATCAATAAAATTATGAAAGAAAACCTCTTATTTCACTTTATGGAACCACTGATTGTTATTTCAGTACTTATTTTTTCCTGCTCATGATACAGATTAATGGATATCCTGTAATTAAAGGAATATGCACAAGAATGCAAATATGGGTTCTGCTTCTGCTCTTGAAGTAATATATAAATTACTGGTTACTCACAGGAATTGAAAAGAACACTTGGAATTGAGGAAACTGTACTGCAGCTTTTTAAAGAGTTTTGTAAAATATAATATGAATTTCTAAAAATGTGTCATCATTTCCATCTAGTAGTACATTGGTACTTGCAACATTACATGATCAAATATCATTGACTTCAAAGATATTTAATTGTGTTTTAGTGGGTTTCTGAAATAGAAGCACTGAGGTAAATCTTTCCAGGCAAATGGGTCCTGTCCTGTGCGAAAGAGAAGAACACTTCCAGAGGACACAGCAACACCCACACCTTCTGACGAAGACCTTGCACAGTGCTGTAGGAGTGAGGATGCATCAGTGAGAATGGCTGAGGTTGTTTTAATACAAGTAACGTCCTATTAGTTGAAATATAAGTACTCTAAGAAGCTTTTCTGGGAAGCAGAGGGAAAGTCACTGCTTTGTACTATGTCTTTTAAAAAATACGGTATAAACTGTCATCTTTTTTAATAGAGGCAACACTAACAAAGAAATTAATGAACTGTAAGTTACTTAAAGCCTACAGGAAACATAAGGCATGCCAGTTATGTTCAGAATAACATTCTTGAACTACAGGCCACACATAATTTGCAATACTTTTCACAGCACTGACTTGATCACTTTTTTCCTTTCTTTTCCATATCACAGTATTTTAGATGTGCTCAGTCCCACCTGCATATTCCATCAGATAGCCCAATGCGTAGTTACAAGTTATGAGTGAGAACTCTGTAGTGCTTAGATGATAAATTCAGTAAGTGATTTTGAAGACTTTAGAGCAAAAGGGAAGAGCTGCATGGCCTGAAGTCTTTGTTAGTTTGAGACAAATTTGTTCATTTCCCATTTAAGAAAAAGGTCTTATGTCATCTTCAGCATAAAGCACTCAAAGGTAATTAATTTCAACTGTATTTCTAGGATGATGCAGGGCTGAGAGTGTATGATACAAGTATGTTAAATCGTTCAGTTTTGGAGGAATAGATTAAATATCTTTTTGAGCTTCTGTCTATAGTTTATTTTCTATGATTCTGTGATAGTTCTGATGAAGGTAGGGAGTGCAAGGTTGGTTTCTGGGTGGAGGGAGTGAACTGGGAAGGAGAAAAGTTTCTGAAGTACCTGAGAGACTTTTCCTCTTTTCATATGAGTGTAAAGCGGACGAAAATCCCCCAAAATACCATTAAAATGAGCTATGTTCTTAGAGAGCAGCAGAGTGAACAGAAAGCAAGCTCTTTTGATACAGCTGACAAGAAACCAAGACACAAAAGTCAGAAGCTATCGACTAGGCTTTGGTCCACTAAAAATAGTCAAACAGAACAACTGTAGTATCTTAGCATAGATAAGCTAGCTGTGCCTCAGCTTCTCCTTAAATCCGTAGTTCGTTTGATAGATTTTTTAATCTTTCTTAAGACACTGGTTCATGTATATCTTTTCTTTGTGTTTGTATGTGAGCTCAGACTATGAATTGCAGAGATGGCATAATGAACGTTAATGGAGCGCTCAGGTTCATGTAACTCATATGAATTAGAAATAACTTACTAAAACAGAGGAGGCTCAACAAAATCAAATCTAGAAATACTTCATGCAGAGTTCATAACAGACTAAACAACACTTCCAGACAGCTGCAACGTAATTTTGCCAAACTGAGATAAAATAAATGCCAAGGAAGTGTCAGAGTGAACAAAGGAAGGGTCCCTCCTGTGTCCCTTTACAAATATTTTTTCTACATTATTTCTTTAGTAAACAGGGATGGAATAAGAATGGAAAGAGCAAGAAACGTTAAAAACCAAGCTGAGCTCTGGACCATTCCCTCCCTCCTCCAGTTGATACAGGAGTATACATTCCTGAAATCTCCCATAATCTGAAGTCAAACACACAAACAGCATTCTCTCCCTTATTTTGGTAAACACTGGAAGCATTACGAACTCAGCATTATATTGTGAAATCAGCTGTGTGACTGCTGAGGAAAATAAGGAAGAATGAGTCCTGTTCTTTTGTTCTTCCCACAGAGAGCTATACAGAATTTCAGGGCAGGGGGGAATACAAAAATGGATATAGGCCTGCCTCTTCTCTTCCCAAGATAATCTGCCACTGCAGATGAGCCAGTGTGACAAGAATAGTAAATACTTTCTTATATTAATAGCAATAATTAACATCTTTTGGAGGAAAGGGGGAAACAATTCTTTCTTTGTGCTGTTTGTGTAATAGTAACATCTAATGCTCATTAAGAATTGTATCCCCCGGGCATAATTTGGAGGTAGACAACCTACATAGTTTCCAGAGGCTTAATCTTATAAAGACAGGAAGAATGGTTTTAGATCATCTGGAAATGAGTTGTACTCTACACACTAGAAAAGCTTGAAGGGTTTGGAACACAATTTTCATCAAGGACAAGGGATCAATATGTGTCACTTGGCAAATAATTCTACTGCACTTTCATCTTTTCAGGTTCAGTCAGTAAAGAGTAGACTAATTTTACAGTGAGGGTTTCCTGATAGGCATGGTGTGGAAACTCCACGGAGGTGGAAGCTTGTCCCAGCAGCACAGTTAATCAGCCATCTCCCAAGTGCTATAGGAGCTCCTCAGAGGGACTCCACAAAACTGCTTCATATGGGTTAATTGTAGGTTATCCAAGCTCAGGTTCTTTGTTCAACCAAATTTTAGTTCACAGAAAGATGTTAAGTATTTAAGTCCGGAACAAGTCTGACTGAATTCTTTTCCATTTCATTGTCTTTCAAATTGCTCCTTAATTTCTCTTTGGTAATAATAATGATTTTAATTTAGACAGAGACTTTAAGGATGTCATAGTATTTTAAGATGGTCAGTCCAGCCCAGCAAAAAAGAGGAGTTCTAAAATCCTGTTACCTCCCACATGATATGAACAGTATGTGTTCTTGTCATGGATATGAAACTACAGTTAAATTCCTAAAACCCTGGAGTGACTGCAATAGAGGTAGAACTGAATGTAATGTCTGTTGATTGTAGTTGAATACACTTGTGATGAAATCTAGCTCCTAAGCTGTAGATTTGGTATAAAAAGGATATCCTATATATGATATAAATATACCTTCTGTATGACTCTCAGTGGCATGTCTATATGCTACTTCACAATGTATGGAGAACATATGTGCATGTGTGAGACATCATCACATAAGTGCACTTTGTTTCTAGATTATGTACAATAAATACTAAACACTAGGTGACAACATTATCTCGCCATTAAACGCAGTAAAAGTAATCATATATTAATAATGTGAAGCAATTGTTATGTAGAGGTAAATCTCTAAATTCTTATTCAGTTACACAGGTTAAGGATTAAGGATTTTGCTCCATATTGTCTGTTCACCAAACATAATTACTTGGTTGCAAGTGTGCATGGTAAAAGATATTGTGTTGTCTGTCACTGTGTACAGAAACAAAAGATACCATTCTGTTTTTCACACTCTGCTATTGCACTATTCTCGAAATAGTCTCTGAAAATTGAGCTGAAAAAAAAGACATGAATTCAAAACTACCATATCTGTGTTTTGTAGATTTCCAGTCCTGGTGTTAGCAAATAATGAAACAGCATTTGCGTGATAACTAATAGAAAAATGATGAGCAAAATCCTACCGAGTATAAACGATGTTTAGCTCCATAGGCCTTCCTGTGTATGAAATGCAACTCTGAGCTTACCTTAAGGTGGTTGTTAGTGGTGACTCTGAGTATTTAAATGTCAGTGTATTATGCAAGTTTAGCTGTCTTCTTGAAAAGTACTGAGCCCCATTGTGTCTTTTGATATCTAGGAGTAAACCTGAAGTGACTGTCTTCAGAATAATACCTTGTTTACACCAGTTTAAGGGATGTCAGAATTTTGTTCTCTGGACATTGCTTTTGCTCATTGGTTCACCAGATAAATAGAATGAAAACACTCAGGGTGATCTATCCTTTCCAAAGCATAATAATTCTGTTTATTGTCTGGGGAGAAAAAATACTTTATGCATGCCTGGTCAACTGAGAGCAACCTGCAATAATGGACGTGTTTGTTGGAGTACGTCGATTTATTTGAATATTAAGGTCTTACCAGAATAAAATATTTATGCAGCAGTTTTATTTAGCTAATGATGAACAGGGAGTAAATAGCAGCATGACTTTGTTAAAAATCTTTCAAGCAGAGGAGAAAAGGCAATTAAGAATTCCACTGTACATAAAGCAGTTAGACTTCTCTTTAGCGCTAGAATGGGTCCAGCTCCTGACTCAGTCTGACCTCTCTGAGAACCTCTGGTGACAGAAATTACTCTAAAAAATATCTTGTTATTTCAGCTTAGGATTCCTTTATTGAGGAGGAGGGAAGGAGGAAAATGGGGGCAAGGATGTTAAGTAATGGTGGCCGGATTCTGTCTCATCTCCCTAGCTTTTCAGTGGTGTGTGGGTGTCAGTCCCAGGCATAGCCAGTAATTACTGGCTTGGGGATGGCAGGATTACTCTGGGACTCAATAACACCACAAAATTATGACAAAGAATTTAGTTAGGGTCAGATCTTCAACTGATATAACTCTGCCTGTCTGACTTCTGACAGTGCTCAGGGGGCTGCAGCATCTCTCAGTTAGAAGTAGAGACCAGAGATAAGGTAACTTTATGCTATCCTCGTGCACCGTATACAACCTGAATGGCCAAAGCAAAAGGGCTTTTATCAGAAGGGTTACAAGTTCTGGCATCCTTAGTATAATTCTGTTTTGTTCTTTTGAAATATCTGGAGTCCACAGAATCATGCAAGCAGTATGCTGCCTGCATTGATCTGCTGTGGATGGCTCCTCCCCTTAAAGTACAATCTCTTTGTCTGGTATTAATGAAGGAATTAACTTTAATTCCCATTCTTGCTTTCCTGCAGCTCATATATGGGCTTTTACAGTTCTTACCTTCAGAAGTTTCTTTTTACCTTTCATGAATCTTTGGAAATGGCAGAGCAAAAATATGTAAGAAATTCAAACTTGAAGAAACCTTCAAAAAGGTGTTTTTATTTTTTTTTTCCCAGGCAGTAAAAGAAAGAGAGTATTGAAATAGGAAAATAAGATCATTCTTTTCCCCAAGGACTTGATTTGGAATGCAGTGTGATTGTGTTTTTCTGATAAAATGTTTTTATAACTCTGCAGCATGAATAAATAAAAACTGTAAGCCAGTTCTGTAAGACAGACCTTTTAGGATCAGATGTCTCTCTGATGTTCTTTGTTCATAAGTCAATCCTTAGTCTTTGCCTCTGTTTTCATGCTGCAGTGCAGATATTGTTTGTAACTACATTGATCCCTGAGCAGAAACATTGGCCTAGGTGTCCTAATGCTTTTTAATTGTACCTCAGACTAACTTAACACATTCCTGTTCTAGCTATAGAATAAGGAAATTTATTGCCTTGAGATTGTGCTAAACAAATCCCTTGTGAACCCCATAACAACAGTCATCTTGTTTACTCTGTTTACTCTTTCTCATATGGAAGTTATCTGTTGTTTCTTCTGCCTACTGTATGTTTTCCTCAAAAGGAAAAAATCTGGACAGAAACAGAAGAGGATGGCTTAGCAGTTCCCAGGAACACAATGAAAGATTTACTTGAATAGCAGGGTTCAAAGCAAATCCGTACACTGGATCTATTCATAATTATATATTCATAGTAGGCCATTTGAACATTATTTGTTTCCTGGATAGACAAGAAAACATGGACATTACCTTGAGAAGTTTTAGTAATGTTTTTTATATTACTAAAAGGCTGTTAGGTCTCATGAAGTTCTGGAAAGCACCTTCTGGACTCATTGGATACTGTATCTGTTACCTGTCAGAAAGACAGCTGTTGGAGCTGGGTGGACTGTTTGCAGAAAATATCATATGGTCTCGTTGTCTAACCACAAAGTCACTGATACTAGACTGACGTCCTCAAGTGTCTTTGGCAAAAGCTGTAGTATTGACCCACCTAAAACCTTGCCTTGAAGTTTTGTTACAAATCTGTCTCTGAAAGCATCTGGCATTCCAGTTTATATGGATAATTTTGACTGGTCAGATTAGTCATATGTGCTTATTTTTGAATCCTGACAGGACAAGTAATTCTAGTGTAAATACTTGTCTGAATTTAAGAACATGAATTTCTGACAATACTTAAGCTTGCAACTTTAAAATTGTATGTATATCTACGCTATTGAAAATCTAATACCAAAAATGGTCTTGAAAATGAACAAAGTGAGAGTATAAGTATGGATGATATTAGTTTTTTTTTAAATCGTGGTGGAATATCCTGATAATATTTGCTTAAGTCTTAGTACAATGTGGGAGAGTACTAAGAGTTAGAAATGCTATTTCCTGTCTTGGTAGCGGCATAGAAAATGTGATTTTACCTTAGAATAGTATTGTTATTTTCATTTATGATGACAACTAATAAGATGACTTTTATTCATGCACATCCATCTATCTATCTATATAGACCCATCTTGCAAAGATCTATATGAATATAGCAGGAAAAATAAGAAAATAAAACCGAAAATTATTTTAAAATCCAAGCATGTAATTGTCTGCCTTATCCTTTAAAATGCATGTACGTAATTGTGCTCATTATTTAAAGATATGAATAAATGACGTCAAAATCTCGTAAATGATGTTGCAAGAAACTATAAAACTAGTAGGAAAGAGCTTTTCTTCTTTGTTGCAAACTACTTGAGACTGATGGCTAGCTAAAGAGTGATAAAACCTGGGAGCAGCTATAAATCACATTGTGTAGGATTCTGTTTCAAATATATAGTAGCTTATTCCTTGCTTTGTTTGCTGTCTGACACATTTCTCAGGCATATGTTGAAGGAAAATCAATCATCTCCTAGTCTTTTACTCTTCCCTGCCATTGAATAGTACTTAATATTCTTTTGTAAGGCTTCAGTGACTGATCCCTTTCTTTCCCTTTTTATCCTTGGGTCTATACAATGTGTCTGAGATCCCTTGCCTGTTTTATCTAATTTTTCATAATTGTATGGAATTACTTTTTAGAAAGTACAACAGGAGCATGTATTTCTCCTCCCCAGTGATCAGTAAAACAGATACTGCTTTGTAAGCATTACTTAACTTTGGGTGGTTTTGTTATAAACAACAGTAGGGACTGAATCTGAGTATGAAGAACTGGGAAAAAAAATTGCAGCAGTGGAATGCATTAGGCTGTATCACACTCTTCCGGGAAGTGCTGAGAGCCCCATTGCATAGTTAAAAATAGACTGCACTGTATACTCAATAATAAGGCTAAGCAGATAATTTGATCTAAACAATTTAACAAAATTAGCTTCCTCTTTTACTAGAATTAGTCTACAGACAGACTACTATTTTCAGCAACATTTCTATAAATAGTTCCTGGTGTAGCTATTTTATGAATAATTCACAAACCTGAATGCTAAAATTTGAGCTACTTTGGACTGATAAACCATAAAATATATTGGTATTTCTTAAACGAGTAGGCAAAATTTTTTATCCTGTACAAATGCAAGTACAAATTATAAACTCATATTCACAAATATATTACAATATTCATCTAACATTCTGCTCTGTCATCAATTTTGCTTGCTAGAAAAGAAGTACAAACAATTTTTAAGCTACGTTTGTTTAAAAATTGGAATGACTATTTGTGGAAGATTTTATTTCTGTTTTCTTTCCTATCTACCGAGGACAGTGTGTTAGGAAAGAAAAATATTGAATCATTTGATCTTTTTCATCCTCATTTTCTTCACAGGCATCTTGCACTGATGTGCTTGTCCAGTAAGAGATAATCTTTGCTGGGCATAGGCCTGCTGACCTAGGTATGGTAACATTCTAACTCACAACTGATTGAAGTTGCAACTGAGAAATGAACCTAGCTTTGCTGCTGTGGCCATTACTTTTTCTTTGGAGATCTCTTGATTTTGTCCTTGGTGGAAGGCAGAGGGAGGTATAGCCATAGGGCTTTCTTTAGGCAAACAGCAGCGTATTTTTTAATGAAATATATCCGAGTCCCAATCTACTTTGGTACTGTTAGTCTTATTTTTAATATGCTCTGTTATTAATTGGTCAGTACCTTTATGAAAGACAAAATAGTCCTCAAGATATTACCATGTTTTTTCAGATATTTCCATTTTCAGTGTTTCCAGGGTGTTCCCAGTAGAATTATTTATTTTAATCTCACATTGTATCATTTGGGTTTCCTGTTATCTTCCCTTCCTATCCTATTCTTTCCACTTTTCAGAGTACCTAGTACATTTTTCACAATGTGCCCACTATTTAGCACATTCTGCTAAGTCCTTGTTACTGCCATCCTTCTTCCCATCACAAGCTATCACTGTATCACAGTCTGTTCATTTGAGATTGATTTTGTATTTTATCCTATAAGGACAATATCTCATGCATTCAGCATTTATAATATAGGCATTGTTCCAAACAACACAATTCAGAAGAAACAATTTTTGTGCCATGTGACGACAACTGAAGTAGCAAAAAAAGTATTTGGATGCATTTATCTGCTCAATTCTGATTTTCTAAGTTTGGGCTCTTGAGAGTGCTTGCAAGCTATTAGCTCTGGGTACAGACTTTGGCTATAAGCCCACATAAGGCTAGTTATGGGTATCTAACCAGGTTCCCCCATACCTTGGTTTTGGTGGGAGACAGACGCAAGAAGGAGAGCTGCAAAGAAGTCCCAGTGCTCACTGACCCTAACTGGACAATGAACCACTTAAGCCTCCAGATGGACCCTACCATGTATCTACTGCTCAGTCTAGAGGCAGTCTTTGTCACCAAGAGGTGATTCACTTGAAAACAGATTTTGTAAGGGAAACGTACCAGAAACTAAACCTATCATGCTGGTTCTCACTTCAGAATCAGTGGTACAAAAAATTAGTGAGAAGAAAGGCCCAGGGAAAATGATGATGCGCTTGCCTCTCAATGAAAAAAAGAGTACAGGCCAGCAATACATATATATATA
The DNA here is from genome assembly GCF_018139145.2 of Gymnogyps californianus. NCBI lineage: Eukaryota > Metazoa > Chordata > Aves > Accipitriformes > Cathartidae > Gymnogyps > Gymnogyps californianus. Next base: position 14,471,118 of record NC_059478.1, on the reverse strand, counting down.
TATATATGCAGTTGTTCTTAAGCCTGTATGGCTCCCTCTGTGCCACACCTAAGCTGCCTGGTTATGGGAATGTCCATACTGCAACTGGTTACGTGACTATACAATGGTTTGCTGGAAAGGTTTTCATCTGGCATGCCTCAAGGTAAACAGTGCAGGTGGTCTAGCATGTAGCTTTGAACTGGATTTAGAGGTCACTTTTAAAAGTCAGCAATGGCATAGCCTGTATCCACAGTTAGGCATTTAAGAGTTTATTCTGAAGGTTCCATTACTTCCGGTGTTATCTTTGGTCTTTCAGCCAGTTACTCTTCAAGGACATTAATCTTCAAGTAGAGTCTTGTAATGAATAGACACCATGGTACTCACTCATACTGTGGGATCAGCCTTGTCATTTTGTCAGGCAAGAATTCCCCAGGCATCAATGATTGTAGGTCTGAGCACACTGGTCCTAATGAAAACAGAAGTGCAAAGCCTTATTGACTGGAAATGGGGAAGATGTGCTCTGTTTGGCATAAAGATGTCTCTAACAGGATGTTGCCAATTTAAAATGCTCTGAATTCAAAGAAGAGTTCAGCAGAAAAACTAGAGACTCTGAAGTAATATGCCTGATCTCCAAATGTGAATTGTCTGACTGGATTTTTTTTTTAATTTAAAATAACCAAGTAGCTTATTTAAGGTATTTCTTAAGCTTGTGTTTAAATTGATGGTGGTAGGTAGCTGATCATTAGTTCCTCCTGCTACAGTCAATGCTTTGTTCGAGCAGACTTGTGTTAAAAAATGGCCTCCCCAAAACAACCAATATATAAAAAAGGGTACCTTTAGGCAGTGGTGTTTTTTTTTTTTCTTCCTCCCTCCTCCCTGCCCCCCCCATGCCTGTCATGAAGCATTTTAGTTAAACTGATACTAATTGGAGTAACTGTTCCAGAATTTGGATATATGCCCTTGGAAGGATAGCTGAAAGTCTTTCCAGTCCAATGAACAAGTTACTAGATCTGTCTGTTATGGACTTTTAAGTAAAATCAAACCTATATGGTGTATGAACCATAATCATGTGAATTCTTGTAATCTTGGGATGTTTTCCTTAGGTTGACAGTGCCTTTGGCTTGAAATGCACTTATTTGCAGCTCAGAGGAATTGGTTTCAATTATTATTAAAAATAATAATAGAAATAACAAAATTCAGCATATGAAGTGATATAAAGGGGACTGGAGAAATCTGTCAAAACTTAGCAAAACTCTTAAGAATCTCTCACAACTGAAAAATATCAAAAAGGTTCCTGGAAAAAGAAGCCATCCTCTAAAGACAGCTGAATATGGCAAAACCAAATGCCTAGCAGATAAGGGGATCTGTCAGGAACATGGCTAATCAGAAAGCATTCCAAGATTGCAAACAAGGACTGTGTGGGTACAGAACAACAACTAGCATTTTGGAAGGAGAAGAAAGGAGAAGCCTAAGGACTTTGGTGTGAAATTAGCTAATAATAGCATATTTTCTGCAGAGGAAGCAAAAATATTAGAAAAGAAAGAGATCACTTTTACTAGTTTCTTAAAAACTGCAAATGTTTGGGAAACTAATGATGACATGATACAGTAAGTCTTTAGAACTGTAATTGAAATTTATGATAATGGATAAGAAAAGAGTGATATTTTAACATGAAAAAATTTGCCTAAGAGATTAGTTTCTGGAGGTAGAGGTCCAGAATAATTAGAAAGGGAAATGATAACATCAGTCATTCTTAAGCGTTAGAGGCTATTAAAACAGGAAAATCACAAAATACAAATAGCGTATGTCCAAGAATACTAATGAGAAGGGGAAAGTAAGCGTTGGACAATATCTAATTGCACGCGGTTCGGGAAAATTCCAAAGGAGCAAAAATTGCAACCTTGTTTCTATTTAACAGAAGAACTAGGCAGTTAGGGCTTATCAGGAATTTTTTTCAATAACTACCATCACTATTACCGTCTGTTTAGAAAGTGATTTGTGGAACCATCATGAACTGGTCATGTCCCTTGTACGGAGATGGACTCAATGACCTAAACAGTCTTAACCTTATTTAATTTCTGTGGCATTTCTAAATGGGAGAGAGCTATAAGCAAGAGCAATTTATTCTATTCCTGACAGACACCGGTGAATGTAATATGAATGCCAGTAGCATCTGAGTGAATTTTTCTTTTGTATGAACAACAGCGATAAACCTTAGCCATTAGTGTAGCTTTCTTACTTGACAAATCTAGAACTGGCAAATTTGAATACTACAGCTACTGCCAGTATTGCATCAAAATCCCTTTTCTTTCATTTTCTCAAAGAATTTAAAATTCAAGGCTCTCAGTATTGCCTCGTGGCGTCTTGTACAGTGGCCTTATAAGAGACATCAGGGAGGCCATGTCATTCTGTCTTCGGAGAGTGTTTTGAAATCTCCAGAGAAGAAGAGTGTCTCTTCATTTCTCATTTAGGCCAGAGGAAACACAAATTAAGCCAACACATACCTTCTTTCTGCTTGTCCATCATATCCATCAGGGATAATTTCATTGTCTAGTCCGACAAGTAGAGGAATAGATCTGCCTGTACAACCCTCCACACACAGATGATGTTGAAGGAGTTGGAAAAGCAGATGAGTACCATTTGTGTTCTTCCTCATGTGCAGCTCTCTGGAGCTGGTAGCTCAGAGCAGGAGGAGGAAGAGGGGGAAAGCTACCACTGACTGCAGTACAAATACAGGCATTTTGGGAGGAGAAATTGTACTTCTCTGCCCACTCCAAAAATCCACAATCTAGTCCCTGGTGGCACTCACAAAAGCAAAGTTATCGCTTCATGAAATACTTATTAGTGATGATTGTGTGTTTCAGCCAATACAGAATTTCATTCTCAAGAATTTCATTCTTGAGTCCTTGAGGTGAGAAAGACCACCTTAGAGAAGGGAGTACTTAGTATTTAAAAAAAATAACCACCACAGTCTAAATAAATGGGACATTCTGAGAACACTGATTCAGTCAACATTTCCATTCAAAATTTTCTTCAAATGCATCCTCTTTTTCATTCAGAAAGAGGAGCAGAACAAGCATTTATGTCCTCAGGCTGAAGTTGTATTTTGCTGCTTGAAACAAAGGACAGAACATTGCTGCTATGGTGAGTATGATTTACTGTCCAGCAGTGTTTTACACCAAAGCAAATGCAGTGGACATAATGGAGGATGCTGCACTTCTAAAATAAATGTTTCCCATAATGGACTTCTGACTGAAAAGACTGATACAAATGCTCAAGGTTTAATTTACAGAAAGGTAATAAAACCAAAATAAACCAGCCACTTCCTCCGCCCTTAGTCCTTAATACTTCACACCCACAATAGAAATAATTTTATATGAAATGAATATTTAAAATAGAAGCTATATCTTTAAATCAATAAAAATAGATATAGTGAATTAAACATGTTTCATAAATGAGCAGGAAATAAACATTAGAAATAATAAAGATAACTTGTCCCTGGAAATGAGAGATTATGAAAAAGACTGATTGGTAGCATAGAGTGGATAATGTAAAATGAGATAGAGATCTTATTTTCCTTAAGTAAACATTTAGCCTTTTCCAGAGAAAAGGCTTTTGTCATTGCATTTTTTGATAATAAAATCACAGCCTTACAAAGAACCACAATCCATAGGCTAATAGTTAGCTTTTCTAAAAAGAATTTGTGATGTTGTTCTTTCATGAGCATTTCTTTGTAAAAAGCCTCTTGTCTCTCCAAAACAACAATTTTCTGTCTCAGATCATCACAATTAATAATAAATTTTGTAACATTTCAGCAAAAGTTAGATCTAGGAAAATAATCTGGGGTAACCTCCAAAAGAGTTATTCAAGGTTCTGATTTTGGCAGATTTTACTGTAGTGTTGTCATGAAGACATCCTGATTGGGGAGCCAGAGCCATAGAACAGATCCTGGGAATGCACTGAGACCGATAGCAGGGGAAGTCTGCCCAGCCCTTTACTCCTCTTAGTAAATTAATTCCTGAAAGCATGTTAAGTAAGTACTGTTCAAGATAAATCAGTTATCAGAATAGAAATTATGTCCAGGCTGAATAAAGTGAATATAATGTTGTAACTGACACCTTGAACACGGCTTTTTGTGTATCTGAAAAATAGCTACCGATTTAAAAAGTAAATCACTGAGTGTATTAGAAAGGCTAACTCAAAAGAAAATAATCTGTTGAATGGTGCTGATCCCATAGGAAATGTAATTTTACCTTGAAGCAAACAACCACAATTTTCAACTTTCTTTGAAACATATATTTTAAAATAATTCCTTGGCTAAGTTGAGGTGACAGAAGTAACTTTCAGGCTTAAATTTGCTTTTCAGAAACCTTTTCTCTGAATAAGGTATTTCCAAAAAGCTTTCAATTCATTGTCAGTCTGAGTAAAAAATGTGCAGGGCATATTATAAATAATTTAGGAGTTCACAGCTCTCCAAGAAAACTTAAGAACTTAGAAATTCTGACTTCATTAACCAGTATTTTGTCATTCATTTCTGCAATGATTTTATTGATGGAATAATCTGAATATTACTTAATATCTGTGGTTTTTCTTATTTAATATAGTTGTGGACTTTTGTGATGTCTGAGCTTATCTGACTTTCTTGTAATAAGATACCAGACATAATTGGTAGTTGATTTCTGCAGATATGAATTAGTTACTAAATATTCAAAGTTCCCTACTTTATGCTTCAGAAAAGGCATATTTGTTGTAACATGCTCATTTGCTACTCTGCCTGACATGCACCTCATGCAAGTGCCCAGAAATACCTGTGATGACAGCAAATAATATTGATCTGAGATCTCATTATAAATTCAAAGCTGTCACACACTTGCTTTGAGAACTGAGAGTGCATATATCTACATCTGTATCTAAATTTTTCATACCATCATCTATTCTATGTAGTTTCTCAGTACAGTAGCTCAGTGTTACAACTACACTGTTTTCTATGTATTTTCTTGGAAAAGTCTCAATACCGTATATTGAAAATGCACAGAATCTTATTATAAGAAGGTAGAATTGTTAGAATAATATGTAAGAGATTATACAAAATGAATAGGAAAAAAAATAATTGCAGTAGGGAGGCTGAGACTGAACAACCCTGTTTAATATGAGTAAGCAAGTGTGTGACAGGTTTGTGTTTATAATGAGACCTCAGATCAATAATATTTGCCTTCATCACAGGTATTAATATATTCTAAATGTACTGAAGTTCATATTTCTGTAAATCCAATTTTAAAACTCAAGTCCAAACTCAAATAACATCTACATTTTCATATATGGAAAATTATTTAAGTGCTTAGTTATCCCCTTGAAAGGGATAAACTGAAACACATTTTAAAGTATTTTCCTAAAGGAGTGGTTCTAAAAAAGGTGGTCCATGAAAATCTCTATAAAACTCTGGTTTTTAATAACATGCGCCAATAATTTAAGAATAATATTATTCACAGTGTTGTGACTGGTACTTAATAAGAGAGTTCATGAAGCTGCAGTTCTCTGAACGGAGTGAGTCTTTTCCAGTTGTTTTGGCTCCCCCCTTATAGGTTACTTTACAGCTTCAGGAGGATGTAAACACCATTTCCCAAAACTATAGGAGTGAAGAGGGCCACTTGCTTTCAGAATTTGCTTAAACTGCTGTTGTGCTGACTGATGTATCCTTTTCAGTGAAATAATAAATAGAAATATTAAAGCATTCACAGTTACAAGGATTTGTTTGGTTAGAAGGCAGTGCAGCAGACAGATGACTTTGTTCTTGAGGGGAATGCAGGATGAAAAAATTACATTTGTGTTATCTGGGGCTGCTTTAGGTTAGTTATTTAAGTGTTTTAAAAGTCTGAGAAAGGCTCAGAGGCGGTCAGAATATTAAAATTACTTTAATTTCTCAGGAGGAAAATAGTTTTAAATAAATAGGAGTGCATATTTTGTGAATAATTACATAATATGTTTTTCTTTCTTGTGAAAAGACATAGATACAGAAGCAGCTGGGTAAGAGTTTACAAAATTCCATATCCATAGGCCTGGTATTTCCTATTCAACCTACTTTTGGCTATAACTCAAGTTCCAATTTATGATTGTTTACTGACTTATGAAAAATATGCCTGGTTGTTTCTTTTGCTTTTCTGATAAGTGAACCTCTGTCATGAAGTTGAAGAGGGCATAGGATAGTATGAAAAAAAGTATATGCTATGTGTGATACCACCATGAAACTTTTAAGTAAGCAAATTATTGTGTATACTCCTGTATCCATTAATACAGTTACCTCCTCAATATTAACTCCTTGTATCACCAACATTTTCTGCTCTGTGTTTCCTTCCCTAAGCATGCACATTTTGTGGTGTATTTAGTTCATTCATATGAATCAGTCATATTGTCAGAAAAGGTAGTATTAGGGAACTATTTCTAGAAGCTGGCCAGTAAAGATGAAGACTAGAGATCATTTAGTTTCAGTCAACACAGAGCTAGCTAGACAAATGGTACTAACTTTCTTTGTCTGATACACAGGTTATTTCCCTATTTATTAAAAAATCTTTTAGTACTATTCCCAATGAATGGTCTTAATAATGGAGATAAGATAATCCATATAGGGGGCCTTGTTATTTTGCATTCTAATGTCTTGGTGTCTCTTTCAGACAGAAATATGGATTCTCCAATTCCAAACAAAACCAAGTCTAGACTTTAAAAACCTTTAATGACAGGAATAAAACAATGACAATAAAAATAGTAATGTTTTTTAAAATAGTTTCAAGTGTTCTGATAAATTATGCTGCTGTGATAGAAGTTCAGTTGCCTTTAAGACTGGAGTCACTAATGACAAAATCTGAAGCTGCAGCCCATGCTTACAGTGAAGTGTCACTGATTCTTGGAAGTAATGCTGTGACAGAAGAGGTTATGCACAAGATCAGTCTCCTTTTTTTTCACATACGTTTCTTGACACTGTGCTGTGCACAACATTAAGAAATAATCTCAGAATTGTCTTTGCTTGGGCTTCACCATCACCCAAACATTGCAATATGAATCTTAAATTCATGAACAGAGACAAATGCTCCCTTAACTGGTACTCATGTTCAATTCCTGCATATTGAAATGAGAGTAACTCCTTTATTTCAGACAGTGAAAGGTATCAAGTGGCTATCAGTGGTGGATGGGTGTCCTTCAGATAGCTAGATAATAATGTGCCATAATCAGAACTGTTAAAGTTGCAACTTTTTGTCCATTTCTAAATCAGAGTTCTATGCAGCTTTCACTACAAAACAGCCACCTTTACACTTCTGTTTCACTTATATTCTTACTTCTTGGATAACATGCACTGTCATTTCTGGTTAATATTCAACGTGTTCCAGTGCAAATATGATAAACAAAAGAATCAACTTTCTGAATTGGTGGTAAAGATAACTTAGTACTGAAGTAAGAGGAATTGTGTCCTCTGGAAAATGAGTTTCTTTCTAGTGTTAGGAAAATGTCCCAGCTGACTGAATAAAAGAATGGTTAAGATATTTATCGCCTGTTTTTCCTTTTTAGCAAACTCAACAAAAACATCATCAATGCCAGGACGAAGTACATGGAGATTGATGCTGTGTACTTTGAGAGTTCTTAAGAGACCTCCCTGTGAATGCATTAAGATAATTTCCTCTTAGAAAAAAAGAAGCAAGTAAAAATACTGAAGGGGGACAGATTTGGAACTGTTTGTTTTGGGTTTGGTGGTTTTTTTTGTTTGGTGTTTTTTTTTTTTTGTGAAAGAACTCCTTTTTGAAAAATGGGGTCAGATCAGGTGAACAGTAAATTGTTCTGTTCTGCAGGTGCACCAAGTGCACACTTATTAGCTGACCATGTGGGAAGTAGTGCGCACTGTATCCTTATATTAAACGAGTACAATTTAAGCTCTTTGATCTTCTTTCAGAATTCTTGAAGTACATGAAAATGTTTAGCTCCTGAATGTTTTTTCTGTAGACCATTCAAAGTATTTTTAAGAGTAATATGTACTATTACTGTATTTCTGTTTTTTACTGGCTCGGAGGACTAAGAATTCTGCTGGCTAGGTTCTTAAGTGGAATGATTAAGGTGTATAGAAATATATGCTTGTGTCACACATCTTGGTTTAAAAACATGTGAATAGTAGATCTGGTCTGGAATTCTGAGGTATGTTCTTTCTTTCTGTTTTTATCCCACTTAGGCTTAAATGCAAGAATTTCTGAAATTTTCAGTTCATTTCTATAAGTGAAGTTTTCCCCTCGTTCCTGAATGCTCCCTCATGAAAAGAATTCTGTATTCAAACCCAGGCACACAAAGCCTCACTTTCTCTAGGTTTCATCTTAGACAAGAAATCCACTGCCTTGTGGAGTGAAGCAGTAGGATAGATTGCTGCTGTTGTGAGAGATGGTCTTTGAGAGGACTCCTCCCAGACTACTGCTACAAAGATTTACACAAGGCTTTTGAATTTTACCTGGCGTTCAGTGAAGATCCGGTAAGAATGCCTAAGTGATGCCCTGAAGCATTTTTGTCATACTACAGCATTGACAAAGGGGATTTCAGTGCCCAAAATAGACTGGACCCTCTCTGAGGACTCCCTGTTCATTTCTTAATAGGCCCCTTATGAACTTCATAGATTTGAACTTGAAATTTATAACTGTTAAATCTGTAGCCAACTAGAAACACCATTTTTAGAGCTATAGCTGGATGTTCTTTTAATAGCTGTTATACTGCATTTCCTGTTCCTGACAGTCACCTTCTCTGCTTCAGCTTTTTCTTCTTTGCATATTTTGTGAATTGTTCCTCCTTTATTGCTTACGACTTGACCAAATATAGAAGAAAGGTGGAAGCCCAGTTACCTGAAGGCAGTATGCATCTAATGGGAAAATAAATGTTTCCTGTGAGAAAAGAATTACTTATGTATATGTATACACATGCCTGTGTATACATATACATACATAAATTTTCTTTTGAGATTATATATAATGTATATAATCAGTGTATGAGTGCATTTGAGGAAGTAGCAGTCATAGTAGTAGTGAACAACAGAGGAATCTGGTTTTAGCTAGAGGGGAAAAAAGGACTCTTCACATAGCATCAACAGTTTTAAAAAACCCTTAAAGACCATGGGATGTCTGATAACACCAGAAGAGTTAGCAGTCACGCAGATGTCACTCGTGTGTTTTTGCATAGTCTCTTCTAATATTTTCATATATGTTACTTAAAATGATGTAGTGAATACCTTTCTGTGATTTTATATAACATATGGTGGATGTGTGTCATTGAGTGTGGATGAATAGGAAATAGATGAAGCATCTTTTTTTTTCCGGGACTGAAAGGTTAGAAGGCATTGTATTGACCATTGCAGGAAGAACCAGTGGTGTTAACAGTAGCCTTTGGTCTTTACCCATTGACTGAAGTTACTAGCGTGAGAGTAACATAACTGGAATGACACCTGGGAGAGGGCCCAGGATCTATCGATAGCAATAGGATGTTCTTCAGTGGCTATTGAATCATGTTGCTCAGAAATGGGAGAGCAGACACCAAGTAAGAGTTGACCACATTCAGCAGTTAATGATTTAGAGCATTCTTAAATCATGCAGGCTAAATAATTATATATGATTTTCATATTGACTAACTACTAATACTGTAGGAAACAGGGTAAATTAATTTCTAAGTAGCTAATGAAATTTCCATTTGATTTTGCAGTGTATTGTAGCACTGAGACGTATATCCAATAAAAATAGTGTATTGTGGTAACCCTTGTTTGTACATAGTATTCTTGTTATAAAATCTCACAATAGGGATGAATTAGTTTGTATTGCAAGCAGCATTAAAGCAGTGCACTCTTCCTACTGACAAGTTCTTGAGATCTGGGAAAAAGAAAGATTTTAGTGGCTAGTTGTGTAGTCTGATTATGTATGAAAATTGTAGATTTTTAAAACACACCCATTCCAAAGATCAAAATGCAAAGTTTAATTAAGCATTCAAAAATAGATGACTGGTTTCAATTTTGCTTTTATTTTTTAATGTTAATATTCTCAAACATCCTATCATCTAAAGCAATGAATACAGATAACAGTTGCTTTCTGTAACTATCCTTAATGATATTATACTTAGCTTCTGTTTGGGATTGTACTTGGCAGTCGTCTTCCAAAACATTTTTTTGCAAAATTCAAATAATTGAAATCCAACAGATGTAGGACATACAGCCATTATAAAAGTTAAAGGCATAAAGTTCATTAACTACCATTGAAAAATGAACATATTTTCCAGATCTATTTAAATTTTCAAAACTGAACTTAAAAAATGCCATCTAGACTTTGAAACCTGCTGAGCTTGATTTCTATGTGGAGCAGCATTACATCACTATAAAATGCTTACTTGGTTATACTACTGTGATTATCAAATGATGGCCAGCAGAAGCAACCCTTATAAAAGAAGTCCACTTTACATACTATGAAGGTCATTACAGAAAACTCCAGGCTTGTAGAAAAGCAGCACAGAGATGCCATCTAGCAGTAACTCTTAGAAATTTCCTAATATTTAATAATTCCTTCTTTCAAGATACTGCACTTAAGTGTAGGAGAAAGGAAAGATTTTATATTCCAAGCCCTTTCCCTATAGCTGGCTTCCTGCTGAATATCTAGCCACCCTGCTGGAAATAAAACTTTACTGAAATATATAATCATGAATAATTATATTTTCTTGTATTTTTCCATGTAAATACAGAGAAAAAATAGAATCAAATTAACAGATATAACATTTAATAAATGTCTTAAAATTGATATTCTGTAATTAGCACTAAGAGTGTTTAAAATTAATCAATAGTGAGCTGTCTTCCATTTGTTAAAGAAGAATTTCACAGAGCTGGTCAATATTCCATATCATGTTTAGCAGAAAAAAAAAAAAGAAATACAGAAGCATGGGCAATAAATTACTGTGGTTGAAATAAAACCTTAATGTTCCAGAGATTTAAGAATAAACTATATATACTTTTTGTTACATATTTTACCATAAGATGGCGATACTTAAACACTTTACTATCAGTAAATAACGTACTAAGTTTAGCATAAAAGCCCTATCATAATAAGAGTGCCTGGGGACAGCAGTCTTGAGTCAGTGATGGCCTGGTACTAAATCAAAGTTGTTTTTTTTTTTTTTCCAGGCATTGTTTTAAAGTAGTTGATCAGTAAAATAAGTTATTACTTGGATATTAATTACATAGGACATGAATAGGAATGTATTGTGTATAATTTGAAATGTCTGATGTGATTTATTTTCATAAGCTGAATAGTTTGTGAGAGTCAAGGGCTTGTAAAAAGTTGTCCATCTAGTCATGAGCATATTGCACAATTCTTTTTGGAAAAGAAAGAATTTAACGTCCCCTTGTTTCCTACAATTAATTTCATATGATATATTTGCTTCCCAACCTGCAGGGCAGAAAATTATTGTTCTATTTCAATTTAGCATAAAGCAAGATAAATAACTGAGCACTACTTCCATTTCTGAAGTGAGATTTCAGTCACAACTTGTACTTATTTGCTAAAAAAACCTGTAAACATTTTTACATATACCATTTTTCACAGAAATATGAAATCTATTGTTCATAGTCAACAAAACTAAATTATTATCTGCCATGTGGCATCTTTTTTATGCTTAATGTTGTGTAGCATCTTAACCAAGGATCTGAGTAACCACTTGATCTTGTGTTTCTATTTCTGAAAACCCAATTTAGCTCTGATAAACACCAGACTTTGATCAAGGGCTCTTATTTTTACATAATCTTAAGGACTTTTGATCTCTTCTGGCTCATGACCCCTTCACAAAGTTAGAAGAGCCTGCAATGAACATTTTAATATCCCTGAAAATGTCACAGAGAGTGATGAATGAAAGGCCATTTTTATGCCCTCTGCACAGGGCTAGAAGGAAAGTTTCAGAAGTTAATTTATGCCATTTCATTCCAGTGGCTCATCCTGCTTTTCACTGCTGGATGGTGACAGCCCCATAAGATGGAGCATTTCTTCCCACTGTTATTTTGGGGCATATCTCTGACACCTGAACTAAAAGAATAATTCTGCCAGCTGAAGCTCGCCTGCTTCATTAGGGCTTTTACTCTTCTGTGGATAGACAGTGATACAAATTTTGCTTTTCCTGCTTTCACGCAGTCTCTTTAAGTCTCTTAACTTTAATACATCTCACTAAGTGTAACAGAAGATAGAAAAATAAAGAAAACTGAGTGTGTGGAAGCCTGTAATTATAATGTGACCATGTGCTGCTATTCACGCAGATGTGGAGCTCCTGTGCGTTGCCTGATGAGTCTCTTTACAGACATAGCTAGAGCTGATACTTTCAAATAGTTCCTATTTAATAACATTGATATAATTAATTATTTAGCTAATGTTATTAATCCTATATCACCTCCTACTTTTTTAAGTTGTCACTGTACCTTACTGATTAAAAAGCAGTCAGAATACTGCAGCCGTAAATCAGATTTCCACTGAATTGCTTTTTAATTTCTGTCTTTATATTTTTTAAAGAGGAACATCCCTTCCATATCGTTGGAAATTCAGCACATACTTGTATGTGATTAATTTATGTGATTAATGCCTTTATTTTAAAGGAAAAAACCTGCCAGAAGAGCTGAACATTGCCTCATACGGTTGTCTGGTATCTGAACGGTATCACTAAAATGACATTCACCAACATACAATATAAATTGTGGCAACACGGTATGGACTACTGCTGGTAATGGACTGCAATGCTATAAGAATGTTTTCTCTCTCGTTACTTTTTTTTATAATGCTCACAGTTACAAGATTGCATGCCACAAAAAGACAAATGAGACAAGTTGTACATCTGTAAGATGCAGCACTACGGACATCTGCAGGCCTAAGGGGTTTCAGTCATTATTGCTCTTAAGTGGTATAGTGCAATTCTGGTATTTTTAATGATTTAATCTAAAATCACCTTCACAAGCCAGGCTGCATGGCTAAAACATTGTTTACTTTTATCATTATTTCAATATCAGATGTGATCTCTTGGTGACCTGAACACATTTGGAAATAATGAAACTCTGCAGCAGCCTGGAGCGTGGCTATAGTACTAAAATCAGTGTCTTCACGTGACGCCTCCGGTTCCACTCTAAACAAATTTATTTCCAGTCGGAGGCTGTCGATCCCTGCTTCCAGTGCCTAGCTGCTTCCCCAGAAGCGGTGCAGTCACCGAGCGCTGTAAATACCTCTTTGCCTCGAGTCGGATAAATCGCTGTTCATTTCAGCTGGACAGCTACCGGCCTCGAGCAGCGGGTGAGCCCCGCACTGCCCTGCCCCAGCCCTCCCGACGCTCCCGCTGCCCCCCTCTTCTCTAGGCAGCGGATGCAGCTTCCGCGTGGGGTGGTGCCGGGGGGTCGGGGGGAGATTGGGGGTGCGGGGCTGCGCGTGCTCTGCGCGCCGGTGCCGTGGGCCCCGCTGCAGCGTGCCCGCGCCCCTAGCCCCTCTGACCGCTTGCACCCGCGCTTCCCCGCCTCGCACCGTGAAGCCGGTAATCCCGGGACCGGGGACAGCCGTTTCCGCCACGAACTCCCCCGCCTGGCCGATCGGACAACCAAGGACACGCCACCCGCCTCTCCCCGGAGCCATCCAGCCGGCCCGGCAGAGCCGCATCGCCCGCTACCGCGTACGCCGTGTGCGGGCCGGTACCGCCCGCCTTGCTCCGCCGCTGCGGGGCCGGGCGAACTTGCCGTCCGCGGGGGCGCCCGGGGCGCGGCGCCCGGCCGGCTCCTACCTTGGACGGATCGAGGCCGGCCAGCAAGGACAGCAGCAGGAGGTTGAGGATGCTGGTGGGCGCCCGCATCCTGATCCCGGGGCTGCCTCTCCGCGCCGCTCCTCTCGGTCATTCACTCCGCTCCCGCTGCAGCGACCGCGCCGGCAGCCGCGCTTTCTGCCCGCCCGCCGGAGCCCGAGTGGAGGCGGCAGCGGCAGCCGCCCGGGGGACGCTCATTCCGCGGGCAGCCTCGGCGCGGGGAGGGCGGGCGAGGACGGCGCTGCCCGTGCTGCCGGAGCGGCTCCGCTGCCCCGTCCCACCCCCGCCCCTCCCCTCCGCCCCCGGCCAGCCCACCGCAAAAGTTTGGGCCCGGGAGACAGCGGCGCGAGCGCGGCTGGACGGGCGCGGGGAGCGGGCGGCGGATGTGACATCACCGCCGCCGTGAGGGAGCTGCGGACCGTTAGCGGGGAGCGGCGGACCGTTAGCGGGGAGCGGCCGGGGATGCGGTGACGGGCTGAGCTGCTGAGGGGGCACCAGCAGCCGCAGGCTGAGGAGAGGCGCGGCCCGGGCTGCTAGAGCGCGGGGTGTGCCGTCTCACGGGGCGGCTCTCCGTGCCCCTTCACCCAAGCTTTGCGTTATTCCCCTCCGGCGGTGGCTGGCGGAGGCTCTTTTCTCCGTAGAGGGCAGCGTGCAGCCAGGCACCGCTCTCCCGTTGGCTGCAGCAGTAGCAGGGTAGGTGCGGCTGTCCTGAAAGGAGCACCTGGCACCATGGCGGTGGGAAAGGGGCAAGGGCAGGCTGTTGTGGGGAGCTGCGGGTGCCACAGCGGAGAGAGGAGTTTCGTCTGGGGGATACCGCCCTTTCGCTCTCCCACTTAGAAAGTTAAGTCAGGGCTTGGCTGAGCCCTGATGAGGGGAAAGTTACCGCTCCGCTTCCAGCTGGACCATGGACCAGCAAGGGACCGTCGTACCTCCTTGCTTTGGCCAGTGAGCTGTGGTGGGAAGGCCCGTATAGGTGAAGGTTGGTGGAGGTCATTGGTTGAGGAGTCCTTTGGGATCCCTCCTAAGGACATGTTGTAGCACGCAATCAGGAGTTTCCTTTTCTCTACTTCAACCAGCGTATTTGTAGTCAGGCAGTGCTGGTTTGCCAGCCAAGGCTCTGAACGGGCTCCTGTGTGCCTATGCAGCAGCTCATGGTCACTCTTCCACAGCTACAGCGGAGGAAGTATAGGCAAGGATGTGATTTGGCTTCCTCAGGGTTGCATGTTCAGCACAGCTGAATATGGCCCAAATGTAAATCACACTTATAACAGCACCATCCTGTTAGCACAGGCAAAGTATGTTAAAGTTTCAATTATTTTCCTCTACAAGACTCAAGCTCAAGATCTATAGTCAGGGTAACCTTAGTTATAAGATTATAACTAAGATTATGATAAATGAGTTTTTCAGCTTTACATTGTAAAAATGTATTAGCTTTACAGTTGGCTTTTTTTTTTTTGGTCTTGATTAGATTCTCTGGGGCCTATGCTGTGTATTTTTTCAGCAACTAGCACAGAAAGGCCAACGCTGTTGTGGATTTTTAAGTGCTATGTAATCTTAACAAAGAAGAAAAAAGCATAAAAATATCCTTAAAGAAGCAAAACTTCAGTATAAAAAACTAAAGCAAAAATCCAAGCTTGGGGGAGGGTGTTTTGGTTGAGTGTCTATTAGGATGAGTATGGACAGGGCACGCTTTTTGAACTTACTCTCTCCAAGTTGACAAGATTGGTGTCTTGTGTCTTCAAGAGTTAAGACCACCACTGAAAGACAAATGGAGCAAAAACTGTACTGCCCCCATGCTATCTGAAAGCATTGCATATCCTTTGCATAATGTTCCCAGATAAAAAATGCCAATTTTTCCTGTAGTGTTTTAATATATGTTTGAGTTCTGAATTTCTTCTAGGACTAAAATAACCAGATTGTTTTTTGAGAGTGAATCGAAATTTATGTTTTATGCTAAGATGACTTAGAGAAGCCCCCTTTTGATCAGCAGTATCTTTTACAAAGATACAGTCTTTCATTTCTGTGGAAGGTAGATCTACAAAGTGTAGTTCCTTATGACAAGAAAAGGAAATTATAGAATTTATGAATGAGCTTTCATTGACGTTCCAGGGTCTAAAATGGAAAGAGGATCCCCTCTGATACAGACTCTATTGAATTTCCATCTACAAAGAAAATATAAAAAGATAGAGAAAGGAGTCTAGTTTAGTTAATTTTTTTTCTGTAGAAAAGATGTAAAAGGTCTATTTTCTATGAAATAATGATTAAAAAAAAAAGGAGCAGCTGCATCTATAAATACGGGTTCAATAATAAGTAAAGTAACGTTACCAAAGCATGGAAAATCTGAGGTTCTCCAGAGGACAAAGTGAATGGTGTTTTCAAAAGAAACAATTTTTTATGAAAAAAGAACATAGATTCTAAAGTCACAAAGGCAGGTATGAAGGTATTTAAATCTTTTCTAGAGTACCTCAGTGACTAGTTCTCTTATTTTCCCTACCTTTATTTTCCCCACACTTTTCTCCCTTTCCTTTTTTCACTCTATCATAGATAAAATTGGCAAAATATATGAACTATTAAATTAATCATAGAATGCAAACTTTTTGAAGAGCTTCAGTGATGTGGTATGTTTGTCTGCTTCCTGATGCTGCTTGGAATATCTGTCTTAGAAATCAGTAAAATATTGAAGAATACAAGTTAAAAATAAAACAAATGGTTCCCCAGGCCCCTGAAAAAAGTGAGACTTCAGATCTCCTGAACTCCTCAGATCCTTTTACGTGTTACAAACTAATAATTTGTTTGATATATGAAAAGGTACCAAAATGTGTTTTGAAAGGATAGCATAAAGTGACCCAATTCTATTCTGCTTGATTTCAACAATCTATTGAGAAGAAAAAGAAAATATGCAATAGACTTACTCCTCTACCCTCTAGCAACCTGCCAAGTCATTTTTTGTCAGAAAAGACTGTCTGAAGAGTGGTGAGAATCACAAGCAATTAGTACCTGAGTTTGGTACTAAGTTTGGTACTAACCCAGCAATTGGTTTGTTAAAACGTGTCTGGAAAAAAAGAAATTAAACAAAATTCAAGTCCATATGAGAAGTTTTTACTTCTGCTGTATGCCCCAAAGTGGCAAGGGAATACCTGATTCTGAAGATTTCTCTCTAATGCAGCTTTTAATCATCCTTAAAACTTATGAAATTCTATGTGAGTTACATTTCTTGAACTCATGTATGGAGATGTCTGCAGTCAGGGTAAAATACTTGGTCATGAGAGAGAAGAAAAGAGATATCAAAAGCTTTCCTGTGGGCATCAATGACAGAGTATTAGCAAAATGGAGGCACGCTGAATACAGCTTGTCTAGATAGTGAAGGATATTCTCAGTGTGTGGCTAAAGTTGTAACAACTTCTTTTTCACACTGTATTGCAAGACGTATTGCTAGCAGTTGGAACAAGACAGATACTTGTTCACTTGGGTACACTGGAAACAGAAGTTGATAAATTGGATGTAGGTACTGAATTATATATAAATAAGTTCCAAGTTCTGCAGTCTGAGTTTGACAGCTTGAAAGTACTGATGGGAGTTATGATAAAAGACAACATAGATATGCATCTGTAGAAAGACACTCTTTATTTATAGCAGGTCGCATCTGAAAACTGTATTTTTAATTGCAGTGCTATCAAATATTTTTTCTATACAAGAAAATTTTTCATGAAATCAGTCTTATGCTTACACTGAACGTTTCATGGGTGTTGAATTTTCCTCCAAGTTAGGAAGGTGGTCCAGATCTGGAATTTTAGGCATTCTCCATATTTATTATAAGAGTGAAAGGTTTAGGGAATTAGGAAGAGGGGTTGAATACTGACCCTTGTTGACTTTAATGGAGCTGAAATGTCCTTGGAGAGCATAAATGTGTCTTTCATTAGAGAAGAGATTTTGATGTTTCAATGAGACTAAAGAGAGAAAAAGATAAAAACAAAATTAAGCTGTCAATGATACAGAAGATAAACTTTTATGATAGATGTTATATTTGATTACATTTGTAAGGAACGTGAGAGAAACAGATTGCTTGAAGTGTTGTTAAATCAAGTGAATAGAAAAATCAGTAAAATACTAATTTATTTAATTTAGCCAGTGAAGAGTATGTAGAAGTTAAATATAGAGATATCACAGATACGGGACAAAATTCAGGACTACTGTAAATTATGAAATTTGCTTATATTTGGATAGGTTTTGCCATCTGATTGAAATATACTTTATAGTTATCAGTCACATAAGGAGAGTCATCTTTTTTGGAATCTGTCAATACTAAACCTTACTTCCTAATCCACATTGCTATATTAGTTACAATATTGAAATGAGATTTTAGAAGCATGTTTTGTCAGTGTAACTGTCCTAGTGATGATTAATTTACTAAATACAATTGTACAATTAGGTCAACACTGAGTATTTTTTGAAATCTTACTAATACCTGAAAAATGTATTTTGTTTTTCTGTATGTTATCAAAAGTGAAAGGTGACTAAATAATTATTGAAAATAAATCTAGCAGTTGATGTTTTTCCTACTCCCTGCTCTCATAAAGTGAATCTTTTAAAAGATTTTTTTGTTACTCAGAGGTTTTTTTAGGAACTTTTCTGTGAAAATTACCTTCCTTTGTATACATGTCTTATCAGAGTGTACTGAAAATAGTTAAAATTTGAGTTTCTGAAGAACTGCAATACTAATGTTATTTTCAATGAGCTTACTGTCAATGACAGCGTGAAGTGTACTGTAGATGTAATTAGCTGTGAGTCAGCATAATTGTTACTGGCTTCTATGAAGTATATAAAGTTGCACATGACAGATGTACAGAAATATTTAGGTACTGGATGAAGTGGACAGGTTTAATAGAGAACCAGTGAGTTAAGCACCTCTTTCAGATCTCCAACTCTTTCTCTAAAACTGATCCGTATTTAGAATTTACTTTTGTTGAAGTTTAAGTTTGACCTTAATTTTAACTGGTGAAGAAACTGACCTAGTAAAGTATTTCCAGGTATTTAGAGTTCATATGAAATACAACAAAACTTAACTCTGTGGAAATGTAAATTGTTTTAAAGCTAATATGAATATCAATATTTGTAAATATTTCTATAAAGTGATTCAGTTTGCCTTGTTTTTCTTTCAGATATCATTTATGCTTTTTTTTATTCAGGACTTTGTGCATCAAAACCAAACTAGTAAAATAAACCCTCTTTCTCTTTCTGGCCTTTTAGGAGTTAACATCATCTTTACTTTAGAGCACCATATGGCTATAGTCTTTTCAGAGTTACAACTCAGTTATATTTAAATATAAATTACTATATAAATAGAAATGAAAACATGTAATTAAAGATTTCATCAGTTTGAAGTGTAGGAATGTCATTCTTCATGAAAGTGACAGCATGTATGAAGAATGCTTGTCTACCAAAAATGCTTTTCGTAGAAGATTATGGAACTCTGCTCGCAAGCTTTCTGATATTTTCCCCTTCTAATATGGACAAGTACAATACAGCATATCCCATCAGAGTGGCCTTGAAGTGTATTATTGGTTATGTGTGACTTTTATAGTTTTAAATATCATAAAACTTAAGGATTAAGATTCTCTTTTAAAAGATCACAAGGAGAGTAAATGTATTCTTGGTGAACTCTCTGATGTTCTTAAAATTGCACGATCGCATAGAATAAGTGACACTTGGAGAACTAAGTTTGAAATATGTTTTATTTCAGAATTCTAGTGCAGCTAGTAAAAACTAGTCAGTTGTTTAATAGAAATGTGATTTGGCTGACAGATTTTGAAAATAAAGGTATGATTACTCAATATGAATAAGAATAATATAATTTTAAAACAGTAAAATATTCAGTTGGCATAATTGAAAATTGAATATTACCTCTTAAAATAGATAATTTGCAGCCTGTCAAGTCACAGTTGAAGTTAAGCTAAGTAGCTGATGATCAGAAAATCAATTCCCCAGCTAAGTCTTAGGAATCTGTAGAATATTTTAATATTAAATATTTCTTCTAATTTAGAACGTAATGTACTTTGCAAATACATACTGCAAAAGTAACAAAGACAGAGCAGTATGCTGTATGATGACACATTTATGAATTTATTTTGATAGTAATTTTAATTCTCTAAACGTTTATATGCAAGCAAAACTAGTTTGTGTCTCATAGCATATATATGCATATTTATTGAGCAGAGTGTCATAGTAAAGAGGCTGCTTGCAATATTTCTGTGTAACAACATGATGTTTGTGGGAATTGAAAGGACCCAAGTATCCACAACTCTTGATCATTGAGCGGTTCCTGGGGCTCAGCATCCCACAGGATTGGCTCTCAAAATAATAAAAATAATAACAAGGAATTGCTACTAAAAGTTCAATTGCAATACCAGTCTTTGTCATAATCACTTAAGGGCACAAGTACTTAGAAGAAAGATTAGGTCATGATTATAAATCATGGTGCAAACATCCTGATGGATTCTATGTTCTGCTCTATTTTAAGGTTGTGAATATTACCTTCATACCTGATATTTTTCCCCAAATGAAGAATCAGTGTATCTAGTATCTCACGTCTGTCTTCTGTGCAGAAATTTCTGCTGGAATGGAGAAAGAAAGGTTTGTGTAAGAACTTGCCACAAAGACAAATGAGCTTAAGAGGTGGGTGTTTTCTGTAATACAGTAGTTCATTGCTTTGATTTTTAATCAGTTTCAGTTTTTAAAAGAACCTAATAGTATGGTGCTATTTGTGGTACTATTGCAATATTTGTGGTTCTGTCCCATATAGCGAAGAAGGATGCTTGTTATAGCTGATGACATAAACTCAGGCACTGTTATGATAATTTTTTGTTAGTAGACACATATTTGATATTTTAATTCCAGCTGGATGCTAGAATATAACTGATCTGAAAAAAAGTAATCGTCTAAGCTGATGCTTACTGGCATTCCCCTGGTGCTTCTGTAGGATTAGATTTTGAATACTGATGTAGGATTGTAGCTGTGAAAGGTATGTGTCAGTATTCTCTCTGAGATCAGTTTAAGTAGGGAGACAGTTTTTTAAAAGGCAAATGTTAGGAAGAGAAATATTTAAAAAAGGTGTTTCAGTTTACTTCATACAATGTTTGTTAGGTTCTAAAGTAGGTCTTTCTAAAAAGTAAGTTGGTGTATCTCTTGACAATTATCAAATGGTATCTGCTCTTCTTAATCTGTGAGGAGATTATCCAGGTTATGCACTGACTATCATGAGTGAAGAGACTTCCAAAATAGCTCCATCCAAGTCTCGAGGCAGTATAGGCGTGCTCACTAAGAGTTGTCTTGGGTAGACTTAACAGGTCTTCAAATTCTGCATTCCGCAATGTACCGTGTCATTTGTTTTCTGTTTTCTCGTTGCAATATCAAATTTAGGAGACTATAACTTGCATGTGGGACACATTATCCCTTTCTTAGGATATTCTATTTGCCCAGCGTTACCCCAAATGCTTGAGAGTTGGCTCTGGTTTTGTTTTGATTTTACTCCTATCCTGTTGCACAGCAGCAACAGAGGGACAGATTAAATGATTCCATTCATTCCAATTCCACTCATTCATAGCTTTGGCTGTGATATTTGGTCAAAGTAAACACAGTATCTCTTCTTCAGAGAAGAAAATTTATAAAGCTTTTCTTCGATTTTCTGTAGGATATCAGCCCATTTGTAAATTCTAGAGGGAATAACTGGATTAAATCATCCATAATAAATAATCATAATAAAACTACTCTTTGAAGCAAAAGGTCTTGTTTTCACTCATACTGTGGTTTACATTCAAGTAATTTTGTTGGTCTTTTGGACAGCTATCCCTCGTTTACAACTACTATATCTGAAAAGTGAATCATATCTACAGTATCTGATATTCAGGAAGCGTAAAAGCTATAAATACCACATGTTTCAAGACATAAGAAAACCCTTTTTCGCCATTAGGATAGTCAAGCAGCCCAACAGGTTGCCCAGCAAGGTAGTACAGTCTGTATCCTTGGAGGTTTTCTAGACCAGATTGAATAAAACTCTGAGTAACGAACTCTGACTTCACAGCTGACCCTGCTTTGAGCAGCAGTTTGGACTGGAGACCACCTGAGGTCTCTTCCAGCCTGAATTATCCTATGATCCTGTATCAATGTGAACAGTGGTGATCTGCACAAGTGGCTTGCCTCTTCTGCTGTGTGCAGGACTTGGAGCTACCTATCTTATCACTCAACGTATCTGAGAGAAAATAGGTGGTGTATTTCCCATCAGTATATATTTTTGGACCGATATGTTGTATATTATATGGTTTTATGTGTATATATATGTATATATTCTTATGTGTATATATAGTTTTAGACCAGTTCGATGTATATTTTTATTTACAGGAACAGTAGTGTACTAATTACTCAGTTTTCTAATTTGATGCAGTTTTATTGAAAATCAAAAAGAAAAAAATGTATAGAGTTTTGGTATGCCTCCGCTTTTTTTCAGAAGATAGCTGTAGTCTTTGTAAGAATGGTATGAAGCTTTCTTATAATTAATTAAAAAAAAAAAAAAAAA
This sequence comes from Gymnogyps californianus, assembly GCF_018139145.2. Classification (NCBI taxonomy): domain Eukaryota; kingdom Metazoa; phylum Chordata; class Aves; order Accipitriformes; family Cathartidae; genus Gymnogyps; species Gymnogyps californianus. The sequence continues at coordinate 14,448,761 of NC_059478.1, read as the reverse complement.
AAAGTCACTCCTCTGTGCTGGCCCCTGACCATAGTTTTGCAGGAATTTCAGCTTATACGTTATTGCCACTTTTTTTATCTCAAGCCAGAGGAGAGCTCTTTAAGTCAGGGTAACACTGAGTCTTGACAGTGAGGTACGTAAACTATGAACTGTCTTGCTCATATCTGTACTGCATGAGTGTTCACATAAATCTCATGATCATTTTGAATATACCCTAGCTCTAGCTGTTAAGCAGTGGGCTCAAAACCAAAGCTTTAATGAATTCTCTGAGATAGTCTTCTCTTTCATTTTAAACCTGTGGATCGAAGAAATGTAAGATACTACCAATTCTCTTACAGAACCTGGACAGTTTTTATTTGACTCGTGAAATAAGCTATGAATGAGGGGTTTGGTAACATATTTCTTGGAAGGCTTTACACAGCTTTTCTTTCAGAGGGAGCAGTACAAATCCCTTGCTGTCATATTCAGCAGATGGCAGCATGCATGTTAACTGGCTGGGTATCTGCTCAAATCTTTAAGCTGCCATGCCATATTGACTAGCAAAGTAATTAATTTGTCACTGTCTTTAAGGACAATCATAGTGGAAGCTTTCAGTGTGTTAATGTAAAAAATCATCTTTACCCTGAGGGGGCACTGTCACAGCAGGTAGGAATTAATTGTGGAATTAAATCGCTTTCTTCCTAGAACACAACTATGTTGGAAGAAGTAAAACATTTAAAACCAGTAGAGTGCCGTTCAGGACTCTGGTGTTTAAAACATTAAAGCACAGATTTAAGATTTCCACACATGCATATCTGAGTGCTACCAGGATCAGGGCCTGGGGATTAGGTCATGAAAGGTCATGCAAAAAAAAAAAAAAAAAAAGGCAAGCTATGACCAAGCAAATATTTATGTGTGACTTTTCAATAGCAATACTCATGTCCTATGAATTTGGCCAGTTTTTTGTATAATATCAGATCAAGTGTGGTGTTAGATGCTATATTATCAAACCCCTGAATATAAGCAATGAAGGCATATGATAACTGTGTAAGACAAATTGCCATGTCGGGTAGAAAAAACCCTTGATTTTCCAATCTACACAGGAGATTGCAAGGATGGTAAGAACACATCGTAGTGTTCTTATCAGACTTGCAGAAGCAGGAATAATGGGGTACTGAAGACAAAATCTAGAATGCTATCTGAATTTTTCAGCTATGCAGAATTTTGTCCAGGGCTTTTAAGGTGAACATGGGTGAAAAATGTGATAGACTTTTGATTGTTGCTGAATATTGGAAATTTGCACTTTATCTAGAGCTGAACATATTGTAAGAACGGAATTTGCCATTATTTTCTACATCCACTTTTATCTTATCTGTGTTTCTTTTTATTCCTTTCTAACTATTCAAGCAGCATTTCTTCTGTTTGTGTGAGTTTGTAGAAACTGAATTTTAAGGCCTATTGATGATATTTGTGTAAATATGAAGAGAAATTGGTATCTTTCTATCTTACATTTATTTAAGAAAGGTTGATGAAATATTGCATCATCTACCAAAAAAGGATCATTACCATGTGATCTAAAAAACCACACCGGCTACTATTAATTTATTAGAGTATATTACTAAGTAATACAAAGTACGGTGTACCTCACAAGAAATCTTACAGCTAAAATTTGTTCAGAAAACTGAAAATTTCCCAATGAATAGATCTTATTATCTAGTTACAGATAATTGGCAATATAGGAAAATGCTAATTTTGTTCAGTAATTTGCTGAAAAAATTGTTCATTGCAATTTAAGCACTTTCTGCAGCAGCCTAAGTTCCTGATCCTGGAGAGATTTATATGCATAGTTATAAACATGGATAAAATTCACTGAAGTTGGTAGGAATGTTGTCTGTCTGTTTTTCCGTCAGTGTGAAGTGGTGGCATTTATTATGCATCAAATGAAATATGTTTGTAGATCTTTGGAAAAATAGGGTCTTCATTTAATTTGTTTTTTTTTTTTTTTCAAACTCTTAGACACGCTTAGTTCTATGTTGTTTGCGGAACCTTACGAAAAAATAGTCCACGTAAACTTCAATTTCACAATACTTTCTTTTCTTTAAACATAAAAGCAAGTTTCAATTATCTTTTTTCCCCCCATTTTTTAAATGATTTTCTGGTCTCAGACAAAAAGGTATTTGTTTACATCTTGATTTATATTAGTCCTAGACTCTTCTACACTTGTCTGTCTCATACTAAGTTCCTACTTACGTTTAGCTTGCTTTGTCTTTATATTGACAACTGGCTTTCTCCAGAAGATTAAGGAGCTTGATGATAAATATAAGCCTACTACTATAAGAGTCTCTGTCAAAATGTAGGAGGAATTGTGTAAGGTAATAGACTATAAGATCCCCATTCTAAACATTAAATACCTGTAAAGAGTAACATGTCCCTTAAATCTAATTTAATATGTTAGACAAGAAAGGTGGCAGGTGAATGATTTACTGAAGAGCTTTATTTTACTTACATTACATTTTGAATTTTGCACCTACTTTGTGTTCGCTTGCTCTTCATCTCTAAACTTTTTTGCTGTAGTATGGAAATAGAAGATTGATGTTGCAGGAGAAAATATGACCCCAAAATGACTCTCTTATTCTTGTTTTGAGGCATGGTTTCTTCTTGCAATATTCATGAAGAAGTATGTGGACAATGATGGCGAAGTCCTGATGAACAGGATATAAGCTGATTTTATAACTTTGTGGTTGTGTATGTGTATATAAATTTAATATCCTCTCACACTGTATCCTACTTCAGTATTTGAAATTGGTACTGAAAATGCAACTTTAAAATGGGAGACATAATGATATTTTTGTAATCCATGAATTTTTGATCTGCCAGTGACCTCATAGTGAAGAAAAGGCAATTGAGAGCACTATGAAAATCTGTGTGTTACTGCATTGCTGCTATCACTATGTGATAAATATTGACATTTACATGAGAACAAGTTGAAACTTTCTGAATTTCTATTTCATGGAGAATTGATCTTTTTGACATTTTTCATTCTGAATAGATCAAAATTTATGCAAAACATTTCATTCAAAACTATGTTTCAGCAAACAGGTACAATTGATATTATTGATATTCCTGAAAATTTTTTGAGGTGTTTAATGAATAGCTTTCATGGAATTTGTATTATTAGGCACTTCCTTTTAATTCCTTAATTTTCCTGTGAAGTTTGTCATTTTAATAATACTTCTCAGATAAAGTTCTGTGTGAAAAGATGAAGAATAGCTGAAATAGTTCTTCTCTGTAATGATTAAAAAACCAGCTATTATACCATACCATGCTTTTAAATACTGACCTTGTGTCGTGGTTTAACCCCAGTCAGCAACTAAGCAACACGCAGCTGCTTCCCCCTCCCCACTCCCAGTGAGGTGGGGAGGAGGAAAGGAAAAAAGTAAAACTCATGGGTTGAGATAAGAACAGTTTAATAACTAAAGTAAAAATAAAAATACACTACTAACTAAGAATAATAATAATTGTAGTGACAAAGAATACAACAAAAAAAAAAAAAAAGAGAAGACAAGTGATGCACAATGCAATTGCTCACCACCCGCTGACTGATGCCAGAGCTGAGATCTGCCCCTCCTGGCCAACTCCCCCCTGTTTACATACTGGGCATGATGTTCCATGGTATGGAATACCCCTTGGGCTAGTTCAGGTCAGCTGCCCCGGCTCTGCTCCCTCCCAGCTTCTTGCACACCTGCTTGCTGGCAGAGCATGGGAAACTGAAAAGTCCTTGGCTGAAGATAAGCGCTACTTAGCAACAACTAAAACATCAGCGTGTTATCAACAGTATTCTCGCACTAAATCCAAAACACAGCACTGTACCAGCTACTAAGAAGAGAGTTAACTCTGTCCCAGCTGAAACCAGGACACCTTGGAAGGAATGTTATATAAAAAACCCCCAATTTGAGGCTAATTTGACTGTGTGAGTACAAGTAACAATGTACGCTGTATTTAAAATTCTTTATAAACGTTTTGAGAAATATGTATGTTGAACTTGAGAGAAACAGCTACTATTGATTGAAATTTGTCAAAATTACTCCTTTTCTTGAGTTAGGATTATTTTTTTTAAAATATTAAAATAATATTTTCCATCTTAAAACATTCTAATGAAAGCTTTCAGTGAATTAATTACTTTGTGTGTCAGCAGAATATTTTTAATGTTTTATGTTGTTAATGTGGCTTGCTAGATTGTGGTACATTTTGTTTCTTGTATTGGTAATTTAGATTGTTCATTTCAGTCAAGTGGTGACATATTTTAAAGAATTTATTTAAAAATTCTGTTAAGTGACATTTTTAACCCTAACAAAATCAAAAAGTACCCTCCGAACTCTGAGTAAAACATGTTTGTAAAATGGAAATTATTACTGTAAAAAAAAAAAAAAAAAAAGAAAAAAGCTAAATAATTTGAATATGCATTTTAAAATGCATATGATTTTTCCCTATATTTCAACCAACTCTAAAAGATAAACATGCTGAGTTTGGAGTTCACTGATTCAAAAAGTGGGATAACACTGTAGTACCTTATACCACTTAGAACCATGGCAGGATCCTAAGCACTACTGCAGTTCAAATAATGATATAATATTGCTTTGTTTTGGAATTTGCTCTCAGTATTACAAAAAAGAAATAGAGTTTGGGGTTTTTTTTCGGTTTTTGTTTTGTTTTGCTTTTAGTAGAGACAACCATTTTTGTCGTGAACTGCCTGCATCTTTGTGTTGGCAGTCACCTGCATCTTGCAGATTCTTTATGTTAAGTATGGATGCAGAAGGTATTTGCAACTATAATGTACTTTCTCACTTGGTCACTCTTGTTTTCAATTTGGCAGTGCAGTGGCTCAAGTAATTTGCTCATTGATTCACAGCCTTCCTTATCTAGCAGGCAATCTAATGCTTAGGTTGGCTCTAGCAGATGTACGGGCCATTTAAATAAACAGCAGGAGAATTTCTTCAGCCATATTTTTGTGAACACTGCTATCAACCAATACAAATATTGTGAGGTTTTATTTTATTATTATTATTATTATTTTATTCTGAAGCTTTATTTGTTGCCTTATTAAAATATTTGCCAGTTTGGTAGAGTCAGTATGACATGGGACTATTCTACACCTTACACTTTTGTAATGGAGAAAAGACTAGAACTTCTCAAAGGGATGTGTATAACCTTCAGCTAGGTTTTGAAATCAACAGCGATGCCTTGTGAGTGTGTCTTACTACAGTTAAGGCTCTTGGGATGTCGTACAGAACTGGTGATGTCCATCTGTGCACACATTGAATATACATGCATTAAATACTATTTTTTTACTGGTTAATATCTAGAGCTAAGCCTAGAATTAGATACTGCTCTTGGCTAGTGCTTTTGGTGTGATCCTTTGTTTGGCTCCAAACCTGTTGGAAATGACTTATATTCTAATTTCCTGGAGAAGACACCCAAGCCAGAGTGTATAGTGTTCCTGAAGTTATGTTAAACAGCTGAAGTCTGATCAAAATTTTTCAAAGCGAGTATTTAAAGATCAATAATTAATAACATAGATAATGACAAATTTTCAGTGACAAGAGGAATGTGGGAGTGGAAAGGTCATTGAATCCTGGCCCCAGTATTGCATGTGACCCTTTTGCAAGACAATTAAGCTCCATCCTGAAACTGGCTGGAGGATTTATAAAGGTAGATGTCCTAGAGCTTCATAGCTGATCTGTGAAGCAGATCTTTGATCTGACCTGAACGAATATTTGAAACATTCCAGGCAGATGACCGGGAGGGTGCATGTGGAGGTGGAAAGCATTTTTCACAGCAGAAAAAGAACTGTAAGTCACAGTGGAGGTGGAAAGCATTTTTCACAGCAGAAAAAGAACTGTAAGTCACAGTGGAGGTGGAAAGCATTTCTCACAGCAGAAAGAGTACTGTAAGTCACAGTGGCTAAGTAGGTCAGATAGAATGGTGTAATAAATGAGCACTTAGGCTAGTAGTCTGAAAATTTTACAAGGGCTAACTTTGCTTCTGGTGTTACTTTGTTTTGCAGCCCTAGAATGTCATTTCTGATGACTTCATATTCCCCACACTGTTAAGGAAGCATTGCTAATTGTTTATTAAATGATTTGGAAATAGAAATACAGAATTTCAATTCTTTTAGTCCCAAGAGGAGAAAAAACCAAACAAACCCACACATGATGAACCACACATCAGGAATGGGAGCATTCTACAATTCACCTTTTAAGCCTAGGTGATAGACACATTCAAAAGCTCAGTGTCAAGGCTTCTGCCATCCTCTTTTTTAATACCTTGCTGGATGTGCTAGTTATAATTGAAGTCTTCAGCCTGAATCCAAAGAGAGCCTGATGTTACTGCCAGACTCTTATAGTAGGGCCTCTACTCTCTTGCCATCCTCTAGTAAAACCAGCACAGTCATAAAGGAATCACACTGTGTTTCCATTCTGTGTTCCATATTGTGGAGGCTTCCCTTCTACACCTATCCTTTGAGAATTTAACTCCTGTAATATAGGATATAATGTTTTTTTTCCCAACTAATTGATTTCTGCAGTTAATATGGAGTGTGAGTTCAGGTGAATCTTCTGTGAAAGTCAAGAACAAACTGTTCTGATATATTTGGCAGGATTTAGGTAATACAATGCACAAATTGGTGTTCCTGTCTTTCTACAAGTGTATTAGTTTCTTAACTCATTAAAGAAGACTGGAGAGAAAGGAAAGCTTTATTCACATAATAACTTCTATTTTTCTTTTATTTGTGTTTAAAGGCAAACGTTTGCTTTCTCATGTTTGAGCTTGTTACAAAATAAATGCTAATGTAAAACCACAGCTCAAAATACTAATGTAACATTAGAAGAATAATTTGAAGAAAGAAAAACAATTGCCTGTAGACTAGGAAGTCTTAAAGTCTTTTCACAAACAGACTTTAAACATTAGTTTTGGCTAATTCATTCAGCCAAGAAAACCAACGCTTTGGACTGCTGTAAGCTTTCAATTTGCTTCCATTATAGCTGTCACTCAGATGTGCTGAGGTGCTTACAATCAAATTATAGGTTATTGGCACTGTCTAGGGCCATAGTACTGAATATTTTGCATATAAATCCACTGCAGTGGAAATTCTGTTTACCTTATAGAAATGGTCAAAACTGTTCAAATTATTATAGTCACTTTTTGTGCATAGACATTTCATACTTTAATGCAGTTAGGCATAGTGTGCAAAAGAAGGAAAATTTCTGATTGGGCAGAACTGCAAGATTAACCAGGAAGAGAATGATAAAATCTTATAAATCTATAATGGCTTGCAAATTCTGTATGTGAATTAGTTATTTGGAAAGTTACTGAAGTCCTTACTGTATTAAAATATTTGCTGTGGGCATCTATTGGCTTAATTTAATAACTGGATGCTGGAAATCACAGAGAAGGCATACAATGGCTCCAGACAAACTTCTGACAGAGGTTAAGATAAAACTCTGAATCATTAGTTGAGAAGATGCTGTTTCCATCTGCCAAGGAACACATATAGGACTTCCGTTGCTAAGGTATGAGGCTTAAGTTCAACAAAACGTTAAATACTTGAAAATAATTGTCCAGGAAAAAAAAAGTGATGCTTTTTGGAGAACTGCTTTGACAGTAGCAGACTGACAAGAGATGAACTATATTGGAAAGTCTTTTGGTTAACTGGCATGTTTGTTTTGATCCTGTTTCCTACAGGGGAAAAAAAGCAATCACATTTTTTGCTCCCTCCTTCATCTTCCCCTTATTTTTTTGAAATTAGATGTTGGCTAATTTCATCCAAATTTAAGAGAGGGATAGACGTGTCAAAGAAATTAATTTCATACTGGCTTTGGGGAAAAAAGTATTAGTGGAGGTACAGAGGACAGACCTACCTTAGCACTGCCCTCAGAGAAAAGATCTTATATTTTACTGTTCTGTTTGACTTGCTAGCTAGGTGATCAGCATATCTTTACTTCTGAACCAGTTATGGGCCGAAGGAATCTCTTACACATCTGATATTGAGAATTCCTTGGACAAGGTGAGCATACTTTGAAAGAGAAGGTTTCTTAATCTTTTGTTATGCTGTCTCCAGATAGGAAAATCTTCAATTGGAGTTGATGACATCAGTTTTGATGGTTCCTTGTTAAATAATTCAGTTTCTATGTACAAATGCTTGGAAAAGTATCTGGATTTATCAGTTTTCAAATAGATAGATGCCTGTATGTATACTATGTAGGTCTGTGACAAAATGTATTAGAATTTAGTACTAAATTATATTACCTTATAGACCTGTAGCTATCATTTGTTCAAACACTTTTGAATTACGCTTCAGATAGAAGAGTAACATTACCTTTGAAACAGCAGCATGACTGGGCCAGCATATGGACATTGTTCCCTTACTCCGTTAGATTCTATAAGAATGTGGTTAGCTATGTTCAAAATGTAATTTGACAATGAATTGTCTTCACCTAAATGAAATTAACAGGCATTCTGCATATTTTGATTGTTTGAAAACACTTAACTAGAAGCTCTTGATTTTATTATTCAGCCTTCTAAACTGAGAAAAAGTTTTGCCTAAATAGATTTAGAAAATTAATTCTTTGAAATATATTGACATTACTCTAAAAATTAAAAACTGCCTCTTTCAATCAAAGCTCTGCAGAACTCTTGCTGAAATTTTTTAAACAGTCTCGCTTTTTCCAAAGTATTAAATGATAGCTTTTAAAAACATGGTATGGATTTTAATGTGACTTGAGTCTCTCATTCTGTGAGACTACTGAAACAAGAAGATCAAAGCAGGATCAAAGGTACTCATATAAGACAAAAATCAGATATAAGCTGTAGGTGCTTTCTCAAGAAGCTTTGCATGAGACAACAAAGACTTGTAAAGAATGGCATAGCTATCCAAGCTAGTAAAGGAACATATTAGAAGTACTTATCTAAAATTTTGCTATTTGTATTTCAGAGCTTCAAACTGTAGTCTTCAGAATAATATACAGTTAGGTTGGTTGAAAAGTTGCATATTAAACTGTTTATATTAATTTATTTTTGTATGTATAGAACTTATGTATACACAGAGAAGACTAAATGGACAGTTTTCATGGTTTTGGTAAACAGTTTTCAATCTTTGTGATGAAAATGGTGTTTGTTTGGTAATTAAGAGAACATCACTTAGAAGGAAATCTTTCCTATTGGTCCTGATGTTTTCTGACCTGGTCAGTTATAGATTTTTTTTTTTTTTTAAAGTTTGGAGTGGTGGCTTAGAAAATGTTTACACTGCAGATATTTATTAATTATATATGTAGCCATGGAAGGGGAATGAAGGTAAGAGAAAGGGAGGGACTGTGAACAGAGGTATAAAAAGAGGGAAAGTGACTAAAACAAAAATGTTGAGTGACAAAACAATACAGAAAACAAAACAAATCCAAAACACTTAAAATTTTCTTAACGTCTCATTACCTGCTTAGGCTAAAAAGCCTTAACCTTAAGCACATCCTAAGAACACATGCTTTACTAAATTTGTATTATTTTGAATTATGTTATACATTTTGAGTTTCAACTAACTAAAACTGAAAATGCAAAAATACTCCCATAGCATTGTATTTATAATATTTCTAATCAACTCTTAATCAGCAAGGACTTGTTGTATTGTGATATAACCCTGTTGCATAGACATAGTTCTTTTTTACAGATAAGGTATTTAATAATTACAGATGGTGAGCTGACTTGAAAATTAGGAACCTTTTGATAGTTAGCTGTCATTAATTTATAGTAAGTGGTTCTCAAGAGTCTTGGTTTGCTTGTATGCATACACCAATTGCTGACATTTAAGTCACTGTCATTCAGTGTAAATGACATACATAACACGCATAAATGGCTAAGAGAGCTCTATATATTGTGTAAGTAACACAGAGACTTAGAAATGTTTAGTGTCACTTAACTTTCAGGCAGAAGAAAACAACCCCTTAGGATATGGTTGTTGCTTTTTTTTTCCCTTGCATAATCAACGATGATCTTAAAAGTTAGTTTAATTGCTCAGATGATGATTAAGTATCCCTTATACTGGAAAATATTCCAGTGTTGATGTTTTTGTTGTCCCTGTTATGTCTCAGAATCTAAGTCATAGTCAGAATTGAACAAAGACTGTCTTTTACAGTACAAATGCTGTTTGAGAAGATGTCTTGAAGAAGCAGTTGCTCTGCATGAAAGCACACCCACTGTATTGCTATCATAAAGTAGCATCAGAAAATATGTATGAGCTAAACTGGATGGAACCTCAGTTAGGTGTAGCAAAGAATAAGTACAACTAGCTGGAATTTACCCATGTCTACTTGGGCAATGCAAAGTTTACTCAAGTCTTACTTTTTACCTGTGGTGCCAAGCTGATGATTTTACCTCTCCATTTTTAATTGTGTATATAAGAGCTAGTGCAGTTTTGTCTTCTGGTTTCTCTCCTAGGCTCAGAATAACAGCTACCAAGCTGATATTTTGGGAATACTGAGACTGAGTCTAACTGTTTATAAGAACTCGGGGATAGTTTTTGCTAGTTAAAAACAGTGGGGTGCACAGATCCTGGGTATCATTTTGTTTCCTCTATTCATTTCAGAGGAATAACTGCTGGAAAAATGTTAATTTCCTATGAGCCCTGTGATAAGCTACCCATATCGTGTCCAGTCACAATTTATATGTGGATGAGGTCAGGCACAATCTAGCTGATGTAGCAGGTGTGCTCCCTGCACTCTTTTTCTGATTTTATATGTTGGTGTTGGTATGGTACTCCTTCAGATCACAGTAGTCTAGATCATTGCAAATTAAATAAGGGATTAAATGAAAGCTCCTTATTTGTATTTGCTCTGCTTTCTAAGTGTGGCATATGGTCTTGTGCAGACTCGAGTAATTTCAGTGCCAGATTAAATACCCTAAATACAGACAGCATATGAAAACTAAGCAAAAAGAAACATCACAAGCAAAATGGAAAGTTCAGCACAAAAGGTATCCAAAAGCTTAAGTATATAGCATTAGGGTCTTTGTGTTAGCAGATGTGTGAAAATCCATATAGTTTTTCACTCTCTTGTAGATGTTTAATAGCCCTAGGGGAGCCAAGCTTTAGCTCATGAATCACTGGCAGCTCTGAAGCAGTTCATATTTCTTACCTGTTTCAACTGTGTTGTATATGAATCACTGCAGGGCTATGCTAGTATGGGTTCTGCTAAGTAATATGAATTCCTATGGGAAAAAATGGGTCAGGAGAAGTGATGAATCCAATGTCACTTGGTTGTATTGGACCCAACAGTAGACCCTGCCTATTCTTGCCCCGTGTATTCCTGTGGGAGGATGCCAGTGTGCTTTGGAAGACGTCACCTCTCGCTTGGGAACCAGTCCTAGGGGCTCTTACACTTCCAGACATACGAAGATTTTAGCATGCAGCTGTAGGAAGAAGAATATAAAGGTCATTGATGTAAGGGGTAGATAAAGAACATTTTCTCCATCTTTTTTTCTCTGAGTTGGCAGGATTTGGTAGTGTGGGGAAGCAGAATAACATTGATGATATAGGCAGTAAGTTTCTGCGCACAAGATGGAGTGTGTACAAAACCTGTACACACTCTAGCTTGAGATCTGTCCCACAGTAAGAGTGTAGCTTCCACCCTTCCTCCTTTTTTGTCAGCTTCAAGTGTGTTAGCCTCTCTGGGGAATGGGAAGATTTTCCTCTCATGTCCAGTTTAGTGCAGGTTGGCAACTTCACACCAACCAAAGCACTATCTTGTCTGGTGAGAAGATAGTTCAGAATGCCATAGTTCATCAGGTAACAGATAGCTGACACAGTTTGGTCAAAAGGGATGTGGAGCCTTAATAAGCCACAAGAGCGCAATGGCATTAAAGAAGATAAGTAGAGTCAGTACACTGAGGAAGGAATTGGGTAAAAATTTGCAAGGGGAGGGCTATGCAGTCTCAGCAGTGGGTAAAGGGACTGACGACAATTCTCTAACCAAGGGAAACAATCAATTAACAAACCATAATCTGTGCTGTATGAGGCAATGCTGAGTAGTTCCCTCATGAATTAATAATGTTTTTGTTTAGCTAAACCATATCCCTTGCATGTTGTCCTTCTTTCCTCATGTCTGGTTAACAATGTAAGCCCAACTACCCTTTCTTTAAACTAGTGCTCATTGAAGATTAAAATAGCTCAGCTATAGAAATAGCCATGGAATTAATTTTGATATTATTAGAAGCTTGAAGAGTACTTCAGAAGCTCCATCAAACATTTCAGACACAAAAGTACCACAGCCAAGACGTATACCAAAATGTGATAAAAATTGTGTCTTCATAATTTAACAAGAACACAGTTTTATCTTTATTGTTATTTATATCTAGGCTTGAGTGTATATGAAAGCAGGAGTACGGGAATATCCAGGTATTTATTTCTCCTAAACTTAAATATTAGAAGCAATTATTTAGTACTGTAAGTGGACATGGTAGTATAGTAAGTCAATACATAGACCTTCAGTTCTGAAGACATGCTATGAAGTACAGTTTGGTTCACCAGTCGAGTATGTTGGATAAACTAGGACTTTATACACATTCAATTACTGAGCTGAGAGATCCAAGTTTTAGTATTATGTATGACAATACCTGATAAACCCTCTGATCCTGCACTATGCACGTTAGCTTTTTAAAATTAAGCAGAAAATGATCATTTAAATTGTAATTAGTCTTTCTGATACTTAATGGACCAAACATTTCCACCATTTCTTGTAAGTATGTGGAATACACTAAATCTCAGTCTTGCAGCTAAGAAAAGGTGACAACAATGATTAAAAGACTATGCACATATTTCACTGAAAGCATTTACATTTGTAAATCTGGTGAGGAATGTTTTATTACAATGAAAAAAAAAATCCATAATCCAGTTAAAAGTTAAAGCAGAAAAACACTAAAATGGGATGTAAAAATGTTTCCTGTCTGAAAACAGCAGAAGTGGGTACCAACTAAGAAAATTCAATATCTTTTGATCCATAATTTCATTATTGATGTTCTTTAGTTTCATTTGCATTTGTAAAATTTCATTGAAAATCTTACAAATAAACTCATAATCAAAATCTCATTGTTTGGATGAACATAAAAAATGCTTATCTAGTATTCTCATCCATTTGATAGTAACCCTCCAGAAGTACAAGCAGACTAGGAATCCTTGCCAATGTCTAATTGCTATACATTCAAAATGATGGTGGGGGTTTGGAGAGAGTGAGAAAGAAAACAACTTATTATTATGTGAAAACAATAACCTAAAAATAAGATACTCCTGGTTTTGTATTTATTGACTGCTCATCTTAACAGCTCCATAACCACAAAGGAAATAGCTTTCATTTAAGGCATTATATAGAGAGTAGTATCTGAAGAGGGCTTATTGCTTACTATCCTTCATGAAAAGATGTGGCTTTTGATGAAATATGCATAAAAGTCATTTTAGATATGTGACCTACATAATCATACCTGTCCTGAGAGGCTAGGGTAGAAAATTATTCTATTCAGAATAATTAAACTCCCCCTTTGTATTACTTCTCATTAATTCAATATTCTTCTAAAAAATAAAGCTCCCACAACAGTTTTAGTAATCAGCCTTTCAGATTTATGAGCTGTTTTTATGCTAGTATTGTTCTATAAGACAAGGCTCCTTGATCAATTGCCAGGTAACTGTTTCAGTCTTTTCCCAATACCCGCTAATTCAGCACATTAACTTATTTTTAATTGAGTAACTTCATTATTCAGAAAATCCCCTTTGTCATACTTCTGTAAACATTAACAGTATTTTATACAAACGATTATTTAAATATAATCATCTTGCTCCCTTCATCCCCATCTCTTTTCTTGTGCAGAAAAAAAAAGGTTCCCAAGGAACATACTGGAAAAATTAAAGAAGCTTATCATCATTAAAATTATTCCCCAAAGTGTAAGACCAATTTTATTTGGAGGTCCAGATATAAGACAGCTCTAAGATAATTTTTTGAGAAGCTTAAAAGTGATTTCAGTATACTTTTATGAAAAAAAATTACACAGTTGTTCTGTTTGCAAGGAAATGTTATATCTGAAGCATATCATAAGTACGCATACAATGAGAATGTAAAAATAATGACTAAACAGAAGTGATTCAGGTAGTAACGTTTTTAGGTTGAAATAAGGAAGAGATTACAGTGACAGTTTGCTTTAAAGCAATATGTTTTATGTTACCCAAAATTGTGGAAGTATTGAAATTAATGTTCATGCATTTTTAGTTACCTAGTTACCGTGTACCAGCTGCCTCTTTTTCAACTGAAAGAATGGCTTTTGAGTTCAGGTCCTCTTCCCTTAACAGTTAATTATTCCAGCAACAGTCACAATGCTTCTCCTAACAACAACAACAACAAAGAGAGAGAGAGAGAGAGAAAAGTAATTGAAAGGTATCTCTGAAAGGATCAAGAGGCACTGAGTGAGGGAGGTGGTGTGATCAACATGTGCCTTTTCTACAGGATATTGTTGGTTCTCATAATGACTCTGAAATGCTTGACATTCATGACATCAGAAGAAGGAAACCACAGAGAAGAAATCTTTGATTGCCCTCTGTAATGAAAACTTTATATTTTATGAGTCCTTGTAAGAATCCTCCCACAACAGCAATATTTTTATTTTTGCCAAGGGTGAGAAAAAGGTATTCACATCATCCGACATATATATTCAAAGTGTGTTCCCTTGGTCAAAACTTAGACATCAGTATCTTGCAGCACATTAAACCATCTAGCTATAAAAGATACCTAATCTGCCACTATAGTTGATTTTTAGCTATACATACCTCTGAGGGTTAATTGTTATTAATTCTGTTCATTTTCTACCTAAGAGTAGCTCACATAGTAGACCTCATAGCACTATTATCTGCTTTCTGTTCATGAACATGCTCACAGCTGTGAAGACAATATCAGTTTCTAGTCAGACTTCAAGCAGACGAGCTATGCAGCAGCTGATAGATCAAAAAAACCCCTACTGATGGAAAGAGGAACCTGCACAGGACTTTAGTGAACAATATGGTGTAACATCACTTTAAGGAATCCAGACATCTGCATGGATGATTTAGAGCCTCTATAGTGGGTAATCAGAAGTTGGCCTGTATTAAAGGCAAACTTGTGGAAATCAGCATAAGGAATAACAATTTGTGCCGATCGGATTTTTTTTGTATAGTCCTCTGTGGGAGCCTTTTTGTATTGTATAAATATATATATATAAAACTTTGGAGGCTAGCCTGCTAAACTGTGTACCTAATTTAAGTGTGTAAAATTAGGCAGTGCAGCTGTCCCCCCCCTTCCCTAATTATCCATTGACCAAATACACCATTAAATGCTGAGATCTCATATGAATTAATGTCTATTTTTTCTAGTAGTGTTAAGTACACTTCTACTTTTGACTCATGAACTTTTATTTAGTTCTGATGAAAATGCATCTCGTATACAATGCAAATAATTCCTGACTAAAGTCGTGATTTTTTTCTAGTCAAATATTCAGTTGTTCTGAATCGATCTTGCAGAAGAAATTCAGTTCCCAATGTACGATTGCTACGCTGAATGCAATTAGAGAAAGGGTTTAAATAATGAAGTTATTTAAACTGTGTTATTTCTGGTAGTTTTTTTATCATTTAGTATTCACTTTTTAAATTTAAAACTGATTCATAATTTCTGTGTTTCAACATTAAGACTTTGTTCCTAAAGAACCATACTGTGTGCTTGCTAGCCAAGCTCTCTGCCTAACGTCTGCAAATGCACATTAAGGTGTTGAAAGTGTTTTTTATGTTTGTTGATTAGAGTGATCACAATTATGCCTAAGAGGTCAATTGAAGGGTGCCAAGAAGCAAATAGCAGCCTGCACATTGATTTAAGTAGATGTGAGCAAGTGCTGAAAACTATTTACTCTACAAATATTATGTTGCAGAATCTGAGTGCAATACAGTTCTTTAGCTTGGTTGCCATGTGGTAGTTCAAGTTGAAATCCACCCATGATGAAAATACTACTGATCTGACTGAGATTGTCTGCTACTATATACTAATACTGTGCTACTGATACTACTGCTGCTACTAGTACTAATACTACTATATACTAATATTCCTGATACTGACTACTGATCATGCAGTCATTTCTAAAATTCTACCTGCTAACAAAAATTACCCTGCTTCCATTTACTTCTATCATTGGTATTTGTCCTGGTTTCGGCTTGGACAGAGTTAACTTTCTTTTTAGTAGTTGGTACAGTTTGACATTGGTACAGCTGGTACAATCTTTGACATTTCTGATACACCGTGTGGTAGAGTCTTTAAGACTTCTTTAAAGCTGTGTTAATTCAGTCTTACATGGAAGAACCAATGCCATATCAATATATATATGTCTGCTGCACTTTTTTTTGCGTCTCAATTCTGCTTTTGTGCAGGCTTATACCACCAAAGGGATGTTTGCATAGAGTTGTGTGTGGGGGTAGATGGTGGTAGAAAATTTCTCCTGTGGGAAATTGCCTTAATATCTTCATGTGATAAACATGTGTAGTGGGTTGTTTTTTTCAGTTTGTTCTGTTTAGGGTGGCTTGTAAAATGAAATAAAGTCCTTTGTATATTTTTTTCTCTGCAGACAGTTCGTTGATGCAAAACAGGTTCTATCTTTCTAACTGGATATCTAACCCCACTAATTCATAACAATTAAAGACATGAAAAGCAATAAGGCATTTGATTCATTGCCTGTTATGACCCATTCAGAAATGCATAATTCATTAGATTTTTATTCCTAATGAATTTTTAATACATTAAAAAAAGATTCTCAGCCCCTCCAGAAGTATGGTATCATGCATAGCAGTGTGTCTGATTTTCTCTTCCAGGAAAGTTTTGCGTTTCTTGTTATTCAGTATTCTGAATCATCATTTCTGTTGGCAGTGTCTCCTTAAATACATTATTTTTAAAAATTGTAACGTATCATGGGAAATGATGGAGATTAGAAGTGCTTTGGAGAGGTATATCTCTGTGTATCAGAGATGGATGTGAAGAGGTCCTTTCCTGGAGTGACTGCTGGTGTTTATCATGAGGAAGAAGTAATATCACTGTGTAATATGAATGATTTGTGCAGACACACCCCAGAAATTACATTAAAAGAAGACTAAGTCTGCAATTATTTAGTATTCAGAAGTTGGGAAATGTCAGTATTGCTACCTGACCAACTTAACAAAAGTGGAATAACCTGAACTATATGATTTTATGATATACCTGCCCATTATGCTCCTTTACCCAGCTGCAGAGCGCATTCCTTGTTCAAGGTGCAAGATGGACAGTACTCACTAAGCATCTATGTAATATATTCTCTAATATTTCTGGCATCTCTTTTTCCCCCAAATACATACATGCATACTACTTAAACATGGTATTTTTTTATTAGTAATTTATTTATGAGCTTCTAAATGATGTTCATAACTAAAATATGAGTGCTTTAAAAAATACATACATTTCCGCAATGTGCTTGCAGGGTGGGGTAGCACTGTTAACCTCATTTTTGTAGAAATATGAAGAGAGAATACAGAAATTTGAAAGTAAAAAAAAATTGCACTCACTGTAGGTGCCTAATTTGAATGTCTAGAGTCTTATTTTTCAGACTTCTTCTTATATGATCGCTTAGTATGCTTAAAGCAGAACTTCCATTAATTTCAATTGCAGCTGTGGGAATTCAGCACTTCTGCAGATCTCAAGACAGGGCATTTAGATACCCAGAATATACAAAGTATGCAATTATTAGCCATGTGACAGTCTGTTTTAAGTGACTTGCACATTCTCACATATGAGCTCTATCCACAGGTGTAATCCATTGTTCCAGAATTATAGTCATCCTGTAGATTTATTCTCTTTCCTTGACTGCTGCCTAAGTTGTGTCCGTTCCTCGGCTCAATCTTGTTGGCTAACCACATTTCTTCCACTTGCTAGTGCTTGAGCTCTAGTTTTTCTTCAGCTCCAGGTTTCCTATCTGCTCTGGTTTCCCATGCCACCATCTCCCTGGATCCTTGTTGAGTCATTTACAATGGCAGCTTGTATAGATACAAAGCCAGGCCTGAGGCCAGGGCTGTTTGCTTGAGGAGCGTTCTCTGTACTAGCTCTGGGGCAATTCAGCTGTTAGGGAGAAGAAGGTCCATTCCCAGCTTATACAAGACTAGGGCACTACATGCTTTACAGTGACCTCCACAAGATGCATACCACTATGCAGCTTATTTGCCTATACGAACAATGTTGTGGGGTTCAGGAATACTGAGGTCACCCTAGGCAATTCCTATATATACACTATAGTGTATAAAGTCTGTCAATCATCCCTGCATTTCTCAGTCCATGCCCCTGCTGTATCTCCCTGCCTCATTTGCTTTGTCCAAGTATTTCCAAGGTTCTGTCTCTGGCAGTTTCCAGTCACAGCAACTGACTGTGGTGTCCGTGCTTCAGTGTCTTCCTTCTCATTTGGCCTCTGATATACCAGACTTCTGAATGACAATATACATGGCAGAACAGTTGTCTCTGAGCTTGAAAAATCATTGGATAAATACTAAGAATGTTCCTTTTGTTAAATGCGGTTCTGTTCCTCTTGTTTTGATTTTTTTACTTCTATGTTTCTCATTATTTCATTGTGAACTTAATTCTGTGTTGATTGTTTAATTAGTTTGTCTATGCAATACATTTCTTCTATAATTTAAATACTGACTACTGATCATCTCAACTGGGAAAACTTTCTGGGGTGTAAATTGCTTCAAATGCCTACTTTTCTCCCATCATCATGTACAATTATTAAAATAATTTTTGAACTTTGAAAGGAAGAAATAAAGTCATAGATGTAACATGGATAAAACAATAGAAGATAGATGGGATAAAATCATACATCACTGTTTTTATTGTATTCAGTCTTTTCTTTGTACTTGATAGGAACACAGGACTGGAAATGAGTGTGTTTGAAGGGAGCGTCAATTCCAGTGCCCAGAATTGTAGACGTAGGCACAGTTTGAGGACCAGTTTAAAAAGACTCAAAGGATACTTATGCTGCATGCTCTGAACCAACTCCCTATAACAGCTCCAGTACTGTAGTACAGATCAAAGATTGTAACCGTAGTGTGCTACAAGAAGAGAATGTGGATACTAAATGAGCCTTGTAGGTATCTCAAAATACAGTAAATTAATTAAAAAGCTGCTAGATGTACTCATGTTTTACTGTGTGTAGGACAATGAGGAAAAATTGTTAATCTGATGTGGAGAGGAAACCCAAATACCTTTGACTCTGAAGGTGGCAACTAGCATGCAAATGGAGCTCCTGAAGGATGTTAATGAAAGCAGGAACAGGGCGTCCTGTTTTGCCTTCCTAGAAGAACTAGTTTTGCCTCCCTAGCGAACTAGTGCCAACATTCTGTGGCGCCTTGTTATCATTTATAAATTTTCTGCTTTTCTAGCAAATTGGAGTGTCGTGGTACTGACATTAATCCAGAGCTTTCAAGTTTTGTATTTTACTAAAGGATGGTTGGAATTCATAGAAAGTAGAGTTTATGAAGGAGATGAAAGGCTAAGTTTTGGATTTGACTTTGTATTTGAAAATACAGGAATAATTGCTATTAGCTAGTTGTTAAGCTTTTGAATCTTTCTGCTTGATGAAGCAATTGTATTCCTTCCCTTGTGTGCCTTTTTGAAGAACATACGGTAGGGTTTTACATACAGCAAGACTATACTTTGCTTTACAGTATCGATTTATTGTTAATTGGACTAGAACCAACTCTGAATACAGATCTTTCTACATACTCTTCTGTTACTGTCTATAAAATAAAAGAAAATCAGATTATGGGAAAGTGCACTTTTGGACTGGCCCTTTTTAGAGACAGAAGCAATATGATAAATTCTCATCTCCACACCTCTTTTCTCTCACATAGACTTCTCTTGATGTCCATAAATGCTCCTGCTGCTTGTAGTAGAGGAATAAGACTTGCATAGTCCTACATGAGAGTCTATTTTTTGCTGATACTAGAACTGTGTTAGTCCATTTGGCACAGGGCATGATGGTTTATACAGCTGATTATTCATCATGAACCCCAAATTCTTTTCAAAATCACTGCTTTCCAGAATAAGTAGTTTCTCTCATCACCTGGCATTTATTCTGTGATTTCTAGATGTAGGATCTTTTGTTTGTGATGCAGGTGATTTCATGTTGATTAACCCGTGTCTTTGTTATTTACAGTTTTCCTAAAGATTGTGTCATCATCCAACTTACCCAGTGAAGATTTTTGCATTTTATTTTGGATCCGAGATATATCTTAAAGTGTGCTGCTCCAAATAGGGCACAATATGCCAGTTCAGACCCAGGGTAAGCAGATACTTGGCACATCCCTTCATTTTGACAGCTCTGACTATGGCTTCCTGACAGCTTTTGCCCAGATTTGGAAGTTCTATATTGCCACTGTTTCCCAGCCTTTATTATGAGGATGTCATTTTAACCACTCAGTATTTGAAGGCCCCATGGTATTTTGAAGATGTATGTACTCTTATCCCTCAACTTTGTTGAGGAATGAAGGAGTTGAATGAGCTTGGGATGAATAGTACGGCATTTAAAGTTGTGCTGAAATAGATACATTTAGCCACTCTTACTTTCTCATATGGTTCCAAAGAAATTATTTCTAGAAGCTAATTTTACTACTCTTTGATTGGTTGTCAGTTGGAATGCTCAAGAAGAATCAGAGACATTTCATTTATGCTAGAAACTTCTCATTGTTCATAGAAGAGAAAAGTCTCCTACAACTTATGTACTGTAGTTGTGTGAGCAGTTGAGAACTATCTAGTATACTCAATCTTTTTCCCTTTCCATTGCCTACCATTTTTACCTCTGGTTCAGCCCTGCTGACATTGCTGAACAAGCACAGCAGCTGTGGTAAATTTGAGAGAAGGGAATACCTGGTAAAGACAAGGTCATTTTCTCTAAAATCTATTTGGAAGAAATAGTCTTCAGTCCGATAAGAGGTCAAACTGCTTTATTAGAGTTGTTTAATCTTCCACAACCTACTTCAAGTCTAATTAGGGGACTGTTGAAATTTACTTTTCATGTGGTATCACCAGTAGGAAAGGCCAACTGAAAAAGCTTCTTAGCACCCTTACAATAACGTAAACTATGGCTCACAAATTAAATATTTTTGTAGCCATGAAATGAGAAAAGGAACAGCTTGGTTACAAATTTCAAGACTAGACTAAAACAAAGAGTGAGCTTCGAGATACATTTTGTAAAGTGCTGTATTCTATGTACTGAAACGTTGATTTTTATTATCCAGCAATTTAAGAACTACTGTTTTATTCTTTCTAGGGCTTTTAAAGAAAGTTTTCTAAGTAATAGGTCTGTCCTTATAGGGAAATTGATTTTTCTCTCTTCGAGCATTGTTTTTGATATCCATTTCACCCTAGCATTCTACCATATCATTTGGAAGCTGATCACAGGGCTCCAAGCAATGTGTCTGCCTATATTTAAATTCAACAGCTATCAGTTTAAATTACTGTGTCTAAAAGTTTACTACTTATACCATAAAACCATTCTTTTCCTCTTCTCTCCCCTGTCTCTTCTTGTCTCCTGCCTTCTTTCCTCTTTCATTAACAAAGACTGAAAATCTTTGGTACTCAAAGGTAGTTTTACATTTCCTCTGTTTCCACTCTAAATACATTCCATTTTCTTAGGAAATTAATTTTAGATAAAAAAGAAAAATTCCCTTCCAATTATGTTTATGTGTTTATAGTAGTGTAGTAGTAGTTTTCTTCATCAATCACAGAAGCTTTATAAAGCTTTAATATTGTAATTCCTTACGTATTTATGGATGTAGTAACATTTATTTTAAACTGTATCTTCTATTTGCAAAACATAGTTTCTCACTGGAAGCATTTGTTCCTTTTTCTTCTGTATACAGGCTTTAAAAAGCTTGTAAAGTATCGTTTATAGTTGAAGTTCATTCTCTTGCATTGAAGCTATATATCTTCTAAATAAGCAGGCCTAAATGTAGCAGGACAAAAATGGTTTCAACACCGAAGGGGCTCAAGCTATACTGAAAGAACAGGGGAGCTAATAATTGGCTGTTGAGCCAAATGTTGAGTATTTTGGGGTTTTAGGTTAGGATTTTGTCTGGTGGATATACTTCCCCTAGTGACTATTATTTAGTTTGCTCCTTGAGTCTCCTCTTTGTTTTCTGAGTCTAGAATGATATGAGTATTTGATGGCAAGCTCAGTGAGGAAGGAGGAAAAGTCTCCAGATCAGTTTTCTGCTGTTGACATTGGAGTGAAGGCTGAGGAAACCATTAGGCTCAGAGTATGACAATGGCCAGATTATGCCTGCTAGACTCCCCCTTTTGCTTAAGTACCTGTATGCTTCTGAGGACATTGACTTCTGGCTTCCTGAAGCTCTTCACTTTCCTGACAGTCTGGCAGTAATGCAATTGCCGTGCTAGGTATGAAGTCATTTGGTAACTTACTAAACCAGTTAAAGATGCTTCGAATCCAAAATGTTATGCCTTAGAAGGAGGTAATTTACTAAGTGATCCTGAAACTTTTTTTTATATATATATATATATATATGTTTTTGAAATAATTTGTACTATCTCCACCTTCTAGTATTAGCTATAGGGAGTATTGAAAATAGCTACTTGGTAAGGATTTTAATAAAAACCTTATGTAACTTCACATTTTGCATAACAAAAGGTCACAGCAGCTGAGAATAGAAAAATGTGCTATTATCGTAAATAAATACTCCACGATGAATATTTAACATATCTCTTCAATCTAAATTTAAGTACATTTTGTTGTTTATTTCATTTCTTCTTCCTTTGATTTTCACCTGGATGGCTCTATTTTAAACAGGCACAATAAAGAAATTAGTAATGACTGAATGTTGCCTTGGCTCAGCTTAAAAACAGTGCCAAAAGGTAATCAAATGTTAATGTAGGTCATCATCATCCCACTACTCAGCACTGACATAGAGCGCTGGATATTTTTATGTGTTCAAGGTCAGCATCAAGTTCTTCCTATGAATATTGTTCACAGTATTCAGTGAGGCACTGGCTTTGCTCCTTGTATTTGTAGGAAGATTTTTCTTTTGATACCACATGCAGACCAAGAGCCTTCTGAGCTGGAGTATCATTTCAGTTCAATATGTGTTTTACCATTTGCAACCTCAATGAAACCACTTTATAATATAGCTCTTCCTCAAAGATTTTTTTTTTTTTTTTTTTTAAAGCATGTTGATAATTATTATTGTCTCAGAGAGTGTTTGGGAAATAGAAGGCAGCAAATTGTCACACAAATATCAAAGCAGTCCAGGAGTCCACGCATTTATTGAAGTGTTCCTCATAAACTCTCTCTCACTATAAGTAATGATTCCCTTACGGTATTCGATACACAAAACAGTTTTAACACTCCACTATACTAAGGAATTATCTAAACCTACATTTTAAGGCACACCTTGAACAAATTTTAGTTTATAATTAGTAAAACAAAAAAATGCAGATCTGTTAAATGAATCAAAAGGCTTGCATTCTTACCCCTGAACTTTGAATTAAACCCCAAACACTGAAAATATCTATAACATCAAACATAAAGGATCACACTGAATTACTTCTGAAGAGTCAGTTTCGTGTGATTTCTTTGTGAAGAAAAAAAATGCCATTTGATATTTTTAGATTCTTGTGATTAAACATTCTGATTGATCATAAATGTGCCACTAAATAGCATATGGCAAAGTAAACAAATCCCAGAATGCTAGGAGAGATGTTAAAAAGTGGTTAAAATGTCGTCATCCTATTATATTTATTATTGAAATATGGAATGCAGAGCACATGCACATAAAACCACTTGAAAAGACAGCTTGTCATCCTTCTGGATGTATTTGAGAAAATAACACATTTCAATGAAATGCCATGGAAGATTAACAAATTAATTATGTATAAGCTGACCTCCTATATCCTTGGGCTCTCAGTGCTATCTCACTCTCTCTCAATGCCACTCTGATACAATTCTAATTGGAACCACAGTTCATTATACCTGTTTGATTTTGGGTTTTGTTCTTTTATTGCTGCTGCCTTGCATGGGGAGGACTACCTCTAAAAGCAGGAAACATGCATTCTCTTTAGCAGTTTTTCCTCTGCTTCAAATGGAAAACCTAATTCTAAAGGAATATGGAATGCAGAAACTGCTGAACTCCATATTGGCATTAGGATTAAACAGAATTTCTTTGCAGATTTATCAAAAATAAAACAATAGCATTCTGTAAACAGCATTGATTGGGTACATTACATGCAAGAGACATTTTAGGGAAGAGCAGGTGCAAGAAATAAATGTCATCTGTTCAACTAGTCCACTACACTTCCAGTGTAAAGCTTTTCTGCATTTTTTTCTTCAGTGTTTTGAGGGCCATTTAAAAATGAATCAAGTGATGTAGCAACTCCCTGCACCTAGAAGCGAAAAGCATCAGTAAGCATCTGATTTTCTCCACTGAAATTCTCGCTTGCCTTTGCTTTTTCATTCATCTGTTTTATTAATTTATTCTCTCTGCTTCTAATGACTCTTACTATTCATAACGTCATTAAAATATCATTTGCACAGAAGGGTAAGTAGTATCACAATCAAATACAAGCTGCACAGGAAATGGCATAAACAATATGCAAACTTTTTAAAGCTATATGTCCTTGAACTCTTGACTACTTCATATGTTCTTCCTTCACTATACTGGAGGTATCAAGAGGCCACACTTGTCAGAACACTGTGTCTGAGCCACAAATAGCCATACCATGTAGCCCAAGACAGGAGTAATAAGTCAGCTTGCCCTTTCTTTTTTTTGCTACCACTGTAGTAAATTGAGTGATTGCTGTAGAAAGGATTATGCCTGCTGTACATTGAAGGAATGTGCTCGTGAACTGGAGAGGTGAGGGTCACAGTGAGGAGGGGCAATAGTTGCTAATTGTTTCCAGAGTTTTACAGCAAGTGTGTACTGATGGTGTAGCACAGAACAAGTCTGGGGTCTAACTTCATTCTCCAAGGAAAATCCTCTATGTTGCCACAGTTGCACATACATTCTCCTTTTCCGTCATGGTAAATGCTCTATTAGAAGTTCAGCAGCAAAGTAAGCTGGTGTAGGACAGTAGATATCCTATATCCTGCAGGCTTAACCTGACCTTTAGAGATTAAATTAACACACTTACATCCTTAATGATCTTTTTCCTCTTTTAAAATTCCTTGGACCTGTCTGGTAAAAAAAAAAAATCTGTTCCCACAATGTTATTGATACTTTCCTGAAATAAGATGGACTATTATGTAAAATTTCCACTTTATGCCAAGCCGTAAGGCAATACCTGTGGGGAATAACAGCACAGATGCTTGAATATTGTGAATCCAGTGCTTTAGACTCTGCATTTTTTGGGGAGGTGTGAAGGGAGATGGAGGTGCCCTAGAGTGTGATAGAGAAATGCCCGAGGAAGGAGATAAGGTGGTTTGATGGGAAAGGGGTGTGCTTTCCGGCAAAGCCCCTCTGAGCACAGACCCTAGTGGGATGCAAGGTACTGTGGCTCTGGGCTGTTGCGTGGAGTCCCAAAACAGAAGAGACACTGCTGCACTCTATTATAGATTCAGTTGATGCCAATATTGTAGGTAGAAGATCAGAACTCTGTAAAGGTCTCTTACTGACAGCTTGAGACTTGACAGAACTGTTGGTAAAAAAACATCAGTATTTTCCTTCTAAATTCTAGAAATGCAGACTTGTAAACTTTGATGAGATAAAAATTTGTTTCCAAGCCTGCAACTTCAATATTTTCACAGTTTATTTTGCAGCAATGTTTTTCTTACATTCACTTGCAGCTGAGCAGATAAGTATATGCAAGTTAGAGAATAAGAGTGAGAGATTGCAGCAATGAGAGTATTTAGAATCTGATAAATCAGGCCTGTTTGAAGCTTCAAAACAGAACTATACAAGACTGACGTTTAGTAACAATACATATTGCCAGTGGTTAGTTCTTCAACATTATTAATCATTATCACCACTTCAAAGCAGTGAATTCTTATTAACAAGCTTATCCTGAATTAGTGGTAGTACCACAGAGCTGTGCAGTTAGTGCTGATGGATATGGTCCTTGGTCTTAGTCACTGAGGATGAGATGATCAGGCTATAGAGCTCTTTGCCGAGGGAAGATGGAACCATTGTGGGTAAAGCCATTCTTCCCTATTTTTCCTCTCACGCTGTTGGTGTTTCTGTATTCCTTGCCCCTTTTGTTGTTATGTATCACACGTAGCTGTGTTACACTGTCATCGTGTATAAGCATTTTGTATGTTTATATTAATTTAGAATACCTATGCCTGAATTCAAGAAAGGCAAATATTAATTGTACCCTGCTTAATATATTTCTACTTTATGGGTGCAACAGGCCTCTGCTCTTGCTACAGCATTGTAGCATCTTTTTCTTCATTTGTTTTCATAGCTAGCAAATGTAGTCCGTGAGAAAATTTTTATTTTCCCACAATCTAAGCTTTTCTAATGTAAAATTTTTAGGTACTTGTTCTTTCAAAAATGATACATACTGAGTTCGTGTCAGTGTCTGGGAAGAGCAGAGATTGCCAAAGAATTTTCTGTAATAATTAGGGGGACACCTCATGGGAGGCCTACATGGATTCCCTGGGTTCAAGCACAGAAAGAGCTTCACTCCTGAAGGAAAAAAATATTTCCCCTCCTTTCTACCCCCTGTCAAGCAGAGGCTGTTCAGATGAGCTGACTGGGGGGGGCAAAAGAGAAAACTCAGGCCTTGAGAATCACTGGGTGCTGCTGACTTCTCATTGTAATTTGAATTCTGGACCTTCTTGTTCATTAGGTCATAAGACAAGAATAGCCATTTCGTCTTCTCTTCCTGCATATTTCCTACCTTTCATGATCTCATTAAAGTATGAAGTGTTTCATTTTTACTTTCTGTGGGCTTGTACTACTTTGTGCCTTACACTACTGAAGTTTTGGACTATATGGGGGCTTTAACTTGCTGGTGTATGGCTTTCTGAGCATCTAAGGCACTATGATTTCACCATGGGCTGGTCTGTTGGCATCTGAATCAGCCTCCTATTTCTTTACAGAACAAACAGCTACTTTACACCCTAGATGAATAATAATAGAAACTGCTCTAGTATATGTACCATAGCTAGCAAAAGCCCTGCCTGGAGGCATACAAAAAGGGCTTCCCATGAAACATACGTTTCTGTCCATAAACAAGTACATATTTATGGATACAGAGATAAAATTCAGCTCCAGGTGCTTGTTTGACCTCTGTATATTTCTAATGCGGACGTCTCAGAACATCACCTCTAACTGAATATTTTAATACTCTGAAACAATATTGTTATTTCTCTTACTGCTTGTTTCAGTGTATCTCCCATGCAGTGCTCTTATTTAATAAATACAAATTACTAGCCTTATGCTCATCACTTACTTAATTGTGTTGTACGCTGGCAAGATTGTAACTGTTTTGATTCTGCTTGGTTTGTTTTAATTACAACCTCTCCTAAAGCACATTGTAAAGATATTTACATAGAAAGGTATGGTAAAGACATGGGGAAGGGGCTGTTCTGCAAAGGAGTAGGAGTATTTTTTATCTGCTTAGACTTGTTCATCTGTATCCAGCTGAAAGCTTCTTTAAACCCTGGAGTGTCCTCAACTCTGTCACATTTTAAAATGAGATCATTTTATATTCCTTTTGCTTGACAATTGCTAAATGAGATCTAGAGCAAACACAGTTTTGATACCACCTTCAGACACAAATTTTGTGTCTAAGCACAACAAATACATTTTTAGTTCTTCATCTCAGTACTTCCTACGACTAATCCTTGTAGCATTATTTTTTCCTCCTAGTTTTTAGTTTTCTTATCTGCCCCCATAATTATTGGTCATTTTGTGTTTCTCAGCTGGGCTATCTCATGCTGTGGTTTATATCACTGTCCTTTGAATAGCAGCTTTCGCAAATGTCTTGGTTCTTTTTTGTTGTTGTTGTGTGTTGTTGTTTTTTAAAATAATGCTTATTTTAGCCTAAAAAAAGGGAATGAATACCTCAATATTACCAACCAAAAGCTAAAAAAGACAAAACTATAGAGAGGCAACAAATTCCCTATTACTTTACCTAGCCCACAAATTCTTGAATCCTACAAATACCCTGAAATCACAAAGGAAAATTTTCCTTCATGTGCTCTCAGTTTCTTTTTTTAGAAAAAAAAACCAGAACACTTGGTAGCCACTTGCCAGTTAAAATCAGTTAGTTTTCAGTCACCCCTGGTTACAGTCATGGAGATGCATGTAGATATTTAGAACTTTCTGCTTGTCCAATTAACATGACCTCAGATAATCCTGCTGGAAGACAGGGAGGGAACACATGTCCCTGTGAGCTCATTGCTTACCTGACAGTGAGCTTTATTGCAGGCAAGTCTGACAATCAGGCTGAATAGTATTCTTTCTTTCCTGGGGCCAATATGTCAAGGTATGGAACTAACTCATTTTGTTGCAAACACAAACAAGCATTGTCGTTACGTTCTGATTGTGAATTTCTATATTTTAGTCTGATTATAAATTTCCCCAAATTTGTGTGGTCTCCAGGAGAAAGAGCATTTTAGCAAAAGGTGAAATATGTCAAAATATGAAAGATATGTACCTTATTTTTCCTGCTTCCTGAGGGTTCACTCATGTTACTGGAGTCAGTGATCTCACTTGAAGCACCTTTTACAATCACAGCTTTATTCCTTTTAGAGGAATGATGGTGTCAATAAGGAATATGGATTGTTAAATGCCTTGAAGTAGCAAGTAATTTATGGTGATAACAGAGTGACAAGGCTAAATGTATCAGCTTATGATACAGTATTTCTGACTAGTATATTTCCTACTGTATTATGTTGTGTTATATCTAGTCATGTGTTCATATATGTGTGTATTGTTTTTTGTTTATTTTAGAATATTGTGACACCGTCACTGGAGTCAGTGATGCATTTTAAAATCATTTTTGTAAATGAGCCTCTTTAATTGCAAATATTCAAGTTATATGAATCGGAGAGGGCCAATCATAGTAAACTGTGCTGGATTTTGTTATGTTTTACGAAGCATTTTATTTTATGTCAGTGAAGTGCTTATTTAGACTTCTAGTTGGACTGAAGTTGGAATCCTAGAAAAGCAAAGCTGATTTTGTTATTCTCACTAGAAATTTGCCTGAGAGTTTGTCGTGATTTAACCCCAGCTGGCAACTAAGCACCACACAGCCACTTGCTTGCTCCCCTCCGGTGGGATGGGGAAGAGAACTGGAAGGGTAAAAGTGAGAAAACTTCTGGGTTGAGATACAGACAGTTGAATAGGTAAAGCAAAAGCGGCGTGTGCAAGCAAAGCAAAACAAGGAATTCATTCACCACTTCCCAGCGGCAGGCAGGTGTTCAGCCATCTCCAGGAAAGCAGGGCTCCATCACGCGTAACGGTGACTTGGGAAGACAAACGCCATCGCTCTGAACATCCCCCCCCCTTCCTTCTTCTTCCCCCAGCTTTATATGCTGAGGAGGACGTCCTATGGTATGGAATATCCCTTTGGTCAGCTGTCCTGGCTGTGTCCCCTCCCAGCTTCTTGTGCATCCCCAGCCTCCTCGCTGGTGGGGTGGGGTGAGAAGCAGAAAAGGCCTTGACTCTGTGTAAGTGCTGCTCAGCAATAGCGAAAACATCCCTGTATTATCAACACTGTTTCCAGCATAAATCCAAAACATAACCCTGTACTAGCTACTGTGAAGAAAATTAACTCTATCCCAGCCAAAACCAGCACAGAGTTGAATGAAAATTCTAGGGAATGGGGTATTACTCTTTGGAGTCAGATGGTTGTGTGGCATAATAATGGTATCTGGTACATTATGATCAGTGCTGTCCTCAGAAATTGATGTTAGACTGCAAAGGTGATGTCTTCACCACCTCCTGGGTGATTCTGGTGCATGAGAGAGCCAGCGAGCCTGCTTGCTAGGAATTTATCTTGGACCTCTTCACTCCCTGTGTAACTGACAGGAAAGGCTACTGTGGAGAACTCTCAATTAAAAATTCATGAAAGAAAATTCTGTTTAGCAAATCCCCTGCCCCCACCTCAGTTCTTGATTAGGTCCATACTAAGCTAATGACCTTTCACCTATCCTAATTTGGGTTTTTTTGGTTGTTTGGTTTTTTTTTTCTTCCTTCAGTGACACACACAATTCTTATCGATCGCTCTTTCTCACATTGTCCATCATTCAGGAGTCTCCTGTTTGGAAAAGTAGCGTGTAGCCATAGGTGAGGTTCATGATTTCATGTATATACCATTTATGTGGTTAGTTGTGGAGATTTTCTGAAGATATTTCCCCAAGTTAATAAAATATCTGCAGCACTGATGGAAGAACTAAATGTAGAAATTACTTTTGCAGACATCAGCATTTTTAACCTACAGTCATTTACATTTACATCTTCTACTTCTCCTCTCTTTTCTAAAGAAATCATGGGCTTATTGCTTGAAGACGATCACCTTAGTTCACCAAAAGACATTTATGTAATCCACCAAACTTTTGGAGAGCTGATTTGTATTTGGGGTAAAGAATTAAAAGACCCCCAACTTCATCTAGGCAGAGCAAACACATTACAACAGTACACAAGGAATTTAAAAAGTAATTTTTTGAATCAGGTAGAATACAAAAGACTGAAACACCCATTATTTTTGTGTTCTGTACGTCATTCAGGACACAAGACAGCAGTGAGCAGCTGTCACTTTACTGCTCCAGCATTTGTTCATTAAAGAAACAGTAAGATCAACATAAGTCATTGTATAAAGTAGAAATAAAATGATTGAGAAAGTATATAGTCACAACATCAGTGTCCCCTGCTTTGAAAATAAACCTGTTTACTTATTTTATATATCAGCTGGAGATGATCATGTGGTGACAGCTTAGTATTCTTTTGACATTATCTACCAAATCATATGAAATAAAACATTTGTCTTTTAGTGTCACTATTCATTTTCATGAAATAAATTTTATTCTCAATTATAAAAGCAGCAGACTAGTACTGGGGATGTTTTTAAATTTTTAAAAATATGTTCTTATCCAGTCTTTAGGAGTCTTTGTAGGAAGCCCTTTTAAAATAGGTGATAAAAGGTATACTAATCCATTAGAATTACATAGCGATATTTTGACTATTGTCCTGTAGGTAATATTTCAATTGTACATTTCAGTGTCTACAAATAGAACACAAATTAAGGTAAAACAAGCAAGCAGAAATTAAGGGAAATATTTGAAACAAATTTTGGTTTTAATTTTAAATGTTAAATGCTTTCTCTTTGTTTTACAATTACTTCAAAATTGCAGTGGAATTGTCAATAGAATATAAACATAAAATGCAGTGGAACTGCAGGATAAGCTGTGAAATTTTTTTTTATCCTCCTTTTATAAGTAGTTTTTCCTGTGTTCTTTTAAAAGACAAAAGAAAACGTGCCAAAGAATTTGTTCTCTAACTCCCGTAAAGCAAGCTACCCTTTATGTGTTGCAGAAAGGTACGTGCACAACTCCTGTTAGCGTTGACTCATACAGTGCACTTAAATGTGCTCCAGGTCTTCCTTGTATAACATATAACAGCATAGCAAACCTGACTTGAAATCTTTATAATGCTTCAATTTCCTGTATAACATATGTAGTAATTTGAAAGCAACAATAATGAACCTCCTCAAAGATGCTGGGAACTAGTTCTCTCTATAGCTAGTTTTCTCTTTCAACACTAAAGGCCACAACTATGTGAAAGCTGCACAAGTTATCGCAGCAGGAACTAGGTAGGAAATGGGCCCAGGAGCCCATGGATAGAGGGAAAGAAGGGACTTTGTGGTACTGCACCTGTCTGGGAGTAATGCTTATTCATAGTACAGAAAAAATGTAGGTTGACTAAAAGTGAAGAAAATAGAGAAAAGCTTTTTTTTTTTTTGTCCAAGAAGTTCATTAGTGTTGGTCAGGTTAATTAACAGTGCTCTGTAGCCTTCCAGAACACTGAGTCTACCTACATTTAAATGCCTGTATCCCAGGAAATAAAATATTAATGTACTGAGCACTTTTTAGGAGAACACGTCATTTAGAAGGCTTAGAAAAATAGTCTGTTAGTTGTTAAGCTAGTATCCTCCCTATTTATAAGAGCTGTTCTACTCTATAATACGACAGCGTTCTAACTATCTCAGCCAGTATCTGTTTCTCTGACAAAAATTATTTTGGTTGTAGAATATTGTGGGGAAATAACTGGCCTGAAAAATAAGGATTGTATTTTTAAAGATTTGACATCAGGTTATGTCATATTCTAAAAACCTTGCACTGATACCAACATGCCTTTCCTAATTAAACTTGCAGGACTAATAATGGTAGGGAATAATTATATAAAAGTAAAGGAGCAATCTAAAGAAACTTTTAA
This sequence comes from Gymnogyps californianus, assembly GCF_018139145.2. Taxonomy (NCBI): domain Eukaryota; kingdom Metazoa; phylum Chordata; class Aves; order Accipitriformes; family Cathartidae; genus Gymnogyps; species Gymnogyps californianus. The sequence goes on along the minus strand of NC_059478.1, from coordinate 14,416,279 downwards.
TTATTTTTATTTTCTCCTTTTGCTCGATGCTTATCTTATTTGGAATTGCAGTGGCATTTATTTGCCCAATCTAATTTCAGCACATTGTTTGGATTTGCAAAAGTGTTATTTCTAATTTCTTGTGTTGCTTGGGCTTTTTTTCCTCCTTCTTGTTTTTATTGCAGTGGATCTAATTTTGAATATGTTATAAATAATGTGTAGGTTTTACCATGGATCTTTGAACATAGGTAGATCTTACCCTCTGAGAACAGAAAGAGAAAATAGAAGGGACTGTTGAGTATATGTATATAATATATCAGTTCTACTCGCACATGCATCTTGAATAAAACTCTATTGTTTCAAAGAAATGCACTTGTGATAATACTAGAATGATTTAGTGTATCTAAGAAGGCTTTTAAAATCATTATGGTAGGGTAAAAAAGGTACAAAATGTAAGTAAAGGATGTCGGTAAACTCTTTCCAGATTTAAGTGAGTTTATCTAAAACTAGAATATGTCCTTATGGATTATTTGGTGGTATAATGCCTAAAGAGTTAGCTCTGCAGGGTTTATTAGGAAAATATAAATGTTTATATAAAAATAAATAATTAAATTCTGGAAACAAATCAGAGGGAAATCCCTGACCATTATTGCTATATCAAGAGAAGTTTCAGTGGAAATTGTATCTTTTGAAGTCTTTTAAGGATTAAAATCAGTGCAGAATTAATTAGCAGGTCTGTAAAAAACACCAGAAAACAATCTAATGGAAAATTTAGTGATGGTAGTATGCTTGCAATCAAAGTTTTGTTTTGTTTTAAAACTTAAAATATGCAACTAGTGTATTTCCTATGAAAAAGTTAGTTCAGAATAATAGCCAATATCAGGTCACACAAAAACCTTAATGCTCCAAAGTCTGAAGTGTCTCAGTTTTTTTGTACTCTTCTTACAAATTGCAAAGCATCAATATGCCATCTCTAAATCAGTCCTGGAGGAATTAATGTAGTACAATGTTCTGTAAAATTACATTTACCAGAAGTTTACCCTGAAGAAAAAGACATGAGGCAGCTTAAGTGGAGGATGTGGTTTATTTTTCTTGCTTGTCTCTATTGTCATGCTAACTCTTTAGTAAACTTGTTCTCTCATTTATTTTAAAAGTTTGCTTATCAGTGAAGAGACAGCTCATGTGATAATCCCAGAAACCTCTGAATAAAAATCCCTTCTGTTATAGTCTGCAGTAGTAGTACTTTTGTAGTACTTCTGGCTCACTTCAACCTTCCATTGAAACCTCAAATAAGCTCAAATGGCTTATTATTAAATGGTGACACACAGTCTGTGCTAAACGTGCTGGTTAAGCCATGTAAAAGTCTCTGTCCTCTTTTATGCTATGTAATTTCTTAAAGAAGTACTGAAAAGATGCTTTAACAAAATGTATTAATGTTAGAAGTGAGGGAATATGAACATTTCTTGTTCCATTTGTTTTATGTAATTGGTCGTTTATGCAGCAGCTGTCTTTCTCTTGTTATTTCTCATCACAGTGAAACTATACTAGAAGATGATGGTAATTGGTTCCTTTGGTAGCAGAATCCTCACTCTGAAACTGCCAGTGAGATTAGGTTATCCCTTCACCCCTAAGGATTTTCCATCTAAGTCAAAGTTGAGATGTGCTGGCAGGTAAAGAAAATTGTATTCCTGTTAGCTGTGGCAGAAAGTGAGACTTGGAAGAAACTAGGAGAGGTAGATCAGAATTCTCTTGAACTTGGGAAGATAATGGAAAATGCTTTGGTGATCCCAGAGAAGAATATGCATAAATCTAAACTGATAGGAGAATAAGGAAAGAGTGCTTGAGGTTAGAATGAGCCCTACAATAACAAAAGACATTGGAGAGGGAAATCAGATAAAAGTGGATCAAAGTATAAATAAACATATAGCACGTTGTAGAGTCATAGTCTGGTATGTAAGTGGATCTTGATTCATAACTGGGATATATTTGGTTATTCTTGTTATTAACTGCCTGGAGCTGGTAGGGGATACAAATAGTAACCCCAATCAGTCAGATCAACCCACTAAATCCACCTGTCACTTGCAGGTTGTTATTGAATATCTATTCTAACTAAACATAGAACCAGGCTTCAAAAGCAACTTGAGGCTTTGAAATTGATGCAGAGAACAGCTCACATTTTTGCATTGTCTTATTCCATAAATATATGTCATCTTTTTCCATTACTGTATGGTAGGGCATGTACTGACCTTGCTGAATGACTGCAGCAAGTTGTGAATAATGTATGAAATACACAGCTCCTGCCCGGCGCACAAAGCATATAGATAGTGTTGGGCAATCAGGGCTGTTCTGAACTGTGTTCTCATGCTCACAGTGTTCAGTACTATCCTAAAAGCTGTCCCTGTATCAAAGCAAGGCCAAAATACATTAGAAAGTAAAATTATTTTGCAATTGAACTATTTGTATTTTATTTCCATTTTTCCTATAATTTTGCAACTTGATAATTATGATATTAGTTTCTAATGCTTCTAGAACACTGTTAGCTACTACAATTTTGCTTTCTCTTGACGTACACAGATGCTTTTGAAATACTGATATCCCATAGGCATAGCCGGACAGAGTTTTCATCTGGAAAGACAGTAAACAATCTTTTACCAAAGATGAATATAGCAGCTACTGATGGATATCATACTTAAAATGACTGTAAACAAATTTCTTAATCAAATCACTTAGCCGTGATAAATGAACTTCTTCCTGCAGACAGGTAGTACTGAGATTTAAACTCTTTTCTAACCCCATATAACATATATGGTAAAAATGCACTTCATACACATCTGTAAAGGTAAGAGTGAGTATGGCTCGTTATTAGCTCTTCTTGACTCTTGATGGTTGGGGTGAGTTATCCTGTATTTGTTGGCTTCTCTGTCAGTTCCCAAAGACTACATTCAACTTTATGTAAATGAGGAAAAATTGTCCTGGGTGCTTGAGAAGGTACAGGTAATTTTAGTCTTTTGTTTTCAATAGCACATAGTAACATGAAACAAAACAGAAATATGTAATGCCCTCTGGCAGAAATTTGGAGATGGATCAAGGAATGAGATGAACATCTCTGGGTAGGTCATGAAATTGAGAAAGATAGCGTTTGAAACTGGAAGACACTGCATTAAGTTTCATAAGCACTTTTGACTTCATTAATTTACTTTTCTTCTTGTACCCAGACTTCATTATTGTATGTACTGAAAGATGGGTTAATTAGGTGAATGTTTTCTGTTAATAATTTCCTAGTTTGAGCAAGGCCTTGAAATTCTAATAAGCCACTGATGAAACAACAGAATGAAGATCGGCCACAGGTAGTTTATTTTCTCATTACTTTTCTACAGGGGAGAAAAGCTTCTGTAATACAAAGGGGTTTTTTTTAAAGGGTTTTGCTTTTTGGCTCATTTTTTTGAGAGCAAGGGATTTTTTTGTAGGTATGCAAACTGTGTTGTGTTAGATAGGAGAGTTGGTGGGGGGCAGCTTTCTAATCATCCATATCATACATGACTTTGTAGCAGCTGGTACCACAGCTTTAATGTGACTCCTGAGAAAGTTTGGTCTCCTGCTTTGTTTATGGTGGCTGAGGGTTAGATAGGTGTATCACAGCCTTCAGCCACAAGCAGCTGATTCATTGATGCATTTGGTCCAGGCTGTTGAATAATCTGAAGACATGACTAGGCTTTGAAGTTGAATCTATGTGCTATGGAAATTTTGTTTAGAGTATATAAAAAGATTCAGGATATGTCTGGCATGATTGTGCAGCCTGCCCGTCAGAGGAGGAGGATGACAGTTTTCCTGGATAGAATTTCCTAAGGGTTATTTGTGCCTTATTTTGATTTATTGAACTTCTGTAATCCAGATGAAAAATGACAGAGGTATGAGTAAACAAGGATCATCAGTCACTAGGATAGGACTATCTCCAAACCAACAGGAATATTAGAAAGGATAACTTAATAGTAATTAATTGTAACTATACAAAACATTATGTCAGTATGGAATCCAGCAGCATTCCTAAATTGTAGGTAGAATTAACAAGATCTACTAGAGCATATTGCAAGGGCTGTGTATGCATATGCATGTATTTCAAAATCTTACTGACATTATCTTCTGGGTTCTTAGTTTCAACTTCGATTCCCTGTTTGCATTCCAAAGTTAAGCTCCATTGAGCTCCAAGATATTTTTGGGAGTAATATTCAGAAATAAATTAAATGATGACTTTGTCTTTAAACTTAGAATTTTTCAGTTTCTAAAGCATAATGTATATTTGTGCTATATTTCAATACTAAGAATTTGCTTAGGCCTGTGAGTACAGCTACACAACTGACTAAATCCCTTTTGCATGAAGAAAGACTTTCATGTCTTGCAGTAAGCGTGTTTCTATTTGGAATGATCAGCCATTTTTTGGAAAGTTTGACAGCAACTTCTGATCTAAGAATTAATGGATATTTAGCTGAAGAATTTAGACAATCAAAACTTTCTTAATTTGATAGCAGGAATGAATGACAGAAAACACTCCAGCAATGACTTTGACAGCAAGATGTGTAAAATTTTATGTAGCGAAAGTGCAAGGAAAGACAGATAAATCTAGTTGTGTGATGATACATCTTCACTTCTAGAGTTCTATAAAATCATGTTCCTATTTTTATTCCTGGTACAAACAGGTGTGTTTCTATCCATCTATCAAAGGGTATGAATCAAGTACCATTTCTTTGGAGGCCTTGTATGTATTTAAGCATCATATTCATAATTAGTAATAGATATGTTTATTACTAATATATAAGTATTATACATAGTTATATAAATATATAAATGTTCTACTTTTCTGGGAAGTTGTCATATGTCTATTTGTGATGTATTTGGTACCTCTGAATTACAAGTTGTAAACTTTCCAAAGCAGAAGGAAATGTCAAAAGCTGAATGGACTTAGATAAATGTAGGGTATTATTATTAATCATACTTCTTCCAGACAAGTGAAGCTTGTTAGAATACCAGAAACAACTCAGAATTGTTGACTGATTTTTTTTCCTGCTGGAACAAGTTAGGAAAAAAGATAACATAGTAGTTTATGGACATAATAGGTTGAGATAGAAAAACCCTTCATGTTCATAGCCAAAAAAAAAAAAAAAAAACCACCAATGAAAAAGTGAATGACCTTTTAACTTTATTTTCATCCTATTTTTACTCTCATTTCTGTTTTGTTCCTGAGAGACCAGACTTAGTGCAAACGTTTAGCCTCTTCAAGCCCATGGAAGTCAGGGGTTTCACCTAAAGCAAAGCAATAGAGGAAAAAAGTGCTATCTTTGCACAGATTCTTTTCTGTATTTGTTTCTGGTTTTGTTCCACTGCAGAGGCAGTTTTAAGAGGGCTGTTTACTACATGCCCTGCAGATATGGTTTGACCTCTTTGAATTGTTACTCGGGAAGCTGAAGGAAGGGCTGGAAAGCTCATCTTGATTTAGTTTCCCAATTCAATGTATAAATCATTGCAACTGCCTGCAGATCATGCTGGTTATGATGGAAGAGAAACAGTTCTTTTCTGAGCTTCTTTATTAGGCACATTAGATAAAGGCCATGTTTCTCCTCCAGGATGGACAGTTCATCAAAACTTTTGCACGTGCATGCCATCTTTAGAACTCCTGTTACTATGATTATGCTGTAACTTGTGTCTCTAGATCCACACTGAATAGCCATCACCATTTACCAGGCAGATATTCTGACAGACTATTAATGACAGAAGATACTCTAAATGACAAAATGCATGAAGTTTTATAGCAAACTGAATTTATGGGGCTTTAATATACTTTATCACACTGATAGCCTGATTTGGCATTCCTGAATATGAGAAAACCTCTTGGACTGTGCTTAATTTGCTAGGTTAATATGTCATGCCCTACTCTAGGCTGCACCTGCTGTTGCTGTGACAATCTTTTTATTTGGGTGATAATGACCCTGGATGCTGCTGATGAAGGTGACAGCAGAGAAAGTATTGGCTGACGTTTTTATAGCAGTGCTAGGAGTTCATTCATATATTTTTTTTTTCACAAAATAAGAATGAGTCCTTCTGTATTTATGCAAGATCAGGACCCTTGAATGCTATAGTAATATTAAAGTTGTAATCGTAATGGTAGGAAGAAATCCTAACCCCTGACAGAGGGCATTGTCAGGCCTCGAAAGTGCAAGAACAACAATAACGTGATGATGTATTTACTTAGTTTTCTAATGGATGGTGCTGAATATGCTCATAAAATTAAGGGATTGCTTTTCAGATGCATGGAGCATTCACAACTTCTGTTGACTTCAAATGCAAGTGCTTAGCACGTCTGAAAGAAGAGGATGCCATGTGAAAATCCATTATAAAATGTGAATTTTCGTGCTAAAACTAATGGTAAAATGAGATTAATCTATTGTTAATTAGCACTAATGCGTTTTACAATGTCTAGATATATAATGGAGAAGAGCTTCAGAACATCACATGTATAATACTGGCACCCAGGTGAAATCAGATTTACCTCATACTTAAAGCTTCAACGTGTAAGACTTTCAGAATATCAAAGTATAAAGGGAGCTGAGTGAGATTTGACCCTCTGTCTTATAAGAACATATTACTTAAAAGTTTGAGGAGACAGGAAGAATGTCAAGGTAACCGGTATTCAAACCATATATGCTGTAGTCTCTGTGGAATGTTTTCTTTTCAGTTCTCGTTATTGTATTGTGTAATAAGATAGTCAATGTGGCTTTCAAGGGAGAAAAAGAATGTGAAGTTATTAAGACTTAGTAAAGTCCTTGTTTTCAGAGAGAAACTATGTAGAGTATGCTTTCAACTCTATAGAGAACAGTATTTTGGAAAGAAGAGCAGCTCAGTGGTAGCTTTCTCATCTTAATTTAATGAACTTAAGAAAAAATTAGAAGATTTTTCCAAGTACACAGAGTAAAACATACTTAGAATAAAATGAAAGATACTACAATAAAAAAAATTATCTTGTTAAACCAAGTAGATTTTTCCAACCAATAAGAGAAGCAATAGCATTATGGCAGGAATTAATCACTGAGTGTGTTTCTGAAGAGAAAGGGTAGGTTTAAATCCTGCCTTTAATAGAGAAGCATTTTTTTGTATCTGCTTTACGTTCTGTTCATTGGAAATTTCACAGGTGGTTTTGTTGTGCAGGTAATCTAATGACATGCAGTCATAGTTTATGTCTGCAGCTTCAGTAGGGCTGCTTTTGCATTTACTGGGACAATGAACTGTCAGCCAAGAAGTCTATAACAACATGTGTTCCACTAATGTAACTAAACTGAAGCAGTACTCTGCAGATAGATATATTTTGTGGAGTATCATATGTTACCGAAACTCTAATTAAAGTCCAAAATGTCTACTTCTATGCATTTCCTTTTGATTGCTGATAGTCTAGATATTTACAGGTGAGTATAATCACTCTCTCATAATCAGTCTCATCTTTTTTCTATAGTTCTGTACTATTAATCTAGTTGTCCTTTCTATCCTGTCTTTATTTCTGTCAGGGCGGCAGAAATGGCTTTCTGCAGAAATTTCTGTTCAGTGGAAGATCAACCTTTATTTTACTCTCTCTGGAGCACTGCTAGAAATTACTGTCTTTCATTGCTTAGAAATAGTACAAGAAGAATAAATGTTGACTTCAGCAAGAGGCAAAAATCTGTAATCATATGGTGCACGTACTCCAGAGTATCAGAATAAAAGTGGAGATTGTTACAGTGCATTAATGTCTGTGAAGCTTAGGAGTGCGATTTTTTCCTGGCTATTATAATTATGTAATTATGAAATAGAATATGATATTTAAATTTTATTGACTTAGTGGATGATTAATATTTAAGCATATTTTCTTTACAGAACCTGATGAAAAAATGCTTTGATGATTTTGACAGCAGGGTTTTCAACTAACAGACTGATATTTGTTTCATTCTACTTTTAAAACACTAAGATTTAAAATAAGCAATTTGGCAGACAGTCATTAAGCTAGAGAGGTGGTTTTTTGAAATAATTTATACTATTAGCATTTTTAAAAAGTCTGTTGCCTCTGCAACTTGAATTCCACTAGAACTCTTGAGACAAAATGACTCCATTGATGCAAATTGGCTACAGCGATTCACATCTATTGTATCAAATGCATACAAAGTTTTATTCCCATGGAATAAATTAAAAGAAGTTATATTTTGTGGGAACCATACAACTCTGTCTCATGAAAATTTCACAGTGAAAGGGTTTTGTTGTTTATTTGTTTGTTTTTTAAAATCTTTTATCTATTTAGGCTAAAATTTGCGATGAAAACTAACAGTATTCAGCTACCTTTACATATCAATATAATTTGAATGCAAAAGTTTTACAGGTCTTTCATAGTAAAGCTGTTGTTCCAGAAATAGTCCTTCCTGGGCTTAAAACTAGAATGAAGCCTTATCAGGCTAGCAGCTAGTTCACAAGGGAAGAGTTGCAAGTTACGAATACAGACATCCTGATATCCTCAGCCTAACTGCTATTGGTAGTTCATACCTTATTGCCTAAAGAAGCTTGTTGTTCTCTAACTGATCTTTTTTTGAATATCTTGGAGATGAAGCACCCTGTTCAAGTGTGCCTCTTTGTGCACAGATTGGGATAGTTAGTCATTAGAGGCCTCTTTCCTGCCAAGGTATGGTCTCAAGGCTTAATTACAAATCCCTTCAACATACAGCCTCTGGTCTTTCAAACCAAACTTCTCACACCTCACAGACTCATTAGATGCTGTGGGCCTTGCAAAAAATAAATCGTAACAGAAGAGAGTTTCTGTAAACTTGTAGGCATCCTTGCACATGCTTTGCCTCATCACATCAGTAGTGATAATGACAAGAGGGAATGTTATACTTTTACAAACCTGGCAGAATCCACAGAGAAGATCTTACTTGTGGAAGTTTATGATGAAAGAGTCTATTAATGTTATTATGATTTAGGTAGTGAATAATATTTAGAGTGATGAAGTAGCATCTGAAAAATTTGTGGGAATGCCAGATCTTGTCCTGCAAAGTTCTGCTTTCCTTTCCTTCATCTCCTAATTTGGTTAGAGAGTTGAGAGTTCCTCAGAATGAGATCCTTGTCAGATCCTTGAAATCCTTGTCTGTGCACAGAAAATGAAAAATCATGTAATAATTTGAATTACAAAAAATGCGTAATATATGTATACTTATTGTGAACCTCTATTGTGCCCCCAGCAGAAGTATTCACAAGGAAGGTGAAAATAGAAGCATTTTAATAGCTTTTACTTATGGCTGTATGTTTCTAATATATGTTAGAAAGGCTATTAGAAATTTAACGTTCTCAAAATTCAAAAGTCTATGGCATGTGTTTAGCATCATGCAGTAGAAATAGATTGTTCCCTAGAGAACTGGCAGTGACAACCTACAGATCATTTGTGCTTGTCCAAACAATGTGTTATGAAGAAAAGATTGTGGGAGATCATATCAATAATAGTTCATATCCTCACCATAAAAAGAATTGCAACTGTATTGGGAAAATATTGAGTCAGATACATATTGTGAGAGATGTTCTGTTTTTACACTCTGCAGCCAGAGCCATTGGCTGCAGCAAATCACTGACCAGTTTAAAGATCTACAAATCAATGTCAGAGCCTATAATTAATCTCAGTGTCCTAAAAGTGAGCTGACAATTTGTTCTGAAAGGAGTTTGATCCTCCGAGGTAGCCTGGTAGTAATACTGACGCAGGGAATTACTGAGTCAGACTGACAGTCACGCCTGGAAGGGTCACCCAGGTTTCTAATGACTAAATGCCTTATTCATAAGAAAGTGATTATCTTATTTTCATGCATTTAGGAAACGTAGGTCAAAAGCCTAATTCCTGATGTAACTCCATGGACTTCGACTGGATTTATACTGAGGATGAGTTTGGTTCCCATGAACTTACTGGAATTGTAACTTTTGTCTAAATGAATCATGCTTTGTACATGTTTAGTAATCGTTGTAGGAGTGCATCATAATGGGTTCCAACTTATTTATTAATTTTCTGAAAAATTGTCTAATATTTAATCTTCCTCAGAAGGCCATTTCACATTTTCTGTATATGTGGTACTAAGCAAGAGGCTTTTTCAACTGGAATACTGCAGTCAAAATGTTCCTAACACAAATGTGGTAAATTAAAAAGAAAAGGATGAATTTATGGCAGGATGTTGGTTAGTGGCACCACTCTGCAGGAAAGGGGCACATCTGTGGCTGAAAGAGTAAAAGAATTTAGAATCAAGTTAATGGTCTGTATAATATAATGCAAATCCCAGAGGTCTAATGATACTGCTTTTAGCTTAAGTAGCTACTACGGTTTTAACAAAGATATCATAAATAAGGAGCTTAAGAAAGTGTTAGGTAACTGAGAGTTAGCTTGTCACAGTATTCTGGGTTATCATTAAAGTAAGTTTTAATGTTGGTAAATGAGCTTTAGACACAAAATATCAAAATTACTGTGTTTTTCAATAAACTTGTTGGATCTTTTCTGTTAAGGTGTCAGTTTCTAAATAACATTGTGCTTAGTTTTTATATTGCACTTCTCATTAGTAGATGAGAAAGGAGGTAAGTATTGTCATTTTCTCACTTTGTATGTGAGAATGTGCTGGTTTTGGCTGGGACAGAGTTAATTTTCTTCATAGTAGCTAGTATGGGGCTATGTTTTGGATTTGTGCTGGAAACAGTGTTGATAATACAGGGATGTTTTTGTTATTGCTGAGCAGCGCTTACACAGAGTCAAGGCCTTTTCTGCTTCTCACCCCACCCCACCAGCGAGTAGGCTGGGGGGCACAAGAAGCTGGGAGGGGACACAGCCAGGACAGCTGACCCCAACTGCCCAAAGGGATATTCCATACCATAGGATGTCATGCTCAGCATATAAAGCTGGGGGAGAAGAAAGAAGGGGGGGGATGTTCAGAGTGATGGTGTTTGTCTTCCCAAGTCACCGTTACGTGTGATGGAGCCATGCTTTCCTGGAGATGGCTGAGCACCTGCCTGCCGATGGGAAGTGGTGAATGAATTCCTTGTTTTGCTTTGCTTGTGTGCACAGCTTTTGCTTTACCTATTCAACTGTCTGTATCTCAACCCAGAAGTTTTCTCACTTTTACCCTTCCAGTTCTCTCCCCCATCCCATGGAGAGGGAGTGAGCGAGCGGCTGTGTGGTGCTTAGTTGCTAGCTGGGGTTAAACCACGACAGAAAAAACCTATGGTTTTCTTTAGGTCACTCATCAGCAGAATGGAGACAAGAACCCAAGTCTGTTAAGTCACCTCTAGTACACAATCCAATAGTCCACTTGTTCAATTAAGTTCTTTAGGTTATTAACGTGATTCGATTCAATTATGAAATTTTCTTTAATATTCAGGAAGAAGCCTGCAGGCTATCCTTCAGAAGCACTTATGCAACCGCTGTTAAAACACATAAACACCTTTTATATTGCTTGATGTAAAAGCTCAGCACTCTTCATGATCTCCTCTCATATTCCGTGCTGTGGGACATTGAGTAAGCTGCTCTGTGATTTGCAGATGATTCATTTAACTACTTCAATACTATCTTAAGTGTTTCTCTCTTGCTTCATACAGTCTTGATTTATTTTGTATTGGTGGCTACAATATAAATCCAACTGAAAAATCCAGCCATATAAATACAAATGGTCTAAGTGTAATGGAGTCTGCTTTAAACCAGGCAAAAATTAAATCAGAACAACTATCTATTCATAATTTGATTAATTCATTTTTAGGTTAAATTCACTGAGGTAGTTTCTGATCTCAGCTGTGCTTATTTTAGGCTACGCTAGCCTTTACTGTGTAGCTCAGGCTTCTCATCAGTGTGAGAAGGGAAACTGTTGCTCATACAGTGACATAGTTTGTATTTATCTTCATACTATTACTTGTATTTCTGTGTCCAATGAATACAAACTGTACCTTTCCATTTAATATGTTGGAGTGAAGTTTGATTTTTGTAATAGTTTTTTTGTTTTGATGGTTGCAATTCAGCACTCTTATTAACAATCAATCAAATAGAAAGCCTTCCTATAAGCTTTGGAAGTTAATAAATGAAACCAAGTGTAAGCCTTTTGAGCTGTTCTTCAATGCCAGTGTACAAGGAGGTCAATGACTGATGGTTTAATCAATCAGTCACATGTGCAGAAGTTATACTGGTGGCATTATTTTTTTGTGTGTTCAAAAGAAATGTTTTACTGACTTTTTTTCAAGTATACAAATAAGGAATGGAAATAAAACTTTTACAGACTAGTGAGGTCACAGTCCCTTTCTATATAGCACAGCAAAACTGAACCTGGAATAACACCTTCTGTTTTGGGCAGCAGTGAAGCAGGAATATGAAGATTAGTTGGAAATAATTCATGGGAAAGCAGAAATACGTTAAGTTGCACTTAACATATACTTGAAAAGTGTGTTAGAGCTACGTACATAGCCAAGATATGACTTACTGAGAGATAATACAAGAAATTCCAACCAACATTTTAGGAGAGAGAAGAATTGTTGAGAACGGTACTGGCAGCAGGAGGCATTGGTACAAGTCAGCAGCAGCACTGATGTTATAAAAGGCCACGTGTATGCGAAAGAGATATGTGAACTTTGGTATAAAGAGAAAGTAGTTAGCTGCAAGTTGCTGTGGTTGCCTTCTGTTGCAGAAAGGGACTGTACAATGCAGATTTGCCCAAAATAGTTGTCAGGGGAGAATAGTGACCATTAGTCAATGATACCCAGACTCCTGAGTTGTGACTGATGTTCTGGACAGGATGGAGAAGCTGCTTGGAGCCGAAAGCCTAGTTTCTCCTGGCAAGCTGTTGGACTGATCATTCCATGCTGTGCCTGAGAAAGACATCCTATCTATTATATAGCTGTATTCTTCTTGAGGAATCAAGCCAAATAACATGGTCAGAACTGTCAGGGAATGAAAAAAAGAGGTGCAACAAAATACGGGGAAAATATTAAGTTCTGCCAGATTACATAGTATTTACCTAAGGGAAGGAGTTAAAGCCATTGTAATGCAGTTTGCTGCGAGTGCTATATGACTGAGTCATTGGAGAGTGGAGTAGAAGCTGCTTGCATAAATCAAGCTTCAAAAGACTTGAAGAGGCATTTAGCTCTCTGCTACGTAGCTGGTCCCAATTACAGGTCCATGGACAGTTCATTTGCTTGAGAGCATGGTTACGAAGTTTTCAAGTTTACATGTCTTTGCCCAGCTGTGGGCTGTGACTTGTGCAGTAGGGCTGCGTAGTATTTACAAAAAAATAAGCTAATAAGCTTGTTGGTGTACATGAGAAAGGGATAAACAGTGTCCAAATTAGGAATAAGTTTAGGCATCTTTGTATGCATAAACAATTATTGCACATACATTATTTATGTGCAATTTTTCTTGACTATAGCACTGCCTTTGTTTCTCAGTTACCTTTCCATCCATCTGCTTGCTTATTCTGTCAGTTGGGTTTTTGTTTGTTTGTGATACTTTCTTGTTACGACTACTGAGTTTCGGACTTCATCCAAGATTTTGCTGAACACTTGGGGTATAAGAGAACTTTTCTCAAGACAGATACTGTTATGAGTGACATTTTTACGTTTCTTAGAGCATACTAGAGGTTCAGTAAGGGAGAATTTTGAACTGAGATGCTAGTTACAGGAATCCAGAAGAGTCCAGAGAGGATACTTTGAACATATTTTTAAGAACTACACAAACTCCTAACAGCAATATTTCACATTGTTGTCTTAAGCCAATAGAACTTACCTTTGTAGAGAGAGTGCAAAGGAATCAGTACTTTTTCCCAACTTAAGCTCTAGAGAAGAATAATTTTCCATCTTCAGTTTCTCAGATTTTGTTAACATATAAGAAATAAGAGGTTCTTTGATGTAAGTTAGGCTCATTGTATCATTTAGGATTATTAAAGACAATATTTCTCTGTATGAACAATAGCGAATGGACACAGACTTGAGCATATTAATCATAAGATTGTCTTGTGTTATGTGTCTTTGGCAGTTGAATAGATATTCTTTCCAGAGCTGCCAAATCACTTTATGTGTGCAAGAAGAATGATGTCTTTATAGCATTAGCTTTTTGGCTATCATCACACCCCTCAGCAGCCATCTTTCATCACCACAGTTACCACTGAGAGTTTTCCTAGGATAAGTAGATCTGCGTTGTATAGAAGAGTAAATCCTAATGCTAAGTAGATTCTTTCAATTTTCTCTTCCCAGAAATGCTCAGTCTTGCCAGATCTCCAGAATAGATGGTTGTTGTAATATTACATCTCCAAGATATGTTGTGTATTAAATATTAGTGTTTTCCTAACCACGTGTGTTCAGCTGTGTTCTATGAGATCTAAACTGTGTGTACTTCGTGAAACAGGTATGTTTGTAACCAGTGAGTCCTTTCACGTCTCTGTATATGCATTTTTCTCTGCCTAAGAATGAAAGAGGATTGGAAGAGGAAATGGAAAAGGCAGGTAGGGAAGGTGACCACACAATTTTATACCTTGTTTGTATGTTTAAGTTAAAAAGTTGCGATCTAGCCCAAACTGGCACTGAACTCCAATATACATCTGGTGTTAAATTCTCAGACTCCAAATTGGCCAAAGCCACTCAGATTTCAAAAATCAGTTCAAAAAAATTGGACAGAATTGTGTAGGGTGTTTTTGTTTTTGTTTTAAATGTGTGAGGGGAAACTGGTTTTCTCCTATATCTAGGAATTATGTCCGTGTGTAATCAGATTTAACACTGGACTGTTACATGAAAACTGATGTTCACCATGTTACTCAGGGCAATTAATGAAGGATTTGCTGGTATTCTGTGATTATTAATTGCATATAACTTTACCATTGCTGACCATGAAATGGAGCTAACATACTAACCTGAAGTGATGGAGTAAATTATGAACGATTGCATTCCTTCCTTTCTGATATCAGATCACAGTGCAGTGTGGTAAGAAGTGAAGTCAGGAGCTGTCAGCTGCATTTCCCCCAAGAAAGTCTGTCTTGCTCAGTTTACCACAGTGTAATTCTGAACTAACAATATGATTTCTACTAGTATACTAAGACTTCTGCTTTCTTCAGTCATGGGAGCAGTAGCCATGACAGTCTATGTGTAAGGTAAAAATTGTATGCAGTGAAATAAAAAAAAAAAAAAGTCTTTTTGGCCTTAGTAATAGTGCTGAAAAAACAGATCAACTTTTGAGTGCTTAAGATTTTGTTCAGGTCACTGGAAATTGGGAGCTATGTTGACTATAGAAGTTAATAGGCTCCAGTTCCACTTGGATAAAGTAGTACCAAGTTCTAGGAAAAAGTGCTTTTAGATACCTTGGTCTTGAATTACTTTGATTAAGGGAATCTCTTTGCCATCAGTACTAAATTATCTTTGATCTGAGGGTCTAATGGGATTAATGATTGCTTGCAGAGGCCAACTGATGACTACTTACCTTTCAGTTCTTTCAGTTATGACTAGCAAGTAGACAGTTCCCCTTTTGCTCTCTATAGTAGCATAGGTTGATTGCTCACACATGATTCAGTCATCAGATGGAGTTTTATAATGACTTTTTAGTTAATGTTTGTATAGCAGGGTAAGTATGTTATGTCTGTGGTAAGTGTTCCATGAATAGCATCTTGTCATTGATATCTGCTTTTTTAGCTGGGTCAGTCACTACAACACACAGACAAAAATAGCCTGTACTGTTGAATTATTCTGTGTACTTTTCTTTGAGACAGCAGCTGTGGTGCATGTAGCAAGTGTCATACCCAACTTTAGCACTTGGCTATGGTATGAGATGAATAGGTGCACTGCAGTTATAAACAGAGCAAGGAAAGACTTGCCAACTAAGGAGAATATCTATAAAGTATCTATGCCCCTGGTATTAGTATCAGATGTTTACAAGGCACTAAAGCATCCACTGGCTAATTACCATCTTCACACACAGGAATCTTTCCAGGGACTTGAAAGTGGCAGGCTCTCTGAATTAAGTTTAAAAAAGTGTCTGAACTTTCTTTTGTTTCCCATGAAACCAGTGATCTGCTTCATAGTTTATACTAAAGCATGTGCTTGGGTGCTTTTCTCTCTGAGAGCCTGTGTGCATGAAAGCAGAATTTTAAATTTCAGGAATTGCTTATGCAAGAACATTAGGCATCTCACTTCTTGAGTATATGATGGTTTTCTATACAGAAATATTCAAATAGTTGGAAGAAATGAGGAACATTTGATTCTCCATCAGCCCAGGATAATTGCAATGAAAGATGAAGTTATTTTTGGTTATGTCTCTCTGAATCAATATAGGAGTTACCATTGTCATGCAATAGTGTATAATTCATAAGTGCTCTGTTAGGTTTCATGGATTAAGCAGAAATCCTTGTCAGTTTTCCTTTTGTTTAAGATTTATCTGTTTAACATTTTGACAAATTTGGAATTAAGTGGCACAAATTCCATTTAGGTTGGCATCTCCCTCCCCACAGAGACTGAAATACTGAGACTGGAAGTAGCAAATATTCTAACAAGCACATACGGACAAAGTTCTGGCATAGGATGATTTGCTTGCACAGTCTTATCCAGCCTAAGGACAGGAAAGCATGTGGAATAATACTTGTGGCACCTAACGGGACAGAAGCCAGCCTTGCTTCAGTTGGAGTCCAGTGCTACCTCTGCATATCAGGTCTATTCAGTTGCTTTTGGCAGGAGGAAATTGTTGAGTAGCCTCTTGGCAGAGGCTGGAGCATACGTGTCTAGTCCCCATGCTGCCACATGCTAAGTTTGAGGGTCCCTGTAATTGTTGCCACACTGTATTAGGCTGACTCAGTGGAAAGCAGGGGGAGGAGAGTATGGAAATGTTTTAGCAAGAGAAAAAGGATTTGGGTCTGTAATAAGATGTATGTTACCTAGGACATGTTAAATTACATTTCTACATGTATGTTACCTGCTATTCTAGGCTGTCAGTGGAGCAGCAGTGACAAGCCAGCCAAGTGCTCCTCATGCAGAATATAGCTCTTAGATGACTAGGTACAACAATAATCCAGATTCTTAAGTGCCACCAGAACTGAGAATCTTTATTGCTGACATTTAGATAAAGTGCCTTTTGTATGCTATTTATTTGTGCAGTCAAGAGTGGAATATCTTAAATTCCAGGTTATGTGAGCTGCTTTCTAAGCACTTTGGTTTCTAAATCACTTGGCTGATTAGGATGACAAGGGTGTTGTCGAAGTAACCCTGGTTTTAGCATCTCCATTTCTTAAAAAAAAAAGGGGGGGGGAAATTCTATATATTATTGCCCTTTGTACTGGGAATACTTCCTAGGGATATAAAAATATGCTTTTCTAGCTAACCAAAATAGAATAATAATAATTAAAAACCACACTGGAAGCAGAGTGGAGGTGTGGATGCAAAAAAAAATTAAAAAGATTCCCAAGCATTGCCTGGATGTAGCCAGTATTTTTAGTGCATTAACAATTTCAACTTGGAAGACCTGAGCTCTGAAAGTCTTGTTTTATTTCAAGACTCAGCATATTATTTGGCGTGATTGGTATACTCTTCAAAAGAGAAAGATCCAGACATGGAAAGTAGCTGATGTGCAGACCAAGATGATGTGCATTTGAAGATTTGAATAGAAGTTTGTACTGCTTTCATACTGTACGCTTTAGGCAAATGCAATGATTTTGTCTCCTTGGCTTACAATTAGACATTACTTTTGTAAAGTTTAACAATGCATTGTATAATTTAGCAAATTTATATGATTACAAATATTGCATTCACATATCTGCTATATTTTCTGATTCAAACATCTAGGACTTTAGTTCTCCATCAACAAATTATTTAATGGACCTCCTCAGTGTAGTTTTGTCTATATTTTATATTGATAGCCATTAAGTGTTTTGAAAGGAAACCGAAATTGTAGCCCAGTATCATTGAAACATTGAAAATACTGGACAATCTTTACCATATTGCCTGTATATGTAACATGCTATGCATTTAGCACAATATAGAATGGTATCAACTCAGGTTAACTGCTTGCAGAGACACTTGTCAAGATTTGGTATTCCAGTAATAAAGTTTTACAAGGGATAAATGGAGCAAGTTAGTAGAAAAATAGTAGGTCTATAAACAATTTACATTCTTATTTGTTTTAGTCAATCCATCTGGGACAAACAGATTCATGCCAGAATATTTAGAAAGCAAGCTGGATGAAAAATACCAGTTTCAGAACACTACCAGTACAACTGAAAATACTGTGCAGAATACAGAACATTTATTAACAGAACAGAATGATTGCAGAAACAGTAAATTGTGGTTTTGTGTGTGTGAGACATTATGTGTTAATCTCCCCACTTTTTAAAATGTAGTTTTAATCTTATGCTAATTAATAGCTTACCTTGCTTTTCTACCAGTAGAGCTGAAGTGAATATTGTCCTTGCTTACAGGTTGGTGGACATACCAGCTATGGTGATGTCAGATTATGCTACCAGAAGTTTTGCTTTGACTGAACAGTTGGGCACTGTTTATATACTCCGGCTGCTTTGAAATGGTTAACTGGTGTACTGATTAAGTAGAAAATGTGCTGATGAAAGCCGACACAATGACCAGTGCAAATGTTATTCATCTATAGACAAGCAGTTATTGAATCACAAAGAAATAAAGTCAGGGATAAATATTGATTGCTTTTATTCAGAGATACAAAGTAGTATTTTGCTAATGTAATTTTATTCTTTTATACTACATTTGTAAACTTTGTTTAGGGGAGATTATAAGTACACCATATGTGTGTTAACTTTTACAGTGTTTGTTTTTCTTAGGCATGGAAAAAATCAGATGTAGATGAAATATTTAGAATGGTAAATCCAAGCAAAGCATTTGATATAGCAAATGAAAACACACATGGCTGGGAAGGGGAAGCAGAACTCTTGATCTAGAAAAAGTGGCCAAATTTGGACTACTAAGACAGGGAAGGGGCAAAAATGAGGAAGCAGTTGAAGACTGTAGGTGAGACATTTTAGTTTAAGAAAATATTTTTCAGGTAAACTTCTGGTTGTGCAGGCTGATTCAGACAACCAACAGAGAGAGCAGAATGTACTATTTATACTCAGAACTGCAGAGTACCATATTTCTGCCTAACAGTGGAAATGGTAGCACACAGTCAAAGTAACTTAGCTCTTAATAGGTATATCATGGGGCTTTGGGATTCAGCAGTAAATAATAGCAGCCAATCTGTCTTGGGATTTTTCACTCTAGTGGTACCTAGACTTTTGCTAGATAGCTGTTATATTTTTACCAAAATCTTTCTAGATAATCACTAGATTTTTAGTAAAACTTCTGTTCCAAAGGATTTTTTTAAAAAGTTCAGTATGTGGCACTTTTAATTTTCTGCTGTAATGCTAAGTTCTTGCAAAAGCATTGATTTTAGTAGGACTAATTATCAGCTTAAATTGATACATGTGATCCAAGGTGGTGCTGGAGCACAGCCAAATTAATGCAAAGAGCATTTTTAGGTAAAGGAAGTTTGTTTTCATTTACATGGGATCTATTGCCTACAGAATATGAAACTTCCTTCCTTTCTATTATACGGTATCTATCCCATTGACAAATACTCAAAAGAATTATCAGTAGTCCTGGGATTGTCTTTATTTGGAGTGATGGCCGGTTTTGCATCCTAAGTATTACCTAGGACTTGTTCCTATCATGTGTGCCTCATACACGTAACTCTAAAGAGTTATTAGTACCACAGAGATGTAATCAGACAAATGGTTCAAAATACCTCTGTGGAGACTGTCCAGAATATGTCTGGACATTTGTGTCTAGAAATTTGGGTTCATAGTAGTGGAGTATGGTTTGTGAGTGAAGATCACTTCTTTGGCAGGAAATGTATCTGTTGGTCTTTAGCCTGTCTTCTGAAGCACATCTCCCCTTCTCTTGGGCCAGCAGTATGAACAACTGCAGTCAGTGTCATCCAAACTGTCTTCAAGGAGTTCTGAAACAGATGGTCATCTGCGAGGGGGGGATGAGTAATCTGTGGGAAGGCCTGAGTTTGGCACTAAATAGAAATATACCTGTTAACTGGGATCACCTTAGCAAGTCCTGATGTTAGTTAAAACTCCCATTTCTCTCTTCTCAAACAGACAATGATTACCTAATTTTTCTTAAGAAAGTTAACTAATGGCTAGCTGGTTTTCACATATCAGGTATTATTTATTTTACAGTAAGAACACTAAAGGGAAAACACATGTTGTGGTTTGGGACCAAATGGACAGGGTGGAGACTAAATGAGCTTGGATACCAAAACACTTCTAGTCACACATACGTTCCCTAAAAAGTGACATATCTGCCTTGCCCTGCAGAAGAGACAGCGCAGTCCAGGAGAGAAGCCAGGCAGGTCAGCATAACAGTTTTTAACATGACCTCTCTGTCCTGCAACAGAGGAGGCGGCAGGGTCCAGAAGGAGAGCCAGCTGGGTCATCATACAGTGCCGGCTGGGCAGCGCATGGTGAGGGTGCGGGGCCGCGGGGCCATGGGCCGAGGCCCTCCCTTCCCTCCGAGGCCCGGCCCGGCCCTGCCCTGCCCTGCCCTGCCCTCCCCTCCTTGCTCTTAGCCCTCAGGCACTCCGGCAGCCTCTGCTGCCCCCGGTGGCCCCAGGTGTAGGAGTGGACAGGGAATATTTGATTCTGATTGGCTGAAATTCCTGTGGTGCCTAATGATCACCTGCTGCCACCTGTTGCCTCTCTCTAGCTGTCCTTCCGGAAGGTTCTCCACACCTTGGCGATGACACAGTGATTAGCAGGTTAGTTATATGGGAGTTATTTGAAGGTAAAAAAAGTTTAACCAGTCCTAACCTTATGCTGAACAACTGCAACATATAATAAAACCAGAAACAATTCATGTATGTGTTAGGTTCCCAGGCGTTTCCCATCAGTGGCTGGCACAAGTTGTGCCTGTGGCTGGCAGGAGATGTCAATTCCTTGTCTGTGTCTCTGATTGAGATTTGTCTCAGTTTAGTTATCTAAAGGTTAGGTGTTAGACCTGAGCTGCTCACTTAGGCTTCCTCTGCAGTCAATGGAGAAGGTTATGAATTTAGGTCTTCCAATCACAGGATAAGCTCAACTGCAGCATGAAGGTGACTGGCAGTCTCTCTGCTTATTATAGAAGCATCCCAGAAAAAGCTAGCTTAAATTGAATGCTTGACTTTTGCATGCGAAAGTTATAGAAGATTAATTCCAACCGTTGTTTCAAGTGAACATCCCTTTGACTGTAAGGCTGCTGTTTAAAAACTTCCACCCTTTCCTGAAATGAGCAAAGCAGTAGATGTGATTTTCACCAGAACAACCAATTTTAACAAATTATTTCTCAGTATTCCTAATCTCAGAAGATAACTGACTGTGAAATAATTCCACTAGACAGTCAGTAACTCCTTTTCCTTTGTTAGTGTAAGTTAGAATTCCCAGAATAAAAGCATGATACATAGTTTGTTTGCTTTTTAAATAAATGAAAGAGCTATTACAAATTGATATTTTTCTATGTAAATAGCAACTTTAAAACAAATGGTATACATTTAATTCATTTAAATGTGCTTTTGAGTAAAATTGTAGACACAGTTTATTAATATCAATTCATATTATGCTAATTTGTATCTGCTAGGTACTCACTATTTTCCATGCATATATTATATATAGGACATTGAGAATTCAAACAATACTGAATTTCAGTGTTTAAATGATGACGTTCTACTATGGGAATTAAAGGATGGACCTAACAATTGTGATCTTGATCTTGTAAGATATACGGAAGTAATTTGTGGTAGTGATATTGTATTGCTAATTATTTCCAGAGTCCCCTTAATCAGTTAAACGATAAAGTATGTTAAGGGTAGTTTTGATGATGCGGTATGAGTCATTCTGAATTCGAGAAGTTATTGTTTCTCTGCTTTCTGAATTTCTTTGCTTTGTGGAACTGGTGTTGTGGTGTTCCCCCCGTTTCCCCCCCCCCCCCCCCATTTCTCAGCTCCTGGGAGATGTCAGTGTTATAATTTAATGAAAGTTCTAGCAATTCCTCACACTTGTTTCAACAACTTTAGTATGAAAAATTCTCACATCAGGGTTTCTCTGAAGTATTATCAAAGTGGAAAAAGAGACACTGTATTATTCAGTTAAAAGTCTGAAAAATGTTCTGTTCCTTAAGACTGCCTTTTAAGAGCAGAAATTCATCCTAGTCAAACAATTGTTTTATATCAAATAAACAATGATGAATACTTATTTTTGCTGGGAAGCACCTGCTGTGAGGTGTATCCAGTAATGCAAAAAAACCCCACAGTAAGATTGGAAGAAGCAATTATGAGGCTAATAGAACTGATTATGTTGAAATAGTGCTTGCAGGTACTCTTTCAGGATTTGACTACACATACTCAAAATTCAATAAATGCCTGAACCTAAATAATTTCTCAGGTCCAGCTGTGTGATGATCATAAGGAAACTGATCAATTATACTTGAGGTTTGTTAGACCCCGATATAACTGCACCAAAGAATGGGTTGCAATTGATTGTAGACTGGAAGGCTGTAGTGACAAGGATGCATTCATACATGTATTTTTTCGAGGCTGCAGTGTAAAATCTTCCTTAAAAAAAAAAAAAAAGAAAAAGAAAAAAGTGCTGTTTACAGTATATTGTTTCACTCTGCTAGGATTCATGGTCATATTGCTTCCTACAGACAGACATACCTCGCATAGTGTACTTTTAATTTTTTGATTAGTGTAGCTTACAGACTTTAGGAAAAATAGTCAGATGTATTGTTATAGTCTCATCTTGTGCCATGGCAAAGTAATATGAAAATATTTATTTCTTCTGGTTTACAGCTGAAACTATAATGTATTCTAGTTTCTTTGGAAATAGTTCATGGATCACTCAGGAGTGGCCTGCTGGTCATTAAAGGTTTTACAGTATTTTAAAGTAAAATTCTCTGAGTTTATATATAGTAACTTTGAGATTAGTTATCCATGTTTATCAGACCTTTAGTTATAAACATACTTAGCTACTGATCCAAAACCTTTTGCATTTTGGTTGTACATCAAGAACTTTACTTTTGGTGTTATGGGGTCAGCTTCTCAGCCACTATAAAACCACATAACTTTATGAAGTCTATGGAGCTATGCTTCTTTATGCCATTTGAAGATCTAGCCATAAATCACTATGGCTAAAATATTAAAAAAAAATCACTTAAAAGCTTAACTCCCCCTGACTTTCAGTTAAAGATGGGCTTGTCCATGTCAAAGTCACTTTGAAAGAAGTGACTTGGATTCCTAAATCACTTGGAAAATTCTTAAAATTCATGCTTTCCTGCTCTAATACACTGGACAATTATAGAAAATTGTGTTTTCTGAAAGTCATTACCTCTCCCGTTGTTTTATTTCATTGCTGTAAAAAGTGATATTATCCGACCATTTGTTCAATACCATAACGCCTTTTAATGCCATTAGCATTGTTTAAGTTTAGTCAGGAATACGAAAGATTTTGAATCTTTTGATGCACTTCCTGTGGGTTATACAGACAATACCTTGTAACTACCATGTGTGTTTGAAACTTGCTTGTGCGATTTTTGTTTTTTTTAATTATTATTATTTACTCTCCTTTGGCTGTTGACATTATTTTGGATTCTCATTTATTTATTCCTTCTCCAGCAACTTAGTATAGATGTTAATGGTGCATTTCATTAGGAGTAGATAAATGCACACCACAGCCTCCAATAAAAACCGAAAGCTTTAGCATGTGTGCAGCATTCTCACAACTGGCGTCCAGTAAAGGGAGAAACTCCCTTTCCCTTTTAAATTAAGAAATAATAGAACAGATCCAGAAGTCTGAAGCTGTTTCAGTGAAGTTTCACAATTTGGTGTGGGCTATTCCCCAAGCATATAATGCAATACGAAGTTCAGATGCTGTCTGTAGGATCTTTGTAAGCTGTATCTCATATGGATTCAAATTTGCCATGCTATGATGCTCGAATTTATGTCATCCATACTCTGCAGAGACAGAACTGGAGTTCAGGATGGTCCCTGTATATGTCTGAGTTTCACTGCCAGGCCCTAGTGAGGGTGAGTAAACCACTAGGCTGTACGAGCAACTGCGGAATTTGGGTTTATGTGTGAGCTAATGTGACAGTAGCGATGTACCCATAGATTCCATACCCAGCAATCAGTTCTTTCTTTCTATCTGTTTCACTGAAGGATAGTGCAGTAGAAGACAGATACTAGTTAGGAGACAAAGGCAAGACTGAGAGGAAAAAAGCAGACAGAAAACCATTGTAGAAAAAAAGAAGACAATAGGTTTGGGTGAGTATGTGCTGTACTTGAATGACAGAGCAAGTGTTTAGAGGATCAGAGAATGTATTTGAAAAATGTGTTGAGAGCTAACAGCATGAAGAACAGGGTAAAGACCTCGGGACCTTTGTATGTGTTTCTAGTGTACATGGGAATATTGTTGGAGCTTAAACTTGATACTTTAACAAGCCACCTAAGCTACATATTTTTGTAAGTTATGGAGCAATTGAAGAAAAGACGAATATAAACCAAAAACTTCTTTATGTTAAAGGAGGGGGGGAGTATCGACTGTGTGTGGGTGTATGTATGAACTATGAGAGAGGCAATATGAAGACAGCATCTGTGCAAATGTACCATAAATCTTAGTGGGTCACATGTTGCACAAAGGAAAAGAAAGTCTTATTCTGAGAAGTAATTTTAACAGAAAGGTTAACCTTTATTAGGTGCATAGAAAAGTAAACAATTGAATTTAATAAGAGAAATTAATTATAAAATATTTTCTAATCTCTGTGGATACTAGCTTTAAGAATTATCTGGAAGAGTCAAACTGATCAATAATATCAAAATGAATGTTAGTTCATCCTTTTCATGGTTTTCAGAGTTTCTTATTTAGAATTGATCAGCATTCTGTTCAAATCAAAACAGTGACTTGTTCAATTTACTGTTATTTTTTGTATTTTGTGCTTTACAAATCTGTGACTTGAATTTCACTTGAAATTACTTGAGAATATCACCCAATGTCTTCATTAAAGATGTCCTTGTTATCTACTTCTGGAAAGGTCTGGAGACATTTTATGGCACCAGTAATCTGAAATTCCCACCTTAAGTCTATTTCTGTCCTTTACACCTTTAAAAACATCAGAATTGACAGTAGTTGAAAGTAGTGTGTCAAACTGGACTCTTTAGGAGCTACAAATAAAGTTAAGGATTTGATACTTGTTTTTTCTGTAAGTATAAAACACGATAGTTTCTGCACACTGATTGAAGGCATCTGACATTATCAGTGGATGAATAAGTGATTGTGTGTCAGCTTTTGACAAAAATATAATGGACAGACATGTTCAGGCAAGAGCTTAAAGGTCCTACTCTCTTACTATTGTTCTAGATGAACATTGTAAGAGGAAAAAAAAGGCAATTGCCTAGTAGAAGTAGATCTGTATATTTCTGGTATTTGACACAAAACACCATCAGCTGAACTTCTCTTTCTAAATCATTCCCAATAGAAATAATTTACAGTTTTTATTTGAAAGGAAATGGGCCATGGCTCTGTTTGTATCTGCCGTCTGCATTACTTTTGTTTGCTTGTAAATGAATGCTGACAGAACTTAGCCATAATGGTAAATGTTCGCCAATACTGTTTAGACTAAATAATGAGTACCAAGGAGCTTGAGCACTTTCAGCATCCGCAAGGCATGTAATTAACCCCTCAGCAGCCTCCTCCCACTGCTTACTCAGTTTTTACATATCACCAGTGAAAAAGTTAATTGTCACAGTTCTTATATTAAAACATGTGCACAGGAGACATTCTGCTGTGTGTAGTTGCCCAGTATGTTACAATTATTATTAGTCAGGTAGATTATGAGAGTGCCTAATGACCAACAGAGAGAAGGCACTGCCACACCACGCAGTGGACAAATACAAAAGTGTGCAGTGTTTGTCTCGGCTCACAATCCAAACTGATGTGACAGACATAATGTGAGTGAGGAGTGTTATTGACAAGCCAAGTGACTGCTGGGATGAAGCAAATGCATTAATGACAAAGTAAAAGGAGGAGAATGGAATCAAGTGGTAGAGTGGTCATGAAGTGAATATACTGTGGAAAAAAGGACAGAGAAAAGAAGCTCAGAACAGCCAGTTACAAAACATGGGGAGAGAGAACTGAGGCATAACCTAGAGGCTCTCAGAATGTCTGCTGTTGTTGCTGGGCTGTTTCTACACCTGTTATTTTCACCGTATTTCTTTACCAGTCTTACCACCAGTTCCCCAAAACCATGTACAGCAGGAGGTTCTAGTGTCCCTGAGGTAGATGAAGGATTTTTCTTGCTCCTTCAGCTGTTTGCTACTCAGACTTGTTCATACTACAAACTGGCTTCATGGTAAGTTATCTTATGAAATTTTACTCTGCATTATACCAGTATAAATCAGATGTTTCTGACTTCAAGTTGCCTTCCCATTCCTTTTTTCTACATGTATGTCTGACAGTATCCAGACTAACTTTTCTAAACAAAGTTTAGCTCCATCAGTTCCTAAGAGTAGTGCTTTGCATTGCTGTTTGGGGATACGCAAATAAATTCCTGTGTTTGTGCTACCACGTACAGTATGGATAAAATTACTGCAGGATAGGCCTTCAAATGAGATGTCAGAAAGCGATGTGATGTGATGCTCAGGATTTTGATGGGGGAAAATGGCAGAAGGTGAAAAACAATGAACCATCTTTTATCAATTTATCTCTCATTTTAACTGCCATAGTCTGCAATTCAATAAAACAGCACTGAATAATTTCGTGGGCACCAGACCCAATGGTAATTTTATTTTTACTTTCTAAGATGCAGTGAACCTATTGAGTGCAGCACATAGTAGTGGGAAATTTTGCATGAGGATAATAATTATAATGTTCAGGTAGCAAGCAGAATACATGCCATTGTCTGAACTATTCATATTTTCTATAAATTCATGATCAGCTTCAGAGAAAAAGTACCAGTTCACAAGAGGTGACTATGAAATGGTTCATCGGATAGATGAGGAAAGTACACTGAACCTTCCCATTGTGAAAGCTCAGTAAAAGATGTGTATATA
The DNA here is from genome assembly GCF_018139145.2 of Gymnogyps californianus. Classification (NCBI taxonomy): domain Eukaryota; kingdom Metazoa; phylum Chordata; class Aves; order Accipitriformes; family Cathartidae; genus Gymnogyps; species Gymnogyps californianus. Next base: position 14,389,176 of record NC_059478.1, on the reverse strand, counting down.
CTTTGACAGGAAAGGGGTGAGACATGGACAGGACACAGTGAGCATTCAGTCAGCGTAGTCTGGCACAAATACAGAACTACTGCCAGACAGGTATCAGACCAAACTAGGAGGACAGGCATTTTATTGTCTTTACGTCATTATTTACCCAACTTCTTTCCCACTTCTGAAAGGCAGAGCAATAGCAAAGGAGACGATATACTGAGTCCCGTGCATGAATTAGAGGTGGCAGATGCGCAGCATATTGTGAACCACTGTCTAGACTGTCTAGTAAGTCAAGGGAAGTAATTTCATTTTTGTCCTACATAAACCCATTCTGTGCCCTTTTCATATTAGCCACTGGGTATTTCAGAAGGTAACAGGAATACCAGACGAGTCAACCTTTGTTGCCCAGATGATATGCTCAATTTCAGAAGCAAAGAATCAGCCTCTTTTCTGCTCCATTAGCTTCACTGGTAGCACAAGGACAATGTAATTATTTACACAGCTCAGTAGGAAAGATTAGCTGCACTCAGTTTTGCACTGTCTCTGTTTCATATATGTAAGGAACAGGAATTTATCATTAGGAAACACTTTCACGTGACAAATATACTAGACAGGCATGAGACTGCCCAGAGACTAACAATCTAGTATCTAGTAATTTATCTTGGAGTCAAATTTTTGTTTCCTCTCCAAACTGAGATTGGCTCCTTGGTAAGCACATGCTATTGTAGATTACAGAGCATTTCATTGCAATGAAATGGTCTGTAAACCTTTTCTTAATTCCTACTGTATTACTAAGTGCTATAATATGTAGAGCTTTAAGTACTAATTGTTGTATCTAATCTTCAATCTTAATCAGGAAAGAGATGGTAAAGCTTGTTTTCAAACCCCTTTCCCGCCCTCAACTATACAGCACCCCCTGTCTGGTCAATTATTAAAAGGGCATTTGGGATCTTCATAATAGGCTTCAGATGATGCTTCCATGGCATGGAAGATGCTGTAAAATACTTGTACATATATGTGAAATAGATTTTTCATTCAATACGTGATAAACAGTTTGATGGGAGAGAGGAAGCACAGGGGGTTTGGGGGATTTTTCTTTTTTTTTCTTTTTTTAAGAGGAGGAAAGCTTTAAAACTTTGTGCTTGTTTATATTCCATGTGTTCAACATCACAATGGAACTTTACAACCTGAATGACATCTGTCTGTTATGATAGAAAAATTACAAAATGGTGCTCTGCTGTCACTGCCAGGTCATATATGGTCCCATGCGTCTTTTTACTGAACGTGCAATGCTTTGCCTGGTGAGATGTGAGAGGAGCAGATGTGGTATTGTGATTCCAAAATTTGGAATCCATAATGTTGATTTCATTTGAAGAAGCTATTTTTGAAACTGTAAATTAGTCTCCTTAAAAGACTTTGCACTGAGCATCTTTGGAATAACTTGGTACTCCTTCTTCTGTAGAATTTTCAAGTATTTCATTCACTTTTTTCTCATATTCCCCCACACAACACCCTCCTAAGGCCATTCACACCCCTGTCTTTTGAATGTTGTTTTCTCTTAAACTGGAATGTGGCAGCACTCTAAGTTTGCCCAATTTTGTCTTTTGAATTTTGTATTAATTTAATTCTGCATTTTCTACTGTTTGGGTAATGGGAAGATATAGTCCACCCTTCTTAGTTTTCTTAATGGAATTTGCATATTTTATAGTGAACACTTCTCCTGTGTAAGAAATTTTCCTGCAGTTGCATTAAAAAAATGAAGAACTGGAGTATGATATTTCTGTTCTAAGAAAACGGAAAGAGTACTGGATGATACTAGGAAAAATAAAATGGATGGAGCGTGGAAGTGTAAGAAGATACTGAAATGTCTGTTAAAATTCTGAACCTGTACTGTACATTGGAAGATAAAACGTTAAATCTTTATCATGAAAAGTTTGGTACTAGGTTCCCAAATAGCATTGTGTAGAGCTGTTAACAGCATGAACATGACGGAGTTGTCTTCAAAACTCGTCTCAAAGAGTTTCTTTAAACTATACTGTGTTTGAAAGAAGCACAGGCTCTGTTTGCTTTGAAAGAAAGAGGGTGGGTCAGCCTTCTCACGTTAAAGGAGGATGAGAATTCTGGCAGTGAAAAAGTAATGCATAGCAGTAGAGCTAGGAGGAAAATCAGGAACATAAGATGACTTTAGACAATTGAAAGGCAGGATTGTATTTTACAAAGAATGTCTGCATTTTGAAGTGCCTGAATTGTTAACTCTGGAAACTAATGATTTCAAGTCTAGCTACTTAGTATGCAAAACAGGCTTCTTTGTACCTCTGTCTTACACATTTGGTACCTCCCTAACTATCCAGCTGTTTCTTTCATGTGGTTTTAAGCTGTAAGCTCCTGATAGTTATTCAGCTTTTCCTGCTTTCCTTGGCCAACATTTTAAGGTTTGGGAATTCCTTCCACTATAGGCTATCAGCCAGAAAAGAATAAACCTAGCCAGCAGCCTGGGTGGTGCCAGACCACTAGCTCCCATCTGGTAAATAGCTCAAGCCAATGTTATTTTAACTACTTTGAAGCTATCTACTATAAATATCTTGTTTCTTTCATTGTGCTCTTTGCTATTGATTTTCATCTTAGCAGCCTTGCTTGATTTAATTCCTGGCAATCAGATGAACTCATATCAAACTAATAATCTGAGCAGCATATGCTATTTATAAAAGCAATGCATAACTACCTAATTCTCCACAGAAGACTTCTGTGATACTCTTGTGTAAGAGAAATTTTAGAAAGATGATATGTAAACCTGTTGTTTATATATGAATGGTGTTCAGTAATATAAAACAATCGTAATTCTGTAACTGTACTGTTCTTGCGTTAAATGAGTTCTTACGACATGCTGTTATTAAACTAAGCACATTCTCGACAGTATTTTAATACTGTAGCCTAATTAATACTTCTAGAAGGTGCTTTTTATAAGGTAGAAGTATTTAAATGCAAATGCAGTTCTTCAGATAAGTGTCCTTTCTTGTGTTTGGACAATGAAACAAAGCAGTGCTTATTACTGATTCACTGCAAGGGTATCATTTTGCACAGTTCAATCTGCATGACATAAATCTAAAGAACAAAAGCAAATAAGTGATTTAATAATTATGGAAGGGAACCAAGCTTAGCAGTATAACCTACAGTGTCTGTAATGCATAATGGGGTATAGCTGTGTCACATGCAGTATTAAACTCACTAGGAAAACAAGCAGTAGAAGGCCGTATGATAATGACACACAGCAATCTTTGATATGAATACATTGACCCATTTCCACTTCTGTTGCTGTTCACTGGATATCTCTTTTCCTTAACTGATCTATATCAGTTATTCTATAACTGCATCTTAGTATATATTTATCCAGAGCCTTCATTGCTGGGATACAGGCTTGATTAAAAACATAAATTCCTGTGTATTTCAGTAAACTGTAGTGCAAATTTTGTGGATGTTATATATCTCTGTCTTCCAGTGCTTGGAGATTTTCAAGACCAGACAGGATAAAGCCCAGAGCAACCTGGTTTGGTCTAATAGCTTTGATACTATATGTGGTTTCTAGCATTAATCTGTGCAAATTAACTAAGCATTAATTAATTAATGTTCTCTAAATTACTGGTTGATCACAGCACTAGAAAATTCCAAAGACCTTAACTTTAGAAAAAGCCTGGTCCATTAGCTATCCCAGCTGTGCTGTATTGATATCCATTGACTATAATAGCGCATAATTTCTTGTGACTGTGATAACATTTTAGAGTGGTTGGATAGCCTATGATTACAAAATTACTTAAGTTGTCTGACTACACAGAGATGAGCAGTGAGTGAGAAATCAGTGCAAAGTGATTGCAAAATGCCATTGCTACTTCATCAGGTAATAGTTGTGATCCCACAGTAAAGTAACTCATGCCCAATGATGGTAATTTGACTACAGACTATGACAATGATTCACATGTCTAGACAGGAGAGCAACTGCTTCAGTTGAATGACAAGCATATGAGAATAAATTATATACATGGATATCTGTGAGGTATGATTATGGTTAATTTACCTGAGAAGCACAACATATGCTTCTATCATGGTACTCATGATCAAGTCATATAATATTGCATGCTATATCTGGTGTTCGACAGCCAGTGGGCCTCCTCTCTGCCAGTGTGTATTCCAACTGCTGTAACATCTCACAGTCTAGATCTCTCTGTAATCATTTTCATTTGCCATAGGCCAGAAGGACCTTCCCCCTCAGCAATCTTTTGTATCTGTCAAGATAAATCATTAGTTGCTATTCCAGAAGCAAAAACAGAAAAATAGGCATAGGATGAATAAGGCCTGCCATTTTAAAAAAAGAGCAGAGTAGGACAGATTTATTCTTAAATCCCCAGAATTTTTGTTTTGTGTGAAGCTGTGCCTCTAAGTTGTATGGAACACAGGTAACAAAGATTAAAGAACGTCAGCCATTGTCATGTCAGTACTTTTGATTTGGTTCTTTTTCTCTCCCAGAGGGTTCATGTCAGACTGCGTTGAGAAGAAGAGTTCTTTCTTTCAGGAAGCTGATGCCTGTTCTCTTGTCAGCCACTGCCTTTGATATGAAAAATCCTTACTTTGTACTTTTCCTTCTTCCATGTAACAATGCTTTTCTGCTGACACATAGTTTTAAAGCATGTTTTCCTTGCATGTTGGAATTAATTCTCTTTTTTTTCCTTAGTGTGTCTACCTGTGCAGAAAACTTGTTCCTTCTGAAAATGGCCTTAAATCGAATTAACTAGAATATTAAAATGTAGCTTGTAATAATCTATCTGATATTTATCCAGTTTTATCAGCTGGATTTCTATCCAATTGTGAAAGGAAACCTCTTTCTAAGGGATTCTATTTATTGTTCTTTTTGCCATTCCCCATCTTTTACAATTCCATCTTCCTGAGGAAATGTAATATTACAGTCTTAGTGTTCTGTATTTGCTTTGTCCTTTGTTAATCATATGCTCTTCAGTTTCAATAGCACAAGTGCACAAGTATGGTCAGTCTGAGAGGGGAAAACTGTATTTATTTAAATTTGATTGAATGTTGAAAAATAATAGGGCTGGGCATGGTTTCAGTCTTGGAAAGACTAACCAAGGAAATCTATCTCCCTGGGGTCAGATTTTCAGAAAATTCAACAGTTTATAGGAGCAGATTGCTTATTTCTTCATTCTTTCTGTAGTTTAACTGAGGTCAGAATTTGCACATATAATTTGAATGTGATTACAGATCACACTAATTGCATCTGTACTGAAATAATAACAACTTGTCATATACGTGGTGTTGAAAATCCTTTCTTTTGCATCCTTTTGCAACCACAGTTGATTTTTTTTTTTGCCAATACAGTGTGCAGGCTTGAATTTTAGGAGTGTGCAGTCTGTTTCCATATTTACTGAAGATAAGCTTTTTGGGAAACTTTGAATCTTTGAAAAGCTTTCTCTTAGCCTACGTGAGAGCTGTGACCCTAGCCTCTCCAGAGAAAAGGTCTTAGCTATCAGTGCCACTTTACTACTATCCTGAAACGAGCATGTTCTGTTCAGTGAAGTATTGTAGTAAATATCAAGTATATTTGTCAAGTTACATATGTTTTTAAGCATGTAATTGATGACTTGTTTTTTTCCCCTTTTATGAACACTTAGACCGGCAGGTCTGCTTACATGAATAAAAAGCTTATATTGGTCACTGAGTTGAAAAAACTTTCACCTTGAAAAACTGTCTTTCAGAATGATGAAAATGAAGCCTTTGAATTCTGTTACTAAGTGATAGGATATGTGGGACCATATGCCAATTCGCTGTGAGGTCTATGATAGATTAATGGTAATATCAAGTCCAATTTGACCTGTCTTCTGTACTAAGTCACTCAAAATCTAGGATTTGCCCTGGTGTGATAATTAGGATGGGCCAGATTGAATTAGTCTCTCAGTTGCCATGACAGTTCATTTTTCTTTTCTCTTTCCCCGCCTTTTATTCCCCCTTTTTTTAAAACCACCACTCTTTATTCTTCAGTAGGAGCTTTTCACTAGTTAAGCTGGATTGGAGTAAAAGATTGAAAGGACATAATCTTTTCTCTGTCTCCTATCATGAAATAGTGGCAAGGGCTTATATAGATATTTTCCAAATCCAGCAAGCTGAAACTTTTAAATGTTGAGTGGGTTGATTTCAAAGCCTTCTAGTGACAGAATAGAAGGCTAATGCTTCTGACTGAATCTGCTTGACTCTTATCAGTGAAGAGTGCAACAGATTTTCATCAGTTTCATCAAAACCATTTCTAAAAAATCTCTTTTATATTATTCTCAAGAGTCAGAAGGAATAATACACATTCAGAAAGTTGGAATGCCAAAGTATAACTGGCCCGTTATATATATATGGTTTTTATATATATATATATAAAACTATATAATTTGCATGCACACAGCCGTGTAGTTCCTTATAAAACAGATATGTCATATGAACCCTTAGATAGATAAACCCCTTTGGAGATATTTATGAATGTAAAACCTAATCTGTGTGCATGTATGTGGCTTTCAGATGTGTTTACTTCATTTCTGATTAAAGGGAATCTTAAGGTTCGACCAAGTGATTGCCAGAGAACCAGAGAGTAATGAACAAACATTGCTTGTGTGTCTTATAATTGATAGATATCTGTATCTATAAATCCATAGTTTCTAGTATTCTATTCCTGCACCTAAACTCATGTTCACTTTATGCAGGGGTTTGTATTTGGGAAAAAAAAAATGTTGAAAGATTTCTTGAAACAAAAATATTTAGGAGAATCAGCAAAGTTGAAAAGCATGCATTCCTAAGTTTGAGAGAAATGTCCATAGAATTTATTTTTTGTGCTCACCATCCAAGTCACTTTATTCAGTTCCAGTACTTGTTTTACAAATGTCCTGAAAACCAATGTTTGAGACTCTCAGGGGAAAGACAGGCTATTTATTTAATTTGTCAGCTCTGGCATAAATCATAACCCTGTTGCACTTGATGTTGTACAAACAGAGTTAATAAATGATCCTTGCCCCAGGTGCTTAGGAATTAAGTCTAAGACATAAGATGGTGGATAGGTATGACAAATAGAAGAGTAAAGAAACCCAATAAATAGTGCCAGTTAGAAAGATAGATTACTTCCTGGCATATCAGCATCAAGGGTTTTGTAGACTTCCCAGAAAGGCAGGGTTTTCATAAAGGATTTAAAGGGGGACAAAAAGTATCTTTACAGTATTTATAGGGTAATCCTTGCAAACATGAGGGGGAATATAGAAGAAAAGCTGGAGTTGCTTGTATGGAAGATAAACAGACGAATTAGCTTGTTAAACAATTTTAGGGCATAACATTTCACTTGTGACTGAGGATGAGATGTAGGCTGCTTTATTAGTATTTTGCTCTAGCTTCAGGACATAGGTAAGACAAAAGTTAGTAGATGGAAGTGTTAACTTAGATGCTCTGGAATTACTGAGGAAGATCCCAAAGACTGTTATTGTTATTCCCTTCTTATTTTGACTGACAACACTAAAGGCTCAGTGTTAGAACACTCTTGATTTCACTTCAAATATTTCACTTCAAATTGCATGAACAAAGAATGATGTATTGGGAGTTTCCTAGTTTTGATACCAAGATGAGTTTCGTTAATTACTTTAATGAGTAAACAGATATATATGTATCGGGTGTGTATGTAGAGGGACATATATAAAGAGAGAGAGGGACAAAGAGAAGAAGCTGACTATCCCGTAACAATGAAATGAATGACTTCCTCATACCAATAACAAAAAGGAAGCTAGTGGAGCATATAAAAATACAGAAGTAAAAATAGCTCTAGTTCATCATTTAGAGGAAATTATCCATTGAGAAGTCTGGTAGACTGCCAGTGCCTCAGCCTTCATACCCAAATGCATAGGAAGAATAGAGAGACAATTAATGAAAGGATTTTTATTTTTTTGTCAGATACAAAGATTTTTTAATGGTTTTATTACAACTGTAATTACTTAAGAACAGCACTAATTCCAAATAGAAATTTGAATATATGGGTAGTTCGTACAAACCCCTCATATTTGCACTGTAGAACAAACAAAAAAGATAATAAAACTACATTTTTTTACCAAATAGCCAAAAATAACATAAGCATTTAGCTCTGAGGAAGGAAGATTATTAAAACAATATAAGGCAACAAGATTAAAAGAACTAACTAAAATCATCCTGATTCAGCAAAGCTAACCGAAGTACTTATATGCTCTACATTAAGCAATTTTTTTATCATCATGTGACCAGACTGAACTAGATAGACATAATCCTTCAGCAACTTGTAGTCACCATAAACTGGAAGGAAGGGAAGAACACAAATGCTGAGGAGTGTTGGTTGAAAAAAGGAGAAATTTCATCAATAGACAGAGATGACTTCACAGTCCAACAGGTCAAGATAGACTGAGACATCTTGGGTAGGAGGAAAGGTTCAGTATTAAATTTAAGATAAAGTGGTAAGAATGGTAAGATCAGCTGGGGCATGGCAGTTTCGACTTGAGTTGAATTGATCTTGTACAAACAATTTGTAGCAGAAATCAACTGAATAGACAAGTTACCAGTGTTTTCCTCTGTCTGAATGTATTGATGATTCAGCAACACCATACTCAAATGAATAAAGTACAAGTGTTAGGATACTTATTAAATACATGACTTTACTATTGGTTAGATCAGGTTAGTTAGGTTATTAGGGCTGAAATTTCTGACAATGAGTTTTGAGAATGTTACATTCTGGTGTCACTGAAGTCAGTGGAAAACACCTGTTGATTTCAATTAATGCTGCCTCCTGTGTATTCTGTAATTATTTTAAAGTCACTGGCAGCTCTATCCTGTAGCATATACTTGATGCTGAAAGATTAATGCTTTCCTGACTTCCCCTTCCAATATTGTATATGACAGTGAACATTTTCTTTTTTAATGGTAGGCAATACTCATAGCAATAAGGATCATCTTGAGTAGAGTCAACATCTTTCATATATAAAGTCTGATTCTTTTTCTCATTAAAGTTGAATTTATTAGAACAGAGTGCCTGATTCAGGTTGCTGCATATAAAATTTCTTTTTGGTAACTCAGCTAGCTCATTACTACCAGGACATGGCTGCATGAGTCATCATTTCTTCCTCTAAGAGAAGCAGTTACTATTTATATGAAATATTATGGGGATGGGCAGGGGACTAATTTCACAATAACATTCTTATTTTTACTTCTCATTTTTACTACCAAATAATCCTAAGAATAATTTATAGCTAAGTAACCTATAGTAAAGTAACCTCCTTCCTCCCTCTTGTTGTTCCCTCTCATATACACATCAAAAGCTGCACTGGGTTTTTAAGGCTCAAGACAATATAGCTTTAATTAATTTGAAAATGTTCTGTAGTTATAGCTTGTTATAACAAGCAGGTTAAGATAAAGATTTGCATTGGAACAGAATAGAAGTGGTGAACCATTTAAACAAGCAAAAAAAAAAAAAGCTTGAAGTTTCTTTGGAAAAATCAACAGTGAAAAACGTGTCAGTTTATTTCCTTTCTCATAAAATAGATTTTTTCGCTACTGTCTTTGATGGGTATTCTTCTCTAGATACGTATCTTCTCTGGCTCCATTTGTGTCTTGGAAAACAACTTTCTGATGAAGTATTAATGTAATACATTATTAGAAGGCATTGGTGATGTTTTGAAGAAGTATTACAGTTGTAATTACATCATTGTTACTCTGATGAAGTGTTTTTCATAACCTTGAACTCATGGGTTAAAGTGAATATTTCATTTGCACCAAAGCTCAGAAAAGCCTCAGAGACAGAAGATGAGGTTGTCCTGGTTTCGGCTGGGATAGAGTTAATTTTCTTCTTAGTAGCTGGTACAGTGCTGTGTTTCAGATTTAGTGTGAGAATAACATTGATAACACACTGATGTTTTAGTTGTTGCTAAGTAGCACTTATCCTAAGTTAAGGATTTTTCAGTTTCCCATGCTGTGCCAGCAAGCAGGTGCACAAGAAGCTGGGAGGGAGCAGAGCCAGGACAGCTAAGCCGAACTAGCCAAAGGGATATTCTATACCATAGAACATCATGCTCAGTATATAAACTGGGGGGAGTTGGCCAGGAGAGGCGGATCGCGGCTCTAGCATCGGTCAGCGGGTGGTGAGCAGTTGCATTGTGCATCACTTGTCTTTTCTTGGGTTTTATTTCTCTCTTTTTTTAAAAATTGTATTCCTTTTCATTACATTTATTATTATTATATTTTTATTATTATTGTTAGTATTATGTTTTATTTTAGTTATTAAACTGTTCTTATGTCAACCCGTGAGTTCTACTTTTTTTTTCCCGATCCTCCTCCCCATCCCACTGGGAGGGGGGAAGAGTGAGCAGGCAGCTGCATGGTGCTTAGTTACTGGCTGGGGTTAAACCATGACAAGTACCAACCACTTCCAAGGCAGCTTGAACTCCTTCATATGCTGCCAATATCTCTTTTTCAGTTGGAGTATAGCAAGCCACGACAGAGGGGAAGCTAGAATTTGGGAAAACTGCAATGGAGAAGTGATGTAATAAGGAAGGGATGGTCTGGAGAAATGTGGAAAAGAGGAAAATAAGGGCTTGAGAAAGGTTTTGAAGTTTGAAATCATAAAACAGCAAAGTTCACTCCTGAAAGTGAAGAGGGTGGAAGTTCAGTATTGTCACCATCACAGAGAAATAGAAGCCAACACAGATATTATGTAAGGATGGGATTTTTCTCCCTTCAGCATAAAACAACATCTATGTGACCTGAAAACTCATAATGTTTTTGTGTTCTATTGGTAATGTTAATCAGTTTGGTGACGTTAAAAGAGTTAACACAGTGTTTGTGTTTCAGTGCAAATGAACTTCCAGAGATAGCATACAAGACTACCCAGTTTTAGAAAAGACAGATCAATTTTAACCAACACAGTCCTAATTTTGAGTTTAAAATAAAAACGTGAATACAGTGTCTCTGAGGAGTTTTGAGAGAATGGAAGATCAATGACTAAAAGATACTAGCTTATTCTTTCCTCAGGTTGTCTTTGCTGAAACAGTACATGACTCTGCAATTATTTTGAGTGTAGGTAAATGATACAATGCAGTTTTATGCAAAGATACCTGAGTCAGTGTTTTTGTGATCCACTGGTTTGCCTTTGAAACAAGGCTCAAACACTGTCATTTATATAAGAAAGTTTTTGGAGTAGATACACTACCAAGTTATCACAAGTTGGTTCTGTCCCACAGGTTGCACATTCTTTGCATATTAGTGGGTATTAAATGGCTTTTTCAGAATCATAGCAACATCTAAGTAATGATAGTGTGTAACATATAATGATTAACACTTAACTATGGATATATATCTCGGATACATAATCCAAACCTAAAAATTATGACACTTCATACATACATGAACTGTTTGTTTTCTAGGCAGGCTAGGAAACAGTGAGTAATATGGCATGAGAAGAAAAACATCACATTCAGTCAGTTATTTGTAATGATTTCTATAAATGAATCTAAAATTCATTAAGCTCTTATGCTAAACAGCTGTTTGTGGAATGACCCCAAAAGACAAATGACAAAAAGCCATATTGATGCCAAAAATTTTCCTCAGGCTGTTCTAAAGCTGAGAAATGCTACTGCTTAATGTATTTATTTATTTTTTGATTAAGTTCTATAATCACTAAATTTAAAATCTATCAGAAGATTATAGCACATGGGAAATTATAGCACATTTTCTTAAATGGGAAAAGCTGTCCAGTATAATCAACATTCCTCCTCGATGTCTGTATCTCTTCTTCCCATTCTGAAAATTTTGGAAAGTACTGGCAAAAATACTGTCAAGGTTAGGTCACATAAATCCTTGCTCTCCTTCAGCCGCTGCCTGTCTATAACACGATATCTTTCAGTCATGCATTTCTTGATAAATTAACTCCACCAAACTGGGGAATCTAGAGGCTATGACCTCTGTTGACCAGAAGAAGAGGAATATGTCTTGCATCAGGACTTCCTGGAGACTGCTGTAAGAGATTCTGAAAAAGTCAGCCTTTTCAGGGATCACATTATTAAATATGTACTTTTTGAACTGGAAAAAAGTACAGTTAATTACTTAGCAAAATCTGTTTGAAGGGCCCTCAGTTGTGAGTCAAATCAGAATCAAAGAATGGTATGTTCTTCCTAACAACAGCTGTAAGATTCTGCAAGATCATTTCACCTGGAACAATAGGACTTGGACTAAATCCCAGATGAAAATTGCAAGTTTTTATTAGAAAGTCTGAATATGTGGCATGATGGATGATGGACCAGATGCATTTGCAACAATCATTTTGATAGGTAGCACTAGCATGACCTGTTACTGTAGAAGCTTTGGGTCTGGTTGTTTCATACATCTTATCTGGTTTTTTTTGGTTTGACTCCAGTGGCAACTGTGGTTATAGCTCTGTAAAATGAGTTAAATGAGAATCAAAGCCAAAACAGTCGTTAAGCACTGCCTCAATACTGCTTGGGAGCTCAGGTGCCCAAGGACTCTCAAACATAGTTCTACAGAGATATATGTGGTATTATTTCACATTATATAAAACTGTCTCTTGATTTCCAGTACAAAGCTAATTAATTTATTTGAGAGAAATAAGCACCCAGTATCTTCCCTTCTTACTTAAGAAAGTGAGTTTTGAGTTGCTATCACTTTGAAGTAAGCATACTTGTGGATCAGATGTTCTCAGAGGTGTGTTCTGCAGTCCTGGTACTTCAGTTATCCAAACTGTGGAACTTGCCAAGTATGTATCATGTCTTCTAGACTGTAAACCAAGATTTCCTTCCCATGGAAACCAAGATATGGGAGGGAAGAGGCTCTTGTAAGTATCCAGGTCTTACCATGAATTTAAATGCCCCTAATTCCTGCAATTTAGACATAGCCTAAGTGACTATAATGAAGATTTATAGTTAGGTGTAATTTAAAGAGGATGATTAATAATTCATATATGAAATCTGTCTTTTTCTTCTGTAGGAAACAAAGAGGCTTGATTCTGTGGGAGGGATGAGTGGTATCTTTTGTGTTTTTGGTTACCTACATTTTGAACTGAGGATTTAATGCATCCACTTGAAAAATCTAAAAATAGAAACTTTATACAAATTAAACAATTTTTTCAAATTTACTTCCTCTACTGGAATACTATTAAAAAAAAGAAATTTCTCAAAATTTTTTTTCATCATCCCCAAATATTTGACTTAGTGATGCATACAAGAAAAGAAATCCTGAGGCCATTTTTGGAATGATGCTCCATGTTAGAATTTTGTAGGCTGGAAGTATGGCATTTGAACCTGAGTTTCTTGTTCGTCCTGAGAATTACTCTGACCACTGAACTACCCTTTTCTAAAAGCTTCTTCCTTGATTAGATTAATTTTTTTAGTGAAAGTTTAACTGGAATGTTGCCACCAACAGGTGCTATTCCAGGATCTTTGGATGCATGTGACTGAATACTGGAACAGGTTGCCCAGAGAGGCTGTGGAGTCTCCATCCTTGGAGATACTCAGTACCCATCTAGACATGGTCCTGGGCAACTGGCTCTGGGTGGCCCTGCTTGAACAGGAAGGGTGGAACAGGTGAGCTCCAGATGTCCCCTCCAACCTCAATCATTGTGTGACTCTGTGCATTCATTCAGCCATTTCATTGGGTCCTAGCTGCTGGGATCATTGGTCTGTTGCTTATTTTAGTATCTAGCCAAGATGTGGTCTTGTATCTAGGTATCTGAGGGTCATTTAAATAAAAGCAGAGCACAGTGGACTAGACAAAGCAGCTGAGAATTATTATTTATACCAGTTATCAAATTTATAGTTTGTTTGTTTTTGTTTAATCAGTAAAATTCATTAGATAACAAATTAGCCACCATCGCAAAAGTATACATTTGTATTTTATTATATTTAGATTGAATTCCTGGGATGTAATATAACAAGGTCTGAGCCCAAAACGTGGGAACCAAGGAAATTTAGAAGATTTACCTTTAAAAGAACATGCTTTCTCTTAGAGGAGGTTTATTACTCCTACAGTTCACAGACTGTAAAGTGGTTGTGTTTTTTATTATTGTGATTATTTTTAGTGTTGATACTACTGGAACACAACTCACCTCAAATTTTAGAGAGTGGAAGAGATCAAAAATCAAACACTGATTAACTACTGTGTATTAAATTATCGAATGCCCACTCTCAGAACCCATAATTAACAGAAACAGTTTTAACTGTTTAACATTATATAATGCAGACCTCACATTTTGCCAACAATTTTCACAAGCCATGACCTTTGCAATAACAATAGTAATTAAAATTATCCAATGATACCAATGACAAGCAATCATTTATAATGTATTTGAATATCTTTTTTTTTTAGAGATTACCAGAGAATATTTAGTAATGCTAGATTATCTCAAGGAAGAGCATGAGAAAAAAATTATTGTTTAAGATTGCAAACATCAACAATTACCTACAGTTATGCATAGCAACTACATAGATACACACATGCATCACACTGCTCTGAAGAGGCTGCATGTGAGACTGCACATGTATATCTGAACAGATATTGTTGGTTTCTGTTACTTAACATGTATCTGATGCAACTGTTGTTTTCAGTGACAGTATCAATGCCATTCTTCATAGACATTGATGAATTAGAAACCACAGTTTGTCCCATCCTGCAGAAGAGGGTAATTTTCTTCTGATAGTTGAGTAGGGCTTCCTTGATTGTCTTGAGGGGGTGATTGTTTTTTTTTCTTTATATTGAAACGAATTGAACATACTGAAGTAATTATGCTTTCAGTATTGTGGTTCTGTGATGGAACATACAGCGTGTAATAATCATACCAATTTTTTTGTATAATTAAGTGACAGACATCTGAGGCTCACAGTCATTTTAGTCTGACATTTTCAATTATTGCAGCAGTATTGATGGAAGAGGATTAAGGGGCTCTCAGATGCCAAACCCCATTATTTCAACTTTATGTAGAGCTGTCAAGTCCTAATAATTCCACAGAGATTTAGCCATCACAGCATAAAAAGGCATGCAAAAGGTCTTCATAGCAATCTTAAAACTATTATGGACTGTCAAAATGTAAATGATCATAATTTAATGAATATCTAATTTTATAACTTTCACTTAGCAATTTTAAAATTATACCCTATTCTTTAAGTGACATAGTGGTCAACAGTTAATAATATCCCTTAAATAAGACTTAAAAATGTCTAATTATTTATTCTGGCATCTTAGAATTGTGACTCATGAGAGTGCATAGCCTAGCCCAATGAAAATATATCTAATGTGCAATAAAATAGATTGGATATTTTTTCTTTTCATCTGACATCTTCATGTCAACAATTTGCAGGCTGGTCTTTCAAATCTTTTCAAAGGGAGATAACTCATAAAGAGCTTCCCTGCTTTATTGTTAAGACACTTTCATGAAAGATGAGACATACTGAGTACATTGCTGACCTCTTTTATATTATTGTAGGATACTTTAAAATAAAATTATTCCATGAAGAATTGATTGTAGTCTTTACCCTCTTCTTTTGGAGATTCTGAATATCTACCTGTAAAATTTTCTTTAATCTTAGTGTGTTCAGGAAGCTAACTCTAAGGTTTAAAAGCTCAGGTGAAAGAAACATGTTCTTTGTACTTAGACCTACCTGTTTTTCTTTAATGACATTTTTTCTTTTTTTTAATGTGGCCTCTATTATTTGACAACTACCGCAAAAACAGATACTGGATTGTGCATTGAAGATGACCCTTCATGTCTGTTGGCAGACCTCTTAACCTGAAGACTTTTCCCTACTGAAGATTCTATTTCTTTAGTAGCCTAAAGTTTCACAAGAAGTCTACATGAAATTTAGCACTTTGATGAGCACAGTTATTTCATCTTTATGGATGACAGAAGTCAATGTTTTTAAAGATAATGAATGGGCACTGAAAATGTGTTCAGAGACAAAGTAGGATCTTATGGAATACCGGTGTGATCCACTCAGTCATATTTATTTGTTAAAAATTGGATTGACTGTATTCTGTTTTTCTAATTAGATTCAGAGGTGTTGCTTTCATTCATCATTTGTAACAATGAATTATAACAGTCTAACAGAGGAGGTGAAAAATATGGCATCTGCAGAGTGAGAGACCGCAATATTTCTGTTTGACTAAAATGGACCAAGGCTTTAACTACGGTGGTAATGTGTTTGTTCAAGAATAGCAACAATGCCAATAGGATTTCCAGTCTGCTTAGAACTCTTCTGAAGAGAAAATGCCCATAAAATGTAAGCAGACTTTTATTCAGTTTCTGGAGGTGTTTTTGATTTCCAGCCACAACTGGTAACAATCTCATAGTCTGATAAAGATACTGAAATAAATTTTCCAGTTTATCCATTGATTCACTGAAGCAAATTCATACTCCTGACAGCCTCTCATGATGTCTTTGGCTGTGTCAAGATGGAAGATGTTGGTTATTTATGACCTTGCTTTGCATGGCCTTTTGTCATTATAATTAAGCATGGACTTGAGACTACAGTACATGCCCTTTTGAACTCCAGCTTTCTTCACTGATCCTTTCCAAGGATTATTCAAACCTTCCAAGGCAGGTGCTGGGTTGTATCCAGTACATTTTGACACTAGGTTACTTTTGAATGAAACCCTTGATCTCAGTGATAAGGTAGATGCCCACTTTGTGATCAAGAGACCTCAACAGGAAACAATAGAATCATAGAATATCTGGAGTTGGAAGGGACCCATAAGGATCGAGTCCAACTCCCTACTACCTAAAAGTAAACCATATGACTAAGAGTGTGATCCAGATGCTCCTTGAACTCTGACAGGCTTGGTGCTGTGACCACTTCCCTGGGGAGCCTGTTCCACTGACTGACCACCCTCTCAGTGAAGTTATTTTTTACTAGAATACATAAAAATTATGTTACATAAAGCAAATGCTTGTTTTTCAAGTATAGCCAAACGCCCAAGATTGGTGGGTTATAACACTTGTAACTCCTACCTATCACTTTTGGATTTTGAGAGAAATGTAGAGACAGAAATCCAACCTCATTCAAAACATAGGTCTGTTTCTTCTTCAGAATGCCACAGGATTGTGAGAGTCGGGCATTATGTCAGTAAACCCAAAAGAATCCTTTGTGGGATGCAAGACTCAAAAAGAGAAATAAGAATAGCAGAAACAAACAAAAATAGATCTATAATTAAGGCAAAACTGATAGAAAACTCTGTGCCCAAATCCTGAGCCCAGTTCATTCTGTTATTCTAATGTATATGTTGTGTAATTCCACTGAACATTGATCTACAATTTAAATAACAGAACACAAGATCTATTGAAGTGCAGACAGCAAACTGGTAAGAGGACAGTTTTGTGCAAGTGAAAATGAAGAGCAAATCTCTCTTTCTGCTTACCAGTGATTGCACTCTAAGAAATTATATGGCTCTAGGGAAACTGTAGAAAAATTCTATTTAATCCCCTTTGGCCAGAAGAGTTAGAACTCTCCTAAAGTCACAGAAGTGCAGCAGGCATGCTTGAGGGGAGGAGGTACATCGCGTCACTGACATGGAAGTGTTTTTATAGAAATATGTTTTCTAGCTATATGAAGTTTTTCCTCAGCAAGAAGTTTAATCAGATCCCTGGCTGCAGTACTTGCCTATTGCATGTATTTTTGTCTAATTTCTAATAACAATCATTTTTTCATCTGTTAGACACAGATGTGCTAGCATTTTGGTATATTCCTTCTTGACAGTTCAAAGACCATCAAGAATCAGGCTGTTTGTTTGACTTCTGGGTTTGCTGTGAATGATTACTATAGGTCTTATGCTCACTCTTTTTTTCCCACTTCAATTTGTAGTTAGCTAGTTTGCCTGAATCCCAGTAATTTGTTGCTATGACTGTTGGATGCTATCCCTTGCTTTGTGTCTTCTAATGAGCTCAATAGTTTGTTTTGAGCTTCTGCATCTGGTAAAGATAATAAGCATGACATCTCTGTTAGTCACAGCCGTGCCTGCAGTGAAGGGCACACTGGGTTTTGAGTTTAAAATAGATTTTTCTTCTATAGTCTGTGTACTCAAGCCCACAATAATTACTGAACAAAATGTTCTTAGACATTTGCCTGAATAGCATCAATCAATGGCACTGCTTATGAAGGAGGAAGCTATTTTTGAGACATAAACAGGCTATGCATATAAGTTGGCATTTATTTTCCTGCAGTACCAAAATCTAGACCTCACGTTTTTGTTTTCATTTTAATTTAATCAATAGGTATGCTTTGATCACACTGCTAAAAGTCTGTGCATGCTCCTTCCCTACAAAACAACAGAATAGAAGGATCACTCCCTTTTGTCCTGAGTTGATATACTGTTAGTTCAAGGAGAGGTATGCAGTGTTATATCAATAGCCATATTGGGGTGGTTTTAAGGAAAACTCACAAAGTTCATCTGTGCAAGAGGAAACTGATAGAAACAGGAATAAAATGCAGGGAGAACCTTCACGTACTGAGTGTAGTGAAGAGGTATGGTTTATTTATCCAGAGAGTGGGGATAGTCTTGGCTTATTAAAAAGGGCTTTATCTCTCATTTTGTAGCAATTCTCTAAGACTAATTTAGCCTGTTCTTCTCTGGAATCTTCCTCTTAGCAAGGTAGAGCCTTAGACCAGGCAGCTTCTGTGGAGATTCATATGTTAGCCTCTTCCGTAAAAAGATACGTTATGAATGTATCTTCTGGGGCTAGCTGATGCCTCTTTTGCACTTTTAGTAGCCACAGGAGGAACTGGCAGAATATTTCTTTTGAAATACTGTAAATTGGGCTTAAATGCTGTAGAAGATGTAGTATCTGGGATCTGGCTGTGCTCCGTAGATTAACAAATCATAAAGTCATGTGGTCATCTGAACAGAAAAGATCAGTAATTAGAGCACAGTCAGACAAACAAGTTGCTTTGGAGTGACAGGTTAGGACTGTCTGCTGATCTGAAAGAACTGTCATGAGGCACACTCTTAGTCAGTTGCAAATGCAGTTAGCATTAGCTGAGTACTGGGAGCTGTCCAGGTGTGTAAGCCATTACTTAACAAAATATTGTTTCTGATATGCAAGTTATTTAAGAAAGACAAGAGAGTAACTATATTTTGGCCATAGGGTACAACTAGCTTTTTGGGAAACGGCAGTTTGGAGGAAACAGCAGTGCTATCCCTGAAACAAGTTATCCAGTGTAAGTATTTGTTTCACAAGAAGTCCAGTTCTCTGATAAAACACAATCAGGACAGCATAAAAAGTATTTAAAAGTTGGATAAGAATGAAAAATGGAGCAAAGAAGCATAACATTTCCAGTCCTTTTCTCCTGACACTATGAGCACCTAGGTCTGTGTAGGTTTGAAGAGAGGGAGACAGTTTCATCATTTCTTCCATCAGGTGAAAGAAGTCACCAAAGCATCATGGCTGTGTTGAGTAAGTTAATGCCTGTGACTCCTAAAGGGGTCAAAGTTAGTAAATTGCAAACTAGTTAAACTAGATCTTACACATTTAATTTTTTTCTTTCCACTTAAAAATTAAATCAAAATCAACATGCAAAAAGATCAATAAGGGAGAGAGTATGAGAGTACTGTTTTAGAATCTATAGAACCTGGATCTCCAAGTGGATTTACAGTGGCTAAGCTTTCCTTTATAAATAACAGAAGGGGAGGTGGTATGTTTTTTATACCAGCACTTTCTGAAGAATTGTGCACAATAGACATGAATTGTGAAAAATGATGCAAATAGGAATCTCAAGAAATCCAGTAATGATATTTAAAATCAAATACGTAGCTTTAAAATACTTAGAAGATGCTGCTGTCATTTTGATAATGTGTATGCATATTTCATAGAATCATAGAATGGTTTGGGTTGGAAGCGATCTTAAAGATCATCTAGTTCCAACCCCCCTGCCATGGGCAGGGACACCTTCCACTTGACCAGGTTACTCAAAGCCCCATCCAACCTGGCCTTGAACACTTCCAGGGATGGGGCATCCACAACCTCTCTGGGCAACCTGTTCCAGTGCCTCACCACCCTCACAGTGAAGAACTTCCTTATATCTAATCTAAATCTACCCTCTTTCAGTTTAAAGCCATTACCCCTTGTCCTATCACTACATACTCTTGTAAAAAGTCCCTCTCCAGTTCTTGTAGGCCCCCTTTAGGTACTGGAAGGCTGCTATAAGGTCCCCTTGGAGCCTTCTCTTCTCCAGGCTGAACAACCCAAACTCTCTCAGCCTGTCTTCATAGGAGAGATGCTCCAGCCCTCTGATCATCTTTGTGGCCCTCCTCTGGACTTGCTCCAACAGGTCCATGTTTTGGTTTGCTACTGCTGAGGTAAGACAAATACCCAGTAAACAGTTTATGGTTATAGAAAGCCAAATCAGTGTCATACTGATAGGTGGAGATACAAGTGTAGTTTGATTGCCTCATTTTAAGGAATGCAATCTTGTCTAGTAACTTGAAAAGCCAATTAATTGAAAATGAGTTTTTAACATGTGAAGAAATATCTTCATCATTCAGTATCTTTCTGAATTAGGGTCTAATAATGGAAAAAAGATTTCTCAGAAGACCAAAGTGCAATTTACGTTTCAGATACTGTGGACTTCTAAATGTAAAACTGCCTGTATGTGCCATTTCCATTGACATTGCTATTAATACACCTAGCATGTGTGTACAGGATCTAGGCCTTGCATGTTCACTAGATAAGTGGTTTTATATATGGATCACATACGGATATATAGAGAGAACCAGAAATATCTGTAAATCTGGCCATGTTTTGCTGCTGAATGCTTTGTGGAAATGTTGGCAGTATTAGTCTTTTGAGTTAGTGGAGAAAGGGAGAAGGTTATAAATGAAAGCCGTGTTATTTCATGGTGCAGAGGTACGACATGAAGTGTATAAGTTCAAGTTCATCCTCTCTGAAGTCAAACAGAATTTTAAAAAATTATTTCAAGGGAAATAGTGTGAAGTCTTCTGTCGTGTTTTGAGTGAAAAGTCTAAGTTCTTGTGAGAAGCAAGAATAAAAAAGGAGCTGCTTCCTCCATAGTGCTATTTTATATGACATTTGTATTGACTTAAAATGCAAAAATGAACTAAAATAGGCCACACTCCTCATTTGACTTTTAGTCTAGAATCCTAAAATCTTGGGAGAAGCCTTTAGGATCCAAAAAGAGCTTTTACAAATCAGACTTCTTTATTCCAAGTTGAGCGCATCCATCAAACAGGCAGCTTGAAACTGGCATGACTTGGAAGAAGTAGGTCTTTTCAGGATGGAGGGCATGATTATGACAAAGATGTGACTGACAGGACGTTTTCCTCCCAAAGAGCTGCTTTTCTCTTTGGCAGACTGACTCAAGATGGTGTATGCAACTGTTTTACCTACATAGAGCTCTTCAGGGTTCTACTGTTCTGTAACAGAAAGTTTCACCATATAAGAGGTATGATAAAAGCATGTTATTGAAGAGGAGCGATGTGGTAAGTAAAGCCCTCAAGATATTTATTTCCAATATAAAATCCAAACAAAAACGTTGTTGCTCCTAATATGTGTGGTAAGTGCCAGTGCTCATTCGCATCACTTTGGTCAGCCTCGTTCCCTTTCCTGTGTTTGCATGCTTCCTGCCTCTGTTCCCTTGGGAATCCTCAGGAAAGGAACCTTGACTCTACGACTTTAAATCAGATATCTAATATGGGAACAGAAGATTACTACCATTAAATTGTTGCTACCCATATTAAAGCTATACAGAAATGGTAAATACCTCAAGGCTTGCTTCTAACTCCAAATAGTAAATGTAAGGTTAAACAGGACCTTTAGATTCTAGATTCTGTTTGGCCTGTTTCATAATTGCTGGCTTTGCTACTTCAGGCGTTAAGCTGGGAATATGCAGAGCTGTGGGATTTAATACCATCAATGTACCTTCAACTTGAGTGAGATAGATTTCATGCCAGGCATTTTGCTGGGTGATGGACTTCTGAATAAGACCCTGTTTTCCAAGAATATTAAAGATTTCTGGGCAGTCTTCAGGAACACACTCCTTTATCTAGTGTTCTCTTAACCCCTGCACAAAAGTTTACACATATAATTTCAATCTGTGTATGTAATTACTACAATATCAGTTAGGGATGCATCCAAGAAGGAAAGCTTCTGTACAGTTTTCAGAGCTTAGCAACTTGGACATATTTTCCTTTCCTAAACCAAAGTTTTGTAGGAGTTGAAAGGGAAGTTAAGTTTGCTAAGTACTGAAGTAAATCTGCAGTGGGAGAGGACTTGTTTAGTCTCTGCACAGACTATATTTACTTGATTCTGAAGAACAATAATACCATAGAACATGGAGATTTATGTTTCCTGACTTATTTGGGCTATAGGGAATATGTAATCAATATTTTTTTCTTATCCCATGAATTCTCCTTAGAGCAGTTTCAAGGACATTTCCCTTAAAAAAGTAGAGGTAAATCTCTAAGAATATAAGAATGTTAGTGCTCTTAAAGACACATGTTTACAGATGAATACATTACATTAAACAATATAATTAGTATGTCAAGGTATGAAGGTCTTATAATTCTAAGAAAATATTGCTATTTCAAAGTAAAACTTGGTAACTTCTCTAGCATTCCCATAGAAACCATTGTGGTGGCATAGGAAGAAGCAATTGTAGTTTTGTACCAGTATGTACTTTCTTCCAAGATATACGTATATTTTAAAGTGGTTGCATACTTCAGTCAAAATTCTGGCATGAAGTCCTACTAGCAACGATGGCTGAATTTACAGAAGTTCTAAAGCCAACATGTCAGGATAGCTGGAGAGACAATGCATGGATTTAATATCATTTGCCAGTGGGAATTCCTGGAGCTCAAAGTAATAATGTCTTATACATTAATGTGCAGTGAAGTGAATGTAGCATTAATCTTCACAGAAAGTTCAGTTCTCCTGAGAATGTGGAAGGATAACATAAACCACATTAATAGAAGGAAGGAGCCAGGTAACATGGGGTTACTTTTATATAATTTAAATCTGATTAAAGAAAGTCTTAATATTTTCGCGCTCTGCAATTTATCAGAATCAAGCATTCAGGATGACAGATAACAAGTGTCTCGATACTGTGCTGGTTTTGGCTGGGATAAAGTTAATTCTCTTCATAGTAGCTAGTATGGGGCTATGTTTTGGATTTGTGCTGGAAACAGTGTTGATAATACAGGGATGTTTTCGTTATTGCCGAGGAGTGCTTACACAGAGTCAAGGCCTTTTCTGCTTCTCACCCCACCCCACCAGCGAGGAGGCTGGGGGGGCACAAGAAGTTGGGAGGGGACACAGCCAGGACAGCTGACCTCAAATGACCAAAGGGATATTCCATACCATATGATGTCATGCTCAGCATATAAAGCTGGGGGAAGATGAAGGAAGGGGAGGGATGTTCAGAGTGATGATGTTTATCTTCCCAAGTCACCGTTACGCATGATGGAGCCCTGCTTTCCTGGGGATGGCTGAACATCTGCCTGCCGATGGGAAGTGGTGAAAGAATTCCTTATTTTGCTTTGCTTGCACATGCCGCTTTTGCTTTACCTATTCAACTGTCTTTATCTCAACCCAGATGTTTTCTCACTTTTACTCTTCCAGTTCTCTCCCCCATCCCACTGAGGGAGAGTGAGCAAGTGGCTGTGTGGTGCTTAGTTCCTAGCTGGGGTTTAACCATGACAGATACTGTGAGCATGTGTATATGTGACTCACACATCTTGTTTTAGTTTGAAATTTTAAGACCCAATTCATAGAAAGAATTATTTCTGAAATTACTATAGCATCACCATTTATGTTGTTGTACCTGAGAATCTGTCTATTATAAATGCCCTATTTTCTGGAGGCTATGTTTCTGCTATACAAAATGTGCCTTAGGCTGAATCTTAATTCATAATGTTGCCACCTGAGAATTATTTTACAATGTTACAGAAATTGGTTTGATTGTGTATGGGGAAAGGGATGGAAAGTTGGGTGACTTCAAACTGGGGCTTATTTGGTAGTAGAAAAGTGTACAAATGGAAATGTACCACTGTGCTTTGTTTTTTCCTTTGTAGACAGAAAATCTTTGTATTTGCAAAAGTAGTTCATTGTTGTTCCTTTAATTAAAAGAAATTTGACATTGACTTTAACTTTCTACTTTCTTGCTATCAGTGTGATTAGAATGTCATCAACTTGATTTTAAGCATGACTTCAGGATCAGAAGGATGTGGGGTAAGAAGAAAGAGACACCCTGACAGTCATTGAATTTGATCTTGCAATGGAAGGTGTGTGTGTGGGAGAAAGTATGCTGAACTACAAGCAGGGGATTTGATAAAGAGGTCAAAGGAAGCAGGAGGAATAGACTGGTGATCTGGTAGGAGAGCTGTGCCCTGCATTCATTATGACATTTTGTGCAGGAGCAGCAAGAGCTTTTTTTCAGATCTGTCAGAAAAGGATTTCTGTCTATATGGCTAATCCATGTGACAGCCTCAGCTCATGCTTTTTGTTAAGGTCAGCTCTCCAAATACTTGGACGAAGCAATACTCCAGGGAGGCAGAAGGAGTAAGATGGCAAGGGGACTCTAAACTTCGTGTGTATTCACGGGATTATACCTAAACCAGCACGACCTTACCGTGCTTTGCCTCTGCCTTTTGGCATAACTACTGTCTCTGTGCAGATCAGGCATATAAGTTTACTTGCACTGCTGAATGCTAGGCACAATTTTCCACACCCGTTTTCTTACATGTCCTTTGTCATTTCGCAACTACTTGCTGGATCAATTCCGTTCATTTTTGTAGCTGAGGAGACAGGACTCCTGTTGTGGTTCTTTGTACAACAGAAATCTCAATGACATCAAGGGAGTAGGGCTATTTAATGTCTCAGTTTACAATGAGAAAACACTGGAATTCTGACTATAGTGACCTAGTGAGGTTTAATTTATGGATGTTTATGCAGCACTTTGAAATTCCTGGGCGTATGTATCACTGCAAGAAATGCAGTGCAGTCTCCTTGCTAGGGTCTGTTATTGCACACAGGAGCAACCCAGACTCTTGCCAACTATCCTTGAAGTCAGTAAAGCTAGTCAGATGAATGCAGTTTTGGTGGATGAGTATCTTAATTATCCTGGATGACGATGAACAATTACAAAATCACTTTGCCACTCAAATCCTACTGAATTTTCAGCAGGAGCAGATAAAATTTTGAATTAAAAACTTTTTATCCTGAAAAATGCACACATGATTATGATTTTTGCATAAAATTGACTGAAAAGCTTTGGCTAAAATAAAGCTTGAGTGACAAGGGAAAATGAAAAAAAAGTTTTATTTTTTTTCTCCCAAAAGTCACTTTCTGAACAAAGTCACTTACTTTAAATAAAATGTTTTGTTCAGCCTGAAATATTTTATTTTCTATTTTTTATTTTTCCTTCATAATTTGCAGGAAAATTTGTGGGTTTTTTTCCATCAGTATCATCATTCCCCAGAAAAAGAAATTACTCACAGAAGTGTAACTTTTAGTTATGTATATTTGGAAAGGTATTGGTATGAGTTTACATATACACAGACGCACGAATATTCTTGGACATATTACTACTGTGTTGATTTTTCCATGGCATTATTCTGCAGTAATTATTGGATATTTGTCTTTACTTATTTTATTCTTGTATCAATGTTTTGGGAAGTATTGTTGCTTTGTTTCAGTGATAAGTAGATCCCTAGATACAAGTTGTGAATACAGTGTTGTTGTGGTTTAACCCCAGCCAGCAACTAAGCACCACACAGCCACTCCCACACTCCTCCCCCCTCCCAGTGGGATGGGGAGGAGAATTGGGGAAAAAAGGTAAAACTCGTGGGGTGAGATAAGAGCGGTTTAATAACTAAAGTAAAATATAATCTTAACAACAATAATAATAATGAAATATAATAATAATAATAGTAATGAAAAGGAATATAACAAAAAAAGGAAAAAAAAGAAAAAAAAAAAAGCTCAAGGAAAAAAACCAGTGATGCACAATGCAGTTGCTCACCACCCACTGACTGATGCCCAAGCAGTGATCTGCCCCTCCCAGCCAACTCCCCCCAGTTTATATACTGAGCATGATGGTCTATGGTATGGAATATCCCTTTGGCTAGTTCGGGTCAGCTGTCCTGGCTCTGCTCCCTCCCAGCTTCTTGTGCACCTGCTTGCTGGCACAGCATGGGAAACTGAAAAGTCCTTAACCAAGGATAAGCGCTACTTAGCAACAACTAAAATATCAGTGTGTTATCAACATTATTCTCACACTAAATCCAAAACACAGCACTGTACCAGCTACTAAGAAGAAAATTAACTCTATCCCAGCGAAAACCAGGACAGATGTCTAGATAGAGACATATCCATTTTATTATTACTAGATTCTTTTAAGTGTCCACCTTTTGGTTTTTTTCCACGCATGTAAGTTTTTATAAGTACTTTCTTTTACTATCTGCCTGATCAGTGGTATCTGCTCCAAAAAGTGATTAGACTTCCTTATTTTCCCAAGCATGAGACATGAATGGCTTTTATACATAATAAGATACTTTTAATAGTGTGACTGTTAATGTCCAAGAATTATCAAGAAAAAAGATACATTTTGTTGTGCTTGAAGTTTGTAGTCCAAAGATACTCAGAGACCAAGGACATTTAAAATTCAGTGTCATGGTGGGGAAAAAATTACACCAACAGGGTCGCAGAGTAACTTTTGTCTTCCAGATGCATTCAGAAAGTAAGGGAAGCTTTACTTAGTTTTACAAAGAGTTTTTTTCACCTACGCAGTTAATGGAAATAAACATCACAAATCTTAGGCTACTGCAATTTTCATATATCAGCACTGAAGTGAAATGGTCGGCACAAATTTACCGAGTTCTCCATACTGCCCATGGCTCATTCTGTCAGCTGAACCTTAGACAAATGTTACAGTATCCACTGGTGAGTTTCTCTCAGGGGCTTTCCTGATGTTCCTTTCTGATGTAGCTAGGGAGCAAGAGTACAGCTTTGATGTGCTTGGTGAGAATAATATCAGGATTTCTCCTTTATGTAGGGATGCAGGTGTTCTGAGATTCAAAGACAAAACATCATCTTTATCGTGACTCAGGACAGCGTCAAGCAGGAATGTTGTGGGTGCAAAGAGTTACACTGGCAGTGCCAGCAATGGTAAGCATATTCAGGGAAAAACAAAACAGAAACCTCAATATATTGGTCAGTTATCTCATGTAGATTGAAGCATCTTTTTGCAAGTTTCCCTCTGTTATTTGAGACTACTTTTTAATGTTGAATTGAAGAATTGTGGGGCTCTTTCTGTAATGTTGTCAAATGTCATTATTAATTTGTCTTTCTGCAGAAGACCAGAAGCTCAGTAAATCGACCATGGTAGTGTTTCTTTGATGCATTGTAACCTGTATTCAAGTCACATTTTGGTCAGACTGCTCCAAATTCCCACTGGGTTGATCCCCAACAGATTGGATGCTGGCAATAAATTTTATTTTCTTTTCCTTACTTCTTAAGCAAGGGATGATGGCCTGAGGACATTCCTGTCTCACAGTTTAGTCACCTTTATTCCTTTCTCTTGTGAGGTATTTTGTTTTACCTTAATTTTGAGGATAAGATATGACACAATGTTGATACTGCCAAAGCTTACGTTTTGGTGATTTGCTTCAGATTTATAGCCTAAAAGGATAAAGTGTTTCTAAAAGACACTCACTTCTCAATGGTATTCCTATCCAAAGAGTAGAAAACCTTCTAGTTTCCTGTACAATTAGTTGTCCATTATGCCAAAAAACATTACCAGTATTTCCAGTATTCTCCTTTCTTGCCTGTTGTTACTGAAATGCAGACATTGAGAGATCACCCGTTTTTCTGGCTTGTTATCTATATGCTTTGTTGAGCATGGGTTCCACCATCCCACTAGGTATGACTGGTTCTATATGCAGACAAACAGAATAGAGGAGGCCAATGTATCCTTTCAAATTTGGTTCTGTGGTTTCCATTTCTTGCTTTTAATACCATTCTGTTCCATATGCATGCAGTCTGTCTCCATTTCATCACTGTTTGATGATGTTTGACTTCTAAGAGAAAAATCTCAGATGTTTACATCTCACATTTTTACTCCATTTGAATGCTTCCTTTCTGAATACAGGAAGAATATTTCAAGACTATGCAACTGTTTTTTCTTTTCCTCTGAATTTGCATTGTCAGACCACTAGTATGTGACTAACATACATGTTCACAGACTGCTGAAGAACAAACCAGCACAGGTGATAATAAATGTAGCTAACAAATTTTAGCGGTTACTAAGGTAATATGCTCCACTTGAGGACCTTACTCACTGCCCTCCTTTGCTGCAGTACTTGTATGATTAAGACTCTCCTCTTATCAGCTTAAATTAGGTCAGCAAGGATTACATTTACTACAGGTACTACATCTCTTCCTTACGCAGTACCACTGACAAAAAAGATCATTTCAAGATGTGTCCTGTGATATATATATGCTCAAAGGGGGAGAGGGGAGGGGGAAGGGAAAAAAACCCTCTTTGAAAGGAAGAGATTTAAGCTATTGTAGCCTCAGGCAGCAGTGATTTATATTCAGCAATTTATGAGTGCTTTACTGACTTCTTCATTATTCAGTAGAAAAAAAATCCATACTTATTTTTGCAAGTGCTATATCGACATGTTCTGCAGGTATTTCTAGGACATGTCAATACAGTATTTCACATTAAATGTATGCCCTTTTCAATATGTATTGCTACCAAAAAAAATCCAAATGGGGCTCCTTCTATGGTATATATACAATATGCATCTCTTCAATCTGTTTCTCTAATCAAGCTTTGAACTCAAAGGGTGTATGTCAAGGTTAGTGGAAGAACAAAGTGGTAGGGCACCACTGCTATAATGCTTTGCAATTTAAAGAACATTGAAGTCATTTAAGTCTTTCAAGTCATTCTGCTAAAAAAGAGAGTGTAGAACTGTTAAACTGTTTTCCCAGTCCAAGAAGGACTAACTCCTGCATTCAGATCTGTTTCAGCTTGCTGGCTTAAGTTCATAGTCTGTCATTCACACAAAAATCTTGAATGAGAAGTTCTTCTCTGGCCATGGTGGAAGGTCCCAGGGGATAAACTTGTCCGTTGGCCTTTATCCTTAATCTGATGTTTTGTATGTTATCAATCACAAGAACCAGGTCCTTCTAATGTTTCCTAAGTGGGCTTTCAGCAGTTCCTCATGGAAAACAATTCTTTCCCATTTTCAGCTTGTAAATGACTTCAAATTCCCGTTCTTAGACCTCTTGCTCCTTAAAGGGGCATATCACCAGTCTATAGACATTTAGTTAAAACCATGGCTTAACGTACAACATTTTCAGTGATACAAGTTTGTCTAAAATTTCACTGTAGGTTTTATATGCCAGTTAGATGGGCCAAATGAATATCTACTGTTATCCCATAGTCTTTAAAAAAAAAAAAAGTATGCACTAGGAATTAATTTGGCCCATGGTGTAACTTCAAAACTTTTTTTTTTTTTGGCTGGTTTAGCAGGTCTTGACTAAGAAGAATTAAAGTTTCTGTTTTGCAGTCAAGCCATGTTTAGAAGAGATATTTAATATCTTTGGTTTGGTTTCAATGGAAGTTAATCATAGTTTTGGAGCTAAGCCTCCTTTTAAATTTTTTGCTGAACAGCAAAAGATGGACACAGTTCCAGTAAGCCTTATCATAGAATCATTGCCAAAGAAAGATATTTTGAATGAATCTTCTGTTTGTTGTTATCTGACGCCTTTCAAAAGCCTGTTCTTTAGAAGTAAAATTATGGAACAGCGGTAACAGTTTCCTGGAGTTTGTGGAATTTTTTGTGTTTAAATTAAAATTAAACAAAACTTGATACCAGATGTTTGAAATTCAATTTCATTTCTCTGAGTCCTCTTGGGCTGCTACTGGTCAGTGACAATAGCTATATCGGGAGTAGTGCCCAGCGTTTAGAAACTACATTTTTGAATGAATTATTTCCTGCTGCTTATGTCAAGTATGCCTTCAAGGGCCCTGATGATGCTTCCATCAATAAAATTTGAGTACTATAACTTTTATTTTATTAAAAGCCAGTCACAGTTCAGAATAGCACAGTTAGTGTCTTCTTGCTACTTGTATTGTACCTGTTCTGTTGCATGTCCAAGATAGTTTTCTGTCATTTGCACCTTGATGAATATCTTTGAATCCAGAGCTGGAAAGCTACTTTTCAGTGTCATCTTTTTTTTATTCTGCAACTCTTCCATAGAGGTGAAACCACATATAAAATACTCCTCGCCTCTTAGACTAGCTCTGACTGTTAAGTAAATTTAATCTTTAATTTTTTTTTTTTCCTTTCTCAGTACATTTACTTTGACAGGGGTCTGATCTTTCCTCCTCTTCATTCACTGGGAGTTTTCCTGCTGGCTTCACAGAAGGGTCTGGTCTGTGCATTTTCTTAGGATTGCTATAGAGCAAAAAAGCAAACAAAGAAAATTATTAAATTAAGATTATTTAATGTGATTTCAGATAAATGAAATAATAATTATATTTAATCTTCCTTGAGCTTATTCTTATTTGAATATTTGGATAAGGATTGGGTTGTTGCTTTTTAAATATAATTTATTTTAAAAGTAACAATTTAAATTAAAATTATGTTAATATAATTCCAATTATCTGGGTTAATTATAAAATATTCTATATAACTACTCATGTAGTTCACTCTTGTTCAGTTACAGTAGCTAGAATGAAACTAAGAAATTAAAAAAATAAAACCCTTCAGGTTTTTGTTTCTGTACCCCAACTATTTGAGCATGTTAGCATTTTTCATGCAGAAGGGAGTTTGCATTGAATTTTCTTGAGTATTTACATGCATGTCTTTGAAATTGCTATTCTGTGGACCTCTATATGACAAAAACTTGATTGCCTAAATGTTTGTAAAAGGAGAATAAAAAAAGGATGGATGAAAGAAATTACTTAAAATTTCATATGATATGTTTGAATGAAAAAATTGTGTGCCATACGTTTTGGCCATAGTTCCTGTTCTTCTTTTCAAAGACTTTCCTGTGCTTTTGAGTCTGATAGGAACACATGTGTCCTGGTTTCTGCTGGGATAGAGTTAATTTTCTTCTTAGTAGCTGGTAAGTGCTGTGTTTTGGATTTAGTATGTGAATAACGTTGATAACACACTGATGTTTTAGTTGTTGCTAAGTAGCGCTTATCCTAAGTTAAGGATTTTTCAGTTTCCCATGCTGTGCCAGCAAGCAGGTGTGCAAGAAGCTGGGAGGGAGCAGAGCCAGGAGAGCTGACCCAAACTAGCCAAAGGGATATTCCATACCATAGACCATCATGCTCAGTATATAAACTGGGGGGAGTTGGCTGGGAGGGGCGGATTGCTGCTTGGGCATCAGTCAGCGGGTGGTGAGCAATTGCATTGTGCATCACTTGTCTTTTCTTGCGTTTTTTTATCTTTTTTTTTTTTGTTATATTCCTTTTTCATTACAATCATCATTATTATTATTATTGTTAGTATTATTGTTAGTATTATACTTTATTTTACTTTAGTTATTAAACTGTTCTTATCTCAACCCACGAGTTTAACTTTTTTTTTCTCTATCCTCTTCCCCATCCCACTAGGAGGGGTGAGGGCTTAGTGGCTGTGTGGTGCTTAGTTGCTGGCTGGGATCAAACCACAACAGCATGAAATACCTTTGTTTTTGCTACTTGTCCACTATTCCCCTAACATTTCTTTGCATTGGTTCATAGGAATTAGCAGTAGCAGAAATATCAAATATGTCATTTGATCATACTATTCTTGATTGCATTTCTTTGAGAACTGGGAAGTGAGAAGAAATGGGTTTTAGGATTAACTGCTATAGCAAGAATTATAACACATAAGGAAGTTTACGTTCTAAGAAATCTTTCTACATTTCAGAATATACACCTTTGCTAAGCAGTAAAAAATAGTAGTATCTTAGGAAATGCAAGTCACTGGAACGTACCCTTAAGAAAGAAAATGCACAAATCATGCTGCTTTAATGACATATATACATTATATATATACAATCACATAGAAGCAGCTCTTAACTAAGAGCTACAGTAACTAGAGAAGTATACTCAAAACTGAAATTATACTTCCCTCCTCTTGCCCTTTCTCTACTCTTGGGAAAATATTGTGTTACACAGAAGGACTGCTAGGATTGGTTTTTAAATACCTGGAGAGCCTTCCAAGTCCTGTGTAGTCAGCTGAGATTTAATTAATTACAGCTAATTGGTTCACCAGATAACAAAGGATTGTGGGTCATGCCTATATGCTGTGGGGTTGTGGGCATTTAAAGTGGGCTTGGGAAACAGGTAGGCTGACCTGCTCGTTAGTTATGGAATGAATTCAGCTAGAAACTTTCTGTGAAGCTTGTGCTATTTAGGGTATCAGAATTATGTAAGGATGAGTTTTTCATTAGAATCTGTACCTTTTATAGCTTCTGTCTTCAATTTCCTAGATCTTATTTTTAATGTACAATAGTCATTAATAAAAAATTTCTTTTTGAATTATTATTTCAAAGAACTCATTAAAATAAATTCTGAGAATACAACTGTTTTACAAAGGAACCCATAGTAAATTAAAAAGGGCTTCTCTTGTATTACCTCTGATGGGCTTTTCATTGTTTAATATTTTATAGCTGATACAATAGTGATAAATTGACTTTAATCTTTCAGTAATTCATATGTGATAAAGTATAGAAACTAAGTTAATAGGAAAGTATAAGGAAATATGAATTCTACCTTTCTGAAAGGAGTTAACGTGCAGGATTCAGACCTGCATCTTCTCTTGGGACAGGTAAGTAAATGATATCTTGTAGAGTAAGAGTGTTCTCTTACAGTATGAGTGTTCTTTCTGGGTTTCTGTCTGATCTACATAGTAATGGTAATATGACTTCCTAAAGAACAGCGTAGGGTTTTTTTCACTGATACAGTTTTTTCTTAAAGATGAAATGCTAAGGAACCCATTTTTCATTGCTTTTCTTCACAGTTAATTTTTTTCCTCTATTAAAACCTTTTATTTAATTTTTAGATTGATATTTTTCCCCCGATTTTTCTTGATCTACCTCTGTCTGATAGCATTGTTTTATTTATATTCCTTTTGTAGGTATTTAAGAATAGGTTGTGATGAAGTAATTTTTTACCTTTCCTAAGGTAAACTGATGGAACCCTAGCAATCTTATACCGTAAAATTGCTCATACAGGATAGATAACAGACATTTTCAATCCTATAATCCTTCTCTAGTTCTTTCCAGTTTGTCACTGTATATTTTATTGTTTTTTCAACTGTGGATTTTAGATCATTATTTCAGGCAAGCTTAGGATAAATGCCAAGCAGTTGAAATGTAGGTGCTAATTTTTACTGAAGTGTGGAAAGCATCCAAAGATGACTCTAAAATGGTTTATTTGGACTGGCACACATACCATCTGTTTTTACAGCAATAGTAAATCTTTGTAACTTGTCAGAGGCAACATTTTAAATATTTTGGAGGAACTGGACAATGTTGAGGACTACCTGATGTAATCCGAAAAGTGCAAATGAAGAAATCTGGAATATCCACTAAACTTGAGGCTAATAGATGCTCTGGCATACTGCCTTGATCCAGCTGATGAAAGAAGATCAGCGACAGAGCAGAGGAGAAAAATACGTCTATTCTAAAAGAAAAAAAATTTGTAGATCTGCTATACAATGCGTAACTATATTACTTTTTACAAGTTTAAATTGGTTGTGTTTGACCTGTTCTTGTTAATACAACCTTTTGTATACATTCTTAGTAAACTCATTTTTCAACAGTTTATGCAGCGGTCTCCAGTTCTTTGACAAACTTCTGCCTAATGTGAAATGAATTTCTGCAACTAGGAAGAGTTAATAGCATAAGGTTGTCTGAAACTTGCAGTTCTGGGTAAAAAAGGGCCAAAATAAAGGCCATCTCAAAAAATATGGCAATGTTACAGTCAGATTCTTATTTCTAATTAGCATGATACAGAACTCTGGACAGAAAGAGAAGAGGGGTGAAAAGTGATAGTTACATTAAGTCAGACTCAAATACCCTGTAAATGTTAAGAAAGCTTTCAAAGAATGTGGTGTGAATCTGCCTTAACCATGGGTTTACTTTCTTCACATTTCATGTGGCGTTTTAATATAAATATAATAACAAAATTAAGTATGTAAATCAAAACATGCATAACAAAAATGTCAGACTTTAATGCTCATGTCTCCTAATAAAGATCAAAAGAAGTTTTGATGTGGGAAGTCTAGCAATTCAGTAATGTGTAGTCATATTAATTCTCCTATAATAATGATATTTAAACATTTTAGCGTCTTGTTCTGAATATTTTACACAGTTAAAAAGAAAAAACTATAAGGTTTGTAGATAGGAAAATGTATTCATCAAAAGTGCTCTACCTTCTTATTGTAAATGTGTATGAATCTTTGTGAAGGAGTGCTGTTGTTGCCTTTTATTTAGCTGAGATTTCCTTGTAGGTCAGAGGAATTTTCAAGCTGTGTATATGTGGCTATATGCCTGAAAGGCTGAGAAGACATTTTTCTCTGAAGGCTGTAGGATATTGTAGCTTTCCTAAATATTAGCATCAGGAATGTATGAGACTTTTTTTTTCTCTTTTCTCTCCAGTTTACACGTATGTGCACTTGCGTTGACTCTATCTCTGTATCCTATGTATGTTTTCCTAAATCTTTGTGTTTATAGATTTTTGGTGAGACTGGGTATGATTTTAGCTGGCCTTGTAACTCATCAGAATAAATAATTTGAATAGAGTGGAGAAACCCTATCAGGAAATTTACAGAACATTTGGATACTCAATTAATCTCTGTTTTTAATCTTAAGTGTTTGTTTTCACAGTGGAATATGACAGCGTATAAGCTGTCTGTGGTTCTGTATACTGGGATTTGTTTTGTGGGGAAATAACAAATTCAAGTTAATGAATTGATTGCTTCTGTCATAAAATGTAGTTCCTTGATTCAATAGAGTTGGAGCTCTCGGGAGAGAATGAAAGAAAAGGATTTGTCCTCTGAACAGAGGGCTCGAGATTAATATGGACTTTGGCAAAACTAGTTATGTACTTATCTGATTCTAAAAAGGAAAAGTAAAAGTAAAAAGGAAGTTAAAATGTTTGTAAAATCACATTTTGATCCACGGCATAAAGTTCTGAACATATCAGTAAAGGCTTAATTCTCTTTTCCCAAATACCAGTTGGAAAGAGAAAAAAATTCCAGAAGAGCCATTGGAATTACAACTGTAAACCTGTGTAATTGTTTGTTTAAATCCCAGCTTATCATCAATGATAAGAAAAAGAGTGTGCCTACTTTATTCTAATGCTCTTCATTGACAATCTGCTGAATGGAGAACTAGAATGTAGTAGAAAGATGTTATCAGTCAGTACTGGAATGCATTAGCAATATGATGAAGGAGGTTGTACAAATCTTTGAACAGATGAGTTTAGCTTGTACAAATAGTAATGGAAATTGAATTCCAAAGAAATAAGCACAATTATTTGTAAGCAATGAAACTTAAATGGAAATTTGTAAGTATTAGTGTTAGATGTATTTCCACATTAATTCATTTATGGAATTCCAGAATTTATGGAATTCTGTATAGTTTCTCTGACTGATTCAGACTAAGTAATGCACCATGGATTTTTTTTTAATGCTTCCAGACAATGCAGAATTACAACATTTACAGTAAGTTTTCTAAATATTTTGAACTTTTCACACCTGCAAGTCATTTCTGTAGAGCAGGCACACACTGCAGCATAGATTTCATCAGGTTTAGAGATAACTGACTGTGAGACACCAATGAGGAAAGGTGATTCAATTTTTCCAGTCTCTTTGTTGCAGATTGCATTTTTTTGAATTCATGAATATGTAAAGTTATCCTACTGAAATTATCCTAGAATAGGCCCAGTGAGACTTACTAATTATTTTTTCGTACCAGAAGCTTTTATTGTAGTTTTAGCTTGTGCAGCTAGTTCTCCAATACCTTACTTTGATTCCACTTATTTACTAAGTTTTCATATTCTATGTGTCCCAGATCTCATGATAAAAGTAATAAAAAATGACTATGTATGTGGGCAACTGTCAGCATCAGTGAACTACTTGGTCAGCCTCCTGCCCTCAGGCAAATTTGAAAGGAAGCTTGTAACCACTAGTCATTGAGAAGAAGAAAGTTTGGGGTACTTTGATTGACTTTAAGAGAGCATTAGCTTGGAAGATGCCATAGGTATGCTAATAAACTGATTTTTCCTGAAGCAAGTTAATCCAACCTAGTACAAGACCAGCCTGAATAGTATCTTCTTATTTGTATTGGTTACCGTTTCAAGAGAGTGAGAAATCAGAAGGTCTCTGAAGAAATGTGAATGCTTAGGGGGATAAACTGGAGAATAAGAGTTTTATGTAATATGAAATTATTTATACAGCTTTCTTTATGGTGATCTGTCAAAATTTATATTTTTCTACTTAGATTTTTCTGTTTTTAAATTTTTGTTCAGTTGGAGATTTTGACTAAGACTAAGTGTCTAGGAATTTCATAAGGGTTTTTTTTGGTTTGTGTTTTTTTTAATTTTTTTTAATGAAGAAATCTGTGTCAGAAAGCTTTGCAAAATCTGCCTTGTTCTTCTGTAAAAGTGGTGCAGGGATTACTACACCGTAAAACTTTAAGTAGTAGTCTTTATGCCCCAAAATGCAATCAGGACAACCCATAAGGTGATTTTCATGAGAACTGATTGAGACAAATAGACTTCTCCAGAGTACGAGTCAGAACATTTTAAATGAGGCTCCTGCTCACAGTCTTTTGAGGGAGATAATTCTTTCCTTTGAGAAAGTGTGGGAGCCAAGGAAGGTCATCCTTTTGTCTCGAGAACCTAACTCGCTTTCCTGGATTGTATGTTATAAATTCCGCTGCCAGTCAAACTCAGCCTCAAGAAATTGAAGCAGTCACCAGTTACCTTTGCGAGTGACAAAACTGCGAAGATTGTTCAAATCCAGGCTGTTCTGTGACATCAGAAGATGACTATGTCCTAAAGACATGGAAATCTATAGGAATAGCTATTGTACATGCAGTATCATACTTTACAGTGGTACTTAAAAAGCTTCAGTTTTGATTGCTAGAAGCTTAGTTTTGGAAAAAACAATGCTACTATTGATAGACATTTTTCTTCACATTCAAGCTCAAACATTTCATAGAAAGTAATTTTCCTCTCTTTAATCTTTTCTGAGTGAAATAGATTGAGTATTATTTAAAACTCACTCACTACAGTATGGAAAATGAATGTGACATTATGGCAATACTTGTGATAGTTTTGTATCCCCATGCCTTGCATCTTACCAAGTTATATTTGCTAATAATTTTTAAATCTGCAATGGAGTAGAAATGTATACATCATATAATACTAAAAATCAAATCATTACATCTTCCTATTTAGTACCAAAATTAAATCATATCTTTAATGAATCAAATATAAATGATTAATAGAAGCAAATGGTAATACAGAGATATTAATTGTTTGAACTAATAACATT
The DNA here is from genome assembly GCF_018139145.2 of Gymnogyps californianus. NCBI lineage: Eukaryota > Metazoa > Chordata > Aves > Accipitriformes > Cathartidae > Gymnogyps > Gymnogyps californianus. The sequence goes on along the minus strand of NC_059478.1, from coordinate 14,351,577 downwards.
TTTTTCCGCAAAGCCATGATTTAAGGCTATAGTAACACGAAAACATTCAAAGCTCTTGAAAGACACTCAAGGAAATTTTATATGTCAACCTGACAATCCTCTTGCCTAAAGGTTATAATACATAGACCTTAGAAAGAGGTTTGTTTTGTTTGGTTTTTTTTTTAAAGGGCATGAAAGAGAAAATATTACCTGACTAAGTGCAGGCTAGAGCCTGGAGTCATAGTTATGGGGAGAAAAAAATCCTGCATTAAAATGCAGGCAAAAAGAAAAACTTGTAAGGATAGAGACCAGTCAGTAAGGTCATTGATGATAATTTAATTAAATATAAGGAAAATTAATAGGGAGAGCTTGAGATGATGCTGGAGGAATGAGGAAAAACTTCAGGCTCAGTCACACTTTCAGAGTGTTAATTGTAACTAGAAGTGGTAAAATTCTGATGAGAGTCACTCTGAAGTCAGAGTGATTGTGTACGGTATAAAGCATTGATTCAGAAATGCATTAAACACATACTTTAGTACTTTCCTGGAATTGTGGCCTAACTCTGTGGCTTCATTGGGTCAGTATAACTAGAGATGGTCAAAAGAGTTGAGGGAACAGTTTTCCATTGGCAAATACGGTTTCATTTAAACTTGTATATCTGAAAGCTCTCATGTCAAGTATGTGATTATAAATGATTTTTTTTTATTTTGTTGCAATGAAATTAAATTGTCAAAGAATTTTAAACTATAATCTGAACTTTAGGGAGTTTTCAGTATATTTTATTTTCTTTGGCCTTTAGAGTGCAAAGAAAGTTCAAAACGACTGAAATTCACATGGAACATGTTTTCTAACTTACTGAATTTGATGCAACATAGGGTTAGAGAAAGAGCGGTTTTGCTTTCCTCATATGTATTTATACAAGCAATAGAATATAGAAAGCCAGGAGTGTGTTACTGTAGCTGTAAAATCTTTATGCCTTCAGATTAAAGTTGTTAAATTAATAGAATCATAGGAAAATTCAGGTTGGAAAGTACTTCTATTCCAAGTAAAACTTGCTCCAGTTGATCAAAGGGTGCTTGAACCTGACACAATATTCTCAGTGGGGCCTTATCCTGGGTAAATCCATCCTGACTGTTCCCAATGAGCTTTTCCTTGAAGTGCTCTGAAACATGTTCCAAGAGGACATGCACCATGATTTGTGAAGGGACTGAAGTAGTTTCCCAGGTTGTCTTTTGGCATTGTGTTTTTCATAAAAGGTTTTATTGCAAATCCCCTTTTAAGTGTCATTTTTCTGGTAGGCCTTAGTGCTTCAAAATAACAGGTATGTTCTCATGATCTGTACCCTAAATAGCTGAACAAATTTGTACTGGAGAGCGGAGTACTGGCAAATGGAAAGCAAAGTATTTAGTAATTGCAGTGGCATTTCTATCAAACTGAAACAGTTCATATTTCCTGTTCCTTATCCTCAAAGTACGAATACCAAACTTCCTTTTACATGTACTTGATACTAGAATGTTAGCAAGTAAAACTGTAACTTGAATAATAATGAAAAACCTTAGCCCCTTTGCAAGTATACCAAGTAGATCTACTTGAAAGTTTAACAAAGTTAAAACGAGGTCACATTTACAACATAATTTTGCTTAAAGAATAGGGCAAGCATTGTCCTCGGAAGGAAGTATAACTAGATCAAAGTTTTTACAACTTCTCTAGGTAAGCTATGTGAACCAATTCAATTAGATGCTAAAAAGTTGTCACATCTAGATAGGCCCTTGAGAATATAGAATCCAGTGGCATCCCTTTCAGTAAAAAGCAAAAGAAAGGATTGATACTTAAAAAATAAGAATGGAGACTAAGTCCAGGAATGTGCAATAGTGCAAATATTAAGAAGGAGCTTTTTTATAAAATAGTAGCATAAAAACACGACCCCTTTCTTATGTGCACGTGATGGTATTTTTTCTAAATAACAAACTCTTTCCGATGATGGGTCCTTTATGCCATTGTTTGCTATGATTAGTATTTGGTGCAGTGCAGTTATGAAACTTCATGTTTTCAGTATGTTCATAGGTTCCTTCCTATCCATTTTCCTGACAGCATGTGTCTGGCAGTTGTGTTGTACTGTTAAGCAGATACATGGTTTATGTTTGTCTTTATCTGGTGCAAAGACCTTGTCTGTAAACTTGGCTTTCTTTAACAACATAAATAATTTTATTTGTGAGACTTTCATTTTTTTCTATTATCTGCACTTCCTCACACACCCTTAGCTTGCCCAGTACGCACACATTTCCTTGTATTTTGAGTGATACCATGAATAAGAGAGATGATTTCTGTCATGAAGCATGCAAAGAAGTACTCTTCAGTACTTTGCAAAGTGTGTGTATTCTAGGTGTTCCAGGAACCCTTACACACGCAGATCTTCTGCTCACATCAGCAGGAGGTCTATATACACACTGTAGTGCAAAATCAGATCCTAACTTTACTCATGATTAGTAACTTTACTGATTAACTGGAAAAAGACCTATTTAACTGAGAATTCTCAGTTGTTATTAAGAAAAATGAAAGGAGAATACAAACACACATTGCAGCTTGTGGGATAAGTTCCTCAAATAGAAAAGTGGGATATTTAAAAATAAGAATTCGGTAACGAGCTATGAGATTATTTTCCTCACAGGAGAAATATAAAGTGTGGCTACTTGGAAAATACCTTTGCTAACAGGATACAGTGATGAAATATGTTGTTCCGCTTGTACTTCACAGTTAAGAAGGAGTGGGAAGAGATATGGTATTTCTTTTGAAAAATATGTCATTGAGGCTTCATTGTTTTCTCATGAGTCATTACTTTCCATCAAGTCAGACTGCATGCAAGGTAACAGAAAGGCTGGAAATCATTTTGGGATTAGGAGAGAAAATTGTCTTTTTATGTATTTCATAGACAACTTCTTATATGTCTTTCTGTAGCTATAATTAAGGGAAACTCATATTGCAGAGGCTTCTTCATTACAAGCTGCTGAATGACAAATGCTTTTTGTCTTATACTGAATTTTGTTTTAAGCACAACAAGCTGCTGGAGGAAGAGAAGAGTGGCATAACCATAAAGCAGAAGAGTGTGTTTGCAGATGGGGATGTTATTTTCAAACAGAAAAGTGGAAATGGAGGGAAATGATGTTGATTACTATTTTCCTTCCTTGTAACTAAGTCTCACAGCACCTTCATACTGTGTTTAATTAACATCATTCATCCATTAGCAACTGTGCAATGAAGGTGACTCAATATTCCTTTACAGCTCTAGTGGGATGTTATGTAGTTAAAATCAGGAGTGTGTTTATCAGTAAGGATGAGGGCTGCATGATGAGAAAGTGGTTGTATGCCTGTGCAGCCCTGAAGCCAGATGACAGCTGGTTCCTCTTCTCAAAGAATGTGCTGATTTCTTAACTACTTAAAGTTTCTTCAGTGAAATCTAGACCAGCTTATGATTTATGGAGACATTCAGATCCATTTCTGACTCCATCACTGTGGTTGCCCTGCAGACCCATTACGAGTTAAACATTCAAACTTTGAGTGCGGCTGAATCCTGATTAGATGAATCTTCATTTTGTAATTATTTCTTTGCCCCAATGTGTGAGTAACAATAACAAATCTTGATCTCTTTAATGGTAGCAGATTTTTGTTTATGGAAAGTTATTCACTGCTTACTGTTTCTATATTCAGTCTAATTGAGATGAAAGACTTTGTATCTGTAATTACCATTCCCCTGAGATTATTCAGGCTAATGGTTTATAGGTAATTTAAGCATTAGATTTGTAGCTTAAACAAGAAATTATTTAATGTGAGCTGCATAGTGTGGCAGTCTTTGTGGGAGCTTTCCTACAAGCTGTTTTTATAAATGCATACTGATGATTGACATCTACAAATGTTTTTCAAGGCTGCATGGTCCAATTAATTTGCTAGTATTTTGGCCTCTACTTCAGTGAGTTTGGGTTGCTGTAGAAAATGGGACCTATTGCATAAACAAATACTAGGAACATAGGTTTTAGTCTTTTAAATGATTATTGATGAAATATAGTTGCAAACCATAATATTTCAGTCACTAAGGTCACAGGAGGCTGTTCTTATTTGGATAACTTCAGTGAGCTGTTTCAGAAGGCCATTGCAGAAATGCCTTGCATTCTGCTTTACTCAGGAAGCTGTATTTTTCAAACAGTTTCACACGTGATGACTAGTTTTTCTGCTAGACACTGGATAAAGTGTCATTAAAATAATATTTGTGATGGAATTGTCTCCAAACTGTGTCTAATTTTGTCCTGTTCTTGAGTTAATTTTTTCTCCCTCTGCATGTGTCAATACAGTTCAAAAAGATCATGTTTTAGGCAAATACAGTATTTCAGATTCTTTGCATGAATTATTTGGTTTACATTTTCCTTTGTCACTTTAATGCCAATCCTATTTATGGATTCTTTTCTCTTTTCCAAAGTCGATACTAGTATATTTAAATATTTTATGGGTGCTATTATTATCCAGCCATGAAATGATCAGTATTCTATATGTCTTTGAAAAGGTATTTTCTGCAACATCTTCCAATCTTTGGTGTTTCTTTGTATAATTCTAATTTACAAAATAGTTATAAATTTAGTTACAGTGGCTGTAAGACAATGTTGATTGTCTCAGTTTATTTTTTTTTCTTGTTAACCATGCTGAGCTTAAACTTCCTATGCCATTGACCTAAGCAGGTGAAATAAATAGGTACATTTAAGAATTAGGATACTCTTGAAATACAATTGCAATATATAAAGTATATGAACTTTTTTTTTAGCAACAAACCCCAAAATCCTAGCTGAAAGTCCAATGAAGAGAAAGAGTTTCTAATGAGGAGTTCCTTAGGCAAATATAAGATAGTAGTTGGTAAAGTCTTTAGTTTTTGTGGAGATGGTAACATTTTACTGTACACCTCTCTCAGCTTCACTCATCCCTCAGTACTTAAAGCAAGTTTCTCTTAAATTGTCCCTTTCTGGACAGTGAGTTTTTTCCCAAGGTGAAATAGATTGTGTTTGATATCACAAGTGATATTTTATGTATCTCTAATAATGTCAAAAAGAATCATCTTTAATCTATAATGTTGGCATGATAAAATTGCAACAAAGCTTGTTTTAATAGCATAGTTGCCTAATACTTGTTGAAACAAGTGCAGCAATGCACTATGACAGCTTCTGATTAAACATATTGATTAATCCCATTTCTCACTTCCTGCTGTGGAGAGTCATGGGAATTTACTGAAACCCCTCACATTTCTTATTTCTGATTTTTCTAGAGGGGAACTGTGCCATGAAAACATTGGTCAATGTAACTGTATTTACAAAAATGACTGTGAAATTCATTGGAATCGATGGATTAACCAAAGATAAAACTAAATCCTTTTTTATATCACTTTTGCACTTCTACACTAGTGCTTAGAAAAAAGATCTATTTGGATAACACAATTTTTTCTAACCGGAGACCATTATCTTCCATGTTAGGAAAAAGAACATATAAATGAAAGAAATTACTTAACATTTACCTAAGATATTGTGTTTGTAACACAAAAGGACCTCTTTTTCTATTGGTTGCACTTTTTTCTTTTTCTGTCCACTCCCTCCTGCCCCCCAAAGGGGGATTAATTCTATGCCCTGTGTCTACATGTGAATCAGACTGGCCTGTACTTCACTGTGAAGTTTATCCTGCAGAGTGATGTTCAGATAAGTCTAAATGATTAAATGAAATATTTTAACAATTCACAGTGTAGTAATTAATTTTTACAAAGCAACGTATTAAATATTGTTGGATAGTTGCTGTCACTGCAGTATTGTGAGAGCAAATTGATATGTTTATTGATGTCCCTTTCCAATGTACACTGCTCTTATTTTTTCTGCCTTCCTCTTTTGCTAGTGTATGTGTAAACAGTCCCAGTTTAAGCTTATGCATTCATTCTGAGGCCAAAAAGAAGCTGAGGGAAATTAAGTGACAGGGGAGGGATTGGAATTGAAGGCTGCTGAGCCCTACTCACGACCTATCATGCTTTCTTTTTAATTTCCTAAAATGTTTCAGATAGGGTAGGGAACAATACAATTTTAAACACCTAGATCTTACAATACATTTAATATCTTTTCTGTGATATCTTTATTTCTTAAGATTGCCCTCTGTATTTCTTTATCCCCTAGCCCAGGGTATGTGTACAGAGTGATTTTGCCTTGATATAGAAGGTTGGTAAAAAGTCTTTATGCTTGCTGGATGTAGAGGGGGCAAGAGACTCTGTGGCTTGTTGAGGAAGACTGCTTTATATATAGGAAAAAATGTAGTGCAGATGGAGCTGTCTAGGGAGACCATATGGGGTCCTCAGATGTGATCCAATAACTCTGTCATTTATCTAAATGACTAAAGCAGCAGTGGTTGTCCTGGCTTTTAATGAGTGATTCAGATATCCTGCCTCTGGTCATTTTATCTCTGCAGAGCAGTTTTTTGCCACGACACGTGACAGTAGTGTATTTCACCCTTAGATAGCTATCTAGATGCTTTCATGTACTTTGAGGTTTAAACTGGTGATGGGCATTGTTGCTTGAGAAATTATGCATTATTATTTCTGTTAGGTTCAGTGAAGTACTTGATAAAAGGTTTGCTCAAGAGACTACGTGGCTGCTGCTTTCTTTTAAGCTGAAGAAACCGTGCCACTGAGAAAAAAGAACCTTTTATAAGAAGGTACAAAAGCTGATGTCTGTGTTACCAGCTGCTGGTCAGGTTGTATTTATTATTAACAATAAATTGGTTCTTCATAAAGCCCGAATGACAAATAAATGACTACTGAGGACAAGGAGTGAAAATGTGGCTACATGAATTGAATATAAACAAAGAAATTAATCCATTTGTTACTTTTGGTCGTTTTAGAAAAAACTTTTTACTAACATTTTATGGCCTACAAAAAAAAAATATTCCTATGGATGAAAACCTGGTCTTTTGTTGGCTTGATTTTCATGTAGCAAAGTCAGCATACCCATTTCCTGATTAAAAACCTGCTGTTTTTCAGAGACAGTGATGACAAGAAAAAAACGCTTTGCTTGTTTGCATTTAGGAGGAATAGGAAAAACTGTACTACTATATGAGCATCCAACTGAAATATCATCATCTAAGAACTCCGAAGTTTAGTCATATGTACTCCCCATATTCATTTAGTATTAGATTTGGGAAGAAATATACTATTCTGCTGAAGCTCTTCTTGTTTCCATGGAGCTTTTCTTGAGCAGAATTTGTACACCTAGGTTTGGGGATTGCACTAGGGGAGATTTAAATTAATTTCTATTTATTGTCTTAATACCGTTTTTGAAAACAAAGCTTTATTGCAATGCTAGTAAACAATCGCTTCTCCCCCGTTCTGCATTACACTATCCACCTTGTTCTGCCACCTTCCAGTGCAAACTAACAGCTGCTGCATTGTTCACTTCATTTTTTTTTTTTAGTACAAATTGTTTTAGAAGTAGATTAAATATTACTCAAGAAACTTGCAAGTCTTTCAGAGATTTTCATGGGCATGTTTACTCTTATTTTGAAAAAAAGCCCCAAACCAAACCAAAACCTCCAACGCTGCCTTCAGGTTTAAGACAGAATTGGGCTTTAAGAGTAAAATGCTGCTTATACCCACATAAAATACATCATTGTCTTTTTTAAAATTTCCTTTACTTATTGTAACTTCTTCTTTTTACCAAATTCAGAATAATTTCCATAACCATTTTTGTTTGCTTTTAATGAGTAAATATTGTCTTCAACAAAATATGTATTTAGTGAAGTAAATTTTTAAAAACTTTTTTTTGAAGGAAAAGTTGTAAAGGAATTCTGCGTATTTTACATCAGATGTTTTTGGTATCTGATAGCTTTTGGGGAACTGTTGCAAAAAATGTAGCAATTGTGAAAGGGAGTAAAACTTGATGATACCGGTTTTTTATTTCCAATACAGAACTCAAAACAACTTCTGGGACGACTGAAAACTTGAACTTTTGTGCTGTATCATCTGAGATGAAGCTCCAGTTCAGAGCTGCATTTATGACATTAATCCATATAGAAAGTGGGCCAATTCTCCTCTTAATCAATTGCCTGTCCCAAACATCTGTCTAGGCCCCAGTGAAAAAACAGCTAGAATTTCTATGCTATTGATCCATTTGTCATGAAGCTAACAAAAAATCCCTTTTGCTCTTATGGAGATCAAAACAGGAATAAGTTGGAGCTATGTGGACCAGAGAAGAAGCAAAAAGATACAGAGCTTGTCCAGTATAACGGGAGAGAGATAATCCTTGTTATGAGGAATACTGGGACTGATGCTTCTGAAAGCAGTATAAGACATAGCAGGGAAGCTGATACGTCATGAATTACGTTACTACTAGGACACGGTAGCTTCTGAACTGTTCTTTCTTCTGGTTTTTCTCTCTGTTTTGAAAGAGGAAAAGTGAATAGATTTCATGAAAGATGTGCTTAGTTTCCACCTGGTATTTTCAGTCAAGAATTAGAGACCTCAAGCTTGTTTCATTCCTTTTGTAATGTTTGTTGAGCATATGGAAGCTCTCTGTAAAACTTGTGTTATCTTGTGTTTTCTTCTTATTTAGTATTAATTCATTTAGAATTATTTGTTGCTGTCTTAATGAGGTTTAAAGAAGAAAATCAGCTGACTAACAGGAAGGGAGGATTTTGTACCTGTATGAATGATATTAAAAGTGATAATGTCACTGTAAAAAAAAAAAATCCACTTTTCTTCAAAAAGTTTTTTCTTTCTATTGGTAAAATGACACTTAAGAATACTAACACTAAAAATGGTTAGAAGATTAAAAAAATAACTACCCACCCTCAAACAAAAACAAGCATAGATGTGGTCTGCACAGCTTTTACTACTCTATGTCCCCCTGCCTATGGACTGCATCTTTAAAAGAAAGGATGTCTGTTCCCCTCATTGCTGAGGCAGCAATGGTTTTGTGTTTAGATTTGAGTAAGACCCCGCTATGCTATACAGTGGAGACCTTACTTTTCTCTCACCCATTTTTACTACTATATTTCCTGTGGTCCTCCAGCTTTTCACTTATGTTCATTCTGTGATTGTGCTAGGACATAATTTTTTTTTTCCTGTCTCTGGCCTTATTTTATTTTTACGTTAACATAGTTGCTAGTGTTACAAGTAGGTTGGGAGAAGGAAGGCATGTTTATGACAAGGCCATTGGCCTTGTTTTTATTTGGTGATAACAGCTAAAATCAGATCTGTCACTGATCTCAGCACTTTACTTAAAGCTTTCCTGGTTTCTTCACCACTGTCTTCATCCTCAGAATTGTAAATCAATACCCTTTGATCTAAACATAAAAGCCTGGGAGGCTTATGTTGTGGATATCTTCCCCTGTGCCTTGCTTCATTCAGTTCTATTGCTAAATCTGGTCTAAGAAAATCAAATGCAATATTGAATTGACAATTAATAGCTCTGCTCAAGACTGCCAGAAAGTAATTTCTAAGAAAGTCTGAAATAAACTTTGGATTGTACTGGTCTTTTTTTTTTTTTTCCTCCTTTTTAGTACGCCACTTAGCATATGCAAGTAGCTTTTTGAAAGAAGCAAAAAGTATCTGAACTAGGAAGTTTAAATGCTTTTTCCTTAATTATAATTTGAATTTATTGAGGAATAATAATAATAAAAAAATTATTCAAAAGAATCTGGAGTAATATGTCTCAAAATGTTGAAGAATTCTGAGGAACAGAAGTATTTCGTCAAGTGTACCAATTTTGACTATCTGGAGTAAGCTGTAACTACAACAGAATACAGTTGCCTCCTGTTTTTGCAAAATCAATTTTTAAGCTTTTCAGTGTCTTGTTAGTTCAATTCTACATACTAGTACTGAGTGGTGTGTCATCTCTTTTGGTTGCTATTGCATAGTGAGCATTAATGTTTTTTTTTTTTTCTCTTTTGCTTGAAGTCTGGACGGTGGAAAATAAATGTACAAAAAGTTACTTTTTGCTATGATTTGTGAGACTATTTTGGTATACAAAATTAATATTTAAGGAGAGAGGCCTAGTACTTCTCAGGAGTTTTATACTGCAGCTTTTCTGACCAAAATTAGAAAAGTCTTTTGCCAAATTAGCTGCTGCAGGCAGATAAAACTTTTAAAAGTGGCATTGAGACAATATCTGTGAGATCATTAGTGTCTCTTCTGTGGAAAAAAATAATCAAGTCCAATCCTTCCTAGTTACTTCATCTGAAAAGTACTAAGATGACGGTGAAAGGGGACAGTTGGAATCCCTTAGCTACATGGGGTTATAGCTAAAAAAATCTGAGTAGTTCTTCCATTTCCCGTGTTGTTGGTTCTTCACTTTCACCTTCTGTTTGTTAACACCTCAACTGTGTTAAATGTGAATGCCTCCAAATTGCAGATTGAGTGCAATGTTGACTTTTAATAGCTGAGAAGTAAAAAGCAAATTTTTAGGGGATAAGGGTAAAAGATCTTAACTGAATCAGCTAAGCTATCACTGAATATGAAATCTGTTTTACACAAATGGTTTAGAGTGCTAGGCTTTTGTTTCTGAGTTCTTCCAATGGACCAATACTTGAAAAATAGTTTTGATCTTTTTAAATACAGAATTATGCTAGTCAGAAAATTACAAAATTGAGATTTTAGTTAAAGTGCCAGTTTTGTATGCTTCATCAAACAATCATGAAATTTCAAATGGTTGATGGGTTTGTTCTTTTTTTCCCACTGGGTTTTTAAGTCTTTAGACTTCACATTCTAAAGCTCTTTCTACAAAATAAGGGCTTGAAAATTAATTTTCTTTTGATGATTAAGTTTTTAATCTGATTCTAAAACTTAGGGATTAAAGCATTTAAACAAATATCTAAATTTTTACTATGTTGTTGCTGACACTACAGTTTTATATTGACTACAGCATAGTCAATAATTTTAGTCATGCCTTGAAAACGAAATGTGATTTTCGTGACTGTAGGCTCAAAAGTGAGCACCTATGGGAAGCTCTTCGTGTTGTGGCCAGCCTGGAAAACATGGCAGCCAAACTACCATTCTCCAGGTTTCATGTTTCCTCTAGCTATTATCCAAGCTGCATTCTCTTTCTCAAAACAAAGATGTCAAATTGCTTTTGTGCACCAATAACCTAAACTTCTACTGTGTTTTCCAAGATGCCAGGAATCCTCAATGTCTACTAATCAGCTCTTACAAACCTGTGCTTTCTTGTAATTGATTGTATAAGGCAACGATGCAGTTTGAATACAGAATTTTGCACTGTATTGGAAAATTAAAATGTATAGGAAACAGAAAATTGTTGTTTTGGTTGAGTTTAAAAGAAGTAGCAATATCTCTGCCAGTTGGACTAAACCAAGGAGACTTCTTGAAAGAGCAAAGCTTTTTCCTGTGTAACTTATGTTACAATATGGTGACTTAGTCATTAAATAACTCATGTCTTCAGCATTTGAGCGATAAGCACTGTTATGTCTGGGAACTCAGCACCTTTGACAGAAGGCTATCTTATTTCTGGTTGTTTGCCATATAGGGACAGCTCATCCATCACAAATGGTTTGTTTGTGACACTTTCCTGGTATTTTCATCTGTGAAAGCTTTATATGACCTACTGTAGTAACGGCTTATCCTGAGGAATGTGGATATATGGAAAAAATTTTACTCTCACAAATACTTCACACAAAAAAAAAACCCGGCATGACTACTGAAGCCTATTGATTACTCAGGATTTATCTCAATATAACTGAGAGCTGATTTTTGACCTATTGTTTTATGCTTTTAGGCTTATATTTATTAAAAATAATCATTTTTAGATGTTACATAGCTTTCTGTTTGTTAGTTGAGGTAGAAGTTAAGTATAACTACAGTTATCATATATGGGGCAAAACTTTTCATTGAGAAAAGTCAATGAAATTACACTGGGGAAAGTAAGATTAAAATTTAATGAACAACTGTTACAAACACATTTTCCTGTGCAAATCCTACAACAGTTAATATCTGATCATCTGCTGCAAAATAGCAGTGAATGAAGCCTGGCAGAAATGTGGTTTTAAAGTAATGATCTACCTGGGGGGGGGAAGCTATTTCTGTTAATTGCATCTTTGCAATTGAAATTTACTGAAAAGCACGGCAATCTAATATACATATAGAAATATTTTAGATTTCCTACCCTCAACGGTGATGTATAAATGATTTTCCATTTAAAAGTAAAAATAATCAAATATTTCTGAGATAAACCTGACTTTTGTATTCTCAAGGACTGCAGGAGCTAAAAATGGTCCACATCATTTTGTCTGAAATTATCAGTCAGGTTTTGGATTTTCATTCCAACTCAGAACAACCAGAGTTCTAAAAGTTCCTAATAAGGATTTTTCTGGTCTTTATTTTATTAACTTCTAAATCTATATAAAATACACACAAACTGAATTTTAGATATTGTCTGGTTTTTATCTTGCCCACTGGTGATTAGGAACTGAAGCACCTCTCTTGTGAAAATCTTGGGCTAAAACTAAACAGGTGTTCCTTGGCCTTGAAGGAAAGAAGGTGTGTTTTCCTGTCAAGAAATGTGTAATGAACCATCGCCATTTCTAGGAAAACTTTTTACTTTTCTAGGGTTTTTTTTGTTTGTTTTTTTGGGGTGGTTTTTTGGTGGTTTTTTTTTTTTTTTTTTTTTTAGTTTAGTTTTTGTAGGAAAACTGCTTTGAGAAACACAAGGAGAAAAAAACCAAATACTCTCTATTTTCATATTGCATGAGTATTTCATGGTATTTTGTTACAATAAAAAACCTACCTTGATTCTTCCCCTTTTAAAAGGAATGGTGACATTCTCTTTGACTTTAATCTTAGCAGCAATGTGAACCCTGAGTGTTTCTGGCAGTTGTGTTCTTTATGTGACAGGTCTATGGATTAAACTAGCCAATTAAGCAGAGAGGTGGTTTTAGTTGACTTTTTTCTTTGCATGAATGCAATTTAAAAAATACAGTGATTTTCAAAATGTCATTTCCTGATTAGTGCCCTGTTATATTAACATTGCTGTGGCATGTACTTGCTATTTCTATTGAATACAAATATATTGGGACTCAATAAAATGGCAACTGTTTTATAGCAACTTAGTAAATGCATGCATTGTGTATGCATTATGCAGTTTGTTGCATGGTAGGAGTGAAAATGTAGATGCAGATAGCATGAAATGTATCATTAAATAGATTGTGCCATATTAAATTCAAACAGATTAAATACAGTAAGAATGATAACAGGAAGAATAATAGTATTTGTAATAGTTCTTATCACAGAACTAAGATACTAAAGCTAAATATGAGAACCTGTGTGTATGATTGCTTTTCAGCATAGCAGATCAGTATGAAGATCCTTAGCTGACACACTTTCATGCAGCTCGGATGTCAGTGATTGTCACAGCTTTCGTATCAATTTGCATGTTACAATAACTTTTATGTTTTATGTTTTAAATTGTTTAACAGTGTTCATAACTCGATTAAGTGAAACTACAGTAGTATTTCATTTAATAACATCTTTCTGGTAATTAAATTCTTAATTTTATATCAGAATGACTGAAAAGAATTTTAGTAATTTTCAGTTTATTTCTGCTTTCCTGGAATCTAACAATGAAAATGAAAGCTTTACCCTTTTCAACTAAAACCCACTAGTTTACAATTAAAGGCCTTTTACAGTTCAACCCAGTTCAATGGACTTGCTATATTAATATCAAAACTGAAAATCAAAGTATTTAAAAAAATTGAAACTTCATTATTTATCTATTGAAGATTAAATAAGGAAACAAAAGAGAAGAAAATTTTTTCATGATTTTCATAACAACGTTATCCATTTTAAGCATGAGAAAAAGTTGATTAAAACCTATATTGTAAAATATCCTTTATGCATATTGAACACTCAGTGGAGGAAGCTGATGGTTTTATCATGGCTAGATGGAAGGAACAATTACGAATAATGAACAACTTATCTTTTTTAATTTTTCTTTTTTTTGTTGTTGGTTTTTGTTTGGGGTTTGGGTTTTTTTTTTTTCAAGAAATATTTGTTTATAAAAACAAAGTGTGACTCGTACTTATGAATGGGAGATCTAAGGACAGGAAAATCTTCCAAAAAATCAATTATAAGATACTCTTTATCCAGAAGCTTTACAACTGGTAGTAGAATCTAATTATGGCAAGTTATTTATATTTATCAAATAAATGAGGATCAGTCCACATGAGAAATCATAAAAAACCCAGCTTAAACAAGATCTAAATAAGCTGAAGTTTAGACAACTACCTCAGCACATGCCTAATGTCAATCTTTTTACGATGGTATAACCAGTTGGGATTGAGATGTATAATTGTCATTGCTTGTTCCAACTGTTGTCTTGAAGTCAGAAATGACATTTTAGATTCTTCTGTATTGCAGCTATTCTGTATTAAGTGTAGGTTCATAGGACGATTTAGGTTGGAAGCAACTTCAAGAGGTCTCTTGTCCTGCACAGCCTTGTGCTTAAAGCAGGGTGAGCTATGACTTCAGACCAGATTGCTCAGAGCTTTATTTGGTTGGGTCTTGAAAACTTCCAAGGGTGGAGATTGCGCCGTCTCCCTGGGCAACCTGCTCCACTGCTTGACTGCCCTCATGGTTAAAGCTTCTCCTTATATTCAGTCTGAACATTTATTGTTTCAAGTTATCACTGTTGTCACTCATCCTTACACCATACACCACTTTGAAGAGCCTGGCTCTGTCTTTTCAGTAACCTCCTAGTGCTCATTGAAAGGTTGCTATTTGGTTTCCCCTGAAGCTTGGTTCCCCCTGAAACTTTCCTTCTTCGGTCTGAATAATTCCAATTTCAGGCAAAACAGTTTGCTTTGGTTTTTTGCTATTTTCTATTTTCTCTACCTTTTTTTTTTTTTTTTTCATTCTGTTGATTTAATAGGTCTCTGAAAACTTGTTCACAGTAGTAGTAACTAAAATTATTCATGTAGTATTCTTAGAATCTGGATTGATTGCAGTTCCTATGTGATATTGATAACCTTTGTAGGAATATCTTCTGAAAGGAGAGTCAATCCCAAATTAGCAAATCAAAAAGTTATCTCTTATTATTATTCCAATTCATCTGTATATGTGACTTAGAGTATTCCACTACGCTTCTTTTTTGTAGTACTTTCAAGTAGCACAATAAACTCAGTTTATACCATGTGATTATAAGTATTATAGGAGATAAACAAAAAAATCCTATTTCCAGAATGGAAAGTAGGAAAAGTTGTTGACTTCTGAAATTAAGAGTCATACTTTTCTTATTCCTTGTCATACAGTAGCAAGCAGCTAAAGTAAATCCTGAAACTTCAACAAAATTAACCTCTTTGGTTTTCTTATTAAGATTAGAAATTAAAAACCTACTCTTTAAATTTGTACACTGCTGTGGTCTCTGCCTAGAGAGCTTCAACAGGAGGTAGCTGTTTATATATATGTCAGCTTTGCTTGTAGTTTAGTTTTTCATTTGTTTATGATTCTTCTAAATGACAAAGATTTGCTGGGGGAAAAAAGTCTTCTAAGGGATTTGCAACTATTCTGCTAGCATATATCAACATGCATCTTTGTTGTAATTTTTCAAATTGTATTGTTGTATACAGATTGCAGAATAATAATCCTTTCCTTTTCTGCAGCGTCTTTTAGAGATTTCAGAGCATGTTGCAATTAAGCCACAGTACATTCCTTTAAAGCAGTTGGTATTATGTGTATTTTAGAGATAAGTTTCGTAAGAAGTAAGTGGGAGGATGAGAAATAAAGACACAGGTTTCTTCTGCACTTCAGCTCTTTTGGGCACAGGAGAGGTTTGGGGAAACCAGGAAGAGGTCACAGACTGTATGCTGGTTCCTGGGAGAGGTTTGAAACTGTAAATATCGTGAAGCTCAGAATTACTAAGGCTTCTGTATGAACTGTATGGTAGTGAACAGTTCAGAACAATTAGTGGACGGTTAAGCAATAGGAAGTGTCTGGTATAAGCTGCTTGTCCACTTTCCTTCTGTAGCTAAAGGAGAGAAATGCAGACTTCGGAAGTCTCATCCCTTCCTATCTCTCTCCTTAGCCTGTAGACAGAACCTAGACAACTGGCCTATAAGAGATGCCTGGAATTTTAAATGACTGAAGTTAGTTGAGATGAATCGGATACCCAGCTGCTCCTTCTAGTGTAGGCAAGAGCAAGTGTAGATAAAGGTGAAGGCACTGAACCATGACCATGCTTAGGAAGACCAAGGCTGAGTATTTTGTGTTGCATCCAAATTAGGACAAACTCCAAAACTTTACAATAAGAAAAACAAATACCTTAAGGCAGACCCTTGGTTTCTATAGGGTGTATTCTCATCTTGCAAACTATCTATAAAACTGGACTAAGGATTTTAATAAGGGCTTCATATGCTTATGACATTGAAGCGCTCCTATAGCTGTGCTAGCCCTGTTGTTTGGCGAGGCCTCTGCTGAAAATCACATACAGAATCTCAGATGTTGAATGTTGAAGTGGCCCTTTGAGGAATCCAGCTATAGCAGTGTAACTGACATGACTTTATAATACAAAATGCACAGGATTAGAGATGAGCCACACTCAAATCAGGACTATTTTGTGAAACTGGTGACTCTCTGGTGTATAAAGAGAAACAAAACTTTAACTACTATTTTTATTAATTCTTTGGAAACTGCCCTATGTCAAAGGTAGCCTAAGCTAACTGCCTTCTATAGGACTTCCATTATGGCTTGGTATAAAAAGTAGAGAAGGCAGAGAACTGTAAGAACTTCCAGACCAAGCCAGAGTTTGGCAAAGGTAAATCCAAAAGTCATGATGTAACAGAATATGAACAAGTTCCTCTTCTTGGCTGTCAGAAGACCTGCTCCGAGATCTCAAGGTCACCTGAGCCTGGACAGTTTCTTGTCATGGTATTAATTTTAGACTTTGTAGGCAGATCACTTGGATGTAGATTGTCTTTTAGTACCTCCCAGAATAAAGTCTAACTGCTTATTTTGAAATTAAAATACTGGCTCCTTACGTTTCCTCTATAGCCTAAATATACCTAATACTGGAATCTCATTATAATCTTTCTGGTTTACTGTTGAACGCTTAAAGAGTTTTATTTGCAGAATTTGCAACAGTGTGTGCAGCTCCATGTACAGTAGAGTCAATGGTACAGGCATAACCTTGTATGCCTTGTTCATGTGAGTACTCCCCCCCCAAAAATCACTGTAACTATTTGTATGAGAAGGAGTGAAGTGTAAGTACAGGGTTACAAAGTAGGGACTTCAGGCCAGATAATCTTTAAGTTTCCATAGATGTGGACTGGCAGCTAATGGGAATTTCAAAAGAACTTTGGTGACTAAAATCACCCTTGAAACTCGAAGCACCCAAATACCTTTGTAAATCGGCCTTTTTTGGTACATATGTGATGTGCTATACTGGATGCTGCATATATTCTACCTTGCTTATTTAAAAGAGGAACAACATATGTATTTAAAGCTATATTCGTTGGTTCAATTTTTGTCTTTAAATTCTTCCAATATTGTCCAAAAAATTGGGTAATGTTTTAACCACAACTGTGGCAATAGCCTTTTATCTTGGTCTCTAAATTAAGGAGGCTCACATTAAATTTCATGTGCTGTACATTATTAATTAAAAATAAAGGTCCCTTCATTAGAGTGAAAGGTCGTTAATGTAATTGTTCCGAGTCCTGATTAAACAAATGCAAATGGCTAGATCAGTAGAGCTACAGATGCCAAAAGAATTAATACCGAGGGAAATATTCACCGAATTGCTTGATATTCCCCTATACAATTAAATGACATGAAAGAGGTCACTGAGCTCTTTCAAAAGAGACAAGGTATCTATGACAGAAAAAGCATGAAAAAATTGCAAGAGCTAGAAGGCTCAAAATTTTTCCACTGGATTCTGTGTGAACCATAAAATAAACTTGTAAGTTCTCTTTATCGTTAAAGAACATAACAGATGAGGAATGCATAAAGTACAGTAATTCAGTGTGTATCACGGAAAAAGAATATCTCACCAAGAGTCAAAGGTCACTGCTAAGAGCAGCTATATCTTTTTCATGTATGAAATGCATGAACAATTCATTTTCCTAGGCATGCTAGGTTTACAGGATATTGTGCTGAACTTACATGGGTAATGACAATACAGTTTAACCTGTTGATGCCAGGATTTATGAGATTTTCATGCAAATTCATATTAAATATATATGAAGCATAGAAACAGGACAGGAACTGCTATTTCCTTCAGGTATTGGTAATAGGAGTTGCTATGGCATCATTCCGCTACTGTTGTTATACAGAAGTTGGTATCTTAAGCCATTTTCAATGTTAAGGGTGCTGTATTTCTTTAAATTGGTGGCAGTGAACACCTGGAGTAATGCTACAGTTAGTCACTATTCACTGAACAGATTTTGAACAATTTTGGTTTATAGTGAAATTTGCAATCTGTCTTTTGAATTGTTATCATTCAACTAGAGTAAAAGTGCTACTTTGATGTCTCTTGTTAGTCATCACACAGTGTGGGAAAATGAACTATATATACTGATAAGAGAGAGATACATGGAGGGAACCTGTGCAGTTCTTAAAATTCTCAAATATTCTACACTGAAATGTCTCATTGCTTCTCTGCTTAAAAACAGTCACTTTTGCCCTTGCTGCTCGCTTCATGTGGGTTCCTGTACTGCTTGTCATGAAAGAAGAGAATAACTAATATAGAACTGTGAGATAGAAGTGCAAAAATTCTCAAATATTTTTGTTCTTTTCAGTCTGAAATAACAAGCAATAGAAGAGGAGGGAATTTAACTTAACTGCTTTGCTAATTCTCTTTTTAGTATCATTAACCCAGGGACATAGCATTAATGTAATCTAAGAGTTTTATCACCTAACTTCCCCTTCCTACCAGCTGGGCATCTAGTCAGAGCTAAGTGCCTAGGAGAACCTCTGAGGTTATGAGTTGCTTTAGGCGATACTCCACCAACCTGAGGTGCCTGTCACAGGAAGAATGTATCATTGCCTGGAGGTAGTTCTCACCACTGATTGTAACGGGAACCTTCAAAGCTGGGGTGGACTAGCTGCCTGATTGCTTGGTGGCTAATGTTAGACGAGATTAATTTTACCTGTGGAGCTAAAGTGAAGTCTTTAGTCAACCTGTTGTTTATAACTGCTCTTTATACCTGAAAATGCTGTTCAGCAAGGTACTTAAGTAGACGCTTCACTTTAGGCATATACATATGCCTTATTTATTTTCCTGGTTGACTTGGAAATTCCAGAAATTCCTCGGGGATTTCATTATTGGGACCAATTATATATCCTGATATGGTAATCAGTATTCCCATTGTGGTCATAGGACCATGTTGTCTTGAATATTAATGCATAGCTATTCCTCCCACCCAACATAATTCTCATGGTTTTCCACTTCTTTATGTAATGTAATAGAAGACTACATGTGTCTCTACCTTATGGAGGGGCGGGGGGAGCGCTGCTGATTTCTAAGTTATTCAAAATGTAGTTTACAAGATTGGAAGTCTCCCTAGAATGTGCAGTACAGCTAATTCAATCTTTGTAGTGCAAAATATTTCATTATAACATTGAAGTTTATTGAAATGAAAAGCTTTGCATAAAAGGATCAATTTAAATGAATTTTTGAAGTTTGAATTTTATTAAAAGCAAGACAAAAAATAAACTACTATGTTTTTTCCTGAAGAATTAAAAAGGTGGTTTTGAACTTGTTTTGCTCACGTAAAACTACAGTAGCTACACAACAATAGATATTTGCATAACTAGCCTGCAATTTTCTGATGAAAATATTTTACATGATAGTTTTTCAAACTGCAAGATGAGAGCTAATATATATTCTATATGTATACGTACACACAAACACACACATACATGTATGTATTTATATAAGTTCAGTCGAAAAAGGATAACTTAAAACTATTCAGAAATACTTTAATAAGACTGAATTTTGTATGCTTTGTATGAATATAGCCATCCTGTCAAATCTAAAAATCTCACAGACTTTTAGAGGGAACCCCTCTTTTCTTGCTTTCCCCCCAACTTGCTTTCCTAGGAATGTACCAGTAGTCTCTCCATGACAAGCAGGAGTAGCTCACTCTGCATCTTCCCAACAATGACAGCATCCCTGACTGCTTCATGACCTCAGAAATTGACACTTCCTAAAACCAGTTTTGCCTTCTCTTGAATGAAGTTCCCAAGTCTTTGTTCAGATACAGTCTTCTGACACGTAATGACCTTTTCATTTTCCCATGAGTGAAGTGGGACTATTAAGATGATTCTTCCTATTGTCAGAGAGATTTTATTATTATTTGTATTATTTATGCTTTTTGCTGAAACAGCTCTACGTTCTGAGAAATTACTGTCTATCAGACACAAAGGTATAACAGGTATTTGATATTTATACTTTTGGATTAATTCCAGGAAACAATGAGACTAAGCTACATAAGTTCAAGAAGGAGCTGTAGTCCTGCTTATGACACAGAAATTTAGGGCTGGCAGTGAAATTCTAACAGTGGGTATGTGAGTGGGAATTAGCAGAGCTGAAATGTTCAATGAAGTAAACAGAGCAATGCAAATCTCAAGGGCTTCTGAAATACAGATTATGCAAGCAAGATTTTGAAAAGGTACGTTACATTGCTGCTTCTTGTCACACCATCCACCATACCTCTCTTTCCTCTTTTCCACTTCTAAAAATCAGTTTGATGAGACCGCCTCTAATTTGAACCTAGCATGGTTTCAAGAAGAACAGAACTTCATCTGTGATACAGAAAAAAATCTCTCTCCATGGAAAAGGCCCTAGTGGGAAATCTAATGATAGCATATTCCCCAGGGAAAGCTGCCACCTTAGACTGTATCACTACAGGAGAGAAAGTGAACAACTGCAATATTTCTTGTATAAAATGTGTGTGTGCATGTCTATGGTGATATGTCACAATGCTTTGTGACAGCTCATTTTATTCTGGGTCCTTCACATGACAGATAAAATGATTTCTGTAATTATTCTTAGGTATAAGACCCAAAGTCAGTTCTGTTAATGCATGTACTTGGACTGCTTGGCATAAAATGCATTTAGATATCTCATTTAAACACCCCTCTGGAAAAAAGACTCTGGAAATCAGAAGTGATTGAGTGGATGAGCTGCAACTATATTGCTTCTAGGCCCAAGAAAAAGACAAGTATAACTGGCTGATTTTCATTTCAAATGTTTCATTTGCAGTGAAATTTCATCCCAAGGCTTACATAACCAAACTTGCTTTTCTTGTAGCTAAATTAGCTCTTGTTTTACTTCTAAGTTAAATTAAGATCATTGCCATTTTATGCTAAAGAGTAGGAGAATATTTAAGTATTATACTTGCTTTAGAACAGAAATGTACATTAACCATACCAGTGATAAAATACAACATGTCATTACAAGTCTTTATCACTGCTTGTGATTAGAAATAGATGAATTATATAATTAGTCATACTGCTGAGGAAATTATTGTATATATAACTATGCCTTATTTTAAAATACTTGTTAGGTTTATAATTTGATGGGAATGTGGAATATTTTAAAAAATACCTAATATAATTAGTAAATTAAGAAGAAATACACGTAATCTCCTAAAGCTTGAAGAGGCTTTTTTGTGTCTGTATTTGTTGTATAGCAATAATGCAGTTTTTGTTATCCATTTAGAGAAAATTCTGCTCAACTTTGGTGAATTTTTTTTTTCTCTTCCTGAACATTCAGTGTGACTTTTGTCATGCATTTTAGGTTTCCAGCTGGGCTGGTTTGCTTTCATTCCAGGATTGAAGTCAGTTGGTGTGTTTCCGGGATTACTGAATGGTTGAACCTACCTCAGTGATATATTGGGTCTACAGAAAAATGGTTTTGCAACTTATATGCTTGAGCGAGAGGGAATATGTCCAAAAAAATTCACTAAGTCATCTGTCAAAGGTGCCAGCACAGCCAGTGGCTTTATTTCTCAGGAAAGCAGAGAGAGATGGAAGTGCATGAGGGGAGATTTTTTTGATTGCTTTCTGGGAAAACTATTCTATGAGTTACTTCTGTAAAGAATGTAATTTGCCTGAGGTACAGCACGAATAGTATGAAAAGCACTGGGAGAAATGCATTCCTGATTTAATTCAGTATAGAATGATGCAGTTCTATCAGAACCAGAACTCTATCAGGAGCCCCACAAGTATCACTAGAGATGGACGTGACTTGATGTGTTTGATAATGTTACAGGTAACTCTTGAAAGATTTACTGGAACGAAAAACTGGAAATTGGGAGGGAGAGATATTTTTTTACTTCTCAATGAACTGTTCATGTAATAACAAAGAAGTTACCGTTTTTGCTCTGGCCTGTCTTTTCTCAGGCATACCTTGTACTAGCTTGCCAGAATGGTGGGCGGCATTAGACATAATCCATGTGCTTGAGACTAAAAGAGTACAGATGCTTGGAGTTAGCACAGGTGTTGCAGAAATCTGGACCCTTCAGAAGAACTAGATATATTTCATCATCGTTGCCATCAGGAGGAACTCCCAAGAGCCTTAAAAAATGCCAAGCTTTGGTAGTTGTATTTGTCTAGTATGCACTATGTCATACTCCTGACTCCTGTGTTGTCTGTCCATCTGAGCACTTGTGAATACACAGAGTTTTTGAAAAATTCAAACAAACTTAAAGCTTACAAGCAAAAGTAAGGCATAGGTCAGATCAAATCCAGATGAGACTGAATGCTCAGGGAGAGTTATAAAGGTATCAGTCAATAGTAAACTTAGAAATTTCTGTTACCTGTAGCTTATTTTGGGAAGGGTAGCACAGGCTTTCTTATAGAAAGATCTAGTTTGTTTAAAGTACGTCATTATTAAGGTAAGTGCTGTAACATGAGTTACATAATTTTAATGCATATTAATAATGGAAATGTGGCCGTTGATGCTGCCTTTGATCTCTTACTGCTTTGTATCAAAGAGGTCACATTCAAATACTCCACACAGATAAACTAGGCTTTCCAAAATTCAGGTAAAATGGAGCTTAAATTCACAGTATCCTGTTTTGGTTTGGAAATCAACAGCTTGATAGATGAAACATTGCAGAAGCGTATCTTTGCAAAAATTCCCTCTTCTCCAATATTTGGTTAATATTACAGTGTTTTGCTATTTAAAATCTCCAAATAAGGTGAGTACTTTTAAGATGTGCCAGCTTCCAACCTGAATATTGGTGCCCTGGGGCTGTACCCACAGCAGGGATATGGTAGCAAAGAAAATACTGTGTTCCTTCCCCTATATAATGCTGTGGAGGCTCTCTGATTCCAAAAGATCTCCATTTACTATGGCCGTTGGACACGTATGGATTCTTTATTAATGAATATGACAGATATGACAACTAGGATCAATTATGATAACATATTTGAGATGTGAAAACACTCTTCATAACTGGACTAAGAATATTATTAATTCATTACACACACAGAACTAGACAGCCATGGTTTAAATAGTATGGTTGGTTTGTTTCTTATTGTGTGGGCCAAATTAGAAATGATGACTGAGGGAAACTGTGCTGGGTCTTAATTCCGC
This sequence comes from Gymnogyps californianus, assembly GCF_018139145.2. NCBI lineage: Eukaryota > Metazoa > Chordata > Aves > Accipitriformes > Cathartidae > Gymnogyps > Gymnogyps californianus. Next base: position 14,327,992 of record NC_059478.1, on the reverse strand, counting down.
ATAAGATGCATTTTAACTGCATAGGGATAGAAACAACACCTATTTCTTAACATTATTTCTTTAGTCTTGTTCTGTGTGGTTTCTCTGGCATTCAGTATTCATCAGTAGTTTGCTATCAGTTGTGACGATAAATTATCAGGAATTTGATTTTTATAAAACATTATAATTCCCTTGTCTCTTTTATTCTATTTTCACTTACAGCTTCAAACAGCTTTTCACTGCATTTCACACAAAGAATAATAGACCTAGTGTCAGAGAAGAAACTTCTATAGAATCCAAAAAGAATCTTCTATGGAATGGAAGAAGAGGCCAACTGAGTGAAACCATGACTAGGTGTCGTACATGAGAAACATGTCTGAGACATTAGCAATGGTCTGAGAAAATAAGGGAAGACAGACAATTTGAAGCTGGTAATGAGAAACAGCAAGCTACCCTTATTGTGGTCCACTTGCTATATTCTCCATCTAATTAAAGGTTCTAAAAGTGGATTAATAAGGATGTTTAGTCTTGTTTACTATAGACAATGTTTCATCTGAGGCAACAGACTTTCAGAAAGCTTAACTTTTTAAAAATTCTTTGGCTGAGTTGCTGTATTTACAGTAACTTAAAGTTTTTCAGAGGGAAGTGATGCTGTCTAAACTTCTTCCCCAGTCGCTTTAGGCTTTAATACATCTTGAGCCTGATCAGTCAGTGTAAATTGATGAATTATCAATGGAGCCAAGCAGATATAGTGCAGAAGAGAACTAGGCCCTTAAGTTATTTAATCTTTTGTCTGAGTGTAAGTGTATTTACAAGTCTGTCCTGTATGGTAAATGCTGACTTCATAACTGTTAAAAGACAAGAATTTGCTTCACTAGTAGAAGACCCCAGGAAGTCATAAAGGTATCGAGGCTTTTATTCTGTCCAGCTAATTTAGACTAATTTAATTTTATTCTGTCCAGATTAATTTTACACGTGTAAATAATTAATTGCAGGGTGTAATGCACTGACTTACTTACAAGACTGCTTTCTTTCCCATCTCTGTGATGCAAGCCTTGAAAATCTACTAGTGCACATCTTATGATACCTTTCACCTGTACCATAATGTTGCCTAGTCTAAGATCTGATGCCAAAAGCAATATCTTCCTTAAACTTGAAACTGGGAGTTGATCAACTCTATCAGTTTTTCCACATCAAATTCTCTGGATATAGGTCCCAATTCCTTCTGTCTGTGATTCAGATATAGGCTCATCTCCTGCAAGTTAAAGCAGCTTTGAAAAAAAAAAGAAATCTCAGTTTACAAATTCTTTTCTATGGATCTGTCTAATAATTATCATTGTCCATTATTATAAAAAATCTGATCAGTGAATTGGACTTGATAATTGAAATTTATATAAATGTTCTGTGGAGGACTAGTCTTTTATATTTAAGGAAGAAAACACAGTTCTTTTTTTGACAGGCAAAAGGTCTAAAATCTGCTGAAATTAGATGTCGCTCTCAGTTACTATCAATCCTCATTGCTCAGTGTCACGCTGCAGAAGAACATAGTTAAGTTTTCTGAATTGCGGAGTCTTACTGTATAGCCATACACTGACATCATTTCACACTGACATTAACGTACAATATTTGAAAAACAGTCTTGTTGCTGGAAAATACTGCTTCAGTAATCAAAGTGATGGAGTCATGTTCTGAATTTAATTTTGATGCACTGTATGCTTTCTTAAAGGAATTGCAGACTGTATACATTTTTGTGTTCAAAGTTCATGAATGTATTTACAAAAGTTGAATTGTTTTATCTTCCTTCAGACTAAGACAACCATGTAATTTGAAGTTCACAAAGACAGCAATCAACAAGCTAGCTGAATTATAGATTAAGAAATGTTCTGTCGTGAGTAAACCGGGGCTTTCATACACTGAGCTTCGTATGTGAAGTGAAGATTCTGTGGCACATTCCTTCAAATAGGTGGAAATTACCAAGTTGCAGTAATTGAATGAAACCTCAAAGAATTAATCTTACATAAATAGTATTAAAAATGAAATATTTATTACTGTTTCACTACTTTAGCTGAAGTATTCCATTCTAGTACAGACCATTTTTTTTTTTTTTTTTCTGGTTTGATCAACATTCTTACATTTTACTGTCACTTTGTGACATCTGATGCTGTATATTGTGGCTGTATCATTAAATAATATCTGTAGCTGATACCGTGAAGCATTTTTGCTTGCTAAGAAATGTCTTATTCCTTGGCAAGCTTGTATCTGAATATTCCATTGCTACTGTATTTGCAATTATATACTGTTGAGTGGCACTTTAGGCATTGACTGTGTAGAGACCTGACTGTCTTCATCTATTCCAGTCACATTCAGCAAAGTGATAAAGCCCATTCTTGCTGAAATTAGATCAATTCTCACTGGAGACTGTAATGTGACTGGCAGTGAGGATGCTTCTTGATGCAGCCCATGGCCAAACAGCTGAGAGAGAAGTGCTGCAGACAGAACAGAATTCTTCCTACAGGGCTCAGTCTCTCAGTGACAGCTGGTAATATAAGGTGCTTCCTAAACTGAATGTAGGGGTTCTAAACACTGCTCCTTTGCTCTTCTGATATGCATATTCACTAGGACTTTTCTAGAAATGCAAAACCTGAGCATCTATAAGTGAATGTGAAAATACTGAGCTTTGTTCCTATGAATTTAGTCTTTTTTTGGGCAGACTGTGCACAGGAAGAAATAAAAAGGAAACTAATACTTAGGAACTTTTTGCAAAATTATCTGTCATAGACTGCTTTACTGAGGCCTTGTGCCTGTATCCATTCAGCATAATTAGATAGCCTGAAGCTCTAAGAAACAAACTGATTTTTAGGGGCATGATTCATCCTGTATTCCAGGAAAGGGGGAATTTTCACCTGACATGGAAGACATTCAGCTGACAGTAAGTATTACAATTTCTCCACTGTGTCATGGAATAAGGTAATATATGTAGCAATGCATCTTGAAAACTTCTGCCTTCTCTGCTTTCCAAAATTGTGATCCTACAATTATTTGAAAGCAAGCAAATTTTAGAGGAAAACAAACAAAAATAAATAGTTTTAGGTAGCAGGTTTTATGGAATACAATGAAAAGTTACTAGCTGAAAAAGATAGTGCTGTAAATCTGTTCAGCTTATTGAGATATATATTTGGAGAAATGTACATTCAGTAAGCTTGGAGGGAAGCAAGAATTGTAGGAATAGGCAATTTTTTTTAAATTTTTTTTTGTCCTACTAATATAGGTAGGAAAAATTGACAAACTTTTAAAGAAGCTCTTTTGTGGCTATCGTGGCTTCAGGAGCACTGAAAATACTACTGGAAGACTGAATCAAGGAGGCTCAGATTTTTTTTTTAACTAGCCATCTTGTGAGTTACATCAAGTGCACCCCTGTCAGGTGTAAAACTTCTCAAATAGTGAACTTTAGGACAGATCTGGAATTCCAGTAAAATACGTTTGGATCCTAACACTCTGTAGAATGTTCCCATAGATTTACCCTTTTAGGCATATAGTAAAGAAAGGTATTACTTAAAGTAGATTACATTATCGACAAATGTATAATCTAAGATCAGAATCATTGTAAGAGAGCTGTGAAGCATATGTGCCTTAACTTGAAAATAGTTTGGTTAAATAAAGCTAGTAGGAAAGACTGTCAGATGTATCTATAGAGAGGAATAACTGTCTCATAGGATAGAGCAAGAGGTCCATAAGGTCTTCCTTTTGTACGGAAATTTAAATATGTAAATTAAATAAACCTAGGGAACAGATGGAGGGAAAACTTAGAACTATATCACTAGGGAAGTGATAAATAAGTATGGGTAAACTCACACATTTAATGCATACTGTACATGAATAAATGTTGTATTCCCAGGGGGTTTTATGACTGCACAGTATAGCAAAATTACTGGTCACTTCCATGCACAAGTCTGCTTTGATATGGCTTGTAAAACTGTTAGACCTGGAGAAACTATTCAGTCACATATTTTGTGTTTAAAGTTATTTTAGTATAACTGTTTTTAATGGTGGCAAACTTCTGCCATATTATGCTATTTGTAAGGAACAGAAAAATATTTTCAGAATCAGTGCTAGTGAAATAATTTTCTATTTTTAGTTAACAACACAAAGAAAACACTGTGAACAGAAGATTTTGCTACCTCTGTATCTGCTCATGGATGGCTGAGAGTTCATTAAAGAAATCTGATAGATAAATCACACTTTATCTTTTATATCTGCACTTTGATTCTTGCAGGAAGAAATATAACTTTTCTGCTAACATGCTTTACAATGACAGCTCTAAAATTTAGAAGCGTGCCCTGAGTGTAGTAGGGTACGTATCCTGAGGCAGGAGTATGTTGCTTTGGATTATCTACTGGGAGCACTGCCAGGAAGAAGCAGTGGGGGCAGGCCTGGGTGAGGGGGATGGAGCAGCAGTGAGCAGATTCTAGTCAGACAGGGCAGGGATCTGCAATAGGAAGCTGCACAGCCGCCATTCAGTCCTTCGCCATTGTTTCCTTCACCTGGCAATCCCTGAGAGCTGGACAGGGAAACCTTTGGTTTCCTGCCAAAGCTGGGGATTGTCTCCTGTTGAGTGTACTGTGGTCACTCACTTGGCCATTGCCTTCTTACCACTGCTTCCAACTTTACCTCCAAGCCTAGTCCTACCACTCTTCCTTCCTTTCTTCCTAGGGGCTCCCTACTGATGTGCTCCTCTGCAGAGATACATTCCACCTCTGTCCTTTTCTGTCCGTACATCCCCACTCTTCAGAACTATGCTTTTGTAGACCATGTCTGTAGGATGCTGAAGCAGGCTCATTAAAAAAGTGATGTTGGAGGGGTTGCTGTTCCCCACCTAAACAATTCCATGCAGTTAAACATACTGCTATAGACTAGTGACAAATCACCCTGGATCAGATTTCTGTGCAGGCTAAAATTCAGGAGGTAACTAGGCTGAGTTTGTTTAGTGGAATAAAGGGAAATGCATTCATCTGAAAATTATTTGGCATGCCTGGTAACAGATTTTATAGCTGATAAAATATTTTAAGGATCTCTTGATACTCGCACAGAAAGAACACAAAATCCAGTGAGATTTCCCTGCTTAAATAATTCTGAAATAATATACTTGTGGGTAGCAAGAAAAATAAACCAATATTGTGATATGCTTACATAACACTTTCAGACTAGTCCAATATATGCTAGTTAACTCCCTAGAGATATTATTGAAACATGGGTTGAGGAGAAGTAATGATCAAAACTAATTTCCTTATAGTATTTATAAGGAATAGGTTTGTCACATCAGAGAAAAGGAAAAATACAAGACAAAAAACAGAACAACAGAACAAATGTCCCTACTGACTGGAATGATTTTGTTTTCTGTTTAATGCTAATACACACTATTTGTTTGGGCATAGGATTCCCTGGTTTTCACGGGATTCAAATCTGATAAAATAGTCTACTCTCCCTGCATGGGTTAATTTTAGGTCTTCAGTGAGATCCCTGGGCACCTTAGTAAAACATTACCTGTGTCCACATTGCTATGCAGAAAATTAGGCCCACATTGCTCAAATTAATATATCTGAAGCACAAATGAGGATGCTCTGTCAATAAAGAGCACAAAGGAGGAAAGATATCTAGGGCAAGCTATAAATACCACACAGGATAATCCCCTTAAGAGGAAGGCCCATTTCCATTTTCTGGTAAGCATTTTAAAGCTGTGGGTAATGATGGCTGGAAAAATTGTTGCCTAGGTGAAGACCTTTTCCTGATTCTCCTTGAAGAAGGACTCAAGGTTGGAGCTGCAATGGTTTTCTAGAACATACAGAACTTGTCTTAATGGATTTGCTCTTAATAAGAGCCATACTGTTTTGTATAGCTTTTTTCCCTTGTAACTGTGCAGGAATGGATGGATGTTTTGTTATGCAGAAGCATTGAGCAACTACCACCCACCCTCCTCCCCCGCAAAGAAAAAAAGGACTTTATAGCATAGTATGTTTTGCTCCTCAGTAGTTGTCGTGGACCACAGAGGGCTTGTCGGTAACAATTGTGTATATATGTATTTTATACACGTCTTGTTATTATATGTGTGAGTATAATAGATATGTATGCTATACATATGTATATACTTAGTACATGCACATGTATTTATATTATATGTATGTACAGTTATATAGATGTATATGCACACGTGTGAGAGAGAAGTCAGGAGATGGTTTTTAAGTTCTGTGGAAGAAATATAAGGTAGTGCTATTACTTCCAATATGTGTCCCTTGGGAAGTACCGTTAAGCATTATTGTTGACTAGTAATGACCCTTTTCAACGTTTGCTCACTTCTTCAAGCAAAGGCATGACATTTGTTAGAGTTATTAAATTCTTTCCTCTGTTCTTTATTTTCTCCCTGATGTTGTCCCATCCAGAGAGCTTTTAAGTGGTACTTTCTGAATGCATTCACGCTGTCAGTTCAAAGTTTTTGTATTTCTCTGGCAATGCTGCCTAAAATGAAAAGATCCCAGCACCTTGTGATTGAGCCTGCTGCCAGCATAACAGATGGATGTGACTGTTGGCAACCAAGAAGCCTTACGAAACATCGCTATTAAATGGTTAGAGATGGCATTTTTAATTAAAAAATATATGTTATATGCTCTGGATTTATACGCATGATGGAGCATAATCTAATCAGGTTGAGTTATTTTAAATTTTAAACTATAATTCTTGAGTGTATAATTTGAGGGTTACTTGCATAACCTTGAGCTGTTATGTTTCTGTGTCGTCAAGATTTATATTTAGTTTGCCCTGAAAAAAATGCATCTTAGGGAATAAGGTCAAAGGACTAATACCTGTGCTGGCTTCTTAGACCACATTGTGTATGATATGATATCAGTATCATGTCATATATCCTGATCCTTTTCACATGTCTAGATTGTTGTGGAATTCATTGCAGGGATTAATTTACTCTTGTATTTTAATGTCACATATATTGCTGTGTTTCGAGTTGTATTCTTTTATTGTAGCTCATTTAATTATACTGAGATAGGGTGACATTTTGGAGATATAACTGACCTGTTCTTTTTCCCTCCTTTTCTGCCCCACATGGAAAGAAAATATTTACATGTAGAAAACAGTGACAGTTAGGTATTTAGAAGATCCCACTGGATGCTTATCTGTATCTTTTAGTTCATAATTACCTTTGAAAACAAGGCACTAAATAACTCATGTTAAACCATACTGATTTTCATTAGGGTTTTGTGATCCTAAATCAGGTAAGTGCTTTAAAATATTTACCCTCAGAAATGAACAGTAGACTTCCTTTTTTGAAAATGGTTGTTTGGCTATCTCGTTGAATACAAAATACATGACAAAATACTTGGGATCCTCTGGTTCATTATACCTGCTCAGCATAATCCCATAAAACCAAGTTCCTGCCCTTTTTTCATTAACATGTTACACTCTTTCTGTTAATTTAGTTCTAAGAGAGCTTGCTGTATCAGAAGGTGGGGGGTGCAATGGTATGTGGAAACTTGTGGTGTGTAATTTGTCTTCACATGGTGTTCACATCCAGATAAATGAAAGAGGGAATGTTTTCTTCAAGAAATAGAAGCAAGGTGTTCTGGAAAGAAAATTTACAGCTTATAAAACCACTGTGATGTGTTAAATTAGCACATTAAATCCAATCCCATTAATCATTTTTAAGCTAAAACCAAATAGTTCTACTTCATATTTAAAATTAATGTCTGAGAATAATTTTTTCAATCCTGAGATAGTTTCATTTCAGACTGTATTATCCTCTGAAATCCGATGTACTATTAATAGAGATAGGCAAGCCAGTAGATAGCAAGTAGAAGCATCATTCAAAGCAGGCAGTTCTGCATTCTTATCATAAATGTGCTGAAATGACAATAGAGAACGTGTGGAGGAATTTAATGGAATTTCCTAGTGAATTCTTAGTGACCTTGGTCGTAAGGTTCAAGAAGGCTTCTGAGTTTGCATTTATTCTAGTTCTCAAGCATACTTAAGGATGCCTGGAGATGAAAAATCGCAAATCCTTAAGACTACATGAATATAAAGTAAAAAGAGAGATAGGGTCATTTATAATGCAGTGTCAGTGTTTCTGATTTTAAAACACCATCATGTCCAAATCCTTTTTTTTGGTTTTTTTCCATCATATTAATAAGAAAAGACATATATTACTCCACGAGAGAGTTTTACTTTAATTCAGGTTTCATATTATGCTTTGTTTATTCTGAAGCTACCTAGATATCTTCGCACCAGATGTGATAATTAAATTATATTCTGGATGATAATGTATACTCAGCATTTTAAAAAAATTGTAATATATGCATTTCATAGCTATCTGAAGTGGCAGATTCTAAGATGGCATAGTAGCAAAACTTCACTAATGTCCATGTAGCCATGCAGATTTGTAAGATTCTTGCCTGTTCTATAAAGTAAGTCCAAATCTAGGATATTTTTTATGTTAGACTTGAACCATAATGAAATCACATAATTATTAATCATGTTTTTGTTACTAGAGGCCCAGCCTGTCCTCCTTCTTCAAATACACAGAGAATTAGAATATGGTCTGGGGACAGAGGGGTCACCCTCAAACTGAGGAATTAATGATAATACATATCAATGTACACATCTATACTCTAAGGACACTGGAAGAGAGGGAGGGGAATTAGTAGGAAGAAAATTCAGCCTGTGCATTTCCAGGGCTGACTACAATTAATAAGCACAGGCACTTGCACACTCAGAACTGGGATGAGGTATTGGGTAGTTCTAAAAGTCAGGAAAACCTGTGACTGCAGACTTTAGGAGCAGTATGCCTGCTGTTGTAGGTATCTTTCAGGAATTCAAGGAAAGGCTTTCAGACTTGTTCCTTGACAAATGCCTTCTGAATGAGTTTTTGCAGCAAAGCACCTCTACTGCATTTTAGCTGTAACTCTTTTCAGTGCTGACCAATGTACACACTATTTTCAGATGTACTGTGACAGCATATACTCCCTCTCTTACTGAAATAATTTTATTTGATTTCAAGAAAAGCAGCAGAACAGGGCAGGTTGAAATGGTGTTCCTCTTTGGAAGTGGCAGAGCAATGTGTCAGTTTTTTTTAGGATTCTGTATCTCAAATGAAAGTAAAAGACACTGATTTGATTTCAGTGTATTTACATGAGTAAAGTTAAGGATGTGCAAGAATGTGCAAAAGTAAAATAAAGGCAGGCATGATGCTAATATATTTATACTCTCTCACCCAGTTATATCGTAATGCTGCATGTCCAAATCCAAACGAAATAACTCACAGGAACAGCATATTAGTGATAACCATTTCTAACTCTTAGTTTCCCACCAGGATTTAAATTAGAATCTGTTTTGCAGATAGCCAGGCTACATTCTGAAGGCAAGTCAAGTCTTGCTGTAATTGCACTGGCCCTGATTTGTTTCCTAAGCCACCTGTCTCTCTAGTTGTGCTTATTCTAGGAAATAAAGTTTATGCTGGACAGGAAGTAATCTGAAATCTTATGAAATATCCTCAGTATCTGTAAGCATTTAGGACAAAGACAAATTAACTATTTTGAAAAAACACAAGTACAACAGGAGAAGTGTAATATTTACATTGGGCAGGACTTTTATGTTGGAAAATTTGTCACATAGTTGAGTTTTTCTGTGACTTACTGACTATTTTATATACTACTATTTTAATTATTACTACATACTTTTTTCAACAAAGGCTGTATCTTCCCTTCTGGTCATGCCTGCACTTCCAGCTACTGTCAGTGGAAGGTCTGCCTTGTATTATAGCTTTTCTCTGCTTTAGGGCTTACCAAAAGCTTGACAGCAGTAGCAGTTCAGCAGGAGAGATCACTGCTTAGCATGCTCTCTCGTATTATCTCACCACTTCTGTGTGTTCCTGCATCTGTATCTCTCAGCCTTTCTTGTTTCTGTTGAGACTTATTCCTAAAAAAGACAGTCACTGAAATGTGGGGTGTTGTAACACCTCACTTTTAGGTATAGTGAGAGGCACATCAGCTCCTTGAACAGACCATAGGTGAGCTAATGCCTTAAAGAGGAGTACCAAATCGCCAGTAGGAGACATCTGAGAGCTGTTGGGAGACATTGCTTATACTGGGAAACTTCATAGTGCTTCATGGCTTCTGAGGCCCTTGACTCTTTATAGCACCCCAGGTGCTAATGCAATCTGTAACACTAGATCCTTACATGTTCACTGGTCTCCATCTCCTGTCCTCTTACACCTGCATTCTGGTTTCCAGAGAAAATAAGCCCGTATATCAAGGTCAGATGGAAGTCATGGTGCCCTCACACCAGGAGCAGCCCCTCAGTGTGCATCGCCAGGTCACTTTCTAAATGTTTAAGTCTTTGTTGGTAGGGGTTAAATCTCACTTTTCATCCTCTTGGGACTGATAGATAACGTGAACTTTGTCCCAAGGAAACCAAGCAGGGCTTTCCTTTCTTGAAATGGTCACTATGATACTATAGTAATTGATTGTGATACGAGAGGCCCCGGCTCATTTTTCAGTTTTGACCAAAGATGTTCATCTTCCTGGCATGTGGTTCTCGAGGATGCCCTAACCATTGTGAAGGGATAGAGAGAAAGGAGCAAGGGAGAGGGTGAGGAATCTCTCATGCTGTTGAAATTGTTCCCCAAATAGTGGTACATACCTAGTAGTGGTACAACAAAAAATTAAAGGCCCAATTTTCAGTAAAGGAGAAAAAAAACCCTTTTTAACCCAGGAAATTAACATTTTCAGAAATGCTTCTAAGCATGTATAATCCTTTCATATCCCTTGGAGAACAGCATTATGAAAGTGAATTCAAACTAGGAACAGCTTATGAAAATGTATTCAAGCTAGGCATATATGTGAAAAGCTGCTGAGCAATGCTACTGAAACTGGGTTACATTTAGGTATTAAGATCTTTGGAGACCTGTACAGTTGAAAAACTGATGTTTCTTTCTAGTATGAGTACCTTCAGTGCTAAGTGAAACTTCAGTAGAGATTTCAGGATAATTTGGGAGCTGGGCTCCATGTTTTCACCTAAATATTTCTGCAGATGCTTTTCTTGAGCCTTGCCTAAGTTTTTTCAAGTATTTTCTTCTCATACAATGTATTATGCACTTGTATAACTTCCTGTGACTGAAGTTCTGAAGACTACTCTAAATAAAATAATAATAAAAAAATAATTATAGCAACAGCAATGCCAGTAAGGACGCTGGGATCCATGCTGTTCTGGATAGTATTGTTGAGCAATTTTCAGTATAGTTTTATTCATAATACTGTGAAATCAAAGAGAGTTCTGTTTTTAGCTTCATTGGGAGGTAAAACACAGCCTATGATACTCTACCTCACCTATGGTAAAGATATCTGAATCTCAATAATTCCTGCAGCTGCAGTTATGCATAGAAAAATTTTGTGGTGTTGTTTCTGGGTTATTGCATCTTTATTTGAAAGAGAGAGAAAGACAGACTTTTAAAATCGTACTACTAAGCTAATTAAAAATAATGCAAATAGAGTTGTCCCTCCAGCTTGGTTTTGAACCAGAAAACAAAGTATGCTGATTATTATTGAATAACTGATTAAAAAGAGAATTTAATGCACACATCCACACACATTTTTAATGCTTAAGATTTAGCCTTGAATTTTAGGTTTCTTGTGAAGGTTTCCTGGATGTACATGTGCTGAGAAAATGAAATTCGCACCTTCTTCTAAGAGCTTCTCTTCTATCAGTATGGAAAAGAGTTTTGGGACCCACTTACGCCTACGTCCTTCTCTTGTGAAATATTATATCACAACTGGGCTGGTCAGAATGAGATGCCCAGGTTAAGTTTAGTTAAACCAACTAAACAGCAAAATATGTATGTGTCACACTATACTTTTCTTTAACTTGTGTCATTTCATTGTGTGGGATTAATGTTGATTAATCTCTTATATAGTGTTTCTTATTTATAGTAAGATATGATTTTTCTAAATGTATCTTAAAGGAATGCCTATATGTTCTAGTCTAATTAAAAAAAAAAAAGTTCTCCTAAGTAGGAAATACTCCTATTGAAAGATTGAACTATTTTACTACTTTTAAGAGAGCTTCTCTGAAACTTATTGAATTTAGCATATTCTTCTCAGGATAACAGCACAGTTAAGTGTGCAGATTCTTATTATCTTGACTATCTATATTGAAAACGTTTGGAAGCCTGTCAAGAATTTGTGGCTCAGGGAGTATATACTTGAAACCTTGGAATCTTCAATATGATTCACGATATGTCATATATGTCATAGGTTGGTAATATTTCTCTGACTGCTGTTTAGATGCTTCCATTGAATGAATTGATGTCTAATTCTAACTCTTGATAACATTGTTCACTCATGATTTAGTGCTGCAAGATGTGGAGGACAAGCTGATTTATGCAAGGAGACCCCTGTGGGATTAAGTATGTCTTAAACAGAGCATAGGCCTTGTGCTGGACCTAAGCACGTGAGTGGATGTCATATTGAATGAACATTACAATCACAAAATTTTTCATCTTAGAAAGTCTTTAATCAAATCACTAATTCATCTTATTATGACTTCATCTATAAGAAAAATTACTAAGGCTCTGGAGGTTAGGGAACTTTTCCAGAAGAGTAAGAGTTTGTGGGTGGACAAATTTTTTATAACATATGTATTGAAAAATCTTTTAGTTCGGAGAGCTGCTGTAATTATAGCAGCCATTTGGTGCTATACAGTTCAGGAAAGTCAGTCTTTGAGATTTTGTTGGTATATACCAATTGTTTGACAATTTCTTCTGTAGTTTGTACATTTAATGCTGTTATTAGAAAATAAATTCTATTATTCTTCTTGGAAGCATGGCACCATGTGTGACATTTTAAAGAGAAGTCGTATCCATGTGCTCACGTGGGAGAGAACAGGAGGTGATCATACAATGGTGGGCCGAATATGAGAGAGGTAGTAGCAAGCTTTATATATGCCTCCTTACAGCAGCCAGGTGAATAGAACACAATTATAATGCACTAGATACATAGCGTTCTTTCTTATCGCTCCCTTTGGGCTTTCTTATCTTCTAGAGTGGCTGTACTTTAAACAAAGGCTTCTGCCAGTCTGTTTGCCTCTTGCTGTGCTGATTCAGGGCACCCACTAACAGTTGTTTACTACTCATTAGGATGAACCATCATGGTAGTAACTGGCAGCCAGATAAATGCTGGGAGCCTGAAAGGTGAAGCTGACATTTTCTTAAGTTCACATGATTTTTACATAGCAAACTACATGCAAATAATGTAAGTCTTCAAAGGGGTATTACCCCTATACCCATTCTTGTCTCTGTGACCTTATTAGATCCATAGTATCTCTGACTCTAGCCAGTGACCTGTCAGTGCATGTCTGGGGGATGCAGAGTTAGTGTTCCTCACTATTAGCCCTTCAGTGTGTCAGAAGCCTGTAGGGAATGAGGTTGAGAAAGTCACAGCTTCATTTCTCACTAGTTTAATGAGGTTAGTGATAGACTTTGAAAGAGATCACTTGATTGATTTCTTGGCAAGCAACCATTGCAGAATTCCTCATTAGGATGTCTCTTTCAATCTCTCCTAAATTATGGTGATCAAACAGCCAAAGCCTGTCCAGGACTGAAAAGAAAAGAAATCAACTTTTAAATTTGTTTAGGACAGAATAAAATAAGCAGTTTAGAAAAAGGCTGGAATACATACTTGATTTATACCTAGGTACTGGTAGTTCTTATTCGTATGTTGTTTAGGTCCATGATTTTTGTTGCTGCATATGCAGTACAGCAAACTTGAAGAAGATTGTTTTTAAAGCAAAACAAAACAAAAACCCACCAAAAAAAGGGGGAAGGAATTTGGTAAAGTTACACAGGATGGGATAAAGTAAGACCCAGACAAAATCTTTGCTTGTATTAGATCTTTCTCTCTTTCTCCCCATTTTACATTAAAATAGATATATATTATAATAAATAAAGTATACATGAGCAATTTCAGTTATTTGCATTCTCCTGAATACTTCATATCTCACCATAGCACTGAAACCTAAGAGATGAAAATGCTATCCATGGTGTAAGAAGTCATCTACTAGCCAGCTAAGAGCATATATCTGTGAAAATGGGGACATCTCAGCTATTTGAAAGTTTGCAATGTGTGCAAATATTACTCTAGCTCTCATTGCTTGCTTGTGAGCAATTTGTTGAAGTTGCATGTGGTTGATTGTCTAGTTAGTTCAAATGGAATGTTTCTCTGTGGGGATGCAAGATGGCTAGCACCAGATTTATAATATGAATGCTCACAAAAATCTTGTAAACACTTTCTTTTCCACTACATTTATCCACCATGTCGGGGGCAGAAGGGGAATCCTGAGGTAGAGTAATTCTAAACAACTTTTGCAAATAATTTCTAATGTTAATTTAAAATTTATTGGACTGCTGTTCTTGTCCACAGGCTGAGTGGCTACCAAAATATAGAAAGGTCATACAAGAATAATTCAATCATCAGTGTATCCCTGTCTTATACTCTTACCTAAGGGTACCTACCTTCCTCATCTGCCCATTGTTAAAAACAAAATGCTAGGCTGAATGTATCTGTAGTTCTTACTGATATTGCCTTCTAAAAGGAAATGGCAAATACATATTGGCTTCATTATAACTGCAGTTCCACACACTTCATGAATATTCATTAAAAGAGCAAGAATATTCATGGACAGTAAACACAGAAAAGAGATCAACTTAATATAAAAATCAAAACACACAGATGTCATTTCAATGCCATCACCAACAAAATTACCATGGAGACTATCTTACTGTATTTTTAAAGTATTTTTACTTTCTTTAAACAACTATTTTCATCATTGTTTCCTTTTTCAGTTAAAATTGTTCTGTTTTCTAAAGGCAGATTTTTTTTTAGGAGATATAAAGCATTTGGCTGGAAGACCATTTGAGGCTGAGAGACAAGAATTGAAGATTGTGTATAGTGACCATTTAGACTACTTTTCCATTACAAACAATTCCCAGTGAAGTAAAGACATTTAAGTAGGGTGATTTTATTTATTTATTTATTTATTCTTATTCTCTTGGTGGTTCTTTCTCAGAAGGTATCATTTAACTGATCTGTTTGATTTCATATAAAGAGTAGCAAAAAGTAGCAAAACAGGAATGTCATTATGTGTATCTCTAAAAAGGACATGGTAGAAAAAAGGCCGAGGTATCTTGTATTAAAAGAGATTGCATGCTATTTTTCTGGTGTATCTTTCTAAACCTGTTACATCTCCAGCTACTGATTCACCCAAAGGACAGTAGAATTTCTCAGTTGCTCTGTAACCCCTCACAAGAAAGCAGATGTCTGGGTCAGAGATAATTGTTTTCTGACTTACGATTCATGGCTTACACTAACTGACTCTTCAAATACCATTGTTTAAATACCCAGTAGGGGAACAAGAGTCACTGTATTAGGTAAACATACTTTATGGAAAGTTGCAATTTTTTATATTTTTGAGCTTTTTGTTGTTCTCTTCCTTGAGTTTCTCGCTGTTCTTTTATGCCTATCTAAAATCATGATAAAATATAGCAGTTAGTAGAAAATGGTCAGGCTAATGGTGTTTTTGCAAATACATAATATACTGTATTTGAAATCTTGTAAAAAATGTACACTAAAGCATAACTTAAATGTTTTCTGCTTTGTTTCCCTTTATTTAACAACCAGGCTTCTCTTCGGTTCAAGGAGACCAGCCCTGCTGAACTACTGAAAGTGCGCTGTTGTCAGACAGCTTTTTAGTTCTTTTAAGGCTTTTCTGGAGTCCTAGGTATGTGCGCGCTCTCGCATCAAGCTCATTTACCTATGTATCCAGTATGTTCTACAACCTGACTTAGTTTTCAGCATCTTAGGAGAATGATTTCTAATGCAAGCAAGGGTTTAAGATTCTCAAGCAGGGACAACTTTTCTCTGCTGAATGATACCCCAGCTGGACATGCATGACTCGTTGCTGTTCTTGGGGATATTTTGAAATTTCATAGCAACTTTGTAGGATCTTTACGTATGTGTTTGTGTAGATATTCTGTTAACTTTTAGGCTAATACATTATCCAAAGCGTAGTATAGCATATACATTCACATAAGTTACAGTGATGCAAGCATCATGTGATTAAAAACCATCTTAACGGATTCATGTATGTTGGGGCGACAAAGGAAGCCTGGTCATCATTAGTAGGCTTCTGGGAACATCCAGCTGTACTCCTTACAACTGTGTTGTTCCTTAATACAAATCTTAAAGAATAACTATCCCTACTATTTATTTTTTAATGAAGCACTGCCTAATAGACATTATGTAATAGTGTATATTACACACCTTACAAATACACATTATGTAAAAGCTCTAAAACACAGATTTTAAAATCCCCCCCCCCCCCCCCCCCCCCCCCGCCCCGTAAATTTTATAGTATTACAGTAGTGGTCAAACATCTGTCAAAATTAATGACAAAGCTACACTTCTGTTGAATTTGAAGCTCAGTGTTTGGTCCAAGCCATGCCTAAGAAGACTTTCCTTGCCTAATCTGTATTGTCGTTCTATCTATTTTGAAATTCTGATTATGCATCCTGTTTGTATGAGGCTACTTTAGTCAGAACAGATACTAATAGGAAAATGATTTTTTTATATTCTTGACATATTATTTTGTGAGAGTCTGAAATTACCAGTACTATTATTAACCTCACATGAAGGGAAAAATATGCCAGTATCATATTCTGGATATATTTTCTTGACAGAAGGATTTTACTCAAAATGCTACTTCTGGAAAGATGCATCTTCTCTCACTGCGTTGTGCATATTGTCTGGTCTCAAGTTTGCTTAAGACAGGAAGGCCTATATGAAGGTCAATGCTTGACACTCTTCCATGCTTCCTGTACTTCTTTAGTGCAGCTGTTTAAAGCCAACTAAAGCAACCTAGCACAGTATTACACTTTGGTAGAAGTTCCTTCTTTTTATGCCATGTTGGGATGAGAGAAGGTCAATTGTTAAAAGTGATGCATTTTATAACTTCTGCATGTGATTGTTATTGATTTCTGAAATGGCAATGCCCATTGACTGAACTGTTTCAAACCTTTTTATTCTGAGAAAAATACCATACGTATTTTTTTCATTTAAACTCAGGGGGAAAAAACAAACCAGGGAAATTCACATTTCAGATGAGAACATTAGTCATAATTTTGTATCTGAATCCTGTTTCATAACACAATGCTGAAACGTATTGCCCTAAGATAAGATGGTCCCCCAGCAGCTGATCGCAGCAGAGCTACTTGTTTTTCTATCAGAGCTGATTTTCATTTACAAAAAAGGCTGAAATTATTTTGACTGATGTTTCCAGTCTGTCAATGCATAATAAGTCGAAGTGGAGCATCATCTGTAAGTAACCTCACTTTTTAAAAGATCAGCATCATCAGCAAAGAACGATCCTCTCTCCTGCCCTTCATTACTTGGTAGCTCAGTGGAAAAGTATCAGGTTAGGTGGCTGAGGGCTAAAGGGCCTTGAACTGAGAGAAACACTATGCTGAGCTGTAGCAATTAAAACAGCCTACTGAATTATTAGCTATACTACAATCTTGCAGTAACATGAACTACTTGAACTGTTTGCATTTGCGTAGCACTAATGCTACAGCAAGAATATTAGCTATATTAGCTGTGCATTTGTATATCATTGCTTTTATGCTCCGTTTTGCATACTGCGTCAGGAGCTGTTGATTAGACATTTCATAACTCTTGCAATCCTAGAAATAGTTTTCTGCAGGATGCCTTTCGCTGACAAATTTTTGACTAAGGTTTGCATTGATATAGTTGTAATTGTAGCGTCAGATGTAAAAATGAACTTAACACCTTTACTCAGTATTATACTTTTTTAATTCCTTAAGGACTTTGATCGTGCCTTGTGCAAATCAACTCAAACCTACCTAGGACAAACATGAATTTGAACCTTGTACAGTAGAGAAAATCCGGCAAAATATTTTTCCTTAGGAAAGCCTCTTTTAGCTGGTCTCTTTTTCATGAATGGTAAATTACTAGAAATGTCATAATTACTTACGATATTCTTCAGTTTCGCAACTCACTTAATTGTACCTCATATAGTAAATGGGAATGTTTTCTTAAGGTTTGGTATTAGAACTGCTTATATATCCTGTTACATATGTTTATTGTTGTTAGACTTTTCATATATTTTTATGCTTGCACAACCTCTTTCTGAAGTTTCAATACTTAGTGGAGTAACACAGAAATTAAAGTTAAGGGGCAGCACATTTTTCAACGTGGTGTTCCTCTCATATCAGGTTCTGAATTCAGTAATAAATTTCAGACAATTTATTCAACAGCCAAACTGGTTGTCTTCACATCACTCAGAGTTTGTAAGTGAGTACAAATGCAACTGTCAGACTACCCATCTAATTAGGTATTTATTGTCAACCTGGTGGTCTTGAAAGCAACTCATCAATATACAGAAGCAAAGCTACTACATTTCCATTCCTTTTAACTGTAAAATAGTGGAAGGTCCTTTCATTTCAAAGAGATTTTTAATTGCATGATTCTAGACAGCTCTCTGATTTTTCACAGTATCTCACACAAAGACCCACAAACCCCAAACATTTAAAATTAAATCATTCAGCAGAACTTTATTTGCTTTTCCTTGGGAATTATTTTCAAACTGAGAAATAACATTCACCAGAATATTGGAGACTGAGCCATAGGCTCTTGTCTGCTTGTACAGTGCAAAGGAAAACTGAACAGCTCTTACTGTATGTATGAGAGTAGAGGATTGCTACTTGAGGGGAAAAAAAGCAGCTATTTTCCTTGTTACTTGATTGCCTCTTCAACCTGCAGGTTCTGTGCATGAGCTGTCCTCTAAGCAAAACATTAATTCCTCAGGAATATGGCAGAATTCACAGTGTAGTCATTTAATGAGTGTACTTCAGAAAAGAAATGGCATATATATTGGACTGGTATTTTTTGATAATGCAGTAAGAATAAAGATCGAGGGTTTGGTCACTGGAAGGAACTGCTTGTATAGACTGCCCTTTACAAGAATTTCCACATATTGCTAACACTTTAATTTTAAACTAAAAATCCAGTCCTCTCCAGGAGTATACTTTGAGATTCCTCTTTTTTAGAGGGAGAGGAAGGAAGAAATAGCTTGACTCCTCAGCATAGAATGTAAAGAGAAGTTCAAGGCCACTTTTTTCAGAAAATTTAGGCAGTACAGAACAGCTGTTTTCTACTCGTTACTTCCCCCCCCCTTCTGTTGTTGCTTTCATTGCCCTGAAGGTATGCTTTAGGTAAACCTTAGACAGGTATTAGGACACCGGAAGTATTTTACTCAAAATCCTCAAATTATTAGTTCTGTTACGATAACAGAAAAAAGGGAGTTTGTGTTGCTTAGAGGGCATAGTGTGCGGTCCTGAAGAATCTGAGAGATCTATCTCAGACATCATTTTCTCACTAAGGTATCTCTTGCCCCACCTTTCCAAATTGCTAAAGGGCCATGCCTTTCAGCAGGTAACGTGGCTGCTACCTCAACAGCTAAAAATATACCCATCTCTGAAGGATTTAAAAGCCACACTGAAATGCAATTAATGCTGCAGAGTTCTGTCGTATTTTTATCATCACAGATAAAAGCCAGGGGAAAGAAAAACAACTAGGAAAAAGAGAACTTCAAATGCTACAGGGCAAGAGAGTACAGCCCTCCTCTGGCATTGACACCATTTTGATAACAAGCGGCCCAGCAGACATCAGGAAAGCTGAGAGGGTCCAGCAGCTCTGTGTTGTAGCACTGAGTGCTGAATGTACTTTATCCTAAGCCAAGGACTTTTCAGTTTCCCATGCTGTGCCAGCAAGCAGGTGTGCAAGGAGCTGGGAGGGAGCAGAGCCGGGGCAGCTGACCTGAACTAGCCAAAGGGGTATTCCATACCATGGAACGTCATGCCCAGTATGTAAACAGGGGGGAGTTGGCCGGGAGGTGCAGATCACGGCTCGGGAACTAACTGGGCATCGGTCAGCGGGTGGTGAGCAATTGCATTGTGCATCACTTGTCCTTTCTTGGGTGTTATTTCTTTTTTTTTTTTTTGTTATTCCTTTTCATTACAATTATTATTATTCTTAGTAGTGTATTTTATTTTTACGTTAGTTATTAAACTGTTCTTATCTCAACCCACGAGTTTTACTTTTTTTTTCCTTTCCTCCTCCCCACCCCACTGGGAGGGGGAAGGGGGAAGCGGCTGCATGGTGCTGAGGTGCTGGCTGGGCTTAAACCACGACAGCATGTAATGCCCTTTACTGCTAATAAGAGAAAATGCGCTGAACTGGAAGTTATGGTTATAGTCTTATCCGTAGGTTGGATATGTTCAGGACTAAAAAGTTGGTTGAGTGGGACTTTATATTAATTGTTTAGGTTTTGGGAATGTAGAGCATTTCAGTAACAGCTGAATTTAGCATAAACTCAGCTCTTTCTTCCCTCACAGTTGTAAGCTTTGAGGACATAAGCCATCTTTTTATTCTGTTTTACTAACAAAAAAGGTGCTGATCCATGGCTTCTGCCCCTCATCTCTATCCTAGTACACCTCGGTAGAGAAGTGGTAAGTGGTTCCTTGATAACAAACAGATTACTTTATTTGACAAGGTTTGGTGTTGGGTTTTTTGTTTTGTTTTTTTTTTTTTTTAAACAACTCTTAAGAAACATACAGGCTTTGAGCAGACAAAGATTTTTCTTACTAATCCCTCCCATGATCCATTTGAGATTAAACTGTTTGAAGTGTTACTGCAGTGGTACTTTGTATCTATAACAAATCAGTGTGGGCATGTTTTGAAGCCAGCATTCTTTTTTCTTATCTATATTAATCTTTGTTCATCCACCACCTGATAATATGTGATAGGCCGATGCTAAATGAATCTTCATATCTCCTCCTAGTAGTATAAACTAGACAATTCAATTTTGGTTTTGTCAGTCTCTTGCATAACCTCAACCATTTGTTCTACTATTTTGAAGTACTTCTTTTTCTCTGTGACATTCAAGAACAAAAGATAGGTCTTTCCGTGCTTCACTGCACAGCTTTTAGGTTTATCTTCATACTTTTGATGGACAATTACTATATTTTATTGATCCATACTTCATGTCTGTCTTTAAGTACACAGCATACATGGAACTGGAATACTTTGTCCTCTAAAATAGAAATTTTAATTTTAGAAGTTATTTTTCCAGTCCATTTATGGAAGTGGAATTTTTTAATGTAAGTATATTTTTTATATTTTTAGTGAAAATGAAACAAGTGGATGCTACACTATTGTTTTTATTCAGTAGAGAGACAAGCTGTCGCTAGAGAGTTGTTAAATAGTGGTTTTCTGGCTGACCATGATGCACGAAAATTTGAGATAACCAGCCCATCTTGCAGTGGTGTTAACTTATATTTTGATTCTGATCAAAACATCTAAATACTGGCATTGTTAAAAACTTTCTACTCAAAAGAGCTAGTCCTCCTACCCTCTGTAACTGGGTATATACTGCATGTCCTGACTGTGAATGACTGTGCCAAAATCTAATTAGAAGAACACTGACTGAGCAGCAGAACTGCTGGAATTTCTTTCAAGTGGGGAGGAGGACAGAGTTTCTGTTTTTGAAACAGGCTTTTGAAAGGATTCAATTTCTTTAGTCATTTTGCTGCAAGCCACAGCATTTAAATGGTTTTCTTCATTTGCTACTATGTCGCCACTGTTTTGTTCTGAAAAAAGACCTTATGAACATTCTTTTAAACAACTGGGTGCAAAATCCATCCCTTTTACTTTTCTATATGTTCACCTCTGCACATTCCAGTTTTTTTTTTGTTCAGAGTATTTGCAAGAAGACATCATATAAGCATTTCTTGCTTCCTTTTCAAAATCTGAGCCTTAATGATTCTAATTTTTTTGTAATTGCAAGCCATAAAACAAAGACATTTCCATGGTTCAAGCAGAAGTCTATGACAATGTAGGTTGTTCCCTCTTCAGAAATCTTCTCTCTTTGCACTGATCTTCTGTAACAAGATAAAGGAAAGCCATATATCCTCCTTTGCATCAATCACCAGTTTTCTATTCTCGAAATAAATCACTCTTGAAGTAAGTCACTCTTCTCTTTCTGGCTTGTCTTTTCTAATGTTCATTCTCAAGTGTAACTAAAAAAATAAATGAAACAAATGGAAGTAAAGATGAGATACTATACTATAACTATGTGATGATTCCTAATTGCAGTTTTCATTATGCTAATGGTAATTATTCATGTCAAATCACACGGTACACAGATAACTTCATCCTCACTATTAATATAGTGCGCTTTCTGTTTTGCAAGTCATTCTGAACAATTAACAATACTTATTTTTGTTAAAATGAAATTTAGAAAAATAAATAATTCTAATATGCTTCTCTGCAGGGAATTAATTCCACTGAAACAATGTCACTAGGTACAAGTTGTTTGTTTTTTTTTTTTTAAATGGAATTAAAGGCAAAATTAATATTAATCTCTATTAAACTCTCAAATGGACAAAGTGCTATAGAGCTACTACTTTTAAAAAATGGAAATAAGTGTACATCTATTTTTATAAATGGTTAGTAGTCATTTTAACACTAAAAGGCACTCTGATTTGTTGGGGAAACTCACTCTTACATTGTTATAACAGCACTATGAGTCTGTCATATGTAACAAACGTTTCCTGATACAGTTCTGAATAGCATAGATATTTCTGTTCTCTATCATGACAATGGTTTAAAGAAACACATTAGGATTGATGCTTCTTCTCCATCTGAAATAACAAAACTGATCAATTAATACATAGTCTAGCAAGCCGACTGTCTCTGTGGCTGGTACAAATGCTAAAGAGCATCCCACCAAAAAAAAAAAATTATTTTTTTTTTTTTTCATAGATGCATAGAAATAATAGCAAGGGTTTTGTCAGAGGCTTATCTGGATGCTTGTGCTATCATTTATAAAAATAAATACACAATAAAACTCTTCTCATTATGAAATAATTTCCTCTATATTTCTGCTTTTTCTCAAAATATCACTTCCATGACAAATTGTGTAAATGTATGTACTTTGGTGAATGCTCTGGAGGAGTACAGACTATTGTTTTGGATATGGGGAGGTTTGTGAAGAGTTGTATCGGCACTCTTACTTCAAGAGCAGGAAGACCCATACTGGCCAAGAGTATTCCAAGTGGAGGGGATGGAAGAGTTTCTTCCTCACCCCTAGTGTTTATTAGTTACTTACCTGTCTTGAGGAATGGCAGCGAATACTCAGTACAAACGGCAGGGGACAACAATAGAAAGGTCTGCCTTTCTAAGCTGCTCAATATTGGGTTAATACTGTTGGTACTGGAGTTACTAGGGAAATATCCTACAATTTTCTTTGGGGGTAGAATTTATCTGGTTTGGAAAGCTTGAGGTAAATGCATCACAATAGTGGGTGTCTTTGCGGGTAATAAGTGTGATACAGCTGTTAACAGAACTCTACTTCATATGCAAACACTTTGATGGGGGAACTAACTGCGTATTTATGTAGCTAACATAGGCGGATCCTGCAGGTTTGGCTGCAACTAACTATGTGGAGACCAAAAGGTTATTTAGTTCCACTGATAAGTCTGGTTTGGGGGCCTTGGACTATGCCTAGCCCTGTATGTGTGCAATATAAATAAGAAATCATCAGATAATAATGCTATTCATCACGGCCTTCTCATTTGTCTGCCTGTCTTTTCATTTTCTCTGTATCTCCTGTATTTCCCTTCTGCCCCCGCCAGGCTTTATTGCTTATATTGTTCAATCAGTACATCAAATATTAAAGGTATAGATTGAGATAAATAAAAATCACCCATGCTATTTTTGTTGGCTTGGCATCAATAGCCAGCTAAAGAATACTATTCTGAGAACTTTGCTAACATCAGTTGATGAAGCTTATGTGTGCACCAGGGCCTTGACATGTTAGATTGCTGTATGTGAGGTGAAGGCGTTTTGATTTGGGGAGCCAGAAAGAATCACACCAATTTCAACTCCAGTTAAAACAAGGAAAACCTCTGTTTTTGAGAAATAAAAAAGGACAAGATCAGAAAGAAAAGGCAGGAACGCCTAAGAGTTGATCCCAGGATATTGCAAGCATTTTAAACAAGCAAGTGAATACTATGGAAATTGTGCTAACTCTTCACATCATCTGATTAGACACTTTAGGTTTATTCAGATCACAGTGAACAAACTGAGAAATTAAGAGGACAAATTAAAATGGGTTGATTGTTCTTTAATGAAAGTAGTATGCTTAGATCAAAGTAAAAACTAAAAATGCAAGTTTAAAAGCTGAGCCATACATTAAAAAATTCAAAATTTCTTGAGATTACTTTCATCATAGTAATTTCAAAAAGAGCTTTAGTCTGTGGCTGTGGCTCCATGTTCATCAGTGAATCTGTGTGCAGTCATTAAGTAGCAGTGCAGACTTGCATCCAGGCAAAATATGAGGATTTTGGTCAGTTTGGCCCTTCTGCTGGCTGCAGGAGGCAGTTTATCAAAAACTGCAGGGCTTCAGAAAGAGCTCTAGGGCTCCAGGGGAGACTGTTAGTTGGAGAAGTTTAGGTTGAGGAGTTTAGCTAAGCAATGTACTGGTAGTCTTCTGCCTAAAAGTGATCCCTGGAAAGGAGAATTAGGTGAGGGGGGCAGCAGAAAAGGTTATGAAGGGAGAGCAGCCTCAGGAATGACCTAGAATTTCTTTTTTTCTAATTCTTCTGTTACACTGGTGGTATGATGCATACAACAAAAGAAATTAACAGTGTTTGTATGATAATAAAGATGACTGTATTCTGGAAAACTAATTGTACCTTCCTTTCCTGGATTATTGGGGAAAGTTGCATATTTTCTCATGACAGTGGCTCTGTGTGTGTGTTTGTGTACATAGTGCCTGGTATAATGTATAGACATTTAATATATAAATACTAAGTAATACTTTTAAATGTGTTCACATTACAAAAAAATGTTCATTTTTCTCACTACAACTAATGGTTATTACATATTAAGTGCTGTACTCTTACTTTCACCAGTTTAGTTCGTAAAACAACAATTTTCCCACATGCACATGGCTTTCTGAATTCCACATCATTAGTTTTGATTTGCTGTTTCTGAACTGTCGGAGCATTAAGTGAACATAAATTTTAGTTTGAAGAAGTTTGACCAACTGAAAAAAATATACAGAAGAAATCTATGAAAATAGTCAGAGTATGTACCTGTGCTTGTGTGCTCAAATGTTCATGTGTTGGTTCAATAAAGACTTGTGAATATTTTAGGCAGCTGGCCATAGCAGTCCCTGCAGTTTAAGAGATTTAGTGAATCTGTTTTCCCATCATTAAACATACTGTGAACCCATAGGCAAGAATGAAGTTGGGGGGGTTGTGAGTTTGTTGTTGTTGGTTTGGTTTGATTTGGGGTTTTTTGGCACAAGTTAGCATGGGTTCTTCAGACAGTTGTTACATTGGAAATCACATGACCTTTTGCAGCTCTGAAATTGAAATGGCGGTAGCAAAGAGCCAGACAGAAATTGTTTACAAGTATCTAGCCAGGGCAAAAACTTTCACATCCAGCTTTGAGAAAATTCCATCAAATCTCTGCTTGTTCACAAACACAGTTTAAACTTCAGCCAGGATTGTTTGCGTGCTTGCATTTTATGTTCCAGTAAGAATGTCTTCCATCAGTTTTGGATGGGTGTTAAGTGTTTCCTTGGGGTTTGTTTGAATGATCGTGTTTTAAGTTTTGGTGGTTTTTTGGTGGGTTTTTTTTGTTTTTTTTTTTTTTGGCAAGGTAACTGATTAGACTATGTTTTCAGCAGGTATGTTGTACTTCTAACCTACAAATATACATACTGCAAACTCAAGACTTGGAAGAAAATTCTGGAGAGAATAAAAATGCAAAATGCAGAAATGCTTAAACCTTGAAATATTATTAAATGAGATGCCAGTGGTATTTGTGTCATGCTAACAGAGAGATCTTGAACAACGATTTATGGATTTTCACATCATTATCATTGCTGTGGATTCTTTTTTCCCCTCTATTCGGTGCAGCTTTTTTATTTCTTTCATCCCACCTAAGATTCCTCCTCTGAATGTGGTTTGGTGGGTCATTGTATATTGTGTTTCAATCAGAAAACAAGGCATGCTAAGAAGAAAGAAAAATAATTCAAAGAAAGAAAACCAAAGGATTTGAAAAAAAATTCTTTTAACCAAAGTTTTTTCCACTTTTGCAATAAGAAAGAACAGTAGTTTGGAAATAAATGCTCTCCTTATGTTTGTGTTTGAAGATCATAATAATAAATATTAATTTGGGGCCATATAATTGATGATCAGAAACAATGAATAAGATGACTGGTTTTTTAATTGTCTGTTTTTAAAATAAGGTATTGCAGGCAGCTGATCCCAAGTTGAGATAGACAGACTTGTATTAGTTTCTTTTCTTCCTTTCTGCTGGGGTAGATATTTTTGTACTGGTTTTATATGGATATTCTGCTTTGAATTGTAAGATAATTTAATGTTAAGGATAGGCCAAAGAAAAGCCCATAACCAATCTTACTTACTAGTAGAGATGTAGCCTTTATCTCTTGCCCTTCTTATCTGGTGGTACAACATATAATACCTTGATTGCCCTTCCTGGTTATTTAACATTCTTTATACTACTATCCCAGCCCTCCTAACAGTGATGACTTGGTTCGCCTCTTACTTGGAACCACTTAGTTCTTATAATCGTAACAGTATACAACATTTCAGTATGCAAGTCCTTCCTTCAGCGCCTCTTTATTTCAAACAAGCACGCAGTACATGCATTTCTTGCTGTACCAGAGAGTTTCTGCTTTGCAGTTATCTATGTAAGCATCCAGATCTCTGCTTCGCTGATAACTGCTGGGAGACAGAACTGAGATGTGGATGTTTTCTTAGTTCTACCTTGTTTTTATGCTATGATCAATTTCTAGTGGCTTTTAATCTTTTCATTAGCACCCCTGTACGTCTATACATATACTTGTATTTTCCTCTCAAGTGGATTGCTTTCAGTGTACTAGGGTTTTTTTCCTTCAGGTTTGTCACTACACAAAGGACCTTGGTTGTCCTAAATATTCTAAAATAGGTAATACATAATCTGTTCAAGTCAATTTATTAAATCCTATCTTAATTACAATTACATGCTTTTGTCACTTTCAATTTGGTTTGTAAGAAATCTTTCAAGGACTCTATAAACAATTCAGAAGATGCTGGTTTATCCTTTTTTTTTAAATGTGTAATCTCGCTTTCCATTTAATCTGTAAGTAGCCCATTTTTAAACAGTTAATACTTCCCAGTTACTCTGTGTTTGAGGGCCCTAACGTGTATTTCTTTTTCAGCATTGGCTGAAATTTTGCCAATGGGTTACAATTTTTTGCAGTGAATACTGTGCAGAGTAATTTCAGAAGTGCTGCAGTGTGCTTGAATATGCAATATATACAAACTCCTAGTGGGATTTGTAAATTATTGCTATAGAAAAATTGCGAGATGCAGGACAAACGGTAGAAAAAGAAAAGCTAAGATCAGGGTAATTGGAAGAAGAGGGTGCTGTGGAGACCCTAATACTACTTTCTACCACATCACCTATATTTTAGAAGCTCTCCAAATGCCTTGTAAATCCCCCGAGGGGGTGTGTGTACATTGTATATGCAAGTGATCTACGTTACCACTACAATCCATTACTGTTGACATCCCTGTGAGGTAGATAACATGTGTTTAATGAAGGTAATGATCATCAACCATTGCAGACCAGGTACCCCAGACGGTATACCCCAGATAGTATACCCCTGATGATAGGTGTCTTAAAAATACCCAGTTCAGAAGGATGGGTGAAACATCAGTGACAGTGTTAGAATGACAGAATGCCCCTGAGCAAATACTCCCATACTGTGTGCATAAGTGTATCTTGGTTTGAATCTTATCAGAGAACTTGTAAAAGCCAATTAATTTTCCTCGTATTTCTTACGGAATTGAAATCTCCTATGTGGTAAAGAGGGTATACAACTTCAAGCATGTAACTCGCCTTACTGGCTTCAGTATGTTAAAATTACACACAGGTTCAATTACTTCAGTAATTTAGGACTTTTGATTGTTTAACTACCAGGGAAACCTTTCCAACTTTTATGTATCTTGTGCTAGACTAGGTGAAGTGATAGTGCTATGCACAGATGAAGTCACGATAGTAAGGTTCACAAAAAGCACAACTAAATCGTTAGACTCTTTACAAAGTAATAATTACCTTAAGTGGTAAAACCAAAAGCCTAATTGTCCTTGGATGTTCTGATCGATATTGCTAAACCAATGGTTTCTTCAGGTTGCTTAAATATAATGCCACAGCTGTGGTCCTCGGTGCAAAATTGAAACAAATATTATATTCCACAAAAAGAAGAGAAAGCTGGAACGATACAGAATTCTTGAAAATAATCTTTTTTTTTTTCCTTAAGTTTAGAAAAAATGCAGTTCATTCTCATTGCAACCAAATCATCGGCTTTCAAAAATTTGTAAGCAACGATAAAGATGGAAGGACTGAGTAGATAGATGTTTAACCACTTCTGCAACAGTTCTGCATTAGAAGTTTTGAAGGGAAGGAGGAAAGTGAGTTGAAGAGATGTGGATGTTCATATCCAAAGAAACTTTACTACTATGTTTTGGAGGATTTGCAACCACTTCTTTTTATTGCATGTCACTGAGTAGCTTTGCTGCAGAGGTGAACACTTCATCTGAGCAGTCTTTGGTATTTCCTGAGCTGTGCATCAGCTTTTAATATCTGAAATTCTCAGCATGGAGTCCCTAGTAGAACAAGACCATAGCTATGTAAATTCCTCCAGTATTTGTTAATGTGACCTGTTTACCCATCATTTTCTTCTTCCCATTTCATTTGGAAGTGACAGTCCCTCTTCTTCCTTAAGTTCTAATTGAATTATTTTATAATGTCGGCATTAAATGCATGCCCAGTCAACCCTAAAAGCATAATGTAATACTAAGCATTAAAAATTAAACTCCTTTTCTGCTTTGGCTTTTCTAATTCCTGCAGACACTAGAAGTTTCAAGCTACATTAATTATGCTTACACTAATTGCAGCAGAGCTGCACATTTCTCTGATGTTGCTTGAATTCGCTCAATATTGAAGCTCCCTCACTTAAGCTTTCCCAGATAATTTAAGAAATGTTGGATTAGAATATCGGTGTCCTTCTCCCTTTTTCATCCTTCTCCCTCCCTTTTTTGTCCTTCGGATTGGTCAGGAATAATTTGGTTATGCTAGAGAGTGATTTTAGTCGATATTAATTAACCACCAAGAACATTTTCCCACCAAGAAATTTACAGTCTTTTTGCGATGTGAATTGGGCTATATTATCTTCATGAATTCGCCTTCCATTTTTATTATTGTGGAGTCCACAGTACAACTTTAGAGACATCTTTAGTGCAACTGTTAGTATAGTGGACTACATTCCAATGAGAAGAGGTCAATACAACATCTGTCTGTCTTATTTTGCCTACACAGTAATGCATAACATTCTGATACTTCAGGAATCTCTGGAGTATAACATAAACTGAGATTTAATGACTTGGAACCTGCTGTTGCAACTGATATTTTGACAAGCTGCTAGCCTGCTGTAGGTTATGCAAGACTTTTTCTTTTTTTTTTTTTTTCCCCCCAGTCCTTCGCAGAGAGTGGCTACGTTGGCAGCAGATTTTACATGCCAGTTTAACATATTTTCCAAAGTGAAGGTTCCAAGAGGAAAAAATGGTGAGATGTGCAGAACTGAGAAAGTCTTGAGTACCTGACAAGAAAGTAGTCATCCAGTTTATTTATTGTATTAATGTAGACATGAAGTGTTTCTTAATGTGAACTAGGATGTTAAAAAGCATAAAGATCAGCTGAAATAGGAGTATTTATAACATGTTTCTATTGTCTTTGCTAGATGTATAGACACAGCCTCCCAAAACCATTGGATTTAATAGAAATCAGGCATCTTCATATCGCTGGTGATGTGAACATTAAATGTACATTTCTAACTATAGGTGGTCTAGAGAATATTGCAGACTATATCACTAAAACATTTTTAATCACTGGTGGCAAGCTTCAGGGTAAAACTAGTGCCTACAGCAATTCCTTGAAATAAGAGACGCACCACAGTTTAAGCTGTCCCATTAAAGTGTGTCTCAGTGTTTTAGTTAATGCTGCTTTCAGCTCCTCCTAGGTTTCACTGGTTGTCTGGGAGCATTTCTCTTCCCATGACACTTATTAATGCTTTATGAGGACAAATATGTGACATGCATCGGGAAGAACAATTGATTTTGTAACTGCAGTCATACAGCATGTCCTGTGCTTCAATGAGTTACAAGGAGCAGGCAATGAGAAGTTGCCATGAACGTCAGTACATCAGAGTCTGATCTTGTTTACATAAGTCTAATCACAGATATGCCCGTGTGAACTGTATGAAATTACTCTGATATTAGCCTGCTTTTACTGAGATCTGGATGTCATGGCTTTTTCTATCAGTGCGTGGTGTCCTTGAGTAAGGGTATGCTTCTCTGTTAGTGTAGTTCAACTAAATGCTGCAATAGCAGAGGGTAAACTATTTTTAGTTAATGTGATTTTTAAAAAATCAGTTTCACTGCTCAGTAAAAACAGTGCACAGGCTAGATGTAATCAAGGCAAATGCAGGACTTAGCCTTCCCTCTTTGCATTGCAGTTCTCCTTTCTATTCTCTTTTTATCAAGAGAAAATCTATGTATCCAACAGCCACAAAGTGTATGCTGTGGGTAGGAAATATTGATGTTTGGGCTGCAAGGAAATGATGTACACTCTGACCAGTAATGAATGGAAGAGCAGAACCTGACTGCTCACTTGACCGGCATCTGCCAGTCAGTCTGGATGTAATGCCTTATGCCACATTAGCACAGCTGTTTTGGGAATGACAAAAGTGTGGGTTTTCTCTGTCGGAATAGTGTTGTAACCAGTGATTCCTGGGCGAACAGTGTGGGAAGAGTAACTGGAGTAAACTGTCGGAGGAAATATATGAAAAAAAGCACTTTATGTTACTGTGTTTTGGAAATTAGCTGTATTCTCAGAGCACAGTTTTGGGTTTATTTTTAAAGAACTAAAGAGAAAGAAACTTGGACTTAAAGACTAATTGAGAAATTGGTCTCTGCTTTCCTCAGGAACCAGCAAAACTGATGTGTCTCTTGCTGCTTCTCCTATAGAACGTAGCAGTAGCTCCAGATTGCTATAAACAAATTATTCAGTCCTGAACTAAGGGATTGCTTACTTATCATTTCAGTTATGATTAAAGCTAGAGGGAAATACAATGCATACAGGAACTTCAGAAACAGTGGCAGGATTTCAAGTTTCTTAAACATATTGGATTTACTTTGTTCCACCCATTCTGGAACATTTAAATCAGTGAAAAGTTCTGCTTAAGAAGAGATCTTATGGTCTTTTTAGTACAGAAGATTCTGGGTTTGGGGCTACAGTAATTGAATGTTAATGTAATAGTTAAAATGAATACATTAAGCATGGTCAAACCATTGTATCTGGCTTTATACAGTCAACTAATTAGTCTATCAATTAAAATTTGATTCATTTTGTTTTTAATTGCAGAGCACTTAGCATATTTGTCTTTTCCTAGTAATTTGCTAGTCAGGTACCTTCTCTTTGACTATAGGTCATTCAATAAATTTCGATACAAGTGGATTACTTCAGAAATAAAAAGATACGTTCCCCCTCAGAGCACTTTTCTGCAGAAACTAAATGTTGGCTTCTATTCTGGAAAGCCTGTGACTGCCAAAACCATTCATGGATTTGGATTTCTCACCTGACCAAACTAAGACCGTCTGGAAAATGGAGCAGCATCTGCCAGTGCCTTTCACAGACTGTCTTTGGAAACGTGACTTAAAATTAGTCTCTCCATGCCTGATGTTCTTGGACAAAATCAAGAGGCCAGAAATTACAAGCATAAAAGTTACAGTATGTTTTCTTTTTAAATTATAAAACTCAAGGCCAGATTAATTCTGCTCTTCTCAAATATATAGAAATGCTTATGTCTGGTTGACAAAAACATTGGTGTTTTTTAAATCCAAACTTCCATATGCAACCACTATGATTTTAAAATCTTTTCAACTCATTGTCAAATAAAATGGGAAGGTTACATCACATTTGATTCTGACATAAACAATTTTAAAGCTGACATCATCAGAGTACTGGGTAATATAATATCCATTTACTATCTAGTTTCTGCTCTGGACCCTTTCTTTGAGACATCCATATGCAGATAGACTTTGCTGCAAACAGGAGGATTTGCGAGAGGCTAGACTGAGATAAAGTGTATATTTGTTTCATTTTGCTATGCGATACTGCTTTATCAATGTGGTGAAAAAGCCCTTTTGGATTTTGTCACTATTGTGACATTTTGTCACTAAGAGAGTATTTTTTCAGAAGCAGCAGTATTAGCTGTATCTCCTTAGAAATACAGAGACTTGTGGGTGACTGTCACAAGTTTCTCTCTGTGGTTAGATTGCTGGCTTTTTCATCAGACATCCTGATTATAGAACCTCTTCCAGAATTAGCGCGTGAAAGCTGGTTCACATATTTTTGTGTGCTACTTCAGTGCAATCTCTGCAAGGCATATGGCTAGGCATAATCAATACAGAATTTCATTATAACGTTTCCATAGTCTCAAATTTAAAATGTGGTTTAACATTACTCTTAATTGAGCATAACATTGAGCAGGCGTTATCATGCTTCAGTCGCGGATTCCTTCTCTTTGCACCCAGTCTACTGATCACGTGCCTTTGAGGTGAATCTGTTGTTTGTAGATTTGTTTGAAAACTATTAATTTTAACTGTGGATTTCTGTCAGATCTGTGAGCTGAACCAACTCACCTTGTTGGCTGTATGATCATTAATTAGATCCAGTGCAAGAAAAACAGTGGGAGAGCAAGGCCGGGGATAAGTAAACTGAAATTGCTTTTTTTTGGAAGCAAACCTCAATTATCCTAGATTAGCGGTAATATGAAGCTGTACTCTAAGATTTGTTTATTTATTTATTTATTTTCTAGGTAACTGCGCAGTCCAGCATGGCTGCTCATGCTGATTTGTTGTTATTCCCATTTTAAAATCAAGAACATCAACTTGCAGGTAATCTTCCTATTTAATATAAACTGAAAAAACCCTTGTCTTTTTTGGGGGGGCAGAATTTTTTGGTCACTCAGGCTCTAACAAAGAAGGCCAAACATTCTATAAATGGTATTGCTAGTGTCTGATTTATAATAATGTGGGGTGCAGTTCTATATTTAATGTAAAAAAATGTAACCTTATGTTGTAGGCTCAATGTATATGGGGTTATAATATAATCATTTATGTTTGTGTGTCTGATCAAATCTTTCTATTAATCTATTTCTGGAAATTCGGTAAGAAGCTGATGTGAGATTTTTAATACTGTTTATTATGACAAAAAGTTGAAACTTGAAATGTGAACTGAGTTCCATTGTCACTTATAATCTGTTCAGGAACCTGTAACAACAGTTTTAACACTGGTGGTTCTGATCTAGCTGAGCTCACACAGAACACTACTATTATTAGAATGAATAACGACTGTAGCAGAAAACATGCTTCTTGAACTATTAACTATAGTATATTGGAACTTACTGCAAGTACCTAAATGAACGGTGACCACATGTTTCTTAAGATTTATGGAAGATCCAGTACTAATAACAACATATTATTCCAATATGCTTGGAATCTTGGGAAAATTAAATATTTTTCCTTATGTTCTACAATACTACATTTTAAAAAAAAAAACTTTCAAGAATCTTTCAAATGACTTGAAAATGCATTTTAATAGTAGGTGCTGTAACTGTTATATTGATGCTGTGAACCAGTGATGTCCTAAAATAATCCTCCTATAAATCACTGATTTTGATTTTTCACTGACCTGGAAATTCCATGTGTATGCTCAAATTTCTTGTAGTTTTTCTTTGACACAAAAACCATTGCCATTTTCAGACTGTTTCTTATAGTGAAAATGCACTATGAATATTGTCCTTGATGTTCTTTCTGGCTGATCCAAGCTTGTTTCTTCTACAGATTATCTAACTGCATTGCTACTGTGAAACATGCACTAAACCTGCTCATTCAGTGAACATGCCAGAGAACTGCATTTCCTTGTCAGGTTGCGTTGCTTCAATCTGTGTAGCGCACATAAACCAAATTCCCTGCATCATTTTAACCCTGGCCAAGTCAAGTCCATTATGATTTTTTGATGCCGCTCATATTCAGGAGTTGATTCACTTCCTCTTTCCATCTGTAAAAGGAGAAGTGCTCTGCAAGCACCACTGACTTTGAGGACGGGTGACTGTGTAGAATTTCTGCAGTGTCAGCAAGTGTTTTCTTCATTCTTTGTAGGACCTGTAAGACTGCACTGTAGGTTTATACCTGCTGTGCCATTATTAATCTCCATTCTATTACATAAAACTGCCATCATTTTCCTAACAGACAGTATGATGGTGGTGTTAGTTTGGGTAGCCTAATATTTGAGGAAAGGTTTTTCAGAGAGGCTAGATTGGACATTTTTGCACTTTGCAATCTGAGCCACTTACTGATGGGCTGGAGTTGTAGCTTTGCTTTTTATGGCTTTCGTAGAATCATTTAGGTTGGAAAAGACCCTTAAGATTATAGAGTCCAACCGTTAGCCTAACACTAACTACCAAGCCCGCCAAGACTTTGCAACACTTTCGCAACATCTCTGCATTAGAACTATGATTTGATCTTTACAGCCGGCTCATAGTACCTGGCGTACACACACTGTGAATGTGGGAGACCACTCTTGAATAGCTGAGTTCATATGAAGCAGAATTGAATTTTCACTGGTTTGAAATAAATAATATTTTAATTTTGTGAAGAAGCTACACTCTCTGGTGGAGACCTAAAATGTCAAATTTATGCCTCAGATGAATTATTAAATCTATACTGCTAGCCACTGGAAAGCTATAGTTTCAAGGGAAATAGGGTAAGTATGAATAAACAAATAAACAAAATACTTTTTTTTTTTTAAAGAAATTATCACCCCAAATTGTTCTCCTTCCATTTTCCTACTCCCTACAAGACTCTACTGACTGTCACAAGTCAAGTTACTTCTGGTTTCTCCATCTGTTAAAAGACAAAAAAGCTTTTCTTCTGCAAACCAACCATACAACCAAGAACTAACTTTTTTTGCTTTTCTTTGCTTGCTTTTTTCCCCTTCTAATCCAAAAAGCCTGAGGTTCATTTTTCTTAACTCAGCAAGCAGAGGTCTGAGTGTCTCAAAGACACTAGGGTTTGCAAATGAACAGGTGCATCTTTGTAAAAATCTTCCTGCATGCAGGGATGTATTTAACATGATCCTGTCATTTAATTCAACATTAGAGCCCTTTTACACAGAGAAAGTCAGAGAATTATTTAAACAACTATTAAACTTTCCTGTCTAAGCCCTTTGCTCTTTGTGGTAGTTTATGATGTTCTGATAAATATTGAACTAGGAAAACATTCATTCATAGCTTAAGGGAGAAGAAAGTCAGAGATTCTTATGATTGAACAGATTAACAAAAGTGTGATAAGGTTGTTGATACATGGAACAAACCATCAATGATATTCTCTTTTTGAGGGACTAATTCTGATTTAAAAATTCCAAAGTCCTCAATTGCAACTACTGGGCCTTCACCGTATTGGTCATCTCTCTGTGTGCTAACAATAATCAGGAGTGCTCAGAGTGGGACTGAAGTTCTAGTTTGCCCAGCAAAAATAATAGAGCTGATTGAAAATTACTGAAAATGGGCTAATTAGAAAATTTGAGTTAGGACTAAAGGAAACATTTTAATTTAAGCATGTATTACTAAAACGTTCTTCTGATTATGGTCAGATTTAATCATAGGCTTACATGTGTTGAAAATCCAGGGCCTGGAAATCATATCATTCTTTAAAATACCAATGCTGTGTTTAGATTATATAAGCTAAAAATGGTAACTTTCAAGAATGACAGATTCTCAGCCTTCTCTCCTAGTGATCTCAGAACCTCATTGTGCTCAGCAAGTTAAAGAGAAAATAGTTACAGTTAAATTCCTTCCTAAGCATTGTATGCTTTTTTTATAACAATAATAAATAACATAACTGGAAAATGGGATACATTTCCTTCAAAGGGTTTTAGTCTAAAGATAAATATATAGCAAGTCATCTGGAACAAGGCAAAATTTCCAAGGGAGTCTTTATTCTCTCCCTTTTGCAACAGATGCTGTTTAATTTGCATCTTTCTTTTCTTCTAATAGATCAAGCTGTTAATTGATCAGAATGTAACCTAGTATCATGGCACAGACCTTTCATAAGCATATCCTCTCAGCCAAAATGGCTTTCAGTTACATGGTATTGTTCACTATACATTCTGGAATACTGAATTTAACACAGACAAAAGAACAGGTAAAAGCAGCTACATATAGCCTTCTTATTTGAAATAGACATATTAATGAGTAATTCAATTAATCATTATCAACCCTACAGGTTTCATTTACCATTTTCCCATTTAGTACAACATAATCACCTATGTAAGTTATTGCAAAGTGTGATAGAAGGCAATTTGTTCATTCATATCTCAAACAGGAGGAGTTGCTATGTTGCATCAACTTTTGGGAGTCTAGAAATTTGTGACTAGCAAGGGCACTTCAAGTCACGTTTGCAAGTGGTTATTCCCTCTTGCTAAAGTGAGTAAAAGGGGAAAATAGTCTGTGTGGTGTGATAGGAAGTGACTACAGCAGGTAAGAGCATAGGGTAGGTGTGCTGGTTTTGGCTGGGGTAGAGTTAATTTTCTTCACAGTAGCTAGTACAGGGCTACATTTTGGATTTGTGCTGGAAACAGTGTTGATAATACAGGGATGTTTTCGCTGTTGCTGAGCAGCGCTTACACAGAGTCAAGGCCTTTTCTGCTTCTTGCATCACCCCACCAGTGAGGAGGCTGGGGGGGCACAAGAAGCTGGGAGGGGACACAGCCGGGACAGCTGACCCCAACTGCCCAAAGGGATATTCCATACCATAGGACGTCCTCCTCAGCATATAAAGCTGGGGGAAGAAGAAGGAAGGCGGGGGACGTTCGGAGTGATGGCGTTTGTCTTCCCAAGTCACCGTTACACGTGATGAAGCCCTGCTTTCCTGGAGATGGCTGAGCACCTGCCTGCCAATGGGAAGTGGTGAATGAATTCCTTGTTTTGCTTTGCTTGTGTGCACAGCTTTTGCTTTCCCTATTCAACTGTCTTTATCTCAACCCACGAGTTTTCTCACTTTTGCCCTTCCGATTCTCTCCCCCATCCTGCCATGGGGGCAGTGAGCGAGCGGCTGTGTGGTGCTTAGTTCCCAGCTGGGGTTTAACTACAACAGTAGGGCTCTTGGATTCTAATTTAGAGCAACGACATTTCTGACTGGCTTGTGCATGCTTTTCGTTTAGCTCTGGTATAATAGATACATTGGGGTCCTACAACATGTGTCAGCGCTATGCTGCACATTCACTTATTCCCTTTTCCCCATGTTTCCTTAGCATCAGCCCCAGTTACTGCTGGGGCGGTGAAAGAAAGAAAAGTCTGAGCAGTACAATGGTGAAAAAGAGATTACGTTGCAGGATAAAAGAAATTTTGTTCACTCATATTTCAGTAATGGTTTACACTGGAGTACTTACTGCAACTTACTTTCCAGCTGTTTCTGGTATACATTGGACTCTGTAGTTTTGTAAGCTTTTGTTACAGCAATTAGAAATAGTATGGCTCAGTCAGGTTCTCTTTGCATGATCTATAAAGTGTGTGAATTAATACAAGCATGTCTATAAAGTTCTAGAGTGTTTTTATTCTGTTACTATTATAAGCTAGTTCCTATTGATTTAATAACAGAAAGTGAATAGTTCATATCCACTTACAGTATTACTAAGTGCTTTACAATAGTAACTTATTTATGCTTCGTTAGTTAAATATTTTTAACACAGACTGAATGATCCTTTAGGCACCACACAGTCCAAAATATTTTCGGTTTCCATAGCACAATATTTGTACTAATGTGGTTAAGCATGAGTGTAAACACCATGTTTGTTTTCAGCCCATTCCTTGCTGCTGCAAGCATGCATTTGCCTAATCACACGTTTTTGGTTTAAATGAAGTCTGTAGGACTACTTATTAAATGAGGAATATGTTTTAAGATCAATATTACAAGCACTAACTGAAACATAGATAATGTGATCTAATGCAGCTCCAGCATAATTTTCATATCTAAGATGCAGAATTTAGCTGATACTACATGTATAGGCTTTTTTTTTTTTTTTTTTTTTTTTTTTCCTAATTCAGCTCGAATTGAGAGAATGGCCATGCTGGATGAGATCTGGAGATCATCAAGTGCAGTACCCAGTTCCCAGGAGATGCCAGCCACAGATGCTTTAGTAGAGCATTCAACATAATAATTAGGACAATCTGCTTCTTTTCCCCTAATGCCTAATAAGTAGCAGTTGTCTTTAGCCTCAAAGGAACCAATGTTTAGATCCAGTTTTCATATCCACCCTAAATCTTCTTTTCTTTGTCCACACTACCATAACTGAACATTCCTGTAATTCATACAAGTTCTAATCCTTTTTGAATATTTTGAATAGTCCTGTGTTTAATGGCAATGCTTCTTAAAGTCTGTTTCTGTGTTGTACTATTACCTTTGATCAGTCTGCAATTAGCTTGCTTCTGGTTTTGAGTGTTGTCTTGTTCTTACCTTGTGAGACAAAGAAAACAGAAGTTTGATCTACCTTCATTGTTTATACTTCTTAGTGTCTCCTTTGTGATTTATCTTTTTCAAAATAAACAGTCCCAGCAGTTTTAGTATCCCACTCCTTGGTTACCCATTAAGTTGCCTTTTTTTTTTTTTTTTTGAGATCAAGTGACTAATAATGAATAAGTTTAATGACAATCACATTGCAAATTTTTAGACATCTATCTGAATTTGAAATGTTCGTTCCCCAAAAAGTCAGAGGGTTAGACTGAATACGCATATTAGACGCTCAGGATCCATTGTGCTAATAGGGAAGAGAATAATGATTTCTTTAATGGCATGTAAGTATCTTCCCAGATTACTCTTTACCCAGTTCCTTTTGATTTTTGGATTGCAGCCACATATTTTCCAAGGGACTTTAAGTAGCAGGAATGTCGTATCATGCTATAGGTTTTTGTAAGGAAGATAATAAGTAACTTTCTTTTGTAACACATATTTGTTGCAAGCATGACTTAATTTTTTTATTAAAAAAGAGCATTTTCTTTTTGCTTAAACATTCCTGTGCAAATTGTACTGTAGGCTGTTTCTACTACATAGAGCATATTTACTAATGTTTTGAATGAGAACATTTAAACTAAACACTCTTTTCTTTATTATGCTATTTTAACTCAAAGTTATTACAATTTATACAAAGTCACATACTTCTTTGAATTATGGAAAACCCTTGATTTCAACAGCAGGGTGTCACATATCCTATTTATGCCACTGTCATAGCAAAAATATCCTGGATTTTTTAATTTGCTCAGTTAATATACATCGATCATCCCTGCTAAAGAGCATCATTTCTTTCACACAAGAGAATCATTAAAACTTAAAAATTAATTGCCCATGACCCAGAATGATACCGTGTCTCAGCTGGCATGATAAACACTATGGTTTGCAAACCATATTTTCTTTTTTTTAACCTTTGTAACATCAACTGTTATTGATTAAAACAGGCTAGTGCTGCCAACTATCATATAGTGTAGTGCAACAGCAGGGATTATCAGGAACATTGTTAGTCCCCAGCAATCAAACACACACGCATATAAATTTACATCACTGTCTCTTAAAACACAGTTAATTTGTTCATGTTTTCCTAAGAGCAATTAACAGCAGGCAGGAGTTTTAATGAAATAAGCTGGTGATTCCCACAGGGACTATTTGTAATGAACATTACTGAGTAGCAACAGCTTCAAAGTGTTTACATTAAGACATGATTAATAACAAAGCTGTTAAGCTACACATTAGGTAAAATACAGACCCAAATTAAGGGATATTCCTAATGAAGTAATCGTATTCGTTGGTATTTTCCCTGCCGAAGTATATTTTGGGGGAGGGGGTTGGTTTATTTAGGGGGTGGTGGGACCTCTCTTAATTTTTTTTTCTTGCAGGATCAACAGAATTCAGGTCACTTCTTGCACAAACGTAATTTCAACAATGTAATGGTCTAGTGAAGTGGGATTGTATTGAAACATTTAGAAATTTCAGTTAGAGTGTCTATTTATGACAGTTACTTGCAGCTGTACAAATGAGCTCTTAAGGGAATTAATTAACTTTCTGTTAGGGTTAAACAGGACTGTTAAACATGCCAGTGGAAATTAAGTTTTGGGAGCTTGTTATAAAATCTGTGAAAAGTTTAATAATTGGATTCTTAATTTCTGCATGACTGAGTATTGAATCAAACATGCTCATTTAAAAAATAAAAAAAAAGAAATTTAGCTGATAAGTATAGTTTTATCAGATACAGAATGTCTGATTTTAGTTTTGCTGTGTGTAACACACTATTCCAGGTTTCTTTGAGTTAAATAAAACCCTTGAGATGACAGCCTAGGATTTTTCACTGTTTAGATATCTAATACGTTCAGATTTTAAAGAATACTATGTAATGGAAATAATGTTATTTTGCACAAGCAAAAAGAACTACACTGGCAGCTGTTATAAAAGTGAGGATAAAAAAATCTTCAGAAGCTCTTTAGGTGAAATAATTATCCAAAACATGAGAAGCGTATTTAAGAAACTTATGCCAGAAAGTGAGATTTTTAGAAGGACCCAAGTGATTTAGAAGCAAAACCACCACTTGAAATCAATGAGATTCATGCTTCTAAGGAATGTAAGTACTTAAGAAAATCTATGACATGATGAAATAAATGCCCGGATTTTTAAAAAAGCAGCATCATTGTTCTACAAGACTCTTGGATGTTCTATAAATTGTATCATGATATAATTTCATAATTATTGGTATCACTGAACTCAAACTAGTATTTGACTTGACTTGCTTTAAAATAATTGATGCAATTAAAATTCTCTTACTTATGTTTCAGTAACCTCAGTCGTGAATGTCAGCCTTTTGATTGAGGGTGCCTTGATGTTTTAGCAGATTACTTGCAATGCTGTTCACAGCACAGTGTCTTTAATCTGATTCACTTACTTCCTGTGGCAAGTTTTGAAATAAGAAACAGTTGTGCTTTTATCTCCTG
This sequence comes from Gymnogyps californianus, assembly GCF_018139145.2. Taxonomy (NCBI): domain Eukaryota; kingdom Metazoa; phylum Chordata; class Aves; order Accipitriformes; family Cathartidae; genus Gymnogyps; species Gymnogyps californianus. The sequence continues at coordinate 14,286,661 of NC_059478.1, read as the reverse complement.
ACTGAGTAAACTAAATCTGCTGTTTTGATTGCATTGTCTTACTGCAGTCCTTTAAAAGTGTGACACTTTAAGCAAGAACTGTACTGCTTTCATTATGAAACCCCCCAAATCAACATAATCAAATAGTAATTAACATTTACATAAGGTGACTTGCCAAACCAGAATTCATTCTCTTATTTTGGATTCACAGTTTTTTCTTTATGGAATGCTTAAGCATCGCGTGTACGCGAGGAAAATCAGTTTAATGATACTTGGAGTTCTTTCTATTGAATGCATTACGTATTCACTTGCTTTTAGGACAGGAGGTCTAACAGGGACTGTTATTCAATGCAGAGACCAAGCAAGGTAGCGCAAATGAAAAGTATAAGTGAAGTAGCACTTGTGCTCTGCACTGGAGTTATAAAGACCAAGCAAGTAATTTGGCCAGGATACAATAATACGTTGTACTAATGTATACATACTAATGTATGTACTAATACCTAACTAGTACAGTGTACTAATTGCCACTGATTTCTAGTGAAATGAACTTAAAGGTATGCATATGCGTACATTTACCACACTGGTGCTTCTTCCACTGAATTTACCAATTGCTGTGCTTTCTACACTACTTCAGACAATGAAAAAAAAAGCTACATTTATAAAAAGTCATGAGATCATTTACCTTTATAAAACTTTATTGGTCCCGATACTGGACCTAAGATCTTGGTGATTTGATTTTTTCATAGAAAGAAGGACATAATCTTTGTGTTGGTAGACAAACTCCTAATTTTAGGTCATCTTGGGGGAAGATGGATGGTTCCCTCTACTAGGACAGGTTAGCTGAAGAAGGGGCCTGAACACATTAGATGATTTAGTCTCTTAATTAACCCTTCAGATTTAGAATTGTTTCAAATATCTATTCAAATGACTCATATGAAGCTTTTCTCTTCTTCCTTAAAGATCCTGTATTTTCTTCTCATGACGGTACTTACACACACTAGTCAAGTCCCTTCTCAAGCTTTTGATAAGATAAATATACCAATTTCTCTGTAAGGCACTTTTAAAAACATGATTCTTGTTGAGGCTACTTTCTTCTTTCTGATGTTCTCTGTTGTCTAATAACTGTTTTGCTAAAGCAGTGTAACAGAGATTTTGCTCCTTGCAAATAAATCCGGCTGAATAGTTGCTGTTCTCTAGTCTTGAGTTAAGCATTAATTCCAAAGCTGTTATAATAGCTGCTATTAAAGCACTGTGACAAATTTTTATCATACGACTCAAGTTTTATGAGAGAAACATTTGTACCTAATGGACAAGATTATAAGTTGGGAAAATACATAGTGATTTTGTGAATAGAATAAAATATTCTAAATATGAAGGAAAACAGATTTTTTTTTTTTTTTTTTTTTTTAAAGTACAATGAATGTGAAAATTCATTCTATTTCAGTTTATGCCCTGGTGAATATAGCATCACAGCAATTCACACTGTCTCTTCCTGTGTCTATTCTATAGGTTACATCTGTTAAGGAAATAATGAAAAATTGGTTTCCCATATAAACAAGTACAGCAGTCATTTTAGTAGAAGACAAAGTATCGTAAGATAAACATGTATCTGATGTGAGAGACTCAAGGGCTCCTTTGAGTTAGGTCTTGGCCACAGAACTCAAATAAGTAATACAGGACTCCGTCTACATTTCCAAAGCAGTGTTAGAGTGCCACAGTCAACAAAACATTCATTCTAGCATCTTCAATGGACAGTACAATGCCAGTTACTGTTCCATTAAGCACAAGTCTCTGTAAGCACAAGGACTATTGCAGCTGCAGAAATGCAATGATTTTATATATTTCATTGCCATAAAATTAAAACAAGCAAAAATCCCCACAACACTTCCATGTAGTTTGTTATATACTAGAAGTAAAGGACAGTTCTGGAGAGCCTGGGTTAAGCTGTGGACATTAACATTTCTAAATCTAGTAAATCACTTAAAACAGCCATTATAATGCCAATGTAATTAAGTATAAAGACTCTGCAAATCATACATTAATTCTTCTTTTCCATTTCCAGTGTCACTTTATCAAAAAAACCCTTCAGCACATCTGTTGATATATTTTAAACTTGCTATTTATAAAATTTTGGAAAACTACTTGCCTCTGATTACCCCATTTCCATTATATACATATGCAGATGTGTAATTATAGCAATTCAAAACCAGTCTGTATAACGCAGTATTAAATACAAGACAGGTTTTAATTAGAAATAGAAATACAGGTATTGCGGGTTTGTAAAATATCTTTTTTGTGTTACTACTTTTCGGATTTGTGATAAAATTTGACTTTCAAAGTTATTTGATTTATACAGAAACCAATGTTTCTGGAAGCAACATGGTAGCATTGTTCATAAGAATTGCAACCTACTGCAGATGAACTTCTAATATCTGAAAATGAAAATGCAATAATTCTTGTCAAAAACGTTTGGGTATTGAAATGTCCTCCACTCATGCTCATGGCACCTGGAAATTGCATTGCCATTTTTCTTTTCTTTTAAACTTCCAACTTTTTATCAGAATTTATTTCAACAGTTCAAGTTGAGAAAAAAAAGTTTAAAAATTAAATTTATTTCTATTTCATAGGATTTAAACCAGAATGATTGTTAGTTCTTCCAAATACTATTGATAAATAAATACATATGTAGATCTTGAGTTTAAATAAAATCACATTGAAAAATGGAAGTATTATTACTTTTTTCTTTCTGTTTTTTTCTGCTTCTAACAGTAAACACTGGTAACCAGTCCTTTTCATTTTCATTTTTCTGTGTATGTAGCTTTTCTTTATTTTCTAAATTTTGGAGAAGAAAAACGCAAATAACCAAAATAGGGGAAAAAATCTATGAAGCTTTAACAGTGACATTTCAAAATCTGTAAGTTTTTGGTCTTGGTGTTTTTTGTTGTTGCTGTTGAATCATGTATGTTCCTACGGATGTGTGCATTGGTATGGCTCAGGCTCTTACACTCTTAAGCTTAGCCTTAGCTGAGGAAAAGGATGTATGTCTGGTCCAGGGGAATTAACTTCCTAATGCTGAATAGAAAGGGAGTTACTGTTTTCTATAGCCATCTGGGGGACTATCAGCAGACAAATCCAGACTGAACATTTGAGGGTGATTTACCATGTGTAAATATTTGACTCAGTTTGGGGAAGAATTGAAAAATTTGTTGAATCAAAACAAAAACATGCTTAAGTTCCATTATACAGGCATTGATTATCAGCAAGAGCATAGGTACTAATGTTTTTTGTATGGAAACAACAGTAAAATTTTTTACTTGTTTTGTGTCATTAAATTGATGACAAAATACTCTTTACCAATTGGTATATTTTTCAGGCTCCCTGCACAGAAAACAGTATATTTCTAATAAAGGAATATATACTCTCTGGATATCAAGTAAATGTAGGGTGCTTTGAAGATTGTCCAACAAGCATGGAAAATGAACAGCAAACTCTGACTTTCTGAATACCACACTGAATCAGGTTTGAAATGTGCGTGTGCAGCTGCAGGAATTTTTGGAATACCTTTCACTTCAACTTTTGAGAAGAGGCATTTTTTGAGGTAAGATTTAGCAAAACCAAACACACAAACAAAAATGTGATTCAAAATAGGTGTACTTAGGTTTGGTTAGTTAACCTCCTACATGAGGAAAGAAATCTACAAATATGAACAGAACATTCTTTGCCATAGGGCTGGAGTTCACCTCCCTTATCTTTATTTGCCTAAAAAGCAAGTATCTAGTCTAAGCCAGTTAGCCAGCACAGTGCTCCTGGGAAAGGAGATGTTGTTCATACAAGGCAAACATAGGACACAAGAATCACCATCTTGAAGCGTGTTATGTTATTCAGTTGATTACAGAGGTAGCCGAGATGACTAGCCTTTAACAGATATCTAACTTCTGGATGGTTCTTGAATCCCTCTCCAAATATTGAATATATTTTAAACAGGCGTATTTCTCTTGAACAGAATTGAGTATTTCTTTTGGACAGAATTGCACTAGTGAAATCCACGTTCCTAGCTTGAGGTCATATACATTCAGATAGATAGTTTTAAGACATTTTTATTATATTTCAGAGACACAAAATCAGTTTATAGAAGATTAGTGCGTGTGTTTTCCATGTGATACATAATTATTAAATTATAATGCATTATTATAAAATAATTAGTTTATGAATTGTGCATAGATGGTAACACAGCAGGAGAAACTGAATTCATGCCTATTCCTTCACCTGCTGCTTTTGACTATTTTTGTTGTAATAATCCGTGTCGCTCCTTGATCTGTTTCCATATAATTATATCGAAATTATCTTCCAAATCATTCAGGCTTCTTTTCCAGAAATCTCAGCTGTTCAAAGTCTTTTCTAAGGCCAGGTTCTCTTCAGTTCCTGGCCATCTATTGAAGGACTTGGCCAGAACTTCTCCACAGTTAGCCAATACAGATTTTTTTAGGGTGTTGAATTGTTAAGCTAGTCACTGACCTTAACAGCAAGTCTGAGCCTGACAAGGACTATTGTCAACAGCATTCATGTTCTTTATCCAATATATCACCCTCAGAACTCTTATTAGAAAATAGAATTTTACATCTTTAAGCTACTATGTTCAGAATATTAAACTAATAAAGTGTAAATATTTCAACATGTGAATAAAACGTATTAGGCTTTGACAGGAAACTATTGAAGATGTTATTGATGCTTCTTACTTTATATTAAAATTCCTGCTTATTGTAGGTGGATGAATATACATGCGTTTATTGACGATCTAGGCCAATATAGATAGAGTAGATTTTCTAAAGTACATTTCTATTTTTTATTTCTATTGTCTATTCTCTTTTTCAGATATTTCTATATTTTTAGATGTTTCTATTTCTAGAGATCTTTTTACTGAAGTGTTATTGTATATTCAGTATTAGTTTTGTCCCAATTTTATATGTACCCAAATCTTTCTCATACGTCTGACCAGAGGGAATCCATGTTTCCTCTTGCTGCCTTAGTTGTTGTTTTTTTACTTGTCCACATCTCTCTGTGTTAAATTTCATTTGTTCGGCCTGTTGCTCTGTCTGTTCATAAAGCTTTACCATTTTTTTTCTGAAATCTTTTAGTCTTCTATAATATTCATTAGCTTAAGGAGCAATCTTTGTTCTCTGTAAGTTGTTGTTAAGGTAGCTTTGATTTAGGTATTGATACTGTGACCTGTAATGTATTAGGCACAAATGATTGAGCTTTTCCTAATAGTTTGCAAATACCTTATCCTTTAAGTATCTCAGTGAATCATGGTTAAATAAACAGATTAAATCATAAAATATTCCAACAGCCTGTACTTGGTTTTTTGTTTTTCTTGTTTTGGTTTTTTATATCTCTGTCTCTCTATATATTATATATATAATTATATCTTTTTTCAGTGGCCTCTATGTAATTCATCCACGTGGAAATGAACAACTACAGTTGTGCTGTGTATGCTCAGAAAAATTATAGCAGAACAAAACTCTCCTAGTGGAATATATCTGCTTCTGAAATTTTGGGTTCCAGTGTGACAAAGGAGTGCTTATTCCCTAAATAAACATCATCCCGTGCAGAGAGCTTTTCCCTTTGAATTTGTGAGAGTTGACTAAAGCTTTGTTACAAGTCTCTCTGGAGAAGACTGACACTCAGGTTGCTGACAGAAGAACCCTGCAGATAGCTCGAGGGGATTTCTGCATCACTTCAGCTGCAGCTATGATCAGGTTTTTAAAGTTCTCCTTGAAGATGGACTGTAACAGTTTGAAAGGCAAACAATTCTGGAAGCTTCTGTGGAAGAGAGGCGTGGGGGGGGGGGGGAACCCAAACAACCCTCCCCTAAAGAAATTCCCAACAGCTAATGACTTGTCTAGAGGACAAAAGGTAAAGTGTTACAATCAAGCTCGAAGTATACGCTGAAAAAATTCCTTGGAGCTTCGGTGAAAAAATCCTGTAAGGTGAGATTTTACGTTGTTAATTGCATGTGTGTTCTGGGATAGTACTGTCACTGCAGAAGGAAGAGCATAGCTTCAGCTGTGCTTTCCGTTGAGAAATTTGGACAGCAAAAGCAGAAAAAAGAAGGCATTTGGAAAAATATTTGTAAAGATTGGTCAGCACTGTGTACAAATGACAGGTCGTGAGTTGTTAAGTGGGACTCCTTCGTGCACAAAAGGTAGTTCCATGGTCATCTCTTAAGGAATTTTAAATTATTTTGAAATGCCTGCTTGAAAATGCCAATTTAATTTTCTCCTTTCATTTTTTTTTAATTTTACATTTTGTGTAACTGTCAAATCCATTTAAAATCATCTTATTTTATGGTCTTACCCCAAACTCATCAAATATATGTTCACAGCTTTTTTTTTTTTTTTTGGAAAAGACTTCCAAGATTTCTGTCCTTTCTCTCTCCCTCCCTCCCCCCAACTTGTTAATGAATAATACAGTAAAGTCCTGTATTGGATAATTTATGTTCTCTGAGAGGCTTCATTGTACAATAATGACTCAGATTATCCAGAGGCCCCAGAGTATCAATCACAGTACAAATGGCTATGCTCGAGAAAAGTTATTACCAGTTGAACAAATATGCTTTATCATCTAAAGCTACTAAACTACTAGAGTACTTTTATGGATGACTAGCCCAGAGTTATGATTATTAACTTCAGTGTTGGTTAGATGCATGCCAAGCTAAAATTAACCACAGTTTAAGGAGGAAATCCTTAAACCTAGGTCGTAATGTAATGTTAGTTTAGCTGTTGCTAATATAGTTGCATGTCTGAGATTATGCAGATTGATACTAGCTCCTTCTTACAGTCAGTTCTACTGTAGGAAATCCACGTTGTGATCTGAAGAACAGGTACAACTCTATGCATTCCTGCTCTTTTCATGCCAAAATGATTCACAAACATACACCTTCCATGAAAAGGAAAGATTTTTCCCGTATAATCTAGTTCCCTTACAATCTAGTTGAAAATCAGGACTTCTTTTCCTTCTCTTACTGGGCAGTCTCCTGTCCAACCCACCCTAAGTGGGACTATTGTTTTTGTTACTTGTCTGGAGTTGATACTAAAAGGGAGGTGCTAGCTTTCCTCTGCTTTCAGTTGTGCCATGCAGAAGATCTTCCCTGACTTTACCCAGAGGGAAGATGAGCAGAACCTGCTGGGGCTGGATGGTTCACTGTGGATGGGGAAATTTGGAGGAAAGAGATTAGGTGTCAGCAGAGAGGAAAGCCCAGGTGTAAGTAATAGGTGAGGAGGTGATGAACTGAGTGGCTAAGGAAGATTGAAACTGCAGAAACACAACGACAAAGAACAGGAACAGAAAAGCAATGATACAAAGCAGGTTTTTTATAAGGAAATAGAACTGGGCCTATGCCAACCATAGAATTTGATTTTCCTGAGCCTAGAACAGAACCAAAGATTCTCCAATTTCTCCATGTCTGTGCTTGTTGTTGGGAAGTCCAGTGATTGTCCTGTGGAATTCTGGTGTTCACCTATGTTAGTGAAAGTATAAGATATCATTCCATAGTTGTAGAAAACTGTAGTAGAAAATGGTGAGGGATTCAAAGATTTCAGCACTGCTTATTACTTGTATCAGTGACTTAGATCAGGCTACATAATGGAATTTCTGTTTAGGGTGGGTTGTTTTTTTTTCCCCCTAAAAGTTTGAAAGCAATTTTGCTTGTAAATATTTTGGATACATATATCCTGATGTCATCCCAGGCATTTTATAATCCTATAAACACTTCAGTTCCCAAGAAAGTACTATTCTACTTTAAAACAATATGTCAGTTGCTCATAAAGTGCCTGAACTTGTTATTCTGTGTAGTGTGTTTTTGTCACAGTGTTACCAAGTTTCCCTTTTGAGAGAAGAGGAGGAAAACAAAATAAAACTTCTTCAGGGAGATGGGAGCCATCTGCCCTGTTCCAAAGAACGCCAAGGGGATTTCACCACTTTTCTGTTTTTTAACCAATGACAGATTGTGCTAAGTCAGGCACTCAGTAATTTAAGAAATGCCTGTGTTTCTGATTCATAAAGCTTTCTGAAAACTGACTGAGTGAATATCTGCTGGCCCATATTATTTCACAAAACAAGTTCAGTGGATCTTTCCAAAGCAAACCATATGGATGTTTTAGCTGATCAGATATGAATCAAAAATAAACATTTGGGCAGCACATTTTAAAGGCAGTATTAATATGCCTCCACAAATTAATATGGAGATAGTTATTGCTAATTACTAGAGCTGGTCAAGAATGGAATTTTATGTTTTGGAAGAAAATCTGTATTTTCTACAGTTTTCCAAAACTGAATAAAACAATGCATTTTACAGAATGAAATAAAACCCAGAATTGCTAAAAATCTTTCAGCTCAATACACAAAAAGAATTCTACTTTGTTTTGTACTTCTTTGACTTTCTAATTATATTGATTTTTATATTCAATATGATATTCATATTTTAAAATATATTTATTTTCAATATAATATTATTTTTATATTTGATATATTTATACTGAAAATTACTTTTTCCATGTTGGAGAAGCTAGCCTAGGTGGCTTAGAGCTTTAGCGCAAGGATTTTTCTATGCTGCTTCCCAATTCCTTTTTTGAAAATAAAGCATTGCTGAAATTAACATATCCTACCAAACTTTTTCCTTTTGTCAAAATGGCATAGCCCGTTTAAAAGATATTCCATCATAAACCCCCACAAAACCTTGCAATTTGCTGATAAGTTTCACTTCTTTTTTTCTTTTTATCTAACCTGGACCTGTTTGCAGATACTTATTTTACAGTGCATAGCAACTGCTTTTTATGATTAGCTGTACTGTATTAATCTCAGTTTCTTCCCTATATTTAAAGGACTGGTATTCAAATACATATACTAAGGAAGACTGGATGAAACAAAAATTGTTGACTATTTTGTACATATCCATGTGTGATAGCATATATATTCTGGACAGTGAAATATCATCCATATTGAAGTCATGAAGAATTTTGCCATTATCTTTAATGGTACAAAGCTTTCACCCTTGGGATGTTGTTTTAGATTTAGCTAATGTGCAGAAATCTTTATTGTTGCCTCATTTAGCCCAGTTATTATCAGTAGGAACCATATGCACAGGCAGTTAAAAGTTTTAAAATTGCAGAGCAAATACCCTAGTCAGTTTGCTTCGCTGTAGGTTCTACTTAAATGATAGTTGGTTGTAAAATACATTTTCTTAAAAGTATTCAAAAAAAATCTAGGAAATTTAAAAAAAAATTGTTTTCTAATATTCTATTCCAGTCCATTGTCCCCTGGTAAAGCTTCTTAATTTTTTTATTTTGCTATAGCAAATTAAAAATTGACTTCGCTGCATCAGAGCATTTCAGGAAGGGACAGGAATGGAAATTGAATCACAATGCAGACAATACATTTTTCAAGTGTTATATGCTGTATATATGTGCAAATTAATTATGAGCAGGAAATTTTAACTCAAATTAAGTTCATATTTTCAAAATATAAGTTCTGTTTTCAAACACTTATCCAACCAACTGGTAATCAAACAGGCCAACATACGTTTACTTGCTTGTAAAAGGACTACAGACAAAGTATATTTCAGTATTTGAACCATGTAAAATTGGGGCAGTCAATGGTGTGTTTTAGGTAGTTTTTTGGTACAAGCTTTCTCTGTGAATTTTGTATTTCTGCAGCGTTTCCATTGTCTAGTTCTCAGGGCATCTCCCTTACCAAACTATAGTCCTAAGTGTTCCTGGTCAGAGCTATGCCAAACAATCTGAAAGTGATTTCAGCTGTTGGCTTACAAACCATGACTTAAGAGCCGCAAAAGTAAAGCACAGTAATACTGCAAAATAAATCAGAAAAGGAAGGACAAGCAAAAGCGTATGCAGAAAACATGCTGCGTAAGAATTAAGCAGAAAGGCAGACATGAATGAAGAATGCAGGTCTTAACCAACCGACTCTTCAGACGAATCATCTTGCATGCTAGAAAAACATTGTCTAGAAAGAAACGGAAGGCAGAGCTGCCCTTCTGCGTCTTGGATGGCACGGGAACATTCGAGTCATCACTTGGAAGTTCGCTCCAATAAAGTCATTGCAACTATAGTCCTGTATGCTAAAAGTGTTTACTGTTGGGTGAAGCGTCCTGCTGCTAATAGTCTTTATAATGTCAGTGGCTCTACAGTAGTTGGGCTACTATACATTTCTCCTCAGTCAAGATGCATTTTCAGTGTTTCAAACTGGGTTATTAAGCTGTCATCTTCCCATATAGTTTGTTACTGATTAGTATATTCGAACAGCAAAGGCTAAGTCTGGTTGGCCCCACAGTACTACGGAAGATCCAAATACAACAGAAAAGCTCCATGAACATAAGCAAGTAAAAATATTTTGCTCTTAGGAAGTGCTTTATATCTGTTGATCCCACAGTTTGTGTCTAAATGCTCTCATCTCCATCTTGCAGTTGGGTATTTCGGAGAATGAAAGGACAAAGTAATTTGCTCAGCATCACACAGCACAGCCAGGAGAAACCTTCTGGTTTTCTGACTTAAAGCTGAGACCCTATGTCACTGGAGTATGCTATTTTCTGTCTGGTTAAACCCGTCATAATTAGGTCCATAAAAGGAATGAGTCATGAATAAAGGGTCCAGTTGATAAAAGAGGAAGCCAAAATTTCGTACCAAATATGATGCAAATTGCGGTGTTTTCATACCTTTTTTCATGTGTTCTTGTTGCTTATGTCTGTCCTTCCCATATGTGGCTCTAATGAGAAAAGAAATAACTTTAACCTTTCCTGTTAGAAGGATAATTGTTTCAGTGGTATCCACGAGCAATGTGTTGTGAAAAGAGGTACTGGAATTACCACAACAAAGTATTTTCCTCCTAGGTTTCTAGAGTCCTAGATCATAGAGAGCTCAAGTCATTAAACATTTAAATTACATTATTTTCTGGAGTTCTGTAATGAAGTATTAATTTTGAATCAGTAGATATTTCTGTCATTATTTGTAAGTACAAATATAGTCTCATTTAATCTTTTTAAACAGTATTAAAAAAAAGTACAATTTTTAGTCTATCTGTAGTCCACATAATGCAAAAAAAATCCCCAAACTCTGCCTCTTGGACTTGATACCTGTGCCATTTATTATTCGCTTACTTAACTGTAAAAATCAGAAACTTTTAGAATTTTTAATGAATTAGAAGCATTAAGCTAATGGGGTTTTCTGTGTATGTAAGGCAATCCTCTACTTCCACAGACATAGCATCGTATAATCCTGTTATAAATTTTAAAGGCAGCAAAGCGCTTTCTCCTTAACTAATCCTATGGGAATGCACTTCTAGAACTTCCATGTTAAAACATCTTCCAGTTTTCCAGGCTAAATTTGTTCTAGCTAATAAAAATTTGTTATTATTCCCACTTTTTTTTTTAGCTTACATAGCTGTCTTCCTCCTACATGTTGAGCCTTCCAGCAGACACCCAGGATTCTTTTGTCCTTCCTTTGCTAGTCTCTCTTTGAGCAAGCTCTCTGTCCTCTTCATCTATAATACACACTTTATTTCTGATAATGCCAGCAGCCTTCCACTTCCCTTGTTTCAGTATGAGTTTTAATTGAACATGGATGAACATAATAGTGGTAGTATACTTAATCACTGCACTTTTCAAGATGTTGCAGATATGTTTGCTTTCCCCGCCAATTCCAGTTGTTCTGTACAATTCCAGCTAGAAAACATCTTTTCAGTCTTCACTAGTTTTAATACTAGTCAGGGAGCTTCTTATTGGAATGTTTGTCTACAGCAGTGTAAAGTAATTGGACTTAAGACTATTTTGAGATACTTGCTTACAAATATATTTGAAAACAAGTGAAAGGCACGGTTGCATCTTAAACACATGCAGGGTTAGGCTTCCAGTATTGAAGTTCATTGTTTCAGTGGAAGATTCCTAAAAATTCTACTACCAGAGTTCAAGTTAGAAAATAAGCATTCGTATTCTAAATGAAAGCTCAGATGGAAGTGAAAGCCAAGCAAAATCCTTTCCTTTTCATGCATCACCATCCATAAATATTCTGTAAGCTCAGTTAGACCCTAAGCTCCACCTGTAGAAATTCATTCTGCAGTGAGGTGGCATAACTATAATTAAGGACAGAAATGACTGCAATTGGTAATCCAGTTCAGGTCCTCAGTGGGTATAAATCATTGGATGTGACCAACTTTAGCAGAGATGTTCTTATTTATTCTTAGTACCTGTCACACAGTTCGTAAGCCTGCCAATACTTGTTGAGAGAAAAGAAAACTTGGCTCACTTTCTCATGGGCTCTTAAGGCTAATGCAATTAACAAATGTATTGTTTTGCTATTCAAGTAAAGAGATGAGACTTGGAATACAAAGCAGAGAGTGGAACAGCTGAGTAGGAAGGTGACACTTGAACAAGATAATTTGTTCTAGTGGTTCTGTATTTGTAAATTATGATGTATTATGATCTAAAGTAGATGGCTAAAGTTATGATTGTAGGATGAATTCTGCACTGCTATTGTCAGAGTAATTATTTATCTGCCAACAAGATGCTGTAACATGGGATATCAACCACTGTTACTGTCTGGAATAGCTGCCATTTCTGTTCTTCATTTTTGTGTATTTTGTGTAACCACTAATTCTGTTGTCCTTCAGCTTAGCTGAATTTTTGTCTTACTGGTTTAGCATAGCTGCATTTCACACAGTACTGGCAATCTTGCACTTTAGATATGCTATATATTTGAAAGAGTATATGCTGCAAAGAGACTATCCCATGAAAATACGTTTGTGACTCTATAGAACAATTTCAAAGATGAGAGTTGTTGGATGATAGCAGTTTGTACAACCTGTATTATAAAAGCACAGCCAGAGTCACTGTATGCTAATTTGATACCAGGGCACCCTTTCTTCCCTGTGAGCAGGTCTCCCTCCTTAGGTTTCCATTCAGTTAAGGGGTCTCGCCCATGCTACCTCCTTTCTCCTATGTCACTATAAGCCTGAATCCTTTGTTCCTGGGTGGCAGCAGGAACCATCTGTAAAATCCAGAGGTTCTTTTTTTTTTTTTCTGTAGCCTGTGTTCCTTAAGTGGACGCTCAGAGTAGGTGCCCTGCTTGCCCTGGCCTTTGGACGGTTCTGCTGAATCTTTTGCATGGGTCTAGTATGCTCAAAACATTTTAGGGTAAAATATTTTTTCCCAGATTGTAACATCCCTTGTCAAACAATGAAGAACAAAGCTTAATCTCAGTTTGATTTTGTTTTTTAGGATACTTGGTAATATTATGAGTAAAAAGATCTATTAAGGAAAAATATTCCAGTAATCTGTGGGCAAGAGCTAAATCAGAGTCTGACCTCAAGCACGTCGTAACAAAAGAACGGGCTATAAAGCTAAGCAAATACAGGCTTGGAATGACTGCAGTCCCTGGTATCTGTGCGTGAAAGGATGATTGGTCTTCTACTGTCAAAAGAGAATATGTTGGGAAGGCCTATATAAAAAAGTCAATGGCAGCAAGAAGCAGGAACACAAGCAAAGGTGGAATAGCTGCTGAATCCATAACAATGCTGCATATTTAACGTAATTGCCTGACTTGGAAGAGCAGGATTATAACTAAGAAACAAAGCAAGATCTAACAACAGGGAAAGTAAGCCCATCTGAAATGTAGGATGAGATGTGTTTGGGGAGAGTACTGGGAAAAAAAGGCACAAAAGTCCAAGACTAATGTAATAGGTGTGCTGCCTGCAGGTTTTGCACCCAGCAGAATGGAATGAATGATTAATGGCTTGAAGCTGGGTAGATAGCTAGAACTGGCAGCAGGAACATGAGAGGGAGGACCTCTCCACTGGAAAAACAATGAAAGAGAGCTCTTGAGAGGAGTCTTTCAGGTATTTTCCTAGAGACTCAGCTTTTCTCTGAGATGAGGTGCATTGTTGCCACTGTAGACTTCAGTAGACAAAGAATGAAAATCTGCCCTCCTGATGTTCATTATGAAAAAAGTGGGAGTTTACGCTATAAAGATACAAAATGCTGGCAATTAATGTATTCTCATGTGGGATGAAAAGATTTGTGGACAAGTATAGGACCTGAACCTTAATTTGGATTTAAGTGGAATTTATGTATTTATTTTTAGAATCTTATTTCCTGAGTTCAAACTTATTTTTAATTGCAAAAAGAAATTAAAGCCTTGAACCAAAACTGATAGTCTGATGAAAATTTCAAATTACTTTTTCCTCCTTGTATTGAAGTCTGGAAAGAAAAAAGATTGGAGAAAATCTGAAAACAATGCAACGGTATCTGCAGCAGTAACAAAATACTGAAATCAAAGAATAAATAATCACAAAGTATGAAAACAAGCATTTGCACATTGCTTTTGCTTTTTAGATTAACTAATGATATGTTTAGGGTAAGTAATGATATGTTTAGGGTTATAGGTCTTGAAACTGATAAACACAAAACAGCTTTCACTAGGTCAAACAGCATCCAATACAACACATTCTTAGCACAGAATCTTCCAAAAGCTACACTGCATGACAATGCTTCTTTAAAAGATACAGTAAGCTCCATACATTTCCTTGAAATATGCTCCAGCAATGAAAAATCATACATAAATTATGTATATAATTACATTTTTTATCTAGGCATCATAATTTAGCAAATGAGGCTTAGAAATATCAGAAGGGGGAAACAAGAAAGTCAAAGTTCAAGTCTCAATCATTTTTTCAGTTCTCAATTAACATTATCATTTGCTTTTCCCTTACTTTAGCTTTTTTGTGTTTATTCAGTTTATTGTTGGGAATTTGATATCATTGCTGATAGTTAAGGAAATTTGTTTCTTGCTGTTCTAAACCAGAACTGAATCTTTTGGTTTTGTTTTAAATATAGCTTGCTTTATTTTTAGAGGATTCACAGTCTTAAAGTGTAAGTATATCTCTGCACTGAAAAAATCAAACTATGTTTACTTGACACTTTTAGGCAATATAAAAAGAAAAGTCTGGATCTGAAATACTTTGAAATGAAAGCTTCTACATGCATACACATCAGTTCACTAGATTCCAAGATCTGAGCTTCATGTGGTCTTAATGCCTAACAACTATTTTCCTTGCTGGAAAAGTAATCAAAAGCTTGGTGTTTCCAGGATTTTTGACTTTTATTCTTTCCATGATAGGTGTTAAACCTAGAGAGCAGAAGCAGTGGTTTCTTAGTGAAGTTTTGTTTGCTGAAAGAACTTGTTTGCATAGTTGTTAACTTATAACAAATGTTGAACAAACTGAATGGGCAACACTGCTTGGTCTCCAATAATACAACTCAATCACACCAAAATAAAGCAAAGTTTATGCTAACATCATCATACAAAAACATCTACTTTATCATTTTTTTTCAGAATGGCTGTGTGCCCTGAAATTCCCACATGATCAGAAAGGAAAGAGCAGTGCCTACTTCTGAGCCTGAGTCAGAAGGTTAGAGCATTAGCCTTCATTTCTCGCAGAAGTGCAAGTGCCAAGCTATGCAAAGCCAGTTGGCACCAGACTCTTGTTGACCTGCAGACCTGAGCTGGGAACTAGAGGAGCCAGTTCCAGAAAAAAGCGAAGTATTTGATTTTAAAGGAACTTTATTGAAAATGAATCACAAACCAAATGGTGCACTATAAATATTTCATGAAAGATATACATAAGTAGTATAATTTTATGTTCCATTAGGAAAGAAAAGATACTTACTGCTGAAATCCTAATAAACCTTACGATGTGAAGAAATACTAAACCGTGCCACAGCCTATTACGGCTAAATTATCCTTGTGCTTTAGATGTTTCATTGAGAGGGAATGCATGTCTTTGTGTATCTTTTCTGAAGGTAGGTCCTTCAGCAAAAATATGAGTGTTCCTGTTATTTATTACATAGTCACTAGCATAAAGCTCTCATTTTACAAATATGTTAAGTGGATGCACTTAATTTACCATCCTGTTTCTAAGGAGAGGAATCTATTCTTTAACCTTGTTTATATTCTATGGTTATATAAACCAGTCTGATCATGTCTTGTCACAGGTTCTAGCTGCATCATTTCTTAAATATCACCATTTTTCTTGATTCTTCTGTGCTTGACTTCTCTTTTTGACCTGACTAAAGCTGAAAACCTTAGCTTATGAAGCACTTTGCAAAAAGATCTGCATTCTTCCTTTCTGTTTCCTACTAACTCTCTACAGTAGAAGTCATCTTATTCTCTTCTTGCAGCAAGGTACATAACACAGTTGTGGTCTGTGACTAGGGGTCCTATTTGCTGCTGAAAGTCTGTACACTCAATCCTGTTCTTATCAGCTAACTCTGGGATAGTTTGGCCATATTTTTCTTTCTAGGAAATCAACCTGCATATTGATCACTAACAATGATACTACTAGTAATGAAGTCACAATGTCTTTTCTCTGAACCTTTCTTTGTTGGAGAAAATATAAAGAATGCTTGAAAGTTTGAGAGTCATACTATTAGTCAGAAATATATTATTGGCTCTATTTTTTTGGCTAAAATAATAAAGATATTTCGAAAATATGACAAACTTTCCCTGGAGAGATGAAAGTTGGTATCAAGTGGTAAATTTTTAATTGCAATAATAAAATGCTTTGGCCTAGAAAAAAAGTTTTACTCAGTAGTAAAAGCCCATAAAATGTATTAACTAAAACACTTGTGAATAAAATGCCTTGGGGTTTTTTTTGACAAAATAACATTTTCAACACAATTTCAGGATTCCAAAATAAAAATGCAATTTTGGGTAGTGATAGCAAATGAGCAAGACTTTCAAGGTAATGGACAATTGGTGCCAGACACCTTTTCTTGTAATTTTCATATTTTAAGATAGTAATTTTTAAAAATGTGGGCTCTCACAAAAATATTTTTCAGTCTTAACATACCTGCTATCTGGAATAATTAAAAGAAATCATACTAAATCTAACTGTTTCCTTCCACTTCAGAATCTGACTCTCTTTAGTCACTGAAGTTTTTTTAACTGACGTTATTTAGTATTCAGGGTTGACTGCAGTGAACAATTTTCCTTGAATCCATCTCGCCTCTGTGTGAAAAGGCTCATAATACTGTTCAGTCCCCTTGAAGAAAAATGCTTATTGACAACTATTTGAAAGAAATGAAAAATACCAGATACAACATTTTAAAACTTCCAATAGCTGTCTAGAACAGGCTTTCTGGTATTTAGAAGGTGGGCAGGTACTGTTTGCAGAATAGTATAACCATAGGATAGGTGTACTTAAAGAACAGCTGTTGCAGGAAGAAGCACAAGAATTTATCTAGGCAGTGGCTTAAGTAAATAAATTGTCCAAAGAATTTTATATATCTATAGTGGTGTTTGAACTTGATAATTCAGATGTTGTGTAGATAGAATACCATATCACAGGTGGACTAGAAAATCAGTATGCACAAGGCATTTTCTTAAATCTCCCACCAGAAGTATCAGGGCTGTTCTCCCTGCATGTAAACAGATAGAGAAAGACTAGGACAAATTGGTCAACAAAATATCTTTATATTCCAGCCATTCTGTCCTGGCCAGCATTAACCCAGGCTACTGCTACACTTGAACATCAAATAGTCTTATGTCTGTGTATCACCTGCTTCTTAGGAAGGACACTCTGAAAACTAACCAACCATAGCTCTGCAGAAAGACAAGAAGGGAAATGGAGAAAACAACTGGTGGCACGTTTTGGGGAGAACTCTGTCATACAGTACCACATCCAAATATAGAACGTGTAAGTTATTGCACAGATGACGAGTGGTGACTGCAGATGTCCTACAAGCACCGTGTTACGGTGATGATGTGGGACTTGTTTGTTAGCACTCTTTGGTCATACTATAGTATAAAAATAATATAAAAAATCCTATTATAAAAATTAAGGAATTGGAGAATTATGGAGATAGGAAAGACTATGCGTTCATCTTGTGCACCATGCCAACATAGGGTTGCTCCCTCTTACGCACCTGTCTGTATTCTTTCTTATCTAAATAGTTATGCAGCAGTCGTCTGAGTTTCCCATATCGCTTAGGACAAAACCATTCTATTCAAAGAAAAGTAAAAAGTATTCTGAATTTTGTCATGGTCTGTGTTTTGATAAGTCACTTATATTGAGCCCATTGTCATAGCAAGTACTTCCTCATATTCCTCTGAATTATATTTTTCTTTTTGGTTCACGAATCATGGAGGGGGGTGTATTGTAAATAGCTTGTGAGATCTTCGTGCTGTATGGACTGCATGAAGCTATGAGGCTTGGGATGAATTTAAAAATCATTGTTCAAAGTTTACTGGAACATTCAGCTGCTGTTTTTATTGCACAGGAAAGACAGCAAGGCAGACAGATACCTGGATTGCTCTTTCTGTTTCATGCTGTAGGTGACTATGTAACATAAACTCATTTAAAATTGCCTTTACCCTTTTGTACAGCTATGCGGTGGTCACTCAGGTTTTAATAGATAGCTACTTACCGCTATTAATATAATGCCATCTGGCCATGAATAAATTTCTTAATTGAAATTTTCATCTTAATCCCACTATAGTTAATAGTAGTTGCAGGACTCTCTATTCACTCATTTATGTGACAAATAGAGATTGTAGGAACATAGTCAAAGATCCAGGTGAATTGTTGGTCCAAAATGCATTCAAACCTAAAGTCCATCCCTCATTATATGTCTCTAAAGCAGAAAATAATTTTAGTGTAACACACTGGAAAGAAAGGTAGACCTTTTTCAAAATGCACAGGCTTTATTGTGAACCTGTAGAACAATTACTAGACTAGTGTTCTTATTTGAAAAGACAAGACAATTACAAAATTGGTTCCTGATAAAGTAGGATCATATATTTTTATTGCTGCTGACTTGACTACATGGCTTTTAATCTTTTTCAGTAACATTCAATATTTTAACTGGTGTATTCTGAAGTAGTCTCTTTACATATGGGAAAAGCCAGTTTTATAATAAGAAAGTTCTCTTTTCATAGTATGAAATAAAGTAGCGTTGGGGTTTATGGTGTATTACAATAATCTCCCTCTTGCGTTTCAATATTTCTGAAGCATTTGGATTAAAGAAAGTACAATCAAGAAAAGAATGTTTAATCCAAAAGAAAAATGAGAGATGCAAAGAAAGGTCAAATGAAATTGTTTACCAGTTACTTGTTGTTTAATGCAGCAGAATATCTGAGATTTAAGAGAAAATCTTTAAAGATCTACAGGCTTCTGCACTTTCCTGAAGAGAGAGGAGCAAATTAATACTTTATTATTATAGTACTTGAATCTTTGTATTAGAAGAGGACCCATTGCTCTACTTGTGCGAGGCATTACAACACAAAGTTTGCGGTCTATGGAGCCATAAGATGTAACGGAGTAGGGAGGACTGCATACAAAATGGTTTGCCTGGATTCACTTAATAAGGCAGTCACCCATCCAGGGGATTACACTACAGCTTAAATGTGAGTTAATGCACAGGAATTGGGACAGAAGGAAAATGTAGCTATCTTTCCTGCTCTTACTACGCTAAGCTCCTTCAGAGTGGAAGCATGGTATGTAAGAGCAGCTGTATATGGGACATACTGCAGTGGATGGAAGATGAATTTCACACCAAGGTTGGCAGTATACTTGAATACTGAAGATATCACTGAAACTGTTGCGTGCCATGTTTCGCATATCCATGTGTGGGTAATTGTGATGAGGATCCATAGACTACTAAGCAAAACAAAGCAGCACAGCTAGCAACATGGTATAAATACTGGGATTTGGCATCTGGGATAGGATTCATTTTACTCTGTATTAAAGGGATTCACCTTTCCTAAATTTTGGTGCCTAAAAGGCAGAAGTTTTTATCTGATTTACATGTCTAGGTTCCTGTAACAGTCAGTAAAAATTGAATCAGTTCACTCAGTGGAGTTAAGACAGTTTCCAAGCTAACCAGAGGTACAAGCTTATTTTCAGGGGATGATGAATTACCCTCTAAACTCCACTGATGGGAGCCCAGACTCCTCTGTTGCCAAAATGCAGTTAGGTGAGCTGAATCTCATCCTTGGAGTCCATACGATAAGCAGTCTCTCAAATTTTGCTACCTCTTGCCCATTCACGTAGATCCTTGAATAAACTGCCTAAGCTGCACATCATGAAATAGGGACAGAGCAGTAAACTGCAGCTTTTGATATCTATTATTGTCTTTCATAAGAGTCAGTAGAGAATCTAAATTACAGTGACTATGCCCTTTCTGAAAAAAAAGACGACTGAAGTCTAGACCTGGCGTCTTTTTGGCAAGAACTCCTACTGAGGTATTATAGGCATTTTGACTAACTAGGTACTGCACGGGGAGATACCTGAGACTACCCACCGCCAGCAAGAACATCCGGTTACTATGAAGAAAAAGGACTATAGAAAAGTATAGAAAAATAAAATCACTAAATTATTTGTCTCTGTTATTTTTACAGATTTAATCACTTAGGGAACTCTGAATGAAAGTGTATCTATATAGCTGAATGAGCTGTATATCTATATATGGATTAACAGCTTAATACTGTGTAGTCAAGATCCTGCAGAATCTTTTAGACGCTAGCTCCACAGGGTTATAAAAAGAAGAAAATCAAGAACTGATAAACTTTTGCATTACAGAAACATTGCCCTTGGAAGTTTTCCCAAGGATTTATTTCAAGGGACTGAAGGCAATATTAGAGAAAATGAATTTCCACTGAGTCATGATGACATAATTATAATTTTGCTCCTGAAAAAAAGAGACACCTGAATGATATCAGGAATTTGCACAAGGCATTTCTCTGCTCTCCGTAAAATAAGTAATTTGACTTGGAGATCTAGCAAAGCTTACGAAAGCCGTAACTTGCTGAGCATTCCTCTTTGCCCTATTACATTTTCACTTCTGAGGTTTTGTTTCAATACAAGGGTTTCTACAACACTATACATTTATTGTTTTGATAATTATTTGATCATGTCAGATCAAGAGAAATGACTCCTTATTACATTAGTAATACAATACTCTTCAGAATGTGTGTTTAAAGGGAAACTTATATTGAACTGAAATACATTTAATAGCAACATTTGAGCAACTGGGGCAGTTACATTGCTGGCCATGTTGGGATAATTAATAGATTGATATTTTCTTGGTTGTTTTTTAAATGTTAATGAATTTTGAAAGATTTTATTTTCTAGGACATTAACACCTGAATGGTTTAGATGTACAATCTGACAGACATAGCCAATTCTTCCATAGTGCAGAAAGAACAAAAGCAGTACCAGCAATATCTATAACCCACTAAGCCTTCAATAAAATAGAAAGACCTAAGTCATGGTATATAAAAGAAGCAAAGAACGTTAGTAACTATTTATGATTTGAAGTTATAACATTACAACTGTTTTGAATATCAAAAACAAAGTCTGAGTGACGAATATTTGGCTGTGTGGCTTAGTGCATGTTCTCAGCAGGCTTATTTTAATTAACGTTTAAAATTCTGGAAACAGATCAAAGCAAGTTGCTTCTTATGAGCTGGATTGCAGGTACTTTCTGTGCTACATCTCAGGGTCCTGCTGCCTGGTTTTCTAGATGGCGGAAATGTTCAGAGAGTGCAGCAGATTTCATTTTGTCTGTGTAGCCAGTCTCCTTCCTTTTCTGCAGTCCAAGGTGCATGTGGAAGAGAGGGGTTGGTCCGTAGCTGTGTCTCACCTTAGCAGTGAGCCAGAGTGTGGCCAGCATTCTGCCTCAGAGTTGCTGAGATTAGTTGTAACTACGGATAGCTAGGAAGAAAATGTCATCAAGAAACCAGATAACATTCTATCTTTGTAGCAATTCAGCTGTATCTATGTCTTCGTTAGTATCAACAATTATGAGTAACAACTGGAGAACCATGTAAATATTTTTATTGGACAGTTACAGCACATGTAACTAGGATGGTAAAGGATGTTGAGAAGAGATAGTCCTACATTTCCTAGCAGAATGGTTTTCAAGCATAAAGCAAGCCTTAGAAGAGAGCTGCATATAGGAAATGCTTAGAAATATGAAGTAGTCACAGAACTCTCCTGGTTTCAAGCGCATTTGAACAATCAACAATGAACACTGCAGTCAAGCACTAAACATTCACACTTGGTGCCCTGTGGTAACTCATTGTATCCAAAGGAGAAGAATAGAATTCCGTTACCACTCTTCTTCTCTTTTGTTGATGAGTACACAAAAGTTGGAGTCTGAAAACATGTTATAAAAGACACCTATGCAAATAGCTTAAGTCAAAATTTGCAAATATGGGAGTCCAATTTTAGCGACTCGC
Source organism: Gymnogyps californianus (assembly GCF_018139145.2). NCBI lineage: Eukaryota > Metazoa > Chordata > Aves > Accipitriformes > Cathartidae > Gymnogyps > Gymnogyps californianus. The sequence goes on along the minus strand of NC_059478.1, from coordinate 14,264,381 downwards.
ATCCGTATTTTAGCTTCTCAACTGGATGACCTGATTTTTAGAGGTGCTGTGCATCCACAAGTCTGACATCAATTTCAGTAGGATCATCAAGAACTGATTGTGATTCCAAATCAAACTGGCTGATTAGGCATCTGCTTACAGAGATACCTAATTTTAAAGATGCATGTTTGAAAATACTTGCACAAATGTATTTTTAGGTCTGTTTCCTCTTTACAAGATGTATGTAAGGTTTCACTGTTCAGTTCTTCTATTTCCATTCACTTCATTACCTTTTGGATTATGTCCCCAGTCCACTTCCTTTTGGCTGGTTCTTGTGAGTATCAGTGTAATCAGTGGATATTTGCAGCCTTAAATCTCTTTTGAATAAAATCCTACACCTATGGCACATAATATAATGCTTTTTGTAATGAGCAAACATTTAACAGCACTGAGATCAGAGTCTCAAACTAACTCTATCATTCAGTTTTCACTCAAACTCAAATAAACAACTACAATATGACTGCCTTGAAAACTCCCTGACTCAGAGGATACCTGACCCTAAAGTGCAAGTATGTTCCACTCTCTGAACTGCTGGCTGAGTGTGGCCCACTCATTGCCACACAGATTTCTACCGGCAATGTAGGAATTTCAGAGGACATACACAAAGATGAATTGTTATAAGAGAAACAAGTTTCCCAGGTGCCATTTTTAACTGGAGGCTCCTTCACTGACTTACCAAGGACAGGTGTGCACCATGAGGCACATTTTCTGACACTAACTTTATCAAAGTGTCCAGCCCAGAATTCTGAACACTGATAATTTTTGAGCCATAAAGACCTTCCCAAAGGACCCCTGTTGTAGTGAGTAGTTGGAGGATGAAAAGGACACAGTGTGGGTCTAGGTATTATTTTATTTCTGATTCTTTTCTCATATGTACAGTCCCAACTACTATATGTGTCTTAGATTGAAAACCTAATTAATTTTAATTACTGAAAGGAGTAGAGATCAGTATCTCCCAGTTTATCCTTCTATTATAGGATTACCCAACTGCTGTGCAAGTTATTTAGAGGCAGCACTGGGAGGAGTCTGACCTAAATTAATTCACATAAGAACAGGCCTTAACTAAATTATGCCAGAACAGTATGAGGAGTAAGTAAGAGAGATAAGGTGACAGAGCTGAAAATAATCATCTTTACTGCAATGGGATGAGCAGCTTTAAACAAGTAAAAGATTGTATATTGAAAAGCAATAATAAAGGCAGAATGTTTGGAAGAAGTCCCTATGGAGTTTGCAGCTTGTGTATTTAGTTAGGTTTCTTTCCTTTCTTTTTCTTCTAGAAAAGACATGCTGTCTGGATAAAAATGGCACCCCGCCCCAGATCTGTAGCCAACTTTAGTATTATTTTATGAATTAGTCTCCTAACATCTAAATTAGCTTCTTTATACTTTATTTTTCTGTTGTGGAATGGAATACTAAATATGCTAAATCTTCATTTAAATTATTTTTTATATAACTGTCATGGTTTAACCCCAGTCGGCAACTCAGCACCACCCAGCTGCTTCCCCCTTCCCCCTCCCAGTGGGGTGAGGAGGAGGAAAGCAAAGGAAAAAAAGTAAAACTCGTGGGTTGAGATAAGAACAGTTTAATAACTAAAGTAAAATATAATACTAACAATAGTAATAATGAAATATAATAATAATAATAGTAATGAAAAGGAATATAACAAAAAAAGGAAGGGGGGGAGAAAAAAAACCAGCGATGCACAATGCAATTGCTCACCACCCGCTGACCGATGCTCAGTTAGTTCCCGAGCCGCGATCCCCGCCTCCCAGCCAACTCCCCCCTGTTTATATACTGGGCATGACGTTCCATGGTATGGAATACCCCTTTGGCTAGTTCAGGTCAGCTGCCCCGGCTCTGCTCCCTCCCAGCTTCTTGCACACCTGCTTGCTGGCAGAGCATGGGAGTCTGAAAAGTCCTTGGCTTAAGATAAGCGCTACTTAGCAACAACTAAAACATCAGCATGTTATCAACATTATTCTCACACTAAATCCAAAACACAGCACTGTACCAGCTACTAAGAAGAGAGTTAACTCTGTCCCAGCCGAAACCAGGACAATAACTCACCATCAACCTCTGGAAAATACCCTTGAGTATAGTAAACTGCGCTTAAGAATTATTTGACAGGAGACATTTTGATTCAAAGCAGGAACTCCAGTAATGATACCTTACTTTGAACGTGTTTTTATCAAATAGGTTTCTTCTGTAACTATATCTCAGGCTCTTAAGGATCAGGTAAACTTGAAAAAATTATTTTTCAAGAAATTTCAAAGAAGATATTAAGCTACTTTGTTTTTAAATAAAATAGTGGAATAGCTTAATTAGATGCAAAAAGAATGAGTAAAATGCACAGCTAGAATTGGCAAATTCCAAAATTACAGATTGCACAGCAATTTTGCCTTATCTATACTGTGCTTTTTTTCCCTATTACTTTAATTAAGGGCAAATTAAACAACTCCAGTACTTTCTGATTAGCACTTACCCATACACATACTCCCATTGAGATCAATCTAACTACTGATGTAAGAATAAGTTCTTAACATTGCAAAAGTTACACAAAGCCTTAACAGTGTCTTGTTAAACAACATAAATGAGACTTACTTAGATCTGTTATTTTAAAGGCATTAGAGGGCTTGACAACTAATATCCTACTGACTTTTAGTGACACTTATGTGCCTATTGCTTTTAGAAATCTAAGAAGATCCCAGACTAAACAGATGTCATAAACAAGCAGTTACTTAATGGATTTAAATTCATTTTGAGAAAAAAATCTTAATTTCCTGAGTTAAAACAGAATAGTTCAATGGTATTATGACATTTTGCATTTACTAACCTCCTTTGTATTTGTAAATAAAAATAATTAGAGTAGTTCCCAAGCACATTAACAAGATCAACTTTTAATTGTAATGAAGAGTGTTGAGGTCAGGCCATCATGGGCCAAGTCCCAGTAGGAGGTTGTTGGGAGATGGTTCTCTGCTTGTGTGAGATGAACTAACAAAGTAGCATCGGGTCTTCTACACTGCAACGCAAAGCCAGAAATGATGTCTTCTGTTGAAATTTAATTTAAAGCTTTTTTGGGGAAGGATTGCTGTGCTGCAGCACCTCATCAACTTTCCCAGTGCACTGTAAAGGTAGCTTGAATGTCTAACTTAGGGCTGTGGATGCCATTTGGATTACAGCACTGACAGTTTGTGGGTGCTTATGCCTTTCACTGGATGTAGATATTTGCATTTCCCATCTGAAAACTGTTCCAATCATAAATCCAACGTTGCACGTGAACTTGTAACTGTGAAACTGAGAAACATTACTGTTAGTTTCTGTAGGCCAAATATCGTTCTGTGATAATGTAAGCTTCGCAGATTTAGCGTTATTAGTTCCCTAATATCACTGAATTCAGTGGGGCTGTGTGTTATGTAATATCGTCCTTAGTGGGAAAAACACTGATATAATCTAACTCTGAGTGACAGAGCTAACCACCTTGGTATGACCCTCACAATGACAGGACAAGTCACACTGCCTTAGTGAGGCATCACCTAGTCTTCTCAGAATAAAAAACAGGATGGAAGGGAGACCTGAAATATCACCTAATCCACCCCACTGCCCTCAGGCAGGATCAGCTGCAGTTAACAACTCCTGTGAGATGTTTGTCTGACCTAGTGATGGACAAATTCAGTGACACCATATAGGAGTTTTGTGGAGCAGTACTCATATAGCATAAACCAGATTGTCAAAATGCAATGAGACAGAACTGTTGACCTCCACCTGAGATCAATAATAGTGCACCCATGATGGGATGGGAATTCGATCTGCTCTGTCTTGTCAGAGTTGCTGTTTCTCCAGTAGCCCACAGCCAGATGAAATCTCTATATTTGTCTCTCGAGTCTGCTGTCTCTTTCTACTCTTTGCTGTCTCTTTCACTCTTTGCTATGTCAGCTCCATACATTTAGCCAAAAGTATCCCAGTACAGCTATTCTCCACTGGGGACTTGTATGTGGTTCTGAAGTCCACTATTGCTTGGAGGCATTTGTAGAAGGTGCAGTTCTGACAGCCTCCTCTTGCATGTAAACTGTGGGAAACCTCACTTTTCTGCTTTTGGAGACATATTTGGAAAAAGTAGATTGTAACGTGGAATATATTGACTCCATCCCCCAGAGCACCAGAACTGCAATACCATCATTTACATTTTCTTTTTCTTAAATTTATGGTGAATATACCAGAGGCCCAAAGGTACACAGTTCTGTTTTTCCATATACTCAGATGGTATAAATACATACACAAAAAATGAGCTTAGCACTCTCTCCAATTGACATACATGTATGATGCAGTGATTCTATCAGCTGGTTGAATTGTCAGTTTCCCAGTATAGACTGGATATTGATGGGGAGGAGGATGAGAATGCTTTGATTTCAGCCTTTCACGGCAACAGTTCCTCCAAATCTTTGAAACTAGCAATGGACCATTGCTTTTGATCATCACGTGTTGTCGTGGTTTAACCCCAGCTGGCAACTAAGCACCTCCTGGGATGGGGGAGAGAATCAGGAAAAAAAAAACCTCGTGAGTTGAGATAAAGACAGTTTAATAGGACAGAAAGGAATGAAAAACAATGATAATGATAATAATAATATGACAATAGCAATACTAAAAGAATTAAACTATACAAAGCAAGTGATGCACAATGCAATTGCTCACCACTTGTTGACCGATGCCCAGTTAGTTCCCGAGCCGCGATCCGCCCCTCCCAGCCAATCCCCCAGTTTACATACTGGGCATGATATCATATGGTATGGAATATCCCTTTGGCCAGTTTGGGTCAGCTGTCCTGGCGGTGTCCCCTCCCAGCTTCTTGTGCCCCTCCAGCCTTCTTGCTGGCTGGGCACGAGAAGCTGAAAAATCCTTGACTTAGTATAACCACTACTTAGCAACAACTAAAACCATCAGTGTGTTATCAACATTATTTTCCTACTAAATCCGAAACACAGCACTATACCAGCTACTAGGAAGAAAATTAACTCTGTCCTAGCTGAAACCAGGACACGTGTCCACTCTAAAATTTCTACTGTGAGGTCTTTGATAATGGAAGAGGAAAGTAATTTCTTGGTGGGAGCCAAAAAGAGCTATTCTTATCAGATCCTTCTCCTTCTTGATGGTCTCCAGGTGGGTACTTATAATTGGCATGTGGGGTGTCTATTTGTATTCCAAGTTGAACAGAGAGTGCTGAGTTTAATTAAATTATAAGTTCTCGTCAGGAACAATGTGATTATGTGATAATAGCCATGAATCTGCAAGGACGTGACCCTGACTGGGTTTAAATACAGTTGCTATAGTGGGCAACTGCAGCAATAAAGAAAAAGGAGAGAAAAAGAGGAGGAAGACAAAAGTTTACAACTGTTTCAAGCTGTCTATTTGTTATCTGGACCTTCAGCACTTATGAAGTGTGATTTTATCAAAAGGCTATTGTGCTTTATCAGCAGGTCCTTTTAATCATAAATGCTTGTTTAACAGCAAGAATGTAATATCCTATGAGTTTTGGGTGTGGATGGAGGTGGTTACAAATGTTTCCCAAAAGTGGTGGGAGAGTAAAAAAAAAATCCTATTTGTGAATTGTGATACTCAAGAATTTTAAAATTTGTTGTAAAGGTAATGCTTCAATATTTAAAGATGATAGTGAACAACATCTCTGTCATTTCAGTGTTAAAAAAGGACTTGAGGAATTATTTAGAAATGTATTGATTTAGTTCTTGCAAACTTATTTCTGAAGACTGTAGCAGCGTAGTTACCCTTTTTACTTAAGCAATTTCAAAGTAAAACTACCATTTGGATGACCGCAGAAGTATGTGTGCACAGATACATTAAAGCCAGCATAGCAATGTGCACCAGAGTAAGCAAAGATTCCTTGTTGTCCTAGAAATCAGCAGGCCTAGATAGCTCTTTCTGAAGAAACTAGGAACATGAATACTAAAGAACGTAGCAAAATTTGTGGAGGAATATCAATAAAATGTGTATTTTTCAAAGTCTTCAAATACTTCTTCTAAATGGTTGCTAGATTTTGCTTTTTTAAAAAAGCGTTTTTGTCCCTGTAATCAAACTTCTTCTGTGAATTCAATGCAGTTTTTGACACAGCTGCAACACAATGAAATTGGGTGAGAAACAACTTCCATAATGGAATCATGTCACAAACATATTGAATGAGTACAGGAAAAATCGGTATGTATGTATGTGTTAGGGAATTACTATAAGTGAACAATTCTGTAGGAGGGAAGGAATAAGCAAATTTTCCCAGTCAACCTAGATAATCTGTTTACACTATCTACTCAGAAATATTTGTTTTCTGTTGCCTATAAAATTCTTCTTTCTTGATGTAATATGCATCACCATTGACACCTGGTGGCCAGAGAGACTTAACTGATGTTACTCACTACTCAACTCACTTTCTGTGTCTAGTCTTAATATATTAAGACCCAGAATTTAATCTAATATCTATATAATTATGCCTACATGCATACAGGCACACAGGTCTAGGCAGAGGGAAAGAGATTTTTCCACTTAAAATACGGATATTAACAAATGGAGATCTTTTCAGTAGCACAAAATGGCATTTGGACATCCATCTTCTTTTGACGTTCAATAGAAATTAGCCCTTGGGCTGACATTTATGCTAGTGAAAATCTTCTCTTACACACTGTCCTTGTCTGGTTGCAATAAGTAAAGAAACATGTTCATACCAGTCAAACAGAATTACTTCCTACTAGAACTAAAAAGTCCATAAAAACTGCAAGTGCCATGTCAAAAGCACAAACCCAAAGTATATTTATCTCCTTATTTTGCACAGTTCTCATGTCAGCATGTACAGGGTTGATGTGAACAATAGCCTAAGATTTTTGTTCTTTAAGCCAACATTATTAAATGAAAACTGTAGACAGATATGTCTGAAAGAAGTGGGGTAAAGCTGTAAAATAGAGGAAGAATTTAAGGACCGAGGAGACAAAAATAGAATAATAGCACTTTGCACAGATGTGATAGAAGTCATCAGGCAGTGAAAGAGAACAAGGTGGCAGGCTTCCCTTTGTGAGAACACTGGAATATGAACAAGAGTTGTGGCCACTGTAATGGCAAGAAAATAGATTCTGGTAATTTTTTGGAAAACAACAACAAAACCAACAACCTTTTGTTTCCCTAAGATTGTACACTTTTCTCATCCTACTTCAAAGGGCATATTTTCCTAGAAGATGACTAGTGTACTCGACACTACAGACAATATTCAGAGCATAAAGCAGGGCAAGCCTGTAAGAACAATATTTGGTTCACAAGCCAGAGGCTAAGTACTTTAGATCTCAGGGCAATTAAGTACAAAATAACTGGACTTTATGAAGGAATTTGAGAAGCAGGAGGAGAATGGAAACTAAGAAAAACACCATTTTCCTATTATGATGTAGGACTCTGAATAGTAAATAGTTTGACTGAGGCAGAATTTGTCATCTTAGTTTGATTCAAGACACCCCTCATCTCTTTCAGAAGAGTTAGCTGACCTAGATTGTTGCCTTCTCAATAAACCTTTGTCTCTTTATCACGAAGTCTTATAATGGAGAGCGAAGCCCTGCCTCCTGGATTGAATATTCTGTCTACGTTTCCTTTACATTTCAAAGTATCGTTCTAAATTTCTGGGAATAATGGGAGTTTTTTGTGGAAAAATTAATTACAATATTGGGTACTCAAAGTAAATAACTTCATGCACAATGTAGATCTTTATGGATGTATTACTATTGAGACAGAGAGGAGGACAAAATGGGGTAAGAAAATATGGGGACTGTCAGCAACAGAAATGCAGAGGTAATTTCTTTGTTAGTAAAGTAAGTATAAAGTAAGGTAAAGAATGGCAATTCTTTTCAATAAGTACAAGAGTGACAAGCCTACTGGTCTTTGAGAGACCATACGCTGTCTCCTTGTAAGGCTAAATTATACTAATATATGTATTATACTAGTAGGTATCTCAGAAAGAGGAAGAGGAAAAGCACAAGAATAGAAGTTCTATTATATGGGTAGCTGAAATGAGAGTTCTCCAATTTACCTGTTGTTATCCAAGTCTTACTGTACCTTCCACCTTAAAAGCTCTCTGCTTTGCTCTCCGATATGGCTAATCCCCACACAGATCTTCCAGCAGGTACAGGCAATGAAAAAGGCAGTTCTATCTTGTGCCATAATTTTTAGGTAAGGTGTGTAAGGAGTCACAATACTACTTAATAGGTGAAGCATCTGAAGGGTTTGTTTTGCATAATAAACCTTCAGCTGATGAGCATTCCTTCACGTCTTCCCGTGGTGGGTCTGAAAACTCATGTGTTATTTCCAGCTATGTTAGTTGCTATAGTCAAATGTACACCTCTCCCTGTAGGCTTTGTTTTATACAGCCTTAGGCCACTAAGGCTACAATAGCACTATAATACGAATTTTCAAGAAAAGCATGTAATATAAGCATTCAATATCTGATCAACTCAATGCTGAAGAACAACTTTTAAAATACTTTAAAATATTAGTAAAGCAAATCAATTTGTTAAATTGTTACAAGTTTGCTATTTGCATTAGGTTCAGCTGGAAAAGGACAACTGAAAAAAAGTCAAAGTAGTTTGCATTTGCAAAATGAAAAGAGATCATTAGAGGTTCACATAAGACAAAGATGTTAATTCATGTCCTATAACTATGAACAGATGTGATCCTAGAGACAGTGGTATGTGACAGCATGATGACAGTACTGCAGAATGAAATTATATACGTGTGTGTGTGCATGTGCATATGTATATAATGCCTATAGTTGCTTGGCCACTTCTGCAAGTAATTCTAATCAATAAAATGTATATTCTGACACATGGACATGACTTCAAACACTTGGCAGACTTTGCTTATGTTGTGCATCAAATGTGTTTGTTGAATGCATGACTGCCATCTGAGAACATTATAGCATCTAGTCAAGAGGATGTGTTATTAGTGATCGTATTCTAGGTGCATTAATTTTGAAAAATAAAAAATGTCTTTTGAATATTTTGTCCTAACTGTCTGGAAGAATGTTAGATAAGTTGCACAATCATTCTAATTAATTCTTCAGTCACGGTTGTAGATTCATCTCTAAATGAAGGTGTTCTAGCATAGGCCAACAATAAATCTTGTAGCCTTGCTGATCTCACTATTAACAGGTCAGCTATTGGCAAGGAATTGCATGTAGATTAGATCCCTGAAATAGTAAATAAGGACAGTGGATACTTCAGGTGACATATTCATGGATTACCTGCTTAACATGAAATACAATAACCCATACATTTTTTAGTGTTGGAAAAAATGTTACATTCAGCAATTAATCATTATTCTTCGAAATCTAATGAGCCTTTAGGAAAAAGATGTTGCAGTAGACAGCATAAGCTGACTAAAAAATGCTTAGTGAGTGTTAGTTATTATCTTCTAAGCCAAATGAAGTATAACTACTCATTAACATGTTCCTGCAGTAAGAGAGAAATGAGCTTGCCTGTATTGAGAACTTACCATTGTAAAAAAAGTGAAATGAAAAAATGGACTTATGTTATGGAAATACAAACGAATGTAGAGAGGAACTGGAGTTTTGAGACCTGGTTCCATATTCCTCTGCATTCCAGGACCACAATATTGTTGTTAAAAAGCAATATATTTTCAGTGTTAATCACAAGAGAAATGAAAATAAACATTCAAATACAAATAGAGTTTTAAGTGTTCTCCATAACACTATTAGCAGGTATACCTAGGAGGTATATTCATTACTGCTTATAGTTAAGCAAAGCAGCTAAAATTATCCAATGAGTGGTGATAAGCAGGAGCCACAGGAAGAATGATCAAGAAAGGAAGTGAAAATGCATATGACAAATAAAGAATAGAAGAAGGTTGGTTGTGTCCTTCCCATTCATGGATCAAACTATGTGAAGTGGTAACGGTTAACTAATACCCATATAATGCTTATGTTTTATAATTCATATGTGATCGTAAGTTTAGCACATATTACTGCCATTGGAAATGTATCACAAAGATGCCTTAGTTGTTTTGTTGTTGGTTTTTTTTTTAATATCCCTCAGAACTATGACTCAATATCAACTGAAGGGAAAGAGAATTTCATTTCATTTCCCTAATTGTAAAACTATGCCTTTTTTTAAAATGGTTCAACTTTGAAGATGGTCCCAGAGTTTCAGCCTGCCTGCTCTCTGAGCTAAAATAATAGGACACCAGCCAAATGAAACAGGGCAATTTTCCTGAGCTTCCTATGGTGGCAGAGTTTTATAGTGTCTGAATTCTATCCTCGGAGGGAAAGGCAGACACAATTTGAGTGAAGTGTAGTAAAATTCTGGACGATATTCCTGTATCGGCACTTTAATGTCAATTTCAATGCCTCTATTTCAGCCTTTATACAGAACTTCAGTTTTGCCCTTAAGCCATTACAAACAGGGAACTGAGTCGTCACCTTTCATTATTTTTCTGCAGTGCTTCAAAACCATTGTGTTCAAAGTATACAGAAATATTCACCAATAGTCATGATTTTTTGTGTAAAACTTGAATGAGAAGGATGACTTGGTAGTGATGAACACTTTTATCACTTTCAACTCTTGTCTTGGGAATCTTCCCTGTGGCTTTTCCTCTTTTTTCCATGTCCCAGGGAATGTTACAATTTTTGTAATGTGTGTGGTACCCCTCTCGTGTGTGGTACGCTTTGTGTGTGGTACCCCTTGCCCCCACATACTATTCCAAAAGTCTGATACAGAATCCTTAGATCAAAAATACAAAATTTCCAATAATGCAAATACAACAGTAACCACTTCTAAGTTAATACCAGGCCACCCATTAAGATTACATAAAAATATAGTCAAAATACTAGTGCAAGGTAATATTGCCTGAAGGAGCAGTAACATTTGATAGATAGTGCAGATACAGAATAGAATAGACTATTCCAGTTGGAAGGGACCTACAACGATCATCTAGTCCAACTGCCTGACTAATTCAGGGCTGACCAAGTTAAAGTATGTTATTAAGGGCATTGTCCAGATGCCTCTTAAACACTGACAGGCTTCGGGCATCGACCATGTCTCTAGGAAGCCTGTTCCAGTGTTTGACCACTCTCTCGGTAAAGAAGTGCTTCCTAATGTTCAGTCTAAACCTCCCCTGGAGCAGCTTTGAACCATTCCCACACATCCTATCGCTGGATACCAGGGAGAAGAGATCAGCACCTCCCTCCCCACTTCCCCTCCTCAGGAAGCTGTAGAGAGCAATGAAGTCGCCCCTCAGCCTCCTTTTCTCCAAACTAGACAAGCCCAAAGTCCTTAGCTGCTCCTCATAAGGCATTCCTTCCAGCCCTTTCACCAGCTTTGTTGCCCTCCTCTGGATGCAGTCAAGGACCTTCACATCCTTAAATTGTGGGGCCCGGAACTGCACACAGTATTCAAGGTGAGGCCGCGCCAACACTGAATACATCAGGATAATCACCTCTTTTGACCGGCTGGTTATACTGTGTTTGATGCACTGCAGGATGAGGTTTGCCCTCTTGGCTGCCAGGGCATTAGGGACCCTGCCTCCTTCTGCCTACTTAAGAGACTATGGAAGAAAAAATGATTTTCTAAAAGCTACTGCTTCTATTTTCAGTTCTTGCACTAAATGTTACTGTCAGTTTCTGAAACTTTTTCTTCAATATGTTTTGAAAAATTCTCCTGACATTGTATCAATGAACACAAATACTATGATGCACAGTGCTTCTAGTCATAACACCTGTTAGTCTTTTATTCGCTGGTACCTTGAAACATATTTTTTGTCTCTTTTACATTTAGGTGAGATCTCTTTTGGCAAAAACTAATCTCACAACTTGAAAACTGGCAATGACGCTATGTAATAATTTTGTTGTCTCAGTATTGCAATGACACTGGAAATAAGAGCAACTACTTTAAAACAGAGAGAAAAAAATCACGGCACGCTGTTGCTGGGCTTGCTCGTGAAGATCAGAGATTTAAATGCCCTCTTTCAAGGCAAAAATGCCCACTATATTTTCCATATGAGCAGCCTATTTTCAAGTGTGACCATGCTACCTCCCCTTGGAGTTAGAAGGCAGTGTTATTTTCATGATTATTAAATTCGTTAGCTTTTCCTTCTACCTGCACCATAATATAATTAGGACCATATCTAATAGCAGCATGATGAGTCTGCAAACCCTGTTGTGCCAGATACGCAGAATTGAGGACTGCGTAGGAAGTGTAATTGCCGAGTACTCTATAGAGCATTCACTGCTTGACTCCAAACTGGGAGGGGCTGCAAGCAAATTAGAAGCCAAGAGTAGAATTGAAAATGATCTGGACAAGTAGGAAAAAAAACCTGAAAAAAATTGAAGGTAATTCTGTGAAGACAAGTGCAAAATATCATGCTTTTTATGATAGGAAAAATCAACTGCAAAGTAGAAGATGGGGTATGCCTACATTGGCAGTAGTTCTGTTGAATCTGTCATTCTGTTGTAAAGAGGAAGAAGAAAAATAGCAAACTGTAATGGGTATAGTGTAGTTTATACTCTTTTTAATACAAGCTTAACAGAAGTTTCAGTATTATCTTCATGTGTGGGTACCAGACTGCAATATAGAGAGGAAATTTTTAGTTTGGAGAAGGGAAACAGGAATGAGTAGGTTAGAAAACAAGATCTTTGAGAAATGATTACAAACCTTAGGTTGTTTTGTTCAGACAATTTATAACTCCTTTACTGAAACCAGCAGAACTATTTCCTGTCAGCTGACTCATGAAAGCCACGAGATTGCTCTTATCCTGCCTGACCCACAAAAGCCCCAGCTTTTGGCCTAAACTGGTTTCATGTACTTTCCTTCGCTGCTGCAGCAGGCAAAGAACAGGGGAGTTATCCAAGGTGAGCTGATGGGTGGGATAAGCACATGACCTGGGATAAATTTACTATTTTTTTTCAGTGGATGCACCTTGAGAAGAGACATAGTAACAGCTTTTATGTTAAAGATTACCACAAAGAGGAAGAGAACACATTAGCAACTTCATTGTGTGTAAGAGAAAAGGGTGTCAACTACAGCATGAAAAATGTAGGTTAGACATTAAGAAAAGAATTCCTTTCCCAACTGTAAGAAATGTTAAGCACTGCAGTGAATTTCCTAGGAAGGCTGTATAATCCCCATCAGTGGGGATAGTTAAGAGTACGCTAGGGAAGTATCTGTCAAGAATTGTTTAGGTGTAGTTGATCTTGCCATGAGGATTTTTTCTGGAATGTCTCTGTTACTGTGGTTTTGTTTGCAAGGAACTGTGGGATCAGATCTGCCAGAGGAAGTCTACACTAGAAACAGCTACATGTTTCTTGTCTGCCTGTTCTCACACACATAAAAAAACCCACTTACTTTTAATTGTTTTAGATCAGTGAAAATGAAAACCTAAACAGTAAAATTTCTACAATAAAACTTCATATATATGTTCTAAGCCAGAAAATGGCTACTGACATCTGACCATATGTGAATTCTTTTAAATTAAATGCACTGACAATAAAGGCAAGACAGTTACATATCTAGTGATGCAAGCTATCCCAACTTTTAAAGCTTAAAGCTGGCTTTATTAAAAGCTTCAAGGACTTTCTGAAGTAACAGTATTGTTCTGTTTTGCTTGTAAAAGTTTACTCTCTGATACATACAGAGCAATGCAAAAGAGCCTCCCACAAAACTAGCCATAGATTACTATTTTCCTGTTGGTGTATTTTCTACAATGCCTTTGGAAAAAAAGTCATATTTCATTTCCTTCATATTTATTTTACGAGAGTAACTTTAAAAAAGACATTTAGTCAATCAATCACTGGTATATTCTGGCAAACAGACAGCTAGATAAAATGATATCAGATAATAAGAAACTCACATTTATCATACTGACTGACTTTTCAAAACATTCAACTACACCAAAACTAAGTATTATCAATCTTTGCCTGGTATATAAATCTTCCTAGGAACATACCCTAACAGAGTAGTTTCAAATGGAACCTGCTAATTTCTCTTTCCTACCACCTGAATGCTTTTATTGCCATGACAACTAACAAGTTCTAACTCTGGTCAAGGTTGAATGGGAAAAAACAATGTTTTGTAACTAGCTGATGTGCTTCCAAAATGACACGAAGGGGAGGTTTTTCCATCTTGTTAATGGTGCGTATTCAGTACATAATTTTTGCAATGCTAGTTAATGAAGGAATGAATATCCATTGATTAAAGGTATGTCAGAATGAGTAATTATTCATGTAAATCTGTAGGTTTATGATGAGAGAGATTTACTTTACCACTGAGAAACCTGTGTCTGGGTAGGGAGACTAAAGTGGAAAGAAATGCCTCAATCTCACTCAAGCTGGCACATGCAGCTCAAAAAAGTAGGAAGTCTGGGCTGGTTATAAGTCAAGGTGGGCCACAGGCAACTGACTTAGTGCATCAAAACTGTTAGCCCCAGAACCATCAAGGCCTAGATCATACAGTTACTCAAGTGCCTATGCATGCAGCAAAACTGGTATTTTGGTGCAACTGGGTGGACAAACCACCACTTAACCTGTTTCTAAACCCAGCGATGCCTATATGTCCTTTCTGGGAAATTAAGTTCCTACTGGGCTGGGCTGAAGACCTCATTTTGAATTAAGTATTGCTATGATTGAACATGAGGGCCCACCTGATGGTCAGGCTGTTAATCTATTGATCACACTTTGGTGGCATTCTCTCTTTTTGTTTTTACAGCAGAAACCTGGATATAGGCACCTAGCTGCAAGCTACGGTATTCCCTGCCCTTTCCCCAGTATTTAACACGTAGCTGCAAGATAAGGTATGTCTCTAGTTTAGGTATGCTGTTCCTTTCTCAGAAAAGAACTCTGAAAGCTTAGCACCTATCTTGTGTATTGGATGGGGATTCCACTAGACAGCTGAATTTATAAGCATTGTTGAGTGCAAGGCCTCAAATCTCGATCTTCTGTCATTGACACTAATGGGAATTTAGTGGTTCCTTTCAAGTACATAGAAACTTAAGTCCTTGGTTTCTTCTGTGTAACAAGTTGTGAAGAAGGATAGCAATTAAAACTATATGTGAAGACTTATCTTTCTTTGAGGACGTAAGGATTCAGCAAAAAATGATTATTAGGTTCTTTGGAAATCCTGACCCTTGGCGGGGGTGGGGGGGAGAGAAGAAGAGAAAATCCAGCATAACGTTTGTTGTTTCCTAAAAAAACCTTGGTATGTTAGTTCCCATTTCTCTCTCAAAAATGCCACTCTCTGTCAAGCAGAATGGTCAGGAATAATTTCAATTTTTTTGCAGCTAAGAAGCTAAAGGACTGAGGCGGATGGGATGGCAGATGAATTGTCTGTCTCGTTAACAGAAATTCTTGGGGTTAGCAGAGCTTGCAGGGTCCATAGGAGAAGTACAGTGAAACAAATTGTAACAAGCCCAAAATCACATGCGAACTACTATTGAACCAGAACAAGAAAGACTGCACACAAGATGTATAGAATCTGAAATCTGCACTATCTGAATTTGTCACCCAAATTAACTGCCTGTGTGTCTCTGGACTCTCAGCAAGAAGAAATTGTTATAGCTGCTAGACCTAAATCACAGCTCCTTAAAATACTGTGACCTTGCAAAGGAAAGGAAGGTAGTATTTTTAACCTAAGCAACAGACTTGCTTAGAAATGCAAGTCAGAAGTTACTTGCGTCTTGCAAAGGTGCACAGAGCTTTCACAGTGGTCCTGGCTTGTGTACATAGTGGTGTACCTGATTGGTGCCAGGCCACCTCCTGCAATTCTCTGCTGCTCTGCCGAGTTCCCTCCACAGCTTCACCACAACCTTTCTCGGGGCGGGGCGGGGAGGAGAAAGGATGAGAAATACAAGACCATGTCTAGGAGGGAATTCAAGACAAGGGGAGGAAACGGGGAATCCACTATGTTGGAAATACACTTCTTTCAATTACCTGAAGAAGTCTCAGCAGATATAAGAAAGAATTAGACTGCTTAACCTGGGTCAGGAAAGGTGGAAAGGAACTGAAAAGGAAAAGAAAAAAGAGAAGAAGGGAGGAAGCATGTCCTAAGGGTTTGTTTCTGAGAAGATTCAAATTTACTGTCTCCTGGACAGTATATTAAGTCCCTGGGTCTGTGAACTTGAGTGGCTTGTAAAGGCTGAAAAACATGACTTAAACTTCTCCCTTTGCTCAGGATAAAGGATGAGATTTCTATGAGCTTAGTTTGACCCAGTTACAGAGTAATATAATCAAAGATGCACCTCTGCTTTAACTATACTTTTGCCTTTCAGGTTACAATGTATCAATTGTCTTTGGAAGTTGGCAGAAGAGGGGTTAAGTACCTCTTTGTGACAAGAAGCAATACCCACAGCTCTCTTGGGGCACAGATTTTCAGGCTAGCAGTGTTAGGCCAGCTGTGGAGAGTTAATTAATTTCCCCAGTTCAGTCAGAGTAAAGTGCTAGAGAGTATTTATTTATTTATTTATTTATCTTTGTGTGAGAGTAGTTTTTTGTAGAAGTGGGGTACAGTAATTCTTGGTGTTTGATTAGGCTTACCTCTTCTCTGCATTTTTAAACTATTCTCTTCTGTGTAAACACCAGCCTGTACTGCTAGTAGTTTGTATAGCGCAAGAGAGAAGAACAGGATTTCCAATGCCTTTTCTTTTCTTGTGAAGGAATTGTGTTTATGTAGATTTGGATCTTGTTGTGCAATCAGAATGTTACAGGGCATACCCCATAAGTAGGGGAACAAAATGCTACAGACAAACTTGACAATTTAGGGGGATGTACAGCAAGCTTATTTGTGAGGCTAGGCATATCACTTCATGTGCTTCTTCTCTTTGGAGTCTTCATAGATTTACTTTTAATGTATTATATTATTTCTTCTGAAGTGCTATTTTTTGTGCCATACTTTCAGTTAATTTTAAAGGCCTATTTTTAACTTGTATAGACTGGAAAGAAAAATGGATGAAGTAACAAGGACATAAGTTCCTTTGTTTTTCTCGAAGATGAAATCTTTGAAATCCCACTAACCAAACATGTAATAAAGCCTATGGATAGCTACAGAGAGTGGATGAATGAAAAATTTAAGAATAAGATAAAGACTCTTCAGGTGAGAGAGAAAAGTATCTCAACAGCTGATTGAGGGCAAACATTAAAGATCACCCTTTCTGACAGAAGAAATAGAGCATTTAATCTAGTAATGCAGGAAAAAATTGGTGAGAGCTATTGTCACACATTTCTAATAAACAGGAAAAAGAAGTAATAGCAGATTTTGTCAGGATTAGAATCCAAAACACTGTTACATTTGCTTGCTGCAGCTGAACAACAGGCCAGTAGATTCAAAACAATGAAATAATAAAGGTATAGTTGCCAAAGGAAAAGATCATATGCAGAAGTATGACAAACTTCAAAATCAACGACAAATGTCTTTGAAGGGTGAAAGAATAGAGAATGCTTTCTAATTATAAATTAGAAATGCAAAGATTCATCTATGTCTAAACTAAAGATTATAAATTCTAGTTATTTGGATAAATAACACAATTCATCCAGCTATTTAACAGCTTCCTAGGGTGAATTAGTGATAAGTGAAGGGTGAAGGGTTCAGCTCAGCTTGCCTGCCTTTTCAGAGTTCCTTCAATAAGGTTTACACAGCCAGCTTATTCCAGAAACTGAGAATCAGACTCTAACATGAAAATGAAGAAATCAAAATCATTAGGGTCAGCATATAGTCTACAAACTAGTAATTGTTACAAAAGGTAGTTCTAAATCCAGAAGAAGGAAATTAGTCATTTTATAACATGAATAAACAGAAATCTTGTTCGAATGAAGACGTAGGAGTTAAATACATGCTATGGCAGGAGATGGATTGAGCAGGAAGCCACTGCTCTGGAAATGGCAGAATACAGTACTTGAAGCAAAAGAGCATTGTCTTGAAAAGAGATGTTGAGGGCTGATTCAGAAGCACATTTTTGTCAAGAAAGCCAATTTCTAATCCTCTGTGCTTTGAATACTGCCAACTCTATTATTGATTTGCAAGGAGGGAAGAGGAAACTGAATAACGAGTTTTGTCTGACAAAATTTCTTTGAGGAGTATTAAAGTACAATCAAAGTGGTTTTGCTCTAGTCCTACCTCAGATTTTAGTTGTAATATACAACAGTTGGAGAAATGGAAGGAATAAAAGAGAAGTTTTCCAGGAAAATGTGTGTTTGAATAGACTGCATACTGAACTATATTTTTACTATTTTGAACTTAGAAAGGATGGACTTCTGCAGGTATTAGTAAACTTTTAATTCCAATGAATGTTTATTCTTTTTGGGAAGCTTTTTTTTGTGCTGGTAAGAACCAGTTACATTAATTGGAACATAAACTCATTTCTTGCGGAGGGATGGGGGACAGGACATTTATCAGACTGTGGTCTTGGTAGCAAAAATAAAACAGCTAACAAAATTCCATAGCAGCCAGATAATATATAATACTAAACCAAGTCCACAAATTATTAATTTTGTAATAGTTGCAGTAGTCTTACTCTGGTATATTAATCTAGTAGCTGATTTGTACACTAAAGTAATCACAATACTTCAGTAAGAGGTAAAGCAGAAGAAATAATTCATAACAATAGCAGTAGCTGCAAATTGTCTACATAAACCTTAATAAAATCAATCCTGGTAGCTGAGCATGTTCTTAATTAACTTTATCCCAGTTTCCCAAACTGCAAAAGAAGAAAGGGGAAAAATGCTGACTTAAAGCCTAGTGAAGTACCATGTGATATGAAGCAAAAGGCAAGAAAAGATACTGAGAAATAGTGCACCTGGCTTATAATACATTCCACAAACCAATATCCTGGAATATTAAGTGTCTGGTGTTGTGTTTCAGGCCTTTTCAATTTCTGTGGAGGACGTGGGAACTCAAAGTATGGCTTTTCTTTTTCAAAGCCCTGTAAAACTTGAAAAATCAGGAGGGGAGACAAACCTCTTTGAAGAACAATGATAAATTAGAGACAGTCTTTTTGCTAGGTGTGGCTGATCGGCAATGGTGAAAGGTGCAAAAGATCTTCTCTTCGCACAGTCCAAGTCTTGGTTTTTGCCTTCCTGGATGCACAAAGTGTTTAGGCTGCTTAACACCAGGAATGCAAATGTGGGCTTTTTTGCAGGAGTGATCTGGGAGTGGACAGTTGCAGAACCAAATTTGTTAGGGAATTGGAGTAAGCTACAGGATGTGAAAATTTCTGCAAAATATTGGTGATGCCTGTCCAAAAACATCCACTGCCACACTTTTCCTGGAAGGTCTTTTGGGAGGTGGTTGGGAAGATGGCAATGTACTACTCTGTGTAGCCTCTCTTCTACTGACTCCCCTGAAAAATTAGCCAAGCTGCTAAGTGCCTTTGAGCCTCTTATCTTCCTCTTATGACTTCTCACTCTTCAGGCCAAGCTAGACAAGGATGCAGCTCCTCTGTTTTTTCCTTTGGGGAAATCTTGGTGCCAAGTCCATAATTAGCAAGAAATTAGGGAATTGTGACTACTGTTGTCCAGAATGTCTTGCAGTCTCTCTCCTTGGTTCTTTGACTACTGCATTTGTATCAAACTATAATGTATTCTGTCCTTAATGCAAGTTGGTCGGTAGAAGAAATATTTGGTTGATTTTTTTAATGACTGGAAGGTCACCTAGAGAAACCTTTAAACACCTCAAATACAATTTGAAGGAATATTTTGGACCAGAAGACAATGTTATATACAGAAATCTAATCTGATGGTAACTTGTTTGTTCCTTGGGTTCATTATTTAATGTTTTCTGATATTAACTGTAACATGCTCTAGTAACAGAAATCACTATCACTTACCCCAATGGCAATGGTTTGATGGAAAATGTGACCGCGATATCATTCTGTATGAAAGACAAACTGTGAGTGTTTGATTGGTGTACAAGAAGGGAGAAAAAGAAATATGAGGGAATAAAAAAATAAAACCTGGAAGGAAGGAGAAATGAAAAGCTAAAACATGCAGGAGTCTGGTATAACGTGTCAGGGAAAAAGACTTCTTCCTCATCCTCTTTTTTTCTGCCTGCTGAGGCTTGTTCACTATCTAGTCCTGAATATTCACCTGCTAGAATTGAGTGTCATTTGTGCAAGCTAAGTAATAAATCCATCAGGATTTTTTCTTTAGAATAGGTAATTTACCATGTGGTTGAAACATAAAAATACAAGAAGAAAGTGTAAGACATAAAAGGATAGAAATCTGAATAAAAGCTTGATCTGAATTATATTAGATATGCCTACTGAATTCAGAAAATTAGAGACTAGCCCCCGATACTAACTTGAATAAGCTCTGAATTCACTGACTTGAACAACAGAGCTCTGATGTGAAAGAAGTGACCCCGTCAACATGATGTATATCAGGCTGCAGAGCCTATACATCGGACTGAAATTCAGTGCTGTTCTTCAAAGAGCTGCAGCTCATAACTCACACCCATGGAGTGGCCCATGGCATAATTTTGAAAGCCCCAAGGAGCTATTTAAATTAGTGCAATCTGTCTCTGCCTACAGGCAAGCAGCACTGCCCAGTTCTCTGCAGCTCTAGCTGGTACAGTCCTGTTTTTGAAAAACCTGTCCCATTTTCAGGCTTGTCTCAGGCATGTCCCTTTATGCAGGGTTTGTGAGGCACTCTTTAGAGGCCCACTTGTGACTTATCAGTACTTTATGCCAAACCAATCATTTTACTTAGCTGAAAGTGATGAACAAAAACCTTATCCCAGGAGAACAGTATTTATGGCTTCAGATGTACAGGATAGAAGTGTCTGTGTCATTGAATTATACTGATCTATTATTACTACAAAGAAGAATTGAATTTGAATAATCCATCCACTAAGGTATAAATACTTAAAATTACAACTGTGTAGTGTAAAGATGAGGATAGCACAACGGTTCATGTTGCAAGACTAGAAACCATGACAGTGCCTGTTTAAGCTGTTGAAGAATCTGTATGTGAATGATCTGGTGAGATCATACATATTAGTACAAACTATAGCAGACTTAGGTCTCAGGTATCCGCAGTAAAGTTAAGAAGTATATAAATCAGGGTGGAACTTGGTGTGCAGATTCTAAAATGTAAACACAAATGATAGTTTTGTGCATGTTTGAGTAATTTGGGATCAAATTTTAAAGAACTGTCATGAAATTAGAGCTATTAGAATGGCTGGAAGCCATTGAATTGTGAGAGTCCCTGACTGAATCCATGGAAAATAATGATTCAGAACTGTACAACGGGTGTAAAATTGTACTAAGAAGTCACTCATAATGAAGGATTAGATCTTCAGTTTGTAGACGTGCAAAGCATACTGGTTTCAGTGAAGCCATGTCAATTTACACCACCTGACAAATTGGCTTTAAGGATGTTGAATAGAAGCTAAGCTATTTAGAAACACCAGCAATAGATAGAATCACAGAATCGTTTAGGTTGGAAAGGACCTTTAAGATCATCAAGTCCAACCGTTAACCTAGCACTGCCAAGTCCACCACTAAACCATGTCTCTAAGCACCACATCTACATGCCTTTTAAATACCTCCAGGGATGGTGACTCAACCACTTCCCTGGGCAGCCTGTTCCAATGCTTGACAACCCTTTCTGTGAAGAAATTTTTCCTGCTATCCAGTTGAAACCTCCCCTGGCGCAACTTGAGGCCATTTCCTCTCATCCTATCGCTTGTTACTTGGGAGAAGAGACCAACACCCACCTCGCTACAACATCCTTTCAGGTAGTTGTAGAGAGTGATGAGGTCTCCCCTGAGCCTCCTTTTCTGCAGGCTAAACAAGCCCAGTTCCCTCAGCTGCTCCTCATAAGACTTGTGGTCTAGACCCTTCACCAGCTTTGTTGCTCTTCTTTGGACACACTCCAGCACCTCAATGTCCTTCTTGTAGTGCGAATGTCTGTCTTGTAGTGCGGGGCCCAAAACTGAACACAGTGTTCAAGGTGCGGCCTCACCAGTGCGGAGTACAGGTGGATGATCACATCCCTAGTCCTGCTGGCCGCACTATTCCTGATACAAGCCAGGATGCTATTGGCTGCCTTGGCCACCTGGGCACACTGCTGGCTCATATTCAGCTGGCTAGTGACCAATCCCCCCAGGTCCTTTTCTGCTCGGCAGCTTTCCAGCCACTCTTCCTCAAGCCTGTAGCGTTGCATGGCGTTGTTGTGACCCAAGTGCAGGACCTGACACTTAGCTTTGTTGAACCTCATACAGTTGGCCTTGGCCCTTCAATCCAGCCTGTCCTCTGTAAAGCTTTCCTACCCTCAAGCAGATAAACACCCCTGCCCAACTTGGTGTCGTCTGCAAACTTACTGAGGGTGCACTCGATCCCCTCGTCCAGATCATTGATAAAGATATTAAACAGAACTGGCCTCAATACTGAGCCCTGGGGAACACCACTTGTGCCCGGCCACCAACTGGATTTAACTCCATTCACCACAACTCTTTGGGCCTGGCCATCCAGCCAGTTTTTTACCGAGCGAAGAGTATGCCTGTCCAAGCCATGAGCAGCCAGTTTCTCCAGGAGAATGCTGTGGGAAATGGTGTCAAAGGCTTTACTGAAGTCTAGGTAGACAACATCCACAGCCGTCCACAGACACAAGTACAGTGTCATCAGGACAGATGCTTAACACTTGAGAAATAGTCTCATATCAAACACCTGAGAAAAGAAAATAATGATTATTTTTTAAGCAAGTTGTAGCAAAAGATATCTTCAAAAACAATGCCTGGAAGAATTCAGACAGCTATGATAGTATCTTATAAAATATATTTCTAAGTGATTGTTGATACTGTCTCAGACACCAGCAATAAATCTACACCACAGAACTTAATGTTTAGCATGTTAGAAATGTACAATCCTGAAATCATGAAAAAAATCTAGTCATTGATACTTTATTTTGGAAATGAGTTGCCTTCTAATATTTTTTAAAGGAGCTATAGCATATGAAGATCACTGAATTCAAGCCTATGTTCATCTTTTATAGCCAAAAGATGGGGTCTAAGTGAAACAATCTTTTCAGACCAAAGAAACTGCCCCTTTTAAACTAGTGCCAGTCTAAGAAAATAAGGACAATCATCTTGACAACTGTAGAAACATAGATACACGAGAAGTATAGCCGTATCTAGTGTCATTAAGATGAATGGTCCACACAGTAGCCTGTAAGAAAGGAATCAGAAGGCAGATGCGTTAACATCTTTATTTCAGCTAAATTCTACTGGAGCTGTTTATGCTTGTAGACAGGGTTAATTTTCCCCAGGAATGTAGCATTGAACCTTGTTTACATATAGAACGAAAATTAAGGAACAGATACATCTTTCTAAGTAATTGGCTGAAGCTTTATTTATATAGTAATACAACAAAAATAGAGTGGCTCATGGCTAAGACTATTTTATTTATACTGAAAGAAAAGCTATTTGAATAGGTGATTTTTGGAAGAAAAAATATTAAAAAATTGTTTTCTATGCTAGTTATTCTAAAACTTTTACTTCTGTGTAATCTTTTACTATTCACCTGAATTCTTGCAGACAAATGTATTTCTGACTTCTGATTGGGAACTTCAGAACTTCTGGCCTTTAAGACCTGGCTGCCAGTTGTTCAAGAGTACAGCTTCTTGACAGATTTTCTTCAATCACTGAATTCACAGTAACAGCAAGCATTTAACACAGGCTTCTTTTATAATATAAATAGTTCACAGAATCATAGATCTGCTTGACTAGAAGTGACCTCTTGAGATCATCTGCTTCATCTCCTTGTACTGAGGCTGGAACAAGAACTCCTATTCTTAGAACCTATGAGTGAAGGGATTCCATAGCTTATTCTGACAGGTTTTTTTAGTGCTTATTTTCAAAGTTGCGAAGTTGTTTCTAATATCTAACTTGTATTTTGTCTGCTGAAACTAAATTGATTTTTTTTCTTGGGCTGTTCCAATGGAAAATCAATAACTGATCATCATCTTGCTTAGATTTTCCATCCGCTGCTCTTTTGAGGGTGGTCTCTAGCTTTCCTTCCTTCCTCTAGATTTCCTTCCTTCCTTGCAATTCAGATTTTGGAGTCTTGGCTCTGTAGAGTCTCTGCAAAGACCCTGTCAATCACCTATCTTGCCTGTATTGGACACCATGCAATATGCCACATCACTATCATCGCTGTATAGGAGAAAATCTGGGCTTTGTTGTGCTGCTGTTGCACAGCTAATTGCTGTGACTCTGTTAGCTTGCTGTGCTCTGGGAGCCACGCTCTTGCCTACTCTTGTTCATGTCCTTCTTAGTAAGGATACTATGTGCTAGCTGAGACCTTACAATAACAGTAAGTGCATAGGAATAATTATATTACAGACTGTAAGACAGCTAACTTCCTTCCTTCCACACACCTTTTAAATATTAATTCTTCCACACCTTTTTTAGGAGGTTGTCATTGTTGACTTACTTTCAGCTTGTGATTCTCTGTCTCCCATATTTTCTGTAGTACTGTTACCTAAGCAGCTGCTCTCTCTTGTGTCTTGGTCACATGGTTTCTCCTCCTCATCTTATTTCCTTTGAAACTGTTTTGAAAATTTAAGTCTGGCCTCTTAAAATGCTCTCCATCCCACCCTTTTTGGTATCAAATACAGTCCCTTCAACTTTTCTAACTATAATTTAAATGCCCTATTAAAAAAGTTGCATAGAAAATATAATCACAAAAGCAATCCCTAGGGTAAGTCCCTATGTCACAGACAACTGAGTTCGTAGTTGACATAACATTTCTGCAGAAAATAAAGGTATGTTTTGTTTGCAGTGGGTCAAATGTTAAAGGAAACAATGAAATCTTTATTATTTTTACTGATTAAATATTTCAGAAGTTTTCTTGGAAGCTTCCACTGTGTGCACTCCTGTATTAATGCCATTTAAAATGATAATAGAAGGTAAGACAAAACCTAAGGGCTAGTAAATCAGCTTACAGCTAACTGAGGTTAGAGAGAGCTTGGCAAGGAAGGGAATCCAGGCTTCCAAACTCCCAGGTTCAGTACCAGTTTGTACTATAAACCTGCTTATTCATCTTCTTTTTAGCACTCAGTGGAACTGAACTGATTGGCACACACTGTTTCTGGATGGCTTTAGATGAAGCAGCAATGTCTCTAGAGACACACGTTCTCTCTTCCATTGAAGATAAGCTCTTCTCTCTACTGCTTTTCCTCAGAAGTTAAAACAGAGTTTTATGCTTACTTGGCAATGTAAAAATAGCACTGCTGAATCTGCTTTTAACTCCTTAAATCTGCTTCAAACTGTAAGGTTTTTTAATCCATAACATTAACACTGCTGTGGAGTGCTATTCTCAAAATTCACTGCAACTCTTGGAAGAAAAAGTGATCATTGTGAGAGACTTTGGTCTTAATGGCCTGTGAGCTGTAGAATCCACTGGGGTCTTGTTAAGCATCTCTTTCCCAGGCTATCAAGATAGATATCAATATCTTCTGGAAAGAAGGCTTTCTGTAGTGTGATAAAGGCAGCATGGACTTAGCAAATCAGGCTATAAGCAACATGCTGGTTATAAATGTCCACTATTTTCAGAAATACTTTTTGGAAGAAAAATTAAAATTAATTAAAAAAAAAAAATCTTAATTTTAATTATTTTTTTTAAAGAAATATTTTTTTGAACAGCAGACAGGTTGTTCCATCACTGGAATTTCAGTTCACAAATTCTGTAATTTCTGCTAACAGCTGTGAGCTGCTAGGAGAGAAGAATCAATATTTAAAAGAAGATATCACTCAGGACTGTTAAGTAATATATTTTCTTGTATGTATTTTTTTCCTACCTGACAAAAACTTGTTTTCCCCAGTTTAAGAAGGTAGTTCTTCAACACGCATAGCATTAAGCACTTGAGTAGTCCTACGGACTACAGGAGGTTGAGGAATGTATGGGAAAAGCAGCTATTGCAGACTTCTTTTGGGGGCTCAAACATTCAAATTGCTGTTCCTATGAGCAATTACTAAATATTGCATGAGCGTATCTTGAGGTAATGTAGTGTTGTCTCCTCCCAGCGTTCGAAGCAAATACTCAGATCAAAGATTATCTCAATTAGTTCTAAGACATAAGCCCTAAGTATGATAATTAAGAGAGAAGTACTGAACATCTGGTATCTTGTGATAATGGTATCATCAGATACGAAAATTACATAAGGGTATTATAAAATACATAGCACCAAAAATATTGAACTTTTAAAAGACAACCTTTGAAGGAATAAATAATGGATGGAAAGAGATTGATTAGAACCAGCTGCTGTTTACTGTGGGATGTTAGATTTGATTATGATATATAGAGAAAAAATCACTCTTATTTCAATAAAAATAAGGATAAAAATTAAATCTGATGTGGCTAGAAAGGAATATAAGAACTGTTAAAAATGATAAAATGAAGCATCTAAAAGCCACAAAGTATTTAGAAAATAGCAGGGTAGGGCAGAATATTAAATAGCTGCAAATATGGAAAAATAACATATGAGCAAACAGTACTACTCTTTTTTATCATCAGTAAGTAGCTTTAGGCATAGATGTTGTCCTCTTAAAATAATCTATCAAGATTTTTCTTTTTTTTGCAAAAGGAATACAGTTTTTAAATACGAGTAAAAAACACTAAAGATTTAGTAAGTACCCTGTGAGCATTGTGGTAATAATTGAGGTCCTGCAAGACTATTATTGGTAATTGAAATCTGATCACTTTTAAAACCCAACATTCCTAAGAAATTGCAAAATGTTATATGTAAGTACATCCTTTAAAACATTCTTTGAGGGGATATGAAGCAAAAAGAGAAATCCAGTAATTTCAAAGCAACTGTATGTTTTGTAAACTTGTTTAGTAGGAGTTGAATTGAAGGTCATAGAATAAAGAAAATGTTACACGAGAAGACAGAGAATTCTTTGGAGCTAAGCAACGGATAGGAGATCTCAGGTTACATTTTCAAAGCTCTGTAAATGACTTAGAGACATTGGCACCACAACATCAATAATTAGGAAACAGCCATAGAGAAAACATGAGACAACAATGTTGTCTCTCAGTCCCAGAAGTGATTTAAGCCTTTTGGACTGTATATTCAGAGGTATTTTCCATAGAATAGATGTAATTTTTTTTTAAGAGTCTATTGACTTTCAGCAGAAGTTAGACACTTGAATACATTTAAATATAAATGATACTGGGAGGTAGAGATGTTTAACAGCAAAAACGGAAATTTAGCAACATTTCATTTTCTTTTGAAAGGTGGCACCTAATTGCTCCCTTTTGCTTAGAAAGATATTCTATTTTTGAAAGCAACTTGGACCTAAGGATACTTCAGTGCTTTTGAATATTTCCTTATAATCTGTATGTCAAATACCTACAGGGTTCCAAGCAACTTCTTACATGGGGAAAATAATGCATGAATTGAAGAATAATGGGAAGGTACAGCATCATAATGAAGCAATTATTTTGTAAATACAATGGCTGTAAATGAGGAAAAGTGATATTCCAAAAGAGGATGTCCTGTGCCCATTTTATCTGTTAACTGGAAAGACCTGAATACAGTACAGTGAGCAAAATATTCATGTGTGCAAACTGGGTGACAGAACAAATAGAAAAATCCGATCATATCTAGAAGAATTAAGATAATTTAACTTTTCTAGTTTGTTTATGCAAATCAATTATTCTGCTGTGTGTCCCAAGTATTCAAATAGAAGTTTGGCCAGGTTTTAAAAATTGATTTCTCTGTATTTTATCAAGCTTTCAGATCTCTTTGATGACAGATTCTTAGATCGAAGTCAGTTGCACTCCTGTGACTGTCTAAAATAAGACGGTAGCTGAAATGATTTTCAGACATCAGCAATGCTGGCAAATGTCTTTCAGTGACTCTCTGTCACTAGTTTGTCACACTTTTTGATAATTAAGATTTCTATTTATAGACCACCTTATTGTCATTTTTTAAGTGCTTGGGTATGTCCTATATATTTACAAGGCATCAGCTGCTATATGAAAATGTGGTATCATCAGAAAAGCAAAAAGTATCAGTCGTGAATGCTAAATTGCTTCTTTAAAGCACGAGGTATCTAGCCTAACATCACTATAATTTTTTGGTTTTTCAAGAATGAGGATGAAAAATTTTTCATCTCTGAAAATGATTAAATACCAATAGTGTATTACAGGGTTGGCTGAAAAAAAAAATTCCTTCAAAAATTGCCCTGTCTTTGAAACACAGCTGCATCACATTACCTCAAAAAAAGGTGGACTTTCTTAAAGATGCTCACACTTTCAAATGTTATCTCAGATTACACTGGCTGTGCTAGGTACATTTTCCTTATCGAAGGCATTTCTTTGTTTACACATGCTAATACATATCAGATAAAGATTTAATTACATTTTAAATTGTACTCTTTAGAACAGCGCTGATTTGAGAGCAGTCCTGATTTGAGGGGAAAAAATAAAACCTCAGTGGGTCATTGTTGCCAAGGCCAGTGACAATTCCTATTCAGAGAAGTGCTGTCACCTGTACAGTCCTTGGGCGCTTCTAGAGAGACTTCTGCACTGTCATGTATCTACCTGTCCTGAGATATTGGGATCTGGGAATCTATTTCAATATTTATAGCCCTTTTTTTATTCTGACTGGTTACAAGTAAGGGACGTTCTGTGTTTCACACCTGCATGCTATTAGAGCTGTCTCCACACAAGCAGCAAGGGAGGACAGGTAGGCCCAGGGGCTAACAGACTTCAAGTGGAATACCATTCAAAACAGATCTGCATGAATTACAGGAGCTTTAAAGTACTGGCAGTGGTGTGCACTTTGTGTCCTTAACACTTGGCAATTTCTGGCCTATTATGTTCCTAGAGTCAGGCATTTCTGGCTTACTACATGAAAGCTGGCAGCTTTTAATGAGCACTCCAATCAGAATGGCAGCTGCTACTCAGCACTTGGGGCTCCTGTATTGTCCAGCTGGGTATATTATGCTTTTTTATGTTCCTCTATGTACTATGTTTGCTTGAATGAATTCACCTTGCTGGATTTCCCTGCCAGAACCCATGTGTCATGACAAAGATTCTAGCCCCTGGCATTATGTTTTCTCAGAAAAGTTAAGTTTTAAAGCTAAGTTTGAATATCTGATCATGGGAATATAAGACAGATGATCCACATACTGAATCATGCTAAAAAGAGAGAATAAGTGGTTAAAATGAAAGGTTAATTATTCCATTTCTGTATGATGTTATGTAACTTTCCAAAACCAGCGACACAGTGGGAAAACATCGCTGAGTCACTTGCTGAGTGGTAATGGCAATTCCAGATTTTTCAGCACTTTTGGAAAAAAGCTAAAATGATTTGCTAATTACTAGTATGGAAAGTGTCTGAAGGGCATCAACATCAACAGAGAATTTTGTCTCTTTAGGTACATAGTGAAAGTAAGATGCAGCCCTAGCCCAAGAGAGGGGAGGGACAAAGAAAAGGAATCACTTTCCCGTTCAACACATGCAGAAATGGAGCAAAGAGAAACCCAAAGCTTTGTTAAAGACAGAACAAAAAATGTGTGGCAAGACTAGAAAATGAACTAGTTATTTTGGATACGATATTTTAGACAGTGTTTCCTTCCCTTCTTGGGTAAGGAGTTCCCCTTGTCAAGCTCAGAACTCTCTATTGTGTCAAGATAAATTGTCAGAGTCCTCAAAGTCCTGCATATACTCCTACTGGGATAACACCTGGATAGAATATCTTCACTGATGGAAGCCCTGCACATGTGAATCAAGTCTTATATCTTACTGAAATCTATTTCCTAGCATGCTGTTAAGTAGAAATGCAGTTTGATGTGACAACTCCAAATCCTTGTTGTCTGCAGTCATTGAAGATCCTATTATATATTTACTGAAACTTAAGCCATACATCCTAGTGTATGAACTCTTCAGCTGCATTCCCTTCTTTTTATAATACATTTCTTGTAGGTATACTAGAGATCACATGAACTGAAGTTAAAACAAAAGGAAAAAAGGTAATTTTTTTACCTGTCTTCTTTTAGTGAAAGACTGAAAGGTTATTCCCTAGGAAATGTTCAGGTAATTTGTTACCTTGTTTTATGAGTGAGCTGTTAAACAGCTGATATGTTTCCAATGAGAGGTGGCTGCAGTGGTGAAGTGAAATCAATTGCTTTGGTGAAATGATCCCCAGAGCTTGACAATTAATTGCATTTTACTTTAGGTTTGCACGATTTTTTTAATTTTCTTTGGGACCAAATGCAATACAGAGTTAGAAGGTTGCTTTTATCTATTAATGACGATTTTTTAGCACCAAAACTATCCGACTGCAAAGCAGAAGTTAAGAGATACAGAGAAATGCAGGCAAATGACTCTCTCTCCTTCTCTCTCTCTCCACCCCTCCCTTTCTCTTTCTCGTTTTCCTTTGGCAATAACAATTCATTCTCTTGGTCCAGGAAATTGAAAAAGGAAAGGGGAAAGCGAGTGCAGGTGAAGTAATTAACTAGATGAAGACAAACCAAACCAATCATCTCTATTATTGCTTTCTTTTTAGGTGATATTTGGTTTAGGTACAGCCTGACCCTAAGGACAGCACAAGATGGAGAAAAAGAACTAATATTAGCATAGTAAAATCGATTCTAGTGGAGGATTAATAAAATCTCTGTATCTACTGCCAGACCTCACCTCTGAGACAGGATTAGTTTAAACATGACGTATTAGCACTGCTAGTTACTTGAGGACAATATTAGATGTCTCTAGAGACAATATTGTAGTGGAACCAGTTGTTTTCATTTATCTTTTGATTTTATTAACTGTTTTTTTCCACAGAGGAGCTCACATGAGTTTCTCTAACCAGTTCTTATCTACAGATGGTTTGGCATTCTTCAAAGTAGTAGAACATAGCAAAGTATATCCGTTGCTGATGTTGTTTCCTTTGTTTTGCTTACAGACGTGAGACAGACAGCAGTGTAAAAACCACTATGTCTTTAATAATTAACTTGGGCTGCCTAATCAGAAAATCTCTCCCAGAAGACTGCTGCTAATACTTTGTATTGTAGTATTTTAGAGCGTAGAAATTACCAGTAAGATTATAAAGTTGTCCAAATTCTGCAGTCTACCCAAAGGGCAGCTGAGGTAAACGTCATCACCAGAGCAATAATGCATAGACACACACACAAAGCCCTTGCCTTTAATTTGCTGCCTAGCATTTCAGCTCAATATATTCTAATGCAGAAAGTCAAATTTTCAGGAAATAAAACTTGATTTTCAAAATATTTCCTGGCTGCTTGACATGTCAATACCCTATTTTTTTTTTCTTACTAAAACATTCACATTTAGAGTGTCTGTTAATTAACATTGCATCTGTATTCAGCACAGCTTTATTTTTCTCCAGGGTTTGCTTAGCTTGAAGATGCAATTGTTATAAAAAATGCCAACAAAGTATTATGACAAACCCATCTGCAAGAATTCCTAAGCTGCTGGTATAAGAACAATTAGAAAAGCTCAGATGAGCAGCGCTGCATTGTTTCTTGGCTTATGTACATGAAGGACTTTACACATTTATAAAAACACCAGCATTGTTATTGAACAGCTGTGAGATGATCACTAGAGACTCAAACTTCGGCAAGAAAGATCCTCTAAGCTCAGAAACATCCTTAGATTTTGTTCTCAAGAGGAGCACACTCATTCTGTGCACTTTTCTCACTGGGCATCTGAAAGAGGGAATCTAGTATTCCAAATAAGAGTAGAAATGTACCTTTCCTCTTCTTTTGGGAGGGAAAAAATATAAGTATTTAATAGTTTATCTCACAAATCCCTGCTTTTGAATATAAGAGAAATTTCCAGATCAGATGGAAGCTTCAAGATCAGAATGGGAGGATTAGAATGATAATGCCAGACTTAGCATGGAGCTTTATTTTAACTTTTGAAATTCTAACCGACTACAGAGTGAACAAATTTAAGATCAAGTGCTTTAAGTAGATGTCCTGGTTTCAGCTGGGATAGAGTTAATTTTCTTCTTAGTAGCTGGTACAGTGTGTTTTGGATTTAGTGTGAGAATAATGTTGATAACACACTGATGTTTTAGTTGTTGCTAAGTAGCGCTTATCCTAAATTAAGGATTTTTCAGTTTCCCATGCTGTGCCAGCAAGCAGGTGCACAAGAAGCTGGGAGGGAGCACGGCCAGGACAGCTGAGCTGAACTAGCCAAAGGGATATTCCATACCACAGAATATCATGCTCAGTATATAAACTGGGGGGAGTTGGCTGGGAGGGGTGGATCGCTGCTTGGGCATTGGTCAGCGGGTGGTGAGCAACTGCATTGTGCATCACTTCTTTTTTATCCCCTTGGGTTTTATTTATTTATTTTTTTCTTTTTTGGTTATATTCCTTTTCATTATTATATTTTTATTATCATTATTGTTAGTATTATATTTTATTTTACTCTAGTTATTAAACTGTTCTTATCTCAACCCATGAGTTTTACTTTTTTTCAATTTTTCTCCTCATCCCACTGGGAGGGGGGGAGGAGTGAGGGAGTGGCTGCGTGGTGCTTAGTTGCTGGCTGGGGTTAAACCACAACAGCAGATCTGGATAAAACTTTTTCATTGATGAGGATATTCTGAGGTGGCGATATTTTGTAATTGCCTTTAAGACATGTAAATAACTGTGCCAGCTACAAGATGGTACATAATCGGTCCCCAGATATGAGGTCCGTGCCACCAGCCAGCAGAGCTACCATGTGTTGATGAGATGAGCAGCCAAGTGGTAATTTGGAAGACATAAATTAAAAATATGTGGATAGTGGTATATGAAGAGAAGGACTTAAAGCTAAAGGGGAGGAAATAAGGAGGCACAGAAAGAAGATGTTAGTATTGCTTATGGACACGTGGAGCAGATGGTCGCTTGTTTCATGTAGGGAATTGATATAGTCAGTGAATTTTGAGTCTAGTTAATATAGCTCCCATTTTCCTGTTTCATAGTGAAATCAACACGATTCAAACATCATTCTTTTTGAGGTTCCAGTCCAAAAACATGGGAAAATCCCAGTGCAAGAACGAGGTTATTGCTACATATGTGATGCCTTCGATACTGGCCAGTACACAAGATGAACCATAAATCTCCAGATTTTAAAAATATGAACAGTTGCAGCCTGAGCCAATTCTTCATCCTACACTGAAACTAAGTCCCTTGGAATTGCTGTAGCTGAAACTGTAGTGGACTCATGATCTATTTATTCATTAAAGAAGCAGAACATGCTAATAAGCTGGTTGCACATGTGCTTATGAGGGAGGAAAGCTGGGTTTCATGCTGGGTTCACTCTTTAGCTTGTCTACATTAAGGCGTACTCAGAGTAAAGTATCAGTTTCTTGGCCTGTTGGGAGTACACTGACCCAAGTATTAGAGAAGAATTTAATATATTTTAAATTTTTACCTGCAGAACAGGCAGCCTATCCAACGAGTTACAAACCCTGTCAGCTTAAAGAGTTGAGTTGAATGTCTTAATATAAAGGGTGCTGGAACAGGGGAAATGAAAGAAAATTTCTTTTTATAGCTTAAAGACTTGAGGGTGAAATTTTGGGGAGGGAAAACTCAAATGGAGAAAAATAAGTTAAAGTGATAATACTTATCCTTAAAGGAATCCTATTATATAAAATTACATAATTATTTTCAAAATGCAGATGACAGTTGATGTGGGTACCTTTTATTAAATACTTAATCTGTGCACAGACTTTTGCTGTGATAAAGTAAATGTACCTGATTTCTGTTAAGGTGACTTGCAAGGAAAAAAGGGTGTGGGTCCCTTCTTTGCTTCCATTTAGTATGTACAATTCAATGGAAATACTGAAATTATAATGTAGCTTTGAGGATTGCATATGTCTCCTTATTTGAATCTTCTCTTTTTTTGCATTAGCATTTCAGTATTTGGGTTTATTTCTATATTTGGGGGTTTTATCATATTTAACTTTCTTACTAAGACCCTATAATCTCTTTTCTTGCATGATTCTTGGGTAATTTGAGTAAGTGCAGTAGGAGGTCACCAATCACAGAACTATTGCTTGGAAGGGACTTCTGGGAGTTATCAACTCCAGGCCCCTGCTTAAGGTGCTACTATTACTAGAACTTGGTCCAGCCAGCCCTGGCCTTGCTTTGCTGTTTTGAATACCTCCAAGGTGTTCTCGCTGAGCAATTTGTCCCTGTGTGGCATTACCTTCCTTAAGAAAAAGTTTTTTTCTGATGTCTATGTGACTCTCCTTCAACTTGTTTTTCGATTATCACTTTCATATTAATCTTGAGCTTTTGGAAGGAAAAAAAACCTCTTGCTGCTTACATTTCAGTTCTGTTGCCCTGTTACCAAAGCTGACAAAATCCTGTTGGTTTTTTTTTTTTTTCTTTCAGTGAATCTTGCAGTATAATCAGGGAAGAAAAAATGAGTTACTTCTAAGAATTCCATTCTTTTATACAGACCACAAACTTTTTTAGGGAATAAACAAGCGGAAAAAGGAAAATGAACAGATTTTCAGGCTCCTTTCTAAATGGAAACAAGCTTTTCTTTCCTTACATGCAAGGGACATTCATAGTGAAAACTTATATTTTGTGTTTTCAAGTAATAGATGCAATAACTAAATAGTTGCCAAAAATAACTTACAAATTGTTCTGAATATCTACTTATCACTTTATATTTAGAGTAAGATAGTTGAAAACGGTAATACAGAAATCCCAGTGTAGTGGATAATCTAGTACCAATTAGCTCTTTGAAATCTTTTTACATCTTCAAAGTGCAGTACATTAACTAATCCTAACTGCATCTCATGGTTACCGTATTCTTATGGGAACTAATTACTGGTGGCCTAAGGACGCCTCCTCACAGCATGTGTTCTTTCCCAAAACTTACTTATGTACTTCATCAAAGGAGTGTATCTGGCTGACTTACTTCATGACAATGAATGCAAGTCTATTAAGGCATACGAATGACTTCAGAAACACACTCCTTACTTGTCTTCACAACAAGGCAATCTCAATGACTTTTATGGCTTTGGAAGGTACTGTGGGTTTAAAATAATTTCATTTGTTAGAATCCTGACCATCTGAACATGCAGTTTAAGAGAATTTTTTTTACAATTTCTCAATCATTCTATATCCATAAAGACAAATTCGGAGAAACTTCCAGTCAAGATTCTTTTTTAACACATCATTAGAACCAAAATGGGCTTCACCAAGTGGTGGCAAACCACTTGGGTGCTTGTTTTGCAGTTCAGTTATAGAGTCTGTGTCCAGAAGTTTCTGTCTCTGGTTTACATTTTTGTTGAAGCTGAGACCCCCTATGATCGGAGATCTCCTATGATCTTCCCACACAGAGAACACAATGGTTGTTAATCTGTAACTAATGTCAACTCTGTGTCCTCCAGGAAACGCTGTAAACAGTTGATTTCTGTATGTGAAGGCTGTAAAATCCTAATAACTATTTACAGGATTAAATGACATATATTAAAACAAATGAGCTCCCCATCTAATAATAAGTGTTACTTCATTTTACTTCATTATGAATACTCTAGTCTGCCTTTGAGAAATGAAGATGATATTCATGCAAGCAGCTTGGAAACTTGCAGTTCTTTAAAAAAACAAAGAATTTTGAGAACAGGTACATTGCAAACTGGCTGCATGTATCTTATTTTCTGTTGTTATCAGAGAGTTCTTATTTATCATAACAAACAAATTCTATTTGACTGTTGAAACAGAATGAGAAATACAGGCCTGGATAATACATTGATCTAGTCTGTTAAGCTGAGGGCTGATTTGAAGGTCAGTCGTAAGTCCTTTTTCCACGTATCTATAAAATGATGACTATAATAATATGCGTGTAATCTAACTTGGGAAGAACAAAAAGGGTTTTCAGATTTCTGATTATAATCCTGTTTGAAGTTTTAAAATAAAAGTGTTTTTTTTTAATTGAAACAAAGTTTTATACATTAGCGTCCTTGTACCATTAGTCATCAGAGCCAGCCCCATTTTTGCCTTAAGTGTAAATGCTGACAGAATCAGAGCATGCTGTCCTGCATGTACTTGTTCCTGATTTAGTGAGATTACAAGGGTAGTGGGATGCCACGTTGGTGCTTTTCCTGTCTCCTCAGAGAGCAGAATAGGCCAAGATACTCAAGAGATGTAGCTCCAGTGCCAATACTGGGGTGAGCCGTTGGTAACATTCATTGGTCAGGGAATCTAAAAAGGCAGGTACATATAGATATATATAGAAAAAACAGATTAGTTTAGCAGTTAGGAGTTTAGCAGATTAGATTTGATTTATGTAGTCCCAGCTTGGGCTCAAAACACCAAATATGAATACTTGGGAATATATTTCTGGAAAAGGGGTGTGGAGGGGCAGGCAGGTGTCGTGGTTTAACCCCAGCCGGCAATGCAGCACCATGCAGCCACTCACTCACTCCCTGCACCCAGTGGGATGGGGGAGAGAATCGAAAAAAACCAAACCTCATGGGCTGAGATAAAGACAGTTTAATAGGACAGAAAGGAAGGAAAATAATAATAGTACTAAAAGAATTAGAATATACAAAACAAGTGATGCACAATGCAATTGCTCACCACTCGCTGACCGATGCCCAGCCAGTCCCCAAGCAGTGATCTGCCCCCCCGGCCAATGCCCCCCAGTTTATATACTGGGCATGATGCCATATGGTATGGAATATCCCTTTGGCCAGTTTGGGTCAGCTGTCCTGGCTGTGTCCCCTCCTAACTTCTTGTGCCTCTCCAGCCTTCTTGCTGGCTGGGCAAGAGAAGCTGAAAAATCCTTGACTTACTATAAACACTACTTAGCAACAACTAAAAACATCAGCGTGTTATCAACATTATTTTCCTACTAAATCCAAAACACTTCACTATACCAGCTACTAGGAAGAAAATTAACTCTATCCCAGCCGAAATCAGGACAGCAGGGAAGAGAGATGAGAAGCTTTCCAAAGAGACAGCTGGTTCCAAAGCTGGCCATATCAAAAAAGTTAGGAAAGAGGTCTGTTAGCATCAGAAACATAGACTATAAGAGCTTAGTTACCACACAAGGACATAGATATATCCTCTACTGGACTATGCTACTTACTCACAAAATCACAGTTTGTGGTTGTTGTAGCCAGGACTAGTCTCTCTTGCTGGTTGGGAACTAGTTGTGATTTGACCCAGATGATGGATTGAGGCATTCTGAGTTTGGGTAGCATCACTCTTGTTACTCTCAGCTCTGTATCTGCGATCATCTCCGTGTACAGATATGTGACTCCTATGCCAGTAGAGAGATGAGTAATTTCTTCTAGCCTACCCACTGCTTATGCATGTTCTCATGAAGTTCACTGTGAGCATCTTATTAACTCCCCTGTGGCTAATGCGGAAGAATAAGGTATGCAGAAAGGAAAGCAGTGCATATAGGCATCCATCCGTAAATGAAGATGTTTCTTACCCTGCAGACATTTGTACTCTTAAATGTATTTCAGAGAAAATGAAGATGACAAGTGTTTCTAAAACACACCTGCATTCGATCTGATCTCAGCAGGTCCTTGGATTCCACAAGCCCATCTGCTGCTGCACGGTGACAAACCACTTTGCTTCCAAAAGAGCATTAACCTTACTATCTATGCACAGACCCCATGAATTCATTGTATACGAGAGCTGAGGAGCAAACCTGAGATGCTGATAAATGTTGATTCTTTAGTGAAGTGAGGAATATCCAGTCAAATTAACATATTTCCTTGAGTGTGCATTTTTAAACTTATTAAGCTCAGTGCTGTAAAAGGCAAAGCTATCCTCTCCCATTCATACTTTTAGGCCTCAGTAGTTACATTTCTTCTATTACCAAAGGTTGGAAGCCAAGGACTGGTGGTAAAAGACTATGATGTCAAAAGCAGCACTGGAAATATTGAGCATGATAAGTACTGGGGACAAATTTAACATATGGACTTTGTAATGCTGTATGGGATTAGTCTACTCTAGGATTCTGACTCCTCAATGATCAGCACAAGCTGATTCAGAGGGTAAAGCCAGCAGCTGGTACTTATATGAGACAGTATCTTCAAGAAAAGTTTTCCTTTTTAAGCACAGTAGCTAGAGATTGTAGAGGTGCTTCAAATGGCCTTGTGTTTTTAAGGGTCTGTTGCATCTTTCCAAGAACTGAATATCTTGAACATCTGCTAGATATTCAAAAGTGATTCAGATGTGGTCTCTAAAGAGGAAAAGTAGCAAAGTTTTGTAAATATGATCAGCTCCTACAATAATAACTGAACATCAGTGCCAGCATTAATGAGAAAACCAGAAGGTGTTAAAATGAGCTAGAAAGCTTTTAGGCCTATTAGTCTCTCTGCCAAATGAACAGCTTTAATACGCAAGCTTTTAGGATGCTCATGGAGTTAACCCACTATGTCTTGTAATGTTTGTCTTGTCAGTGAAAGATAAAGATTTCATTATAATAGTACCACTTCTAGTGAAAATATCTGCTATTTTCTAATTGCTTAACAATTCTGATTTCTTCTCATTTTCAATGCCATAACAAGAATTACAAGTGAAGGAGGATTCCTATGCAGCTGCTTCAGAAATTGTTTGTCTGCAATGGCACATTTGTTTTCCATCTGAGTGTTCGCTTAAATTGCATTTCATCCCTCATTTATATTTCTCATCTACATGATAACGTCACGCACGCTGATGCAGTTTCTCTTGCTATCATCCACATGACTCTTTCTGATTTCATTTGACACTGTATTAAGGTAGACCACATTCTTGTTAACAGTAATAAGCACCAAGGTGGTTGAGTGCTGCTTTGAATGAAGACGAATGGAGGGAAATGTAATGACTGTACACACTGCGAAGCAAAAAGGCTGTCTTAATGGACTGAAAATCAGCTTATGAGGATAAAATGACTTCACTAACATACAGTCAAGATGGACTTAACTGATTCAGCCAACAGCTTGCTTAAGGTACCATATTATTACCATATCACTAAGATCTACATGGTAAAGGGTTCACTGAGTCTGATAGCTCTGGTAGCACTCATGCCTGTAAAACCTAATTTTACTCTGGAGTAGGTACTTAGTCTAATTTATTTCACTAACATATGCCTATTGCAGAGAATATATTTGGGCATAACATTTGTTTCTTAAGTACTTTGAAATAAAAAAACCCCAAAGCTACCAGAATGTCCTATAAGAACAGATGTCACAGAGTGGCCAGTTCAGAGAATTGTTTTCAATGAAACTGGCTGTGAAATCACAGTAAGATTTTCTCTAGTCTAATCTCTATCCATTGCATAACTTAAACTGTCAGCTGCTAGATAGCACAATATACTTCCAGTTGCAACAAGCATTCATAAAACACTGTGTTATGCACAAAGAAAAAAATCATTATAATGATTTTATCATGGTTAATGGAGCAGTAGAGTTCAACATGGTGGTACA
This sequence comes from Gymnogyps californianus, assembly GCF_018139145.2. NCBI lineage: Eukaryota > Metazoa > Chordata > Aves > Accipitriformes > Cathartidae > Gymnogyps > Gymnogyps californianus. Next base: position 14,224,909 of record NC_059478.1, on the reverse strand, counting down.
GCACGTCTGCACAAAGGTTTTTCATTTTTTGAACTTCCTAAGACAGTTAATTTGGAAGGAATACTAGTAGGAAATAAACTTTAATACTTGAGAGATGGTTGAAATAAAAATATTTAAAACCACAGCAACATTAAAAAAACAGTTGGGAGTTCTCTGATCTTTATTTTGTACTTCTACTGCTAACATACAAAACCATCACTGACTTTATATTTCCGAAGATATTTTTCTGATTATATCATTACTTTGTTGTGTCTTCTAGCAAGTGACATCACTGGGAGTAGATCTATGTACGTATATGGACAATTTTTCCCAATATTTTTACTCAAAAGTCTTGATAAGGTGAAGTATAAATGTAGCAAGGATGTCTATTCTGTATCGCAAGAGTTTTCTCTCTTACGAAAGTTGGGACACCCGTTTTCCAATAATTCCGTGGAGACACAGGACTTTGTCGTGACTTTCATTTTTGACAGTGAATTGTATGTGTTGGGCAAGCATTGATTCAACCAAGGAGCAGACTTTAAGAAAGCCTGATCTTTTAGCAAACATAAGAGATACTGAAAACCACTCCTTTGTGTATCTTTGAGGATGGGCAAATAATTCAAGGCAACAAGTCTATTGGAAATACGTTGGACCACTTTCTGTGGCACATTGACTGTACTTGCTATTCATTTTAAATGGCTTCTTGTATTGTGTATAAAGTGCAAATATTAGAAGTGATAAGACCCTTGTAACCATGACTGGAACTTTCTGTCAGTTTGGCAGTGAACATGGAACATTATTCAGATCCTGAGAATGTCAATCATTTAAAACAAATGGCATTAAAGACAGATGAACTCCTTTTTCATCCAGTCACAAATGTTACCTTCTAGGATTGCTATAATAGTGAAGCCCAGTGAAGTGGATACACACTGCTGGAATTCATATTATTTGTGACTAGCAGTCATAAGACCCTATTGGTCCGAAGCAGCTTGTGTGTGCTATGTTTTATGCAAAGATAAAGCACATTATTAAGAGAGAACAGCAGTAACAGATCAATAGTACCGAACAAGGAACTCTTGCCTGGTCTGAAAATAAAGACATTGTATAAAAAGTAGAAGTACACTTGAGAAGAAGCAGAGAGGAATGGCATAAACATGTGGCAACAGACCCTGGAAATATTGAATCACAAGGTTAATTGCAACTGATTAGTTTAGAACTTAAGGACAATGAGTTGTTTTTTTTTTTAATAACTCCATTCAAAAGGAAAGAGGAAAACAGAAAATATAAATCTGATGCTGAATGGATAAAGAGAGGAATAGCAGATAACAAGGAGCAGACTCATGCATTCAATGCATTTTCATATCATTCTTCATAAAGGTTAATTACGAGAGATTGGTTATTCATTTTATTTAACAACAGAAAAGTAGACCAGAAGTGGAAAGAACCAGTTTGTTTGTTTCTTTGTTTTTGATACATTATCAGCATGCAGAAGATAATAAGATAGTAAGGAACAGGCAACATTGGCTTTATATGACTTGCTCTTGACAAGTCTAGCCAATCTTTTACTTCAACGGTGCAGCTACCTCAGTGGATAGTCAATGCAATGGCTGTTACATGTTGACTGTGCTGTGGCTTTTGATACTGTCCACTACGACTTTCTCGTATGCAAACCATGGAAACTTGAACTCCATGAACATGCCATAAGTGGGTGCACAGTGGCTGAAAGGTCCTATTTGAAACAGCTTTCAGTGGTTCATTCTCCAAGGGGCACGATGCTGAGGTGAAGGCTAGCCGGGCCTTAGATTTTCTAGGCAAATTCCTAGTGCCATCTCCTACATTGTTAAAGAAAATACTGCTTAGAGCCAGATTTACTGTGTGTGTGGCACTGAGTCAGGAGAAGTAAGAAGGAAGACAGAAAGCGCCTGGAGTTCAAAATCAACTAGACAGAGGGGTGGATTTGGTCTGAAGGCTGTAAGACAGAACTCAGCAATAAGTGCAAAAGTCTTACTTATGGAAAAAGAAATTAAATGTGCAATACAAGTGGTCTCACCATCCATGCATCAGCAAGGTAGAAAAGGATTGGAGCTTATAATGAGTCACAGACTGAATATGGGGTTGGAATGTGAGGCTGTTTCAAGAAAGAGACTGTCCTATATAAAGCCTAGGAAGTAATTTTTCCTCTCTGTTCAGTACAGGTGAGGTCTCAGCTAGCTAATTCTGGTACCACATTATTTTTAAAAAAGAGATGTGGACTAATTAAAGAGAATCCAGAAGAGAACAATGAGAACTGTAACAAGATTAGGAACACTTCCTATGAGGAAATGCTGAAGTGATTTCAGTTGGCTTCAAATTGTTTCAGGGAAATGAAATCTCTGGATATTGCATACGATAGTACCGAGTTTAAGCCATACTTGCTGTGGTTGGATAGCATTCCCTGAGACTGAAAGAAATAGCCTCTTTGACGTTAGTGGACATTCAAACCTCAGAGGAAAGAGATCATCACTAGCTAATAGACACAAGTATTTTTAAGAATGGGGAACTTGCTGCAAGTTATAATGCCAATATGCAACCAGCATTACAGAGAAAACCTGCACATGCATGTACAACACACACAGATTAAAAATTCTAGCCCTGAGAACACCTTTTAATTGCTCTGTTCTTACTGTCAAAGATTAGACAGCAACATTCTGCATCTACAAAGGACAAATATGGTCCAAGCAAAGCTTTAAAAAAAGACCTACTTGCTAAATGAAAATATTATGTTAGCTTCCATTGCAGAGAGAGAAAAATATATATGGAGACTCAATCCTAGTAGAAAGCAGCTGGATCTGACATGTTGACAGAACAACGACCACAGATACAGCCTGTACTAATGAGCGAACACTCTGGTCTGACTGTGAATAACAAATACGCATGACAAGCTCGAGGCCACCAAGGACTTCACAGTGATTGTCACTGTGCTGCACGACACGGACAACAAACTTCACAGAGGCAGTAGGAAAAGAGCTCATGTCCCCACCCCCACAAGGCTTTCACTGCTGTAGCACATGCTGTGTTGGCACTCGTGCTGGCAGTGGGTCAGCCCCTGCCCTAGGATGAGAAGGACAATCTCTGGTTAAATGCAGAGATGCAGGCAAGCAGGCAATTCTCTGTCCATTCTCTCAGCATAGGCCCGCAATACAACGACATAAATTCGTACCCTGCAAATTGCTGTTAAGAAGGTATTTAGAGAACCTCTGCCTTCCCTCTCAACTATATCTGCATTAACACCCTTTGCTCACACCCTTCTATGTCCCCTTCGCTTCCAGGCAGAACAGACTAAATTTGTGGAGAGGGAGAAGAGGAGAAAGGCCCCTACATGCCAAAACAGACCTGATAAAGGAGACAGAAATCTTTGTAAAACCAGCACTGCTATGCCCCAAAGTGGAGTCCCAGCAGCCTCTGCAGACCTGAGATTTTGGACTTCATCCATCTTGATTTCTGACCTTCTCTATAGTTAATTTCTTCAGATTTTTTTCCCCATGTATTTTGAGGTATCGCCTACTCCCCTTTCCAAGCTCTCCATAAAAATGAGAAAAGTAAGCTCACATAGATGAAATTTCCTTAGAAAGAATAATAAAAACATGCATTTTTTTGGCTGTAAAATCAATCACAATGCTAAGCAGAAAATCAGACTCTCTGGAAACCTTTACAAGTTTGATTCTCTGACAGATGATAACTCATATCATAAACTAATTTACTGTAGCAACAATTTTTGAAAAACACATTCACTATTTCTGTAGAGTTGTATTCTAATTTTTATTGACCCTTATTTACATAAGTCTAGTAGAAAAGTTTGGGCCACCAATGAGGAAATTTTAATATGAAATTCTTGTTGCCTTTAACCAGAAGTAATAAACTGCTATATTTCACAGCTAACATCTTATATACTAAAACTTATTGATAAACTGATGCAAAAGAAAATCAATAGTAGCTAGATAGGGACATACAATTTAATGAAGGGTTTGCATACATGTCAATAAATGGAAGACTGTCACTTACATTCGGATTGTTTTTCTCACTGATGTAGATTTGAGAGCAGGAAATCTCATTTGCACAATCAGTACTGGTTTGTGTCACAGTAAAAATAAGAGTGAGCTTTGAAAAAAAGAAATTTCAAGTGCATTTTGATATTTTTATTGTGTTTATTCATCACATGCTGCTGCAAATACATTAAAAAAAATGGTCCATGTAACATACTACATTCAGAGTCTTATCAACAAAGTAATTGCCACACTACTTCAGACTTCGCTAAATATTCCCCTGTTCCTGCTACTGATTCCAAGCAAGCAGGCTGCTTTACCCAGAGAGTAAATATCAGAGACCATAACTGCAAATGCTGCTTTGCTGTTTATTATTTGGAATGATTTTTTTCCCTATGTCCACAATCTTTGAAAATTTATTCTCCTTAGTCTCCTTTCAGATCCCTAAATAAAACAGGCAAAGTGAGGAGCTGCGAGCTGATTCTCCTGTGGTGCATAGTATTCCTTTTTGTGCTGAACACATAATCTGAAATGGTGACCTACTATTTTGGAACTTACTTTTTTTAGCAGACTTTCTTCTCCAAAATCTTAGGCCAATAATGAGCAAGCAATGGAGTAAATAAGTAGCTTGGCTTGACTAGCCAGAAAGTGCAGCTACTGGCCTGTTTGCTAGGGATGGTTTTACATTTTACATTTCCCAGCATGCATCCATTTTGAAAGTTATTGAGGGGGATCTGGACTTCCAGGCCACTGCAGAATGATCACTGAACAGATATTTGCTGGAGAAAATCACTATTATTATGGCCCTGACTCCACATGCTTTGAAGGCACTGAAGGATTGGTATTGATTTTTGAGTAGCATTTGTAAAGGGCCTGTGCACCTGACAGCAACTGGACCGTATCATTAGACTAAGGGATTTTTCATCAAATATATTTCTAAAGGTAACGCTAATAGAAGAACTCTTACCCTCTGAATCAGGAGATGGATGTGTAAGAGGGGTTAGTATTTTAAAGGAAAGAACTTCAAGAAAACAGCTGCTAAAAGGCTGTTTGAAGTTATGGATCACAAGCTAATCCTTTATTTATGAAGGCAGCACAGTAACAGTTTTCTAATTAATGGATCTGATTGTTCTCAAGGGTGTTGGATTCTTAATATGCACAGGAGTCAATGAAGAGCAAAAGCCTATTTCTTGGCTCCAAAACAAAGTGGACCCTCAAAAAAAAGAATATAACAGCTGCTTGGCCACACTCATTGCACCTGATCACACATGTCGAGTCCCATGCTCACAGACACTCACCCAACCTTCTCCTCTGACATGGTCCTTCTTCTATTGTATCTGCATTTTAAATATTCCCAGCACACCTCAGAAGCTCCCTGGCTCTGATAACACTGGGAACTCAGGGCCACAGGTAGAGTGAGGTACCCACTCCACAAGCAATGCTGCAGCTGGGGCTGTGTGTGTGACCCTTTCCCATCGTGTAGTGTAAGAAACACTGTTTTGCATTAGGCTTTAGGTGAACACACTGAATGTGTTGCAGAACAATTCCTGGGATTTTGTAACAGGATTTTAGAATTAGGTCAGATTAGGCTAACTGACATTTAGGTGAGATTACAGTAAATTTTACCTCTAGTTAGTTGAGCACCGATAGCACCTCAGCCACAGAGTCTGTCACTATTTTGCTAGCAAGAACAGATTTCCACCCCCAAGTTACAAATAAAATTTTAAAAGGTTAACTTGGAAACAATGGTATCTATATCTGCCAAGCAAAGACTAAAATTCATTTACTGCAAGGAGCTGGAATTTAAAAAATGGAATTGACTTTCTAAATTTCTCTTTTAAAAAAATAAAGCACAAAACTTCAGCTTTGTCTTTTGCCTTTGATTAGTTTTAATCTCAAGTTCTCGTGCAACCTAACTCACTGTTGCAATAAATAGAATCCAAACAAGAATGCTAGTTTTTTGGAAAGAAAATACATATTCCCAGGATTCTACACTCAGAATCAAGTGAAAACATGAGGAATTTAGTCTTCAGTTTTAGCACTTTCCTTTCTTACTACAGTCTGGTAGTTATCTTGACCACCATCTTGGTGATTAAGTTTACCCAAATACCAGTCAGGTATTAACGTAATTGTTACTGACAAAATGCTTATGAATAACATCCCCAAATTTGTGAAATTTATTAGCAAGTGAGAAATATGAACTTGAGAAAGCCAACAAATTTTTATTTTTATGAGTCTGGAAATGCCCTTCCAAAGGTCACAGAGTTTTCCCAGAAGTTTGGCTTTAAGAAGTCAAAAAGCTTTTGAAAATATTTACTTAAAACACAAAACTTTGCATGTGTTTCCCTTGTAAATAAAGGATAATGTAGTGCAGAAGAAGCTTGTTTAAACTATGCATACAAATATGCATGAATGCCAATTGGATTCAATTTATCCTGACTTAATTTGAATTAACTTGATGGGTCTTTTGACACAAGCTGTACTGACTAATTGTTGCTTATTTGGGCGCACTATATCAGTGAGCATGGCAATCAAAAGCTCAGCCAGATGTTCATATTTTCTTTGATTGCCCACAGCCTTAGGTTTGAAGAAAAGTCAATCAGCAAAATGATTCTTCTTAGCATCTGTCAAGGTACTGATCGCGTTACCATAACAGCAGTCAGAAAAGCCGAATGGCTCTGATTCCCCTTTCACTTACCGTGGTATCAGCTTTCAGTAGCTCTCTGCAGTCTTGGTTTGATACCATCACAAAACGTGGAAATGATGTGAAATTAGACCAAAAGCCTTTATAAGTAGTTGATATCATCACAGTGAAGAGTGAATGTATTTTTATCTTTGTATGAACATATATTTATGTGAGTCACTTCCATAAAAGTATCTTTTGTATGTTTTATACTGGCATATGTTTATGATGAGTTATTGACTGAAGGGATATTTTTTCCAAGCATCATCTAAAAGCTTTTAAGAAGCTGAAAAATGAAACTTATTGCACCCATGTGCAGGAAACCTAAGCCTACTGAAACAATTTCTTTGGATTTACTTTAAAACTTTTGGAGACCTGTAAGATACATCAAGCTTTATATTTACTGCACAAGCAACGTTTTTCAATTCAATAGTGTTTTCATGAAAGCATACACAGAAAATTAAGGTGGTTTTTTTTTTTCCTCTTTGTGTATTTTTTTCAGATGTTCTGAAAGCATCTAACAGACGGAGAATTTGCATTTATTTTCAGGAGGGATACAGCTCAAAACTATCTTAACCTTTCTCTCCTTTCATCCCTAGGTGTTTGAAATGTGTCCTTGCATTTCCTGCATAACTGGAGCTCATTAAGGGTAAGACTTTTTTTTGCAATCGAGATAGGAACAGTGGTAACAAGGGAGAATGCAGTTTGCAACTGTGTTAATTTAAGAATTACCATGGTCTGGAGTTCTCCCCTGCTCAGGAATGTTTTAACTTACAACCCCCACCTGCCTGTCTGGCAGCTGAATACTTGGAGCAAGAATTATCATTCCATTTGTTTCCCTAGGATACCCTGGGCCTAAGACAATTCACAACTCAGGAGAACTGAGGCGAAGAGAGCCCAGGCTAGACCGCAACTGTTGATTTGCTGCTTGTCTATGTGTAGGACTGGTGCAGGTCTCTTTCTTTGTTATACATGTTACATAGAAACATCCTAAAACTGTGAACATAGAAGAACCCTTGCCATGGTCCTTAAAGGTGATGGACTGTGGACAAGAGGATTCCTTGTTTTCAACTGTTTACTTTAAAAGTTGTGATGAAGTGTCCTTTATATTTCAGCAAGCGCAAAAGCAGACCTGTGGACAGTAACGGCACTGTGTGCTGCTTCTCCCTTTTGAGTAATGAAGCTTGTACTTCTTTTACACTGTTTAATGGATGTCATGTCAAAAAGATGAATTTAACCTGACAGATGAAGATAATAGGGGAAAGATTCTGGAAATATTATTATGGGTGATGAGCTCCAGCAGCAATTAATTCAGGAATGAGTTTACTGAAGCAAGCTCCCAGGCTCAACCACAAAACCCTGAATGTGGCTTAGTTTTCAATCAAAGCTTTCAGAGGAAGAGATTACATGAAAGAGGAGCTACCACATCCACCACAAAGCTGCTTAATATGGCTCATGTCTCAATGGAAGAGCTTTCAGTGTAAAAACTCTTTAAACGGTGTTTCAAAACTAATGACACACATCCCTAGTTAGTTTATAGAGTTGTTTAAATATTGTTAGTGTTTGCATACCTGCTGTCAGAAGTCCCACAGCTACTCAGGTTTTGCAGAACTGTGCAGCCCTTTCTACCACAGAAACACCTAGGTGAAGAAAACAAATAACCCCTTTTCTTCCCTTTACTCTTTAAAAAGGTTTCTCGCCTTAGATTGCATACAGCCAGCTCTTCAGGGAATAATCCTCAGATCGGTGCTAAATCCTGGGAAGCATTTGCATGGCATGACGGGAGAAAACGCAAGTGAGTGGGAGGTGGCACTGACCTCTGTACACTGTGGACAGGGAGTCAGAGGACATGTAATGGGTTCATGTGTCTGAAGGAGGAGAAGGCAAGGTTCATATTTTGTGTTCGTTTTTTTTTTTTTAAACTTACTAATGCCTCAGCAGAGGTAATAAACTAAACTTGAATCCGCCTCTTCCACACGCAGAGATATAAAAATCTATGGTTCTGCGACTGGTATGTTCTTAATGGGATGTTTTTAGGAGAAATGAGAATTGAGGGGAGAAAAAAACTGACAAAAAATAGCAGGATTTTTGGGCTAGAGATAAACGGAGGTACATGTCTCTTACACACACAGACTCAGAAGTTACCTTATAAGCTTTAAAGCAGTCGCCCCTGAGCTGAGCTGAGCTCAGCCCCTTCCCATGAAGCGGCGGGAAACACGACGGCCCACAGCCCCTGTCGGTGGGTAGACAGGTGCCGCGGCTAACGGTCCTAACGGTCGCGGATAACGCCCCCCACCGCCGCAGCTACCCGGCCGCGCGCCGCTGTCCTGCGCCTGCGCGGCGGCCCGGCTCGGCCGTCGCTGAGGGAGAAGCGGTCGCTCTGAAACCGTGGTCCTGTGGGCTGCTTGCGGGTGTCTGCCTGCCGGGTGGAAGCGACCGGTGGTTGGGTTCGGGGTTTTCTCTACGTACAGAGAATTCTGCAGGCGTTTCACCCAGGTCATTTCGGGCTCGCTGTTCTCTCAGCTGCGGGCTCATCGGACCGCTCTGCACGCCCTTAGCGGTGCCGAGCACCGCCCCATCCCGGGGCACAGCCCCTTGCAGGCGGCTGCGAGCCAGCCCAGGCGGCCAGCCTTAGCGCCGTCTCTCTCCTCCTGCCGGAGCCGAGCCAAGGCAACGGGCTGCTTGGCCCGCAAGAACCCTTTCTGCCAGTTTCAGCCTAGACTCCCTCCTTGGTAGAGGTGGAAGTTTTGCTCAGAAAAACCATCCAAATAAGTGTCCTTGCTACCACTTGTTAAATGAGAGCTTTAGTGTAAGTATTTCCTCAGCTGTGCTTGGTCATCTTTCTCTTCCTTTGTAATCCTCTCTTGTCATCTATATAGCGTTCGCAGGCCCTGGGCTTTACTGTTTTCTGCTTTTTGCCTTGTTAGATCTTTGTCCTCTGTGTGTGGGAGTTAGCCCACATTTATTTACAGAGATTTGAAAGCATGCATCAAGCTCTCTATTCCTTCGCTGTGTTTAAACACAAAAGGGCTCAATGCTATCTGGCCATTGCTACCTTTGTCATGAAAATATTCCAGTGTTGCAAGAGAGCCCTAAAGTACTTTGGTGTTTTGCTTCCTCTGAGTTATGCGTCTCATTAGAGTTAAATGTATCATTTCATACACCATCACAGCTGAGTTCCACTTGGGTAACGTGCATCTAAATTTGCTGTATATCTATATGAAGTATTTATCGTTGTGCATATTAAGAGGGTGTTAACTAACTGTGCTTGCATATGTTTCAGCCCTTAGTTGGCTTTCAAATTTGTGATTTTGCTTTCATCTTAGTTTTATAGTAGATAATTCTAACCTACTCATTAAATTTAATGAGTAATCACTGGCTAGCTGCTGTTTCTACAGGGTACACTTGTGCATACAGTCATCAGAAAGATTATGCAAAACGTGAGAAATGAATGCACACATGCAAAACTGCATAATGCCTTGAAGTAGTCAAGAATCATTTGATCAGGAAATTTTTCAGGTATCATCAGTTCATGTGTACTGTCCTTTTTTTTTAGGTTTTTTTATTGCTTTCTCCAGGAAAAATGCCATGGAAAGATGCAACACTAGTTCAAATGTGGTTCCTCAAGATACTATAGCTTTGTTTTGAGGTTAATGTGTTTAAAAAAAATGAAATAGACCAACTTTAATGTGCAGAGGGAGGTTTCGTGTGGTCATTAATGTGAACTGATCTCCCCATTGTTTTCATCTGACTTTTGTTGCAGAGACAGTCCTCAGGAGGACTGTAGTGCTGCCTGACCCGTATGCTTCTCTGTGGTAGGAAAAGGAGAGAAAAAAACAGAAATTGAGCAGCCCTTGTTATTGCCTATTCCTAATCTGGATGTCTGGGTGGCCCAGATAGGCTTTATGTTTTGTGAGTCTGGCAGCATGTTAGCGTGGCTGTATGTTGATTTCCCAGCCTGCTCACCCTCCCCCATCATCCTTTCTCCCTCCTTCAGGTACCTGACCTTAAAAGTTCAGCCTCTTGTCCCCCTTTTCAGATGTCCTGTACTTTTCAGTGCCACAATAAAATGTGGCTGCTCCACAAGAATATTGCTCCTGCAGAGGAAGCAACTTCAGGAATGTCTGTTTAAGACAGACGTGCGATTGGGAAGGGAGGGGAGGGAGAGCAAGGGACAGGGATGTGGCTGCAGCCAGTGCTGCAGGTATTAGTGGCATCGTGTTTCCCACAGAGGCCTGCAGTCTTTGCTCCTCTTTTTAGGTGCAGTTTTTATAAACCAGTTTTGCTGCTGCCTCCTAACTAGGGGGCTGGTGCACCCCCTCACTTCACAATGACTGTGAGAAACAAACCTTAACCACTGCTGTATACCAGCAATCACATGGGATGCTCCCAGACTGGGCCATAAAGATTTCTCACCCCCTGCTGTAGGTTGAGGAGAGGAGGGAGCCAAGTTTTGCTCCCATCATCTTTTTCCCACCTATTTCCCTACTGCTTCTTTATTTCCTTTTTTCCCTGCATTTTTCTCCTCTCTGTTGTACACTGAGAACTATTTCTGCTTGGTCTTATTGTGCCTTTCTTTTATACAGATGCCTTTATTCAGCTGTCGGTATTGTACTCAGCTCCTGTCCCCCAGCACACGGGGAAACAATCTGAGTGTGGATACCAGTAAACTTCCTCCTACCAGTCAAATATTTTCAGTCAGTTTGAACAAAAACACCTTATTTCAAACGGAAACATCACGATTAAAAGAAGGGGAGAGATGGGCAGGTGAAACATACTTTGTTCTGTTCAGAAATGTGAGTGCTGTGGAAATTTTTTACAAATTCCATTTTTGGCCCTTTCTGACAGTAAACAGCTTTGATCTTAATATCTGTGCATTGAGCAAGCCTGCAGGCCTAGAGCAAAGTGGATATTTCTAAAATCCTTCTGAGGAATAACAAAGGGATAAGTGATCCCTATACATCCAACTCAGAAAGTTACTGAATAGTGAATGTTATGAAGATTATATACTTATGCATTCTCCACAGCCTTCGCCTTCGCATCGTGCTGTGTTATCTTGTGAGCCAATTTGGGCAACAGGACCACAAAGCAGAGCTACTTTCTCACCTGAGCTGCCATTGAGATAATATTCTAATAACAAAAGGTATAGGCTCAAGAGACTGTATGAATAGAATATAAAACCTTACCTATTTTTTTGTTAATATTTGATAGAAAGAAGCTTTTATGTCAATAAAATCTCTCCACTTCTCATTCACTTAACATACTTTATGTGCTGTAATGAACAGTGCCTGCTCTAGAAGTCACTCAAGTTGGTGATAATACCCTAGCTGGCTTCACTGGGCTTTCTGTGTAAGATTCTGGGTAAACTAACAAATAACAAATTAGTATCTCCGTTTCAGAAACACTAATTGTATTGGAATGTTGTTACTGTTATTTGTTAGTCACATCCTGAGTTCAGTTCACAATTTCAACATTTAGTTAATATTTTCCATTTAAAAACTGAGGTTTATGGCTCTGCTCTTGTTATGTTTACTCTTTACTTGTGCTAGGGAACTACAGAGCTTGCAGGCTGGACCTCTGCAGGCCACACAACACTATGGCCTTGCGTTGCTGCAGCACGTGGTGTGCTGTGCCCATTTTCAAGATTTCTGGCTATGAGATATTTCAGGGTGAGATGGGAACTGAGCAGGAGGCTTCTGTGTTCATTCCTGGTCATTAGGATGACCTTGGGACTCTGGACAGCCTTGTTGTCCCAGCCCTGTGGGCTCAGAAATGTTCTTTTAATTACCCATTACATCCTCACTATAGTGAAAACACAGCAGAAGATGTGACAAAATTAGAAGTTGGCTTCACAAGCTGTTAAAGAACTCTGACAGGTACTTACATCCAATCTTCTTTAATGTACACAGAAGAAGAAATGATGACAAATGTTCCGTCAGCTATTCTGCTTACTGTATCGTTTGGAAGGTGATTAATTTCCCATTTTCTTGTTATCTGTTGAGGCCTTATTGACGCTGTTTGTGGCAGATGCTTTTTGTTTTAAAATCATGAAGGAGGTTGAGTGATTATCCTTGCTGAGCCTTACGTTGCTCTGAAAATACCAGCTGAGTATGAGAAAAAGCAGTAACGTTAGTCACTTGGGTGTAGAATGGCTGACAATCAGGAAGTTGAAAACTACTGCTACTATTAGATTGTAATAGCTCATGAAATGTGTACTAGACATTGAAAGGCAAACAAGTAGCATCATCCACCAAAATGCAAATTACCAAATGATGATGAAAGGAATCAGATAACAGACTCAAGGTTTTTCCTGGAGGGTGAACTCTGGACTTGAACAGAACAACTGGCACCATCAATAGAAGGAAGAGAGAACAGATGCATTGACTTCTTATTTGTGGATTTTATCATAACCCACTGACTGGGCCCTTGGTCATCTCCTATTTATATAAATTATGTTTTAGTAGTGTGTAATGTAATGGCAGCATATTGGATGGACTGAATTTTAATTTTCATCCTCAGTTTAATCACTGTGCAAGCTGGAGTTCTTTTATGCTTCAGCAAGATTTAGCCACAATGTCTTTTTGATGTTAAAAAAAATAATTGCTTAGATCATACCAGGGAGCAGAGAAGACACTTAGATCCCAGTCCTGCCGCTGAATTCTTAACAACTCCTGTCTGTCTTACTGAAGTTAGATGTGTTTTGATGGAGATCACTTCTCCACCCTTGAGAAACTGGAAACAAAGTCAAGGTCTGGCAAAGCTCCTGAGAGAACCTAGACAAAACATGTCCATGGTAGCATTGTAGGCTTTGGCTCCATCCTCTCTCATTAGAACAGAACCTTCATTCACATAGCTGAGAAAAAAACAAGCCCAATTTTGGCTAGAGCAGCATGTCTGAATATCTGTATGCTTGCAGCCTTCCTCATTGTAATAATCTTTGATGTGCTTACTGAAAACAAAATTAATAAATAGCTTTAGAGCAGTCTGCTCCTTTGCAATAATCTTGGCATTGCTTTTTACTGAGTTAACAATGAGCCTCTGATAATTTATGTGCTTAGAAAAGGAACACAAATAAGACACCTTTCCAGGTAAATATAATAGACATGACATTTAATATCCTGTCTTTGTCATTTTCGAGTTATTTTTGGTGCGTGTACAATAGAAGATGTTCATTCACAGAAAAATGAGTGTGCTTGTAATAGAAAATCAATTGCTATTAAGGCATCTCCTACCAGTCATTAGCATGTGAAGCTTCATTTTAAAATTAACAAAGCTGTTCCCAAGGGGAAGAATCTTAAGCAAATAACTGCTTATTTTTTGAAACGGTAGCTTTTTGTGTCACAAGGTGACTGTTGATGTTAGCCATAATGACTGCTCACTCAGACTGAAAAAAACCCCTTCATTACATTTTATGAAGTGTTTCAAGAGATGTACCGATCATGGTAAGTTGATATTGCCCTATCCTGGATTAGAAAGGGAAAGGGGGGAGAGAGGAGAAGAAACTACACCTACGCACAGGACAGTTTATACCTCTATAGTCGTAGCTTGTCATTTAAGTCTCTGTCGTATGACCATGTTATTCTGGACAGAACATTGCCTCAATCTGTAATATTTGTTGGCTTGTGTTTGCTGTGTGCCTACTTACCCCATTTCCATGCAACATGACAGCAACATCTGTATTTGCAGTGAAGAAACCATATACCATCTCCAGTATAGCTTTTCTCTGTTTAGAGAGAGGCTCGAAGCAAACTTTCAAGAAAAACTGCCCAGTCTGCTCTGGGGTAGGGTGAAACCTCAAGATGACAGAACATCCAAGTTCTGTTTTGTCAGTTTCTAGAGGTAAAATCCAGATGTCATATAGCAGTTTCAATCTTTCTGTGATTACATAGGGTTTTAATTTGTGGTGTGAAAAATGCTGATCCTTGTTTTCTTATGGGCTCGGTTGAGTAAGGAATTTAGCTTGCGTAGTTTTGGAGTGGGTATTTTTTTTTATAACAGCATATGATGAATCTGAGGTTTTATGTTTTTGTGGCTAGTAGGATTTGACTACAGAATCTGAAGTTTATTTCATAGAAAGACTAATGTGTGAGTTTTGATGTGAAATTTCTTTCTGTCCTGAAGAGTGCTCTTTTTGTGGTGTTTTTTTTTTTTTTTAAAGCACTGCTAATATGAGACTTCTGTTGAGGGAAAAATAAATAGCATAATTTTTGCTTGAAGGCAAGAATATATAATGACAATTTTTCCCCTTTAATCAGAAACTCGGAGAGAACAAGAACAGCATATTGAAACAGAGAATGGACAAAGAGGAGTTAGAATAACTAGCGGTGGTGAGATGCTTTCATGACAAGGATAAACAGTAAGGTACTTGGCTAAGGCCTTAAGAAGGGCTAAAGAATAAACCTCACGAGTCCTTGC
Source organism: Gymnogyps californianus (assembly GCF_018139145.2). Lineage (NCBI taxonomy): Eukaryota > Metazoa > Chordata > Aves > Accipitriformes > Cathartidae > Gymnogyps > Gymnogyps californianus. The sequence goes on along the minus strand of NC_059478.1, from coordinate 14,209,810 downwards.
CTGAAAGGTGTAGAAGACTCAAGTTCATTTCCTCCTTTGGGATGTTGTCAGCATGAACCTTGGCAACATACTTTAACTAATTCTGGAAAAGATCTGGGTTTGTTTGGCTTCTTGCATACATCATTGCACTCTTAGAAACACCATTCTGCTGCAGCCTAATTGTGACTCTGCCAAATCACAACCATCTTTATTTTTTTACCTGAATCACCCTAAAGCACCTGACTCAGAAGTGTTGGGTTCTTTTAGATGGGATTGAACAGCTCAGCACCTAACCTAGTCTACTTGAGCAGCAGAAAGTAGCTGCTCCTCTGCCAAACTTATTGGAGCTGCTTTCACAGCTATTGTGGATGTAGCCAGAGTTCATAAAGAACAGTTAGCAGATTAAAAAAAAATATAAACTGTTTTGGAGGAGGCCCCAGGTGACATATGTGGTGTCACTAGCTTGGACCCATCACCAGTTCTGGTTCCACTATCTAAAACAAGGTACTGGAAATTTTGTGTTCCAGTAGTTTCTAGGTCTTGGTCTAGTTCTTGTCTTCCATTTCCCATCAATAAATAGGGTCATTTCCCTACCTTATGGGATCCTACAAGGATAAGCACAAGATTGTGAAGCACTCGGACATTGTAGGTTGTAAGAGAGTGGCTGGGGAAAGAATATAAGGTTCCTGTCTTGTGTTTGATAGTATTATGTGGACTGCTGCAGCTACAAATCCATACAAACCAAATGTGAAATTATCAGCCTTGGTGCATACTGCCAATGGCCAGATCAGCATCTCTTTTTTTTTTTTTTTTTTTTTTTCTGTTAACGCTTCTCTTCCCAGTGCTGTTGCCCAGTGCTTGCCAGGACAGGTAGTAAGATTACTTTTTTTTTTTTTAGTCTGGATGGTCTGGAAGCAGAGTGAAGTTACAGTAATGACAGTGGGTGAGTTTTGGACATTGAAAAAAGAGAATGACCAATCCAGGTAGACAAGACTTGATTTTATTAATAAAATTTGTATTTTCCTCTTTGAGGTGACAGTTACAAACTTTGGTTCAAAAATAAAAGAAAATATGAACAGCAAGAAGTTGACTTTTGAAATCTCACTTTTACATGTATAAACGTGCATAAGAAAATACCAGTTGGAAATGAGCCAGCAGAAACTAGTACTATTTAATTTAACAATTTATAAGAAATAGAAACAAACATTTCTTTTCAAGTCTTACATATATTATGAAAAATAATTACAAAAGGATTTGTGTTGTAAAGCTAAAATGTAATTTCTACTTCCAACTACCTGAATAAAATGTTCAGAGGGAAGGCCAAACCAACATTTTTTTGGTGAGATTTGAATAGCAAATTGTAACAGTTTGGGTCAAAGACAGCTCTGTAGGAAGCAGTCCCCTCGTATGTTGCTTAGCAACTATGTAGAATCACATGACCTAGACATATTGCATCCCTGGCCTTCAGGTGAAATAACAGGAAAAAATAATTCATATTAATGGGATGGGCAAATATTGTGTGGGACCATTCTGTGGAACTTTCAGTATCCAGTTCAGGAAGCAAACGTCCATCATTGCTTACATAAAAATCTAAGTAAACACTGCAAAAATCCATAAATAACTGTTTAGAATCCAGTTTTAATATTTATGCAGACCAAATAAGCACAATGGAAACAAATTCAGAAGAGATTAAAAAAAAAAAGGAAAGCTATATGATTAATTTATTTCACACAGATTTTTAACAGATCTCTTGCACAGAAGTTGGTTTTTTTCTTACATATTTTCCCCACCCAAAAATATAAACTTGTTTATTTTAGGTATATACAGGTATCTTATGAAATTATGGAATTAGAAAAGAAAATAAAAAGTCTGAGGTATAGCACCATGGAACACAGCACCTTTGAAGGTGCTTTCATTATTGAAATTCATCATCACAGAGTGATATCAGCAGAAAAGAGTTGAGTGTGCTGCTTAAGATCTTCCAGTTTTGCCACCTGAAGTTTGTTGGCGACTTCAAATAACAAAGCTCTTCAACAACAATATATACAAAGGGATTTTATTATTAATCAGAAATGGAATTGGCTTCACTGGCAATTACAGCTTTATTTTTTCAGAATACATACACAGTATTGACAATGTAGTTTTGTAATTATAAAATAAGAGCCAGATGCAATTCAGAGACACATGCAAGTTTTGGAAATGGACAGAGAAATAACAGTATAGTACTGTACATAGAATAATTACAGTTTATTAAACACTTTCTTAACACCTCTTTGTTGTAATGGAGGGAGCACCATGTCGTTCATTTTTTTACAGCACCAAAGGAATCCAAAGGGGGGTGTTCCTAAAGTGAGCCCTATGTTGTCTGTCTGTGCCACAGCATCTTTGCAAAATAAGTTTAAGTCATGTGATTCTGGCCCTACAAGGGCAACAATTACTTTCTAGATAAGACATACATACACAGCAAGACATATTTTCTATGCCATCCTTATTCAAAACTTGCATGTGGCATGAAGTAGGTTGGTAGCACCAAAGTGCAACATTTTTGTCAATCTGATTTTGTCTTAAGCTTAACCAAGGAAGCAGACAGGACCAACCTCAAATCCAAACTTCTGGTTCTGATCACCGAAGTCATTGATCATCACATCAACTATAGGCACTTGGTCTATTTTGGGTGTGTTGATTTCGATCACCGTCTTTGCATAGCCCTTTCTTGACTGTTGAAGCAAAGAAAAGCAAACATGGTTATATATCAGAGCAGTAAGCATGTGCTGTAGATCTTCATAGGTTATCGCTGAAGTGTAGAATTTATAAATTATTGCCCCCTCATGCACCAAATATTACAAACTGTAAAGTTTTCTTAGGATTTTATTTTAAAAATGCAACATGGAATGTTTTTGATTTTAGAAAGAGATCGGCCCATAGCTTTTTGACTTACTACAATAGGCCTACAAATGAATAGTTATCTAAGACAGTTAATGTTTCTTAGAGAATTCTGAGTTCACATCTATACTATTTAATAAATAATAACAATATTCTCATAGCAGTGCGCATGTCTTTCTTGTGAAAAAATCACTAATTAGTTCTGAAAGACAGAAGAAAGATCCACTTCTAAGAAGAAAGACTGTAACCGTCTCACAAAATATTACAGCAGCTGTTTGGACATGAAAGAAAGTAGTAGTCTGACAGGACTGCCAACTGATGCACTTTTAGAAACAAGGTTTGCAAGGCTCACCCTTACTTTCTAACAAAGGCTCTCTACCTTCTCTAAATATCATCCAACCAAGTCATCATGTTAGTTATGAGGACTGCACTTCGTTCAGATGATCTCTTATATCTTGCTGAGACCCCTTTCAGCTGTGCCAGGGTCTTGGAGTTTAGATGAGCATCCAAGTTGGTAGATCTATCTGAGTGTTCTCAGTTTAGTGACGGAGTTACACCCTAAATCACTTCCTGCTCTCTCTGGAGCTCTACACTCACCCAGTGTGGATAACAAAAGCAAAATAAATATACAGGCCATACAGAAAGGCTGACATGAAGCAGTTATGTATGAGAATCTCATTACTGAGGGGAGGAGACTCTGCATCTATCTGAGCTGCATCTCTGTCTCAGAGCCAGGTATGTATCCTGGCGCTTTCAGGTGTCTGATTCTCTATCACTGACTTCTCAAGAACTGCCTTCAAAATGCTCCCATATCAAAACCCAAAATAATTAATGAGGCTTCAACTGTCACTTGCTCCTCTGATGTCTTAGTTTCAAAGTGTTCAGTACAAACCTTTCTGTTTCTGAAAAGAGGTAACAGTTGCTATGCCTACAAAGAACCTGCTGGAGAGGTGGTCAGAGAGCTGATGCATGTTTGGCAGCTCCAGGGGTTTTAACCAAGCTAAGAGAGGATTCTGAAAGGTACAATCCACAAACTTCACCTGGCATTGACTACCAAAAAATGAGAAAAGGAAATACAGTGTCTCATATCAAACTATGCAATTAATTCACTACGTTTGGTTACATACATATGGCTTAGTTCATACATGTTTTTACTGTATTCACTAAATATTCTGTCTGCGTGTGCCTTTATTTTGAGTATAAATATATTCTGCTGATGGGCTGCCTCCCCTGATTATGCTTTTTTGCTTCTGTTCTTCTCTTATACTGTGCTCATACTAGCAGATAGTCTAGTTTCAGCACATTGGTGCTGACAGCCTGTATCCATGCCAGGTTTGTTCCATTTCTGTTGTTTGGCTTACGGTTTTGTTTTTTTTTTTTAGTACATTATATGAAAATTAAATAAGGGACTGTGTAATGTAGTTAAAAATCTACTAAAAGGCAGTCTATTAAAAATAAAGTGTTTAGAAAGCTTTTCTCAGAAGAAAGCTGTGAAAAAATGAATTTGTTTGATTTCTACTTTAATTGACAGGTTGGTTTTGTAAAGACTCTTCTGAACCTCTACTTACTGCACAGCCGTCGTGAAGAGCTTTGATGTAAGGATTGTTGTCATAAGACATTTCTTCATCATTTGATCCTAAGAACCTTAGTGCTTTGTCATAGCTGTCAGATGATGCGTCATGCCAAGCTACAGACTGATGACAGTTGTAAGTGAAATTTTGTCTGGCAGAGGCACTCAGTAGTTTAAGGAATGTCATTTGGACCATATTAATGGAATTGCCTTCAACATCCAAATAGGAAAGCTGGAAAATATAAGAAGTTACATGAATATTTATCTACTTCCTTTGTTAAAATGCAAAACAAAATTATTGTTGACAAAAGAACCACATAACTGTCCTTAATAAAAAATCAACCAACATATAACGTTTTATGGAATTTTAAAGTTCGATAAAGCTATGACTCAGTAAATAGATTTTCATGTTGTAGCAATATATTTAGGATGAAGAACTACATATTTTAGCTTCATTTTAATGGGAAAGACGGAGAACTACTGCTACCATATAGTGTAAAACAGCAGAATCTCTTTGGGAATCTGTTTTTAGTTAATTACAAAGTTATGTCACCCTGCAGTCTCATCTTTGCATACTCAGTATATTTCCAGTTACCTCGAATGAGGCAGAGGATCTGTGCTCCAGCTGCTTTACTAAGGTTCAGTGGTGATGTGTGGTCTGCCAGAAGCCAGATCCTCCCCATCACCTGTGCAGGTGACCATTGGGTTCATTGTGGGACAAGACAGGGCAGGCTTCTGCTGTCCAGTGGCAAGAGGCCATACAGCTGCCCTAATATTTAGGGCAAAAAGGCTGGGGCTGAAAAGTCTTTTCATTATCTAAATGCTTATAAAATTCCTTGGGATCTGTTGATCACTGATAACATGTACTTGATTTGTGAATAACTGTTATGTTGCAGTGACAACTTACAAGTTTGCCTCGCTTAAATTCACTAAACCAAGATCCTGGATTCTCCTTTGGCCATGATGAAATTCTAACCTGTGTGGTGAAACAGCAGAGATAGAAGTATTTAAAACGTATGTTAACAGATACGAAGGTTTACATTACCTGGGACAAATTTCACGTCAGATAGTAAAGAATGGTTGTTCTTTCTGAGATGTCAGCCTCTTTAAAGCTCTAAAATAGGATGTTTTTCTTGTATAGAATGCCTTCAAATTAGTGACTTTAAATGGAATCCAAGGTGATGGCTTATAAAGAGAGCTAGTTCTATTTAAGGGAGACTGTTGTCATCTGTTAAGATTCAGGTAAACTGCTGGTATAAATTGTTCCTGTGAAGAGTGTCTAAAAGAGAGTTTTCACTGGTGTCGATGCTGATAGATCTCTCTCATTTGGGCAAGCTTTTAGAAAGCCTTCCTCTACACCATATACCCCATTAGAGGTAATTTATAACAATGAGTGAGGACACTGTTAATACATAGTGTTTTACATCTACTTTGTATAGGTATAAATGAATAGATATAAATGAACCCACAGGATAAACACAGTAAGATTTTAGCTTTTAGGTGTCAAACACCAGAGTATGCACTTTAACTGGCTGCACAGCTATGTTGCATTCTGAAATGCAGTGCAGTGCATAGATTCCCTATCAAAGCGAAAGAGTGAAAATGCTGTTTGTTAACTCTATTTACCATTTTACCACTTCATTCAGATTTATGCAAATTTCAATGTAATCGGAAAGACAGATAAATGAAAATGTGACAATGTAATTATCCTGTTTAGTTCAACATTGCAACAGCATAGTAGGATCTGTCAACAGCCAACTGAAAACACAGATTGGTACTTACTCCTTCAGATTTCTTATCTGGGTAGATGCAAGTTTCCCCACCTGCTGTGAAATTGCAGTATACTTTGAAGGAGTCTCCAGAACAGCCCTGGTTAGGATCAATCCAATATTCCCCTAAAACAAATGAGAAAACATTTGCCTTATATAGTGGAAATGGTATTTTGAAGATCCAGGTTTTACTGCTACCTAATGGTCCTCCAAAGTTTGTAGTAAAGTTATTTTATCTGAATGATGAGAAAGCAACCCTTTCTTTTCTGCCTTGTGCTTTGTTGCTGTTGTTGTTGCTTATGAAAGATAACACCAGGATCAAAGTCTATTTTTATCTGCGTCCTTTTGTTTTTGTCTAAGTTTACTTCAAACCATGACTCTAGTGCAGGATACTGCTGAGGTTTTGGAGGAACTGCAGAGACCTCAGTCTAGAAGAGGAAGGTCATTATGTGTGAAATGTACATTGCAGGTCTCAACAATTCGGCCATTTCAGTATTTCAGCTAGAAGGATGATTTGTACCTGTGGTGATAACACTCTCAAAAACAGAGCAGAGGCAGCCTTAGGCAGAAATAAGCTATGGCTTATGTCAGAGAGCAAAATCTGGAGTCATTTGCATACCTATCTACATAAAAAGGTGGCCGCACAGGGCTTGGTGAGGTTGTAGCTGGCACAAATACCTAAAGCTTCCATTGAGAAAGATATACCTCAAGCAAAGATGTTTTTTACTACTGGGTTATGAAGCTGCAACACTAGTGAAAATTCAGGCCGCTTTAGTTGATAAAAACACCTTAACTAATGCTTAGTTAGGTGACATGGTGGGAAAGACAGTTAAAACTTGCATGAGGCTTCCCATAGTTTCAGCAGTCCTACCAGCCTGGCATGATTGAGAATTCAGGCCCTACAACGTGAGGGTGAATGAAGGCTGGGCATGAAAGAGAGCCGCAGTTAATCCAAGGTCCATTAAAAATCAGCGCTTTTTAAAATCTGCCATTCTAATTATAATGATGATTTCTGTGATGTGGGTCCTTATCTCCAGCTAGTTTCACAGCAGGACAGCAAATGATTTTCTGACACTACTGTTCTAATCCAGTTTCAAGCAAATAGTGGAGGTTTCAGAGAGGAATGACAAATCCTTTCACCAGTTCTGTCTTCTGAATACAGGGCATAGACAAAGCTTTTATGGTATTTTAAAATTCTATTGATTCAGGCTGTATTTATTGAAAACAGTCTTTCCTACCTGTAAGCCTTGTCCCTGGAGAATTTTGTATTTTAATGAATGCATTTACTTTTATTTTAACCAAAATAACATTACTTTTATATGAAGAAAGCTCCAAATAATAAGCAAATACTGGTAAATGAAGGTGAATGTGTTCTATAAAAAACATTCATTATTATGGAGGGTACTGAATTGTAAAATATGTACTTTTCATATAGCACATACACTGCTTAACTGCTCCTCAAGGCAACCATCTGTTTTTATCTATCTAGACTGAAAGCCATAAAATATTATTAAACTGTCAAAATCTATTTTTCCTCCCATTTAAAAACAGAAAAATATTGCTTTGAACTGGGAAAAATATCCATTGCAATTGAAAAAATATGAAAGGATGAAAACTCTGTGAAAGTTGGCTTTCATTTAAACCTTTCCAGAGGGGTAAACTCAGTTAGAAAAAAGAAGAAAACAACAAAGAATAATTAAATCAAGATAGTTCTTCAGAACACAGTGTCTTGTTCAGACCACTCTGCATTTTATTAAGCTAGTACTTAGTAGCATTAAACAGTATCAGAGAAACTTGCATGCCTATTTGCTGAATGATATAGAACAAACAGTAGTCATGCAGTAGAACAAATTACTGTTTCTAAGGGTAAAAGAATAGTACATTTTTTGAGAATCATAATCAATAATAAATCTCATATAATACCAGTGCTATTTTATATTATTATGCTAAGCTAAAGTATACAGCTACTAAAATAATTCTTGTTTCTTTTAAAAGAAGCTATTAGCTATCCCAGCATGCTGACATTTGTGATTTTACTTTCCATTGATCTAAATAGCATCAATCTCTCACCCCTCTCCTGTTTGGATAGTTCTGGAAATGCAAGGCCCACCTTTCCAAACAATAACTGTTTTTTATTTAGCACTTTAAAAAGTTTTAAATCTAAAACCAGATCAGGTTACGTATTTAAAGAATTTTGGCTTTTACCAAGAGAACATCTCTTACTTACATTTTATAAACTTTTATACCTGCAAAAATGGATTTAATGAGACTGTATTTATTGAGCAACTGCATGAACCATCTACCAATAATTAATTATTCTGCCAAAGTATCTTAGCAGATCATAACTTCAGCCTTGTTTGCCTTTGCCATGCAATATTAACATACCATCTGGGAAGTCTGGGTGGCAGAGTTGCAAGTCTTTGCACGTTCGGGCTGGGTTATTCTGAGTGCCCATTGGATACTTCATATGCTCAATGTCTTGCTTCAGTGAATTCAATGAACCAAAGATCTCTTCCATGCCATCGGAATAATCCAGAATATTATCACCAGCATCAGATAACATGTAATCAGGAGATCTTCTTGTCTTTTTGGGTGACTGGATTGGCAGCGGCTGGATTACCTCACCTGGAGGACCCTGAGTGGAAAACAACATATCTGGTTACCTTTTCTGTTTGTTTTTCAGCTGCATAAATACGCAGAGGAAGACCACAGAACGTGGCTTGGAGATGCTTTGAATAGGCTTTCTTCAAATTCTTTATTTCTTTATCTCACTTACTTCCTTCAGATTTATGCCTATGTGCTTTGATTTACTTGCAGAAAAAGGTGATTGTAGAAGGCCAAACCATTGTTGTGCTCTAAACTCTTCTCGCTACATTGCTGTTTGCAGAAGAGTGTGCTGCCCTCACATAAGTTAAGTGTGCAGAACTGACTTGCAATTGCCTTTTATCCCTGGCAATTCCCTCAAGCACAGGCATAGCCTATGACAAATGAAAACTGTGGATGTTTCCTATGATAAAGCTTTAAAATTCCACTTGGGGTCTATAAAGCAATATTCCATTTCAAGAAATTGAAACACTTCATTCAGATTTGGACTGTTTTCATTTTAGATTGTTATGATATGAAAAAGAAATAGTAGAAACAGGAGAGTATCAACAGGAGGAAACCAATATCATTCTATTTTCTGTGCTTCAATATAACGTATTAAATAATTATGGGGGGGAGGGTTGGTTGTTTGTGGGGGTTTTTGTATTTTGTTTTTTTAAGTTTCTAATGGCTTTTTCAGTGCAGACAATGTATTTCTGTGTCTGGTGGATCAATGTTTCCTGAAAAATGAATGTTCAAACAATATTTTCCTTATCTGCAAGTTCACAAATGCTGTTTTCTACCCTTGTCAAAACAGTGTCATCATGTCAGTGTAATGTGCATGCATGTCAGATAAGAGTTCTTACTTACTGGAGGACCAGGTGGACCAGGTAACCCACTGTCACCCTTTTGACCAGCAGGACCCTATAACGCAATGAAAGAAATGCAGTGTTGACCATGCTCCACAATGTTAAAAAACAACACACACAAAAGTTAAGTAAAAGAACAAAAAATATGGAGGACAATTACTCACGCTGGATCCTTTGGAACCTTTTGGACCTTGGGGACCCTACGGGCAAGAATATGTAACTGTAGTTGGAGTGTATTCCACACAACATGGGAGTGTTTTGAACAGGAGGACTGGATGAAATTACTTACAGGTAAACCAGGAGGACCAGGGGGTCCAAGTGGACCAGCAGGACCGGAAATTCCCTAAGAAAGAACAGGAGAATAAATACAGAACTAAAGTATTCTACATACTGGACTGGATTAAAAAATGCATATATATGAAAATGGTAGTCCTACTAAGCGTTCAACCCTGATGAGTTTTGATTTAGGCCATTTGCTAGGGTCCAGAATAGTTTGTAAGTTTAAAATATTATCTGACAGTTTGAGCTGCTTGTAGTTGTTCTTACACTGCAGTACTTATAGTCACGACTGTGTTCCCCTTCAATCTGGCTTGGAAACCTCACTTTTTACATAGTGCCTTAAAACATGGCTTAATAACTAGGAGAAAGGAAGCTACTTTGGGTAATGCAGTTAATAAACGTGATGAGATTGGTGCTGCTAGTTTTATCTCATCCCTAACGTAGGTGTATGTGTTTCCTTCATCTTCTGAAACACTCTATGATCTCGTTTTAAGCTGTTTAACTTCACTGTGTTTGTACAATGCCTAGGAAAGTTTTAACCTCTAGCAGGAGGCTCTGGGTGTTAAATGTTTATAGCAGCTTTATGTCTCTCAAAAGAAAGACTGGAATATGTACTCTTTGCTTGCACGGAACTTGAATGAAAACAGAAGTGTGTTTTACTCACTGCATCACCCTTGGCTCCAGGAGATCCCTGTGGGCCAGGAAGACCCCTATCACCCTTTTCACCCTGTTCTCCCGGAGGTCCAATCAGGCCAATCAAACCAGGATGTCCCTAAACAAGATAGAAGAAAATATAGTTAAAACTCAAAATATATAAAGTAAATGTGCTTTGGAAACACACAAATTAGAGCTTTCAAATGTCATCACTATTGCTAGTCAACAATTAACCTGCAAACAAATTATTCTGAAAGCATATTCATTGTTGTCCTTTTAGACTTGGAGATTATTTGCAAGTTGTGACTGCTTATTCAGTGAAAGAGATCTAAGTGCAACATAGCCCTTACTGAAACTGATACAGAAATAACAATACCTGTGGATACAAATTTCATACCAACTTTCACATTTACAAGCTGTAAGCATATTATACAGTTGCACATTTGTTTCCACATGTAATATAGCTGTATAAACAGCTGATCCAAGCACATAAACAAAAACTGAAATTCACAAGATATATTCATATACCTTTCTCTATACAGTTTTTCTCTGATACTCAAGCAATCAATAAATTGTTGGGACTCCATTAGAAAATGCTATCCTGGATGTCTCAATCCATTATTTCAAAAGAAAGTATTATAGCTGTTAAATATTTACATTTTGTTGTTTTAAAATAAAAATCTTGAATACTTTTTATTTCTACTTACTTTGTTTTTGTAAAACCAACAGTTCTCTTTACATCAATGTCTTTGGGATTTTCATTGCAAGGAAGAATCACATGGTTAATAGAGTACCACACAGGCAGTAATCTTTTTCTTTCTATATATCTCCAGGATATCAGATGTGGCTTAAAACTTCACGATTACTGTTAAGGCTATGGGAAGCTGATTGATAGACATGGTAAGTTGTCTTGCTTTCTGATACAACCCCCCTAGTGTTTCTTTCTGCTAATTTTATACAGACTTTTAGACTGGGTCAAAATTACAAAGGCACAAACAATGAATAAAGTATACCTTCTCTCCTTTGGAACCTGGATCTCCTTTCAGGCCAGGCAAGCCAGGTGGACCCTAAGTAAATCAAGGGAGGTAATGTTAAAATAAGTTTTAACATACTGCACAGATCATGTTTTCTTGAAATATTTTTAAAGGCAGTGTAAGTCAAAGTACAGAGTCATTCAGTGATTGATGGTTGTGATTGATGGCATGTGATTTAGGGCCCAAGATGAAGTTGAAATGTATGTTTAAAAAGGCATAACGATGCTACTGTAGCATTTAAATTGCTTATTAATTAGAAATCTATAAAGGATGAAGCAGAGGGTCAACTAAATTCTTAAAGAGCACTGAAAGCATCCAGTGAAGCAAGTGATATTAAAAAAAAAAAAAATTCAAATAATTTTTTGTTGATTAGCCTGATTTTGCTTGTGGTTACATTACATGCTTTCAATTATTACTTCCACCTTAATTGCTGTACCTTATTTTAGTTGCTTATTTTAGCCCTTTCTTTCATAAGACAGTGGAAAGTATCCTCTTAATTTGTTTTCTCCCAGTTTACTACAGCTCAGTAAGATTTATGCAGAATATAAATCAGGTTGCTTATAATAACTGTTCTTCAATATTGTTTTGTTGGAGAACTACCTCATATTTTGTTTCAGCACTCGGGGTGTTATCTTGGGATTATGGTTTCCTTGACTTGCCACCTGAAATTCCTGTATGACCACGAATAATGCATTTAAATCTATATTTTCTAAATATTCAAGTCTTTTCTACTCAACATTGCAAGCTTACTTCATGTGATCTAGGTGTGCTAGCTCCACTGACATGTACAAGCTTATGGCCCCTTGTCACTTTTGTAAATGTTTTTAGTTACACAAATTACTTAGGTTTTGCAGTACTAGTCTGGGCAATCCTAAATGCTTTTAGGAACTGCCTTAGTCTCTTTGGGCCTCCACTACTCATTTGTTGGATAAGGATAATACTCCTACCTTACAGAGGTATTAAATTGATACCTTTTTAGGTACTTACATGGTTCACATCATATGAGCAGCTTACAATTTTTAATTTGTATTTACAAGCCATCCTTTGTGCAGCACAGTAAAGACATATGTTACTTTATGAAACTGAGTAAGAAATGCTCTTTATTCTAAGTTTTATCTGCAGTTGTCCCTAAACATTACTCCACGCAGCTAGATTTCTGTAAACAGAAATATGCTGGGGCAGGAGACAGCGCTGTGAACAACCAACACAGAGTCAACAGAACCATTCTACAAGCCCTTCCATATTTCTGGGATGGGTGGGGGGAGGGGACAACTCAAACCACTCATTTTTTTCAGGTGGTTCCAAGGTAAGCTGATACTTAGAGAATCTATTGGAAAACTCCATTGCAGTCTTGCTACCTGGGAAACCACTGTGAAGGATAAACACATTCACATGGATAGGTCTTACTTTCTGCATACCCCTTGCAAAAACCACTGAATAATCTTGTTCTTATAGCTTGACACAAGCTGGTTTTTCCTGACAGTGCTTTTTTAATCTTTACTGGGGTCATAAGAGCAATCCATTAAAGATACTATTTTACCAATAGTCAAAAATATAGCTGGATAGGTGGCACAGAAAAAGATTATATATGAAGCTGTTAAAATCTCCTTGGTTTGTCTTTTCTCCAGCTTTTTTTTTTTTAAATTATTTTAATCCTTATTTATAATTTTAGAAGAACTTTGAGGGATTTGAGAAATCCTCTGAGGTTCATAAGAATGGCAATGCTGGTTTTGTGTAATTTGTACAGAACGAAGTGAAAAATTCAGGCCATGCAGGGCATATGCAAGCACAGACAAAGCATTCATTTCTCAAAGGCTATTAATCTCACACTGAACATGTATGCATTAGGCGTAGAGCTAATGCAGTAGCTGCTAGACTAAGTCAGTATCTCATCACTACTAGTCTCCTGCTGGCAGTGGACATCTGTGAAGTTATGATATGGATAGCAGTAATAAATGACCTTTTCAACCTGGCACAGATTCAAAAGTGCCATAACACTTCATGTACAAAATATTATTCAGTGCGTATCCTTTCCATCTCTACTTCAGGATATCGTTAGATGCAAAAGCCTAGGCAAATACATAATTCATGAATGAAAAGTGAAATTTTTAAGCTTTTGGAATACAGAATCAGACATTTTCACCTGCAGTGTGTTGTGCTCTACTGCAAATCTGCTTTCATATTCTTCTCCTGATAGCAATATCTACTGTGGAGGGAGGGAGGGGAAGGAGGGAGACCTAACCTCAGCAACTTTTACATATAAACTTTACTTTCTTAAAATCCAAAATGAAGTTTAAGTTGCAGCAGTGCATCTAAAAAAAGTTCTTGTTGAGCTGACAGGAAGCCTGTGCATTTGGGAGCATATAGTTCATTAATACGCTCAGCTTCAGATTTGAATTGAATATTTAAGCTCTCAAATGTTGGAAGAGAGATCTTTTGATGATGTATTTGGAGGCTTCTGGTGACTGACATGTGGGAAAGGGATGCTTATTATTGCTGAATAATTGTTCATTGGCTTTTAGATTTCAGCACAGAGTTGTAACTGAGGAGATCAGTTTTCAGTTCCCTGATTTGTCCCCCATGCATTTTATTTGTAAATTGGGCACATCATTTAAAATCTATGGTGGTGGTCCCATCCTAAACTCTTTGGAGAGAAGAGGTTTTTATTATGGGCTTAGCACAGGGGCGTCCTTTTCCTTGCAGCTTCTCATTCATTGTTCCCAACCTCTGACTTGCAAGCAATATGTTATCCATGAGACTTTAGACAAAATTAGAATGTTAAAATGAAAGGCAACGAAGAGCTATAGTGTAAGGTTTCCTCAGCACATTATTTGCTCATTATTGTTTTCTAAGGGACAGAGAAAAATGAAATTATATGTAGGTGCCATTGTAATACCATCTATAATCGTATACACAGAAGTGATCGATAGATACACCTATGCACCAGATCACTGTTCATTGGAAAAAATCTTTCTAGTGTGTGGGGCATAAGAATATATGTTGTGAAACTCCGCTTATAGGTTAAGAAGTTGCATGTTTGGAACATTTTTGGAAATGTAAATAGTTACCCAAATACTTTCACCCATGAAATTATTTTAGTAAATGAAAGAAAAGGCAATTGCTCATGTTCACATATGCACATGAAAGCGAAAGACTGGTTTAGGCTAGAGGTCTGATTTATGCAGCATTTCAGTTTAAACTCCCCATTTTTTCCACTTCCATTTTTATATACTGGAAAAGTCTGATATGAAAATTTTATAGCTGATGTTCAGACCCTGAGTTCTCACTGGGGAGGCAGGAATGCTCTTGGAAAGATTTTGAGTTCAGGTATATAGCTTAAGCGCAAGAATTTTCAGTATTAAGGCTACCTAAGGACCTGTATCCTTTGTATCCTCTAAGTCCATATAGGAAAAGGAACAGACGATTTCCTTCACACTTCCTACTTACAGCCTTCCTTTTCCCCTTTAAGAGCCACATCATTTCTGAAGTAGAGGATAGCCCCTTATTGCCCTATTCGCCTGAAGTAAGCTGACTGTATATTCTGGCCAAAATAACAGAGTGGATTTTACTTAGTATGAAATGACACTGCTTGCAAACTGTAAAATGCCTTGAGAGTGTAACACTTGTTTATTTTTTTTCCATCAAACTATAACAGTCCATATTTTGTTTCAAAACTTTTTATTCCCAATGTGTCACTCAGCTGTGATAATAGAGGTGAACTCTACTTCAGTGAGTTTGGAGAGCAAGGGATATGAGATCTTTCCACTAAATTGGATCGCCTTTGCTTGACATGTGAAGAATTAACCTGCTGGCCATACAGTTTAGATTTGAATTTCTGCACATAATGCTGAATAAGAACACCAATATTGTACAATTTGTGCTCACAGTGTTGTTTTTTCAACTTGTTAGAAAAAATGCACTAAAATAGCAAGTATAAAGAGAAGCAATGATATAATTTGATAATATGTCATCTATAAGCTTCCCTTGTTTTAATCATCTTATTAACACATAGCAGAACTGTGGTATGCCCTAGATGCCCTAGAAACTGGGAGCTTGGTTCATTCAGACCCTTTTAAACACTTACGTCATGGATTATATTTCCTGGGACTGCCACAATGAACAACAGACATGATACTGCTGTTCATTTTTATAAAACTAGTATGTTTTCTTCTTTGGTAGAAGTCCCTTTTTGGCCCTACTTCTGATTTATTTTTTTCTTTCTCTAAGGAATAGGGAAAAATTTAGATCATATCTATGAATAATGTTTTCCGAAACTAGCAGTCATTAAAATCAATGGATCTGCAAAATTTGCCACTGCTAAGGAAACAAAATGATTTAAGGTATTAAGCTTTGCTGATGTGGGGACAGAAGTAGACTTTTTGATTGTAAGCTTCATTCATTTTATTTTTAACTCTATTCAGGGGATTTCAAGAATTTGATTTTACACTGCCTTATTCCATTTTTTACCATTCCATAACTCAGCAGCGTTCAGCACAGCTGCCTACTAAAGTAGAGCAGTAAAATTAGAAGGCAGTTGTGTATCGGATTTTACCAGCACAGAAATATAGTGACTTTATGCTAAGAACTGACTTATACATTCATTTTTCTGTAAATGCACAGACATGTTAATGGTATATTTTGAAGGATGCTTTTTCTGTTTTGGCACTGAAAGGAAGAGTACTCACCAGAGGCCCAGGAGGGCCATCCTGACCTGGCGCTCCAGGTAGACCTTGTTCTCCCTAGAAAATACAAAGTTTGCTTTACCAGAGGACATACAAGAAATGCGACATTTAAAATATTATTATATGCTCTGCTTACTTACCACAGGGCCAGGAATGCCCCGGAGACCCTCTGGGCCAGGTTTTCCTGCAGGTCCCTGTGGACCAACTGGACCTGTTTTTCCAGGAGCCCCTTCTGCACCAGGTTCACCCTAGAAAGAACATAAGCAACAGGTCAGAGAGGAAGAGCTGACTAAGCTTGGCACTGTAGGATACACAAGCTGCAAAGTGAGTGCAAAGTTTCCTCACTCTATTTTTTAAAAGCTGTTCTAAAACAGTGTTCTGCACAGGATGGTTTTCTGAACAAAATTTTGATAGCTGCATATAAAGATGTGGTGCCAGCAAAGTATGCTCATCTTGCTTTTCCGCAGGGGTGAGCTAAGTTGGGCCTGCACTGGTAAGAGTCTACCATGTACTCCATTATGTATTGCTACTAATTCTGGGTCTGAATTTGGATTTTATGGTTTACCTATTATTACTTTGATAAGTTTCACATCCAGTGCATGATAAGCAATTTACTTTTCATTTATATATAGTTTACATTTCCATGCTCCTAAAAAAAAATCTTGAATGTATTACCTTTGCACCTTTTTCACCTTGTCTGCCTTCAGCACCAGTTGCTCCAGGAGGTCCCTGTAAAACATTGAGACTGAGCTCATAATCTCAGTTTTCTAAAATATTACCAGTGAAAAAATTCTGAGTGCCATTTCCACTGTATTAATAAGTAGTAAATGCTAACAAAAGAACATTAAATTTCTTTCTTGACATTTTATTCACAGGACAAAAATCCCAATCTGTCATATCAGCTCTTTTTCCCTTTATAAAATTTTCTAGGTTTTTAGAATATCTAAAAGAATATACATCACCTAATACCTCTGATATTACGAGGTTAAAAACAAAGAAATAGCTTGGAAAAAAATCAAAACAGGATATAAAAGTAAAAGGAAAGGAACAATATAATTTACATGTACAATAACAGTTTTAAACTCGCTTTGCATTGGCTTCTATCTATTCATTGTAGTTTACCCACTGATTCCAAAAGGGCTTGTCATTCTACAGTGCACAGAATGGCATATACTTCTTTATTCTCTAAGTCAGGGATGGGCTCAGTAAGCCTTTTGATTACATTTGGACAGCCAAAAATTGATACATGCCTTAATATTATCCAGTAAATATGAAAGGCAAAAAAATATAAATACCTGACTAGAGGTTGTAAGGAATGAAATAAAGACACTCACTACAAATAGCTCTTGATATCAGGTTTCCTGCTATTGCTCTACAAAAGCTCTGTTTGACTAAGAAGATAGAACTCGGTACTGCACGAGGATGTAGAGATGGGATAAGGTTCGGGTGAAGGCCACAAAACAGGAGTTGCAGTTGTCCGGCAGCACTGTGACTACCTATTGCTGATGTCACCCACCTTTCATTTTCTTAAGGTATCAGTGAAAAATAAAACGATATTTTTCTCCTCCAAAACATCAGGGGCTGATTTTCAGGGCAGGGAATCAATATTCATAGCTTCAGTTATGAACAGAAGCAGTATCTAGAATCTAATGTACTCTTCTGAAAATGGTTCTCTTGTATATACTTAGTTTAGAAAAGATGGACTCAAGATAATGGACCAACTGTTTTCCTACAAGGTTAATTTTTAGCCTGGGAAATGTCTTTATTACAAGTAGCTATTTCTTGCCAACCAATGAGCAGCTTAAAGCAAAAGGAAAGAAGGGTGACCATGATCAAATACAAGGTGATTTTCTGAATCTATAAAACTTACTTCCTAAGACTTATCTGTTCATTAATGCAACAAGCTGTTTGTTATGTAGAAATTAAAAAAAATGTTCTAAGGACCAGCAACAAGAAAAATTCAATCACTTCCATTTATTTACTGCTTTTTCCTTCATAACAACAGACAAAAAAATGCAGGCCCCTAAAAGTAAAACACTAAAACACATTCTTAATTTTACAGATAAGAATTGTTCTTCCAGTCAAGCATCTACCTGTATGCTTTGTGAGCTTAGGGCTTTAGACTCGAGTTTGACCTAATAGCAGTTTTTTATACTAGAGCTGAATTTAGCCCAAACTTTTTATAGCCTGATATATTTCACTATTCACTACTATTGGCACATACCTTGAGCAACTCCACCAGTTTTAATTTAATTCCTGGATATTTATATTCATTTAATAACTAATTACATAGAAGTATATTAAGATCATTCATTTATTTCTGAAATTAAGCTTTCTCCAGTGTGGAACTGAACATCTGCAGTACTGCATGAACCTTTTGGCCAACAGAGATAGTTCAGGCTTTCCATCAAAGGTAATGCAAAATGAATTGAATTACCCATAGTGGACTTTGGTCATTTGTTGTGGGTATCAACAGTTTGTTCTCTGTGGTATTTTTAAGAGCTGTAAGTGGTAAAGGACTTACTTTTACCTGTTCAAAATACAGA
Organism: Gymnogyps californianus; assembly: GCF_018139145.2. Classification (NCBI taxonomy): domain Eukaryota; kingdom Metazoa; phylum Chordata; class Aves; order Accipitriformes; family Cathartidae; genus Gymnogyps; species Gymnogyps californianus. The sequence goes on along the minus strand of NC_059478.1, from coordinate 14,190,962 downwards.
GAAGCTAAAAAGCCCTGGGCAGTGTGGTCCAATTGCTGACTCTTTAAAACAGGAAGACTAATTTAAATCACTACTGTTCCAATAATAACCTCTGATGCATATACCCCTTTGTGTAGGTTGTAATTGGTTGGGTGGATTGCAGTTTGCAGCAATAACAAGAAAAATGAGCAGGTATATAAACAAACTCAGGAACACTTTAGAAACAGGACTTTTTTTTCTTACATAAATTAATTTACATGCCCATTGTCTTTACTGCTTGAAAATTCCTTGCACTCAAGTTCCCATATGGATTATAATCTACCCTACCTAAGAAACTGAAAAGCATTGAGTGTGGTAGTTTGTATTTGAGAAATATGGTCTCTGCATAGTCTAGAAATGCAGCTGCAACATGAATTAGCAGGGCTAAAACCACTGTGATCACTAAATTACCAATACAGTGAATCATGATTGCTAAACAAAGGGGGTGCATTCATTATCCAACAGTGCCAATGCTGCACCAAGCGCAAAGCAGCTAAATGAACTGTTCTTTCTAAGTCTGTGATTGCTGGCATGGCACAGATGGTGCTTCTACAGAGAAAGACTGCTAATTATTATTTATCTTACCTTCCTACACTTGAGTTGTTGGAGTGTCTGGTAAATTTTAACTCACAGAAAAGATCTCAATAACAATAATTTTAAATTAATGCATGGCTCCCACCCTCACTACCCCAGCTACTATGGTGATTTTTATGATCATTACACTTTAAGTTTGGACATATTGCCCCATACATTTTGTGCAGAACTGAGAAGACAAAAGAACTCATACAGAAACAAACTTGTCCTCAGTTTTTGTTACATGAACCTATTGGACATTTTTGTCTGCTCTTCCATATTTCATAATTTCATTAAAATAATTTAAACTGTTGTTTATAGCTGTCTGTCATCTGTCTAAAAACATGATTTCCGACACAGAAAACCATTGCCACATTTCATCAGTCTGTTAAGATAGGAACCTGGTGTATTGTTAGGTGTTCTGTGCATTTGCAATCAACAGAGAAAAATCAGCTTAATTTTTAAGTGGTGTGTGCACCCTGCTCAGGCAGCATGATGCTGTAGCCAAAATGGAAAAAATCTCCTTCCTAGAAACACTTCCTTTTTTTCTACGTTATTCAACATTGTATATAAAGGCAACTAGCCAAATAAACTTTTGCTTCTCAAAATGTAGAGACTGGCTTTGCTGCAGTATTGACATCTGTTCTTGTATTGAAAGCAGGCAGTATGCCCTCCAGTTGAGAACAAAAACGTATCTTAGTCTTGCACTTTAAATTCTAACATTTGTAGATTGATATGTGGAGCCTTATGTGTATGTGATCTAGACATCTAATTGACTCTAATAAAGAAAACAGCCAAACAGCAGAAGACACAGCTGAAGGGCCTAGCACACTGAAAGGTTGAGAGGAACATAAGCAAGAAGTACTATCTGTGTTGATTTTTATGGATTGTATATGTTATTTGTTTTAAGAATGAATGTTGTTTGATGGTGTCTTTTCCTCATGCTATTTTTAACATTTGTCAGATAGAAATCAATGAATTCAAACTAGAGATGTTACCCAGTGCTCTGTAGCCACTGTGTCTCTCTCAGATCTTGATCTGGCAGGATGCTTAAATGGGCACTGAAATCTGCAAACTGAAACAAATGCAGGTTTCCTACCAAGCTAGCATGCTAGGTTGAATCAGGAATACTAGGAAAGTTGATCAATTTTTCAAGTAGCTACAACAGATTTCTTCAAATAGTATAAGTTTACTTTAAAAGTTCTTTCATTTGCATTATAAGGCTTTGATGACTTAACATAAAAATATAATTTTTGGAAACACTATATTTAACTGCTGCTGAGCATTCTTCAGAAAGATGATACAAAACTGTTAGCATTGGCCGGCTAGAATGCTAACTTTAGTACTAAAATATTGTAGTTTAATTCCTCAAGTTTTCACATCTATAGTTATGAAAGAACATATATATATATAAAATGTATATTATGCAATTGATAACTTCATTTTCTGTTTGACTTCAATAACAATTATGACATGCTTTTACTTCTACACTACTCTCATTCACATTCTGCTATCAGTATTCCATTAGCTGACTATTTCTGCCTACATAAGAGTAGCAAATGCTTCTGAGTACATTCCTTTTATTTTAGAACTATATCTTTTTGGGGAGTTATCAAGTATAAGACAACTTTTTTAAACCAAGGGAAATATGTTTTCCCCAAATACTTCCGACATTTACTCTTATATTTTTATTGTTAATATTATCCCTTATTAAAAGTTGTAAATCAAGATAGAATTTATACAGAACAAAAACCTGTCTTGACTATCCAAGTAAAGCAAGGTATATGCATATTCTTGTATATAGGAAATATTGAGCATAGTCTTTTACTTCATTGACAAGATACTCTTTAAAAGAATTACTATTTTTTTAATTCATTACAGGGCATTTTATCATTGAATTAAAAAATAGAGTTTAGTCAATACTAAACTAGTCCCTGGAAGTCTGATCCAATGAATATGTATTTTTAAATCAGTTGGTGTTTTGGGCATTGATCCTCTCTTGCATTGAACTAGAGAATCTGGCCTTCCATTTGTTAATGATAAAATCACTTCAGCTATATGTTTCCCTTGATAGATTTCATAGCTCTAATTTTCTAAACAGTACGTGCACAAATCCATGCTAGATTTGAACACACAATTACTATGATTACTTGCACCATAACTACATAGATGTATAAAGCCTTCTTAGCATGCATTTTTCTGATCTGGTACAGGCACAGATCATTTCAGAAGTCAGGATCTGTAAAATATTAATTATGATTTAATGATTTTTTTTTTTAAATCTATGTAATCACTTTGAGAGACTTTATCAATGACTATGTCACAATGTTTGCCCTTTGTACATTATGTTTTCGGCCTATAAATATATATATTTAATCTACTCATTCATCTAAATATATGTCCTGGTTTTGGCTGGGATAGAGTTAACTCTCTTCTTAGTAGCTGGTACAGTGCTGTGTTTTGGATTTAGTGTGAGAATGATGTTGATAACACGCTGATGTTTTAGTTGTTGCTAAGTAGCGCTTATCTTAAGCCAAGGACTTTTCAGACTCCCATGCTCTGCCAGCAAGCAGGTGTGCAAGAAGCTGGGAGGGAGCAGAGCTGGGGCAGCTGACCTGAACTAGCCAAAGGGGTATTCCATACCATGGAACATCATTCCCAGTATATAAACGGGGGAGATGGCCAGGAGGCACGGATTGCTGCTTGGGCATTGGTCAGTGGGTGGTGGTGAGCAATTGCATTGTGCATCACTGGTGGTTTTTTTTTTTTCCTCCCTTCCTTTTTTTGTTATATTCCTTTTCATTACTATTATTATTATCATTATATTTCATTATTATTATTGTTAGTATTATGTTTTACTTTAGTTATTAAACTGTTCTTATCTCAGCCCACGAGTTCTACCTTCTTTCCCGATTCTCCTCCCCATCCCACTGGGAGCGGAGTGGGGCAGGGGTGGGAGTGAGTGAGCAGCTGCGTGGTGCTTGGCTGCTGACTGGGGTTAAACCATGACAATATGGGACTTAGTTCTGAAGATACACTGGTCTCTCCCTTATAAAACTGAAAGTATCTATGGTATTAGGACTTTCTGAAAGGCAGTGGTCGAAATATTTTTGGAAGAGCAATTGTTAGGTCTGAAAAGTAATATATTAATTAGGATACACATTTTATGGATGATCTAATGATCCATTTTTGTTTCATCCATAGATTTAACCTTTTATTTTGATTTAGACTTGAGCTAAGTGGTCATTAGCATGCTAGTCAATTTTACATCTTCAGAGTAGGAATCTGGAACAGGCTTATTGTTCTGACATGTACTTCCTAAGTGGTATTTCTTAAAAGAAATTCACCATACTGCTTGTCCGTGAAACCCTTGCTCAGTCTGCAAGGCTCTGGTACTTATTGTCAAAGCCTTTAGGGCACCACAGTAAAACAGTTTTGGTATTTGCTTATCTCACCAACTAATAGTAATCCTATTACTGTCATCCATCAATAACAAGGAAAAACAGTTTATTCTTGGCCTTCACTTGATGGTTGAATGTCACTGTAAGTATGCATCTGTAGCTGAAGTCTCTTACATGCAATGGGAAAAATGTATTTGTGTCCATGCCTTTCACTAGAATTTGCTTCCCAGAGAAAGCTGGGGGACCCTCTTTGTAAAAGACAATACTAAACACAGATTGCTCAGAACTCTGAAACCTGGTAGTAAACATAATTTCAGAAGACTGGGCAGTGAAACTGAGTTCAGGTCAGTTCCAAAATCGCAGGGAAGAGGGGAATGAAAATGAGTAACAGAATAAATAAGGAGACTGTACAGTTGAGGAGTTCAAGGGACTACATTTAAAAGTATGAATCCTGAGCTCTGCCAGCTTGACGTTACAGAGACAGAAAAACAAAAAACGGGGTGGAATGTTGCTTTCTAGTACTATAGCCAGAGCCGCACCTCCATAGACAGCAGTATTACTACTGAAATGGTATGCCCTTCTTAATCCAGATGAAAGGACACTTGCTAGGGCTTTTTGTTGAAATTGATTCTACCATACAACTGATGAAAAACTAATGAAGAGCATTTTTTGTGTTCATTCTGCCAGCAAAGTATGAAGTTTTCACCTTCACCGTTTCTCTCTGGTATAACATCAATACAATACAGAGTCTCTACAAGCTTGAAACATTCAGGTACTCAAGTAATGTAGAATCTGATTCTACAAAATGTTTTCTTCAGAATTCAGGAATGGGATTACTTGGCAATATTTAGCCATGTATTTTCCCTAAATTCGAAATGTGTCAAACCACAGGTGACATGGTATTTGTGTTTCTAAAGTGTTTTTGTCTAGGTACAATCAGATGCAGTATATCCCGTCTGTGAGGAATGAGCTACTGCCTTTTGGTATAATAAAGTAGGAAGTTCCAATTTGATGTCGAACAAACATACTAATTGCTAATATTCAATCGAGCCATATTTCAGTTCTAGTGATAAGGTTGCTAATGCTACCATAATCATTCACAGTATTACAAATGTTTTGCAAGTTGGTGGAGCAAATAGATTATTGCGTAAAATAGATAAAACTAATTAGGCATGTCAGTTCACTCAAGCCTATTAAATAGAGCAATTTAACACATTTTGTTAAATAGCTCTCAGCTTACATTTAATGATGCCCCCTCCCCTGTTTTTTGAAGTGTAAAAACTGCATCTAATTGCTCTCTGAAGCAGACCTAAAGGTTGATGCATCTACTACAGTTCTGTAAATGTAACATTATTTACTGGTTTTGATTAGCTATATTTGTAAAGCCCGTGAAGCTTCAAAGACTTTAGAAATAATGGAATGGCTTCATAAGTTACAGAAATGTCTGCTTGTTAATTTTGTATGCAGAGGGGATGACATAGGTTTGCACAAAAGCTGCATTAAAATTATTTTATTTCAGAGGCTAAAGCCACCAAAGCAGACACATTCTTCCTGCTCCTTGCCAGCAGTCATGTGCCTAAGGATGATGTCTTGTATTACTCTCATAATCACTCACTCCTTTTAGCAGACCAATTCAGCAGACACTGAATTCTTACCCTAGCAGACACTGAATTCACTTGGGTGAAAAGAAAAAGTGCATTTATAGATAAGGAATGCATTCTTCCCTATGTATTTTTGTTCCCATGTTCAATGTAACCCATGTTAAAGGGTTTTCTCTGCTGTTTCTATTTTTTCGTTTCTGCCATTACATTACTTAAAAGGAACTTCAGACATCATATATGAGTGTTACAACATGGAAAACAAGTAGCTGAAATTCTCTAGAACATAGTATCTCAGAAAGAGACATGTACAAGTGAAAATGAGAAATTACTTACTCTTTTTCCAGGTGGACCAGGTGGGCCAGCTTCACCTGAAGGACCTGGTGGACCCTGCAATGGAAAATGATAAGCTCATTGGTAACAAAGGATAAAGTTATTATCTTTATTAAATGCAACAAACATCTGCAATATGTTGGCCCCTTTCAGTGGACAGAAAGTAAGTACCATAAATACACACAGAGAAGTATACCTGCTTATTCAACAAATCCTTTCTTAGCGTGGTCTTTGAAATTTTTAACAGCTTTTGTTACTGTACAAAATGCAATCATTCTTTTTTTCTCTTCCTGTTTGCAACAAAACATTTCAGACCAGAAAGCGGCCGCACAGAAGTAACATACGGTCTTAGCCTACTGCCTAACTCCATTAAGAAGTTTCTTGCTTTCTCAGGTGCTGAAGTCATTCTTTTGCTAAAATTTTTCACAAACATCTGTGAGTTAGCTGCCCCATGGGTGGCTTTCTCTTGAAAAATCTTTTGTGCACTGATAGCCATTTGGCTACTCCATCTTGGTAAGATGTGATACTCTTAAATATTTCAGGATTGCTGAACAGTTTGATAAGCTTTTCTTCAGGAAAACAACACTCTAAAAGTACTTACTGTTAAGTAAGACATACAGATGCTAATTTCCAGAAGTTTGCAGGTAAACCCCGGGTTATAATTTACTTCCAACCATATGTTCAATGTACTAACATTTTTTATTTTCAAACTGTACTGTATAGGATAATTCCCTGATAATCAGAACTTCCAGAGCTAGAAAGAGACTTTCCAAAATGGAAACCCTATCTTTTTGCAATAAAAAAATTAAATTAATGGTGTTTTAATATGGGAATCTACAGAAATATAAGAACTTTGATGCTTAATATAGGTATTGCTCAGATACTTCTCAACTTTCTTAAAGCAGAAACATCAAGATTTTGCTTCATTTCATCAGGTCAGCTAATGAAGATTATTTATCTGCAGCATTCCTTCCTTATGCTCCGAGTTGCTCTACTTTTAGTGCTCCTCAGCAGCTCCAGCACAAATCCTTAACACATAATTTGTTTCTACTTGTAAAAGAAATTGAGCCCTTGCTTCTGATTGTTACTATAATACGGGCAGTTCTGTCTCTGCAAGGAAATAAATAGATATTTTTCAGTATAATAGAAAAAGCATCCACTTAGAAAATATTTTTAAGAGCATGAATGTATAGAAACCACTGATTCAGCAAAAGATACTTTCTTAGCATAGGAGAGAACATGCAGCTGAAATAAAGTGACAGAAACAACTCACAGGTTGACCAGGATCACCATCTTCACCCTTCTCTCCACCAACACCATCTTGACCCTACAGAATTCACAGGAAAATAAACAAAATACAAAATTCAGCTAAATTAAGTAACCTAGTTTCATATCTGAATATAAAAGCACTATTTTTCTACAGAGCATTTTCCTAAGGACACTAGTTTTCAAAACTTTCTGAAGATTTCCAAACCTTTTTTAAGCCTTAAGACATATATGAACAGAAAAGCAACAGATCTTACAGGCAAGACCTCACCCCCAGACAAGGAAGAGGCAGGGTTAACTAGAATTTAGTACAAACCAAGACTAGGACCTAAACCTGTTTTTTAAGTATACTTACAGCTGGACCAGGTTCCCCAGGGGGACCAGGATCTCCAGGAAAACCAACTGGGCCCTAGATAAATCAGGAGAAAAACAAGGAATGTGTCATCCATTGACAGGCACGTAGCAATCATCACAAATATTTTATGAAGCATATGATGAATTTAGTTCAAATGTAGAAAATCATATACAGTTCTATATGTAGCTCAACTTCAGCAGTGCTTCACGGTGCTTTATGTTAAAATTATTAAGCTCACTTACTGGGTTACCCTTAGGCCCATCATCACCTGGAGGTCCTTTAGCACCTGGTGGTCCAGCTGCTCCAGGTGGACCAGCTTCGCCTTTTTCTCCTCTTTCACCTTTTGGACCCTGTTGAAAACATATGAACACAAAAATGTCATCTGGAAATTGAATGGCTAAAAAAAGATTACAATGGCAAAACTTTTTCAGACCTGGGCGATGTTACTCCTCAATAAATGCTGGCATGTCAATGGGAAATTAGGACCTCAGCCTCAGATTGGAAAACCTGTGAATCTCAAGTTGAGTGCCAACATCTGCACCCACTTTGCATCAATGAACTGTCTTCAGAGAGAAAAACATGCATGTCAAAGTTAATACTTTTGGAAGAAAAAATAGGTACTCTTTTAGGAAGTCTTCAGCTTTGTCCTCTAGCTGTTAGTACAAGATGTGGCTATCATTATACAGAAACAAATTGCACTTTAAAGGTGTAAGTTCTTCACTGAAAATGTAAAGAAAACGTACACAACTACACAAGTAATCTGATTAAATGCTTTCTAAAGTAAGCACTACCAGATACCTTAGTTCACCATAATAAAGGTTAATAATAAGACAAAATCAAAATACTCACAGATGTTCCAGACTCTCCAGGAGGTCCAGGGTTACCAGCTTCTCCAGGTTCACCCTGTAAATGTGTGAGGATAAACTGATGAGTCATTAGGGAAAATATTTCTACGAATTTACTTCTGTTATTACATGTTCTTCTCCTGCTTATTCATGCGAACGGCTTACAAGAACTGTCTTTTATTTGGTCTACCTAAAGAGGGGTTGTGTTACATATGGTTTTGCAGAACTGGAATCTGAAATTTTAGAAAGAATATATCAAACTAAGCTTTTTGTGAGCCAGGGAGACTAACCTTTCCTTTGGGCTTTGGAAGATCTTCCCCTTTATTATGCCATATATTGCGCATTTCCTGTTTGTCATCTTTCTTTCTAGTCACAGAAAAGCCAAAGAAGTATATTGACTGTGTATATTTTTTTATCTAGAAGATACATTTTGCCTGGAAGCAAGTTTCTACAAGTAAGAGAATACTAATTGGAAATGAATGTCAATGGAGTGAAGATATTATTGCTATAGCTACTGTTAGAATAAAAAATTATATAAAGAAAAACATAAGGATAAAATAATAGCGTAACAGTTAGTAAAACTTTCACCACAGGCCACAAAGGTGTATGCTGTGTATTTACTGGTGATGGAAATTGTTTAGTAAAGCAGATGGCTTTGAGGGCAACACCATATGAAGAAAATCTGTGCAAGTCAAAGATTATACACTATTAAGTGGACATTTAAGTTAATTCAGTCTCTTTTTGAGCTAATACACGGTATTAGCTCAAAGACTGTCTTTGCAATTGTTCATTTTAAAGTTTAGTTATGACTGATTATTTTCTAGCTCAGTGGTCTGATAAATAAACCTTTATAGAAAACTACTCTGTCAGTAGAATATTTAGCTATTAGCATCACAGACACACAAATCTGTGAAAGGATAACAGAATCTGCTTTGTGATTGTCATGGAGTGCTGAGATAAGAACTATATATTTTTATTCCAAAGGATTTCTCAATGTAACTGCTAACGGGGGGATTTTTCCCCCCCCCATATATATTCTTTTTCCAAACCAAATGAACGTTGCCAATAATTATGCCTATAAACAAGAGTATTTCAGTGCTGAAAATGCATTTCACCCAATCTCCTCTAATGAACTCAAACACAGATTTGGAATAAATTTGTGTATCCTTCATATCCTGTATGACCTGCACTCCCCTCTTCATTCTGTGACAATTCAATTAATACAACATGCATGTCTGTCATTTCCACATGGACAGTATAAAAGTATAAATCATAAAATGTGAATTTTAAACAAATCTTACGGTGTAGATACTGAACTTCTTTTCATAGAAGCTAATGGCAGCACGATGACCTCACTGGCACCAGAATTTGGCCCAATGTAAACATTATGTTAGATGAATGGAAGAAGATCTAGGTACCCAACTGAATTCCAGAATAGGATAATTAACAGATAACCACAATTTTAGGAACCATATAAAAATGTCCTTTAGAAAGGGCACTTTTAAAGGGTGAATTTGCCTTCAGAAACTGTGGTATGTTTTATTAGACATACTTAAACTTGCAGTAATCTTAAAAATTAATGATCCCTTTTAGTACTTAATATTCATTTGCTTCTGTGATACAGCATTCATTATTTAAAAAAAAAAACTAGTGGATACTTCAGGTCAATAAGCATTAAGTATGTTTTCTAGGAAAATTCATAATCTTCATTTCCTTATCCTCTGCACAGGGTTTACTGAATCTGCAGCATCATTAGTATTGTTTTTTTGTCCATGCCTACTATCAATGAAATTAGATTTATGTAACAACAGAGAATAAGGTCTGGAATTAGCAAACAAATTTATGTTATTCAAGTTAGTAGATATATTATATCTAACAGAGTCCACAATATAGACCCTTTCAACAGGTGTCCCCATTGCAGGACTAACTACCTGAGTGACATAAGAGCGCTAATTGTGCCAAGTCTTGCCTGACAAGCACTTGTGCCAGTATAATCCCCTTCTAAGCTTCTCAGAGAGTAAGTTCTTTTTCTGCCTTTCTGCCAAAAGTTATTGTAATTTATGATGATTCACATTTGATTTGTAATTCATTCTTTACCCTTCCCATTGACCAACACATCTTCATTTTATGGTATCAGGCAACAAGAGAAAAGATGGGCTTTCTCTGATATATTGACCTATACTTGGGGACAGCGGGGGTACACTGTGTTCCTGGGATCTCAGAGGTCCCTGCTATAGCATGCATATTGAAATTGGCAGATGCAGGCAGCCTATATGAGCTCTGTGCATAGTAACTCCGCAATAAGCAGCAGTGTGGAAGACAGCAAAATTGGAAGGGCTAGAAAATGTCAAGATGTTCCCCTTAAAGGGCATCTGTGAAAGATGAGACCAGTTAAAGTTTCATCTCACATTAATACTTCTAAATCATTGCTCTATTAATAAATGTGACTCTTCCCTGTGTGCAGTCCTTGTTTTTTGAGACACTGATTTTTATATTCCAATATTAGGTACTATGAAAGGTTGTACTTGTTTTAGACAGCTGTTGAGGGAGTTAGTGTTTTGATAGAGAAGATTGTAGCTGCTATATATTTACAGAGTCCATATTTATAGCTTCTAAAAACTGTGCAATCTGTAGGTTATTGTTTGCCCTTGTCTTTGCTTTTTTGGTAAGGATGATATTAATTCAAAATCCAATGCACCTTCTCCATGGGAAATATCTCATGTTCTTTTGGGAAATAGATTTTATGATCTAATGATAGATTTATTCCACCTCTGGAATTTTTTTCCTCTTTTGTTATCAGGTCAGATCTTTTAAAAGTTAGCGTGGTCTTTCTTAGACAAAGCCTTCCTCTGCCAGAATTTCAACAAGCAAAGACAGACATTCTAAACTACAAAGAGTCATGTCATTTCACGGACCTGTTTAATTCTGAAAACCTCCATGGATTAAGCAAGCAGAATGATTTCTATCAGGCTAAAGACAGTAGTTTAAAAGTCCTTTGTTTTCCTTATAATGACCAGTTCTAGAGAACTGTCCATACAAAGTACAGAGACATAGTGGATGGAAGGCTGCCACCTTTTGGTTAAATTCTGAGAAGTGGTGACTTATTTGGTAAGAACGAGAGGCAACTTTGCAACTTACTGGGTTGTGAAAAGGATTCAGTTACACTTTTGCTCCTTTTTGCCATCCTCACAAAATAGAAAAAAAAAAAAGAGAAAAATTGTGACTCCAGAAGACAATCCCTTTTCACATAGGTATGCATATGTGACTGTGTTTATATATATTACAGCTCTGTGGAGAGCTAAATTTAATCCAAAGAGAAATTCTAAAGTTGTGCTATATTTTCTGGGAGGACTTATGTTTACAAGCACGTTGGAGAGATGGAGAAGGATGAGAAGACATCACAGTCAGTGAGTCATGTAAAGTTATTAAAAATAATTTGTTAGGACAGATATTCAGGTAGCATAAACTGTCATAGGAACATCTTGATTAAGTATTAGCAATTGTCTGCACACAGGTGTGTGGAAAAATGATATGCACACATAAAGATGTCTGTGCAAACTTATCAGACATGTTTTTAAACTTAGGGCCAGAATACTCAATTGATTTTGTCCTCTCACTTCCATCTGCAGTATAAATCAATGACTGATTAAGCCTGTAAACTATAGTTTTCACTTGTTTACTGTGTTGGACTCTTTATTAGTGTACTATTTTAAAAATTATTTTAGAATGATATAATAGGAAGGAGTATAAACCCAGGTGAGTGTAGTGGTTTTCTAACATCAAACTTTTTTATATGGTAAAACAGATCTAAACTCTGAGAGGCTACAGAAAGAATGCTTAGGTTCTGCAGACATTCATTTTGCATTACTCATTGACTCTGCTAGTTTAACACATGCTGTGGAAGGGAGAAAGGGTGGAAGAATGGCACAGTGCTCAGTGCCGTTATCACAGATTAACCTAAATTAGAAAGGCAAATTTATTTTATTAGGCTTTGTGGAAGAGAAGTGTGAGGTTAATGTTACTTGTTCCGTTTCCTCTCTGTGTTGTAAATTCTTATGTAATGTAAAACGTCTAAGGCCCAGTTTTGAGAAGTTGTGAGCAACTTACTGGGTATTTAGAATATCTGCATGTTACGCCTTTGATATCAAATTAACAACACAATAAGCATGTGTTGGTACATTTTGGTTTTCTGCTTTTTCTTAATTAAAGCACAACAAAGAGAATAACCTCTGGGTGGAAGCTGCATTTAAGTGGTTCTAGTTGAGTGTAAGTCTCAAGACTTCTAGACCGCTCCATGGAGGCTACAGGCATTAATAATGGAAGGCTACATGCACATTTGTACTGCAGATGTCTTTGAACATTTAGGCCTTTGTGTGTACAGCAGAGGAAACAACAAGCTAGTTAAAAATACATGGCACTAAGCGTGATGAAAATTGTTTACAATTTGCCAGAAGATAAGGGGGCTTTGAAACCCCAGTATTAATGACAAAATATCTCCTAGTCTAACCATTCAAATGTGAAAGTGAGCAAATCTATTTCACTCCCCAACAGTGACAGAAAGGACGCCAAAATGTTTTTCCACACTCTACAATCAGCACTGCATTGCATTATCTGTAGTATGATATGTCTTCCCTGAAAGGGATGCAGAGGCCAAAGCGTGCTGATGTAATAAGAAAAACATTGGGGAAAAAATATGTGGGAGGAAAAGGAAAAGAGAAAATGCATGTTTTGTTTAAAAGCGTGAACTGTCCTCTCATTGCGGCAACTCCCCCTGACAAAACAGCTCTTTATGATTTCTAAGCTTGCAGAACTCATTAAATGGATCTGAAATTAAGAAGAAAGGTATCCTTACTAGGAAAAAAACTGGCATGTACTAAAACTTGAGGAGGAGGAAAGTAATTAGAATAAATAAAAACTTCCAAAATAGTATACCTGGAAGCTTTTCTGTGTGCATGCAGAGAATATGGGAAATAAGCAAGAGGAAATAAAAATGACAATCAGTGATAAACAGTCTGAATTTCATGTTCTTGAATTTAATTTGGTGGGCTGATTAGCACAAATAAGGATTCTAAATCACACAGAAGAGTCACAGGGAGAAACAAAGGAGTAAGGAGTTCAATATAAGTCAATGTTTTTACAAAATGACTGGAATATAATTTGATCATGAAACAGTAAAAATTAAGGAGGTGATTGAAACCAATGGCAGAATTCCTATTGACTTCAGTGGGCCACAATATTATACAAGGTGGGTTTTTTTTAAAGCAGTGAATACAACGGGTGCTACCCTGGATGTAGTGTTCTCCTAATAAACATTTCTCTCAGTACCCTAATGGTCACAGGAAGAATTTTTCTTCCCACAGTGCCCATTTTTTTCTGTATTGCACTGACATACAGACTCTTTTTCCCATAACTTTTTTTGCCATCTCTACCAACTCTTACATTCAGACACATTTTGGTACTCTTCCCAGAGAGAAAAACAAATCCTGCAGCTCTTCATGAGGCCAAGCTGTCTTTTAAGATAGGCTGCAGGAACAATGTCACAAACTTGGGAGATTAGAGGGAATATCCTGTTAATAATGCAGTCAAGTAGGAGGGCATCATGTTTTGTATGTCTTATGCAATTTTGGGTAAAAAAGATTGAAGACACAAGAATGCCACTGCTACCAAGAGGTGAGTTGATGCTCAGAGCCACAGCTTGAGAAACAGGGAATGCAATGAAGCACTGTCAGCTTAAGACATGACAGTGCTACCATGAAAAAACTGCAGTATAAGTGAATATTTTCATCTGCTTGGGCTCAGTACCCTTTGATCTCAAAAGACAAAGAAGGGACACAAAGTAGGATATTTTTCCATCAAGCCATATATTATATTACATTATTCTAGTACTCTCTTCACCACATCCCAGAGCACTGGTAAGTGATCTATTTGATGGGCATGTAGAAAAAATCATGCAATGTCTGAAGATTCTATTAAAAGAATAGTTTGGTCATACTGATAAGAAGTTGGTGATTCCTTTTGACATGGCCCTAATGTAAGTAAAGGGTTATTTAAAGAATAGACATTTTAGTGAAAAAAACAGACACATAACCAAAATTTTATGGTAGATGTCAACAATATTGAAGAGCATCATAAGAAAGATCTTTTGTTATCATAGGGGAACAAGAAGCTTGTGAGATACTGTAGGATGAACTGCAGATTTTCATTATTTTTTCAAATTATTAGTCATACAAATGATCCTGGGAAAATAATGGTAACTTCCTTATCTTGTGAAAAGAAAGAATATCTAAAAGCTCTGTGAAGCAGAGTGACAAGCTTTTGGACAGTGATCAAGAAGAGGATCATGACACATATAAGTGATTTTGATTGACCTGGTACTTGAGTCATTATTTGTAAATTCATAGATCTGATGGATTTGTACCTAAACGTACAATACTGGTACACTGTGTCAAAGAGAATATGTGGATAAATGAAAGGGAGCAGAAGTTAAGACTTCTGAAGTGCTGAAGTTCAGTAATGGTGTATGAGGAAGATGAGGGGAAAGGTACCTGTGCATTTAATTATCTCATGGGACAGGAAGAAAAAGGAAAAACTTGCTTCATATTCTGAAAAGTTATCAATACGGTGAGCTTTCTGAAAAACTACCAATACTGACATTCCTAGGGATGTCTTTTCTGGGATTCATTGACATCAGTGTTTCATTGAATACATACGATATTCTGTGGCAAATATCTAAATACTCAAGAGCAATCTACATAGTTTCTCAGGAAGTTATTTATGCAGTGGCCTGCAATATATTTCTTTTCTGTTTCCTTCACCTTATGCTCCTTTCAAAGTCTTCTTTCCAAATCCAAAGTTAAAGAAAAAATTCATATTAAATCTGTAACATTACAGCAAAATGCTTTTAGGCTTACACGCATGATATGGCTTCCTTTGAGACAAAGGAAGATATATCTGACATGTTCTTTGGGTAAAATGAAATTGAAAAAAAACCCACCACCCCATATACTGGTAGGAAATTTTCTGAAGAGAACTGAAAATAGCAATGAAAATAATTTTGATGAATGAATGTCATATAGCATCAGTCTTAAGTCAGGTTTTCAACTAGCACAAATCATCCTCAAACCTTTGACGTTATTGGAACTGTATCTATCTGTATGAGGAACAGATACATATTGATGCTTCAGGTCTGCTTCACCTCACAGATATGTTTACCACTGATACATTAGATAATAGCTTATATTCTTAACGTTCCAGATAGAGGGCTATATGATATTCTAAGCTATACCAGTATAAAATGAAAAACAGTTGAAGCCAATAATGTTACTGTAGGCATAAAACTATGTAGTTAAGGAAATAACCATAACCTTACTTTAATCCTTCACCTGAAAACTACCTTTTCTGCTCTAAAGCTCTTTCCTCTGATTGTTAAATATTTTTGTGATGTAAAACGTGAAATAAAAAGACCAACCATGGTAAGTCAGCCATTAGGAGTATAGCTAGATCACTATTAACAATTACTAGGTCAATGAAGGATATTTGGGAACTGTAATATATCTATATAGCTCCGAAGAAGAATCAAAATGTATATTCATATTCCTATTCCAATGTTTTCTCTTTCTAGGAGGTTATTATCAACACTCACCTTTTCACCAACACCTCCAACAGAGCCAATTGAGCCTGGGGGGCCTTGAGGACCCTACAATGATAAAAGATGTTAGTCATCCCAAATATAGTTATCCCAAACGTAGTGCTTATTACTGAATTACTGAGAGAAAAAAAAATAGGTTGATTCTTACATCAGCTCCATTAGGACCCTGGGGACCTCTTGGACCTGGAGGGCCAGGTGGACCCTGTATCAAAGAGACAATTTGATATAGTTACAATCATAAAGAATATGTCCAGTGGGGCTTTTTTGGCCAATGAAAAATAATATACTCAATCTGTAGAGGACTTTTAATCTTTGGAGTGCTACAGAAACAGCAGGGCCAGATTGCTGCCCGTTGCATGAATTCACAAGGTGACGGGGGATCCAGGCTATGTTATACAGTACCTGAGCTGGAAATGATCTGATACTTAGGACTCCTGAGGACTGGTTTCCTGCATTGTATTTTCCCTGCAGGTTACCACCATACCCATTCCACTGTGCAAAGACCCTGGAGTAGCTTATATGTCTGGTAACAGCCATGTGACAGTACTGCACCATGGTGCCTACAGATGGGCAATAATAAAGCATCCAGGCTTGGCATAGGGTGTTGGAGGCAAATGTATGCTGTAGATAGCTTGCATTTCAGTCAGGACCAGCCCAGAAGGCATTCTGTCAACAGTGTAAACAGTTGGAAAACGTAGTCTCAAGGTCACCCAGAGAAACAGAGCAAACATAGCCAAATAGTGTTTACCATCTTCTGGCCTGCAATTACCTGAAGCTAAGGTACAATGCCCTGAATTTCAGAAAAGCAGTTCCAGACTCTCTGGTGCAGTGGTCTCTCCTTTTTCTCTTTCTTTCCTGAACCTGCTTGCCACTGTCGTGTCTCAGACACACATACCATCTGCTTTGCTACCTACTCTTCAGAGTATTTTCTTAAGTTACATAAATCTTGATATTAAAGATAGATGTGGGAAAGCAAAGTAAATCCCAGAGAGAGTTTATGTTACACAAAATGTTTCATACTCAGGCACCAAATTCAGGAGTAGCTTATCAAATTGTGAGCTACAGAGAAAAGACAATAATACATGGATGATATTTATGTCCTCCAGAGTGACCAATGGGGAAGAAATCTTACCATTGGGCCCACATCACCATTTTCACCCTTTTCACCTGGTGGGCCAGGCAGACCCTAAAACAAATGGAAAAGAAAAGAAAACTATTAGTAGGGTACCTGGAATGATGAGTTATAAATCAATATGAAACAATATAAATCCGATCTACATGAGAAACTTGGCAGGGGCGGGGGGAGAAAAAAGAAAACAAAACCTATTTGCATTAAAATAAAAAAAAAAAGAAAAAGACTTTTTTATATTACAGCAAATGTATAGGTAGTCCTAGGATGCTTAAACCAGGTGAGGCAGAAAATAAAATAAAAAAAAAAAACGGACACAGAAATGCTAGAGTGGCTGACTAAAAACACTGCCATCATTATCTAGACCCCAGGTGGGCATCTGGATAATTTGATTTATGCTATGATACATATATATGTAAAGAAAACATGATCAGTGCAGCACAATGAAGTGGTATGCAAAGATGTCTAAGCTACCTGAGTACCGGAAGCTGTATAACTGCTTTAATAAGGTGCCCGGTGGAGGTAATGCATCCTGCTGAGAGGCACTGCATTGGGTTATACAAACATATCCGAGAAGCAAAGTGTCCAGGCTTGACTAGTAACTGTCGTGGTTTAACCCCAGCCAGCAACTAAGCACCATGCACCTGCTCGCTCACTCCCCGCCTACCCCCCAGTGGGATGGGGAGGAGAATAAAAAAAAAAAGTAAAACTCATGGGTTGAGATAAGAACAGTTTAATAACCAAAGTAAAATAAAATATAATACTAACAATAATAATAAAAAATATAATAATAATAGTAATTAAAAGGAATATAACAAACAAACAAACAAAAAAAGAAAACCCAAGAAAAGACAAGTGATGCACAATGCAATTGCTCACCACCTGCTGACCGATGCCCAAGCAGCGATCTGCCCCTCCGGGCCAACTCCCCCCAGTTTATATACTGAGCATGACGTTCTATGGTATGGAATATCCCTTTGGCCAGTTCAGGTCAGCTGTCCTGGCTGTGCTCCCTCCCAGCTTCTTGTGCACCTGCTTGCTGGCACAGCGTGGGAAACTGAAAAATCCTTAACTTAGGATAAGCGCTACTTAGCAACAACTGAAACATCAGTGTGTTATCAACATTATTCTCACACTAAATCCAAAACACAGCACTGTGCCAGCTACCGGGAAGAAAATTAACTCTATCCCAGCCGAAACCAGAACAGTAACTAACACCAAGAGAAGGAAACTGTAGCTGATGCTAATACTGATAGCTAGTATAATGTTACCACAGCTAGAAGCACTGTCACCACTAAGCTGGGCATTCCTAAATGTAGGATCAAAGCTTGGCTTCTATAGAAAACAGTTCCCCTGGATCTGGAGTCAATAGCATTATATTGATTTACATTACATTAAGATCTGGTTCTAAGTTTCACGTCCTGGGTTCTGCTACTTTCAAAGTATGTTATCAAACTATAGCTAACGAGATTGGAAAGCACAGTTTACCATCTTTGCTACAAAGCTGTATAAAAAGTATGAAGTATAAACTTAGCCAACGCTATATCCATTCCTCAGCTGCCCTCCTACTTTGGCACAATCTGAACAGTAAAAAGACTTGTCAAAATTGAGAGATATACCTTTTCCAAAAATGATGAATGTCTCTGTTTTCTACTACTGTGAAAACTTAGCTGACCTGTCAGTGCATTGTGGTTGTTGTGAAAGCCTGTTTACTATTAGATAATCAGCATGAAAAAAGCCAGGTTTAGCTCATGCGATGACACAGTGTTTTTTCTATATAATGCTTGCTTATTTTAAAAAATACTGGATTGTATTCTATTAAAATGGAAGCCCATAGCTAATAATACTATCTTCAGTAACACATATTGATTACAGTACATGCTGAGTAGTAATGCCAGGGTTATGATAAAAGGTAGTTTTATTAGTTTCTAACTTCCTTCATGTTTACTTTTTGTAACCTTGTAATAGTTCAACAAATGAAATTTGAATTGACTAACTTTTTCCTTCACTGTGAGGAGTTTTAAATAACAATTTTGTAGCTAATTGTTCTAAAGAGTGATTAGAGCAGAAGCCTAGACTTGGACTAGATGACTAGTCTTTAGAGAGCTGATATTCAGAGAGAAGAATCCCACCTCAAATAAACTAGATCTTCCAGTTGCCAACAGTCCACTCAGTTCTACCCCGTAAACATAAAAAGACATTTAGCTTAAAAAGTTGAATGCCTTAGCCATTATGATTCATGGTCATGATAAACCTAAACAGCTCATTCAACTGCTTGCAGAGGAGGTATTTATAAAACTTTGAAGGCAATTAAACATTTACGTGATATTTCTGTCTTTGAAAAGACTTTCCAAAGCCATTTGGTGAAAATTCCTCATTTGAAATATTTTATTTGTGTAAGTCTCAACCTAGCTGATTTTTATATATATGTACCTTAGTGCTCATTAAACTTAAAATGTGAAGGTGGACTTTATTGAAAAGCATCAATTGAAACAGTATCCTAGAGCTGAGAAAAATAACAAGGATAATTTTATTTCACTCTCTTTAAAATAGTAAAAAACTTAATTCATAATAAAATTTAGGAATAATTTTTTTCTGAGTTATTATTTCTGAAAATAAAGACGTTTTCAATTTCAAAGGCAATATGAATCTACACAAGACATATGTGTTGGTGCAGTAATGAACCATTTATCTTCCATGGAGGTTTGTAATATTTTATAAACTTCATTGTAAGTTTTGTGAACTGCATTATGTAATAGAATTTAAAAAATGATAGGTACAGGTTAAGGTTCGGCTTAGTGAAAGAGATGAGTCAGTTCACCCATGGTGGATAGAAAGGAGACATACTGTTTAATATATTCAAACACTGTTGCTATAATTTTCCATTTTTTAAAAGAGACTATATATGATTCATATTACAGCTTAATGCATGGATTAGAAATAGTTTCAAAGTGCTCTGTGCTCTGATGTTAATTACATGGAAATGAATCAAAGGTCCTAAACATCTTGTTCTTTGTTTTGTTATATTTAAGCAAATTAAATTTTTGAAAAAGTAGGATTTTTCAACTGTAATTCTCTGGATGCAGCAGTGAGAAGCCTATATTTTACTGTATGCTTGCCTTGTGTTTTTTGACTCATAAAATAACAATTTTAAGAGGAAGAAACATGAAACTATAGGAACCTGCCAGTGATGGCAGCAGTGTATAAGCATCATGGAATTCTGCTAATCTTTCAGAACACAAGTAGTGTCTGTGATGGTATCTCTGAGAAACAAACTATGTTGCCAAAACCTACTGTGAAAATACAGTAAATGACTAGGACATGTTAAATACGCCTCCAGGTTGAATCTTTTCTTTAAAATGTGTATCTCCAGGAAAAAAAAGTGCTCTTGTTAAAACAGAAATTGTTGGACTTTATAAATGAATGAATTACTGAATGAAATTCTAAAGCTTATGGTAGCCAGGAGTTCAGTTTCAGAGCATCCTACCAATCTCCTTCAGCATTAAATCTGCTATTTATGCAGGAACTCTATGAATATGGGATCTTTCAGTTCTTATTAACTGATGCTATCATTTATTTAATAGAAGACAACACTCCTTCAGTTTCTCACACAG
Source organism: Gymnogyps californianus (assembly GCF_018139145.2). Lineage (NCBI taxonomy): Eukaryota > Metazoa > Chordata > Aves > Accipitriformes > Cathartidae > Gymnogyps > Gymnogyps californianus. The sequence goes on along the minus strand of NC_059478.1, from coordinate 14,170,182 downwards.
AAGTCAGTGTTTTTACAGGTGGAGGGTAAAATAATAAAGGAATTTACCTGTAAGCCAATAGGGCCTGGAGGGCCAGGGAAGCCTCGAGGACCTTCATCACCTTTTTGCCCAAACATCCCTTGCTGACCTCTTGGGCCTGGCTCCCCATCACCTCCCTATTTGGAAACAGTGAAAAGCAAAAATATCACAGGTCTGATAATAACAGAAAAAGCTCCGTGGAAATGACTGGAAGACAACTACAAAAGGGCTCAGAATCACTCCTAATGCCTTTAGAAAGGCATGCACACCACCTTGATTGAATGAAATCTGTTATACAAATAGAATACCAGCATATGCCCCGGTTTAATGTAGGTCAAATAATACCGCATGTCTCACAAAAATTTTCCCTGAATACCTCTTCTCTTTCACATCTGTATAAACATTCTAGCTGTTGAATACCTACGTATTAGTAAATATGAGTAGCATACAGTTCTACCAGTCTTCATGGTAGAATTCAAAGCCTTCTAAATAAAAATAAAAATCAATCCACCTGACATCAGGTGGATTTTAAAAAGAGATACTCTCTTTTAAACGCATCTGGTACCGAGCTGATTTTACAACTGACTGTCATACAAACCATCAAACAAGTTCACTGAAAGGATGGGCCTCATGCACTATTTACACTATCTCATTTTTAATAATTCGTTCAAATTATTGCCCTGCTGTAAATCTGCAATAAAATGACACCTATGCAGGCTTGTTTACAATAAACAACTGCATGTAAGGGGACAATGATAGAACTGTTAATGGTGATTTGAAATATATTCCTGAGTAAGGAGCATGCAGTTCAAAGAACTTCTAAGTATCAGATGAGTTATGGCAAGATTGGGGTTTGTTCTGAATAAGCTACTTACAGCTATACCAGGGGCACCAACAGGACCCTGGAGACCTGGTGGACCCGGAGGACCCTGCAACAAACAAACATCCAAAAGGAAAAGTTAGTGATTATGGCATCTGGAATGAGATTAAAAGCAAATATAGAGACAACCCTATTTGCACGATCAAGGTCTATTAAGGATTTCTGCATTTCTCCATAGAGAATGTAGCATTATTCACAAGTCTTTTCCATTCAGTACAAACAATTATTATTTGTTTATCTCTCAAAACCTCAAATTTGCACATCTATAATAGACTTAATACCAGCATTTATTGAAAGCACATTTGTAATGTTTCAGAATATTTAAAATAGATCCCCGTGCAAACATGAATCAAAATGAAAAATATTTTTTTCACAATTAAAAATATCAGACCTTTCAATGAGATTTGTGCAGAAAACCTCAACCTTTAAGCATCATCTAACAATCTGTCTTTAAAGGAATGCTTATTATTTGGATTAGTTTTTATGAAATTGCAAATGGTTTTTGCAACAGCACAAAGCTTATTTTGACCTCCAGGAGACATGAAAAAGTCTAAGTTCTTGTTGAACACTGGGAGTCACATTCGCTTTGATATTAAGTCTCTTTTCAGCAGAATGGCAAAAAATATGGCTCTGAGAGGCATTTCTTAATTTTTTTCAGTCTCCTTACAGAATAATAACTTTCTAAGTTATATTGCATATAATTTGGAAGTCAGTTATGCAGATGTGATGTAATGAAGATATCTAACAGAGTATGGGAATGCAAGATACTAGTTTATGGTGGGGTTAAAATTATGTGGTAGGTTGAATCTGTTTTTTGTACCAGCTAGAGAGACTAGACTGAAAAAGAGCGAAGCTAAGAAAGCATAAAACCTTACACGTGGCAATGGCTGAATTCTGGTCTGCTATTGCAGATGGCAAGGAAGTTGTCTGCAGTTTCTAGGCTGGGAATTCTAATTTAGTGCAGAATAATGCCTGGATTTAAAGACCTTGCTAGGCCTAAATTAGATTATTCTGCCCTTTATAGGGAGATTAGGAAAAGGGACTTTTTAAGTCTTGTAGTCTATTTCTTTCTTTGGGTTCTATGTATATTTTAGAGTATCTTATTTTCTAGAGAGTTTGAAGTGTCAAGCTATGTATTTCTTCTCTTTTATAATTTTCTTTTTGTCACATACCTGATGGTAACCATGAAGCAAAGCTTTTTAGCCTCTGTGGTGACATATCTAAATGAAAGGACTCCTAGGAATACTCCTGTTGACTGGGAGGGTTACCATGAGAAAGGGAATTAGCATGCATGAATTTTTTAAAAAAATCATATTGGAACAGATTGCCTCTACACTCTGCAGGGTGCTTCTACCTGCTCCTTCATTTTATAGGGCCCGAAATGAGATCTACATATTTTTAATCTCATTTAAATACTCATTTTGATATAAAGTATTGTTGGAAGGTACTTTGCAATTGATTAACGAGAAGTTATTTGGACATGTGGCCAGACTCTTTTTTCCATTGCTCTGGAGGGCAAATGGAGAGGCTGATCAGAATCATCAGGAGAGAATTTTCAGTTAATAAAGACAGCTGTGGTAGCCATGGAGGTTTTGAAGCTCAAGAGAGGATGTACATCAATAATAAAATTGTGCTGTCCCTAGCTAGCATATGGCAACATAGTATTTTTTGTTAGGCACAGTATAGTTAAACCCCCAAACATAAATCCTGGTTAGTTTCAACGAGGAATTGAAGATGTTTCCAGCTCTTCTTAAATAGGAAAGAGGGATCGATTCTTCTTTGCTCAGGGTCCTTGCTACGATTAGGCTCTAAATGCTCACCAAGGCTTTTGTAGGTGTCTAAGTACTGTGAATATCTATTCTTTAGTTCCTGTGATTTCAGAACTAGGTACTTACTTCCTCTTCAGAATCTTTCAGAGGTGACCAACAGGGCCTTTCCTCCCTGCCCCAATATCTATCTGTCAGCGTGTTGAAAAGAAAGCAGATTTGAAATAAACACATTCTGAAATTGTCAGGGTTGAATGACTGCAATTGAGGGCAAATAGGATTCAATACACTTGACTTCAAATGGGGTAACATTCACTTCAACTAAGCAGGCCTGAACACTGAATCCTGTATTTCAAGGAGAACATATTATATTCCCAAATGCCTTAAACCTTGAGACTGGGAGTGCAGGATATGTTCTCAAATGATTATGCTGCAGACACTTTATTTGTAAAGCAAGTCTGCTGCAACATGCCCAAATACGTTAGTACTCACTACGCGAACTGGGGTCACAGTCTAATGTTCAGCATAACTAGCTATGCTAAAATGATCTGAAATAGAAAAGTGCAGCATGTGTTTTTTCTGAATTTCTCTGATGCAGAAGCATCTCTAATGAAGAGGCATGTCAAAGGGGAAAACAGAAGGATATGCATGTGATCACATGCAAAGCCCAAAGTGGAACTGGACCATGACCTGCTTCATATGCTTCCACTGCCTTTTCCTTTAAACGCCAGATTTTTCTGTGTACACAGGGCCTGTACTGTTATGAACCTCTTTAGGTGGACAAAGAGGAGCTGCATATATCTCTGTGTATCCCACAGCTGGTTTACAACTACAACAGCAAATAGATTAAGATTGATTTTCAGTTAACTGGGAACTAGTCCATAGTTTTAAAACTGACTTTTAAAAATGTTTTAATTTGATAAATTAATTTATGAAGTTAACCAAAGCATTCAGCTCAGATTATGCAGGAGTAATTTTAGTCTGAAGCAGAATTTGTTTACAGCTTGGTTACATGTATGTTTCTTGGAAAACTGGGGTTTATAATAGAAGTGCTCTCTCATCCATATGTATAATATTACATTCCTTGTGTTAACAGGGCATTACAAATAGTTTATTATAGCACTTGTGATTTGATCTAATAAAATAAGATTGTGTAAAAAGTATGTATTTTCTGCACTGGAAACTGCAGAAGTCTCTCTCACATAAATAATTGAAAAGGACAAGCTTATCTTTAAAAACAAAAAAAAACCTTGTCTTTTTTTGCACATTTTGTTGCCACATTTTTTTCTATAAAACTATGATTTGCTTGAATTTGTATGTATCCTCCTATAAAATATCATCTGATTATGTGTAAGCCATAAATTTGGTGTAATTTTTAGAAGCAATCTACTTTTATGACGCTCTATAAGTTGTTAATCATAATAAGCACACAGCGTTTTCAAGATAGTAAATATACTTAGTTATGAATACCCCTACGTTGAATTCTGAGCTTTGCTAACTGTGAATATTGATGAAATATAATAATAATAAAAAAATCTTTCTGCAATTACTTCTCCATTTTTTCTTAAGGAAAATTATTCAAATAAAATGCCAGCTTATCTTGAAATTGAACAGAAGTGAAAACAAACCTTTTCTGAATTTTTGGGAAAGAAACCAAAATCAGACAGAAAAAAAAAATGCTAGTTTTATTCTTTCTAGCTTCAAATTTTACAGTGGAAAAAGCTTGTTTTTATATTTCTGGCCTCAATCAAAAGAGGAAGTGCTTGAACTTTAGAAATAATTTTGAAGACAAAAACATTTCAAATTAAATCAGTAGAAGCCTGATTAGTCCTCAGTTCACTAATAGGTCTAGTGATAATATTTGAAAACTCGTATAAGCCATTTCATCTGAGGTCCTCGCTGTTCTGAAATGTTGCAGTCACTTAAGTGTGCTCTCCAAGAATGAGATATTCTTTAAAAATTTTAAAACTATGTTAGTGGATTTCTCTACTGAGTCTTCATATTCTTCTTCATTATGGCTAAGAAGCTAAAGCTGGGTATGTTCACACAATCCAGTCAGTGAAGTTAACTTAAACATAGTAAGAGAATGTATGTATATTCTTGGTCTCTCCCAGTTCAAATGTAGAATGGATGAATTAAAATGATATAGGAAGGGTGCTTAGGAATGTAGTTTACCTATCTATTTTTTAATGATTCTGTAAGCTCAAGGAATATAAGAAATACTAAATATATGCATGGCTTTATAAGTACAAACCTCTAGCGTTGCGTTAAAACTCAACATTATTTTGAAGAAACATTTTTGAAGTGTGTCTTTGTTTCTGTTCATTGATGTAGGAAGGCTACCTGAATACTTCATGCATGAATACTTTTTATTTATGAAGAATGTAATGGACAAAGGATTTTGCTACTCACGTTTTCTCCCTTGTCGCCTTTACTACCTTTCTGGCCTGGTTCACCAATTTCACCCTGTAATTGAAAGTTAAAAGTTAAACTTCTTGTTTAAAATGGTCTCCTTCACACTTAGCTAAAGTCAATATCACAGTATCTTTAAATGTTCCCTTTGATATGATTATTCTGCGTTTTATGCTGCTGCTTCAAGTGTGAAGGCCTAAAGGGGGCAATTCTGTATCGATCAATAGTATGTCATATTAATCCAGATATTGATTGCTATACTGCAAAGGGCGACAAGACCTGGCTTTGAAGTATAGTGCAACTGAGCTCTAAATAAAGGAAATTGTGTTCCTTATGTCACCTTCAATAAGAACTTATAATGAAAGCACCCTGATTTATAGACTCATCTTACTGTATGTGACTGAACAACTGCTTCTCACTGTAGTGTACAATATTTCAAAACTTCAAAATTATTCAAATCACCAGGAAACCATGTCAGAAAAAAATGTTTTCTTTATACAATAATAAAATACAATGAAATTAAATCACAGAAAATACTCTCTGTGGGATAAATAACACTCATGCATCATAAAAACATACCTCAAAGTCTTTACTTTTACCCTGTGCTAACTAACAGAACAGTGCTGGATGAAGCAAACATGCAAGATGATCCTGAAAGGTGTCGTGTCCTAAATTCTGCCAGAAGTCAGCAGACTATCTCTGCTGCGACCATATTATTTTGACACCCTCAACCTATCAACAGTGGTTCCAAATCACTATACATTACTGAGAACATTTTATATTACTCATTCAGCAAACCAAGTTTCTAAAATAGGCAAAAATAAATTTTAACATCATCTGCCTTGATTTATTTTGCCACACTTTCATCCTTGTTTCTTTGCCAGGATAAATGTTAGTCTACTAGTTCTTGAACACAAATCCCAATGTCCCATGACATCTGTCCCTCAAACATCTGATTATAGAAGGGTTTTTTAGTTTTTTTGCAGTGGGTGGAGGGAGTTTGGGGGAGGCAGGGGTAAGAGTTGCTTCGTCACCGTATTTATTGTGAGGAAAGTTACAACCAGAGAACTGTACTGACAGATCTTCTCACAGATGCACTAATACAAATTATAATGATTCACCTTGTCACCATCTTCTCCGGGAGAACCACTAGGACCAGCAGGACCAGGAAGTCCTACAGGACCCTGTACTCCATCACGTCCAGCTGGCCCTTGAGGACCTTTTTCACCCTGGTTTTGAAGAAAAGGAAGTGAGCCAGATTATCACAGGAGACTAATGAAGATTTCAGTACAGGGAGTCACATTACCAATACAAAATTTACAAAAAAACCCCCAAACAACAGAAAGGAAACTGTAAAGGGAAGAGAATGTATCGGAAAATTATACTAAGTAATAATGGAAGCCGATGACAAATACACTTGTACTCTAATGCAGAGTGGCTGGGTACAAAGTTTTAATGAAAGACTGATTTGACAAACTTTTTTATTATATTCACTCCCTGCTGTGATAATAACAGGTTTAACCCTTCTTGGGTGTTAGAGGGTATGACAATAAATGTCTTACTATTTACTTAATTGTAAATATAAAAGGACTAGGTCAGGTATTCTGAGGATATGTTTAATAGGCGAATACTAGAGTGGGAAAAAGTAACATTCTGGAATGAAAAGTCTGTGCTGTGATGATAGTTTTATGTGACTCTGATTACTTACAGGAGCACCCTTCTTCCCTGCAGGGCCTGGAGGACCCTGAGGTCCAGGACGACCTGGTAGACCAATTGGGCCAGCAGTGCCTGCTGCTCCACGTTCCCCTGGTGAACCCTGGAAAGAAATAAAAAAGTATAAGAGAATTCTGATATAGCCCTGATAACTGTTGATGGTTTTCATGACCCAGGTCAACAGAGAAGATACCTGTTATTCAGTGAGATTCCAGGTGGTAGAAGGGTACACATTCAGCATGTGTGCAAGTAAAGAAAAAGGCTGAAAGAACTAACCTGTAGTTCATATTCAATAGTTCTTACTCAATACTAATTTTATTTTTTTTCATAAATACCCCTTCCTATATTTGTTCATCGTAATAGGAGTGTGCTTCAGCCTGTTTTCAAGAACTTTTTTCCCTCTGTGTTTCCAAAATACGTTAACATACTACTTTGATGAAGGAATATTCACCATATTAGAATACAGAACTAACCCACACCACAACCCAAATTTTTAGTCAATTTTTGTGCTGTACATTGCTGTGATGATCAGTATGTTTCTGCATTTCAATTCACCTGTGTAAAAATCTATTGAAGTATAATGACTAATTTGATGTATCATACAGAGGTGGCTTAGATGTACAGATATCTTTAGGTAAGCACAGAAAAAGTTAAAAATCTAATATTACAAATTAAAGGGGAAAAGACAGGTGCTGTATGTGGAAAAAACACTGGAATTGTGTATTCTAGAATATAGTTTTACAGAGAAGAATAGCAGAGAGGAATAATTTTTACTCTAACATCAATAAGCCTCACTTTTAAATGAGTCATATCATTACCATTACTGTATTCCTTTAATTGTCTAAATAATTTTTTTTGTCTATCTGAAACTACCAAAGCATCCATAAGTGAAAATCTAGTTTCTACCTTCCCTGTCAGTTCGTTCTTTTGAAGCAGTGTAGGGCTTATGGCTGTTCCATAAAAAGCCAGCCTTTCTTTTAAATATGTCAATCTGCCACAGAGCCAAGCTCCACAACGTTTCAATCTGCTGGATGGAGCTAACTAGACAAAATGGAGAGAATGACTATGTATGTAAAAACCTGCAGTGCTCTAAAAACTAAGAGGTACCTAGGGTGGACTAATTTTTTCCTGTCTTATTTATTGCAGTTTCTAAGAACACAGATGGCATATACTTTTAAGTAGTGCTGAAGGGGAAAAAGGAAAGGAAACAAGGTGTTCTGGTACTAAAAAACCTTCCTAAAAGGATACAAGGGAACAGATAACAGTATAGATTAGAACTTCTACTTAAATAAATGGAATTTCAGAATCAAAATGTTAAATTTTGGTCTGTCTGTATTTGTTTATCATTTAGTCAAAAGCCACAATGTGGAGTACTGATTTTAAATCCTTTCTGCAAGCTGGGTTAATTTCCAAACAGTGATCTATAACCAAAGTTCTCTGTAACTCATAAGCAAAGAAATGGAGGCACATTGCAGCAAGAAAATGACAGGGAGCAAAAGACTTTTACACTCAAATTCCTAATATCTCCTTGATCACACAGGCAGATTCTGACCAAGTATTTTTCAGTATTTGTGAAATGGATTAATGATAGCACAGGGGAAAACTTCCTGTGTCTTGACAACAGAGGTTAACTGCCATCTAACCTGCTTCTTCCTGACTCTCCACAAGAGTCAGCATGTGCAGGGAGACAGAAGCATGACGCTCTCCTGGGTACAGGCAGAGCGTGGAGAATGGTAAAGCTTCTTTGTGCTTTTTTGCACCATCACTAGCTGAAAACTCTGACAGGAAATCCAGCTTTGCCAGTCCTGATACTTCCCGAGGATTCAAGATGCTGTACATCCTTCCTGTGTCCTGTAGACAGGGCAGCATGGGAACAAAACCAAGGGAGTATTCTGTTCCATTACATTCTACATATGAGCTAGTCTTGTGCTTACAAGTCTAATAGGAAAAACTGTTTCACTAATAGCAACACAGTTAACCTTGAAATTTGTGGACTCACTGAAAACTGAGAAGCAAAGAGAGCTGTCCTCTCCCTCTAAATTTCTGTATTTTCACACCTTTGCAGCGTCCTTGTTTTCTATCTTTTAAATAATTTACAATTTTTGCATCAACAGAGCACTGTTAAAGGTTTGTTTGCTGTACAGTAATATTTTCCCAGCTTTTCAGCTTGACACCTACAAGATAGTTTGTAACACTTTAAAGTTATTGATAATTTCACTTTTCCAACTGATATACTGGATGTGGGGTGATACATCATGGAATGGATAAGTAATAGGTGGTGTAGCCTGAGGCTCTGAAGAGCCAGGTTTTTTTCCATGTTTAAGCAAGATCAAATTTGCTGGCTGTTGGAACACTGGAATTTTAAGATTCTTTCACCTATGAGGGCTCAATTTTTTGCTTTTAGTCATTACATTCTTTTCCTGGACTGACACTGTTAACATAACTGGTACTAATTCCATAATAAGGTGCTTTTCCCTCCAGATAACTGTGGCAGAAGAGAATGCTGAATGGTTGCTCCAAATATTTTTGCAAATTATCTCAGTAAGATCTAAGTTTGCATGAGAGTTCAAAAAAAGTATTTGTGCAGGAATCATAGATGACTTTATCCTTCCAGGTGTTGGGGTTTTTTTTAAGTCTGGGTGGATGCCTGGGTTTCAGTCCTATTTCTGTTATTTTAGTTCCTAAGACTTCAGTGAATTCAACAAGAAAAATTCATTACCCTGCAGCCATGCTACCATGGTCTGTGATCTTGTCAGCTCTCATAAACTAAACAATTTTAGGTCATCTCATTAGTAGGATGCAAGAATAAAGAGGGAAAAAATCCAAGTAACTTATAGATCTTTCCTATATCAGACAGCAGACACTAACAGTGCCCATAATTTCTAGTAGCTCTGTTTACTCAGCCAACTCTTCACGTTTATCTTTGCATCATTTTTATTTGTTGTACTTAAATTTCACATGAGTTATGAACAGGAAGTACACCTGTTTTCAAGGATCCTCTCATTTCTCTGTAAGAATGGCCTCTGATCTAAGCAGAACACATTAAATTATAGTCACAACTCAGAAAAGCATTTTAGGCAGCTTCTTAAGTCTGTTGTCTCTTTCTATGTTTATTATCTTTTTGTGTCACTCTGTCCCACTATGAAACAATCCCCTTATATTACTAAACTCCTTGTTAACCTGTGGTCTTGAGTGGTACTCGTATCCTGGAATCTTTTTATTAATTTGCGGGGGCTTTAAAAAACTTTTCTACAGAATGGAAGTGTCATGCTTTGTCTTGTATTTCTCTTATACAGACTATAAACTCATCAGTAACCTTGTTTTTATCTCACGTTCTGTGAAGAGATATGTAATTATAGCTATTGTATACATTACATAGTAGTAGCAATACTTTTCACTGATGGTTAACAAAATGCTCAACAAGTGAAGATCCTCATGACTGAAAAATCTTATCAGATAGAGGAAGATAGCTCTAGATAGCTCAGTACTGATAATTGGGTAGCCTACAGCTGGCTTATTCGGAGTCCAATTTGGGCATCTTATTCCTAAATGAGCTAATGAAAAATGACTGCTTGACATTCCAGAGAGCTTTCTCTCATCAGCATTCAGCGTTCCACACAGTAGTAAGAGAAGGGAAGAAAACAAACAGAAGACAAAGATAGCAGATAAAAGAGAACTGTTAAAAAAACTAAACAAAAACCCCACAATAAAAAACCCCAGAAAAATCCTTGCTCTGGAGTGCATTCATGCATCTCTTTCTTTTGTCCAAATCCCTCTAAGCACAGTAATTGGCATGCACAGTATTTGGAGCAGTCATTTGTTTGCTATGCTTGCAGATGTATGCACTAGCCAAATAAAGCTTATAATTGACTATATATGCTAGTTAGAAGCAATTGGTATTGGCAGGGAACTGGAGGAAAATCATCCAGTGGCATGAATTCTCTTCCTATTATAAATGGCAAATGAAGACTCCATTATAATTACACTTCTGTGTGTACCCTCTGTTGGCTAAAAATAGATGGGAAAATATTTTAGGACTATTTGATGCTCATGGTCTGCTATGAGCTACTGTGAAAAAAAAGCAAGCTATTGTGGTTTAATTGTGATCCTTGCAGATGCACAGAAACCCAGTATTAAGGGCACCTATGCATCTTTTTTCACTGAAAAATACTTTCAAGATAACAAGTTAGTAATTAAAGATGAAATAGAAAAAAAATCCCACTGAGGACTTCTGGAACACTCTCAGGGCAGCTTGGTGCTGTTTGTGCCTCAGGTGGCTGGCTTGCACTACAGTGAACTCAAAGTATATTAAAAAAAAAAAATGTTTACCCTTCAAACTCTTTTTCCACTCTGCTCACAATTCCTGCTACCACTACATCTATTTCTCAAAGATCAGAAAAACAATATGCAAAAAAATTCTGAGCTTCCTAAGTAATTCTTTCTATGACTATGTTTACCTTAGCAGGAAGTGTGGCCCCAACAGGAATGGATTTATAAAGTGAAGAAGCAGTTGGTAGTGTGCTCCTGACACCCATACTCTGTGTATTTCTGGACTATACTTCACGATAATTCTAGTCTGGCACTGAACTCCCATCAGCTGGCAGGTATTAGAAGTGCTCCTGGAGTTTCTCTTCCAATTTAGTTTCACATGAAAGGAATACCGTTCCTGAGCTCCAAGAGAGCTCTATGATTTGAACTGAAGGATGGTAAATGGGGTTGATTAAGACATTCACCTCAGAAAGGCTCTGATGTTTTGGACTAAAACACTAACATATACACACCCTATAAGAATTAGAAAACCATGGATCATCTGAATTTGAATTCAAACACATGTATTTCAGAATATGGACAACCGTCACTAAACAAGATATGTGCTTTTGCTTCACAACCTTATGTGATGCAGATTTATGAGAAACTATGATAGTAGTGGCACAGCTACTGTGTGGGCATCCTATCTGGGAAAGTGGGGTGTGTTAAATGTCAGGTATGCTTGTGTTGTCTGGTTTATACATGCTCAGAAGAGTTCTTGTTCATTGCACCTGAACTAACTATCTGCTTGAGAGGTTAGTTCAGCCTTAGGACCTCCTTTAACAAAAAATCAAGACATGACCTTTAGATTGAAGACTATTCTGGTCTATGCTTTCTTGATTTTGATTCATCTTTTCTTCTAACAGTTCAAGTTCTTCAGATGGGGTGGGATGGTGTCCCTTTTGACTCTCCCTACTAGCTTCCCTTCCCTTCCATTCCATTCCATTCCCTTCCATTCCATTCCCTTCCATTCCCAGCTACCTTGTTTTGGTGCCTCTTGGGAATGTATATGTACTGCATGGTGTTAAGAAGAACTGTAAATCACAAATGCAAGTTCTTGATTTAAAGAATAGAAGCTTAAAGGCATTAAGAATTCAATAATTAATTTTAAGAATTCAAGTACCAAGTATGAAGAAATCAAGGAGTAAAGCTTAAAGGTGTGCTACAGCAGATCTTTTCCAATAATATAGAAATAATCCAAAACAAAGAACCTTTATACTACATTTTTTTCCCCCTGCTTGTTTAATGCATTCTAATCTCAATATGAATTGCAGGGACATAAAAGAGCTTTATTGTTGAAATATGTACAATTTCAGCTCCTCCATTACTTTTTTGTCTAACAGGAATAGCTGTGCTGATTTTTTTTTTTTTACTTCATTTGCACTGAATGAAAGAAATAAGTTGACAAGATGACGGTCAAAATCTACACAATTCACATTTGGGAATAACTGTACCATGTTTTGAATACCAATGCATCCTTGTAGAACTTCCTTGCATAAAAAATGACAACAGAGAATAGGTAACTTTGAGCATATCCTACTTCAAATACTTTTCAGTGGATAACTACCAGAAACTGAACTGAAAGAAGCAGCAGAGGTATAAATAGTAGAAGTCCAAACATGAAACAAAAATCTAAATGTAAACAACTGTTGAGCACAGAACCATCTAGAAAAAGCCTAGTCACACTACTCAAGGGATAATAATTTACTATTTGTGAGGAATGAGTACGTATCACTGCTTTTCTCTCTATCGTAATCATAAAGAAAAAAACAACTATAACAACACAAAAAGTTGGCAAATACATTTTTATGCCTATGTTGAGCTTAAAATGTTGAGAAGGAATATTACTGCATGACATGATTTTACATAGCTGTTATTAGCCAAGCAAATATAGTTTGTAACAGTTTCACTGATTCTGTCTATAGGCATGGTCCACACAAGAAGTACAGTAAAGATAAAGTCTTCAAAGCAATGGATGGTTTTGGTCATCTTATCTTCTAAAATTCTTAAGTAATTGTATAATGCATCATTTCTTTACATATTCATAAAATGGTATTGTTAATAAGCCGTTCTTATCTTCTTGCATGATCTATTTTCCCATGGACTTCAATGGGAGATTTTGAGTTGCATGTTACTATTTTCCAAAATAAGATTCTTTTTTACAATGCTCATCATACTTTCTCAAAGATCTTAAGCTTGCTTTACAATTTTTCCCTTTTCCTACAGCATCTAAACTTTCATTGAAAAATATTTTTTTTCAACGTAGATACTGTGGCAAAAATAATGGTATACTATGCCTGCTGCTATATCATTCTCTGTACCATTTTCAAAGCACTTCAAAACAGGATTAAGATGCATTCCCTTCTTTAAGTATGTTGAGGTCTCCAAACTCTGAGTGAAAAATCTCAATAGATTCTGAGAGGACTGTCTTCAAACTTCTTTTTAAGATAGCAAATAAATAAAAAATTGTAAAATAGTGGTGGAAAGAAATAGGCTATGTGACATTTCCCAACTATACAGAAATTACTGAAGATGAGTAGAATATTTATCAGTTTTATTCTTTATGTATGAAACATTCTGCTATCCCAATCTAAACAAAAAGAATCTGTTTCACAATGAGTTAAAATGAATCAAAACTTACACATAGGCTGGTATATGGTTCAAAATATTAGATGCAGTAATAAGGGTGCAAAAGTAGTGATGCCACATATTTAAAAGCTAGCTTAGGCTATGCAGAACACCAGCAATATTTTTAACATTATGATGTGGGTCAACTGTATGAGTGAACTGCAGTTGTACAAAGGGAACACAGCTGTATTGGGTTTGCATGGCAAGGTTTTGGTAGTGGAGGGGCTACAGGGGTGGCTTCTGTGAGAAGATGCCAGAAGCTTCCCCTATGTCCAATAGAGCCAGTGCCAGCTGGACAGCCTCCTGTCCAGTTGAGGAGTGGGAGTGATAGAGCAGCTTGGTAGGCACCTGGCATCCAGCCAAGGTCAACCCACAACAGCATGAGTTCACTATCCACTATCTGTAGATTTTCCACTATGGAAAACCTCTTTCATCTCAACAATAACTTGTGTAAGTGGCAAGTATTGAGCAACAAGTAAATTTCATACCTACTGATAGCAGAAGGCTTCAGATATTCACAACTTTCACATTCCTTGAATGTTTATTAGTATAGATAGAGTAGAAAACAATTATTGATCACTTTGAATGACATACATCTGTCTGCTGTTTTACAGACTGCATTGATGAAAACATCGCAGCATGTAAAGAAGAAAAAAGGTTACTATGTAATACTGTTTATATTTCCATAAAATTATTATATTTACTTACAACGGGGCCAGGTGGGCCTTGTGGGCCTTCCCCTCCTTTCAGACCAGCTGGACCCTAAAAAGTGAAGGAAAAAAAAAAAGCTTATCTCTTACACTGGAAAGCTCAAAAGTTATTTTTGCAACATATGTAATAGGAAGAATGTAAGAATCCAAAGACAAAAAACTGAATAAATTCCTTTTTGCTTATATAGCCAATGATATTTAACCATGTTGGATGCTTGATGTCTGTTCACCTATTGCATTCATTTTTAAGCACAGTAGAAGGTTCCATGAAATAAAAGAATTAATCCATTGTTTCTTGTGTTTAGAAACATCATGTAAATTGTTCTAGTGCTTATATCATACCTGAGCACCTGGAAGGCCTCTCTCTCCAGGGAAACCACGAAGACCTGCTGGTCCATCTTTCCCAGGAATGCCTTGAGGGCCTGGGTCACCCTTGGAAACATATTACATTTTGATTAAAAAAAAATGCTTAAAATGCTTATGTTAGTCATTAAATGAGTGATGAAAATTAAATACCAGATCCTAATTATAGTAATGACAAAAAAGATTATGCCTCCACCTATTCACCCACTAATTCTTTTAAGATTTTCACTATAATAGTCTATCAATGTGGTTAAATTTATAACAAGCTTTGACAAAATACAGTATTAGTTATAGAATATCAATAGTGAAAAACACAGCAAGCCATAAAAATATGTTGAAAGATACATTCATTAAAAATTTACAATGCCCATTTAAAATGGAAGATTGAATAGAATTAAATAGTAACTATATAAGCAATATCTTTCTTGTGCCCCAATGGTGGCCAAAAAGTAAGCAAAGAGTTAAATTTGGTCAGTGAATTTCTGCCTTGTAGCCAATACTACACATCCTACTTTAAATGCCAATGTACTATTTTCCACCTTGGTGTGAACATGTCATTACTACGTATTTCCATAGTGAATGTGGTATATGTAAACTGTTTTTTTATTTTTTATTACAAAAATACTAATTATTGGCTCAAGAGAATTCTCATTATTTCAATGGAAGCAGACACAGCTCTAAAATTGGAATCTTCCAGTCTTCAAAATCCTTCTGGGTGAAACATACCAATCGTGATTTTATATTGTATGTTCCGATTTTATTCTGCATGTTCTGCATGATGATTTGAAATGTGAGACTGTCAGCAATTTATCTGTCCCTTCCCATTTGTTCCCCAAAGCCACATCATACCTTAGCACCTTCTTTTCCTGCAGCACCTGGGAGGCCTTGTTCACCTGGCGGACCAGGAGGACCTGGATGACCTCTTTCACCAATTGGGCCAGTCTCACCAGTAGGACCCTAAGCACAAAAATAAAACTTCAGTCACCTCAAGGTATTTAATGTCTTGGGAGATGGGGGGGTGGGGAGGAGCAGATTCTTAATATCCAGCTGTTATGAGTATCTGTTACAAAACAATATTACCATTGGTTAGCATACATTCCTCACCTTCCCTCCAGGCAAAGCTGACTTACAAAATATCTTTGTCCTATAAAATAAATCTTGCATTGCATTCTGCCTGCAGACACGTCTGTACAGCTTCCAAAGAGTGAAATTCTGACCTTGCTCCTTAAGCAATGAAGCTTTAAAACACAGTGCGTATCCAATTATGGGAGAAGGTTACAAAAAGGACACAGGAGGGAAATCCATGTACTATGCTTGTCTTGAAACACTATCTGTACTGTTGCTTTTCTGAATAATATGAATCGGAAGGTAGGAGAGTTGAAAGATATCTCTTCAGATTCACTAGCAGAACATTTTCACTGAGGGAATTATCTAAAAAAGCTCATGCAATCCAAATGCTTGATTTTGTTGCAAATAAGTAAGATTAGATCAAATGAAATTCTGATAATGAAACTCTCCACAATATAAAAGTAACTGAAATTTGGCCTCTGACAAGAAAGTCACATGTTGTATTGTTCTTTCTAAACTATTTCATGGTAGAGAACTCTGCCTTCTTGACTTCTGTAAACCACCAACTTCATAATCACATGAAGAAAACACACAAAAAAGGAAGTGGAAAGGTAACCCCAACATTTGCGTATTTTGTGGAATCACTGATGATTACTAAGTACACCTTTCTAAAATTGTTATGCATAATTTATTACAAAAATTAATATAACCATCAATATGGTCCTTTTAATACAACAAAAGCAACTGCCTTAGCTATAATACAACCATTAAACATTGGTCTTATGAAGTTAACTATGAAATTAAATGATGTACCTGAGGGCCAACAACACCACCAGGACCAGGAGGACCAGTTTTTCCTTGAAAACCCTGTGAAATAATTATAGAATACTATGTTATCCAGGACAAGATGTAGAAGAGCAAAATTCATATCTGTGCTGAAAAGGAGAAAGAGAAATTCCATGTCACACATTCCTTCTCTTCAGGAAATAAAAATAAGAAATTCTTTTTTCCTGTTGTCCTGATTTTGGCTGGGACACAGTTAATTTTCTTCCTAGTAGCTGGTATAGTGCTGTGTTTTGGATATAGTAGGAAAATAATGTTGATAACACACTGATGTTTTTAGTTGTTGCTAAGTAGTGGTTATACTAAGTCAAGGATTTTCCAGCTTCTCTTGCCTAGCCAGCAAGAAGGCTGGAGGGGCACAAGAAGTTGGGAGGGGACGCAGGCAGGACAGCTGACCCAAACTGGCCAAAGGGATATTCCATACCATATGGCGTCATGTCCAGTCTATAAACTGGGGGGGAGTTGGCCGGGAGGGGCAGATCGCTGCTCAGGAACTAACTGGGCATCGGTCGGCAAGTGGTGAGCAGTTGCCTTGTGCATCACTTGTTTTGTATATTCTAATTCTTTTAGTATTATTATTGTCATATTATTATTTTTTTTCTTCCTTTCTGTCCTATTAAACTGTCTTTATCTCAACCCACAAGTTTTACTTTTTTTCCTGATTCTCTCCCCCATCCCACTGGGTGGGGGGAGTGAGCGAGCGGCTGCATGGTGCTTAGTTGCCAGCTGGGGTTAAACCACACCACCTGTGTATACTTAGAGGTGAAATACTGATTAATCTTTCTTATCTCTATCTGTTCCAATCTCTCTGAGGTGGTACAGCAGTAAAAATTCCAGTCAGTTTTACAGATCTCTCTAGGTGAACTGGATGAGGTGAGTCTGAATGTGTAAGTGATGCAGCTAAAAGACAGCTGAAAATACATTTTTACATGTATACATTACAAATCATAAAGCCAGACATACAAATACTTTTTAAAGAAAGACACAGATGGTGGATTGAGGGGCATTAAAGATGAAGGGGAGGTTAGACAGAAAGAAAATGAAAAGATATAGAGATCCAGGGAAGATGAAGGTTATATAGAGATGCTAAAAAAGGCAGCATGAGTGCCACAAAAAGAATAAAGTTAATGAGAAATTGATATGATGACAAAAACTGGGAAGCAGAGAAGAGAAAGGAAATGGTTTTGGGACAGTTTTTCAGAACACTGGCAAATTTTACAGAATTTTCATTTTCTAATCAGTGGCCCCAGACTTCCATCCAAAATTGGTCAATAAGCTGAATGACAACCTCACTTTATAGTAGCACTGTTTAATGTATCTTTGAAACATGCTAAATTATTTCTTTCAAATATTGGAAGTGTGTTGGTGCATAAAGTTAGGAGAGTGCATTCACTGCTGTATCACATCTAGGGTTCCACATAGTATCCCCTGCCCAACAGCCTATGTCTGCCTCCTACTCTGCTCACCTGTGTAAAAACAAAGGTGTCATCTGGTCCATATTTCTTACAAGCATTG
The DNA here is from genome assembly GCF_018139145.2 of Gymnogyps californianus. Taxonomy (NCBI): domain Eukaryota; kingdom Metazoa; phylum Chordata; class Aves; order Accipitriformes; family Cathartidae; genus Gymnogyps; species Gymnogyps californianus. The sequence continues at coordinate 14,151,958 of NC_059478.1, read as the reverse complement.
GGCCCTGCTTAGCATTGCTCTGGGCACAGTCTCACTGACAGTTGCCCCATTCCATCAGATCCCGTTTAAGCTTTTTTACCTTCCTCAATCTGATTCTCTTCTTGCTGCCAGCCAGATGTTATCATGGTTCAGTTTGGCCCATAACTGTTTAAGCACTCTCTCTCAGACCTCTGAAATGATCCAGATCAAAAACAAATACAAAAGTACCCCTTTGCTCTAATGACTGAAAATTAGAACTGCTACAGATAGAATCATTCATGTGTCCCTTCCTTTACACAGTCAAAGCTTCTTCTGAAGCCTATTGTAAGGAAAGACAAAGGAATGTTGAATATTACCCATTTCCTGAAAGTACCTTGCTGAGTAGCTGCAGCTGCAATTACTGAGAAGACCTGCAATTCCCAGGTTTGCAGAATGCATTGATACTTTGCAGTATATTCAATGATTCTTGATGCTAATGATGGTTTTACTACTCTGCTTTCTCTCTCCTGTCACCAGCTTATCTATTCCTACAGAGTCAGATTTGTAAAAGAAGTAATAAGCAAAGGAGATTTCAGCAGCACTCAAGATGACCTGAACATCCCATGGGTTCATCTAAAATATTTAGTAGTAAAAAATTTACACTAATGTCTCATGCGTGTGTTTTTAAATGCCTAATTAGCCTCCATTTTTTTTGTTATTGTCTGTGAAAGACAATTTAATAAAACTGAATTTACTGTAGTAAGAAGAAGGTCCTTGATTAATTCTAATAGATGAAACAGCTAGTACATTTTTATTTTATCCCTTCACAGGCATGAAACACTAAACTCTTGCATAACACCAGACAATCTAACAATCTCTGCAGCTGATGCCTCCTGCCAATCTGAGATTGGTATCACTGAAATTGATAATCACTTCTAAGGAGGAACTAGCTTAATATTGGTTTTCAGTATCTAGTTTATTCCTACATTTATATTCCAAATTATTTATCATGATATTACTGTTCCTATGTCTAGAACGGCAAACAATGGCAGTTCTTCAAAGTGCATATGGCTTACTGGGGGAAAAAGCTGTAGCCTTTTCTCCACTAATACTTACCTCAGTTGCTGTCAATATACGCTTATTATTCCATAAGCAAGCTGCAGAGTGTAATCTGGGAATCTGGCTCTCTAATTTGTTAAGCTTGAGTATGTCTCTTAGCCTAACTCCCTAATTGCTGTAATGCCCACATGCACCACTGAACTTTAATGAGATAGACACCTAAATAAGAACAGAATTCTTAAGACCCTGATTTACCAGTGAGTGCAATGAAAGTTTTCTGATTTATACATTTTTAAAAAATCTGAAATGGAAATGTTCATCGAAAAAGTCAACAAGTCTACTTTTTGCTTTTAAAAAAATCTGTTTTTCTACAAAAACGTATACATGAGAACCCATGGCGGAAAAATATTTTAAAAATAGTTCTGGCCCAAGTATACATATACACAGGGCAGAAAACAATGCTAATGAAAAACTGCATTTGCTCCTAAGTTACTCAAGTTTTATATCAGTCTAACCCTACTAAACCCAAAGGAGATACAAGATTAGAGAACCATAGTATTGACTGAACCTGGTCCAAACATCACACAGTAGCAGAGTCCATAGTTTCATTGTATTTTGCATCTTTCATTTCTAGTCATGAGTGAAATCAAGAAATCATAGAATCACAGGATGGTTGAGGTTGGAAGGGACCTCTGGAGGTCATTTGGTCCAACTGCCCTGCTCAAGCAGGTCCACTGAGAGCTGGTTGCCCAGGAATATGTCCAGACAGCTTTTGAGTATCTCCAAGGATGGAGACTCTGCAGCCTCTGTGGGTAATCTGTTCCAGTGCTCAGTCACCTTCACAGTGAAAAAGTGTTTCCTGATGTTCAGATGGAACCTCCTGTGTTTCAGTTTATGCCCATTGCCTCTTGTCCTGTCACTGGGCACCACTGAAAAGAGCTTGGCTCCATCTTCTTTACACCCTTCCTTCAGGTATTTATATACTTTGATAAGATTCGATCTGGGCCTTCTCTTCTCTAGGCTAAACAGTCCCAGCTCTATCAGTCTTTACTTACAGGAGAGATGCTCCAGTCCCTTAATCATCTTAGTGGCCCTTTGCTGGCGTCTCTCCAGTAGCTCTCTCTCTCTCTTGTACTGAGGAGCCCAGAACTGGACACAATACTCCTGGCCTCACCAGGGCTGCACAGAAGGGAAAGATCACCCTACTGCAGTCCAGGATACTAGTCGCATTCTTTGCCATAATGGCACATTACTGGCTCGTGTTCAAATAAATAAGAATAAAGGGAAAATAGTAACTGTGCTGCTTCTTACCAGACTAAAGAACAATTTTGAGCTTCCTACGTTCTAAATGATTCAAATTCATTCTTATGGTACACAAGACTAGTCTTTGCATCATTGCAAAGAAAAAGAACAAAGAAGTAGTCAATAATGTTTCTCTCACACACAAAAATGCCACTATCATTGCAAAGCATTACAATGCTACAGTACTAGCAGAAGAAAATACAGTTTTTCAGAATGATGTGTTACTCCAAGCTCTGTGCTTCCCCTTCCAGCAGTGGAAGTGACTCAGCAGTCACTAACAGATTTCCAGTGAAGTTGGAACCCAAAACGCATTCTACATGCTGAGAAAATTTCTCTCTAAATTAATTTATGGCCTTCTCTATCTCTGAAAAATCTGAATAAGAATTTTATTTTATTTTAGTGTGTCCTGGTTTTGGCTGGGATAGAGTTAATTTTCTTTCTAGTAGCTGGTACAGTGCTGTGTTTTGGATTTAGTGTGAGAATAATGTTGATGATAATACACTGATGTTTTAGTTGTTGCTAAGTAGCGCTTATCCTAAGTCAAGGATTTTTCAGTTTCCCATGCTGTGCCAGCAAGCAGGTGCACAAGAAGCTGGGAGGGAGCATGGTCAGGGCAGCTGACCCGAACTAGCCAAAGGGGTATTCCATACCATAGAACATCATGCTCAGTATATAAACTGGGGGAGTTGGCCAGGGGGGCAGATCGCTGCTCGGGGACTGGCTGGGCATCAGTCAGCGGGTGGTGAGCAATTGCATTGTGCATCACTTGTCTTTCTTGGGTTTTATTTCTCTCTCTTTTTGTTATCTTCCTTTTCATTACAATTATTACTATAATAATATTTTATTTTATTTCAATTATTAAACTGTTCTTATCTCAACCCACGAGTTTTACTTTTTTTTTCCAATTTCTCCTCCCCATCCCACCAGGGCAGAGGAGGAGTGAGCGAGTGGCTGCATGGTGCTTAGTTGCCAGCTGGGGTTAACCCATGACACAGTGGGATATGAGTAAGGTTTTGGCACTACAGGAGTAGAGAGTTTTTTTAAATAATTCCATTAAAACTGTTACATGTTAATTTCTTCATTTTGTTGCCAGAATTTACTCATTGTGATTCTTAGGGGGATTACATAGGATATAGTTTCAAAATTTAAGTTTTTTTTCACAGGTTGAATCATTCCTGATCCTACTTTCCAAAGGTGTTGGCTTTTGAGTTTCCTAGCTGCTTACCATTAATAAGACTTTTTATTATGTTATTGTTTATGTTACATGGCATTCAGTGAGAAAAGAACGATATAGTAATTGCCTGACAAATCTTTATTAAAATTGAGATCTAAGTATTAATTTCTTTTACTTCTATTGACTATTTAAGCTCATCGTGATGTTACTAACCAGGCATAGCAAAGAATAACCTCACTCTTGTAGCATGGAAGCAAAATAAAGCTTTCTCATGCCTAACCTACTAACCACAAGAAAACTACAGTTATATAACCTCTTAGTCCCAGCCTCTTCCCCTCTTCTCTGTTGTCTCTGTTTCTTTAGTTTTGATCACACAATCATGAGCTTTGGAGGTTAACAACATTAACACAGTAGAGGACATTTACTTACAGTCTCACCCCGCTGTCCTGGGTGCCCAGGCAAGCCGTCTTTTCCAGGTGGCCCCTGAAATTGTAAAATACATAAATCAAAACATTTCTTAGCCATCCTTAATTCTGAAAAAAAGTGTGCAATTAGCTGTAAGAATCTCTGATCTCTTTGTTTTTTCTAGACTAGTCTTCAGTACAGCTTAACTGCTCCGATATCAACTAACTATGATTTTAATAATACATTTTCCTTGTGTCCTCCCTCATGTGTGTTAACAATTGCTTGGAGAGTGACTGTGAGGTTGTCAAATGCATGCATGTTCAAAATGGATTTCTGTAAATTCAGAAATCATGGAAAGTCCCTATACTTCCCTTCCATTTTTCTTTGCTTAATGACTCAGTTAACACAAAACTAAGCATTACAGGAGTACTTGATGAAATTTCAGGTTTTGGCATTGGAAATAAAAATAACAAATGCAAGGGTGAAAAAAATCACAGGTGGTTTGATGTTTTTGTACTTACTCCACATGAGCAGAAACACACTGGAAGAGCAGTATAACTAGTTCAGGCTGCAGCTCAAACGTGCTATTACTTCTATACATTTCTGCTACTAATGAATGTCTCCTTCCTCTTCATTTTTTCCTCAACAAACCAATTGTTAAAAGAAAATATACACCAGCAAAGTAATATTTTGCCTAAACTCAGTCTGTCACCTGGACACTGGCATCAACATACTAGAAGATTTGCAGTTTAGTATATTATGCTGAATGTCATATGAGCTGCACCAATGATCATTTTGAATATGTGAGTTCTTGTCTTAGCCTTAAAGCTTAATAAGCATATTTGTAATCTATACATAAACCATACCTTAAATAAATCTTCAAATATTCGCTTCAGAAACATTGTATGAAAAATAACATCCCTGTTGTTGCACATACTTAATTAAAAAGATACTTACTGGAGGTCCCTTGGGTCCGGGGAATCCAACAGGTCCCTGAGGCCCTTGTGGTCCCTACCATAAAGGCAACCAAACAAGTAAAGTTTTACTCTAGCTGCCATGACACTGGATTGAAAAATTTGCTTCAATTATAAAATATATGAACTTCAATTATAAAATATATGAACTCTGTAGATAATGTCTGGTTATAAGCATAAAGCCTCAGCGCCACTGCCATAAATATTGGTAGCAACAATTCACATGCATAGACATTGGAGGGGATTTCCTGAAAGCAATACTGCCTGTGTAGGAATGCAGTAAGAAAAAAGAAAAAACATTTATATAAAGTAAGTCCATGTCTGACCCCTGAAACTGTGCATAATAAAGTAGGAATCAACTGTGAGTAAGAAACACTGTTTTCTATGTTGCATAAAACATGGGAATTAATTAATAGTCTGGTGGTCTTTTTAACTTTCAGTCCAACATTCATCTTTGACAGTTCTCACACACTGACAATATTTCAAGCTAGTACAACAGTACAAACTTCCAAATAGAATAAGCTTTCCAGAGTTACCAGGGACTCAATACAACATTCTTGCTATCATGAAAAATAGTTAAGATAGCTGAAAAAAAACCATGATGCATGAACATTTTATTTATATAGTTTTGTATATACACATATATATGGAGAGAGAAAATTTTCATGCAGCATGGGTTTACAAATTTAGTTAAAGATGATCATGTGGGTTACTGCATTGTGTATGTATAGGTACAAGTATATACATATACATGTGTACATACACATAGATATTTACACAAAGTACTAGCTTACACAACTGTTTCTAAAGTTGTCACCAAACAAAATGGAGGCCAGCTTTTAAAATTTATTGCTGATATGCTGAAGGGACTATGTCAGCTTATCAAAAGATTTTTTTCTGATTAGTTTTTAGTGTGCTAAGTCAAAGAGTAGCAAGTTGAAAAACCTTGTTTATTCTACACGGTCCCACAGCAGAGCCATGTACCCTAGTCATATAGCGCAAGACTTTATCCTGTTCTACTTGGTTTATGATGTGTGGCTTTTGCTAAGACATCAGCTGTCAAAATATGTTAGAAATGTTTGAAGCAGGAGGCCATATCTCCCAAATTATGCTACCCTTTTGCTCCTCTAATAAAACGCCAACTGTTTCTGAGTTCCATAAGCCGCATTCATTAGAGCCCAGGCTCACTTCCAGAGCATGGCTGCCTCCTGCGGTAGGCAAAGCAGTGTGCAAATGTAGCTGTGGGAGAGGATCCCTTGTGCCCAACCTGGGAGAATTTGCCCTTAAGTGAATCTTATTCCAGGGTAAACCTTGATTATACTGTAATACTAAATCTGAGTCAACTAAGAAGTGCTAGGCAAAGGAAGAAATCTTTGTGATCTTACTGCACTATCCATCATTTTTATTTTCTCTTCCAAAACAGGTGTAAAGTTGTTTCTGAAACCTCCATAACACACAAATATGTTCCATAGGAGGGTTTAGGTTTTTTTTCATTCTGCTGTCTCTGTGAACAAATGACCTTTCCTCATTTGCTTCTGGGTATAACATAAAGCATAAAGTTTCAAAAAAAATGGAGGAGTTTTATAGAGGAAAACTATTAAAATTGACTCAGCTACTGTACAAAATATATGAAAGAAATTGGTCCCTCTCAGGAATTGGGCTATAAGAGCACAACTCAAAGTTTTACTGTTAGTTGCACCTTCTTTCTCATTAATTCCCACTGTACTTTGATCTTCACGTCTTGAGGCTTTTTAAGGAAAGAAGATATGCATTTTTTTAATTCACAATATGGCTTGCAGATTTCAAGCCACTGGACTGATGGATTATGTGAGAAAAAGCACTAGAACACTAACAGCATGTTATCAAAATTACATTTTCTTTTTTGTCATTGAATTTCATTTTAACAGTAGCTACACAGGACAGATTATTTAATGTTTACATGTCTGATACCTGAAATAGTCTCAGTGGAGTAGAAATGACAGGGGTTTTTTTTGGCTGATGTTCACCCCTATCGGGAAGCAAATAGATACCTCACACTTATATTACACAAGTGATATGAGATGTGGTGCTCTGAGATTCTTCATCTCTTTGCTCTAATCAATTTCTCTCCAGGGATGCCTTCATCTTGGATTGATCTGCTCATTGTTTTCAGTCCCCCCTCCAGCTTCTTTTCTGCATAACCTCTTGGAGCTGTCAGCAAACTCCTCCTTCACAAGGCTCTGCTATTCACCTTCTGGTAGTCTGCCTCTGATGTTCCTCCTCAGTGTAAAACAACCTACAGTTCCTTTCTTGGACTATGCCTAGTTCTCTACATCCAGCATGCTAGTTAACTCATTCCTCTCTTGAATCTCAGCTTCCTGGCCCTGTGTCTCTCTTACTTGCCACATCATTCCTGTTTCACCCAAACTTTCCACTTATTCCTGCTGTCCATGTTCCACTTGGTACATTGTCTTTTGCTTGATATAGAGGTACTTTCAACTTCTTACTGCAGCCTCCCTTGGAGTGTTGCCTTCCGTATGTACTGGCTACAGTCTAGTCCTCCAGTCCTCAACTTGCCTTCTGTTCTATCCTACTTCTCCTCCTTACTGCAGGAACCACTGTCCTGCTCCACTAACCAGTCTCTTGGACAGTTAAGTAATATTCCACTTCAGGAATGAAAGAGCTAAAATGATGAGTATGAACAGTTTTAAGTAAACTAAAACTTTTGTCTCCAGTGTATTTGGTATTAATTTTTTTGGCATACGCTTTAATGGCTTTCAGTCAAAAGGAACGGAATTAATTTCTTAAGCAGAAAAATGTGACATTAGATATGCAGGCATGTGCATTCCTTTACATGTGTATAGCAGACAGATGTTTATTAATACTCTACTTGCAACTGCTAAGGATAAACCAAACAAAATTAACCTTAATTGCTTTCTGCAGACACACAAACAGAAAATTTGAGATTTCTAGAGCACACTCATGCCATGCGCTTGTTATCATTAGTTTTATGGATGTCCTTATCTCCAGTAATCAACTCAATCAAACCATGTGGTCTGATCCTATGGCCTTTTTCCTTTTTCAGTTTGCTTAGTCATTCTAGCAAAACCAGTTTGCTGTTGTTCTGCCAGTATTGTTAAACCAAGTGTGCATGTATTCAGCAAGGAAATAGTGTAACAAAGTGACATTATGCAGCAGGGGAAAATGCACAAGGAGCTCCCTCCTGAAGAGTAAGACTTCTGGAGATCACTGGGACTTGGGGGTGGGTACTGGAAAAGGATTTATAGATTCTCTACCTGAAAAAGGTTAGCCATTTAATGAAATACGGCTATGAAAGAAAAGTTTCTTAAGCTTTGCAAAAATACTTTGGCAGAGACCATGTCCACTTAAACTACCTGAGTTGGTTTTCAAGTGCTGCTATTACAAATCTGTTTTATTAACATTGTTTTTCTATATACGGCTGTGTAATGGGCTGACTGTATATTGGGTTTGTGTATTGATTGGTAAGATAATAGCAAGCAGAAAATTTTATTTTAGCAAGCACAATAGGATTTCTCAATCATGCAGAAAATAGGTTGAAGGGAATTCTTAGCTGATCAGAACAAAAAAAATCAGCTGCTTCAACAGAGAAGCTTCTGGAGGTGGCTTGAGTGATTTGCAAATCCAATAAACAAGCAGTACGCTGCAGTAAATGAGGCATTCTTAAGAGCATAAGCTGGTAAGTACAACTGTAATTTGCATGATTATATACAAAGTGCATGGATATAATACAAAGTGTGTATGTATTCTCTGTGTCCTATATGTAAAAAACTGAGCTACAGATGGAAGAAACTTTCAGCAAACTTCAGCTACCCCGTTCATAACTTCGTGAAAATCATCGTTGGAATTGAGGTTTTGTTAGTTCTGGTTACTCTGGTCAAAGAAGGGCAAAGACATGAGAGGGAGAACTAAAAATAAAACAACCCTCCCATCCTCATATCATCATATCACGCTCCTACATAGTGGGAAAAACAACATGTACATAAATAGCTTTCACATACCCTTTCGCCTGGTGGGCCAGGAGGACCATCATTGCCTGCAGTACCCTAGAAAGAGAAGACAATACGTTCAAAGATTAGACCTCTATTTTATTTAAAAGAAACAGCCTGTAGCCAATCTATACAGTGTGCTTGACAATTACCTTTGGACCTGGTTTGCCAGTGGGACCTCTGGGACCTCTTGAGCCTCTTGGACCCTGTCAATTTAACACAGATAAACTTGATGATAATTATTGGATGCTATAATCAAATCAAAATAATTCTGCACAGGATAGTGGAGGCAATTAATATAGGAAAACCTCTAAATTGCAAAGCAAAAGTACATACTGTTGGTCCTCGCTGTCCTCTGGGGCCTGGTTTGCCATGTAATCCCTGTAGAGAAAAGTTCACAGAAATCATTTTAGCAGACACTATATTTGTGAGATAAAGTTTTTTTACTGAACTGGAGGCAGAATGCAACTCCCTTAGGTTTAAATGTTGTTTTATCTTTAAGCATCTGCTTTGCATTTCAATTTACAGAATCATGGTCCTTGATAAAATTGATTATCTTTCTAAGTTCACTGGGACTTGTAGCTAAATGCACTAAATTTGCCTCAGAGTCAGATTCTGTCATAGGCATTAGAACATTTTAAACTACATTAGAATAGTAGTGAAGATGGCACACAACAAGCAGAGTCCCTCTGCAGTAGTCTAAAGGACTTGGCATCGTTTCCAATGTAATAATAGCCTTGAAGACAAAGTCCCCAGGTTCCCATGGACAGCTCCAGAGGTTAACAGAGAAAAGAAAGGGCAAGCCTCTCTTTTTTTATAACAGGAATAGGGACTATAGTACCTACCAGGATTCTGCACACTTGCACAGAGATACAGAACTTGCCAGAATACTAGCCCTTAATTTTTTGCTTCAATGTATCTCCTAATCATACTCAACAGATTTCTTTCCTTAGGCTCTGCATTAGTATTGCTGTGCATTCTAATGCAAAGAAGCTTAAAATTCAAGAGAGTATTCTTCAGATAGAAAGAGGAACCTGATGACTGGTACTTTCCAATCTCTGAGGTAAACAGAACAGTAACAGAAAATCAGCAGAGATGTTTTGGCATAATGCTCGCTTTTATTGGAAACCAATTAAATGCACACACCTGTTTTCTTGAGGGTTTTCTTGTGTTTTTTTTAATATTAATTTTATTTCACTTATCAAAATAAAAAATATGTGTTGTTCTTAAAATGCTACACAGCTTGTGCACTTCTCAGGGACAATGACTGTCTTTCCTAGTACCAGTATGCGTGGTAGTATAAAACACAATGATATCCCTTTAGGCACGATTAATAATAATACCTGATTCATATTACAAAACCAGCAGTTATTGTCTCATTGATGATAAGCATAATACTTAAGTATACATGCAGTTTGATGCTATTAATTACGTGGTTAGTACCCTAGCTGAATTGAAAGCTTTATGAAGGCTTGATAATGGATCACTATAATTAGATTTCCATAATTTTAAGTCTGCTCTTTGCTGCTATCGTTTTGCTTGGGTTTTTAATCTGATATCTTTATTAGCAGTCATGTCTCATTTTTCCCAACAAGGATGAACTGAACATTGTTTTACTGCTTGTGTCTGTCCATAACAACATACCTTTATCTTAGCTGAAATAATACAAGAACAATTTAAGCCATACAAAAGCAATGCAAATACAATTGGATTTCATATATTTCATCTTAAAATCATGAATTTCTGCTTGTTTTCATGCTGCAAATTAAAATGGATTCTTAAGAACAGTGATATACATTACTTCAGTTTGACTTTAAGTTGCTATCATCTATGAATTCTGACTCATACTCTTAACTTCATCATCTTTCTAACGTGTTTTGCTATGTTCAACTGATCTTTAGAGACAACAGCACAGTGACCTTCTTTCTAACCTATATTTCATTTTTATAATTCGAAGAATATGCATAACAGATTTTCCCTCACCTGCTTCAAGTAAACAAAGCAGCAAAAGCTGTCATTTTACATCTATTTTTTAATATATGTAATAGTACATGTTCTTCATCTTGTCTGGTGTATTTTGCATTTTTGAAGCAAATAAAAAACTTGTGGCAAATCAGAATACTTATGAAATACAAGTTGAATTTCCTTGAGGGTAAATTGCATGGTAGCAGGGTAATTAATGGGATACAGGAAAATAGTCCTTGCCAACTCACTCAGCTATACTGTCAGAAAAGATGCTTCAACAAAGGTGATTTCTTTTCCCTTCTTCAAATATATAATTATGGTAGCATATACAGTGAGAAAGTGTCCGAGTTCCTGTATATTTAGATTAATATCTTAAAGAATGAGAACTACTGTTTCAGTATGTCCTGTTTTACATAACTGTAGAGGTTCATCTTAAGTGTGAAAAGCCTGTTTTTATAGTTCTTTAGATAGCAGCTTGTATCCTTAGGTTTCAGTGACTTCCCATAGGACTGAGTTCCAAAAGTTAATTAAGTGTCATGCAAGCATGAATTATCATACCCTTGCACCTTTCTCTCCATTGGCACCTGGAAATCCTGGGAAACCAGTTGAGCCCTATGTAAGAAATCAATGCAAATATCAGAGGATATCAATAGCAAAACAGTAGTATAGCCAACATTTAATTTATATGTAAAGCACACCTCCAAAGTCATGTACATTGTACATGTCAAACTTGCAAGTGTGACAGCTCTGATGAATATCTGTAAATTAACTTACCATAATGCATCAAGTCCAGAATGCATTAAAAAAATCAATGTATAGAATGGACATTATTTGTCATCTTATTAGACAATAAAGTATTCATTAAATCTGCACCATTTTTAAAAGTAGGAAAGAAATTATCAGTGACAGCCCACTAGAAATAACTGTATCATAATGAAGAGGAACAAACAAGGCCTTGTTGCCTCACAGTATAATAATTCTTTTACAAAATAACTTCATTCAAAATAATTGTAAGGTGTTGCCACATCTGAACAGTAGTGTGGTCCTCTATTCACTTTACTGAGCTGTAAATTACTTCAGGTGTTTTATTCACTGTAAGCTGACCACTGGCCAGTTTCATTTAACTGATACATGCAATTTGTACATGTGCTTATATGCTCATCTCATAAGCAGAATTTATGAGGAGATTATCTGACTTGAAACCGCTTCCAGGCATTATTCCTGCTTCTCCTTTTTTCTCCCCTTTCCTTCTGCTAACTGCCCAGTCTGATCTGAACAGTACTATTTTCTTCTTTATTTCTGGTATACAGGTCCAGAGGGACAGCAGACTTGTTACCTGCCTAGGTGTTAATTTGTCATAAGGGACTTGGGGTCAAAGAGGTGATAGACTTGATAAAATATACTTTTAAGTGACTGGAGACGAAAATCAAAGCAGTGTTTGGTTTGGTCAGCCACTAAAACTACTGGCCAGACTCCCTGCTGTGATAATGCATCTATATCTGTGCAGCTTGCACATAACAAAAACTTAAAACATAACAAAAACAAAAAGGCACATAACAAAAACTTAAGATAGAATTTCTTGGCGCTCTTCTTTGAAATGTCAGTAAGTATTTTTTCCTTTTTTCTGTTTTTCTTACTTATGTTTTCCCTTTAATGAATCTTGTTTCACACAATCATTCCAATTATCCATTAATGACTTAGGGGCAGTACAACTTCACTGACACTGACTCTAATGAAACCCTGACCGATATTCACTGGTGGGAGAAAAATAAGAGATTTTTTCTTTTCTTTCTTCCTTTCTTCCTTTCTTTTTTTCTTCCTTTTTAATTCTTCACGAGTTATAGCTTAAAATGTGAATAAAACCGTGAAAATTCTACTCTGCGAAGCCCAAGCATTTTCTTTATAATTAAAAGGCCAGAGGAAAAAAAAAAACTCTAATGATCGGGCATTAATAGGCATGACTTGGTTGTCAGTATCTTATATATACGGTAGTTTTTGCAATTGTGTTAATCAAGAGGGACTGGACAGGAGAAAAAAACATAGTGAAAATTATCAGATAACGGCAGTACTCTAAGAACAATTCTCAGAAGAAAAATAATGAAAATCAAGTAAGTAACAACAAAAAGAATGGTGTGAACCTTCTTGACAATACTGGGACAAGATTTCTTATTTGCTTTACACAACTAATATGTTTTTCTGCTGCTTCTTTTTTTCTCTCTCCCTTATGTGAATTTTAACTGGACTGTGAATAAGTTTTAAAACAAGTCTCTAGTGAGTTGATGTATTGTAGCTGTCATTACTCTTTCTTGGAAGTTTAAGCAAATTAGAAGAGCAAATAGTGAATGCAGCTTGAGAACTAATTTCAATTTTAATGTGATAAAAAATTAATGTAATGAAATTCTTGATCAAGTCTTTGAGGAAAAAAGAATCAACTTTTATTTGAAGTGTTACATCATTTTTGTTCTTAGAACTGAATAATGTAAAACCTCTTCAATTTTAGACTTTTCAAAAGACAGTTCTAAAGGAGAACAAAAAGAGAGACTGAAATCTCAGATGTCTGAGTTAAGAAACAGAAGCAAAAAACCATGTCTCTCAAGGTGAATAGTTTTCATGAATACTTTCCATAGATGGTTTTGATATTTTTCACTAACACAGAGTATTCAATGAATAAGCAGTATTCAGATAGTTCATTCACTTGACTGAAAAGGGCCAAAGTATAGGCCAGAGTCAGAAAAATACTTTGCTTAGCCAGCCAGGAAGTTATAATTCTTCCAAAAAATCATAATTGCAAATTTGAAAATAAAAATAGATCCCGAAGTAGAGCAAAGTTGAGGATTATACTGCAGGTTGATTGTTCAGTTGTGTAGAAGGGGTAAGGGATTCTTTTACTTGCGATATTGCCCTAGATGAGTCATCTTTGAGACAGTCTGCAGATGCAATGTCTCCGTAATGGCCTCCTCTACACTGGGAAATGTCTGTAGAATTATGTTTTTATTCCATTTTTTCTTTCTTGCTAATCTCAGAAAAGAGAACTTGCAATTAATTTAGCATGCCCATTTCCTAAAGCTGTGTTAGGACAACCTTTTTAAAAACATGTTTCATAAAAATGTTTTAAAAATATTCACTTCACTTAAAGCAGAAGCCACCTATATGGTTTTCTATTGCAATCAAAACGTAAAAGGTAGCTGAAGGATAGACGTGGGCACATAAATCAACTAAGAGTTGGGTTTTGTCATGTTTGTCTTAACAGAAGCAAAAGGAAAACATGATGAAAATTGTAAACTATACATTTCAAAGAAATATGGCTTATTCTATGGAAGAAGCAGTAATGAAACAAATAGAATCCTTGGACCACACAGAAAATTCCCATCACTATCAGCATCCATTTAGTGGTCAATATAGTGCTCATTCTCTTTCAAGCATATCAGCAGTTCCTTCATTTTCAAATTGTTTAATGCACGCCAGTCTGATGCTTGCACAAAAACACAACTCATGAGAGGATGGCAAATGTTTGAAGGCAATATAGTTAAGAAGAGGAAAGATAGTGCTCCTTAAAGAGCCTGCCTTACGGAATCCAACATTTTTAAAGATTTTACTTCAGTACATGATTGTCAAGAAAGAAAATGTGAAAAATAGCCCTTGCTTTGATGCCCACACCCTGCTTCCCCAAACACACAAATAAAATAACTGCCATTGTGACTAATGTCAAAACACAAGATATACAGCTCATTTACAGCTCACCTTTGGGCCTTGTCTTCCTGGATATCCTGGCAATCCGGGTACACCAAGCTTACCCTGCAATAATAAGGCAGTGTTAAATTTTATTTTATCCTCCTTAGTGGTTCAGCAGACTTCTATAGAAAATATTTTTGCACAACTTAGAGTGATGATACTTCATGGAATATAATATTCAATTAAATCAATTTCTCATTTTTACTATTAATCACCAGTGGGCCTAGTTGCCCAAACTTAAATAAAAATCCCACTCCAGTGAATGAGTTCAGCAAAGCCAATGCCTCAGTGTCTTCTTTTTTTCCCCCGTGAAGTGCTGTGTTGTGATGTGGGGCTGAGGTCATTAAACTGTTAATATTCTCTAAGAAATCAGGGTGTTAATAGGTTTAAGTAAGAAGAAATCCTTTTTAATTTATACTGTGTGATGGCTGCTTTGTTTTCCACAGATTTTTTCATGAATAGGCATTTGAAGAATCAATTTTTTTCTTGCATAGTTCTAAACTGTTTGAGACTATGATAAATCATACCCCACTGACTATTTACTGACAATAGATTTGTCAACAAATATTACCAACTTGCTATGTTCAGAAAGGACAACAGGATGAGCAGTCTGATCAAAGCTGACATTAACCATTCCTAGAAATTAAATACAGTACCCTACCCCATTGAGTTGATCTCTTCAGACCTCTAGAGGATGAGTGATGGTTTGCCACTTTCAAAGGCAAGGGAAAGCAGTTTCAGTCTTTGAAAGATGGGAACTGTGGGGAAGAATTCGCCTATTTGCCTATGTTCCAGACTATCACATTTTGGAGAAGATCTCAATGCAAAAGATATGATTATACAATATAATATGGTACTCTGCAGTAACCTTACATAATGAAAAAGAGGAAGGAGAGACCTGTATGGGAAAGGAAATTTGCCAAAATAAACATGTCTATTCGTAAAAAATGCAGCACATGAATAAAGATGTTGTGTATTATCATATTCATGTAAGTGCATGTGTCTGGCTGAGACATTATTACAGAAGAATTCTTCAATTTATGAAAATAATTATAATGCTGCCAGTTATGTGCCACACTGAAACAAGCCGCACGCATTACAATGATTGAAATGTTTTGCAGCATGACAGTGCATCAAACTCTTGCCAAATTCAGTGAAAGTTTTGTCCCTGATTTTAATGATTAAGCAAGACCAGTTGCCTAGGTTTTGAGTGTGGATATGTTTTTTGATTATAAACTCTTTTCTGATATATTCCTCATTGTTTTGGCACCATACTTGGCATTTCCTTTACTGAGCAAATCCAGCCCTAGACCTACTTGGGAAAGAGAGTTTTCTTATCATGGGATCAGTTGAATGTAGAGAATAAGAGACTACTCTGGTACTTTCATTACTATGGAAGAGTAGTACCTTTGTATTAAATAAGTCATAGGAATGACAAGGGAATAGGACATTGATAAGTGGTCTTACAGGCACTTCCCTACTATTGTGGGGAGATCTAAGAGTTCACAAAGATTATTCTAGTCTTTGTGCTAAAATAAATATCACAGGACCAACATCATAGAATTCTTCTCTGACCCACTCCGTTCTGGCCAAGTATCCACAGAATATCCACAGAAGATGTTTGACTTTCAATGGCAAGAAAAGGTATAAACATTTGTAGAAAAGGGAAAACTTCGGGTCTAAAATTCCGAGCCCAGCTAACAGTGTTATCAACTCCAATACTTTTTTCAAATATCTTCTGATATTTAGGGCTTCAGATTCTGGACTTGTGAGACTGTGAGGGTCCCATATATGTCATAGTGAAGAAGAAATGCTTGAAAACATGAACCTGTATTCACATTGAGTAATTTGAATAAGGAGAATTAAAAATAACTGAAATTCATATTTAAAAACTAACAAAGTTTGGTTTGGTTTGGTTTGGTTCACTTTGGTTATTTTACTTAGGTTATAAAGACTTGAGAAAGACGGACTATTTTGTAGATGTCCTCAGTCAATTAATTATTCTGCAGATATCATGACAGCAATACAAATTTTTATAAGATTCCTAATATTCTTACATTTTTGTCAGGCCAGCAATACTGAAAACAACCATTGCCATGAAACATACAGTTCTTTCTGGAGAATACAAATATATTGTGGGTGAAGATAATATGACCCTTATACCAGATTGTTTTGCTGATCTAGTTAAAACTGAGTACACTGGCTTTCTGGTGTGAACTCAGCTTGCATTCATGTAGGAGAACAGTTTTGAGTTTCTTTTTTTATATGTTCTTTGATTCATGACCTAATGAATCAATTCAATGACCTAATAGCTGGTGAGATATCTTGCAAAATAGTGGAGAACATTAATTCATAAATAATTCCCAATAGTTAAGGAAACCTGAGAATAAATCTTTTTTGTAATGAGTGAACTGTTTTTGGATATATACTTTTCTAAGAGTTTATGAATGACATTACGCTCAAATTATAACCCTAACATCTTTCTGAAGTTCTAATGACATACTTGCAAAAAGTAACAACTTTTGATGAAAATAGGGTTTGTTTCCAAGTTTGATGAATACGTTTTTTTCTTCCTGCCAAAACTCTTAGCTGTGAACCTTGTTACCTTTTTAGTAGTACCACATACTTATAAAGATTTTAATGTATACTTTCAAAGACTGTATATAGATAAAAAGACAGATAGAATAATTAATCATGATGTCAGATGGGATGTTGCTGGAAAATACTAACTGTTCCTATTTCAAAGACAGTGAAACTGAGAAAGAAATGTAAAATGCACCTTCTGTCCTATTCTTGTCAAGACAGAACTAGCATTAAATCCACGGTTAACCAAAAAATTTTAAGGGAAATATTTTCATCAGTATATTCTCACTTTAGTGAAATATAGTATATACATTTCTGAACCATCATTTTTGTTCTATTTTATCATTCTTTCCCAGTTATCCAAAATGCCACTGCTGAAATCACCTTTCTTTTCTGATGCTGTCACCCAGTGAAATATGGTAACCGCACGTGCATTCCTCAGCCTCCTTTCCTCCTCTGTATCAATCTCAAGTGGTTTTTGTTGAGGTCAGGATACTACAGAGATTTGTACTTATCTTTGTGCTTGTTCTCTCCTGTATTTCATGTCACCATCCTTTTTTGCAGTCCTCCCTTTTAACAGCCTCTTTCACTTTTGCCAACCCTATTTTGGATTTTTATTCAGGATATGTTTTCTGTTTAAAACAATCTTCATGTCACAATTTGTCGTAATATGACTGTGAATATTAATTCACTCTCCAGCAGCACCTTTATCCTCCTTTGTGCCCAACTATTTTCTTTGCATTATATTTTCCTTAGCTGGCATGCACTGTATGTAATTCGGGATAAGAATTTAGCTGCCTGACGTGCCAATTAAGTACTATAATGCCTTTTTGTATACTTACAGTATAATGATTCCCAATACTTGTTCAAATGTGAACTCCAGCGGTCTGCTGCAGTAGTGTCTCATAAAACCTACTGTTAGGTAGCTAAAGATTTTGCAGACCTGGAGGCCTGTTTTTTTAGTGATGAAGATCACAGGCTTCATCTATGTTATGAGGCAATGACATGTTTATGTTGATGTTTGGCTACTCACCTTTTCCCCAGCTGGACCAGCAGCACCTGGGTCCCCAGATGGACCTGCTCGACCTTTTGGACCTTCTGGACCATCTTCTCCTCGTGGGCCTGGCTGACCAATTTCTCCCTAAAATACACCACCTTATAAATATGGAACAATTGCCTTTGTGGATATATTAGAGACACTACCTACAATTACTTGAAAATAAGTTTTCAGTAAATGTAAATAGAGATTAGAATCATAGAATCATAGAATAGTTTGGGTTGGAAGGGACCTTTAAAGGTCATATAGTCCAACCCTCCTGCAATGGGCAGGGACATCTTCAACTAGATCAGGTTGCTCAAAGGCCCATTCAATTTCCAATTAGGAAAATACCGCTGCTTATATTCATTATATAAATGCAAATACATATAAATTAGGTACTGAATATTACTTTCACAAGTGTAAGAGCCCAGTCGCCTTGCCTGAAGAGAGCTGCATTTGGAAACTGCGTATTCTTACTTTTCCTTCCCTAAATTCTTGTGAAGGCACTCTGACAGTCCATAGAAAGAAAAATGTCTGTATGTAAGTACTTACGGGGATACCATTTTCACAGTTATTTATGTATACAGACAACAGATACAGGCCAGGAGCCTCTTGTGAGAAGTTTTTTTAGAACCTTCACAACACTTCCTATGAAAGGAAGTAAGTGCCCATTGAGCTAAATAAACAACATTTTGGCAGAGATTTGCAAGATGCTAGGTTGGAATCGAAACATCTTTATCCTGAATAGATTAATTTTCCTCAGGCAAATACTGGAGATCTTGGAATCTGGAAAAGGAAATTCCCTAGGAAGAAGCTTAGTGAAAAGGATATTCAAGACTGACATTCTCTTCCTCTTTATAACTGTGCCATTGTTGATTCACAAGAACCAAATCTCTGGCTCAAATCTGTGCAGGCAGAGGGAATAGAAATAATTTAAGCTACTAGATTTATTTTATTTTTGGCTTAAATTTATTTGTTCACTTCAGTGATCCTTTCAAAATAATAACACTTAAACTTTCTCAGAACATATGGGCTATGAATAAATGCTTACCCGGTCACCTTTAAGGCCCATGTCACCTTTAAATCCTGGAAAACCATCTTCACCCTAAAAAAGGCATAAATGCATGTAACGACTTTTAGTAATAGAGAGGATTTTTTTTTCTGCAGACAGAATAAGAAAATACATACACTACAGATTAAAATAGTTTGCACAGATAAAGTGAGAACTTCAGACACCAGGAAATCTAATATGGTTATTGCTATTTTAGAGAAAGTATATCAGTGCACTATACAAAATGACTTTTTAGTTTGAAAGTTCCTAATAACAGCTGTTTAAAGCTGTTTAAACTCTGTTTAAAGATAGAGACAATATAATTCTTCTGGTTTATTATGAATTATCTTGCAAAGTCCTTTCTTTACACCTAAACTTTTTTTGATTATCACTCTTTTTAATAAGGTCATCCATTCAATTACCTAAAAAATTGGTGGCAAATTATTCAGTGTTTTTATTTTGATAGCAGAACCTCCCTTTTAATTAATTTTTCTTTTAAACTAGTGTCTTAATAGCATCATGAAAGGAATAAAAAAATTGGCTGGTTGTGACATCTTAATAATAAAAAAAAAAGACATGTATTAACGTTCATAACGTAAAAGAAAAAGTAGTCATCTCTATATAGTAGTTCGATGTCTGGCAATACTCAGCCCTGCCTAGTCTCATTGGCTGACGTGATTGAAAGAAAGTAGAAAAACCAATGGACATTAAGACTGAATCCATATACAGTGGCAAAACAGGTCCACATTATTGTTATTCCTAGTGAGAATTACTTATTTACTGCCTAGTAAATTCTGGCAGAGAATTTACTCCAAGCATTTTAATAAGTCTCCATGCTGAAGTACAAGCAGACAGGACTCAGACAAGTTTCATTTACACCTGTATGAGTTAGTTCAGATACAAACAGAAATCTCCGGAGTTGTTCAGTGGAGTTGTTCACGACTTGCTCTAGCATAACTGATCAGCTTTTGGTTCCCTCTTTCTTAGACTAACTCATCATACAACTACTGTTCCAAATTCAGACAACAAAGATTATTGACTGCATTTTTATCTGATGCTTAGTTATATCCTGGGAGCAAAGGTCTTTGTGATGAATAAGAACATAGTAAAATGTTTTACTGTGATGCTGTTAGGTTTTTTATATGCTGAAGTAATATTGCTGACTTAGAATCTGAGTAATATTTGGACTGTCAATAAAGCCAGGAAAGAATGATACTGTGCTCCACGTTACTGAAGAAAAACAAGAAAGGCTTTCTATTTCATCCTCACTTTGAAAAAGAAGTTTGCATTTTGCATTCCTGGGCCCACAAGAGCTTTATCTTCTCCCTAATCAGCAACTGAGACAGATTGCAAGGCTAAAGCCATTTTGACTCTGTTCAGACATAGTCATACTGCATGCAACAAATAACCCTAGAAAGGGTGGTAGAAATAGATTTACTAGTGGTAAACAGCTCAAAATAGGTGAGGAGACATTAAAATAAAAAAAAAAATCAAAATAGGTGAGGAGACATTAAAATAAAAAAAAAAAATCAAACAAGCCAATATAATTTCTCAATAGTGTGTGTTCATGTAAAAACAGATGAGGTAACCCATCGTGATTCATTGAAAAAAATATACTAAAAACCATTCTAAAAGCAGGTTTCCCATGCTTTCTAGATGGTGAAACTAAGCTTTATATGGTCATCTTATATTGCATAAATTAAAATTCCAAGGTGGTCTTTCTTAAAATTTAGAGAGAGCTGAAAAAGGTAGAGTGCAGAATACATGAAAAAAGCTTTAGGTGTAAAAGTTGCTCAGTTATGGCCATGGACAGTAATAACTATATGAGAACACTTTGCAACATATCAGCAAGGACTGACCATGTGCCAACTACTGACCAAATAAATGGCTGCCAAATGAACTGAAACTCTTCTTCAGCTTTCACAGTGAGGTTCCAGCTATTGAGACCTACAAGAGGTTGATTTTATTCCATGTAGGAGGAGAGAGCTGAATGCTCTATTTCCTCTTCTGCTGTTAACAAAAAATAAAATAGCTAAAGAGTTCTAGTCACATTTCCTGGTCAGTACAGAGATGGACCTCCTCTGATATCCCTGGGACCATTCCAGATCTACAGAGGCTTTGCTGAATGATCAATTTATTTATTTCTGTCTCTTACAGTGCTTTCCCCCATGTAATGGCATCTGAATAATTTCAGTAAAAAGGCCTGTGTAACAGACCTTTAAAGCACTGTGAGGACACTCTATGAAATATCTTTGTGTGACCTTTTGAGGTATTCAGTAGAGTTCAGTGTCTTACTGCAACTGTGAGATCAATTTTTAGGAACACAGAAATATTGTGGAGATTATGCTAATCAGTATTCATTGATATACACATATGTATACACACATATATTAAGCTTACTTATATGTGAGTCCTGTATTTTGTCCTAGCTGGATATTAATCACTCAACAAGGCACAAGAAAAAGCTGGTTTTTTGAACTGTCCAGTCTCTACAGGTACTAAACACATTCTTTTTCAGCTTAGATTTAATGAGCAACTCTAAAATGAGTATGCAGACTAGACAAACTGTGGTTTAGGAAAGCCTGAAAATGTACAGCAGCTCGTGGCCTCTGACCCTGAAAGACAGATCTCTAGTGCTGAAATCAAGGCTTTTTGGCAAGACTGAGTCTTCTGCTTTAGAAATAGCTATAAATATATACACAGTAGCCACCAGAGCCACAAGGCTGAATTTGCCTGTGTGGTCAGGAGGTATGATTGATGGTGTTTGTTATCTGTCTCTCATTCTGAGTGCTGAGGAAAGCGGGAATTTAAACCAATAATGGCTGTAGTTTCAGCCACTGCAGACCATCAGAAGTCAGTAGAGATCACAGTAGTTGGTGTTTGCTCTAGTAAGAGCTCTACGTACAGGATTAATGGTATCAGGGGGATGTAAAAGCTTTCTTCATGTTCATATATATGCATCTGACTGGGGCTGTCCATCACTTTGGCAAAGCCAAAGATCTGGGACAAAAATACTTGGAACCTAGAAAGCCATTGGAAGATGTACGTAAAATCTAGCCTACAGCTCTATCAAAACAGATAAAATAACACTATTGTCACCACAAATCTCTGATGCACAAGCTTGTCATTATCCACTATAGTATCTATTAACAAGAGAGGGGATGTCTAATTCTCTACTTAAGAGCAACTCAGAGAGAAGTTACTTAAACTGGTGCGAAGAGGATTCAAAACCATTCTGATAACTGAAGGTTTTACATTCACTTTGTATCAGTGTAAATAACCATGAAGATCACTGATTTATGAATTGGGCTTGGTATGTCCTTAGGGTAAGGCAAAAATAAACCCATTGCTGCAAGAGAAAACACACTACAGTGAAGGAGACAGAAGACATTGCAGTGAAATAAGGAACACAGAAAAAGGGAAAAGAATTAAATGCAGTCAGATTTACCTTTTCACCTTTGGATCCCTTGAGACCACGGACACCATCAGCTCCCTAAAGAAAGAATATAAAGAATTACCCACATGCATATATTCAAAAAGGGGTGGGGGGAGGAATCCAGTAATTAAATCTTACCTTTACACCACGAGGACCTGGATAGCCAATCGGACCCTGAGGACCTGGAGGCCCCTAAAATATATTGGAGTAAAGAACGCTTGTTTGTACAGTACTTGGTTAGCAAGCAGTTCTCTTCTGAGTCTAATTCTTGTTCTTCCACTATAATGCAGCAGTCTTGTATGAGACATCAAAATAACACTGGGCTGCCTGCCACTACGAAAAGTCATGGCATCACAAAGCACCCTTCAATGTCACTATAAAACTATTAATAGAATTACGGACTTGGTTCTACTTGTATATTTGGGAAACATCTATCCACAATACAAATTATCTGAAACAATGGTAATTGGAAAATGTAACAAACAAACAAAAACAAACAAAAAGACACCAATTAGAAATCAGTGGTGTCTTACTGGAGAAAATTTATATGTTAATTATGATGATGACACAAGTCAAAAGTAGAGATCAAAATAATGATAATAATAAAAATCATGGTCTTTAAAAAAAAGAGATTCCAAACCTGAAAGCTAAAAGGCTTATGGTGCTATCAATACTGACTGGTGTCTGGATGCTGTTATTTATGGTTTGCTGAGCATTTTAAAGATGCTTAACTTCGATACTATGCAATCAGATGGCAGTGTCTAAAGAAACTGAGTTCTGTAAACAGTGGAAGCAAGGAAGCCTGGAAACATACATATCTGTGTCTGAGGCTGAGCTGCTTTGTTGATTCTCCGATGTCTGAGATGGACAGATAACAAAATCTTTCCCTAATGGGGCCATTGATGAAGGTCTTTTCCCCCTTTCCAACTGTGTTTTTTCACAAAACCTTTAGACTGTTAACATCTCTGAGAAATAAAATTTTCTATCGAATTTGGCTGAAATTGATCAGTAAATTCAAAAGACATAAGGAACAACTGACAGTTGGTCACACACCTGTACTTTCAAAACATAAATGTTCTGTGTAAGCTTTATTTTCTTAAGAAATCAGGATAAAATCTACAAGCCTCTAACAGATAACAACACTTTTGACAAATAGAAATATGCTGGTGTCAGTGGCATTGTACTTTCTGAAATGCCCTATTCATTCATTCATCCTATTTATCCAGAATACAACCTTTTAGTATTGCCACTGAAATCAGTACTGCAACTGATTTCAGATGCTATAAACGGTGCTATTCTGGATAAATAAGGGTCAATACTGAGCAAGCAGAATGCTTTAAAGAGCCCCAAGACCCTTCAATGCTTCATAAAGAAATAAAGAAATTACTTTTCACTGCCACTGACTTGAAGGTGACCTAAAAAATACAATGCTTATGCATGCATTTGTAAATCTTCAAAAAAAAGGGTTCTGAAGAACCCTAGTGGGTACTTTATACAATGGAATTGTAAACTCAAACTATTTGCAAGTTATTTATATGAAATGTATGCAACTTTTATTGATTGCTATTCTGTCAACTCCACAATCAGTTTTACTTTAAAAGAGTAATCTCTATATTATTTAGAATCTCTATAATATTTAGAATATAATAAATATGTTTTTTTGCACACAGATGCTTTGAATGTGTCATGGGTTTTCTGTTATCTTCCTGAATAGTTCTTGGAGCAACAAATGTGTCATAAAGCTGAAAAACTGCCACAGATTTTCTTGAAAGCTATGTAAATAAATTGAAGTTTTAAAACTCACCAATGCACCTTTATCTCCAGACTGACCCTCTTTGCCAGGATGACCCTGATTTAAGAGAAATGTATCTGATTTGGAAAATACTCATTTTTTGGTAGTGACATTTTATTATAAAACCACAATTATTTAAACACTTGAATTTCAGGTCACTAATCACCCTTCTTCTGTATTAGAACACACACACGCAAAATTTTGAGGAAACATTTTCCTTTCAGTACCAATTTAATTTACATAACAAAGGAAAAGCTGGACAATAGTTATGTTAATGTTAATGTTTTCAGGAATATCCTGATCATCCCTTCTGTTTAGTTAATGTTTCAGCAGTAAGAGGTTTTTAACGCAAGACACTCTCAAATTTGATTTTGAAACAAGCAGGGTGATTAATATTACAGCATGAAGACATTCCTAAAATTATTTAAAAGATTATGGAATTTATTGCAGAAGCCAATAGAAAGCTGATCTAGTTTTAACATTCTATGTCTTTGTTTTAAACTGTGACTTGCTTTTAAAACAAAACATATTTATATCTTAGTTTTTGTTCTATATCACTGACTTTAATACTGCAGCGCTCAAAACATTAACCAATCCATTGTTTTTCTTTCTTACAAAATTTACACTAAAATGCTGCAAAATTTAAAGGCAATTTAATGAAACTAAAGGTTAATAGAAGATTATTGTTTATGCAAATCAGCCAGGAATCCTTTTTCTATTTATGTTCATCAGTCTTATTAGAGGAGCATAGTAAATCTCTAGTTTTGCCAAGCATGTGGTCCCACGTAACATGTAGCCAGTTACTAAAACCATTCATGTTTTGGTGTCATTGACATCCCAAAATGTTTTCAGTGTGTCAAATATGATACAGCTTTGATGTGGCTGTTCATCTTATATGACAAAACCCCTGGTGCTTATATTCAATTTTCTGGCCTTGGAAAACAGTTTAAAATATGTTCTTTATTAAAAGAATGATTAAAATAAAAAGTATTTGATACTTGCTTAGCAGTGATTGTTAATTTTCCTTTAAAGAGTTTGTCTTATAACATTGAATATTTGTTATTTGTTTTTTAAAACGTATGCATGTCAGTTGTTTAATCCTAATCTCCCATAATATACTTTCTTGTGCACAAAGTTTTAAATCTCCATCCAGTATCAGAGGTCTCTATAACATTAAAAGACTTTAAAAATGCTGCTATTAAAGAGCATATTTGTATCCCTTTAGATTTCCATTAATTCCAATATAATATACCACTTTTAACAATGTCTTGCCTTCAAAATAGAAGGACATTTCCTCACATAGAAGTGAAATGAAATAGCTAGCAAGAATTTTCCTGATCTTCTGAAAAAATGCTCATGAGCTTCCACTTGATCTTAACACAGATATCACGGGAGCAGTTACAAAGCCTATTGCAATCAGGAAGGTACTGCTCATTGCCTTCAATCACTAGTGTAATTCTGTGGTTGTAAATAGGTCATGTCAATTAGAATGGACTTAGTTTAACCTGCCTCTCCTGCCCTTCCTCTGAACAAACCTACTTGTGCATGAGGGACATAATTTTGGGTAGGTTTACTGGGTTTGGCTGGGATGAAGTTAATTGTCTTCATAGCAGCCCATACGGTGCTGTGTTGTGGATTGGTGACTAAAACTGTCTTGATAACACACCAGTGTTCTGGCTATTGCTGAGCTGTGCTTGTACAATGTGGAGATTTTCTCTTTGTCCCATTCTAACCCCTCAGTGAGTAGGCTGGGGGTGGGCAAGAAGCTGGGAGGGGACACAGCTGGGACAGATGTCCCAAATTGACCAGAGGGATATTCTATACTGTATGATGTCATATTCAGCAATAAAAGCTCAGGGAAAGGAGAAGGAAGGAGGGGACATTCATGGTTATGGTGTTTGTCTTCCCAAGTAACCCTTATGCTGCTGAAGCCCAACTTTCCAGCAAGTGGCTATCCATCTGCTTGCAGATTGGAAGTAGTGAATGAATTCCTTATTTTGCTTTGCTTGTGTGCATAGTTTTGCTCCACTTATTAAACTGTTGTTACCTCAACCCCTGAGTTTTCCTGCTTTTGATCTTCTGATTCTGTGTCAGAAGCGGGATTCTGTCTCCTCTGTGGGAGGAGTAAGCAAGTGACTGGGTAGGCGCTTAGCTGCTGACTGGGGTCAACCCACCACAGTAGGGATGTATATCAGGTACAGACCTGTGGTAACACCTGATTATCTCTTACAGCATTTCCCCCCTGCTTTTAAGGTTTAACAAGATGCAGGTTTTAAAATAATGCTTGTGTTCGGAAATTAATGTTGTTCCCAGCATACAGAAAAGGATAAGGGGGAATGTTTAGACAATGATTCAAGATATAGACTTCCAGCTGGACTATCATTGCATATTTAAGATTCTCCATGAAAATGGTACTTTGGCGGGTAAAAGAGAGATTGTGAAAGCCCTGAGCACAGTTCTGTATTTGTAATATAAGCATCTATGCAGTGAAACCCCTGCAGTCAGTTCTGTTGTTCTTATCCTAGCAAAACCCTGCTGAAAGTCAGGTTTAAGAAATGCAGTTTTAACCTAAAACAAAAATTGTAAGGGAAAATGGCATGGGAGGGAGAGACATGGTCTGAGAAGTCACACTGACTGTCTAATGGCTCTTGGTGGTATAAAAAGATGATGTTCTTGATGTAAGAAAACTAGTGTACATGCATGTCATTATGAACAATGATTCCATTTAAGTTTAATGCCTAAACTGTAAGCAATGCCACTCAGGTGGTTACACTCTCTGTTCACATGAGTGAATGCATCCTCAGAGCTAAGCTGAATTCCTTAGTGATCACAAGATTCTAAAGTTTGCCTTAGGTCTGTCCCAGTGTAGACAATGAAAGAAGCTGCCCAAACCTGGAACATGCACCTTAGGTCAGGAAGCAGAGAAAGATCTAGTCTATTCTATGTTTCCTCAGAGAAAGTGGTGAGCATTTTTACAGATGATTTGCTTTGCCATACTGACATAGTAGGACTACAGTAAAACAGTATCTGGCCCTTTGTGAGTCAGGTTATTTACACATCCCTGCAGATGTTTCAGATGCATTTCATCATCTAGGACCTCATTTTAAAAGCCCACAGCCATTTTTAGCAGCTGCTTCAAAAATGTAATTCTCTTAGTTTTCACAGCTCAAATGATACAGGGGTTTAGATGGATTTTATAATGTTGCTGCCAACTAAGACTACCAGTGCTCTTACTCTCCGTTTTCTTTTTGCAACACGGGTATCCAGAAATATTTATTACTTAGTAAAAGTATTTAAACATTCAAGGGATGAAACATTTGGTTACTTACAGGAGGCCCATCAGAACCAGGAAGGCCAGGAAGGCCAGGCTTGCCTTGAGGTCCCTAAATGCAGTAACAGAGACACGTCTTAAAAACAATAGCGAACATTCTATCATTTGCTAGGATGATGGAGGATTATCCTTGCTGAGGACTGGTATGGCCTAAACCAGCAAACTACCTTAAATCTTTTTAGTTTTTTAAAACAACTGGTGAACCCACCCCAGGTGTAGACTAGCTATAAGAAAAATAATAATAATTAAAAAAAAACAAACAGGAAAGCAAAAGGAAAAAAAACCCCACCCATATCCAATACATTTGACTCTTAAGAGTTAAAGATATAAAATGTAGTTATACCTAAATCCCTTGATATGGATATCAGAGATAAACCAAAAATATAACAAAACTAAACCCAGAAAGGTATTATCATACCATATATAAGCACAAGGCCAGTTCTTACAATCTTTAGCCAATACAAATCACCCATATTTTTCAATGAGATGCTTGCCTGAGAACTGGGTTCAGGAATTACCCTATGAACATGCACGCACACAACGTAAGGTGGGGAAGAATTCTCCAGTGTACAAAATTAACTATTATTTAGAATTTCAGGAATAAAAGGATTCACCATATGAAAGATACCAACAAGATCAAGAGGCAAAGAGTACAGGTTACAGAACTTAAGCGCTCATAGCTGAAAGGCAGGGTATGTCTTTGTGAAAGCCTCTGGAATGCATATATTGTGGACCTAGCCCATTTTGCTAGAATAATACTTCTTAGGCACACAGGCAGGTAAAAGGCATGTATATTGTTTCCTAAAATCTCCTTCAATTTCTCCTAAAGTATATACTAAACAGTGAAGAGGAGCAAAATCAAAGAAGAATCAGTAGACCAGGAATTCAGCAAAAAGGGGAGAAAAGTAAAATTAGCGTAAAATTCAATAGTGACATTTTTTAAATTAACAGAAGACGTTTCAAACCACAAGAACATGTACAAACAGATAGATCAGGAAAAAAACACCAAGTGACACTACAGTATGCCAATTACACTGCAGACTTATGTCAAAATATAATCCTTGAAAAAAGAGAACAGAATCAGACTTGAGTAGGTAAAACTTTGTTATAAAAAAGAGATTAATAAAAATAATTTTCACAGTTTGCTGTGAAATTAATTAACTAACATACAAGTACACACTGTTTAATATTGTAGATGGGATTCTGAAGCTAATAACAGAAAATTAATCCAAAATAAAGGGAGGAAATTGTGCTTGTGAAAAAGTGTATATGAGAGGAAAGCCAGGCCTCCATTGGTTATTCATTTACTTGACGATTTCAGGAAGATCTGCTAATTTTTAGATCTTAGGTTACTATTCTGTAAAACATAGCAAAGCCCTTAAGCACATAAGCAAGGTTGTTGCACAGAACTGACTGTGAAATACCAGAATAATGCTGTAACTTACTTTTTCACCAGGAGGTCCAATAGGACCTTGTGGACCAGGAAGCCCCTATTAAAAAGAAACCAGTGTGAGAAACCAGAGAGAACAATATACATACATTCACCCTACTAAAGGTCCCTCATTAATCTGTTTAAAAACACTGGCGAATATAAGTGGCTTTTTTTCCCCCCTTACGAGTTAGATCAGGAGTTTTGTGTGAGCCTTTTGCACAAGCCACTATTCTGGCAGTAGGTCTGTAACAAGATCCTATTCAGAACCCTCCTCCAGGTGTGGCCATTCCTGCTGCATTCCAGGAACACTGAATGAGTCATTTTTCTCCTGAATGAAAAATCCCTCTGAAAGCTTACTTGAAAACTCTGCTCCCACTGCCCTCGGCACATTTGCAGCATTATTTATAAAATCCTTGAAGCTTTATCAGTTTTGCACATGAAAAGCTAACCTTTTAGTAATTTCCATTTATTAAACATTGGCTGCACATTACATCGTATTTCTTGAGAGTTATTTTACACTTACTTGTGGGCCTGGAATTCCTTGCTGACCAGGAGGTCCTGGTTCCCCTTGAGGACCCTACCATGCAAAAAAATACCGGGGCATTAGGTTTGCATTTCTGCACCACAGATCTTCATTGTCAGGACTAAAAGGAATACAAACTCATCTTTGTTCCTCCCTCTTTAAAGTCTACCACCAACTTTCTATCCAGTATGATATTTTTTCATGCTAATGAGTATCATGGCCTTTTCTTTAATAGAGGATAACAGCCCACACATAGGACCTAAGCACTGGAGTCCATGGTGCTAAAGGAGCATGAGAGAAAGCATGGTTAGGCCTTTTGGCTGAAGACTAAGTAATAGAAGGCTTCTCTTTTCTATGTAAAATCATCATGAATCTGAATATTTTGACAGAAAAGTTTAACTAAGTGGAAGGGATGGCATAGTGGCAGGGATGAGAGAATGTGGAAAGGATTCTTAGAATCCACTCACTTTTTAATTCCCAGCTTGCTTACTCACCATGTTTCCTTTTGGGCCTGAAGGTCCATCAACACCTGCAATGCCCTACAACAAACAATATAAACATGAGCAACTTTCAGTGGACTTCCATTTTTCTTCTGGAAATTGCAAATACAAAACAGTTCATACTTACAGGTTGTCCAGGGGGACCAGGTGTACCTCTGGGGCCCAGTAATCCCCGTGGACCCTGTAAGAGAAGAAACACTTATTAACACCTGCATGATTTTTTCTGAACAGAGAGGCCCAGGAGCAGGACGGGGCAAGGGATGTCATAAGAAGTAGGAAGGATGAGGAGAAGGCAGCATGGGGGTTGAGGGAGAAAGAAAGAAAGGAAGAAGGGAAAAAATTCACTGATAACAGATTCTCCTGAAGGCCACCATATGTCTGAGCAGGACGTCAGTGCAAGGGCAAGCTTTGATTTAGCCGCTGTATGGTCATTTCAGAGAAAGGTAGGAGATAACAATTTATATTTCCTGGTGCAGAACATTGGCACAGCATCTTCCACTAAAGTTTCAGCTGTGTCTTGGCCTGAAGGTCTGACCTGAATAGTAGCATACATGTTTGTATTCCTGTCTTTAGAAAACATGATGGTCTGTCATACTCTATACTACTATTCTAAGTGTAAAACAGTGCTTTTATCTGTAGTAAAGATCTAATAAATAATTAAAAATTACTAATAATTTTATTATAATAAATGCAAGGCATTCTGGAAACCAAAATCAGATTTGTTCCTCTTACCCCTACAAAATTCCACAAAAGACCAAGGGCTATTCTCCTAAATCAGGTGAGCAAGATTTGGTCTATAACATAATCTTTTGGTTTTATACTATGTAAATGAATATTAGTTTTCATCATTTGTGTCATCATTCATGTCACGCTGCTAAAGTAGGCAGGACTGAGTCTCCAGTCTCCTCATGTACGATATAGTCACAAATCACTAACACTGACTCTGTAGCGACTTCTTCCTACTTTGCAAGTAGGTAGCAGTATATCATACATTTAGGGTAAAATTCCCCTTTCTGAGGCTTGATTTCTTGCCTGCAATGCAGAACTCTGCTCTGCAGTGACAGCACCTGCAGAATTCCAACTGACAGCAGTGGAAATTCTGTATGTGAAACAAGTGCAAAAATACACAATGAAGCACAGCAGTGTGAAAAAAGAGGAGAAGCCAGGTCTTATTTTCTAATAAACAGATGTTTGGAGAACATTTTCAAAGCAACAGGGGCTTGGTTATATTCTGATGTATCAAGGACTGCAGTGACTGATTTTACACAATAGGATAAGAAATAGCCTTTGTGATTCTGGAAGTTGTGTATACTTGGCTGGATATATCCCTGACTTAATTCTAATTGTGTAAGTAGTGTTTCACTCCTAACAAAACTGTTCGTTTGCTTTTCAGCCAGAATCAGTATTCTCTATATACACACACACGCAGTAATTTTTATACCTGGAATTCAGAACAGTTTAATAGAAAGGAAAAAAATCTGTGAATGACTTTTGTTTGTAACAGAAACAGAAGAATAAGAAAGCATTGCTTACAGCTTCACCCGGGAGACCTCTTGGTCCAACTTCCCCATCTTCTCCCTGTTTTTGTACAAAGGGAATAGAACTTTTAGAAAAAAAGAACATGTATCATGACCCTATTCCCATTACATGACGATTCACTCTAGATTTTACTGTGTAAATAGCAACTTACTCTTGATCCATCTTCACCAGGTAAGCCAGGAGGTCCCTGTGGGCCACGGTCTCCCTGTAGAATAAGGAAAGTCATTAAAATAATACATCTGTTGCTGGAAACAATAATGGATGGGAAGGGAATTGAAAAGAAATGTGTTAGCTGAAGTCTGATGTGTCAAAACATGTCTTGACACAATGATACAAATCTGTAGGTTATAGTACTCAGTAAGTCTTTTATTAAATTAGTATAAAAACAAATGAACATTATTGAAACAATGAACTGTTTGTGTTTGTAAAATTTCACTCTGTAACTATTCTCAGCCCCAGAACATACACAAACTACTGCTACAAAAGGCAGTGTTACCCACATTTTCCTTTGTCTCATCGGCACCTTCCCCCTCCCCCTACACAATGTACTACCGGCAGTAAAATAAGGCATGTATACATGGGTCAGAAGTTAATAAACCAATTTCTGGGCCCTGGAATATACATAGTGAAGTTCACTAATCACCTTTCAGAACGATGCACCCTGGCACCAGTCACTGAGAGCCTTGGGACTGATTCGTCTGAGGCTTTGGAAGGCAGCCAGACTTCCACACTTCCCCTCAGAGGCTGGGGCTTTTCAAGTCTATATATGCAGAGCCTCAGTAGATTCTGGACCATACTTTTAGGATTTATTTTTCTTTCCCCATTTCTGAAGAGAACTAGTGTGCTACATAGCTCAAACACCACTGACTGACCTCTTTCTGGGCAGCGGGTTTTTACACTGTGACTTCCTTCTGGCTTTGGACAACAACCGAGTATTCATGCTGTTTTCCTTAATTTTATCAGTGTCTCCAAGGAGGCTGGAGCCTAGCAGAGATATATGGAGTCACTCTTTAGTGGCTCCGTTCTTTACTCTTTCAAACTTTCCTAGGGAATTTTAGGTAACTTGCTCTCTTACCCCAGAGCTATCTAATATTAGGGACATCAGGATTTTATTCTACTGCCTTTCTGTCCTCTATAAGTTGGAGTCAACATGGGAGAGAAAATGAAATTCTATGAACTGCACTTCCATACCCATAAGATGAATTAATACAGCAGTTTCTATATTTTGCTAAGTTTTGGATCAACGTGATCTGCTGGTAGAGCATGTGTTGTTCTACATGCTAAATGACACTCCTGAAAGATGACAAGAAACACATGATCTGTGCTCTGTCTTCCAATTAATATCCAGGTGAAGACTGACTTAAGCTTTCAAATATTGAAATAGTTCATCCCCTCAAGGGCTACCTTTCTTGCCTTGCAATCACATGGCACTTAGAGTTAGATTAGGAGCTTGTATTCAGTGTCCTGGTATTGTCATGCAGTAAGAACAAAACTTCCTTTCATTATCAGCATTCTCAGTTCTTCAATTCTCTATTTCTTTCCTTCAAATGTTCTGTTAAAGCCTGATTTTCTTTTTCTTAGACCTTTTCTTCTAGAACATATTGTCTTGCTTTTATACTGGAGAAGGGTTATGCATCTAGTAAATCTAAATAAGAAATGTTCAAAGTCATAGATATTGAGGCTAAAAGGAATATTACACCCTGTGGTCTGATAGCCCCTACACTGGAAGTCAGAGAATCTCATCCAGTAACTCCTGTCTGACAACTTGGGTTTGACAGAGGCATAACCTCAGAGAGACATCCAATTTGACACTCATAGTTCAAACATGACTAATTCTAAAAGTTGTCCTAAAACTTCTACTCTAAAGTTACGGGTTTTCAACATCAATTCTCTTACAGTTGAAACATAACTACAACAGAAAAAGTGTTTCTCTTGTCTTTCTGTGCTCTTTATTGCAAGCCAAAGAGAACTGAAGATTTGCATTATATGCTGTCAGTATATATGAATCCGAAGAGCTACGCTATCTGATCTGGCTTTGAATTGAGCTGCTTTCAGAAAGATCATAGTTTGTACTTTACAGAAGGTTTCCATAGAAATACGAGAATGCAGTGGTTTTTAAATAGTGGGATGAAAGAAATGATGAAAAGAAGTAATTCTTTTCAATACTACTTTGCAAATTTCAACCCAAACTTATTGTTCTATTTTAGCTTTTTTTATTTGTTTAGGAAATATGAAACAAATAGAATATTTGCAAAAAAAAAATTAATTTCTTTATGACTTGGAAGGTTCCACAGACAGACAATTTTAGTATTCTAGGTTGGAGAGAAGACACACATTCCCTCACTCTGAACCAATTTCTGCTCAGCCTTCAAAGAGTGAAGTAGTGGCAGGACCTTAATGTCTGGCCCCCTCTGCTGGTCACCTGCTGATCAAGCTGGATTTAAATTACGTGATGCGCGGATCGCTTTACACTCTCTAAGTAAAAGGGCATGATGAAAGAGGATCAAGACATTTCTGTGTGACACTAGAAGTTCTTTTCCCATTGCAAACAGAACTCAAAAGAGTATCCTTAGATGCTATTACAAAGAACTGTATTATGGGCCAGTAGCCAACACAGTTGAGATTTTCTGGGAAGTGCAGCAACTGTGCTAACCCATTGAAGGGTGAGAGCTATAATCATTCCTTGGTCATCAAGCTTTAGCACATACAGGAATGGCTCTGTTGACATTCCCACTCACTGTTTCTTTTATGGTGCATTGCACTTACCAGGACAATGGTAAGTGAAGCACACTCAGTAGAGTATGTTGTTACTAGCATCTACATTAGGGGTATAATTTAAAGCAGAAATCTCCTGCTGTGATTATTTCTACACTTTGTAGGGAAAGATGCAGTCTCATCCTACAGATTGGTATGACATAAGGAGCAAGTACATTAGTTGTTTTAAATATTACTTCAAGTTCTCCTAACTTATTTGACCAGACTCTGATCTTTCTTTAAGCTGCAGTTGTTGGAATAAGTCACACTAAACAATTCAGTTTGCAATTCAAATATTCAAATGCATTTTTTGAGCAAGCTTCTCAGCAAGTTAAAATTTGTAATGCTCCTGATACAGAAACTTCATGCTAATTTCCTTTTCCTATTACTATTTCCCTTAACAATCACTTTAAATCCAACAGGCAAATTCCTTAACTAAGAAAAATCAGAGCAAAACCTAGCTGAAGATGTGATCTGAATTCTGAAAATATATTTACATCATTAATATATATATGAATTGTTTTCTATTGATTGATATTACTAAAATGTTTCATGAGGAATACATTACCTGACAATATAGATATTATTCTGTAGCATGAAAAGCTGACATTGTTTTAACTTTCTCCATAGTCCTTAGTGCTATTCTTAATGAATAGTGCATTATTTCTGTGACAGTATCAATTTGTTGTTGTATAAATATACATGTTTTTCTTACCCTGTTACCTTTGTCACCAGGGAGGCCAGGAAGACCATCAAATCCTCTGTCACCCTGGGAAAGAAGAAATCACAGCTTTAGTAAATAACTATTACTTTCTGTATTACTCTGAATAAATTGTGCCTTCCCTCTAAAAGTTAATTTCTACCCTTGGTTATATGTACACTTTTGTTATTGAATGAAACACATGGAGGGGAGCACATCATAGATCAAACTCACAAAATTTGCTTCTATGCATTAAAGCAAGAGAAGATGCCACACCAATTTTTCAACTGTGCTGTAATTATGCTATTTATAAAAAGAAGTCTACACTGAAATGAAAAGCTTGATTCTAGCTGCACTTTGCAGTTGCAGAACTGACTTTACTATTACTGATACTCTGTAACTAGAAACTGACTCAGAGGGATAGGAATCATGCCCCAAGAATCGAGTTACTTCAAGGTCAGACTACTAGCCATTACCATTAATTACCATATTTTAAATGGATGATTCATTCTCAGCTCTTGCATCTGACCCAGCTATCTGAAACCTCAGTGTTTTCACTTGAGAGAAGAATTTTGGGTTGGTCTGGAAGAAACTGTGGTACCTACATAAAATCTGTCTAGCCCATTCCAAGACTGAAATAAAGCACCAGGTCTCATTATTATTTACCTTTGCACCAGGTTCTCCTGGCATTCCTCTGGCACCATCAGCTCCAGGACGTCCCTGCAAAAACCCAAAGGGGCAAACATTTGAAAATGCAGTGGAATCAGTTAATATTTAAATATATTTAAATAGAAACTATTTACCCAGAGCGGGATTGATCCATACACTACCTACCCTTTTGCCAGCTTTTCCACTTGGACCAGGGGCACCTTGAACACCACGAGGACCCTGAATTTAA
This sequence comes from Gymnogyps californianus, assembly GCF_018139145.2. NCBI lineage: Eukaryota > Metazoa > Chordata > Aves > Accipitriformes > Cathartidae > Gymnogyps > Gymnogyps californianus. Next base: position 14,115,804 of record NC_059478.1, on the reverse strand, counting down.
AGAGTGTAATTCTTAGAATCACATTCATGTCATTAAAAAGCTAGTTAAACATCTCACCTCAAGAACAAGGTAAGATTTTTTTATACACAAAGCTGCATTTTTTTCCCAGGAGAGGGATTCTGGTTTCCAAATTCCCATTAGTTTTAATAGAACATGGGCATGCAAACCGGCCTTAGCACTGCCAATTTTAACACTAGTTTTCATGAGATGGCACTATACATGGCATAACTGGTCCTTTTAACATAAAAGCTTCTTACATTCTTTTCATGGCTTTGAAGATCTCAGTCCTGTGGTTTGAAAACCCTTCTTCCTCTCATGCCAAAATTATTTTAGTCACATAAAAATTATTTGATGAAAACTAAAGAGTGCTTATTTCAGATCCCTAACTCATACACAAACATGAGTTGTGCTGGTAAACACATGCTGTCTTAGCTTTACACAGCACAGTTTTAACTAGAGGGAAACCAAATTACCCCAAACTGAAAAGCCTAATTCCACTTTTCAAACACATGTAACTTTCACTGACAACTGTCTGGGCATATGTTTCTGTGGAAGCTTTCTCATCTCCCATCCAAATGCATCTTCTTCAGGTGAAAATAGCAATGGTAAGGACTAGCCATCCAAAAACACTGAGTAGGAAGAGAAAAAATACTAAAAATGTAAGTAAGCAAACTGGAAGACTGACCAGCTGTTCAGAGTGCTTTTTTGTTTAATTGCTTTATTTTTCTTCTGCAAATATCCATGTGGAGTTTTAAGACAGGCACTTAATAATGTAGCAAATCCACGATACCACTTGAGATCTGGCAAAACCATTGTTCCAGAGACTTCTATCATGTTTTCTTTAAGAATCCCCTATTACTTTTAGGTTTAAGCTGAAAGATTTCAATGCGTTTCAGTGCTCTTTAACATCACTGCACAGGAGCTGATATAATAGTAAGCTGAGAAGAAAAGCATGCTCTGATTCCTAAAGACTTATTCTTGCTGTGTCACGTCTTTCTTGAAAATACCCTGTTTAATCACCAACTAAATTCAACCTCTCTCACCTTATAACATCTGATAAGATCAGAGCTCAAGGTCATACAATTGCAGACTGACATGATTATTTAACAGAGAAAAGAGCCTGAAGTGACAATATTAAAACAGGTTTTCAAGTGATGACACTCTACATGTGATAATTGCTTTTTGTTACATAAAGATTGTTACTTTCATATTTCAAAATGAACAATCAAGCTATTGCATTTAATTAGGATAGTATTGTAAAAGCTATTTTTCTTCAATTGCACACAGAAAGCACATCATTGATTGATTTCTTCTAAGTGATATGAATGCATTTTCTTAAAGATAAACATGCTCAAACGTAACAGGCAATATTATTGTACCTGGGGACCTGGTTCACCACTTTCACCCTTAGCACCTGCCGCTCCAGGTCCACCCTTGATGAAAAAAGTAAAACATATCGTTTAAATATACAAAGAACTCTTTAAATGAGTAAGTTACTTTCTATTTCGATACATTAATTACAGAGAGAAAAACCAAACAATCCCCTATTCATTAGGAGGTGTGAATTCACCATTTGAATCTGCAGAAATACCCTGATATATCATTGTCTAGACACTGGGCCTAACTGGGCCAAAAATCTTTCTGTTACCAAAGAAAACTCCCATCAATTTGAATGGGATCAAATGTAACCCTTTGTTCTACATTAATATTTAAGAGCTAAATATGAGCACAGTAAGAACATAAATAATGCAAACGTAAGTGCATCCGTTGTAGGGAAGGCAACAGAAATGAAAGCCACCTCTTTTTACCTTTATTTCTGTGTTGTACAGAAAATAACAGAGTCTTGGAGTTCAATCCCAAGATCACTATAGTCAATGAAAAATACCCTGTCTAATCTTGTCATGAACTTCAGTGATGTTTTAACCAAGGTCTTTGTGCATCTGGCCCTGAAGAAGTGGAAAATCTATATAACTGCATCTCTTTACTATCATTAAATGATGATACAGATTTTCAGAGTAAGTTTTACTCATAAACAGACGTAAACCAGATCTTCATCCAGAGTAAGATACTGTACATGGAAGCTGGGGCAGAACTAGTCAAAGTACGTTTGTGTTTTCTTAATAGTGGTCTCACAAAAATAGACAAAACAGAACAAAAAGTCCTGACATGTTCACAAAGAATACATGCTCAGGGAAGGAACATACTGGAGTTTACTATTATGGGCAAAAGAGTTTTTGCATTTCTGACCTCTGAAACAGGTCGTGACCAAATGTATGTATTTAATATGAAACGAATCTTGCAGACCTTGGAAAATTGATAATCCTCCTATATTCACCATAGTGACCATTCAAAGAAAGAAGTGGTCTCATGGCTTGGCTTAGCGCTGAGTCTAGCATCCTGGAGTGGAAAGATTCCCACTGACCTTGCAGGTACTGAATCAAGTCCTAAGCAAATTGAAAATCAGATCCTGAGCTGGTACTGGCAGTGGAGAGAACAGCGGCTTTGGTAGGTGGTGACTGTTTGTTTGGGTTTCCTTGTTGTAAGCTCTGCTTTTAATTAATATAATTGATTCATTTAATATCTGTAGGCAGAAATTTATTTTGTATGCTATGTTAATTAAGCATATGAACTCCAGACTCAGTTGAAGCTAGACTGGGGCTTTGACACTCTATGTTTAAGACTTTTAATAACTGACATGTTTCTAAATGTCTCTCATTGGCTTCTAATTAATTTAACAAAATACAATTCATATTAAGAGTAAAAGCGCCAACTATTTAATTCTTAAAATAAGCTGGGCACACAAGCAATTGACAGACCTAGAATCTGTAGTTGCTTCTGGAACTGTAGGCCAAAAATGTTGCCAGATCAGAGAGTTGAATTTCTAGAGCCTCCTGGTGGCTTAGAAGCAAAACAACTATTAATATTCATTTGTTGAACTTTGCATACAGGAATTCATGAAGGTTTTTAAACATGAAAGCATGAGTATGTGGCCAGGTTATTCCTCAGCTAAAGGTATACAACCCACTGTCAATATTATACCAGTCTTCACAAATGAATTCCTTGCTTACAGCAGTTCTATAGTTATTTTGTCTGTATAGACTGAATGTTATCCTGCAGGTCTCCTGATTTAAATACATTGCTGGAAATAGTGTATTAGTTTGTTAAACAGACCCAACGTGTTTGACTATTTGTAAGTATTGCATACCTCATCACGATCAATCAGGAGTCTGTGAGCCAAATTCTCTGCTTGGTAGCAACTACTTACTTTGGAAGACTTACTCTAGAAAATAATTGCTCTTGTACAGGTCTGCTTAAAAATACAGGTAAAGTCCAGTAATTTCAGTTTCTGGGGACCAAGTGAGATTCTGGTGGATTATTTAGCTAAAATTTACCTGAGAACAGTAAATTTCCCCTAGATAAACAGACTGGGTTCATGAGACTGGCCAATTTGGAGCACAGCATAATCTGGAACAGATTTTTTGATGCTCTATAAAGGTGAAGAAAGCACTACCAAGCCAACTGAGAATACAATTTACAACAGTTTTAGTATCACATAGCTTTCAAGAGTCACTGAAGAGAATGTTAAGCTGCTAGGATCAGGGAAGAACATGATCCAGAGTATTCCTTATGCTCCCTAAAATATTCCTTCAACAGTATGTAATTATCTTATGTCCCCCTGGGTTTTCTTTGTTAATAACAGTGCTCACTGGAGGGAATAGCAGTGAGAGCCACTGAGGCAACCTTTCAGTTGCATTGTGCTGCTATAGTTACACATGAGATGGACAGTAACCTGGCCAGTATTTTCTGTTGGTAATAGTAGGGTGCTATACTCATGTTTGTCCACCTGCCTCTCCTGCTTTCAAACTAACAGACACTGTACATTAAGGAGGGTGAGGATGAGAGGGAAAAAGAGGAGATTAGAAGGGGAGGACCTGATCATTACTGTTCAGCTATGGGCTGTTGCTGCAGCATCACATTAAAGAAGGAAAGAAGCGCAAAAGAAGGGAAAGGAACCATATTTCTTATACTACAGTCTCACCACTTCTAAGTTATGACCAAATGTCCACAACTGGGATGAGTGGAAGGAAACTACTTTGGAGGAAAATGCTGTTGTGTTCTGAGGCAAGGAGAAAACCAGGTGGCCTCCAGCAACTTCTGTTGCTGTCTTCTATGTATGCTGCTGTAGTTGTGACTGACATATCTCTGCAGTCACTTTTTCTTCACACAATAAACCAATAGGAACTTGCTTCATCCTTTTCTCTTGGTTACCCAGCGATCACTTGTTTTCATTTCTCAATAGCACAATTGTATTCTTGTCTATGTTTTACAGCTAGATGCTTGTCTGATCTAACGAAAAATGCTAACATTACTCTTTGTGTCCATCACCATAATGACAACATAAATAAAAATTACAGCAGACATAGATCAAAATTGAAGAGGCCAAATATTTTCCAACCTAGCTGTGCCATCACAGTAGACAAAATAACAGTTTCCATATTAAGTGGATCTTTCAAATATCGGTGCTGTACTAACTGTAGAAGAGAATTTTACTCTACATCAGAGGATAAGTATAATCACCTGGGATAAAGTTAGAAAAGACTAGTCTTCTACAAAGCTTATGATCTTGGCTGCAGCATTTGTTATTTTATGTCACGGTACAGATGCTTTATAATAGCTTTTTGAAAGATGGTAAATGCTAACTTACGCCATTTAGTGGACTATCGAGTCTGAAAAGTATCCACTTCCTAAAAGAGGAAATTGCAATTGCAGGATTGATCAGGTGGTTTTGGCTTGCTGAGCTTCCTACCTGGTTTTATTCTTTCATTGTAAGTATTGTCCTTTTAAAGTGTTTGCAGGGATTACAGAGGCAAACCTATTTGTGATCAGAAAGTTGTTTTGCATGTCATCAGAAAAACTGTTGTGTTCCATGTACAGACTTTGTACAAATATTAAGCTTTTTTAACATCCACAGGGCCATTGTCCAGATCATTTGGTATTAGCAGTCAAGCGAAATTCAGGATTGAAGTAAAAAAGTACAATTCTTTTAGCAATCTGTATGGCTTTTAATTGCTTATAGGAATGCCTCTTAAGAACTTTCCAGCTTCAGCTTAAATAGTAAGCCAAGGTCATTCTGCACACTCTTGCTTTAGTATCTCCTTCTGTAGAGTTTCATATTTACCACAAGAAATTTTATAAATATTATTACAGAGATGACTGACTGTAGAGGCATATCTAATTATTTATGTAAAACTATTCGCTAGTTTTGTAAGTCTACCAGTGTGCTCTATCCAAACACCCCAAAATCTACAATAAAAACTGATTTAGTATTCAAGTTGCATTGCAGACCTTGAATAAGAATACAAACTATGGCTTTAATTGTATCAGTTTCTTTTCCAATAAAATAAATACAAACACAGAAATGTAGGCAAGGCGAGAATGAGATCCATGGACTTGCGTTACTGTGTTCTTAAATCTGTGCCCCTGTTTTGTTTACATACCACAGGACCTGGTCTTCCAGTGAGTCCCATGGGACCAGGTGGGCCTCTCATAGCAATCTGAGAAAACAAACAGAACAAAGCAACAGGTATCAAGAAAAAGCTGCCAGCGAGCATACAAATTCTTTATTGATACAATTTCATAATGCATTAGCAAATAGCCCCCATCATTGACTCAGTTGTCAATAAGGATAACTACTGTGATGAGATGATGCTTAGAGCTCTTTACTTCACATCCTGCATGATGTAAAATGGAATTTTTTTTGGAGCTGTACCCTTGTGGCAATTTTGTTTGCAGGTTCCTTGTGCTCACCCTAGCTTGCTGAAGAATAGCTTGTGCTTGAGCTTCCTGAGCTGAGATTGTTGGGCCCTTCTCACCATCTCCACCAAAGCGGAACTGCAAATAGCAAACCAAGAAAAGGATTCAGAATTTATCAAATTAAAACCATACTTGTTATTTGTTGCAACTGTGTAAACCACTTCGAAGACACAGGGTCTCAGTCTTTAGTTCATTCCACTAACTTCAGAGGACTGCTGCATTGAGGCCACTGGATCCAGCACAAATATTAAGTCATTGGTAATAGTTTAGAACTGAAGTGCAAATCTAATCCCTTATGAGCAAACATTTTCTTGATTTCATAGGATTTTGGTTTTCATTTTGTTTGCTTGTTTGTTTGTTTCAAAAAGAGGCCAAAATAGACTCTAATTGTCTGCAAAATCTCATTAAAAATACGTATCAAAATTAATTAATTAATTCTCTGTACATTGGTAGGTACCCACAGAAAAATGCAATTCAATTTAAGGCAGACTTCAATTTGAAAAATGTTTGGTATCTAAAATGAAACAGTTTTGTGTCATTTCTGACAATTTCAAAATAAATTACAGAATTACTCATTCCTGCACTCCTGGACTGTTATTGCTCATGAAACTACTAGTAGAAGCTTTGCAATGTTGCAGAGACACTAAGCTGCAACAAGAAGCACGGCTTTCCAAAGGTATGGCATAGGCACACCGGATATCAGGGCCATGAATCTTTCACTGCCCACAACAGTTTGTCCAGTTTGCCTACACCCAGATTTGGCACGGTAACTGAGGTCTTTCTCCCGCAGTCACATTATTATCAGAATGGAAGGATTTTTTTGGAAAGTGATGGAAAACTTGTTGCTTTAAGCCCCCACAAATGAGCACCTGACTTCTTCTAAAATGACAACTACCAAGCCTTCTATCATTTGAAAGGAGGCCAGGCGGTTTGTAGAGATCCACATAATGTGGAATCAACCACATTTTCAAAATATTTTTCAAAGCAAAAATGCCTAAATTCGTTGTCTTGCATCGATTGAAAAGGTGAACCCATTTTGATGAATTCAAGCCCCACACATGATGATGAAGAGCCACACATCCCACAAAAGTTGTCTCCCACATGTTACTTGGTATTTTAAATGTATCTCTGTGACAAGACAGTCTGCCACTGCTAGATTAAATTCCACCTGTTTACTCCTTTATACCAGGATGGCTCTCAAGCTAGTGAGCAGGTCATCTGTTGTAAAAGGATAGTGGCTTCTCAGTGGGATTTATAAATGTGGAAAAGAAGTCTGGATGGTGGTTAAACTACTAGGCTGGAATTCGGGAAACCTGAAGCCAATTTCTTCCTTCCTGAGAAATTTCTGGTTTGACTTGGTAAATCACTTGTGGTGAGACTCATGAACATCAAAAAATAAAGCTAATAAGATTTTCCAAAGTGACCGATAGGTTAAGTATTAGTCCACACTTACCACCTTTAATGGAACAAACTGATAAAAGATAAATTTTTCTCTGCTGGCACAGCAATTACAGATGGAAAAATGATTTGGGAATAATTCCCCTGAGGAGTAGTGGCATTTTTCCATCAACTGATTATTGGTAAACAAGTATTTCTGTTATACAGCCAGCTGTGATAACAGAACTTGGTGCAAGCACGAGGTCAAAAACATTAGCTTATTTTAATAAACTTCCATTGATTGTTTCATAAATAGAAAATAAACCTTACAAAATCATCCTTTCCTCATTGATACTGATGGAGTCCTGCCTCCTGTATCAGAACTGCAGCAACTACAGCTCCGAGACTTTTTACTTACTTGCTTTACTTACCAAAAACACTGCCCCTTCATTTACAGTTGGTTTATCAATTCTCTGGGATGGTAGTACTCATCAGATCTTTCACATACACACATACACTTAGGAATAATGAATTCCATGCACATAGTACTTTTCATACCACAAAGCTGCAAGATACTTTAACAGCTTTGGGCTCGTTCCTCCACCTGCTAAAACAGATGGTGTTTTGCTTTGACTCCAGTGGGAGCAGAGCTGGCTATGTGCATATATTTCTATTCAAAGGATGCACTGACTCTTCAAAGAGGACACTGAAGTCCAATTTTAAGCATGGAATGCTTGAAATTCTCCATGTCAAAGAGACTTGAAAGCACATATGCCTGCTGGGAGTACATGCCCTTTGCGCAACAGCAAACTCCTTGTTTAGGACATATAGTAGCAAATAATAGTTATTGTTGAAAATATAAGGAGGATTTCAGTGAGTGTAATACATTCATGTATGTTCCAATCTGGCAGCCATGCAGGAGCTAAAGCATATGGTTTTTTTGAGGGAATAAAGGTACCATATGATCTTCAAATGCTTACACCATACAAGAAACTCTGTATCACCTCTCATTCCAAAGACAAAATCAGATGAAAAAAGAAAACACCTATACATTTCCTGAAACGCAGTTCCTCTTTTTGGAGGCTGGTTACCCTGTAATCATAATACAACTTACCGGCAACATTAACATGGTACCTGGGGGACCTGCTAAACCATCAGCACCGGGGAGACCAGGGCGACCAGGTGGACCCTAAGAGAACAAAGGGATGAGAGAAAAAGGGATGAGAACAAAAAGATAGTTACATAAGAAAAACCTTTTGAGTCACTCACACACACTTACACTTGTATTCATAATGACACACTTGGAGGTTTAATAGTCTCTCTGCAAATTATTTGGGAATGTTATTCATTATTAGTGAGGTAATTAAAGAACTGAGTTTGGGAAGACATTCAGCAATAGGGAAGAAAGCTATTCTCTTTAATTATTTTACTTACAAATTATATTAAAAAATGGAGTATGGAGTACCTAATTATGGAGGCTCTGCTCGTGATTTCATAGGTTGGTCTGAGCTGAGATTTGCATTGTGTTCCAGTGTTTGCTTTATTTGATACAGAGAACTAACACTGCTGATTCTCTTTAAACCCTTTGAGTAGGCTTAATTTTCAAAGGCTACATAAGTTCTGCAGCTATGACCTGAAATCTATTTTTTATGAAATCTAATTCTCCCTGACAGTTTAAAAAGAGCTAAACTTTTTGTGTAAGCTGGAGTTGAAGAAATGTACCAATGTGTGTACATGACGCTCATGATTATTGATCCAACATGCTGCATAGATAAATATTGCTGTTGTGACAACAGTTAGATTTACAATTGCACCTTTCCCCCCGCAATTTGCATGCTGCACTTTTACTAGCTGAAGCTGTCAAGGGCAGGAAGGACCTGCATCAGGACTGCTCATTTGCCTGCTGCATGTCTGGCAAACGAAGTACTCATTCACCAGAATGACTCTCTGTAGGGTTGCAATGACAGACCAGCAAACATCAAACTGTCTTAACTGGCTCCTTCTGCTGCTCAGGAGTTGAACAAAACAATAGGAAACCTGATCTGAAAAATTTTGGTGTTTTTTCCGCTCTCCAAGAATTAAGATCAGTAGTCTGTTACTGAGTCTGTTTGAGCTCTTTTTTCAAAAAAGCCTGAAGCATCAAAAAATAATTCCCTACTAATAACACACTACAGATAACTCTTAAATTGAGAATTATTACTAATTCAGATGTAAACTATTGAATAAAATGTTGTAATTGTTAAAAAGAACCATTATATATCCAGGCAATTTTGAGTTAAGGTTAATAGAAAAATAATTAAATGCACTTGCAAGGCACCCAAAGAACCTTTACTCTGACCTGCAGTGACTTTATGTCATATGATTATGAGTTTTTGTGAAGATTAGAACTGAAAGATTAGATCAGAAGATTAGATTACTGAAGATGAAACTGAAGATTAGATTAGTTTTTCAATTTCTTCCTCCATTGCACCATTTTATATGCGTGAAATTCATCCCTACAGTAAGTAAAAGTGGGACCACTTATGGTCCTCTCCAGAAGGGTATGTTCCTTCATTTCTCGGTTGTCTTATACCCATTATTAGGATTAGAATGATATAATAATTTAGTACAAAAGCTGAAGCACCATGGGCAACTACAAAAAGTGGTGGATTTCACAACTAATTGTTCTGTAGTTCTGTGCTTAAACAACTTTATCAATTATTCTAGGTATTAATGCGGGATTTTTAAAATTAAACAATGTGCTTTTCTTGAGTGGTAATTTTCTGAGAATGCTACTTTTCTGAATTTTTTACCTAAGATGAATATTAGTCAGAATAGTTATAGCAAGAGCTAAAGCCTTTATTCATATATACTGATTGTTGTTTAAGGAAAAAGCCAAACCTGTCCACATATGTTTAAAATTTAAAGTAAGACACGTTATTTCATTACGATGGAATCTGACAGCAGAATCTGGTTGCAGAAATCTGTATTGTTCTCATGAGTTTGGTAACTCATTTCTACAATTATTTATTTGTGTAATGTGTCCTTTTTTATATAAAACATGAAGTCTGTTCCATGACAGGCACATGATATGTTTAATCAAGAATTTCCTTCTGATGAATTCAGTAAGTAGTTAGTTAAAAAACTGAGTACTATCAGTAGTTATTCCATTACTATGCCCATTTTATAAGTTTAAATTCCAAAATATGTTGTTTAGTTAATCTACAGGAAAGAAATATGAAAGAAGTGTGGATGCTGACTTACTATCAAGGTGAAGCATTCTTGGGATTTTAACATTATCTCATTATTCAGTGAAGTAATAGCATCTTCTCAACATCTTGCATACACTAATACAGTATGAACATGCTAGACTCATCAGTAAACTATCACTCATAAAACTCAGGAAGTTTTTTTGGTAGCATATTTTCCTCAAAAAAATATATTTAAGCTGTTCTAAAATTGTGTTAGTTGTGGCAGTAAGAAAAGGCTTGTGAGAACATGTAAGACTAAAATAATAGCTTAAATTTCAATTATGTTCATGACTGGATAGGGTTCTCATGCAGTACATTATTTAATATGGCAAATAAATTCTGCCTAGATCATCTAAATATTATCCATCACTTTCAATATTTCCATGTGTATTTTGATTCTGCAGAGCTTGTTTTTCTCTGTATGTTATAGCTGAGGTCATACTGATTTTTTAAAAACTTATTCAAATCCATATGAAATGTTTGTACCTATTGCTTTATTATATTTTAAAATAATTCACATCAAAACAGAGAAATATAGACAAAAAGGAATTTAACTTTTTTTCTGTATTTACAGTACATATTTCTACCACTAAGGAAATGTTTGTTCAGATTCTCAGTTGATTTGCTCAGCTGAGTAAATCAGCCTCAGTTTCACTGAATTTTCTTAACCTATGTATGTATATTTCAGATCAGGATCTAACCCACTTACTCTTGCAGCACTTAGTGCAAGACACACCATGAACACCCAGGATGATCTGTTTGTTGACTTACCCTTTCACCAGGGTCACCTGGAGGACCAACAGGACCTTGTAGACCTGGGGGACCTGTAAGACCCTATGGAAAATGAATGACATTATTATGCTGAATGCTTGCAGAATTTTTGAACTATTTTTTCTCTGGAAAGTTATGTTGAACACATATTTGGATAAAATAATTTATAAGGCGGCATACTTTCTTTTCTTGCAAAGATTTATAGTCAACATTCAAAAGTTTGATTTTCATGTGTACTCAGCTTGTAGCATGCTGTCACTGAAAATGCTGGAGATGACCCTTTTTGACTCCTTTCTAAAAATGCTAAGTCCAATATACCATTTGGGAATTATGATAAGACCAATATTAATTGTGTTAACTCATGAATACCAAAGCACAGTGGATAAATCAAATGCAATAAAAGGAAATTGTGATTAATCTACTTACAGCAGGTCCTCTTGGTCCCGGTGGTCCTTCAATGAGCATACCCTAGGAGGGGATGAAACAAGATACTAAATTCATTGTGTCTTGAAGAAAAATATAAAACATCTTTTTAGCTGAACTACTAAAGTTAACATTTCTTAGTGTTTTGATAAACTTTTCTGGGCATCTTCCTTCCACAGTTACTAGAATTGGAATCTGAATTGTTGTGTGGCTTTAAAAGTGAGAAAGACTTCTACACTGGAGGGATCTCATACTACTTGATTCAAAATAACTTTTTTTTTTTTTTAATGCTGTTAAAGAATTTGATGTGAATAACTCTGCTATTTCTATGTTGTGGGTCTTATAGCACCTCCTAGTTCCTTTTTTTGAGTGCAGATGCTAGTCTAAATTCCAGGTCATGGTAAGACCTTCAAATATATGATCCTTACTTGTACTTGGCTTTCCATAGGAAGGAGGACTGGACAAACAAGCTTGAAGCTAGCTGCAGTGAACTCCAACGATGTTGGAGATTGACAGTGGATACCTCTTTGGTATTATGGATGTAAACTAGATGTATCTTGCAATGGTTTAAAAAAGACATGCATTTTATAAGCTAACACACTCTGAGCTTCTTCACAGATCATGACTGAGAGGTCATAATCTTAACTTGTAACTTGTTCATTATTGTAGTCCTTTAACTTTAGTGATCAGTAACTTAACCAAATGCTAATCCTAGGATAGGAATATAGAATTAAGAGGAAGCTTTTGGATCACAGAATCCAGAGCTTAGATATTTAGGTAACAATGACACATCATAGTATTTTATCAGGCTTCAGCTTAAGCTGATTTTTTCCCTTGATATTTCTGTACCTAATTTTCTATGAAACAAAAATCAGATTAAATTTTAATTTCTGTTTGGGTCAAATACATATTTGAAAGCAGTCCTTGAAAATTCTACAAGAGTAAACCACACTGGCATTCAACTTCTGCTAGATATAAATGATTATTTTTGTATAATCTATGTCTTTTTTTAAATTCAGCTACATTTTAGTTTCTAACCATCAAACATGATGCTACAGTATAACTTTGTCCTACTGTAAAAGCCACTTAGTTACTATACTACTATTTAAAGATGAGAAAAATTCTGTAAGCTACTGATCCATTACTGTGCTTATGACCAAGTTGTAACCTCGGAAGAAAGTATTTAATTAAACTTTTAGCAGTTTGATTGCACTAGCACAGGTTAAACATATAAGCATTTATTTAACCTCTCAGAGGGACTTCCTTGCCCTTGCTGAAACCTGTAGTTACAGTATCACCTGTGCCTAAGCTGGAAGCTATCTCTGTAGGTCTGTCCAAGCTGTAGTTACTAAATGGCCTGAAGAGCAGATCTATGCTCTGTTTTCCTCTGCACAAGAAGATTCTCCTTGTTTTAAGGAACATGTGGTTAGTCCTTTGTGTTACCGAAAGAGAAGGCCAAACAGGCTACTGTCTGTTATCACTTTTATACCGTCCACATTGCAGGTGATTGTTTCAGAGATCATGGATAAGGTTACTGTCATCCTATCATGAACAACATGGTTTGATAATGACATATCAACAGTGTACATATGTTATAATATGCTAAAGAAAAACTCACCCACATCTGTACTTACAGGTTCAATCACAGCTGGTTCTCCCTTTTGGCCTTTTTCTCCATAAGCCCCATGTCCAGTCACCTGGCCAGTAAAAACAGCCCCAAAAATGAAAATAAGTAGAAGGTATAAGGGCCTGGTACAATAAAGAACTACAGCAACCTGTAACTGAAAGCTAAAGCTGGAATTGATCTGTGCTATGAAAAATACATCACAGGCACAAACCATATCAATCAAAAATATTTAATACATAAGAAATGGAAAATGCAAAAACTGCATGCATACTTTTCAAATTATTGGATATTGTCAATTTGTAGTTTTCCAATGAGATGCAATAGTTTGCATCCCATGGTTTGTATTAGGACTTTGGACTTAGAATCTAAAACTTCTGTGTGCAAGTCACAAAGCTGTTTCTTTTCTTATTTGAATGGATATATTCTTGGCAATTAACAATGATTCTTCATGGCTTTCTGAGTTAAGCAAGCCTAAATTAAGCTGGAAAGAAAGATCCCTTGGTCCCATATGGACGGTACCCTTCAAGCTCCTAATTTCATTCATTAGACATCTACAACATGTAAATTAGTCTGAGAAGAGTCTGTGACTTCATGGCATAAATGGGAAATGAGTTAAGTGGCACTGTAAACATTAAATATTATTTCATGGATAGCCAGTTATGCCTCCTAACTACATGAATTACCATCAACTGCAAAATTCTTTTAGGATCAGCTCTATGGGAAGTTTTGGGTTCAAGATTAAGATAACAGAAGTACCTAAAATAATGGGTCAATAACACATGCTAATGGCAGAACACAGACAGATTCAAGTTTCAAACAGAGAAAAATAAACTGATTTTTTTTTCAAACCATGAGATATGTATTTTTTTTCAGAAGTACCTGTCTTGATTGCTAACATCCACTAGAAATTAAATTCAGCTCTGATCAGATGAAAATTTGAAATGCTTTTTTTTTATTTCAGTAGAGTGATTCCACATTTACACCAAAACAGCTGGGGATTTGAAAATGTTAAAGGTAATGTTACTGTATTTCAATATGAAATATTTTGGAAAGGAAAAACAGAGATACAGATTCACGGCTTGTGCATTTTGTATTCATTTATAAAGGCACAGATCTCACTAGTAACGATGCAATAGTTCATAAAAATCAAGTAGCAAGAGGTATAGATAATTATGTTTTATTATACTAATGAAAATTGGTTGTAAAAAATGACACCAGGTCTCCATCTTTGGAAATACTGCCCCTTTTTTGAAAGTTTCCAGGTACTGAGTACTTTTCATCTTGCCTTTTTTATCAGAGGTAGAACTTCACTTGTTCTAAATACATCCATATGTCAAAGGAAAATGATATGATATCTCTGGTTCAGCAGATGAGAGTTGTAATAAAGCTGGCACAGGTCAGAGCCTGGGTTCTAATTCAAGCTTCCTGACTCCTTCAGTTTTGTAGCAAGGCATTTTAGTTGAAATTTACACCAGGGGATAGAGTCTACGAAGTCATTTGCTTAATGCAGGCACAAATGGTGCCTTATGGGCTCTTTGCTTTGCAGATAATCTGACCTTTTCTGTGTCATTCTGCCACAGTGTCCCCATCTGCGCTAGAAGGAAAAAAGTAAGCTTGTATCACATTGCACAGATAAGGATCATTAAAAAATACAATGACCCCAACAGGGTTTAGAAAAGAGTGATAAATGAAATACAGAAGTATGGGTTTCAAGGCTGGCAGAGAAAAGCAACCTCACAGCATTTGCTGTTATTTCTTGGATCCTTTGTAAACTGAAGTTTTGAGTTTGTGAGGAGAAAATAAAGATAAGACTGAGCAAATACTGTAAACAAAATTCTCCTTTCCTACTATATTCAGGGCCTTCCCAATTAAAAATCCAAATGGGAATTAATTTTGCTTCCAATCTTAGTCATATTAGTTTTCTTTGCAGCTTCCACAGTCCGGTAAACTGGTAAACGAGGATCTTGGCACAACTAAAGGAAAATTAAAGCCTTGCTGCTAAGCCTGTGATTAAGTCAGAGGGAAAGAGAGCGCTATAAAACACACAAAAAAGAGCATGATTCACAGGATCCACCATGTCATCCTATCTTCTTTTATATATACTGAGCTGTTAAATCACTCCTGCAAGGTCATAAACCTGTCACCATTGACTAAGCTTATTTTCATGAAACGGTTCAGACTTTCACGTTCCCACTCATGAATTTTCTCCTTGGAAAGTAGCAGAAGCCATAGGATTCTAGACACTTATATGCATTTCAACTTCTTAGGGTAATCATATAAAAATATTAATTACAGTACTTGCACCTGCATTAGAACTTACATTCTTTCCAGCTTTAGCTCTAGTTTAGAAAGATTTTTTAAACTGTTCATTTTATCATTTGTTTTTGGAATTCCACCTCTTCTTTCCTTTCCCTCCCATCTTCAAGCCTCCCTTACTCCCTTCACCAAAAGAGACAAAACCCTTGCATTCAATAAAAATAAAAAGTTCAGGATTACTAAAACAAGAGGATGGGCTTGATCCGAAGCCTATCAAAAGTGAGGATATATCTAATATATACAAGGAGCTCTGGATCAGGGTCTGTACAGTTCTGAGACTGTATAACTATAAAAGAATGGCTAACTTAAATTAATCTTCATTATGCCTCCAATCAACTTACGCTCGTTTCTGTGATATCGGTCTCTGCAGGAACACCTGGACCAAACTCCTCATTAGTGGAATCAGTTGGTTTCTCTTCATATTCTTTATATTCATAAAAATCATATTCGCCTAAATCTCCATCTACCAGCAGATCAGATTCACTGAGGTCTACTCCTCTGCTTCCATATTCAGTTTCCTCAGTTTTTTTATCATAATCCTCTCCAGTTATGTATTCTTCAGCAAATACTTCTTCAACAGGATTTTGCTATTCATATCAGTAGCAAAGATTTGGGAATAGGAGGAATACGTGGGTTATTGTTAGTAAAGCAATGTAAGCATATGCTGATCCACCATAATTACTTGTCAAAAGAAGAAAGAACAGTAGAACTACAGCATATTGTCTTTTAATTAGAGTCTGAAGGAATGGAAGTCCAGCCTTTCAGAGTAATTAAAAGATCTTTGTATAAGTAGTACAAAGAAGTAATGCTTTCATACGCTTTTTTTTTTATTTCCAAAAACATTGAATTCAATATATCCAGTACGCTATGTGTACTGCTTGCTTAATGTTACTTTAGTGCCAAATATAGCTAAATTTCCCTGCTTGGTTTCACACTTACAAGCATTCATGAATGAACATATGCACCGCAATGAGCAGTGAATAAATTCAGACCTTTTTACAATAACAATGTACAGGAAGTGCAAGCATCACTTTAGTTAAGCCCAGCCTTCTTCATTATTTTGTGTCTATAAATACCAATGCTGAGCTAAATGTTTCAACTTCTTCTCTCTTGTTAATGATTTTGCAGTTTATTTATCACTCTAAAAGTCACGGTTCATGTCTGTCATGGCAATTTATATATTTTTTGTCTGAGTCAAATTCCACCTGGAAAACTCAGATTAATTTTAACATTTCTGAAATCTAAGCTTTCCTCTTCAAGTATGTAAACTGTCAAACCAAGCAACCAACTTACAAGCACCAAAGCAGTTTAAAAGAATGCTATATTTGAGATGTACAAAACCATTTGGGGAAAAAAAAGAGGATCGCTTTATTCTGTTACAGAGGTCTCTTGAAAGGATAATTTTGAAAGAAATCAAAGTTCAGATATTGCTAATATGAGATGAATATTCTAGATGGTCAGACAAGATGAACTAGTATGATCTTAAAAATATATTAAGAAGCTAATCAACATCCAGAGTAATTAAAATATCTTGAGCTAATAATGATATTGAAATATATGGCAATTAAAATAGAAGGCCAGATTCTGATTTAACAGTTGCCTAATTCCATTAGCTACAGGACTATGACTTTTGCCTTACAGCTAGAGTAAACGCAGATGAAATGCACCAGAGTGAATGAACCAATTCTAAGCCGAATTTTGCCTTTATGCAGAACTGCTCTGACTAAGGAGAGCATTTAGCACTTTGGATCGACCTCATTACAGCTGTACTATTGTAAAATTGGCCTCTAATTGACCAAGAAACAGAATGTTCTTAAATATGCCTCTGTCAATCGACTTGTGAGAAGTTATCATGAGATTTAACAGAATTTAACACAAAACAGTTTACAGTAGAATGAGTTAAAGATACCTTAATTCACCTTCACCTTCCAAGATACATAGGAGGAAAACTAAAAAACAAATGGGGACTCTTTTTCTCTTTTCAAATGTTCGGGGGGGTGGGGGTGGGGCTGGCAGTTTTGTACATCTTTTAAGCAACATATCTTCATTTTGAAAGGAAAATGTAAAAGAAAAATTAAAACAATGTTTCTTATAATCAGCCATAATTTTTCTAAAACTAGCATCAATTAATATGTAGACATATTAATCAACACTGGCTTAGGTGTAGTAATCTTAACAAGATAATGTTTAGGCTTGTCATTGTGGCTTTCTAAAAACGTGGTTTCTAACATAAGTCAAAATAATTTTTTTTTTGACAGTTCAAATTACAATGTTTCATTTGAATAGAACCTCAGTGAAAAGCAAATAATTTGGTTTTGTTAGCTGAAGAACTATTAAGGGGAAATGATGGCTTCTGACTCAACTTCAATATACTGCTATGGCTGCAGCCATTCTTTGTCTTGTGTTAGGTTTGTTTCATGCTGCATCTTAAGAATTACAGGAAAAATTAGAGACTTCACTTCCTATTAGATCAGGAGGACTATGTCTAGTATTTAACCTAGTTTATAGTAGACATAGCTCCATTCACATCCACACCGAATGCAACAACTCTGCATTCCCACAGCATATATCACTGAATGATTTCCAGAATCTTGAACTCTGCAGTCTAAAGATTCAGATCTCTACAGAATTAATGGGAGTTCTGCCCAAGAAAATAGTAGGTTCTGATGTTGGCTGAGAAAGCATAAAATCGCCTTAACTGCTGTTATAGATATGTATATTTACACAGATGGACATTCATCCTTTTAAAATGTGTTTGTGCTTTTTTAATCATTGACACCTGGTGGGCAAGTATTTTTGCCTATCATTTTCTCAAGAGTCCTTATTACCTCATTTGCTTCAGTAGTTCTGGAGGGAGCTTCTGTCTGGGGTCCATAGTCATTTTCAGCTATGCTATACTCTTGAAATCCATCAACAACGTTTGCCTAGTATTAAAGAAAAAGTACATTATTAAAAAAAATCCTGTAAGAAAAATTCAAGAGGTATCACTTTTATTCAGGTTATGGTATTAGCCAGATGTATTCATCTAGTGGGGTTAGGTATATTTTTTCTTATTATCAGAGATCTTCCAGTCTTGGCCAGGGAAAGATCTTGATTATTTCTTGGCTACTTTTACCCCTAGTTTGTCTTTTGTTGCTGCTTGATAACTTTTCTTCTTCTTGGATGCATATTTTTCAGATTTTTTTGTTGTGGCCTTTTGGGGTTTGTCCTTTGAGCTAGCGGCCACTGTCCTCTTCTTCTTTTTGACCATGGCTTTCTTTTTCTGCAAATGTTATGAAAGATGGAATGGGAAAACATAAATAAAATGAAAAGAAAATTCAGAAAGCATGAATGAAAGAAAAGTAACCAAATGTGAGATGAATGCTGTCAGCCGTGAGACCTTCCATCTCTAACTGAAAGCAAGTGTTACAGCTACAGAGTAAAGAAATGAGTGAGAGGAAAACATTAAGCTTATATACAGAAGACACAAATTGACAAACCATGTGGTAGGGGACAGCTGGACACCACACAACAAACAGATCAGATTCTGTTACCTCTGTTTGTGCTACTGTCTCTTCGAACAGTGGGGGTCCCTCTGTTACAGAATCAGTTTCTTTATAATCTGCATCCCCATACTCATAGTCATATTCGATAAAATCTTCTGGTGTGTACTACATTGCAAATGGAAAAATATCAGGCATTCCCATGTTAGTGGTAGCAAACTAGATTAGCAATACTGGAAAGCATCTTAACCTTTACTTAGGAGTAAAGCTTAAGAAAATTAAGGTAGTACAAACAATTCAATATCGTTATTCATTTGGGGGAAAAATACAATTTCTTATTTCTTTCAAAGCACAATACAAAAGTAATAAAAAAGCAAGTAGTAGTGCCAGGAAAAAACTCTCTTTTATTGGACTGCACAGAAGAATCAACTATAATTTGGATTACTGGGAGCACCAACTGATCTTTGTGAAATCATATATTTATTTAACCTTTAAATTGCAAATAATGCCTCTTTTTACCTATACTCTTTTACCTGTGTTTTTTTCAGGTGACCAGAAGAGCGAAGAGATGCCAATAGCTGACATGAATAGGGTAAATAATTTCAGATACAGGAAAGAGGCCACAACTCACAAATAACCATGGCTATCCTCCTCTTGTTTGCTGGAGAGTTCTCAAAACCAGGGCAGCTCCATAGTACACATTGCCTGAGCAAATGCTTTATTGGTATAATTTCATTTAAAGGTCAGATCCTCAGCTGCTGTAAATTGCTCCATAGATCTGTATCTATAATAACTAGTATCAAATGAAGATTTGGCCCACAAAACTTTTACAAGAGAAAATGGGTTTCGAATTGGCTTGTGTAATGTTGTGAACACGATCTAGGGAGCCAGGAACTCCTGAGCTGTAATCTTGGCTGTGCCATGAAGATACTGGTCTAGATATTATATGTGCCAAGTACTACTCATCATGGCTGAGAAGAAAGGGCAGCTTTAAACTATCTCACCACTCCTGTCATGCTTGAAGCTACAGGAACTGGTTGGTCCTGTAAATTAAAGCAGTCTCATGGCTGCTACCAATTCTCTTTATGTCCCCAGGGAGCCAAAGGAAGGTGTAATTGTGGCCAGAATCTGGCCAAGTCTCTGCTTTCCCTTATTTAGGAAGAAATATACTAATGTGCCTCGTGTAAGCTAGCCACTTCTGAAATCTCCTCTCCCCTGCTACAAGTCAGCATCATGGTCCGTAAAATGAAGACAATATGTGTTTGTTTAATGAGATTGTTGAGAGGATTAGTACATTACACTGCCAAATGACTCTGAGGATTCATAGAAGTCGTAAATATCATCAGCATCAGAAAGAGATTGACATTTTAGAAGAATTATAAATGAGATTAAAACAGGTCTCCATATTCCAAAGTATATTCTACCATGTGACCAAATTACTTCTTTTGATACAATTCTAGTACTTATGATTTCAGTGTGCAGAAAATATGGAGAAGTTTATTTCCTCAGGAAGTATGAGACTAACACTGAAAGGCCTTAATCACTTAAAAATCCCTTTACATGAGTTTCTGTTACTTCACTCCTGTGACTCCTCAGAGTCCTACTACAACCAACAGCTTTTCTTAAAAAGAAGATACAGATTTTTTTAAGAAGTTGGATGCTTTTTGTTTGATTGTCCTTTTGATTATTTCTACACCTGTGCACATATAACTTGGTTAGTCATGAGATTTGATAAACATATAGAAAGAATGTAACATACTTTTGGTAATTGCCCAAAACTATATTGCACATTAATAAGAGAACTTCAAATACTACACTTAAATAGCAAAACATTTATCATTTTAGGTGGAGAATATCCTCTCTGTGAAGTATATTGGCGCTTTATATCTGCCTGTTATATAATGTAAGCAATGCTTTGATTTCATCAGTGGTATCATTGGCATTGCAGAAATAAGTTGATTCTGTTTATATTTTTCAAAACCAGCAGCATTTTAGACTTAAACCTGATAAGTAATATGTGATTATTCTCTCCCTGTTCAGTAAATTAAGATTCAGTCCTAACCCCAGTGAAGTCAATGAAACATCTTTGACTTGCAAATGGTATTGTCCAAGGGCCTCACGGGCAGTGATGATACATTTTTACAGATGTGTAAATGTATATAAACATGTTTTCTGGCTTGTGCAGTTCTGGAAATGCAACTCAATACAACTTGTTTCTAATGAAGTAGGCCACTGACATCCAAAAAAGAAAACACAGTGACAAGTTTCTAGGAGACCATAAGGAGCCACATAAAGGAAGTAAAGAAAAGGAATAACCACATGGATAAAAACAGTCCTTTTGAAATAGTTACAGAATAGCATTGAAATTGCTGTATTTCTTTGGAAATCATAAAAATATGTGCAAATGCGTAAAATCTGATTCGTTTATCTTCTGTCAAGAAGATTATGCAAACTAGGTTGATCTACAAGAAAAAAAAGTCTTTAGTGGAATATAGCTCTTCAAATGCGGTCATTCCGCCCTACCAGTGACAACCCATTACATACTTTTAAACGCCTCCTCAGCCAAACAACATGAATCAAACACTCTGCTATGTAATTTTTATTGGTACCAAAACAATAGACACTACCCATGTTAAATATTATCCAATATCTTAAGGGATAAGTGGAGGAACGTTTTGGAGAGAATTACTGTTTCATTAGCTGGATTTAAACTTAAATATGCTGTTAGGAGTTTGTTTTAATAACTTCCAGACACATAGATTCTTTTTTAGTAAGCATTGTAGACCTATTCTGAAACTGGAAGCATTCATTCCAGCATTCATTTTGACCAATTAACAATTAAAATATAACTCTGTGTTGCTCAGTATTATAACTGTTTTTCAAATCTCAGTAGTATGGCTTCCCTCAAGGTAAGCTGAATGGCTGTGCTGAATTGTGCCAACTATGCAACTAATAAAATTACAACAGTGGGTTACAAGAAGTTCTTCAGTGGCCATAAACTAAACAGAAATGTTGACTGGAAAAAAAAAAGAAAGGAAAAATATCTGTGCCAAGTATGTTAGTATTAAAAAAGAAAGTGGTGAATAAATTGATATTTATGCTAAGATCTGCCAGAGGCATAGTTTGGAAAGCCAGACATTTATGAATGAGAACTAGAAAACACTCATACAAAAAAGCATGAGTGTGTGGAGAGATCTATTGCATCATGCATAATCACACAGAAAATACTTTACTTTTGGGTATTGTACTTCACTCATTTCTATTAAAGAAAATGAAACTTTCTTGACATATGCAAAATATTATCACAAATACTATGGTACATTTGGGTTGCAATGATATGCAGGCACACAGACAAAAAGAACAGGAATGGATGAGAAGTAGGGAATGCCAGTTTCCATGCTGGAATCAGATTACTGCCAAGCAAGTGAAGACCTTCTCCATGGACTTTTTTTCTTCCTTTTTAAGAGCACAGTATCACAGGGGTATTATGGAAATTCTTGAACCTACAAGCTAGGACATGTGGCTACCATGCTGAAACCATATTCAGGTAGTTTCTAATTGGTAGTACTTTGTAGTCCCCCTGATACAAGGGGGACAAGTGGGAATATGCAGTAGCCCTAAACTTCCTACATAGAAAGACGTTATTCTCGGCAATCCTTCCTTTCCAGACGTTTCTTTTTGAAAGACCAGCAAATGTGTCTTCAACAAAGACCTAGTCTTTCACACCAGCCAATAAACAGAGAGAATGTTTTGTACTGTACTGCACAGTTGCTGTTGCAATTAGTGAAATATAGACGCAAAGTCTTCCAGGTGTATTTCCTGAGGCACAATCTGTCCAGATGGAGGAATGCATCTCTACACTCCTAACTGGTGTAAAGATGTACTTCAGAAGTATGATTTATTCCACAGCATGATGTTATCAACTCAACCTGATAAAGGCTATTCCCTGTTTTTAAGATGAGACAACAGGACTGGTGAAGGACTGGCCAGTTAAATGAGAACTAAATGTACAAACACCAGGAACAGATTTAATGGAGTGAATAATGGGGCTTTAGTCACCTGCTGTGAAGCTGGCAACTCAAACCCTGCCATTAACAGTCAAGATTGGATGTGTGGCACATATCCCGTCTTTTTCTGGAGCTACACAACTACAAGGTCACCTTTATCAGATGACCAGAGACAGCGGTATGACCCACTCAGTTTGAGGCCTCAACAAACCCTGAAAAAAGTGCCTTCACATTTTGGATGCTAACATTTCTGAGTGCAAAACCCATGCTATCTCAGGCCTTGCTATCAGTTCACAGAAGTTGGGGAGTTCACAGAAATCTGTCATGGTTGCACTGCTAATCAAAGGAAAGAGAATAAGTAGACTCTTGAAAATATAGGAGAAAGCATCTAGAATTTCAAAATTAATTAATGCAAATGGAAGAGCATCTTCTGCCACTTTCTGAATTTAGTCAAGACTACTAACTCTAGCAAGAAATCAAAGCAGGGAATGGAAGCAAGTATGACAGAGATGAAGAGTGTAGTTGAAGAAAGCATCATTTGTTTTGTTAGCTATATACCAAAGGAAGATATTACTAGCCAGGAATGCAGCCAGGGAATCAAGAAGCTGGAACAGGATTTAAAGGGGCATTCAGCTTGTGGATCATTCTGATGATCCTTCTATGGGTACAGACTTAGCCAAGTGCAAAATATACCTACCACACCTGTGCAGCATTACTTCAATCCTGCTCAAGAAATCTGTCTATGAAAGTTTACCTAAATCCTAATACTGCTAGATAATGGGATGGTTACAGATCTGAGACGACAGAGATGAGATTCACCAAGTGCTCATAGCAAAATAGATAAAACTGTATTAACTTTCCCAGTGATTTCCCGTGAATATCAAAAAGATTGACTGAAAATTTTATCTTCAGCTTGGACAATAGCTGGAACTTGGTGAGAGATTTCAGCTAAGAGACATCAGGTAACACATACTTCAAATGTGATGCAATTTTCTGTTGTTTTTCTTTCTTCTCTTGTAAGACCACCAATAGTTACAGAACAGCCATTCTTGTAATGAATATTGCATATGACTGTTTTCTTACAAATGAAAGGAAGAATAAAACCTGCTGTTTCTTGATGGGACAAAATCTTTCCACTATGACTTCATGCTTTCTTTACCAGAGTGATTATATTACACTACCAGATCATCATGCAATTCCAATTAAAGAGACGAACTGTTTTCTTCATCAGATGAATTTTAGAAGCAGAAGATCAGCAGCATGCAAGGCCTATTTCAACTGTGGAATGACTTAAATATTCTGAAGACAGCCTTACTTTGAAAACAGATTCTTCTGCTATCCATACTCTTAAAACCTACGCCCCCATTCTTAGATGTAGATTTTAGCAATTTTTGCTCTACCTTTCCAAATTACAGGGAACGAATAATCTAAATCCTAAACCAAAGAACTGTCATAAGCTCAATTTTTCCATTGCCTAAAGATTATGCTAAATCATCTAGCTAGCTAAAGAGGCAAAGATTACTTTGAAACATTCTAGGCCTGCTAACACTTTACAAAATGCAATAAAATAAAGGATGCCAAGCAAAATGAAAGTTTTAAAAATCAGATGCAGTAATATAAATAAATCAATGGTAGTAGATGTCAATCTTAGGGCGGAAGGAAAGTTAAGAGATTTAAAAGGTGGCCTCTTCTACCACATAGTCCTTATATCGTTCATTAAAGTGATAGAAGCAAGGAGATAAAAGGAGATAAGAACAAAATCTTTAACTTCCAAAGACAGCCTCTGTCAAAAGGAGAATAAGACACTAAAGGTTCTTTATTATGTTAATTGCTTAAAGAAAAAGTCTATATATCTATACAAAGAAAAAGAGAGCTAGGAAGATCACTATTTTTAATACCTGTTAAGTTAGCTAACTGCTTGTCATGTTCTACACATGACAATAAACATGAAATTAAATGTGAAAATAATTATCTTTCTGTCCTCTTCAGAAAACTAGTCCTTCTGATCAGTCAAACACCTGAAAGGACACTAAACTAACATGGTCTGAAAGGATGCCTGAAGCCTCCAAGTCGACATATTTGGGGACCATTTGCACCTTTACTTTACCAAGTTCATTTCATTAAATGCAAACATTTCATTTCTTCAAGTAATCCATTAGTTTGGGATAGGTCCAAAATAAATGAAGCAGAGTTCCTTTGGGGAGCAATTTCTTCAGCAGAAGCCAGACAGTGTGATTTATTGGGTTGCAGAAGAATCTTCCAAGAGAAGATTTGAAAGCCTGATAGCTGGGTCCATTGAAAACTAGACCTGACGACACTCCAGAAGAAATACTGCCCAACATCAAGGAAGATGAAGACTGGCTAGGTCTTTCCCTGCTCTAATTTCTGTGAGCTGGCCAAGCATATATGATTGAACTGGAACAGAATTTAATATATTTCCATTTATAGTAGAAAGGGTTTTGAAAACAAGACAGAGGCCAGACTATTCACAAGGTATTTATAAGAAAAGCATAGGTGCGTATCTTCCTTAGGAAAAGTAATCTTGATAATTTAAAAATATAATTTCATTCCCATATTTGATCCTTAAAAACCTAATTATACATTCAGCATGAAACAAACTTAATGATTACTGAATTAATCTTAAAGCTCAGTATAAAAAAAAACCTCTGAAAAAAACCAGCAGAATAGAGCAAAAATCTTAAATAAAATCAACAAAATAAAAGACCCTTTTCTCCCAAAGACACTATTCAGCCAAATGGCCAATTTGCCACTATGTTCATGAACCCTGCAATGTATCTGAATGGCTAGCACCAGTGGCTCCATAGTAACTCATTCAGTGTCAGAATTAAATGATAGGATGAATTACTATGGAGCCACTGGTGCTAGCCATTCAGATACATTGCATGATTCGTAAAGATACCATATTGTTAACGATCAGACTTTGTTCTGTAAAATTCTACGATGGAAGGAGAACAATCTAGTACAGAGAACTCACGTTTCTCACTCATTTCCTCTCCCTGCTTCCTACCAGTTTACTTGCTTGCAACTCTTTGCCCCTTAGCTGGTCTGCTTTCTCTACGTAAAAACCCTCCAAAACTTGCAGGCCATAGGAAGATTTTGCATGGTCAAATGACTATGACAGTAGACTGAAATCATGCTAATGCACTGTTCTAATTACTTTCTAAAGTTCTTGGCCAGTTTGTTCTCTGCTTAATTCTCTTTATCCAAAAGCTATTTAATTGCACCAAACATTCTGAACTCTCTAGCAACCCTCTTCTGACGTAAGACAATAACATGCAACACTTCATGAATATATTTCAGGATACAATACATTCCTTAAAGGATCTGGCAACCTCCTCCCTGTTGTAAATCAAACACAGGGACTTCTTTGCTGGGAATTTCTGAGAACGGAGAGTTGTGCTCATCAAGTAATAATTTGGTTTGGTCCATTTGGGAAGTACTCTCTCTCCCTTGCTGTGTTCAAATTTGAACATTTTCTATAATCAGATACCCTTTCTTCTTCCTCCAGAAGCAACTACAGGTTCAGCACAATTTTTTAAGCAACTTCTAGGCAACACCTTTTTGGTGTCGTGACAACTGCTGAGGTCATCGCTCTGTACTTGACGAGTTACGAGATTCATACCTAGCTATTCACAAGCAAGAACAAGGAAAACTGATGCATACTTCAATTAAAGCATGTCTTGAAGGTGGAAATGAACAACAATAAACAACAGAGTAAAGTGTGTGGATATTACTATTAATCTATTGCTTTCCTATTTTTAAATTTCAGACTGAATGACACTTAGGTCTGATGAAGTTGGAACAAAACAGAGAAATAAAAGCATTCTGTACAGGAATGTCACTCACATGCATCTCTATTCTAATGGCTTAGCCTGAACTGCCCACAGAAAGCCCCACAGTTCTGGCAAAAAGCCAAGTTCAACAGATTTTGCAGAGCCTGTACACAAAAGGTAGTTAAAGGTTACCCAGTTAAATAAACCTTGTTTAGACGTATATCACAGTTACTTGCATCCAGAAAGGGACTGATATAATTAAAATGGAAGTGAAAATACAGCATCCAGGTCCAAAGCTTATATCTTGAAGTCCTTAGGTCACTCCTACCTAACCCCCTATAGGAAGGGAGAGGTGATGCAAGAGGATGCAGGAGGTTGACCTTGGTTAGGTAGGAGAATGGCATTGGGATCGGGATAGCACAGCTGAGTAAGCCTGTAGAGAAGGGTAGAATTTAAGATATGTCCTCCCTTTGTAGGCTGGCTAGGTCTATGTCTTTATTCACAGCTTGCTGTTTTTGTGAATCCCATTGTGAGATGCTTGATTCTTCCTGAGCTTTATTTAGGGTAACCTCAGCACTTAATTCAGGGATGAAGGGACCCTGCAAATAAAAAGTAGGCATTGAAATCCTCTCTGTTGCATCACCTAAATCACAATTTGAATCTGATGCTAAGGTAAAAAGAAAATGCAACAAGAAAAAGAAAATCTCAATGCAGCACTTAAGGTATCATCAATAAAGACACTGATTATAAATCAGTGTCCAGTAAACCTACATAGGAGAGCAAAGTCAAGGTCTTAAGGTCTTGAGACAAACCCAAACATTTTAAAAAGCAAATATTGCACTCCTGATGTTGCAATGATGTGACATGCATCCTCAGGCTCATTTAATGGAAGATCACTACAATATATTCCATCATTTTTCCCATTTTATGGTTGGTAAATTATTTTTAGTCTAGACGACGTCTCAGATCTTGCTCCCAACAAACACACAAACAATTCTACCAACTGAACTGGAAAGACGGCATAGGGTAGAAATGAGTACAGCAAAGGAAAGGACTCATTTAAGCCAGCATTGCTATTGAAACAAATGCCCAAAACCCTACAATGTTGGGTATTTGATTGTTTGCTCCTTTGCAGAAGGAAACACTGCCTAGAGCAATGAGGATTACACTCAGTTAAACAAAGTACTTTTGCCTTTAAACCTACATCATCTTAGCCAAATCTTTCTCTCTACATGTTTCTTTAGTGGTCTAAAAATCATCCAACTTTTCAGAATAACTCCATTCCCAGGCTGTGAACTTGCCAGGAGACTACAAAGGTGTGTGATATCATGAGAAATCCTATTCAGCTTCCTAGGTGCAACTCCACAAACATAATTTACTATTTCACTGACAAAAGTCAACCGCTTCCTTTGTGTTTTGTAGTCAGTGCTGGAAACACACATTAATAGGCTCTGCAATCACATGATTTGTCTTTTTCCTCTAAGCCAAGTATCAGTTTCTTATTCTGGTCTGCAATAATTCAAAGGCTCAGAGATGTAAGGCCAGAAGGGACTATTAGATCACTTTGACTAACTCCTGTATACTTTCAGACTTCAAAACTTCTTACAGTGACTCTGTAACTGAGCCAACTAAAGTATAAATGACATTTCCCAAAACTTTTAGAAAGGTATCTATCCTTGGCTTGAAGATTTCTAGAGATACACCATTTTGGTTATTTGTTCTTTCATTCCTAAAAATTTTAGTAGATCTTTTCCTAAATGAAATTATCTAACTTACTTTCTTTCTCTGCCCCTCTCCATTTGTCTGCAGCCAGTATTTTCTTTTTTGTGAAGGTTCTTTGCATATGCTAACTGAGCAACATTTCAAGCTTTTGTCATTGCTGTGGACAAGTCAAACACACTAAGTTTTTGAATTCCCAAAGTCACAACAATTATGTAGCTTTTATTTGAATCATTTCCATTTTTGCAATATTTGTTTTAGTGACTAAACACCAAGACCGTATGTCATGTTCCAGTATATGTTTCAACCAACAGCATACAGAGAAGTAATATCGCGTCTGTATTCTTACTCCTTTGTTTACAAACCAAGACATGCACTGCATTTTTTTGCCAGTTTTGCTTTGAGTGCTCATGTACAAACTGTTTCCCTGCTTTAATAACCAGAATCTTTTGAGGCTACTGTCCAACAAATATTTTCAGCTTCTTCTGGCTTAAGCCAAAGCTGACACTGAAAGACACGGTCCTGCCTAGCCTTTAGCCCAGCGTTCTCTCTTCCCTCTTTCTATCACAAAAGTTCGTGTGAAAACATGGGAGATCAAACCAGGAAATCAATGTAGCTAAACAGTAATCTTTTCATGTTGGCTTTCAGCTTGATTAGTATCCCAGTCTGGTAAATCAGGTACCCCCAATATTGTTTTCACTGATTTAGCAGCAGATGAAGCCTACAGATGGGGACAATCTGCTGCACACGAAAGGTTCTTTTGTTAACACTCCCAAGCAGGCTGTATTCCAGTGTATATTTCCTAGTTCTTTATGTTTGCCCTGCATTTCTTTCTTTTTCTTGTATGTGTGTAACATTGCCTTTAGTTGTGTTATCGTTTACTGCTCTGCAATATCATGACTCTGACAAATTTTAATAGCATCCATTTTACACTCATTTCTATATTGCTAGCACAGTTCCTAAGAAACTCTACTAAAAATTTAATTCAGTGATAGCTCTCTGTTTATAGTAATTCCTGAAATAAGGCAGCCAGATTTGAATCGGTTTGTCAGGTACTTTATCTTTACTATACAATGCCTTTTTTTTTTTCATTCAAATATCATATGTTGACAAATCAGAAGCTTTACGAAGGTCCAAGTCTATAAATTCTATCAGATATCACTATCAAAATTGTAATCTCCTCAAAACGCGCAATCAGGCATTTTGAAATCATTGTTTTCCATACAGACTGGCTGTAATTATATTTTTATCTTTTAATGCCTTATTTAATTTTGCAATCAACAGTTTAAAAAAATCAGCATTGCTACCTTCTATAACTTCTAGTACCTAAATAAGACTTGTTTCATTTATTTCCTTAAAATGAATTATTTATGTGATTTGATAGTCTGCATCTCAAAAGATAACAAAGTAGCCTGCTTTAACAAGCTGCTTTTTTATCATTTAGCAGACAATTCTATAATTCTGGGCAATTCAGTCAGTCATTTATTCTATTGCATATTCATCACACTGGTAGCATTGCTGATGTGATTATTTCAGATTACTATTATGCAACATGTTAAAGAGATCCACTGACTTCACTGGGAATATTCATACAACGTTACACATATAAACTCATGGATAGCAACAAGAAAATTGTGTCTTAGCTCAGAAAGCAAAATAATTCAATCACCACTCAGAGCAATAAATGGAAGCAAACAGAAATGGCAGTTCTCCATTTTTTTAAATCTTTTAGCTCTTTTCAAATTTTTTTCAAATTCATTTTAAAATGTTACATTACAAATTAAGATCTTTGATTTTACTTTTTTCTCTGTAGGTACTCCCACAAACTATACGTGTTATCACAGGGCAAAAAAATAGGCCTTAGAAAAACACATTAAAAAACACTAACCCCAAGAGCATTTTTGCAATGGCTGCTGAATTTAACAATATTTGCTGACTCCAGTGGTAGTTGCATTAGGCTATAGATGATCTCTACTCAGGATGCTCAAGGAGAACAGCACCAATTGTTTGCTTTTATGGTTCCCTTTCTTTGTTTGGTGCCCACAGACTGTTTTCAATAGATGTGCAGTATATAACTGGGAATTCTATATGATGAGTGTATAACTATATATGTGCACACAGTTTTTATAATTATGAGAGTCTTATTTTTCTTTTGATCTACAAATGAGTGCTCTCAACTGATGCTAGTGCTAAACAGCTTTGATATAGTATAAACATAACATTTGACGGCAGGAGATTTAGCTAGTCATCCATCATGGAGGGAATGTAATCCCTGGGCTATTTTATTCATATTCTACATACTTTAGAAACACTCTAATAATTCACCAGTAGTCATTGCTAATAATCGAGCACAAGTATTCATTCTTCTTCATCTTGAATAGATTTTGAATCTATAGTCTGACCCCAACTAATTTCTGTGGACTCCAAGCCTTGTCCACATGCATTACACTAAAGGACAGGAGCCATCATTGCCATCAGTGGTGGCCAGAGCAAGCAAATATTTCCAATCTCTCTAAGCCACGTTAACTCCTGCTTAGGAGTTGATGTGAGTTTGGAGGTGACAGTACTCCCAATTTAGTTATAGCATTTTAAGTATTTAGATATATTCCTCTTCAAGAAAGAGACCAAGGAATGATTTTAACAACCTTTTCCCACAAAGATCAGTTTATTAGATTGAGTACTCTTCAGTCTTATTTTGAAGTAGAAAAGCACTAGCCTATTCAAACCTTCCAGGTCTTCACACCGGAAATAGAAAAAGAATCAGAGTACTAAGTCACATAGCAGCAAAGCCCAGGAAAGTTTCCAAGCAAAATTTCAAATTTCTTTGAAATTTAATAATGAGAAAAAAATTAATTTGATTTTGCTATCTTTTATTTTCTTCCTATAAAATATCAACAATATGCTTTCAGCCTGTTCTGTTTTGGAATATAGTGCATGGAGATCCACGTAGCCAGGCACACAGACAGAAGGTCCTACAGGGTCCTCATGAAGAGACCAGACTCCATACACTGTAATGTAGTGTAAAGTCCTCTACCTATGTGTAATTGACTTGACACATCTTGAACTGTACCTCTGATGCAATGGATGTGGCAGTCCCCTTGAACTAAGTTCTAGGCCCTATGGACCTTAGTCACTTGATGAGATAATTTTCAGTCAGATAGAATCAATAGTAACAATAAATAAAATTATCGTGTATTTAGGAAAAGTTCTGTCTCAAAATTAGCTCAAAGCAGGCATCTGAGAACAACTCAGCAAGTTTTTAATGGTGATCTCTTGAGCAATCAGTGACAATAACCAGTCAGATCACACACAGCTGAATGCATACTAACTGTCCAGAGCCAAGTTCAATTAAGACTAGTTACATTTTGCAAAAGCTTTCCTCTTTACACTGTTTGATGCAAGTATTTAGAATGTGTACAACAATACATAAAATTGCTGACCCTCAGGGGTCTAATCTGAGGAACTATCTTGCCCTCAGTGAATTACTCAGTTTATGGCTGTGAGAACGGTCTACAGTGACAAATGGTTTCTGTATTTGTGTTTCTGGGAAAAATTCCAACTCTGTTTTGTCCCTGTTGATATTTACCTGCTACAAGTGGAGCTGGCTGAAATGGTTTTGTGTGTACATGCATTTGTACAGTGAACACAGCTCATTGGAATACATAGCATTTCTAGCAGTAGTTTACAATTGCAGAATACTCATAGCTCCCATGTCTTTCAAATGTGGCATTTGATGGTACTCAGCATCAGTGAGGTCATAAATGAACACAGGAAGACCAAATAGGTACAACAAAACAAACTCATATTGCTATAATTTTTTAAGCAATTACAGTTTAACTTCACTGAGCATGCTGGTTATTCAAATACCAGCATGATAGGTTCCTTCAAATGCTTGACCATAAATGAGCGGATAGCGAAAATGAATGCACTCCTGCAACCTTCCTCCTCATGTCTAGAAGAATGCATGCCATTTAGCTGTAAATTCTTAGGTAACTTGTATCCAGCTCAACCACTAATGTGCAATAAATCTAGTAATACATGACTGATTACTCACCTCATCAACTTGAGGATCTTGAGCCTGAGCAGCATTGGGCACTGGGGAATCACAGTCTGGGCTATAATGCTCACAGTAGTCATATGCAGCTCTGGGGTCAGCTATAATCAACAGCTGCTGGATCTCACCCTGCAGGAAAGCATATGCAGATTAAATAACAAAAACAAAGATTGTCTACAGTTCATCAGAAGTACAGAGTTTTCATTCAGAAAAAAATAGACACATAATACCTACATTAGATACTATATTGACATTTGTGATTATAAATAACATATCTACTTAATTTCTGCAGCTATTCTGGAAAACATCTTATCTATTGTTCACATGGCAAAACAATGCAAATTAATACTGAATGGATTAGGTGCAAAATTCTGGCTTAAAATGCTGTCTGGTTTAGAAAGGAGAGGCTGGAAAGGTGTAACTCCTGCTCTGTCATTTTCATGCTGTTTGTTTACTTCTTCACTGGGAACCAGTCTAAATTCCTAAGATTTAATTCAGGGCACTTCCTATTACCAGCATGCAGCTCAGCATGCAAGTGATCAACAGTATAACACTGAGAGTTTGCATCACATCTGTACTCTCAAAGAAGGGAGAAAATAAAATAAAATAAAAAAGGCTGTACCAGAGACACAGTTATTGGAATAAAAAATAATTAAGTAAGCACTGAGTAAATACACATTATAGAATATGTTGAAATAAAAATTTTAACAGCTAACAAATGTTATTTTCATCTCTGTTCCCATATATCATGCATAAAAACAACATCACAGTAAAGAGGCCCACTATTCTGGATAATAAAAATGGCTCTGCTGAGATCGCCTACAGAGACCTTGTACGTTTATCATTTTCCACAGAAAGCTGTCTGGCATCCAGTGTATTTCTTAACATAGTGGTACCATTTAAACAGTGTTAGGTAAATTCTTGCCAACATTTCCACTATAAATTTCCTCATTCAGGAGCTTCTTAAGCTGTCATAAAAATAAGGTTGTTGAAAATTGGCACATGTTCTTGGTCAAAACCCATTAACTTCAATCTCTCACTATTCCCCCAGAAGGGGGTATTTTTAAGCTTTTATATACTTCCAATGTATTTTTATTTTGTTTTTACCAAAAATGGGCAAAGGAATAACTTTGTTAGTATACCTGTGCATGTTTTGTCTTTAAAGAGAAAATATCATAACTGATGGAAATGTACAGCTGGGAAAATTCACAATTATCTCAGTATTTCCAAAATTGCTTTACATCTCTCAGTACAGTAGCCTTTAACAAATTAACAAAACTGGAGAATAATTTAAAATAGTAAAGAATAATTTGTAATGCTCCTTCCTTTCAAAAAGAAAAATCACAGAAAGAAGCAAAAAACCCTCAAACTGAAAAAAATCAACCAACCTTCTGCAATTTTCCTAGTTCTACAATATTTTTTTACTAACTTATTTAACATAAAATATGAAATACTTAGTTTCTTAGACATAATGGCTATACATTACAAATCTGTTTTTTACAATACTCTCAACTCATTTTACTTTATAGACTCATGTGTGTCTCAGATTAATTTAGAGTTGGAATATTTTTTTTTAAGCTTCCAGAATTACTACAAATGCAGCAGTTTGTTCCCTTGCCAGTGGTTCTGGACTGTCTCTTTTATTTTCCTTAGCTCACTAATGCTTCCTGATTTAGACATCTTCCTACAAAACCTGCTACACATACAGAGAAATTCCCCCTTTGATTCCTTACATGACTCCCACAAGAGTTTGAGTGCTTTGAGAGGTTTTTACAATCATTGTCAGCCTGGGCTATGCATCCCCCCATCTCCAGCAAAGTGTTTCCAAAGTGCTCTGCCCTTCCTTTTTCACCAGCCAAATTAAAACTAAGTAAAGCAGAGGAATAAGTTAGAGAGAATTAGCAACTGAAAGACAAAAGAGGTAACTCTTTTGGAGCAACCATTAGAGATGGATGTGTCCTCACCCTGTTGAGCTCAGGTCATTGTGTTGCTATATGCCCCTGAACATACATGGCTTTCTGAGATGCCCATGCAGATCACCATGTATACAGTGTGCCAGCTAGTGTGAGTAATGCTGAAACTGCTCCTGAAACTACTGCTGTTTAGTATGATATGCTAAGAGAACCCAGGTCGGGCAATATAGCCAGTATTCTGGAGCTTGCTTTGTGCTGATCTTGAATGCCATGGAATTTTGGCACTGGGTTTTGTTGGATTGTGTGTTTGCAAGAAGCACTCAGCATGCTGTTACCACTTGGCTTAGATGTCCTTAAATTGGTTAAAGCTGTTCCTTATCCATTGATTGTACTTCCCAGCCCCGCCTGTCTGCCTGTTATGGGTCTACATGGAGGGAGGCTCTCAGAAGTCTTGCACAGTATACATAAATTGCTACTGGCTATTCATGTGCGAGAAGTTTACTGAGGAACTGATTGATTTCACATTTGGCATCTCAAATGTTAATTTTCCTCTTTTTCCTTCAACATCTGCTATAAAAATATTTCCAGTAAATCACTGTTTTTCTTTTTCTTTTTTTTTTTTTTTTTAATTTTTCTGTCTTTGCTAATTAAATGGCTTCTTTGAGTATTTGTATGTGATGTATTGGCAGTGCTGTTTCTCTAGTCAGTGAAGAGCTTTCATTTCAGATCAGGTCAATCATGTCAGCACATGAAATTCCACATACATTATTGCAGATTTCATTATTGTGATTTAGTTATCATTCTAAGGTATTTGTTGGACAAATCTACATTTTTTCTCTTTGAGAATTTTTCACAGAACGACTTCAGTCTTCACAAACACATTCTTTGACTTTAACTGCTTGACTCTATGAGACTGAAATAGAATTTTATAAAGTTCTTTGTGAATAAACTACAAATACTTAATCTGGCCATACTTCATGACCTGGTTTAATAAATTAGGCACCTAATGATCTACCTGCACAAGCCCCAAGAACTTTAAATGAAAATATGGATAAATGGAGTAATGGGTTATTAACAATTCTAATAGTTGGTCTCTAAAACAACACTGAGGTATCTAAATATATATGCATATGTGCATAATGTTATTCTTATATGAAAATTGCAGGAAAAAAGGAAGTCTCACAGGATAGAATGATGAAAGCAAGAGACGGAGAGCAAAGATGGGGAAGGAGACAGGAGAACAGAGTAAAATTTACAAATACACCTGAGCATCCTTGAAGTACTCTGAAAAGTGCATAGAGAAAAAAAAAGTACAAAAGGCAGCTGTCTATATAGATTAGTTCTATTTCCTTCTCTATGAAATTGTCACAACTACCGTTGTTGGGAAAGACTGCTCAGGCAATTTCACAAAGTTGATAGATGATATATAGTGTGTTATACAAGTCAAATGTTTGATGTCTCTGCTGAGCCAGTCCTCCACCATGATTTGATGTCAGAGATAAGTGGGATGACAGTAGAAGGCAGAGGCAGAGAACTTGTGGTGAGGTATCAGACAGATATACATAGCCACTTTTTCATCTTATTACTTGTAACATTGTGTATGCTTAACTTGCCCCAAAAAGTGCTAAAAGCCTATTTAGCCCTTAAGAAGAAAAATCTGCTGCCTTATAACAATTTTTTATCCTGGATAACACTTAATACAATGTATTTGAAACAGCGTTTATCAGATATTTAACTTTACTTGCATATCAGGGACGAGAAAGCTGAGAGCTATGTCTCTGCCTTAGTTGCCCAGAGGTGAAGGGGAACATCCAGAAAGGTATTCAAGCATACCTAACATTAAGCACACAAGTACTGCTTGTAAGTAAAACGGACCAATTTGGAGTCTTAATATTTAGTTTGGATCATAAATACTTTATTGAAATAGACACTAAGTTGTTGTCAAAGCCGACACATAACTCCCAAAGTCAATGCATAGTTGAATAATTCATTGAAATATGGAATAAAAATAGTTAAAGTCTATGGACATTTTAATTCCTCTCTATTTTGGGAATGTGCTCATAATTAAAATCAGAGGCTTTTGAATCAGCCTCATGGTTATACGAAAAAAGCTGCCTGAGAATCATAAAATATCTTGCCCACCAGTTATGCCTAGCATGAAAACATGGTACAGAAAGATTACTTCTGTAGCGTTGTCCTAAAAGGTACTCTACCAAATAAGCTACTCTTTGCAGAATCCTCCAAGATTATTAAGAGAAGTTAATTAGATCTGAGGAAACATTCTCTTCTTTGTGGCATGCCACAGCAAATGTGGAGAACCAGGCTACAGAGCTACAAGAAGAATATGCTCAAATCAGTTGAATGCCTGCCTGTTGGAACAGCTG
This sequence comes from Gymnogyps californianus, assembly GCF_018139145.2. NCBI lineage: Eukaryota > Metazoa > Chordata > Aves > Accipitriformes > Cathartidae > Gymnogyps > Gymnogyps californianus. The sequence continues at coordinate 14,078,893 of NC_059478.1, read as the reverse complement.
TACAGACATTCACTCAAATTAACTGCTCTACAAGGAACAGCCCAGCTAAGAATGGAAGTGTGTGGTGAATTCAGTCATTGAAAATTCCTCTGTGAATCTCACAGACATTCCACAGTGACATTCTAGAATAAGAAAGTTTATGTGAATGTACACATCCAGGATTTGTTGAAAAACACACCTCACAAAGTAGTAATGCACAAGGTGGGGTATCTGCACTGAAAACATAGCCTCTTGATACGAACACAGTTTGCAACACTGAAAAAATACAGCATTGACTAACAAAAAAAGGAAATGAAGACCCAATTTGCAGCAAAGCAGTAGACTACCAAGTTCTCTTTCCAATTTTATTGACTTTCTCTTGATGTAATTATTGCTTTAGTTAGCCTCATGGTAGTAATCACTATATTTGATTCCACCTTTTTAGAGCCTTTCTTAGATTCCACAGCAGAAATCGGAATAAGGAAAATCTCCAGTTAGATATGGTGTCAGATTTTCTCAATGATGTAAATCATTGAGGGCCTGAGAAGTAAGGAATGAATTATTTTATCATTAAAAGCAATAAATGTTAATGGCTGGTTATTATCTTAATTGTGACTTCACAAAATGTCTTAGATATTATCTCTCTTCTCGAAACATTCTCTTTTCCTTTTAACTATGTAATCTTACTAATGCTTTCTAAATATGGTGTATTAGAGAAGTACAACCATAAAGTAGTCCATTTATAGTCTATTTATCAGCTAAAAGTTTCTATCACTGATAAAAGACATCTCTACTATCACCTGCCAGCATTGTTAAAAAGGCAAAAGTATGAATTCTTAAAAGGCTGTAAGGGCACTAAATGAAGGAATCAGTGCTGAAATTACTGTTTTTTCCAGTATTTAAAATTTTACGGTCTAGTTCCCTAGTTCTACGAGAACCTCAAACACTTCAGTTGTAGAGACAGATTTTTGGGATATCTCTTTCACAAGAATCTTAATAAAACAATAACCCTGCCAGGTGAAAGTGACCTTTGTCCAGGGAATAGCAGGTATGCATTACTTGAGAAGCTCTGTAGCACTCTCTCCACAGAAGCAAACTTCACAAATTATTCAAAATATTAAAAAAAAAAAAATTTCTAAGAAAAAGTGATCTTGGTAGTTGCACAACTAGGATGCTACATAACAATGTGACCGGACCAGCGTTGAGAACTCAAGTTGTAGTTTCTTATAGTAAAATAGTGACATTTTCTAGAATGATTGCATTAGGAGAAAGCTTATTGCTCATTTTCCAGCTTGACAAAAAAAAATAATGAAAAATAATGCAGCAATTACTTAAATGTCTAATTTATATATTAGAGGTTCAGAAAGAATTTCCACAACTAGAGTGGGAGGGTTAGCATTAGCAAAATACCATCCTTCTTATTCATATTCTGGATAAAGTGAGTACCTCTTATGTGCTTATAGGGATAATTAGATTTTAAAGATGACTACCTAAATGGTGATAAAAGCATAACAAAACCAGTGCTAGGCACTATATCAACTCAGGAGAACAACATCAATATCTTTCATTTTCATATGATGGCTAAAGCCTAAGAATTACAGAGTGGACTCTTCAGTAAATCAGCAGAAATCCTAACCTGTGTATATGTGCCAACTGTCTCTAGTTATGTGACAGTACAACTATAGACTCTAAATCTAGACAGCCTGGATAGTATTACTATAGAATTTAGAAAAACCTGCTGCAGAAATAATTTAATCTTCCTGCAAAGATTTGAGGGATTGAAGAATTCCAGGGGCCTTTAATATTATATTCCATAACCCAGGCCCATTGCATAATACAGCTAGAGAAAGATATTTAGAGCCTGCCAGAGTGAAGCACTGTAAAAGCAATAAATTGTGAAAGCAGAATTCTGTACAGGTCAAAGTTTCCATAGAAATCAATGTCTTCTTGATTCTTTGAAACTCCATGGTTATAGGAGTATATATTCAGCTTGGTTAAGAAATAGGTTGATATACCAATTAAAATTTTCAACCTTCAAAACATAGCTGTTCACAGACCAAAGTCTACTTCAATTCCTGGCTGGGAGATTAGATTTTATTACAGTTTCTGTATATACAGCACGTGTACATAACACACATGCACACACACGTGTGACTAAGGACATCTTATTTTCTTGATAAAAGACCTGCAAATCTGTTACATTGTCATTTATCTTTGAAACTTCATTTACAGCTGTTGTTTAAAACTTAAACGTATTACACACAATATTAAATGAGGTGATAATAAATCCTATCTGTAAAATTTGCTGGAGCTGACGTAACAGGCAGCATTTTTTGAGCCCAGGTTGTTAATTTTAAATGTAACTACAAACAGTTTAGTTAAATGACCATTCCTTTGTTTCTTGGGAATATTCCTTGCAAATGAACTTGAACTCCAACAAATTACCAGAGCTTTGCTTTCTTTTTCTCTCGCCTTCCTGCTTTCAAAAATAAGGAAGGGAAACAAGGAAAACAGAATTATTTACTTTTGTTCATCAAGCATAAGTTTGGAAATACTATAAAAAAATAACAAACACCAAATCACCATTCTTTCAGATTAAAAAAAAAAGGCAAAAAACCCAAAGCCAAATAGAAAGCTTTTGTAAAAAATGCTGGTTTTTTATTAGGTGCCTCTGAAATGGAAAAATTGTTTGCTTTGCTTTTACTTTTTGCGTTGTTTTTTTTCCTCCCAGTGCTGGAAGTTGGCCACTTCTCTGCTGTTGATAGCTAGAAGGTTCCTTCTAAATATTTTTGCTTGGAACCTATTATATTTTTTGGCATCTGTTCCATTTATGTTAAACATTACTTCTTAGTCTGACTGACACTAAACATTTAGTGGGTCTCTAGCAATTACTAAAGGTAACATATAATGGGAATCATTTTGGCTATGTCTACATTAGCTAGTAGTGCAGCTCAACAGGACAGTATGAAACAGAGGATACTCATGACACATCATTCAAACTACATGCCTTTGGGGCAGTTTTACTTTGGGCTAGCTTCCCTATTCTACTTCAGCTGTACAGCAATTTTGGTCAGTCACTAAAAGCTCTACCCATTCTGCTACTGCTACCTTCCTCAGGGATTATGCACACAGATGAATGGCCTTTCTGCACTTGCACACTTGGACTTTCCATGCTTGCAGATATGTGAGGAATGGTTACTCATCTGAAGGGATCTGTGGGTTAAATCATATTGCTGTCAAGGTACTATCACTCTGTCTTCAACTGCTCACTCAGGCTATTTAAAGGAATCCTATGTTGTACATAAGTGTATGAATGCTTTTTTCATGAAAACAGGTTAATGCCTAGTATCAAAATCTAAACCTTTTATTAACAAGGATTACTGCAAGGACTTAATCTCATAAACTGTGTGCAGATGAAGCTTTCATTGGCTTTAAACGAGAGGCTTATATACATCAGGTTTTGTCTCGTTATACTCATTTACAGCACAGTGCCTAAAAAATCATTGTATTGGTCTGACGTGTGGGGAGTTTTGAAAGAAAAAAGTCTCTATAGGGAAATATCTACATAAAGACTCTGTTAGTTATTACCTTATTATAAAATACTTATTATAAAAAACGGTTGTATTGTTCACACCAACAGTACTAAATGAGGAGTGACAAATCCTTAAAGCTGGCAAAGAACAAAAAGAGCCCTGCTATTTATCAAACATTTAAGCTACAAACATATTTCAATGGATACAATCAAAAATTCTTTTACTAGGTGCCATGTACCAGCATCTGACTAATTTCTTTTTTTTTTTTAATTTTTGTATGCTATTGTAGGAATTCCCTTCTTTGCAGCAAGCACTTACAAACCAGCCCTTCTCGCACTGTGTATCTGAAAACATGGAAGAGATTAATTTCAAATGACACATGTAAAAGTTTGAGGTACACTGTGTCAGTCTTTCATAAACAAGCATTTACAGATTAGTCCCACTGATATCAATAGATCCACTTCAGTAAGCAGGTGCTGAGTAGTGTAAATGAAGGTGTCATAATTTGGCAGTTAGTAATAATACAGTTTCTAGACAGCATAATTTTATTATTTTAAGACACATTCACAGTTTATAATTTGCTTCTCAAGCATTTGTATGCACCTGATGCTTAATGCTTTCTTGTATTCAGTATCTTGTTTGTGACACCACATTGATTTCCATATTAATTGAACACGATGTTATAAAAAAATCAGATTAGCACTTACATTCAGGAATGAGCAGCAGGCAACTCCAAATTAGAACTTCCTCATATAAAACACACAACCCCCCCCCGAAGATTTGGAAAATACTTAAGGTAATTTTTTTCTTGCTTTAAAAGCTAAACCAGAAGATCTTTCTGAGACCACTCCTAAAAAATGCCTCTTAGCTTTAGCACCAGTAGGTAAACTTACCAAGGAATATTATGTTTGTTGAATATACAAAAATAGCACATTAGGTAGTCATTTATCATGCTCTTAGGATGCTAATCAGCCCTTTCCTTCTTTCAGTGGTGATCTACCTGATCTCTGGACACCCAGTATGCCTACTTACTCAGAAATTATTGATCATCAGCATAGGAAAGTTACATCAAAGCAGTCATGTCAAACTGATTAAAATGTATGCATTTAGAATTTCCCAGTGTACTATAACATATTGTTGTGTTAGCAACAGTCAGACTGCCAGAATTAGAACAAAGGTGGGAGAACTGCCTAGAAAACAGAAGTTAATATTAAGAACAGAAAAAAGAAAAGGAAATAGCCAAGAATTTTATTTCATTAAATTTTGTTGTATTACAAATTTAAAATAACACAGTTAAAAACAAAGAAGAATATTTGATCCACTGTGATGTAACACTGTTTTAAAATAAGTGTGAAATATTCCTCATAGCAGCAATATTTGTTCTGAGTATTCTAAATGAATGGTCCATGCAAGTATGTTAGAGCAATATAACTAAAGAAGTAATGCTTTTTTCCAAAGATACAATCAAATTGTCAGGAGGTCAGCATAATGTCACGTAATAATATCTATTTCTGACTCACGTGTGTATGCAAGAATTCATAGAGGTTTAGATGTACTCTCTAAGGGAACAAGAACATATGATGTATCTAATTGTTTACAGCACTGATTCTGACAGTGCTGAACTCTGCTTTCAACGGGAGCGAATTACCTTAATGATGCAACTGGTTTTTGTGCAGTTGTGTTATGCTGTATGAATGGGTTCAGGACCAGAAGAAACCCTGGCATCTTCAGCTAGTAGGTCACTGAAGCCTAAGATTTCATTATATTTATCTACAGGTTCATTATTTCCACATTTTGAATTTCCATTCAGTTTGAGGAGACTGAAGAGTGCTCCACTGTTCCTGTGATCAAATCATTCGCTTATTATGACTAAACCCATCATTATTACTCAAGATAAAACAGCCTTTGTGATGCATGGATACAATATTAATCCTTCTGACACTCTGTGCTGTGAATTCCAACAGGTCACTTTACTCTTAGGTATTTCTTTTTACGTGCTTCCTACATGTGAGCTAATAAAGGCATCAAATGTCTTATGGAAAGTCTGTCTTACACAGTTTTAAGTCTTGAACACTTAAATCTAATGTCACGGCTAAATAAGTTCATTTCTGGAATTGCCTGCACATAGAATAAGACACATGGTGTTATGTGTTTCTTCAGTGCCTGTTGTGGTCTCAAGATACAGCAGGGTTCACAACACAGAAATACCACCAAGGAGAGCCATGGAACCACCAAACATCTCTCTGTGCTACCATGAATGAGATGATAGATAAACAGAACATTTTAAGACACAACCAGGAGACTCTCAAGCAGGAGACAAATTTCAGGGAACAGCCCCAAACTTTAGAAATTGTAGCAGCAGTAGCTAAAGGATGGATAAAGTCTTGTTAATGAAATAAAAAGAATGCTGTTTAGAGAGTAGAAAAACATGAGACAAACTCAAAAAGAACTAGATTATGTTTTGCTTGGCCAGACTTTGAAGGACACATATCATTAAAACCATATATGGCACAGTACTTTGTTTAAACTTTGAGGGACATTCTAATTGCCTATTTTCAACACACACATTTCTAGCTAAAGATTCAAATAACTGAAGATAGGTACAAATGTACCCATGGTGGCTGCACAGTAAAAGAGAAAGCAGAAACCTATCCCGAAAGAAAAGACTGTAAGCTTCTAATTTAAGTAAGAGACTTCAGACTAAATCTAAACCCCCAGCAATTACAAGAACAGCCTTACAAGAATGTAACTGATTTCTCTGAATAAAGCAAGAGAAAAGGTGTGCAATCAGTTAAGTAAGGAAACCTAATCACTGAAGGAATACAGAAATGTACAGTGATATAACAAATGGTAGAAATGTTGCTGTTCTCAGTGCTGAATGTTAAGATTCAGCCTGTAAACTGACTTTACAGACAGCTGCACAATTTCTTTTGTGAGTCCAAAGCTATCTTTCTTCTTAGTGGATCTCAGCTGGAATTGAAGCACTGACTTGCCATGTCAATGTAGGAGATTTCAGTGAAAAGTTTGACAGAGGATCACTAGCTTCCTTTTTCATCCTTCAACACAGGAAAAAAACTCCCAGAGAAAAGTATTTTTATTTAAGTCATTCTAGCAAATTCTGTTAAAGTTATATTCTCATGTCTGTGTTGACTTCACATAAGCTTGACTTCAAGAAAATTGTAGGGTTATTTTTTGGGTTTCTTCAATTAATCTGCTAATTCTGATTTTTAAGTACCAATTTCATTTTGCTAAGTATGTCTTCATCCAACGTTACAGACTCTTCCAACAGTTGCTAACCAAAGAATAATTGCATTCTACCACATCCCTTCCCATCTCTTCTTCCTCTATAGGGCTTGAAAGAGAGGAGTGAATTGTATATACAACTGCAAGAGGTATACGGATGGAGGAAACTATCACTGAGGAGGAACGGCTAGAGTAGGAATTATTTTGCCTTAAAATAGTTACTCTTTGTCATGACTCAAAGTTTCATCTTCCTTTCTGAGTGGCTAATAACCTTTGTGACAGAAGAATGACATAGCAGGAAATTTTCAGAACTATCATTTTATTTACCCCTTGGATAGCCTGTGCTCCTTCTGTATTCCCATGGGAATGGTCTTAATCTCTCTTTAACAAAATTTTTTTGCAGGATTTAATATTTAAAACTGTTTAAAATATAGAGGACATAATATATATAGAGGATATAATATCATAATAGTAAACAACTTCAGAGATGAAAGGCCCCTAGCATGCTTCTCTTCTATTCAACATGTTACTTAATGAAAATGATTAAAACAAATATCTCCCTTCATGCACATATCATCAACCACTGTACTTATTTTCAAACAGCTATGTACAATCATTTCAGCACGTCTGAAACTTCAGACAGGTCTTTTTATTTAGCAATTGCACTGAGTAAAACAAACCAAACACCAATGTTTATTTATTGTGCACTTCCCTCCTTGACAACTTTTAAAATGATTACAAACTTTGCAAGAACAAGGCAGGGCCTGTTGCCTTAGTTTCTATTAGAATCTAAAATCACTTGTAAAACACTAACAAAACCTCAGTTTATCTGCTTTTATTGTATTTTTTTGCTGAATTATTTTTACTTATGTATATTAACATTGCACATATTTTGACAATTTATTGCCAAATACACATATTGTGGGATTTGGTTTCTGACCTAAGAAAGAAATACAAATGAAAATTGAAAGTAATTATCCCACGTGGAGACCAAAAATCCTTGTCCCACTCCAGATAAGGCATCTGTGGAATTCATCTTCAAATGGAAAATAATGTCCCTCAGATGTGCAAACTGTATTGAGGACTACAGGTAAATTAGGCTGTGAATACCAAACATATCACAGTGGTTGACCCATTAAATCATCCCAGAAATTTCCCCATTCAAAAGGCTCATGTTTCGTCATGTCCATGGAAATGAAAGATAACGATACCACAGTGTTACACTCAAAATTCATATTTCCTCTCTTGATACCTATGCAGCTTCTCAAGCATATGCTCTGCTTAAAGCTAGGATTACAACTCTGGACATTTATGGAGCACAGATGTTCTGTATATGAAGTAAGTTAACTACTGATCTGTATTTTCTTATTTTTCAGTTTTAATTTAAATTTGACAGTTTTGACTGTTGTATAACAATATTATAAAAGAAACTCAATAGTGTAGATTTAGAGAAGCTTCATTATTAGCCTGTAAAAATAATTGTTGACATAAGGATTCTACCTAGAAAGGCCTCATGATTGGCAGTCACATACTTCCTTAGAGGCATTTTACCCTTCCTATATGTACTTCTTGGCCAGTAAATGATGGAAACATATATGTCCTTATTGCCAAAGTATGTTCCAGTTACTGGAAAGAGTAATAAGTGGGATAAACAATATAACAGATTCATATTACACAGAAAACTTTCCAGGTCCATCTCTCCCTCTCTCAAATACTGTTAGCATGCACAAATATCTGTAAATGTTTAAGAGAGACAGAAATAAAATGATTCAGTATCATACTACTCAACTTTCCCAGATTAATTCTCCTAAATCTCTCAAGTATCTCAATATTAGGCAGAAAGACAAAAAAAGCAAGCCCCTTCCAGATACAACACAATCTAAAGGATAGAAAAACGCATCATATCTTCCAGCAATAGAGACACTTCCCTGTTTTTTATTTCAGCCTATCCTAACAGGTTCCATAAATCGAAGTTTCTACATTATACCAGCTTTTGCCCTAAAAAATTTATTCTGATTTGCATTGAGCACTTCACTCAACACAAAATCACTCAATTCCATTTGTTCAGTATTGATTCTTACCTCAAAAACTTCTTCATCCAGAATCCTGGTTCCAAAGACAGTGATGCCATTGGTGTCCACAACTGTTTTGTCACTTCTTTCAAGTGGTTTTGTAGTTTTTTTGTTACAGTCAACAATCATTGTAACACTTTTTTTCTCCACACTAATAGCTACTCGATGCCACCTATTAAAAAAACCCAAACATAATTCTACTGTAATTTATGTTTTTAAAACTAGGTCATTGTGTTCTTATCAAGACAGTTTATTGCAGATTGTACACCAATCAAGTCACAGATAAAATTTTAAATGTCTCCATTTATTTCCTTCTTTCATACGTACACAAATATACACAATGTTTTGTCTATTCACTATATAACTTCTGTCCCTTAGTACAAAGGAATCCGATCCATAGCTCATTGTGAATATCCTATATAAGATGAAGTTCGCTGACCTTCTCTGAAGCTTTACTCAGAGAACTTTAGTAAACTCAAATTAGAAGCGAGTGTACTGTTTACATTTTATTAGATTGAATGATCTGACAGCAGGTTTTATTTTTATGAATGTGTTTGATTTTTCAAATTACTTAAGGAATTACTTGTGCAAATATATTTAATCCAGCATCTTATTCTTTGTTATTTACATTTTACTATTTGTTCTCTGTGATCAATCACCAAAATTTTACCATGTTCTTTTGCTTATTTGAATGTATCCCATAGCTACAGAGATTTTTCAAAGATGTACAACAGTTCCAACATAGATGCTTTTCCAGATACATATACTTACAAATGCTTGCCAATACTCCTGCAACAATAGCTTTGCCTACATAAATATTCACCAAAAAGTGAATGAATTGATTCAGAATACTGACAAATGATTTTATTTTAAAGACATTTGAGAATAAAGTTTTGTACAATTTGCCCAACTATGCTATGTTCTTTATGAGACTTTATGATCATGACAGACCACATTAATTTAGTGAGCCTCTCTGCTATGACAACTTAAATATCTAAGAGCAAGAGCAGACCACTCTGTAATCTAACACGGAGCAAAATATCAAAGAATCTTTGACAGACCAGGGCAAAAAGTGTCGAAGTATGTCATATTAGTGACTGGTAAGAGGAAGGCTGGAATCAAAGTATTTTAGTTGGCATTTGTAGAACTAAGGTTGTCTAAATCAGAGAGACAGCTTAGATCATTGTTACAAAGAGCTTCTGTATATCAAAAGGAACACCTCAAAGCTAATGGAATCTGACTGCTAAACAGTATCACTGAGCCAGAACTCTAATTCCATGTTTTCTCTGGAACGCGGTTAAACATTATCACTATAAAAGCAAACTATCCATGCATCCTCAGGCACATTACACTGTTTACACTTTTTAAATATATCTCATTTTGAGACGAAGATTGTTGTCCTAGATCCTTCATAAAACAGCTGAGTCAGAAGAAAATTGTCTGTCTATCTTTTGCAAGCATGTAGAAGCTGAAAGCACAAAATCATAGCTCACTGTGGATAGGAATGACTCCAGTTGATTTAGAAGTTGTATAGTCTGACTACAGGAAATTGCACCAAACCAAGTTCCTTTTGATTTCTTCATTTTTATCAGTTTCTCAACATTTTGGGTGAATTTTGAAACCCATGTCAAAGCTTTGTTATTTAGAGGAAGTCAATGAAAAAAAGTTTGCTGCTTTGTTTTATCACTCCTTCTGCTAGAGAAATGGATCAGATTTAGGTTTCATGGTATAATTCCATTCTCTGGTAATACAAGGGCTAGAATACAATTACTTTTTTCTTTTTTTTATCCTTTATTGCTTTATAAACATATTTCATTATAGTTGAATTTTTGCCCTTCATTCTTGACTGATTTGTTTTCTTTTGATTTAATAAAATTTCATTCTGTGTATCTCTGAAGACTGTAGCTGCTCTTCCTGGACTGCAGCACAATAAATAAAAAGCCTTTGAAAGAATGAATGACCATTTGCAAGCACTAGAATGACATTCCCAGAGAACGCTTGCTTGTCTACAAAGGGAAGTTAGGTATAAAAAATTAACCACTGCATTAATAACGCAATAGGTGTTTAATTGCCTTTACTGAGGGTGCAGTATAAGTCCTTGCAGCACTTCAGATTAATTGTCCAGCTTATTCTTCCCTGATTTCTTTATATATAGACATCTCAAACCATCTTATTTATCTGCTGTTTTGGTTCAGGATAGGAGAAATTCTATGCTGTCTTGTCAACTTGTCTTCACTCTGCCTATCACCTTCAAATGGACAAGACAGCCCTTGTAGTGAGAATATTCCTTGAGTCTTTTTGAAAACAGTTTCTTTCTATATTGCACAGGAAGAATCTTCATAGGTTTAGTTTTGGTGGGTTTAACTTATATGACTATTTCTTCACTTTTGATTTATAGAAATGGCAAATAAGAAAGGTGGTTTGTTTTTATTTGTAGCTGTATACACCGTTTGAAGCTGGAACTGTATTCTGCTGCAAAGGTTCTCTGATTTTGTACAACAGCAGTCCAACTAGCTGGAAATTGTGTTACTGATTTATTTAAATATTTAAGATAACTGTTTGTAAAGACCATAATCACCTATACAGTGATCTGTGGTATTATTTTTCATCTTAAAATTTCACACTTACTTGCCATCAGCAATGTTGACTGTTCTGAAAAGAGGATAATCTTCTGGGGCAGGTTTTCCATTTTGGTCTTCAAACAGGAAGACAGGGGATCTACCAACTTCAACACCCACTTGCTGAATTCCTTGCTCATTGTAGACAGACAGAAGGAAGGACTGAATACCCTTTTTAGGTTTTACTGTCATTAATATTGAAAAATCTTCTGGAAAATCTCCACCTGTAAACAAAGTGATATATACAGTTACAAATTCAGAAAAGATGAAACCATTCTTTGAAGGTTTACATTTTTCTATAAGCATGGAGGATCCCGCATACAAGCTGTTGGGGTTTTTTAATTCTCCAAAATGAATACATAAAAAATTACACAAGGAAAATTTTTATCTCTTTTTTTCTTTCTGGTCTCGCTTTAATTCCTGAAAGATATACCTTAATGGTTCTTAAAAACATGACTTGTATATCTATTGTGAACTTATGTAATAATACAATATATGCAAGAACCATGATAGTTTCACATTCAATATTTTTCTATTCATCTTCTCTTTAGAAATCTTCTAATTTAAAAGCGTGCACTACCATTTCACTCAACAAAGTATCCATATTATAGCAAATATGTTCCCAGGCACTTCATCTCCCTTGATAACCACTTGTTTTAGTTTGTCTCTCACAATATATATTTGAGTCTTTCTAGAATAATATTGTACATAACATTGAAAAAATACATAACTAGTTTTATTTAATAGGTGCTTTAGGCAAAATCAAAGAACATTTAATTTCCATTTATTCCCTGATGCTTTCTCCTTGAAGTAGAGATTATATATCAATCATTGTTTCAACCTTTACAACTAAAAATACACAAAATTAAAAGTGGATATAGCTTGTTTATAAAGGAAGGACTGAGGCTTGTACTCAGTACTGCTCCTGTTGAATCTGGTGGTAAATCTGCATTTCACTGGATGTGAAAGGCTATTAGGCTTAATAACAAATGAAGTGTAAGACTGAGATTCTAAAATTCAGAATATACATTGGATTCGTGTGGCTTCAGCTGCAATTTGACATGCAAGAAATAGAGGGATTAGAATCTAATCATAATGTTGGTAATAAATATAACTGCAACTTTGTGTGCATGAGAGTGGGTAAAATGTTCTTAAACATTTTAACAATATATTACAATAAGTTTTAATAAAATAATGTTACATTTTTGTAATGAAAAAAAGTATGTAAGACTTCAACACCGAAAGCTGATTTAGGAATTGCTTCTTCCAATGGAGAATATAAGATTGTTTCCAAGACAGGTCTTGTGGGAAAACTCTTTCAGGATTCTAGAGAGTCTTCCATGAAGACAAGCTATTGATGGCATTAACTCTTTAGTTACAATATGAAAACAAAATGCATAACATCTTCATTGCTTTTTAAATGACATACTACTCTTCTAAAACAGAAAAACCCTTGTCTTACACTTATTATATTGTCTGCTGCAATGTTGTTTTATGTGCTTTCTACCATCTTTTCAACTTTTTTTGTAGAAGGTTGTTGAAACACTGTAGTAATATAGACTACTTTAGGGCTTGTTTTGACATCTTATATTGAAGGGATGAAAGCTCAATAAATAGGAAGCATTTCATTTACTATGGTGACTCTTTGGTCAAGCTTTTTAATGACAAAGCAAAGCTGCTAGTTTACAGATTAAATTAAACTATACATTATACCTTTTAACGTCAGAGTAAACAGATGACAAAAAAAGGAAAAGAAAGAGAAAAGATGACTGTCAACAAAGGCCAAACTAATGATTTGAAAAGCACTGAACACTTGCCCTGTCCGCACTGTTAATCTGAAAGATATGTTGAAAATGCTTAAGGCAGGCAACACTAATTTAGCTAGTCTGGGCATGTGCTTTTCAAACAGATAACATCCTATGAAAAAAAACCTGGGAACTTTCTAAGAAAGGTGACTGAAAATGAGTCATGTGCTTCAGTTCAGTAGTTTCTGTTATCACTGTTATGACATAATATTCCCAAATGTTTTATCTTGCACCTACATTGTGTAATTATAAGTAAATTTCCTCCAAACACAGTTTTGATTTAAAAATTCAAAAAATTAATGACATTCTAACACGTAAAACTTTATGTATTGCTATGTATATATAGTTCTCGGACACACTTCTGGAATAGTTATCAAATTGTTCTCAACTACTTTTAAATTTCTTGTTTATTGGTGTGGTTCTATTTGAACAATAACCAAAAATAACAATAACAATTGGAGGGAAAATCACTAGAAAAATCTTTGTATATATCTGGGTTGACACTCCTGTCATTCCTATATGCTTTTGTAAAAGATAACTAAGAGCATATAAGCAAATAGTACAACAAAAATCTAAGCAGTTACCTTTACAATTATATAATGCCTTCCAGTCAGTGAAATCAATGTCTATTATATTCTGGGAAGTTGGCAAATATTATTAGATACATTTTTAAAAGATGGATATATTTATGCTCCCAGCTTTTGCCATTCATAGCTCCCTTTGAGCTACAGTAGCTAAAAGATACTGTCCTGGTTTCGGCTGGGACAGAGTTAACTCTCTTCTTAGTAGCTGGTACAGTGCTGTGTTTTGGATTTAGTGTGAGAATGATGTTGATAACACTCTGATGTTTTAGTTGTTGCTAAGTAGTGCTTATCTTAAGCCAAGGACTTTTCAGACTCCCATGCTCTGCCAGCAAGCAGGTGTGCAAGAAGCTGGGAGGGAGCAGAACTGGTGCAGCTGACCTGAACTAGCCAAAGGGGTATTCCATAACATGGAATGTCATGCCCAGTATATAAGCAGGTGGGAGTTGGCAGGGAGGCGCGGACTGCAGCTCGGGAACTAACTGGGCGTTGGTCAGCGGGTGGTGAGCAATTGCATTGTGCATCACTGGGTTTTTTTTCTCCCCCCCCCTTCCTTTTTTTTGTTATATTCCTTTTCATTACTATTATTATTATTATATTTCATTATTACTATTGTTAGTATTATATTTTACTTTAGTTATTAAACTGTTCTTATCTCAACCCACGAGTTTTACTTTTTTTTTTCCTTTCCTCCTCCTCACCCCACTGGGAGGGGGAAGGGGGAAGCGGCTGCGTGGTGCTTAGTTGCTGACTGGGGTTAAACCACGACAGATACCTATACTTCCTGATGAGTTATAGGAGTTAGATGAAAGCAAGCACAGGATGCATTACAACTTGTATTGTTCAGCTAAAATGATGTTTCACAACTCGATCTTATCTTGGATATCTTCTGTAGTGTTTCCACTACTATAGAGCACTAAGAAAAAGGGACATGATCATTCAAATATCTTAAAGAATAATCTCTGAAAAAGAAGGATTTCTTGTGGTGGGGAAAGGATGCCTGTTCCGCAAGATTCAAAAGGAAGTAATTACCATAATCACCTCCAAAAAATTGTTTCTGGGTTCTTTACTGAAGTAGAGGATAGCATGACATTTTCCTGTATTAAGCAAAGTTTTGTGGTGGCTTCTTTTTATACTGTGAGTGAGCAATGCTTTTTATTTGTCTCCTGCACACAGAAGTGTTGCAACAGATTGGTAAAATCGAGCAAACTCATTCCAGTTGTAAAGCAGAAACTGAAAGCATTAATAAGAAGAGTACCTAAATTAAGGCAGTCAAAGGCTATAGAAATTTAGATGTCAGCCAACAACATGAGGTACTTATTTGTTCTGGTATTCAAGAATCATATGAACAGTTACTACTGCAGCTGCCAGATCTCTTTATGCTACGATTTGATTCATGAATAAGTACAAGTCAATCCAGGCTCTCAGACTTCCAGCTCTAGACTCTGAGGCTTTGATGTAGCAGACGGTGCTTGTACTGTTCTAAACTTTCAAAAATATCAGTGATTTGAAGTCAGTTTAATCTTCTGTCCAGTTGTATTTGAATGTTCATTTAAAGTTTTTTTGTTGTACCACTTGGCTTCTATGACTTACATTGTAAAACTCAGAATATAAATGTTGCAACTTACTACACTGTGCAACTTGTGCAGTTTTTCAATACAATGGATCATTTTTGCATTTTTTAAAGAAAGAGCAGCCCATATTCTGCTAACCTTACTTAGGTGAAGTAGTAATTAATTATACACATAGTCACACTAATATCAGTAAGACATTGTAGACTGTAATGTGCCATTCAGTGAATGATATTTTCAGCTGGATAGCTCTGTTAACTATATGCAACTTAGTTGAGAGGATATATTAAAAACTGAAGAACTGTGTTAAAAAATAATATAAATATTATATCTGTAGTAAATTTTGTTTTGATCTTCTTCCATGAATAAAAAAGTAAACTGACGAGTTAAGTGAACATGTAAGTTACGCTTGAACTGTGTATACCTGTTTCCCATGTTGTTCTGGGAACGCATTATTACTACAAAATAATGTATGTTTCCCCCTTTTATAGATCTTGGATGATATCTATATGACTGCTATTTTGAAAGACAAAAAAGAAAGTCTTTTTCTTTGCCAGCATCTAATCTGTATGTTTATAGATAGACTTGTTCAAACTCTGCATGATGTATCAAAGCAGAAAAATTAAATGTTCCACAATTTTGGTTTTTAATATTCTTATTATCATTTTCCTCAACAGTTCAGGTCAAGTGACAAGTGACAGCAAAATAATGGAATAAAAGTCTCTCCTCAACATCCAAAGAATCTTTTCCAAAATGTAATTATTTCATTTTAGAGAAATTTGAGAGAAGACTGAATCACATTACCTGCTATCCACAACTAGCCTTGTTTAGTCCCCCAAATACCCAGATATTCCTAGGTAATTCTTAACAGATGGTACTTCTGGGAATGATTTTGCAATGGCCAACCACAACTCATTTCTACCACTGCAGCATTGCTGCAGGAAGTACTGCTTTTAAATGGACTACTGAAACTGGAGGAAACTTGCCGAAGCCACCAAATAAGCTTTCCATCAGAGAGCATCATGAAAGAACAGGTAATATGACCTACAGGCCAATTCTGACAGCAACACAGAATTTGATGAAGAGCTTCATAACTGAAGCCAATAAAAACTGATTCATTCAGTAGATAAAGAGCACGTCCTGTCATTCATATGCAGGCCCAACTCTAGGGATAACAGAATTGTTTTGTGGTACTGATGATGGACTACATGCTGTGCTTTAGATACCATAAAAACACAGGCAGTAAGATAATTTACCAAAGTAATAGCTTTCTGACAATCTTACCTGGGTACAGCTGCTTTGTTGGGGCACTCAGCTGTGCAGTTTTTGAAACTCTGTAGGCGACATCTGATCCTTTTGAATCCCTTCTGTTTGTGCAAAATCCTGCTGTTCTTGATACTCCTTCTGGTGAATTGTGAAATTCTAATGCTTTTAGCACATCAACGGGTTCAGCTGACAAAGAAAAGAAAAACAACAAAAAGAATTACTCATCTTGCATCTCTACAGTATGCAGCCTCTAAAAAGGATATTAATTTCATTGCAAAAGCGTATGTGTAATCATAGCAGTAGCTGCATCCTATTTTGATTTATTGCAGATTACTCCTACATCAGATTATTACTTTAACAGGATTATTAATTTTTAAATATAGAAGAGTTCATCCCATCCAATGTAATTGTTATGATCAGATTTTCAAACTACTTGACTACACACTGAAAATCAGTGTTTCCCAAATGCAGAGAATCTTGGTGATTGAAACTTACAATACATTCTTTTAATGAGTGATTTCTAAGAAGTGGAACTGATTTAAAAATTTGCACAAAAGTTGCAGAAGCATTCAGCTACTAATAATCTGCTATCAGAAACTTGTCTGTTGCTAACATTAAAATATATTCTGATTACATATGACTGCTTTCTCAGGCACAAAGTGATAAGGAAGAAATTAATCTCATTTCTCATCCAGTTACAGAAAGAAAAATGTACCTGCTTTGCCCGCAAGGAGTGAATGAACTGAATCACAGTCTTGCATTATTTCCAAGTTAAAATTCAAATGGACTTGTTTTGTACTTTAGAGCCCAAGTACAATCAGGTTGCATTTATGCTCAGTGCCTAACAATTTAAAGTTGAAATCCAGAGCTGCTACTGCACTGATATTGATACAAAATTGTTTATATATATTTTTTTATACATATATATATATATATGTAAAGCCAACAACAAAGCCTTAATCTAAAAAAGTTGGCAAAAGGGCCAAGTGCTGAATGGACAAGCACTTCAACAGAGGCAGTGAGAAAACATAGTTTGCCTACTGCATATCTTTTCTCTTAGAAAAAATTAAGGTGTTCATTCTCATACTCCCTACAGATCATGGCTTCACTAATTTATTTTTTTGAGTGGAAACAGAATTTCAATAGACCATTTTTTCACTGGGACTATTCTGCAGTTTTTATGTTGGCAAACTCATAACCACTTTATCTGGAAAGACAAAGTTTTACATGACTTTCACTGTTAAAGCTGAGAAATGCGTTTGGTAAATCTGATCCTTCTTCATGTCTTTGAACTGCACTGTGGCACTAACTATAGCTAATTTATTCTCTGTTATTATTCATTTTATGTGTCAACAAATATCAACTTAAGGCCCAAAATTCGATGTGTGTAAATAGTCAACTATTTGAACAACTATTTGCAAACAACAAGTGAAAGAGTGTAAAAACATAGGCAAAGTGATATTCTAATTACAGTCGCTGATGGAAACATCTCTACCTTCTTTTCTTACTATTTGTACACTTCTAGGCAGTGTTACTATTTTTTTGTCACTGCACTATCTCAGAATTCACTTTAGTATATTCACTATCAATAACAGATGCAAACAAAGTTAAGTTTAACTAGCTCATCCTATTCATCTCCTGGCATTGCCAAATATGAAGAACTGAACTTTGTGGTTAAACCTATCTTTGAATAACACCAAAAGTATATTCTTTAAAAACAAAATCTGAGATTTTCTCAGTCAGCCTAGAATGCACATAACTTCTTCTTACTTAAAATATATTCACAAGAAAATCATTGTGAGCTTCTTTAATTTTTTTTCACATCATGCAACTTCTCATTTCCCTTTTCCATCAGATCGTGTTATCAAATATAAACCCAAGAGCCAATGTTTGTTGCAAGCTAATACATTTTGAATGAATGGTACCGTATACACCTGAATTTACTTAAAATCTACATATCCTGCAGATTCAAGAAATTATGTTTAAACATTCTCAAAAAAAGTTTCAATAATGTGCAAATTCTGAAACATTAGTCTTACCTCTCTGTTAACTACCAACTAAATAATTTTAATGGATATAATGTATTTTCTATAGGTATTCCACACAATTCTAAAGTTACTACCATACAGAAGGAACTGCCACACTTTTCTTCTGGTAACCAATGGCTATTTTTGCAGTACCTATAATAATTTGAACCAGTAAAGTAATGTAGAACCAGTTACTGGAAATATTAGTAAAAATTCCAAGTTGCTGTATAAGTCAACCACTGCTACATTCCTTTTTCCTTTGCTCTTTTCTATAATTTGTACCAGATTCTTCATTATTTTTTAGAATAATGGCTGTTCTTTGCCTGGCTGACTGGGAGAGTATTCACCCATAAACAAGATTATTCATTACTCCCCGCTAGTTCTGCTGCTAAAAAACTTCCAGACAAGAAACAGAATAATAATAGAAGAGAACAATCTTCAAACCACAAATTCCAAATAATAAGAACAAACATTTTGTTAATAGTCCATAGATGACATTTATTTCCGCAAACTGTGATTCACAAAATGTAAATAGCAAAAACACTAGTCAGTTTACAAGGATTTCTAGAAATGTAACTTGTCATAGAAATGACAAGTGATATGAAGCAACTTATGCAAAAAAAGTAATTAGTCTAACTCCAAAGATAACATGACTGACTTACTAAATGCTTACAGATCACAAGTAACAGAAACTGCTTCCCTAATTTATATAAAATATTTCAGATAGCCACTTTGACCAATAGTTAAAAAGTAAAGAAGTTCTTTAGAAGTCTTTAGATAAACCAGGTAGGAATATATAAGATTTCATATGTTTCTTTACAAAAATTTGCTTTTGATAGAAACCTACATATCTTTCAGTCTGTGAAATAAACAGACTGAGTTTGTGCCTCTTCCTCATAAATGTTTTTGCAACATTTTTGTGTGTGTCATTATTTAACCTGGGCTTGACTCTCATCAAATGCCCAGATTAGGATGCAACCAATCCTATATTTCATCTGGGAGGTAGCAGGCCTCAAAGTCTCCTCACAGCTGTTATTGCCACCTCCCAGCTGAAAACAGGGCTCACTGTAAAGCATTTCTCCCCTACACTTCTCCTGTGTCATGCAGAGGGCTACCATATATTGGGGTTTCTGCAGAAACACCCTCTTTTTGCTAGTGGAAATTCTGTCTCTGTGAATTTCAGGATTTTTTTACATTTTCTGGAACTATGGCAACCTAGTTGGAGCAAGTGTTCAGTAGCCCTGACCAGGCTGCCATGACATTAGTCTCAAAATTCTTGATGAGCTCACTGTGCGTGTTCAGATGATCTGCTCAATGCCTCTACAGAAAGCACTAGACACAGTTGCTCTCAATATGCCACAGAGCACACACATGTAGGAATCCAGTCAAAAATAAACAGCTCTTGAAAAACAGCAGCGCTTAGATCCTAACTGGTTAGAGGTAACCTGTTTGAAGCACAAAGGATGACAAGAAGTCCTCGCACAGCCAACACTGGCCTGCTTAGAAGACCAGGGTAGGAAGACAACTCACAGAGTCAGGGAAGAGCATAGTCTGGAAGCTATCAGCTGAAACTGTGGTTTCTCTCTGCCAGTTTCTGTAGGTTCTACAGTGCTCAATGTCACTGTATCCTGGGAGCTTCAGCTCTTCCTGAAAACTGCCTCTTCTCTAGCATTCTGCTCCCACAAAATTTCTGGGAATGGTAAGAAATAGCCAGAAACAGCACCAGTGCTAACGCCATGCAGTTTGCCTGTTTGCATGGTCCAGAAATTAAGATTGCAGCTTGTATTTTCATGGAGCAACATTAATGTAACCCACATATTGGCAGATCTAGGGTCTCTCACAAGAACTTCCTCACAGTGCATAAAGCAGCTTGCCTAAATGATTTTACCTTCTAGTCTAATTTCCTTGGATAGTTTTCTCATAAGAGAAGTAAAGAAAACTGCAGATTAATGATATATGATGCAATGCTTTTGCATCCTTCCAATTTGATGCTAAGATTTAAGATGGCAAGGAAATAACCAACAAATAAGCATCATGCAAACAGCTCTGTTCACCAGTTCCTGGGGTGCAGTTGTTTCTCTTTATGAAACTTAGACATCAGCTTTGAAAACTCAACTCTGTTTGCCATGGCAAATTTGACAAAATACAAGATCCAGACCCTGAAAGTGGGTCCCTTCATGCTGATGTTTATGGCCACATTGCACTGCTGCTTGAAGGCCACCTCCTGCAGGCAAGCCAGACAAAGCCACAAGATAACCCTTTGAAAAGAAGCCTGTGTTCATCAGGGCAAGCCTGCATTTTTCAGATTAAGCTCTCCTGAGTTTCAGACTGCGATCAAAGAGCAAGTTTCCACTGTGCTACTTTTCCACTGATAGAGAACCAACTGCAGGGGATCATTCTTCTCACTAAATATTATAGTGCAAAGTTCAACAGCATATGTCCTTGATTCAAAAAAGTTCAGAGACACGTGCAACTTTTCACTGCCACTAACAGACTATACAGTAGTAGCCAGAGGAGAAGTGTTTAAAAGTGCTGGGATTTCTGGAATGGCAAAGGAGAATTCTTCAAAAATCCCTTTTTAGAAGACAGAATGGTGTGAGATGGGAACTTGAGTGTCCTAGTATCTTTCAAGATACCAAACTGTTAATCATTTAGCTCCAGCATAAGTTCCTGGTTTTCAAAAATGACGAAGGTAAAGCAGAAAAAAAAATCAGTGGTGTAACATCTCAAGACCTGAAATAACTTGTAACTTGCAATATTTAAACTGTAGAGCCAAATTCTGGTCTTCGTTACTGTGGTATGACTGAAGTACATCCATTCATTCAATGATCTTTCCATATTTATAGTGGTATGGATAAGAACATTTGGTCCAGAGCATTTCATATTAAATATAACTCCAAAGCCATATTTTATCTTCCTTTGCTTTCCCTTTAGCTTTCTTCCATAGGAACTAAATAGGAACCTTAGGGAAAAAAAAAAGACAGATTGACAGAAATATAAAATCTTCTAAGCTACTTTGAATGGTACTAAAATATCTGTAAAAGCATGTTAACTAGAAAGAAGAAAGAAAAAATAAACTTCTGTCAGCATATCTCTGCTGGAAATTAAAAGGATTCAGTGGAGTTAAGTAGTTGCAAACTGGATGCTAGATCACACTTTTACACTGCCAGGCCAGGACAGAATATCAGGAGTGAATTACATTACTTCATGTGTTTTCTGTTTGTTTGGAGAGGAGGAAAATGCATATAAAAATTGACTTCCAATTTTGGTTAGTATTTTCAAGCCTAGACTTCCTATATATATAATGATACATTTATTTCAAAGGCTATGACAATGCATTCTATTCAATGAATTAATAACCACATCTTTAAAAAATAGAATGCAATTATAGATTGAAAAAGAACCTCTGTAAAAATCTAGACTATATTTTGATCATATATTCACAGTTAAAAATATCATAGCTTTCATTTCATTCCACAATCTCTAAATTGAAATAAAATCTGTGATATATCATTCCTGTTAATACTGATACTGATACTGCACGTATGGATCAAATTCTGATGTCTCTATATTGCATTATTCCTAACAACTACTGCCATTGTTCAATGGGATTTCTTCTGGAGTTAAGTAGAAGCTGGTGAAAACAGCAGATTCATTTCCAATATGTTATAATGTCATAAATATAAACAGCACTTATACTGCAAGATTAAAGGACTTGCTTCCTTCACTTTGACTTCCTGATACATTTGAGCTGGAATCTATTACGTAATATGGCTCCTCCTTTCTCTTGGTGAAATCTGTCCATGAGGAGGTTCCCAGGTACCATAACAATACAGGTTATGATATCAGAGAAACGAGGAACCGAGAAACTGTACAACAACGCAGAAACTGAAGTCCTTTGGGCACACAGTCTGTGCTGATGACTTATTCAATATGTGACATCAAGCCTCCTTGTCTTAAGGATGGCCTCAGTTTTCAGTATAAATGCTTAGCGTTTCCACATCTCTCTATGGGAGTGCTTCTTGTAGGTGACTACATAACTCTAGGTAAAAGGATATACATTACAAGACAGGGGCAAGTTGTATCAGATGCAAGAAAATTTGCATTGGAATGGTCAGGTCTGGTTCATAACATCTGGATTTATTTAAATGCAGATGGTAATTAAATGAATGGTGTTTAATCACATCTTCTTAGATATGAACACATCTTATAAAATATGCATCCTATGTGTAACTGAGATCATGGCAAACCTAATATCGTAGTGATAGGCAATAAAATTTCTTGTTTGTGCTTCAGCAGCCACCATTAAAATTCTGCATTGTGATAAAGCCCATCTGACCCTGCTAAGGCAAACTGTACAGAACACAAAAAAGATGGATCAACAGTGCATCTAATGGCAGCAATGTCATCTTTGGAATTACAGCAGTAGGGTGTAATTGGATAAAAGGGTAAAATTGATACATATTATCTTTCTAGCTACAATCACGTTGTAAGGTTAAATATCTTTATTTTAATGACCTGGAATTTATGAAAATGTTTTGGTTCACAACAGATGCTTTTTTACAATTTTCTAGCTACTGACCAACCGCAGCGATGATCCAAAACCAAAAGAAGTTCTCCATATAGGCTTACTCAAATCACATAGGTTTACTCAAATCAACGTAGTGAGTGACATTAATGTAAATGCTAGGTATGTAAATGTTAGGCTATTAACACACACTGAAAATAGAGCTGTATTGTTTCACTTAAGCAGAATGTTCTGTCCCGTATCACTCTAAACAGCTAATGTGTATGTGTCAATAATTTTACACTTAAGCATACGAACCACTTGAGCTCCTGTTTCTTAGCATACATATCAGCTTCCACTCATAGTATCTCACTAGTAATTTAAGTCTGTTGCTGTCACAAATCAATTGGCAAATTCTGTGTCGGATTCATTTCATTGATAGAAAATGGCCTGGACACTCTATTACTAGAAATTTTTGTATTTGCAGAAGAAAAAATTTTCCGCATACTTGTGAGTGCTTCCTCAGAAATTCTTTTTCACCTATACAGGTTTCTAACCATCCTTTCCTACATAAAGCTGTATTGAGAAGCAGTTTATGGGTCAATTCCATGAGTGGCTGCAATTCCCCACTACTGTGGATCTCACTCAGTATTTCATGTCTTACTCAGATCTTAAGAGGTCAAACATCTAGAGTGATCCTATCACAGATGCATGCAGTGGTCCTCAGTAGACTTGGAATACATGCAGATCAAAAAGATATTATTCATTAAATTGAGAGTTCTTTTGACTGAATTTGATTACTCCTTAAGAGATAACCAAGGAGGTCAGAATGGACAACTGTCCTTATCTAGAAGGTCCCATACTTTGAGTTTTCTTCTATTCTACACAGAACATGCTGCAAGCCACTTAGAAGCTGCAGTGAGAAATGAATATAGTCCTGAACCTTTTTAGATAGGCTATACCAAACTTGACACCTGTTTTCTTTCTATGAACTGTACCCAAACCATTTTTAACTGCAGTTAAAGGTGCTGGTGACTAAGGACCAAACGGTTCAAGACAGACTTTTATTGAAGATAGAGTATACAGAGGAAACAATCGTCTGCATTTTCATAAGGCAGGACTTCACTGTCAGGCCTCAAAGTGAAACTCTCCAGGACTGACAGGAAAGTGACTGTGGTGGCAACTTCTGGCAACAAAATTCATTCCCATAGGAAACTGTTCAGAGGTTGACTCATTTAGACTAAAACATTTTTCTTTCTGTTCAAATGTCTAATAAGGCATAGAAGTTGAAATCATATTGTATTTAGATTTTGGTCTGGTAACTCCTGGATCTTCGTCTCTTAATTTTATGAGAGAGCTCAGGCACAATGATCCTTCCCTATTTAAAGGCTATGTTCACCTACATAATTTACAAGATGGTCCCAGATTGCGTGCTGGGGGACATACTTAAAATGCAAATAATAACAAAACTCAAGGGAAAAAAAGAACCAGCATTCTTTACTTTACAGATATACCCTAGCAAACTGAGTGTGCAACTGTTTGCTATACTGTCAATAACTTTGGCAACTGTGGCTTTTCCTTTTTCAGATATAGTAAACAGTATTTTTATAATAAACAGTATTATATATTTTTCAGATATAATAAACAGATAACTTTGAGTTATCATAATTCTTCAGCAATGCCATTCTTTTGACAAATGTGAAAGTGAAAATTTATCAGTGATGACTGCACAAATAGCCTGTAAGAGTTACAATCAATAACTCTTAATTGGTGAGATACAACCCTGGAGTAGAAAAGAGCTTAAATTGCCCCAGTAAAAAGAATTATCTGAGAAATTCAGGAAGAGTAATGTTTCTAAATTACTATTATTTTACTTCATATTTTTCCATGGAAATACGTTTCATTCTGCCAGTAATCTGTTCCAATGGAACCACGGCAAAACTAAAACGTAAGAGTGTTGAAACATTAATCTTCAGTTCTAAATGGAGTGGTTTTTTAAAGTTTAGTCCAGTTTTATTTCACTGTGACAGATCATTTAAAGAGTAGAAGCTATTATAGCCTGGTAGGCTAAAATATGTGTATTTGGTGGGTACTGATGAAGGGATTCCTTATATTTGTGGACAAGACTTTCAAAATAGCCTACCTATGGTTAGATTTCTAGGTATATATTTAGGAACTTAAATAGAAGGTACTGGCTGCTCCACAGTTTTTTGAAACTATGCTACCTATTAAAGGCATAATAGCCTACAGTTATTTAGTTTATTTACTTTTCTTAAAATTTTCAATCTTCATAAGTGCTCATTCTAAGGACTCTCCATGTATTCTATAGGTGGGTAAAGATAAAAACTATAATGAAGGTTTCTAACTGACACTCATTAGACGGTCCAAGGCTTAATGAATGTAAGAGGTGAAAATATTTTCATGAACAAGAAGAACTCATATGAAGGGGTAACTAGTCTTCAATTTCTGCTGTTGACCTCTCAGAACAGTGCCGTCAGACCAGAAAAAGGGAGAAATGTTTTTCTTTTAAAAACAGTCTTAAATACAGATTGTGTCAAAACTCTTCTACATAGTTTTATTTTAGCTACCATTTGTCAAGCTGTTTCAGCAGTTCTCCTGCTGTGAAACCTGATAATTTTTCCCCTCCTTACATTCTTTCTCCCAGATTATTAGTCCAGTTTCTGATTCTATCAACAATTAGCAAGCAGTTTAGTTTACCAGCTAGACGTAAGTTTCCTAGAGCAGAAAGAGTAATAAATGTTGCCACTTTGCCAAATTATCAATAAGGAAGTCTTTACTAGCAGTGTTAGAATCTGGATTTTTTAAACTGTTAGTTTGTTGACCTTTAGGATACAATACAAAACCCATCTATTACTAGAAATCTGTGCTATTTCTAATGTGGTAGAAATATTTTTGTTCTTATTTTTACTCGTATACACTTTTACTTATTGTGGGCAGGTATGATGGGTATCTTTTAAAAACAGAGATACATATAATTATTATTATCTGTACTTACTAATTTACTGTGTTCTTCATCTGTTAAGCATTAATACAGGAGTAAACATCCAAGAGCAGGAATTCAAAAGCGTGTTATGCCCAAAATGCTTCATAGAGCTTCCCAGTTCTTAGAAAGGACTCTGTTACCTTCCCACTGCAGGCTCTGGTCTCTGTATCCCAAGCAATGATTCCCTGCAGTTCTGCCATAGGTGTCTAAGCACCAGAAAAGGATCAGACACTCTTCTGTCCTTAGCATTTCCTACTGGCTAGCTCTGGACAGATCTTCACTTCCTCATAGGCTTTTGGGATTGGCAGTCTGAGAATCGCCTGCCTCCCAACTCTCTGCTGAGAGCCCAGACATGTAACAGCAGACTCTTCTGGGAGCAAGCATCAAAAGCATCAGTTCTGCAGTGTCCCCTGTGAAGGTTCCAATACTTTTCACAGATGTCAACCAAAGGACTTTACAGAACTGGATAATATGAACTCTCTGTTTTGCGGGCTGCAAAACTGAGTTACAGAGCATCTTCCAGGTACAAAAATGAAACCAATTAATCTGCCTAAAGTAATTATATAGTGCTCCTGAAAATCAAGCTGGTTTTTTTCTAGGTACCTAAATATAAATTTATGAGATGAATGGAATATATATTGCCCATGTATATATTTCTAGAGACATACTTCAAGGTTGTTTTACCTGTTAAAAATTTTCCTACATGTTAGCTTTTAGATGAATTATGTAATTGGGATCTTGGCTGGTGACATTTTTAGAAGAAGGTGCTATTGCAGTGCTTTCATATTTAATGATTACAAGAACTAGAAATTATCCAGATGCGTACAGGAATGCTTTAAATGGCCTATGATTGACTATTTCACCAACAGAGGGCTTGTGTGAAACTGCTCAGAACTGGCCACTTCTGTTTCCACACCAGTTATTTAGAAATTTTTCATTGACTTCCTATGCTGCAAAATCTACTAAACACAAAATAGTATTTCAAAGACAATAAAGACAGTTTATGCATATATGGGATGCATTTTCAATACTCACCAACTACTAACTAGATCTCTTTCTAAAGAGCAATCTCTAACACTCATACAGTAAAAAAGAAAAAAAACCACCAAAAAAACACTTAAATCCCATATTGAAACCAGTGGAAAACCTGCCTCTATACAACTACACACTCAGATCTTTAATAAGGTTAGCTTGCGGGCTTATTTATTTACTGGAAACATTCAGAAAAAAATAGGAATAAGTTATTTCTGGTTTTTGTTACATTGCACAATTCTGGAGTGTAACCTAGATTTTGAGACTGACATTTCATATTTGCTTTATATATTTTGCCACAAAATGTGTCTTTTTATTACTTAAAACCTTCTTTGAGACTTGATAGGTTGTACTTTCATCACTTGTTCAGCAACATTGACTACAATCAAGCACTAAAGACCTGATCCTGATTCCATAAAATGTTTCACTTGTTACCCACAAAAGATTGGGATAGTCCATCATCTGGTGCAGACCTGTATTGATCCATCAGTTTACAATATTTTAACATCTGTCTCAATACTTCTGTGGAGTTATTCCTGTTTTACACCACAGCAGATTATATCAGAACTGCAGTCCAAGTGTCTAACTATGTTGAGGCCTCTGCTAAAGATTCAAAAAGTTCTTTTTGTACAGACAGTGGAGACAGTACTTCCAACTGTGAAAATCAGCAAAACAAGTATTAAATTCTTGGAGTATCCTGTTTCTATTACCAAATCAAAAAAAGACACAGTCTAAAAATGGTCACTGCTACAGGAAGAGACAAGGTGTTCCCTCAGCAATTAAACGTGAAAGAAATTGAGCCCACTTAAAAGCTTTGTCGATCAAGGTATTTATTCAGAAATAATCCCAATAGACTTCAAAAATATCTTCTAATAAATGGAAGTTTTCAAATGTGGAACATTTGGACATTTTTCAGCTATAATCATAGGGAAAAAGCAAAACACAGCTAAGGACAAGATTTACAAATGGTGCCATTGAAAGTAACCTTATTTAATTTGATAGAGAAACAACTAAATGAATTTTCTAAATCATACAGCTAAAAACTTTCACCATACTTTCACTGATGTCAAAGGTATTATCTCCCTTTTGAGAGCAATGCAAGGACATCAGACCCAATTCTGTATCCTACTGATATCAGCAGGAATTCCACTTAAGCAGACAGCAAGGTTGTAAAATCTTGGATTTCATTTTTTTATAAACTATGAATGTTTGATAACCTATCAGATTACTATGATAATTTGAGTAAATACACAGGTAAGGGACAGAGTAGGTAGAACAGACCACAGTAATACTTTAACAATGTGACCGTAATTTGACTCATAACTAAGTTAATTTGTATTATAGACAAAGCTTAGCTGCCAGTGACATTATTCATAGGAGGATCAGGATCTTAGTTTTTTTTAATCATATTTTATAATACTTCTTTCAATTTGCTTTGCAGCAAACACTTTGCTTCCATAATATCAGCTCTGCCAAATAACTTCTATTTCACATACTGTATGCATTAACACTTTGACATAGTGAAGTCCCAGACCTAGAATTTACAAAGGTTTTTACAACCCCTTATGTGTGATAATGTGCTAAGAAGAATTTAAGTTCTGCCAGATTCTACTACTATTGTAATAACAGGGTCAACAATTAATCCTTACATTTACAGTCTGTAAACTTGGTATTTAATACTGAGTAGTACAGTTATAAGCCCTTGCAACAGGCATGTGTGTTCACCTAATTCCTTTTAAGCCACTGCTCTCTATTGTGTCCATCCAGAGGGCAAATCTTTATCACTGCATGAGACTTTACATTCTTAGAACATTAGAGATTTCTCCCAAGCTCTGCTTAATTTATTCCCCCCTATTATCAACAAATACTCAGAACAACGGTAAATTAACCAATGCTGGATTTCTTCTGAAAAGAAGCAGAGAGCTCTACAGAGAAAAGAAAAGCAACTTCTTAATCTTGCTGGCAGATGGAAACCCTACTGTTCACCACTGTACAAAACAAATCCGGGAGAGACATAATTGCTCCAATGTGTTTTAGGTATAACTTCACTTCAGTAGTAATGTCATGGTTCTTTAATTATGCTGCAACCTTGTTAGAATTAAGGGCCCTATTTGGAGGAGACCAAATACCTTTGGGCAAGACAATTGTAAAACTGAGTATGACAACAACTTTCCTACATTTTACAACTGCTACAGACACCAATTTTACCAACAATTTTTTTTTTTAGTGATCAGAAAACACCATAGCACCAGGAAAGGTTTTATATCAAAGATTATTTTTTCTACTGACATTCCAATAATAGGTGCTAGGCACAGAGATTATTTCAAGTCAAAAACACTGAATATTTGTGGGTATTCTATATGTACTTATATACAGTTAGATTTGTTAAGATATATACAAAACTGAAGTTGAGAAACTTCTTTTCTGCAGAGCGAGTAAAAAGATGTAGTTTCCTGCAGCCTGAATAGTCCTTTCTGGGATCCTTGTGAAGTCTCCTTCTAAATTAAATGCAAAGATTCACGCTCTAGAGAATCTACAACACATACCAGCCATTTTTCTGTGTCAGATGTCTGCTGCTGAAGTTGAAATAATTATTTTACCTTAGAAACAATTTAAAAAATCTAAATTACATAGCAAAAGAGACATATACATCCAGGTCTCTCTTGCATGATACTGGGAAGACTGGACCATTTCACCTGCTGATCCCTGGGACTCACAAAAACTTCAGCTAGGACCACTAGCTGAATCTAGGGAAATTGCCCTTTGATTTAATCACTTTCGCTCACTTTGTGAATATTTATGTGAGAAACCCCTGTACCTTCTCTGTTTCTGAAGGTTAATGGCATTTTGTCAAACTAAAATTAACACACAAGACTATTGCACTGTAAAATAAAGGAACAATGAAAATGTTTATATTCTTTTTCAACCTTAAAAGTGAATTGATCAGTTAAAATCAAAAGTGCTTTACATCACTAACAGTTCTGAGAAGAGATTCATACTTTTCTAGTTTAAAACACCTTTTTGTACAGGTTTAGACTAGCCGGATACATCAAACAGTTTTCATTCAAGAAACAGATCCATATCTTCCCAGTGTAACTTACTAAGCAATTACAAATAAGTAACAGTGTTAAGTGTGCATCCACAAAGAAAACTCTCCTTTTGCCATCACTAGTGGGCCCAGTTCTGCATTCCTTCTGCACCTAGAACTCCCACTAGTTTCCAAGCCTGTGTGTGGGAAGCACAAGGAACCTTTGTATTTCCCAAGATGAAAGTAAGAAGTATCTATTCTATATTAGAAACAAATCAGCTTGTCACTTACACAGAAGGTCCAAAGTATATTTTCTATATATAGCTTCATAGCCTCATTTTCAGTAAGGATTCTTAAATCTTTTTGCACTCAGATTAAGAGCTGGATTTCCATTTGCTTGAAAAAGCTTATAAATAATAAAAAGACTGATTTTTCATTTCTTGCCCATGAAATTTAAATCAGCATCACAATACTGCATTGATGCCAGGCCCTTACAAAAAATTTATAGTGTTGAAGCCATGCCATTTCGACTAAATGAGTTTATTCATTCCAAACACATTACCAACAGATTTAGTATTAAAGGTGAGGAAGGGGAAAGGAAATCAAAGGATGTCTTTTAAAATACTGAATTTTGTTTACTTTAGCCAAGCCATAAAGCAAAAATATTTTCTAAAAAGAGCTGCTTAAGAGCTGGTGGGCACTGAGCTGACCAAATATGAATCACTAGTTTTCCCATTCAGTTGTTTCTCACTTCTGTAACTTTTTCTGTCTAAAGAAGAAATAACTCAAGAGCCCAATCAGATCTTCACACTCCCTTTCTTGGTACTATGAAAGACACCTCATACTTCCCTTTCTTTTTTGTGTTAAATAAAGAAACTTGAAAAAAAGTCAAGAATTTTAGGAATCTTTTGAGGTTTCTCTACATGGAATGGATTCTGTTGTCTTAAAAAGAAGTCACTGCTATATGATTAACACTTTATATGAATACACCATGTAATTTTCTTTACATAGGGCTAGTTTATGAAAAGACAATTGAAGAATATAGGATTTAATTTAACAGAGTTTATAAGGGCAATGATTCATATGTTACCCAGCATTTTCATTTAGTCATATTGTTTACCTGCTGTAGTATGCTATTTTATTTTGTTCCTCGGTATTTTCCTTCTCCTACTTTTAAATGTGAATCATTATGTCCTATTTTATCTTTTAACTACTTTAAATAAGATTAGAATACATAAAAGACTATTCAGAAGTATCTCCCTTGTACTCTGTTAGGGAAATTAGGTCAAATTCTACTCCCTCTGTAGTCAATGGAAAAACTCTTACTGACTTCAATAACAGATCAAGCCCTAAACACACAGCTCCCTGTAGTTTCTAAGCAAATGGCATACTGTATTTCAGAAAAGTTCAAGAACTAAGTTCTTTTCAGAATACTTCTACAAACACAAGAAGCCTGTAGTTTTAGGTTTCTGAAATGTCCTTTATACAGAAGACTAGAGGAAAAGATTTTTAATATAGCTTTTTAATTTTTAATAGTTACTAAAAACAAATTAGTCTGCCTAATGTTGCTGAATATATTTCAGTAAGTACCAGATAACTTCTGTTGATTTTTCCTGGGCTGCTTGGGTTTAGATTTTCTTTTAACTTTTCATTTGCATCCAATCCATTATGTAAAGATAATCTACATAAATCCTACTTAATTAAGTCAGTTCTACTGTGAATGGTCACATGAAAAGTGGCATAAGAAATCTACCATTCCTTTGTGGACAGTATTGCTTCTTGAAGAAATTGAGTTTCGACATAGTAATGTGGAGCTGAATCCCTGAAGTTCTGCGAGGTTAATTCACCCTGGGTGTAACTCCACTGGAGTCCGTGGATTGCAACAGGGATGAAATTTGACCCCCTCCAGTCCCTGTCAGAAATGGGACCAGCAGGGGGCAGAAGCCCTGATTGATCTGACACCGTCAAGGTTGTGCCCAGGTATAAAGGGCTTCAATGGAAACTGATCACCTTACTGTGCTCCCTCTAGGACGCCTGTTGATTCAGAAAGTGGGAATTCAGATCGAGAAATACCTCGTTAAAATAATAAATGCATAAAAATTAAACCTTTCTTTTCGGAGAGTTAAGCCCCTTCACGGATGTCAGACCCACAGAAAAATAAAAACCTCAATCCCGGCCAGATTGGCCCCCAGATGCGCCTGCGGGCTCTGGTGGAAGGGAGGGATGGAGGGAGGGAGGAAGAGGCAGCATTTCCACCCCCGGTAGGAGAGGAAAGCGCTCCCGCCACCGGAGAGTATACACTGCAGCTCCGCAAACGCGCGAGCACATCTCAAAAAGCCGGGGCGCCTCGCCGGCGCCCAGATGGGACGGCGCGGCAGGCGGCCGAGGGCCGAGCCGTGCCGGGGAGCACTGCGAGGGGAGAAGTGCGGGGGACGAGAAGGTTGGTGCGGAGGGGGACAGCGATTCCTTTCTGCTGAAGCTGCCGCGCTGCTGCCTGGCCCTTGTTCCCACTGCAAGTCCCCCACGGGCTGCAGCCTGCCCACCAGGTCCACGGACACCTAAGGGACCACTCGATCCCCCCGGGGAGGCTGCAAAGGGGGAAGGAGGCTGGGGACGGCGCCCCGGCGCTGACACCGCCCGTGTGGAGCCCAGCGACCGCCAGGCTGAGCCCCACGACCCCCCCCTCCCCCGCCCCGCCAGGGCATCTCCGGGCCCGGCGCTGCGCACATCACCTGCGGGGCGCCGCTACCGCAGGGAGCTGCTCTCCTCAACGTCTGGCAAGGGGCCCCTTCAAATATATTTTCTCCTCCCCTCGCGTCCTGGAAAACTTTTTGCCCACTGAAACCCTTTGCAAAGGGAAAAATAAAAAAGCGGAGAATGGAGAAAATCAAAGCGGAGAGCCTCCACCCCCCAACTTTCCCTTTCCTCGCCCCTCCGAGGAGAAGGCAGATACTTGTCGCTCCATTTCAGCCACAACTTGGTGAACTGGAGCAGAGTAACGACTCTGTAAGTTCAACAAAACTGATAATCGTACTCACACTCCACAAAACTGAGTTTAGTGCTGGAAGAGAAGTCACTCTGTTCAACGTGTGTTTCTTTCATCTTCCCACCCCGCCAGTGCATCCCCTTTAGTGCATTAAAACCACATCCAAAGTTAAACGCTGAGGCTGAACGGGAGCCATCCCTCCGCAGCACCTGGGAGGAACGTCCCCTGCCCGCGCTGCCGGGGGCTCCCAGCGGGTCTCCGAGCCGGCCCCAAGCGCCTTCGTGCCCTCTCGCCTCCCCAGCATCGGGAGCCGCTCTGACAGGTTTCCTCTGAAACGCGGCCCCAGCCGTGCCCTGGGTCCTTCTCCCCGAAGGGGGGGAGATTGGCGACTGGACTCTCCGGCTCCCCTTTGCTTTCTTACCTCCTCTGACCTCTGCAGCCCGGAGAAGGATAGCGAAGGTGATGAGCACGGTTACAGCCGAGTCCCAGGGCCACCTTCTCGTTTTCCACCTTGTGGACCATCTCTGCATCTCCATGCTGGGCACCCACAAGTGTGAATTAAACCCGGGCGCCTTCAGTTTATACCAGCTCCGTCCTTTCCACTATATTCCCAGAGATGATTTCTCCTATAGAGCCATACGTGATATACCAAGAGGGGTTTTCTCTCTCTCACCCCCCTCCCTCTCTGCCTGGCCTTGCGCAGGCCTCTCCGACCCGTCCTCCCTGGTGCCCTGCCTTCAGACTGAAGGAAGATGAGGGGCTTTAATCAAAATGCAAAGAGCGCCGCATCCCCCTAAAGGCTTCATCCCGTCAGAGGGCTGGCCGAGAGGCTCCCAGGGCCACCCCTGGAGCCCAACTGACAAGCCAGCCGCCGGGCGGAGGCCAATCGCGCGGCTCCCCCAGCCGCCCACAGCACCGCCCTCCGCCTCGGCGGCGGCACACCGGCCGCTCCGCGGACGCCCGCCGCCCACGGCACCGCCGGCCCCCGGGACGGCGGAGAGCAGCCCTTCCGAAGGCGCGTGGGGAACGGGGAACGGCGCGGCGGGAGCGAGCCGGGGGATGCCGCTGGGGTGTCCCGTCACCGGCACGCCGCCGCCCCCCGCCCGCCCCACCGCGGCGCCGCGGGCCCCGCGCCCCTGGAGCATGCGCAGTGCTGGCCGCCCCGGCCGCGGCTCCCCTCGGAGCGGAGGGGCGGGCGGCGCGAAACGGCGATGCGTGGGGGGGCGGGAGGGATGGGCAGGGGGGCGACACTGGGGACAAGCGGGAAGCAGGGGGAGGGGGACGCCGGGTGGGGAGGGAGCGAGGGGGGGGATGTTTGAGGGGAGAAATGTGCGTGAGAGGAGCCGGGGCGCTGAGGTGAAGGCCTGCTGCGGGGTGGCCCTCCGGGCACCTCGAAACTCTTGCCTCCCCGGCGGCCCGTACCCCCTCACACCCGCTCCCATGCGCAACTTGTTCTCACACACCCTTGGGGGACCTCCGGGGACTTCGCTTTAAGGACGCTGTAAGAAAGGAGGGAGCGGGGTGATGAAGGAAAAGCCCGCCACCAAACAGCCGTCCCCATTCCCCGCCTCACCACATCCTGGAAATCGGGGAGCAAGGTTTCACAGCTCCTCCCCAAGAAACCTCCCGTTCTCACTCGTGTCCTGCTATCCCATTTGTGCAGCAATCGGTAACGGGGACCGACCTGTAGGTAGGTAGTGGCAACCTCTGGCAGAGCTGACTCGTGCAGCAGGTCCGGTCGAGATCCTCCGGAGGGATCAGGTTCTGCCCCGGCTCCTCTGGGAAATTAGACAAAACTATGGTCATATTTTAGTGGAAGTGTATCTCAAATTTTTAAAGCTTGCCTTCATTGAGATCTTTCTACTTTAACACCTTACAGCAATTAATAAATATACGGTTTACCCACAAAATACATGTTGCTTTTATATGTCAAATTAAATTTCAGAAGTGTATTAGCCTTTCCTGCAATATCTTACATTTTAATATACCTAGCTCTTTCTGTCCTTGATTTTCTGAAATAGTATCATTGTCATTAGATTTGCACATGAGGGGACTGAGGTGCATAGCACAGTTACATCTAAGCTCCCTTAAATGCTGTGCATTGGGTGCCATTCTGTGAAGAGATATACCAGGTTATTCTGGCACTTAAGTAGCTAGCCACAGTGCAGCTGTGGAGCACCAAAATGCCGTGTCTCTCCTGCTTTTCTGTATCAAAGCGTGCTCCTTCAGAACTGGTCTTACAATTGTCTGTCTCAAACCCTAACCACATACAGGTCCCCAGAAGTCAGGAACTGATTATTAGTACTATTATGTTGGCCTACCAGTCTGTGTTGTTCTCGGTTGTTTACTAGATGCTTCCTAGAACAGATCAAGTTAATTCCTTGGTGTTTCATCCTCCTTTGTTACAATGTCAGTAGGTAGTCCCAGTGGCAATTTATTCTTTTTACTTAATACTTTGTCATTGGAAAATCTCATATGCTATGAAGTTTCAAGTTTCCTCTTGATGCTTATAAACTACACATCTTTCATGTCACCAGCATTCTTGCTACTGCCAGTCTCTTATCACACGTTGCCTCTCTGACATTTTTTTTTGAGCCTGCCTGTTAGCCTAAATGCATATAGCTAAACTGTATCCTAGTAAAATGAAAAATTTCTGTCTCTGCCCAAGAGAGGAAATGGAAGCATTTCAGATAGGTAGTGAAAAAGAACAGGTGTTCTCACAACGTAGAGAATAGTAATTTAACACAGTGCCCTTACAGTTATTTAAATTTTAGGAGATGTGGTTCAGCCCCCAAAGTGTCAGTGGAAAGATACCCACTGATTTTTGTGGTTCTACATCTATCCGAAGCAGAACAAATAGGACAAAATGCTGAGTATTTGGCATAATTTTAGATCCCCGCAAGGCATTAGAAGTAAAATATATTAATCCAGGTGAGGTAGCATGCTTATATTAATGTACAATTCTGTATAATTCTATATTAATTCTAGTACCAAACCCACATTTTTTTAGAGCTAGCTCAGTTATTTTTGTAAGCTGGCATATCAAGCCACACAGACATGTAATAAATTACCATCAGATTCCGCAGTTACAAGAGAAAAATTACATGCCGTTTAGGTGAAGATCCACATCTTGCAGCCTGCCAAATTCAGTATTTAAGGATTATTGATTTTCATTTAACTGATTTTCTTAGTTATTGTTTGTAATCTTCTTAATTGCCATGATGGTGTTCCAGAGTGAAGTAATTGCAGCCTAGGTGCAATGAAAATATGTCAAAGAATAGATAATGATTTAGAGCATAGATAAGCTTTATGAGCGCCACGAAATTATTCTTAAAAGATTTTTGGTAGAAAATTTCAGCACTTAGATGTAATTTCAGGAGAAATATGTTCTTTCTTGAATCTGAAAGAGGGTTAAAACATGAAAATGTTTTCAGAGAAAAACAGAAGAGAAATGAATAATGTTATTTCTTAAATCAACTGTGATCCACAGTGGTTTGTTCTTTCCGTCAGCTTTCTTGTTCCTCATTACTCTTCAAGACAGTTTTAGTGAAAAGAAAGACTAAGCACTGTGACATTCATTATGTTCTGTCCCTGATACATCAATGTTGGCAGATTAGTCCATGTTTAAATATTAGGAATTGCTCTCTTGTATGTGCACAGATGGGTCATTGTTGTATTTTGGGGCAGAGAGGGGGAGGGGTTAGGAATTATGGAGAAGAGAATATGTTTCCTTGGACCACTGTAGTTTACAAGAAACTCACAGCTGCAGCGCTTTCACATTCTTCAGACTATAGGCACCGTAATGAAATGTTACTGTAAAAATGATGTTCTTTGGCTGTCTTGCAATCATACTGTGTTTTTCCGAGCATATTCCTTGACATCACCAAAAGCAAGAGACTTCTCTCTGTATATAAAGGGGTCATTTCACTGGGAATAACTAATGCACTGTAAGGAAGAGTATGCTTTTATTGTTGGTTTCCATGTATCTCAGGGACATTGACTTAGCTTAAACTACTTTGTTTCTAGCTTCACACAGATGTTGATGCCTTCTAGAACTTGAACTTCTTTCTCCAATTCTGTTCACAGCACAGAAGTGAATATTGCAAAATAAATGGCTGTCTTAAAAGTCATCACCCACTGCCTTCTCTATGACTTTAATTCTTTTGATTTATGTAGGTGGGTATTTCATCCTTGTCTCATTTCTGGTGCAGATCTGTGTTTTCTAAGAGTTTTCTGTTGTATGATTAATACTGGGAAGAAAAGTGAGTTATACTGCTTCAGTGAAGTGAACCCTTGTAAAAATGATGTCTTACAAACAGAGATTAGTGGAATGATCTCTGCTAGGTGAAATGCTAATGGCCTTCTTTTTGTAGTTTTAAAGGGAGAGAAATATATGAACGCATGCATATAGACAAAATAAACGACAGCATTTCTTTCCATGATTCTGTCTTCAAGAAGTGTAATGTACCATTTGCTACTACCAGTAATAGCTTACAGCTTCACTGAACTCCCCCAGTTCCATTATCTAAGGTTTTGAAGGATGAAGCCAAGGCTTTCTCTGTGCCTCAACAAACTCTTTGGGCTAGGGAATGGCTCAGTAACCATTGATTCTTTCTTTCAGATTCCCAAGAATTAGGGAGGACAGATGATAGTAAAAGAAATTGGATACGAAACAGCATAGTGCAGTACTCATTAGCTCGGGTACCAAAAGACTACAGAAACGTTAGCATTACTGATTTTTTTCTATTGAGAATGTAAAGAAACCTCTTCAGTTGACATAGGCAAAGCTGGAGTGGCTGGATGCAGCTGCACTGTGCAACCTTACACAGCTCCAAAAGCAGGGCTGTGATGTGGCTGCAGATTGGATGCATATTTGTTGCTGTATGTATATTGAAGGTTGAATTTGTACAGTTTCTGGTGAAAAATTCCTTACATTTTTAAACTGAATGTGCACTAATTGAAGCTGCTACCAGAAACACCAATGTGGGAGATTAAAACTTCTAGGTCTGTGTAAGGAATAAAGTTAGTGTTAAGGTTAGAGTTAGGGATTTAAAGGATTAAATGACATGACTGCTCTTTGAAACAGACGGTCTGCTGATTTGGGAAGGAGGCTGTA
Organism: Gymnogyps californianus; assembly: GCF_018139145.2. Lineage (NCBI taxonomy): Eukaryota > Metazoa > Chordata > Aves > Accipitriformes > Cathartidae > Gymnogyps > Gymnogyps californianus. The sequence goes on along the minus strand of NC_059478.1, from coordinate 14,040,525 downwards.
GTTGGTAGAAGCTTATACCTCTCTGCTGCAGGGGTTTATCCCCTTTTTTGTTAATATGGTTAACATTGAGAGTTAAAAATGTAAACCATCAAAATTGCATCCCGTTCTTCAGGATCATGAAGATAAGAACGAGTTTGGATAAAAGCAATACAATAACCTGTGTTGTCTTTTACTCTAGGGATGATCCCTCATAGATAAATAAGTACAATCCTTCTGCCAGAACTTGCTTGACAGAAACAAGGGATATTTTTGTATTTAAGGGAGTTTGATAATAAAACAAAGGCTCAAGCCCTCACCTAGAAAACCAGGAAAATTAAACTTTTGTGCTCTGAAAGTGAACTGCAGATAGGTACAAAGAAGATAAACAGAATAATATGCGATACAAAATTCCTAACTATAACCTTTTCACAGTCTTCTCCAGTGAGGCGAATTCTAGGCCAGTTGATTGCTTCCTCCTTTTGCAGTAACATGTAGTTTACAATGTAGGATTATCGAATCTTTCTGGGTAGCAAGGCCAGATACAAGCTGCTACTGGTCCCATTTGGAGCTGCTGCTTTTCTGGTAGCTGCTTCTCTCTCTGCTCCCAGTAGCCATTCCTTCCTTTCCCATTGTCTGCTCCTACGTCCTCCTCCCTTTCTGCTTCTGGCATCACTTCCTGCTCCTGTCTAGTTTTCTCTGGGAGAGAACATAAAGGTGTATGGTGTTTTTCTTCAGTTTTAGGACTCAGCTGCCAGGTTTCATAAAATTAGGGTTAGGATAGGGTTAAGTCAGGGGTTTGGAATAGATGGTGTAAAGTGTATTAGTTATACTCTAATACATTAATAGTGTAAAGATATTAGTTTATTGTAGGAAGTTAAAATAGGAGAGAGTTTGGAAACAAAATTATCAAGAGCTCTAATGTGGATTTGACAGTCCCCCCAGAAGCTTGAAGGGGCCTGGGTCAGAAAACGCATTACTCCTTACAGTTTTATACTATAGTGATTAGCCCTTGTCTTTCCGTAATTTATATATGAGAGGTTATATATGGGGTTTGGTCACAGTCTGGGAAATTTTCTTTTGTTTTTGAATTGGGATTTTGTAGACTCTGCGGAGATTGCTGTTGATAGAAACCGATACCTGATAAAGTCTCTTTCTGTAGGCATTCATGTCACTGTTAACAATAAGAAAAGGGAAAAGATTTGGCACAGGGTTAGGGATGAGGATTTTGAAGTCTTAAGAAACCAGATTGTTCCTGGACCCTGCTGACCCTTGGAGATAGTAATTGTGTTGATAGAAACATGTGCCTTGAGCTGTATCAGTCCTATAGGAAGTAGTAGACTAGTTTAGGAGGTAGATATGACAGTTAGATTTAGGCTGAAGGTTTTAGCAAAGAGCTCGGGCTATGATACCTTTCTACAAGTTCCCCGCAAAATTAAGTGATTTGGTAGAAATCATTGACTAATATTGTCTTTAACTATGAGGGTTAGTCCCTTATATGCTAGTTAATTCAAGTTATAGTTAGTGTTCGAGTAATAGTGCTAGGGTTTGAGGATCGTAACCCTAAACCCTGAGTAATGCTCAGCTATGCAAGACTGCCAAAGATGAGTAGCAGGGAGGTATTAATAGAATCTGGTGGACTGTGTTGTGATTTCCTGTAGAAATTGGTGTCCTTCCTAAAAATAAAACTACTACTAGAAATGAGTTTAATGCTGATGCTTGCATTCTAAATTGTCACAATTTCCACTTGCATTTTGAACCTATGGGAAACAAGGAGATAAGAAGGAGGTAGGCATTGACAGAAGCCATTGCTTTATTCCAACTGACAGAAACCAATGCCTTAGTCTCCTGTAGGCTGAGAATAAGTCTACTGTTAGGCAGAGGGTTTAAGGCTTAGGAAAATAAAGCATCAACAGGTAAATTCATTTCTCATAGATGCAAAAATCTTGGCAGCAAGCTTTGTGCTAATGTAGTTAGCAGCCAAAGCCTTTCGTCATTTTCTTCCTCAAGAGAAAATAATATTTCTACACCAGATGGAGAAATAAGCTAAGGGTCTATATTTTGTTTTACAGTTGGAATTTATTCTCTAGATCTGAACAAGGCTTTTGTCACACTTGAGGTTAGGTTTTTTAATATAATATGTCTGCATCCCTGAGTAACGTTCTATTCTACAGGGTCCCCTGCAGGTAAGCATAGAAACAGTACAAATGAAAACCAGAGACTGATACTGTTTTATATTACATCACTAGGTTCCTATGTATAAATTACAAATTAGTGTTGGACTCTGCAGAGGCTACAGAGGTGAGAATTGGGTAGATACTGCTAGAAGCCTTATGTTGTCTTTTCCTCTGTCAGTCTCTGTAGGAATGAATACTTGCCCTAAGAGAATGTTGTTAGTGTTTAAAACAGGTTAAGGGTAGGATTTTGGAAACTGATGACTAAGTATAAAGAGCATACCTTATGGTAGAATCTGCAGTGTTGCCAGAAATGAGAATTAATAAGACTCAGCTCATATGAATAGAAGCCATTGGCTCTTCCTCTAGTAACTGATCTTGTAGTTATCAATAATGCAAGAGTTAGAACTGGAGGTATAGGAATTTAGGATTAATGTTTGGGAATCTTTAGACTGAATCTAGTAAATAAAATGGGCCAGGGACTGTTCTGTGGCCCTGAGGTGTCTGGTCTTCTGGATCGGGTTGAGATTAGATTTACTATCTAGAATCTAATTTATTGCTAGTCTCTGGAAGGTTCTTAGGGGCGGGAAAAAGACCAGTGATGCTACAAGGTGATGCCATTTGTTCTCTTTCAGTAATGTTTTACTATCTTTCAGATTAAGATTAGGGAAGTGTGAAGACCCCAGTTCACCATCAATTTTTACAGATCTGAAGAGTTAGGAAGGTTTCTGTCAACAGGAGGACAGGTTTAGGTGAGGATTCAACAACATAGACAACCCAGTTGATTGGATCTAGAGATCCAAAGTGGCCTGGTGTCATCAAGATCCAGTATCTTATTTTCAGTTTGCTATCTTTTTCATCTGCCAAGACTATATACAGTTGTCATTAAGGTTACACTACAAAAGATGACTTCAGGAGGCTGGGTTATTACTGGGGAATATGAAGCAGCTTATTGCTATCAGTGGCCAATGCCTTGTTTTCAGGACTGGGTACAGTGAAGGTTGGGTATAAGATTGGCTTGAAGATTAGGGTAGAAAAAGCATATTTTCAAGACCCACACTTATAGCCAGATTCTGCAAAGCTTGCAGGAATAGGATGTTGTATGGATTCATCATGAGCTTATATTCTTTTTGATAACCATATGTATGCATACAAAATTAGGGATTGGGGTGGAGTTAGGACGTATTATTTGGGAAATGAAAACTTGAGCATGCTGGATAATTGTTGGATTCTGCACAGCTCATTGAGATAAGAACAGCTCTGATGTTTTCATGGGCCATTGTCTTAGTTCAGATATGGTGTAAGTGTTGCCAAACAGACAACTTTGCACAGTTTGTACAGATCCATCACCTTGCTGCAATGAAAGTGATGTTTAGGATTGGGGTTATGTTTAGTGCTTAAGGCAATAAAAATTCTAAATTTTTTAGAGTCTAAAGACTCTAAAAAAAGAGTCTTGCTTTTCCCAGATACTAGGGCTTGCTAGTGTTATGAGAATGCATCATCTTTTGTTTTGTTATAAGCGCTGGTTACCTAGCTATGTATTACAGTTGGGTTTGAGAAGAATTCACTTAGAGAGCCTGAATTATCAGTTGATTTTGTGTGAGCTGCAGAGATAGTAATAGGGGTCAGTGTCTTAGTTTCCTGTTTGCTGTGGTTATTGGTCTGATTATGGTTGTGATTTAGGAAAAGAAGGATGAAGAACCCTCCCCATATGGATTCTCTGTGCATCAAAGGGAGAGGAAAGAAACTGGTGTTATCAGAAGCTAATGCATTTTTTTCAGGTTTTTTGTTGGTTTTGTTTACTTAGTCATAATGGAGATAGGGTTTGTTTGGAAAAAAAATAGTTTATTGCTTGATTCTGACCTGTCTGTGCAGACAAGACAGGGGCATGTATTCTTTCCTTGAGCCCCCTGCCCCTTTGCTATTTTGATGCACACCTCCATGTCACACAGTTGCCTTCCTTCACTACCAGTGTGCTGGTATATTTCCTATAACCTATTGTTATAGGAAAAGTAACTGACTGCATTTACATAAAATCTTGCCACAATTAAGGAGCACAATTTTTTCATTAACTTTGTTCTTTTCATTGATACATGTAGTCTGACAAATTTGTAATTCTCTGTGAAGTTCCTCCTTTCTTGCTTTACATAGCCTTAATATACACAAAAGTAAGCACTGTTCTGATGCTGATACAGATGACCTATTTGAGGAGCTACAGCATATGGTATGACTGCGACGTTAGTTTCTGTGTGGATTGTGGATCCGTAGGGCCACACATTTGTGAATGGAAGATTTTCTGACTGGAATTGTTCTGGGAATGTGCTATGTGTTTCGCCTCAGGTTAAAAGAGAATGTTAAAACTCTGTCAGTCTATGAAGTGCATTGAAGGAAAGCAGCAATCTCTATTTTTCCTGATCTCATTGAGTTTGTTGGATCTTAATCATGACTGTCTTGTAGAATAGTCTGATCTTCCTGCACCTCCCTCAGTAGAGAGAAAAATATTGCTGAAATAGCATTTTACAGCATATAAACAACACATTTCCATCCTGTTCATCAAGCAACAGGAAGTATCAAGTATCATGCAGCATTGCCAGCTCAGTTTGGTAATCCGGCTGAAGTTTTTGGGGTTTATTTCAGCCAAACTCCCTAATCTTTCAAGGTTCACCTACTGATACTTTATAGCACAGCACGGTGTAATTGATACAGCAACCCACCATTCCTTTTTCATTTGCATGAATTTCTTCTCTGTTGTAATCATAATTATACTTAATTCAAGAGAAAACAAAATGAGCAATTAGTGTAATGTGTAATACGTCTCCTAAAACATGACATATTAAGGATACCAGAATTTTCCTCATTTAAGACAACTGAAAATGAGACATACCTATTTGATGTAGGGATTAGTTTCTCAGTTTCTGTCTAGTTTTTAGATATTACCGTTACACACCAGAACTGTAAAAAATCTACACTTTGATTGCCATTTCTGAATTTATTTAATGGCCAACTAAAACTTACCTTTAATTATAAGTCTGTCGTGGTTTTGCAAAACAACATTTCCAAATACTTGCCTTTAATTGCTGGTATCTAATTGGTTCCTTCATTCATTTGTTTTTACGATTTATCTGAGACTTCCTTTTGCTGCAGACCAGTTGAAACAGATACGTGGGCTGGGGGAACTATCAGGGTACAGTCTGGTCAGGCTCATTTACTCTCATTGCCAACTGTTTATCTTATTATCAGACAGAATCTCCCTCATCAGTTCTGCTTTGATCAGTTCTTTGATCAGATCTTCTTCTTGAAGCAGTGGGCCAATATCTACATACTACGGTCCATTTTTAATTATGACTTTTGACAAATTAAGGACGCAGATGTTTAAGTATAAAAGGCCTCTTAAAGTCCCTGTTCTGCATTGTTTTGTGGCATTGTTTTGTATTGGGGGAGTACTGGTGGCCTATCTGATACACAAGGAGGCAGTGCAGGCACAGACTAATGGTCTGCATGTGTCACACACTTGTAGCATGTTTATTAGTTTCTGGCAACACTAATGCTACCACCCTCACAGTTCCTTTTAACTGGGGGAAATTAAGACGGGGAGAGAACTAAGAAGGTGAATAGCTAACAGCAAATTAATTTATGCCTAGTCGTGACAGTCCTGTACTTCCTTTTCCTATGCATAGATACCTCGCAACTGAATCACTTGTCAAAGTACTTTGGAGTAGAATAAAAGTTTATAGAAATAAGAAAGAGCACTGAGAAAACAAAGGTAACATTTCAGGGAGGCGGTCTGCCTGAGGTAGCTCCCTGTCTCGTGCCTGCCCTCTCACTTGCCCAAGTTTGAGAAGAGGAGGACCAAAACATAATGTGCATATAAATAAATAAAAATAAAAGAAAAAATACATTAGTAGTTTAATCATTCAATAAATACTTAAGTCCCATTATATTTAACTCATATTCCTCCAAAATAACACATCCTGTCAAAGGACTCACAGGGGTTGTTAAATGACAACTGCCTTGGAATATGAGAGTGCTGGCAGACTTGTTCAAATATTTCTCATTATCCACCTCAGTTCATAAAATAATGGCCATTTTAATAGTACTAGCTGATGAAAACTGAATCACATGCATTATCATGCCGTGTAATAATTCTTTGTTAGACATAATTCTATATTTATCACAGAAAGAAAAAGAAATGCCTTTCAGGAAAGTGGTTGAGTTATGTGTAGTAGCTTTAAAATTAAGACATGGCAAAGCTTTTAATTTGATTTGGTGCCTTTTAATTGTTTAAGATTTGAAAACTCTGTTTAGGGCTGACCATGCCTTTTTGAAATGTGAGGCAGCCTTCAGTACACAAGGCCTATCAAAGTCTTTGGGACCAGTCCCAGGATGCCAGTGGGCTGTGTGTGTTAGTAGCAGTTCCCAGAAGGCATTGAGTAGTTCATGTGACAGGGAATAATGAAACAAGGATTGCACTAAAATTGCCAAATTGCCTTGAACTTCCTGTCCATGGGCATGGATTTCTGCAGAGCACGTAATTCCTCTCTCAAAGGCAGTGTATTTACATGTTGTTTGTGCATTTGTATGGATGTTGAAAAGGCAAGTCTCTTGAAAATATTACTTTAATCATTGCTTAGTGTAATAAAATGTGAATATTTGCATCTGATATTAGGACAAACAGAGGAGAATATAGCAGAATATATCACAAAAGAATAAGTAAATGCAGGACCAGCAGAACATCTTTGTGTACACTTTGTCCTATTTGATGATATCTTGAAATTGTGATTCACCTTTTTTCTCTATAATGTGTGTTATACTAAATGATCAATATGTTGATTGCTACTTCATTCACTTAGTGGTATTCATCTCCCCTTAACACTTTAAAAACCATATCAAACAGGTGCTCACAATGCTTCAATAGCTCTACTGCAGTCTAATAATCTCAACTGCCCATATTTTGATTTTTTTTCCAGAAAGTGATTATTTTTTAGTCAACACCATGAAAATTATTAACTTTATCAGAAAAATGTTAAGTTTTTCTTTCAACATGTATCTTCAAAGCAGCAGTGGGTGTCCAAGCCCTGCTGTCTGCCAGGCACACTGCCCAAACTATAAAATAATTAGATTCATTTGTAGCCAGTCTGGACTGAAGCAAAAAGTAATGAGGTCTACTAGCATAGTGATAGTTGAGGAAGATGAAAACAGTAAACTCGGAAAAGTACAAAAGGTAAAACTCTAGATTAAAATCTAGCTTAATTTATTAATATTAATTTCATGAGATATTATAAAATAGGCAATAAAGAGATAAGAATATGAAAGTTCACATTTGAATTCTTAAAGAAATGCAAGTTCCATTACATTGCTTCTTCCACTACTATATTATTTTATGAGTTATGTGATCCAGACAAGATTAAAGTAGTAGGCTACTGATTATTAAGTTATCATAGTAATAAGTAAATTTTATACTAGATAACAATCTTCAGTAGGTGCTAGTAAGTCCAGAATTCAATAATTTCAGTATTAAATTTGTTCTGATAATTTTCACATAGATTATGAGAATGTGAATATTTTGCTTATTTATATACTGAAAGTTCTATAGGTATAATGAAAAACAATTTGATGAATTTATACATAATGTCTTGAGATTAGATTGCTAAAGCAAAACATCGATCAGAATAAAATCTGAACATTCAAAAATGTAGTACTGTCAAATGACTATAAAACAAGTTGCAGAATTTCTGAAATACAGTGGGCAAAATAATGAAGGTTGAAATATGCCTATTTGTACTGCTGTCAGACATCGAAACCAGAGATCACTTCTCTGTGCCAGGTGCAGTATTAGTGTAGATTCTCAATGTTTGGAGAAATCAAGATTCAGATATGCTTATAGCATCTACAGTGTATGTTTGCAGATTCTGAAGTGTAGGAGGCAATGTTTACTCTATTTTATGCTAAGGATTAATTTATCGTATCCAGATTGATTCCAGATGATGACTGCAGTAATTTTCCAAAATTTATTATATGGTTTAGTCTTCTAATTCTCTACCAAATTATAATCAGATATGAAAGCGAGACTGAGAAATGGAGAGAAAATATATATTTGACTCCAAATATTGATTATTTAACTACCTTGTTATCATCCATCCCCAGATTGCTCAGAATCCTTCAGCCCTCCTAAAGATAGGCCTTAAGGATCATCACACTTGCAGACAACAGCCTTTTCAAAATTGGGCTTTGTTATGCCAATGGGATTTTATACATCTGTTTTTATTTTTAGGTATGTAAAAAGCTCAAAATTCATTCCAGATGATGTATAGTAATCTTGTCTTTTACTTTCCCCTAGGTAAGAACATCCAACCTTTCTTATCCATAAATACTGTTTCTATTCTTTATTTATTCCCACAACTGCAAGCCAGCTATGACTCTGATCCTTCTAGTATTTTGGCAGGTGCTTAATTTTTAAGTAAGTATATCTGTGTACCCCGTTGAGATATATAGATAGATATATATATATATGTATCTTTTTCTCCCCAGGACTAGTTCCAACTACTACAAGGTAGCTAGAAATTTCTAAAATCACTGTATGTAAGTGGTATTTTTTATATATGAAAAGTAGAATCAATATATATTTCTTGGGCATCTGTATGGTGGCTCACACAAAGATAAACTGGAATGATGTTACTATTATTTTGAGTTGGAGGAGAGTTGAAGTGGATGAAAAAAAGAAAAAAAAAGGATGATTAATTCACTGTAGATACTCTTCTGTTGGACTCAAAATGATTATAGTATTGAAAAACCTGCAAAGACCTATAAGAAGACAGGAGTGAGAAAGGCTTATTTGCAGTGGTCTGCTTTGGGAGAGAAGAGCCACTAAATGAAAATGGGCATTCAGTCTCCACCATTTAGTGATGCCTGTGCTGCTAATGCCCAGGCAAAGAGATTGATGAAATATTGATGCTAAAACCCGCTAGAACAATCTCAGACAGTATCTAAGATAAGCTCCAGTCTTGCAGTTTTAACTTTTGAAATAATCTCTTAAATTCCTACAAACCCGTGGTAAATTGCACCTAATTGAATAGGATCAGAATTTCCCGCATTTTAAGATATTGAGACAAATTTCTTCATGAATGTAAGCAAGCATAACTATAGACTTCAGCGGACTCATGTCAGATTATTAGAGCTCTGAATTTGGCCTGTTTGCCTTTGGAGCCTAAAGTGAATGTTTTGTGAATGACAGTGTTGCAAGAAAGATGCATTTTGACAGGAATGAGAATAATGAACAGGCAGCTGGAAATACCTGGGCATGTTATGCTTCTTGGCAGACTTCACAAGCGGTAGAGCTGCTGACTTCAGAGTTGCCTGTGGGTCTGTCACTTTGTTCATCTCAGTCAGGGTTGATTTTTCAGAACTACTTTGTCTCAGAGGCGTCATTTCCCCGATGGCTTACCTTAGTCTGTAAGGAATTTATATATTATTATCTGCTTTGAATGTCTTAAATTCTCAACTCTGGAGCTATTTCTTTATTATAAAAAGTAATGGGAAAGAGACGGTAGCTTGTCATCCCATTATTTGTTTAGAAACATAATTTGTGATAGCATATCTTTATGATACGTTTCTGTAACTCACTGGACTTAGTGTTTTTGAGAAAAAATAATTTAGAAAGACCCATGAAATTACCCTACAAAATGAAGTTGCTAATTTATTTAGTATTAGTTGCCCTTACACTGTTAGTCACATGGTGAAATTTATCTAATACTGTGTTGAGAAAGAGGAACGCAAACAATGTTTTAAAAATTGTGGTGGTTGAGAGAGCAATAGTACACTGTCACAGCAGATATTAATAAAATTTCAAACACCTACATCGATCAAACAATAAAAAATGGAATGAAAGAATGCGTAGTTTGATTTTAAATATGTCAAGCTAGTACAATCTACTAACTTTGAAACCTGACCACAAGTTTGCATTACCCACTTTTTCTGTTTAATTTCCAGCTGTGGGAGCCACAGGAATGGGCTGCAGGCATGGGAATGCTGCTGCTGTCCCTTCAACAGGGAGTTTCCCTGTTCCTGACTTCCCCTCCCCAAAGGCAAAATGGCCTGGCTTATAAAACAGTGGCTTCTTTCTATGCAGAAGACAGCAGGAAGAAATGCAGAAATTATTTTGTTTCTGAAAAATTCCCTTTAAAAATAGATGTTCAGTGCTTTGCTTCCTCTCTCACTTGTTAGGTCTCTCACTTTAAAAAAATGTGTTCATCCTCATTTCTTGAAAACTTGCTGCTTTTATTTAATCAGATTAAAACTGTGTATTCTGAGGGTCATAATTTGGTAGATAACTCAGATCCAAGGTTTTCAATAATTTGTTTGGAGAAAAGTTGTTAAGTGTCAAGAGTTAATAAAAATTAAAGCCCATGCCAGCCTTCCATAGGTTTATGCCAAACCTATGTTTGGGGAGTTTAAAAAAAAGACCAAACAACAAAACAGCACACTGTCTTAATACTAGTAAAGGCCATTTCATGGGAAAAGATGACCTGTCTCAAAAGACGAACTCTGCCCTGCTGTTCCTTCTCCATTAAAGCATTGTTGCCTGCAACAGAAATATGCTTTTATATCCATCCAGCAAATATTTGAGTGTGAAATTAAAAAGTCTTGGTTTAAGTGAAAAGAACAGAGATCAGTGAGCTCTGCTTGATTAAGCACATGTTGAAGAAAAGCCTTGTAGAGCTCCACATATGAGAACTTCTAAGGATTCTCCACTGTTGTGGTACTGCCAGGAAGCACAACCAGGGAGGGTGGTACAGAACATCCTGCTGCACTGTGAAAGTAAGCAAGCTAAATTCAGCAGTCACATAATTTTAAAGTTAACAATTAACAGTTGAGCACTGTCTTTCATCCATGGTGTGACGAAAGGTGCATTGTGTCACTTGTTTGATCACAGCTTATTGTGTGCTACACTTTATAAAAAGGTGAAAATAGGCCTGAGGGCTTTATTCAGTTCAGGTGAACTTTTCCAAAGGGAAGGGATGGTGAGGCTTCCCTGGAATTAGTTTCTAAGTGTTACTGGCCATGCTCAGCTGGCAAAGCTTCTGCAGCTCAGGGCAAGCAGCTGGGGAGTTTGCAGAGGACCTGGGAAATTCTTATAGGAGGCAGGGAGCCGCCATATAGCTACACATGAAAGAACAAGGGAAGTTTCCTTAGGCTTTAAAAAGGAATACTGAGTTTGTAGCAGTCTGTGAATTGAAAGCTGCTGGACCTGGGAGCAGGATTTGGATGTACAGGCACCAAGGGTAGGGAGGAGATAGTTTACAAAGTGGTGTGTTTGAACCTGTTTCTTTCAACAGATATGCATTATGTCTATTTGAAAAGCTACCTTGTTGCATTTTGGGTTCTACTAAAACCTAGCTTAGGAATTGAAACCCTTTAACTGCTTTTGCAGTGCTAAATCTAAGGAAGATGCAGACAGTTCTGCCTTAAGCTCCTGGCTGGCTTACTGGCCTGCCACATGGGGTTATAAAAGCAGTCTCCTCTAAGGCAAGTATGTTGATTCTTGTGGTGAAACTAAGCTGGAACTGCCTCTTTGCCTGCTTGTTAGCATATGGCTGTTGGTATCCCTATGATGAATTATAGAGTCATGTGATAAGCTTCACTTATCATGCATCTTTGATGATTTCATGTGCATTTGCCTCTTCAGCCAGCCTCCTGCAACATGCCTGTAACGTTCCAAATCTTTGAGCAGTCTCAGTCAGCTGATTTTTTCTTTCTTTAAATAAACTGCCACAAAAATGTACCTTTCCCATCTTCCCTGCACCAGCTATGGAGTTTCATCTCACAGTTATGCTAACCTGAAGTCCAGAAGGACAATATTCTGTTTTGACCCATGTTGAATTGCTTTGAGATGGTCTGTTAGAGCAAGAAACAAGCAGTGAGAGCTAGAACTAGGAGACTGATATCGTTAAAAAGGGGAAGTTACGCTGAGTTAATAAGTCCTGAGATGCTAGAACTTAAAGCCTAGCATTCCTATGTAAAATAAAATAGATTTGGCTGCTTTTAAAAGCAACCAATAAATACAATTTTCAGTTATACTATTTCTCTTCTTCCAAAGTCTGCAAAATGAGACTCATCAGACTAAGGCATTCTGTTTTGCAATCACAGGAGTTTTAAAATATAACTCAATTTAAACGTTTTAAGTTGAGGAAAATACCTACAAATGCTATATGCTTGCTCTGAAAGAATATGTATCTGTGTGGTTTACCATGAAATTTTCATCACTCGTCATTGGGCCATAACTCGCGTAATTTGGCTTTAAGTCCTGCTGTCGTAAATCGTATAGACTTTATTTCCTTTCCACTCTGTGTATCTAGATGTATACTGTATAATAAGTATTCAGAAATTGGTGGTAAAGAAGATGATAGCTAATGACAAGCTTGAGTTCTCAGACACAAATATTTCTGTAAGAGGATTTTAATTCAGACCATACAAAGCATAATCTCATCCTCATACCAGTTTTACATGGTTGATTAAATAGACTTAGGTCCATATAAGTCATCAATAAGTGATATCAGAAGCACATGATTTGGTGTTCATTTACTGAGGTTATATAATTCATTTTCTGATTATACATTGATTTTCTTAGTTTTGTCAGAAGTATAGATTTTTTTTTTTTTTGCATATATCCTTATCAGGATAGATTACTATAACCATATTATGAAATTTTGTGTTCCTTGCCAATATGTTACTAGGAGTCCTTTGCGTTTTTTTTTTGACAGGTGCAAAAATGGATCCTTGTTTACTGCATCAGTGTTGTACTATTCAACAACAGTCTTAAGAGGTAAGTGAATTCTGTATGTTTATATTCCATATTTTCAGTTGCATTTTCTTAAAATTTACTGGGTTTGTAATTCCTATAGATCACTGCCATTTTACATTGGTCAGAGCAGCGACAAGAGGCAGGCAAACTTCTCTTCATGATTTTCTAGCATTTCAATTCTACTTTTTCACAAGGAGAAAATAAACAAAAATACCAATGATATATAAAGTTTATCACCATTTTTTCCAAAACTATGAAGAAAGATTTGGTAAGAAAATGGAAATTGTTCCTGTGCTTTTTTCTATTTTTGGTTGTGTTGTTTTTCCTATTTCTCACTTGAAAAATGGTTTGTGGCGGAGGAAGGGAAAAAGAAACAAAAAAATTAAAAATATCTGCCTAAATAATATTTAGGCAAAGATGCTATTTCTATTCCAAAAGGTTTTCAGTGTAGAACATCCACTTAGATTTATTATTATCAGTTTCCCCCTTTTCTAGTGTTCTTCAGTTGCTAACACTGAATTGCACGTTAAATGAGCATTTTTTAATTTATCTGTAAAATGACAGAGGAAAAATCAGTTCAGATTTCTTAAAGATACAAGTTAAAAATTAATTGAAAAACATTATTCCTAGAAGATGCTCTTATTCAGAGTTAAACTGTGTGCATAACACCAACATGTTTTAGAAGGAAAGTGAGTTAAATTACACTTAAATTATGGATACTAATTCTGAATAAATTTGTCTACTCAGCCTTTTGATATGATGGTTTGCAATGTGATTTTGAAATTTCATTTGGATTGTTTTCCCAAGTGACCCTGTAAAGATTGACTTAGATGTAGTCCTTAATCACTAGTTTATTCCTATTACTTGGGCTGTATAGGAAATTGACAGTTTCTGTGAACTATCCACAGTAGAATCTGTAATTTTTTTTATTCTGTAGAGAAAAGGTTCAATTTCATGTCTGAAAATAACTAAGATAGTGGTGTTAATAATCCTATATAATATGAGATTGTTAAATAATTTGAAACATTAGGAAAATCATTTCACAGTAACAAATGTACAATTTGATGATATTAGCTGATAGTATGGGTTTGATGAACAAGCAGCAAAGGAATCATTGTCACAACATTGTTTATCTCTGTAATGTTATGATATCAGAAGAGAGGTAAGGAAACGCTTGCTGTAGCAGTAGTACCCTGTTATAATTACACATGAAGATATATAAAATAACTAATCCAGAGGCACTTTCCAAGTATTTTAGAACTTTAACGTTTTGCTGTCATGTTTGTGGGAAAGGAAGGAGTGGGGAAAGCTGAGAAGAGATTTGAAATGTATAGATGAAGAAACCATGGCAAACCATATAGCCATAGGCTGACATTGTGAATATTTTTCTAAACTGGGATAGTAGTGTGCATTTGATGATTTATTCCCTATAGGCATTTACAGTAATATGATAAGGAATAAAATAGTAGATTCTTGCCTTGTTCAGTAGTGGTGAAAGCAAGTAAGACTGGGTAGTGGAGCTCACCAGGCTTTCATTCAAAGCAATAAAGTGAGGGTTCTAAACTCGTATTTTAGTAAAATGTCAAATAACCTAATTTATAAATGGATAAATCAAGATTGTGGATTATTGGAAAACCTGTCTAACAAACTGGACAAATTATTTACTCCCTTTTCTAAATCTTAACTGGATTTCCTTCTCAGGGCTGAAAAATATTTCAGCCACCGTGCTGCAAGTAAATAGAGTCAGGATGTGCACCTCTTTGACTTCTTGCCTGGTCTTTCTGTTCACCTGTGCAGGATTTGAAGACTGACTCACACTGTGATTCTCTAGAAAGCAGAGCACATATCTCCCTTGGGAGCATATAAAATACAAGTCACAATTGTGTCTGTCAGTACAAATAAAATTTCTTTTATTTGCTGTCAGGCAGGCATCCATCTAACCATATTTTTAAACCCCACTTAGAGTTGTCAGTATCTCTAGGTAAAGCTTCCCAGCCTTTCCTGGTATTGTGAAGAACATGAAGTCATGGCTGATTTAAAAGCGTTTTAAATAAAATAGATACAGCTTGCTGCTTTCTGTCTGTCTTCTGTTCCTGAGCAATGTTCTTAAGTAATGATTATAAATCATAAATTCAGGCTGTAAGACTGAATTAGCTGAATGCTTCAAGCATTGTGCTATTTCATCTCCAAGGTAATGATTTCACGGATGTTATTTTTGTAGAACGCACTGGCTGAAATTTGAATGTACAAAGGACTGTTTCTATAACCTTTCCTCACACTGACTTGTACTTCCACATTCAACTAGTTATATTTATGCCCAGAGTGGGTATATATTTAGGTTGGAAATTGCCTTAAAATAATAGTAATGACCTGAAATGGGAAGCTTGGATTGTATAAAGTAGTTTAGTCCATGAAAGAAGATTAAAATGGCAATGGGAGAAGGAAAATATTGGTAACTGAAATATGGAATTAAGAATTGGTCATAGAGAGTATGACCCCTTTACCAACAAGAAAGAAGGAAAACCCATGATTAATTGCTTTAGAATGGGGTAGACCAGCCATTTTGTGAGAGCTAGTATGATAGTAGATCTGTCTTCTGGATGACTAGAAATGTGTTTTTATGGCACAATTGTTTTTTAGATATTTTAAAGGGAAGGCTCTAGTTTATTTTAGATTTTTAGTGTAGAGTAGTACACAGACAGCCATACCGTACTGTATAAGGTACATGGACAAAACAATACACATCTGGAAGTCTTGGTAAACACACTATCAAACCTACACATAGTTGATTCATTTAAGAATTTGTTGCTGGGCTAAACATAGGGTCTCTAGCTTCTGAAACAAAAGCTCTGTTATGAAGCAAAAGAAACAGCTCCCTGAGCTCAAGCCAGCTGAGTTTGTTATATTCAGTCCAGACTGCTTTACAACCAATAATTCTTCTAGTTTATATACAGTACCCTGCTATTTCCAGAGGGATGGTTTTATTTGACTATCCATTCACCTAGGATACAAGTTTAACTTAAAACTTGATGGTGCCAAGTATGGCAAGTTGATCTTATACCACTTTGATATCTCACTTTGCAAAGCCAAAACAAGCATTACCAAGCTCTACAATTGTGGCTTACCAGACTTACCATTAAATGCAGCATTTTAAAACTTACTGTGGCATATCAAAGGAATGTGATCATTGAGATGCACAAGACCAAAATTACAGTGCCAGAATCATATCATTATGTACCGTTTCCTGCAGTTTCTTTACACTGTCATGAAACATAAAATGGATGCTCCAAAACATAGATTAACCAAGAAAAACATTAAAACATTAGGAAAGTATTCCTGAACTTGAGAGGTTAAGAAATTTGTAAAACCTCAAGAAAATTTTAAGTTTCATAGAAATTAGCATTTAAAAATGTTAGAAATATCTATTTCTGGAATAAGAATTAAGCAAGGTTAATCTATACCAAATTAAGTATATGTAATGTCTGGCATGAAAATAAAGCAACTTTACACAAGAGTTGTAACTAAGATAGGTTACTACCGATTCCCTGTATTTCTCATTCTAGCTGAGGACACGGGAGCAGATGACACTTCAGTGCTAGCAGAAAGGCTTGGATACTTTCCCACATTGGCATGCGTTCTTCTTAATCACACAATAGGGCCATTTTCCATTCCTCCTCCCTTTTATGTATTTTGATGTAGCCCTATCCCACAGAAGTGTAATGTGGGAGAAAGAATATGACAGCTATCCACAGAGACTCCAACATAGCAACTTTTCTCTTGTTAAAGGAACCAAATAAGATGCAGTGTGGTTTTCACAGACTGCGTTCTGAGCTGGTGTCACACAAGGGAAACTGGTGTGTGGAAACATGAGGGGGCAAAAACTCTTCATCTCCCCTCACTGTCTGTGCTATGAAAGGATCTAATTGTCACAGTTGCATCAATTCTGGGACAACAATCAACAACTACAGAACAGCCCTCTTACTCTCCTTCCATTTTTGGAGAGAATTGTTTCCTCCAGCTGTGATAGGCATCTCATTAGTAGTTTAAGGTGTGAAGAAGTGTTGGCATTTAGGTTTGTACAGTTAAAATAATTTATAAAGTGCCTTTTTTCTCTGTTCTTTTTTAAAAGTACCTGCAGTTATTAGCTAGCTCTAGTGCAATCAAGTCCTTTGCTCAAAGTACAGCCAGCTTCAAAAAGCAAGCTGAATGTTTGAATGCATAGGGATCAGGATAATGTGGAAATAAAGCCACAGGATTACAAGAAGGGGCTTCCCAAAGTCTATTCCTCTGGTATTTCAGGCAACTCTTAAAATACAATCTCTTTTGTGAATTTATCAAGCCTCATCTCACTTGAGTTCAGTTGTTTCTGTAACTGAAAGATTGTTCCAGAAGTCCATCCTCTGATGTAAAAAAAAAAAACAAAAAAAAAACAAACCAAAAAACCTTCTCATTTGCTGACTACATTTATTCATGGCTAATTTATACCTGTTTTTCATGCGAATGCATGATTACTCTTCTTGCCTTCATCCACTCATTCACCTGGTGTATCATATTCTCTGTTAGCATCAGCTTTGGTAGACTGAATCAGGTTGTATTTTTAGTCACTTCTTGTCAAAAGAGCTCTCATTTTCCTTGATACTTCTTTGCATCCATTTCATTTTGAATGCATCTTTTAAAAGAAATGATTAGGGTCTTTAGCTGAAAGCCTTTACCTGGAATACTTGTGCCTTATAGATAGTTTGATAATATATACTGCTTGTGGGTTTTTTCTTATTGTTATGTGTTATTTTTGTTATGAAACATCCTTCAGAATGCATTAAAAAATTCACAGCCTACTGTAGCATCTAGTTTCAAAGGACAGGAATTGTCTCGATCCAAATTTCCTGGTGCAATGCAAGTATTGGATACTTTTGCTGCCCTCAGCAGATTTTTTTGTGGGTTGACAAAGTATACCAGAGTCCACAGTTTGGTCCCATGTATCTTATTCTTCTGAACCTTTCAGATGTGAAGGAGGAAGCTATGCAACAGGTTCCCAAAATATGTATTATTCCATATTTACTAAGATTTGCTCTCAATTTGCACTATACTTTACAAATGCGTAGATAATAAAACTCTAATCCCATCGGGTTTACACTCCAGCTTCATTAAAATGCAGAATTTAATTAAAATGTGAAGAAAAAAAATGCAAAAAATGGAACCAGGCTTCCAAAAGACCCACATGTCTCTGGACATAATAATAAAATAGAGCTAAAGACCTTGCTTTAGGCTTAAATCTCATTAATTCCTTTCACTGGGAAATATATATTTAAAAAATTTAGGATTCTTTTTTAGGAAATTTCCTGATATAAGGTTGTTTACTTTGCTGTGTTAAGAAAAAAATTATACAGATGTGTTCTGCTTTCAATGATTATTTACAGGTGCAGCTGGGAAGACATTTATTAGCTATGTATTAAGTCTGAATATGACAACACTGAATGGTCGATACTTTAAAGAGGGGAGGGGGAAACTCCTTCATCCATGTCATTCCCAAGCTACCCCAGCTGACAGTTTGAGACAACTGGCAGAAACCAAGCGCAAAGACAGGAAAAAATAATGACAGATGGTAAAAATCTACTTAATTATTCTGTCAGTCCTGTTGTATGCTACAGACTTCATTTTTTGAATCATGGGCTGACTGTGTCAGGCTAGGCCCGATAAATTTATTACTGAAATATTCTTTTTAACATCAAAGACTAATTATTTTTAACTTCTAGCTTCACCCACACTATTCTTCAATATTTATTTTGGTAAAATGAATAACGAACAAGGATGAACTATGTAGTGGACGTGCTACAGTGATATTTGAAGAAGAAATGTATTTGATTTATCAAAAAATATGTAAGTTTTAAGAATAGTATGTTATTGCCTCTTGCTATGTTGACTTATATTAGTCAAATAACATAAGACAGGCTATCTTTAAAGTATCACATGAATTTAAAATAAACATGCTACATTGGCACATGGATTTCAAGAATCTGCAGGAGTAATTTCTATGAGAAGAATTTATTTTTAAATATACATTGTGTATTATATAAAGGAGAAGCAAATATTATAGAAAAATTGGGGAGGGAAAATATACAAGTAAAATAAATTTCTAGAAAAGACAAACATGGGGAAAAAGGAAAGAGCTAGATGATAGATACAGAACAAGAAATGAGCCATTTTGGACATTCTCTTTGACTTCTTTTTCTTAGTGGGATGCAAAACAGACATTAAAGCAAAGTGTACTATCTGTCTGTAGCATCAGTACTGATGCAAGATAAATACCCTGTGGTGCCTTTCAAGGACTGGAGGAGATACTTGCTTTATGTAACCAACCTTTTTCAACAGAAAAGATTCTAGTTTCTCAACTGTTTCTGAGCCAACTGGTGATTGTACAATAGTAATTTCGCCTAACTACTGCATCATATAGTACTTCATAATGTGCATGATTCAATTGCTTTCATTCTTAAATGTAGAGCATTTCTGTAGGGTTTTCAAAGTTGATTTAAATGCTATTTTCTTCAATATTTCTTCAGGATTTTTTTGTGAATAGCTACAGCTTCTTTAGTCTTTGTGCCAGGTCCTCTTGAAATACTGAACTTCCTTAATATAAATCAAGGCTTTATCACCTCAACAGAGCAATTTTTCTTGGCCTAAAAAAATCTGAAACCACAGCAGACATGTAGATTCTGCAGACACTAACCTGTTATGAATAACTGCCTTTGTCCTTGAACAACTGGAACAATGTACTGTGGCTAGAACCATAGCTGGCTAGAACTGAGCTGGACAAATGATAAGTCACTTCAAATACTCCCAATATTAAAATAAATTCTTTCTATTAATAATCTAATAATTTAATGCACTTCTGTATTAAAAGGTGACAGAATTATTTTAACCCACCGATTTACTAGTATGGATTTAGTCTCATCATGCAAACAAAAATGTTTTTTTTACATCAAATCACAGCATCAATCATAATCTTAGAGAATAGAACAATTCTATTAAAAAAAAAAATTGTCAGGATTTGGTTCTGTTTCCACATTAAGGCTAGATCCATCTCAGGTATTCCTGTTCATAAAAATGAGATTGATGTAGGCAGTCATCTTGCTCTCTTAAGGAGTTAGATTTACAGTATAAAATGCAGTAGTGTCTAATTTTGTGCCTACATCATCATTTTTTTCCTCCTGCTTTATTTGTGGTAACTGATCCTGTCTCTCGTGAATCTAAATGACTTGCTTTGCAAGACTTGCCTTCTTTAGCAGTTTGTATTGTACTGTCTCTTCCAGTTGTACATTCAAAGGAAGACAACCCTTGCTTTAATATAGTATGTCTTCATAGAAGACATTCTGGGATTACCTGTTTCTGTTGCTTTCATATTTGGTAGAACTTCAGTAAATGGGAAATGTAGAACAGTGCATTGCCTTTTTGTTCCGTTAATATATTGCTTTATTCATTAGTACTATTTGCTAAAAACTGTGACTTCATCTTTTAGAAAGCATTTTAACTGATACCTGCCTTTCATACTTGGTTGCCTTGCATGTACATATATTCTATACATCTGTGCTTCTTCTGTGGTTTCTGTTACTACTGTATTTGCATCACCTAATTTAAAACAGACTTTCTGCTGTCTTCAACTATAATGGGTTTGTGGCTTAGTATGCGAAATAGAATTGACTGCACAAAATGTGAAATTCTGATGCTAGACATTCCGGCTAGGTCTTTACAGACAGGAATGTGCATTTGTCTGGGCAAGCATTATAGTCCTAGGGGTGCTTAGCTCTTTTAGTGACAGCCTGAATACGTTGAAGTCATTCATTTAAAAAAAAAAACAACAACAAAACAAACAAAAAAACCAAAAAAACCCCCAAACAAGATAGAAGCATTCATTTTAAAGAAAAGAAGAAACTGCCTTGGCACAGCTCCAGCATTTGCAGTGTAAATCTCACACAATACAGACTGTGGAAAAATTTGTGAAAGAAACATTGAAAGGAGAATAAAATATCTGAAGTATATAAAGCCCTGAATACTAAGTAAACTGTACAATTTAAGAGAAATGTTTACTAGCAAGGGTAAGTCCTACTAAAAGAATCTCTGAAGCATAGATGGCTCCTAACCATCATCTACTTCTGATATTTAACTGTATCTGCAAAGGAACGCAAACACATTAAATCCACAAATTCTCTAAACGGTTTTTAAATTTTAAAGCATGAGATGGCTTATCCCATTTTCCAGTCCCACCTCCAGTTTTTGGAGAAAGCAGATACTTCATGTTGCACTGGTAGTGATGAGCACAAGTCACTAGAACAGCCACAAGACGTTCATAGACAGAGAGCAAGCTGTTAAGCTGAAATTGTCCCTGTGGGGAAGGGATAGTCTCTCCAGACAAGGTTAGGAGAGAATGAAGAATGAGGGAGGAGAAACTCCCACTCCTAGGATAGGAGAGAGAGATGAGAAGGAGGAGTTTGAGCTCCTGTCTAATAGAAGCTTCTCAGGGTGGACTGATGGGAGTTATGACTACTGAAAGTCTGAGTCTTTTTTTTTTTTTTTTTATTATTATTATTTAAGTTCAGGTCTCAGAATATAGACAACATCTTCCCTTCAGCCAGCTGCTAAGAACCACCTCCTTCCTCTGCCTGTAGCAATTTCAGTAAGTCCTGTTATGGCTTTGCATTCTAGAGGTGCCTATAAAACATTTGGTCATCATTCCCAGGGACAGGAGCAATTGAGCAAAACCCATCTGATGGACACACAGATATGTAGCATGACCACGTAGTCCTTCCATAGGAAATCAGCTGAAAAATACTGCATTCCTGATTCCTAACCCAGACAGTACCAGAGGTCTTACATTGCCAACTCCTCTTCTATTCTCCAGCAGCATGGCTATCTGAACTGGTAGGTCTCCTCTTGGCAACACCCAAGTCCCAGGCCACTAGCAGGTTTTTTCTTAGAGGCTCTTTGCAGCTATGCTGATGGCTCCAGTCATCTCCTGGAGCAGCAGGCACAATGTGTGAGATGGGAGAGAACAGGCCATAGACTGAAACTCCAGTTTAGAAATAATTAATTTCTGTTAGTTTCTGTAATGCCAGTTTTACATGTTGGACTCCGTGGCTAAAACAAGTGATGGGCCATTCATGCTACTAGTTCTTTTAAATAATGTAATGGAATGAAAAAAGAATAGGACATAGTTTGGATCCATTTTTACCACTGGCATAAAACTCACTTTCAAAGTAATGTGTTAACTTCATTTTAATTGGATTTTTTATGAATAAGGAGACCAATTTTACTATGAACTGAAATGAAAATGCTAAGAGAAAACAGAGCTCATGTTTATATTGTATTGTACAGCAAGGCACGAGGCTCCTGAAAGACAGGAAACTGATTGTTTGAATTGGCAATTCTCAGTTTTTTCTATTCTGAAACTCTATCTGCTCCCAGGACCCTTCTTGTGTCTACTCAGGAACTAGAGAAGATTTCCTGTCTATTGAGGAAGCATACAGTAGCCAGAGGCAGAACAACTTAACTTAAAGACTTACAATTTAAATACTGTATGATCATTGAAACAGCTGGATCATGCAAATTCCTGTTATAGTATCTTTAGAAAGCACTAGGATGCTTTTGTAGCATTCACATGCAGTTACACAAAAATAAGCATGGCTACACTGTATCAGATCTGAGATGCATCTAACCCAGTATCCTGTCCCAGAGAGTGGCCAGGAGTGGAAGCTTACAGGGCTGTAAGAACATCTCCCAGTGCACTGTCCCAGCTTCTAGGGATCTACTATTAAAGATGTTCTAAAGTGGAAACATCTTCACCATCACGTTTGAAAGCTATTGACAAACCTGTTTTACACCAATTTGCTTAACTGGTTTTTGAATCTATTTATACATTTGGTATTCAAAATATTGCAGCTACGAATGCTACCATTTTGAGATGCAATATGTGAAAAAGTATTTCCTATTTTTAACTTTAAATCTACTGACTGATAACGTCTTCAGGTGACTGCCAGTTTTTTGAATGATAAACAGTAAGAAATAATTCCTTATCACTTTCTCTATTATAATTTCTCATTTTTTATGTCTAGAGCAACTCATGTCAAAGGTGAAGAATCTTGATTTTTTTAAATCTGTCCTTGTCCAGAAACTGTTCCATAATTCTGCTTAAACTGGTTACCTTGCATCTACTAAGTGTGATACTGAAACATCCTTTTGTGAAAGGTAATCACTAGTAGCAGTGCTCAGATGTGTGCGCTAGGGATCCAGGCAGTGTTTAATGATTTTCTCTGGTTTGTGTTATCTCATTCCTATTAATCTTTAATTTGTATTTGTCTTTTTGTCAGCATATGAGTACTGAACTATAGTTTTCAGAAAATTATCCAAATTAATTCTAAGATCTCTTAATTTTTTGGTAATAGTTTAGATCCCAACATGTTATGTGCATATTTAAAGTAGTATATTTAGTCTGAGAAACACAAGTCTCTTTACAAAGGCTTAAGTGTTCTGCCACCTTTACACAGTGAAATCACACCGTAACTCTGTGTGTGTGTAGCAGGGGAGGGCTGGTAGTTAACACAGAGCAGATCTCACAGGTCACAGTTCTTGTGAGCCCTGCAGAATTTGGATTGCAAATGGGAACTGTGTTTTTCTAGATGAAGAGTTTGAAACCCTTCATACTGACTGCAGATTTACTACAACTGCTTTCTATTTTGATTAACCATGGAAAAGATGTATTGGTGTAATATGCAGTTAAGAAATTTAATACTCCTCCCAGGTTATCTAAAATATTTCAGTATATATAACAGAATTTTTATATGCCTTTGTGTGAGAGAAAGCTGTTGAGAAATCAATTTGGAAGCTTTCCGACTGATACATGCTTATAAAGTCTGCTTTCTTCAAAAGCTTGTTAGTTGTTGCTATCTTAAAAATAATATGATATTACATCCTTTTTTCCATATTTGTCACACATTCATGTAAGAAAGACCCAATTTTTAGAAAAAATGAAGATGTAAATGAATACCCAGTTCATGAACACATGCATCAAAACTGAATCCTAGTCTAATCATTTTATGCGTACATACTACAGTTAGTGAATTGGTCTCTTGGTGACAGGAACAAAAAAATATGTATTATTGTAATCCTTAATACTTAGTGTTTACCAGTAGCCTATTTTATGATCTAACTGCTAATTCCTAAATTATAAGCTTTACAATAATTCTCCTTTTATTCAAGCCAAAGTTACTATGCTTAACTAGTCAGTTTCTAGCCACATTTTCCACTGTGTTAGCTACATGAAAATAAGGCTTTTTTGTAAGGCTACGTATTTAGAGAAAATGCTACAAAATTGCCCCTGTATTAATAGAATCCAGAGCATTCCTTGGTGGTGGCTCAGCACATTACCATGTGAGTTGCCTGCCCTTGAAAAGGCATAATTTGATCTTAACAGTTTTCCTGAATTCTCTGGTAGTTACAGGGAACAAGTGACCACAGTTCAGCTCCTCAAGCCGAAAGCTGAGTTTAGAACCACAGTGATGCTGACTTATATGTTTCTGAATTTCAACAAGAGAAGGACAATTCTTCCTTGCAACTGAGTCTTTCTGATTCTAGTGAAGAGCTGGAAAACTGAAAAGAGCAGAGTGGTCCCAGATGGAGACTTTTTTTTTTTTTTTTTTTTTTTTTACTAAAGGCTTCTTCAGTGGTAGAGCTGTCTGTCAGCTTCAGTAGATCTCTCTGTGTAGGGTAAAAGGCTGGATAGTGTTGTGCTAGACCCAACAGCAATGTCAGGCAAACACTAGAAAGGGCAACATTTGTGCTTTTGAGCCTATAAAAATTAAACATTTAAGAAAATACCTTCAGTATTGTTCAGAGTTGTTTCAGCACACTACTTATTTTCCTTGCTAGATATAAGTCTTAATTACCAAGGAAAAGAGTAAGAGTAACTTAAGTGATGTCCAAGGAATAAATTTCCCCAAAAGACAAAAGAGTTAACAGAAGGTTGGAAAGCTGAGAATGAAATAACTACATACTTCCTATCAGCTGCTTTTAAGCAAGAGAATGGAGTTCAAAGGCCACATGCTGATCTTGGCTACAGCAGGGCAAATCCAGAGCGGCTATCTGTGAAAACAGTAGAATTGTTGAAGATTCACATCAGCATGAATAAAACTAAAATTTGGCCATTAGAAACTGCATTATGAGGGAGTGTATACTTATTCTGCTAAGTTTATTTCATGTTTCTTATATCAGAACATTAGTAAATTCTATTTGTAGCTATTTCTGCAGGTTTCTTAAGTTGATTTTTTTTTCTTGACTTGCCTTTGTGTCTAGCAGCATAAGGGTGGTATGCTATTAGGTTTTGATTGTGTTTTACTTAAGTAATGATGGTTTTTGGATTAGTGAGATGATGTGAAGTGGTATTATTAATGGACATTGACCAGTAATGAAACAGAGCTGCGTAGGCAGATTTCTAGTTGGGATAGTGAGGAAAAAGTTAGAAGCCTGCCTGGAGCAGAGGAGGAGTGAACCTCACCAGGGCAGAGCACATAAGATGTCTCTGGCAAGCGCATACAAGTAGCAGCAGAGAGTATTTGACAGACAAGCATGGATGACAGATACCATATCTCCCACAAGGATAAACAAACAGAATGCGAAACAGATAAACATAAAGATATGCAGCTTTAAGTTGAAGGAGAGCTAATGCAGATCATTTCTACAAGGATGCTATACACGTGTGCCTATTTCTTTATTATTTGCCATGAAGCTGACTCTTCAGTGAACAGATATTACGTAGAATTCAGAAGATAAAAATGTAATAACTTTTAAGCAAAGAGCATAGGACAGAGATCTCAGTTTAATTTCTAGTGAAACTTGTTACTTTTAAATAGAAAAGAATAGCCTATGCTTGGAGCCATATAGAAAGATTGGTTATGTCTCCAGCAGAGGAGATGTATGATGTACGGACCCAACTCCTTTATGCTCACTTTCTGCTTCATTAAGAATTAACATTAGAAATAAACAGTTTCTAAAGATTTCATTCAAAATGGATAAATTTAAAACATTATATGTAATTATATGTAACAGTTTCAGCAGGAATCCTAGTGGGCTATCATTAAAAAACTATCAATGGGGAGTTTCTTAACCTTCAAAACACAGGTCAAATCTTTGTTTGAACACCATACAGATGTCAAACATAGGAAAAAGAAACAAATGGCAGTTGATCCCAGTCTCTACCATAAAAATTAAACATCAGTTCTAGGTGAGATAACTAGCATCAAGACAGTGTCATTGTACAGTCAAAGTTATCCATGAGAAAAGCTGCAAAAAACCTATGTAGAGGCATACCATGTGGAAACTCCTGTAAACGTAATTCCTAGTGAGGTTGTGAATTGTGTGGCTTGGTACATAAACTTGTTAAACAGCTGTGAATGTTACAGTTTGCTTGCATACATGCAGCTGTGCAGCCAGTCAGAATTTGGGTTTAATAACCAATGTTATCAAATTATATATTTTGAATATACTTGTAACAAGCTGGTATTTCACAGTAAATTATGCTCTCAAATGGTACTGAAAAAGAAAACTTCTTTAAAAGTCTAATCTTCAACTGAAAGCATGCCTTATATTTAGAAAAATAAACATATAAAACACTAACCTGATTATTTAATTATTAGTTATGGAAACAATAAATATTAAGGAACTCACAAGCAAGCTTCTTTAAAGCAGACTGACCTTTAGTTCCCATCAGACTTTCAGATGTTTTTGCTGTTTACACAACAGTAGACTAATGGTTTTGGACACCTGGTAGCCACTTTGGCACATCTGAAAAAAACAAAAGTTGTAGTTTACTTGTAGTCTAGCTAAGAAATCTGCCATAATTGGACGGGCTAGTTATTTACCTCATAACATTACATCACAGAATTTGCTTATCAAGATGGTGTTAACATTTTATCTCATGAAAAGAGGTAACATTAATGTAAAAAGAAAAACTTTTAAGTGTTTATATGCAATGGGAAGTTGCATGGTATGTATAGTTCAGGTTATAGAAATATCATTAGTTAATCTGCTGTTCAAAAATACATTATTTATATTATAAATTTATTTTTTAACTCTCAGTAATTGAATTCAATCTCTATATTTGATATAATAAGCCTTCTTGAGAAAAGATGAATTTTCTGGGTTTTTTAAATGAAGAATTTAACAGTTTATACTGAGAAAAGGTTTATGTGTGGTCCTTTTCTGAAGTTTGCTCTAGGTTCCTTTTTTGTGTGTTCCTCTGCTGAATAATCAGTTACCACAAACTCCAAACTTCGCGCATTCATGTGAGCACACACACAGGTGCGTGCACACAGTAATATCTGCAAGGCAAGCCATATTTGAAATGTCAGAATTAAACTTGTAATTTATTTCTCCCAGGCATCTCAAAATGCTGACACCACCACCCACAGAGGAGACAAGTAAGAGTGGATTGTACATGAAAGGGAGACTGAGGTTCAAGTTATAAGAGAAATGTGCGCAGGGGACAGGGCCTGGTGTGCAGGAATTTTTTGTGCTGGAGGTTCACATGGATGGAGGTGGAAACAGAGCTCTAGGGCAGTCTGCCAAAGGCCAGTGCTTTAGTAAAGAGGCAGGTGGTTTCTCTGATATTGCCACCTTAGCACTTTGCAGGGATGCTGGCAAAGACCCTCTGACATTTTCTTCCTAATATATTAGCAAAGTTACTGGTAAAAGCAGTGTCTGCAAAGAATCAAATATCCAACTGCACTGGTGAGGGGTCCTCCCCAGACTGCAGGGAAATACCTACTCCGGTGCCTGGAGTGCCTCCTCCTCCCCGTCCTCCGACCCTGGGGATCGCAAGGCTGTTTTTCACACTTTTTTCCTCACTCCTCACCACCTTTGTGGCACTTTGCCCTTTCTTAAATATGCTTTCATAGAGGCACTGCCAGCTTGGCTGAGGGGCTCAGCTGTCCCCCGCTGTGGGGCTGTGGCAGAACTGGCCAGAACCGGCTGTGTCCGGCCCCGGCCTCTCCTCACAGAGGCTGCTCCTGCAGGCTCCTGCTGCCAGCACCTTGCCACAGACACCTTGTACAAATGTGAACTTGGAACTTTCCTAGGAACATTTTTAATTCCTGCTAATAAAATCCTCCTGAGAGCTAAATAGAACTTGTAGATATCAATGGAGAAGGGAATGGATGAGACAGGCAATGAAAATTGGTTTCTCTTTTTGTTGTATGATTAGGATGAATAGAACCAAGTCTGGGAGAATAACGCCTGTGAGTAACTTTCAGCAAGACTCCCCCTATAACCAAATGTAAACCAAAACCTAGCAGCTTATGATTTCTCCTGCCCTTTTGCATATTTATGATTCAGTTCCTTTAATGAAACTGGAGACCTACCTCAAGTTGTCTTAGCAGACCAGGCAAGGCTGCTGGGGAGGATGGGGAGGAGGAGGAGGTGGCACGCTGCCAGCAGTCGAGGCGGGCAGTGGTGGAGCTGGGGCGGAGGAAGCCCTCCTGAACAGGACTGTCTGAACCCCTCTGGGACAGTGAAGGCAGCTGTGCCAGCTTTCCACAGCTCCGGCAGACATGAGATAGACAGCAGTAGGCAGCCATAGCTGTCTTTGGTTAGGCCTGGGCTTGGACTCTGCACCCTGGACTAGCGTCACCTGCCCTTTTGTATCTTTGGGAGTTTCTTAGGTAGAACTCACTAAGTGATTTAAGAATTAATGGTGAAAATGTGGTGGTATGAATTGACTTCAGATCTGCATGATGTGCTATCTGGTGGGGTAAACTATTTTCTTTGGAATATACTTCACAGCAAAACAGATATAACTTCCAAATATACCCCAAGTTTGTAAATTCTCTCCTTCTGTGCCTAATATAACTAGAAACAATTGCAGATGATGTGGTGGATGCTGATTTTATGCTTTTGCTTCTACTTCTTGTACTGCTTGCACAAATTACTGTGACAGAAAAAAGAATGAAGTGGAGGCAAAGAAATGCTTCCCACTAGGCTGCTCTGTCATCTATCCGCTGTTTTTATTATTTGTTGCCTTTGGTTTCATTTCTTTTTTATTATAATAGAGGCAGGGGTTCATAAGAAGATGAGGATGCCTATGCCGTTAAGTGGACGTAGATTTGTTATGGATTCTGGAATTCAATTTTGGCATTTTGCTTCATCAAAGATTAGCTTAGTTTGGTGTTAATTTTGCGAACAAATACATTGACGTACAGAAGGCAAATAGTGGTCAATGCCAGATGCTTCAGAATTAAGTGGGAAAAGCTGCCTCATGCTTCTAATTACATCTTAAGTAAAGCATATATGTTGGAAAAGAGACTTCTACCTAAGAATTGAAATTAGAATTACTACCATTATGACACGAGGAAGAAGATGGTGATAGTATTGTTGACTTTTAGTGTGGTGTATAAGTGCAATTCTGAAAAGACAAAAGGAGGACAAACAGGCTGAGTCAGAGTTAGCTAAAAGGGGGAAAAAAAGGAAATGGGAAGAGCAATCAGCAAATTATATAGTTTATGCACACATTTGCTTGACTCATTCTGAGTAACACAATTTGTGAGTATTAAATGAAGCCGAAATGAGAGCTTTGTAGGTGAATTCCTGGAAGTTACAGCATGTACAGGACTCAAAACCTGACCTGTTAAGTTGGGATATGGTCACTCAGTAGGGGTTAATATGAAACTGGAGTTTGGGGGTACCCACAATAACTTGTTTCTGCATTTTGTAGAATCTGTGTTCTACTGGTGGTACTTTTGAGTGAACTTGCATGCACTCACATCTTTTGAAGCACATGAAATCAAGAGGATTTGGAATGTCTTCTGGACATTACAGAATATGAGGGAATTTAGCTGCTTACCCAAAGTGGTTTTACTTGAATTATAAGATGTTAATACAGTCACTAACATGATGTGCCTTAAATATATAGGATAGAATACAATTTTCAAAAGTATCCAGCTAACCAACGAACTTGAGTCACATTTTCAAACCTGATTAAGGCACCTACATTCCTTAGGCACTTTGAATATTTTGCCTCTGGGGCAATTTGTGAAATATTTGGCAGAGATCATGATAAATTCAGAATGCAAAAAATGTTCATTCATAACCATAAAATACCAATTTGAGAGTATTATTGTATATTTTTCTCTTTGTTTCGTATTATTATTCTGTTCATCACAGTAAGTGGAAGGATTTTTTTTTCTCTTACAGCCTCTGGCATACAGTAGTTATTCAGCTAACTATTGGCATATGTTCTTGAAATAGTTGGCCAGAAGATGACCTGTAGACTAAACAAAATCTGTGGAATCTGTTGCTCTACTTAGACAAACCAAACAACTGGTGCTTAAAAAAGCAACAGGTAACACTATAGTAAGAAGTTATCTTAGCCTGATTTCTTACTTGGCTGAGAGGGAAAATTGTTGAATGAGTTGTGTATGGGCCACATAATTCTCAGTCTCTGATTGTGAAGGTAATCCAAAACCACTCTTTCATCTTCTAGTGATGTTAATTTTGGCAGCAAAGCACTTCATGACTGTAGTAGTCACAGTGCTGCAAATATTTAACCGCTTGACTGTATTGCAAAACTTAGGTGAGGCACATGTTTAAGTTGCAGGTATAATGTAAAATGTGCTTGCAAAAACTACAGGCCATCTAAAAATATTTAACATCTTACCTAGGATTAGTGTGGACCTTTCAAGTAGGTGGGATAAATGGGGAAAACGAGCAAGTCAGAAATATTCCAGAATTCAATATTTCGATTAGTAATTCTGGTAAATTGATTATTTGTTTGTTTGTTTCAATATTACAATAACAGAGAGGTATAGAATTTTTTAAATGAATTCCTTTTGTGGAGGCAATCTTACAGATATATAAGCTCTGTAATCTTAGAAATGCCATCTAGTGCAATATTTACTAACTCACTTCCTTGGTGGGGCAAAGAGCACTCTACATTGGAAGGCTGGAAGTTTGCCATCAAATGTATGTAATCCAAGTGAGAAGATGCAGTTTGGGACACTGGCTAATAGAAGCAGAGGTGAACAGAGAATTTAGCCTGTGGAGTTTGGATTTTTGTTTCTTCAGAAAACTTTGGCCATATTTAGAAATTTAGAATGAGATATGAACCCAGTGGGGCATGCTAAAACCCAGCTAATTCATTGGAACAGACAGGAGGCTTTGGCTGAAATTTTTTAAACAATACTGAGTAGTTTGACAGCTGTTTCTATTCCTTTAGCTGAGAGACCTCAGAAAGGGAATGGACAATAGGAATGGCTTAATAGGAAACAGTCATGGGTAACGTTAGGGATAAAAAATCAGCAGAGTTGCCTGCCAGCTAGATAACAGTGAACAACATCCAACTTCTAGGTACAGTCAGGGTAAGTCTCATGACATCTGTCCTTCCATGATTCCTGCCAGCCTAGCACCAACATTGCCTAATGGGCAAGCAGGAGTGGACCAGCTGGTACCTTCTACTGGGCTTGTTTTGCTCCAGAAGAACTGTGAAGTAGCAGAAAGTAAAAAAGAGATTTTAAATTCACAACAGTTTAAAGAAATAAGTTTCCTCATTTGAGGAATCATTCCTTGAAGACAAAATATTCTTAATTTTTTGTAGGACACTGCTCATATGTATACCAATGTGAACTGTTTATCTAAAACCTTGGCTCTGACGTGTCATTCACAACCTATGAAATCCAAAAGTTCTCTAGAAATATGACATCTTGCTTGAGTGAAAAGAGAAACAAATCTCTGCAAATGAGGAAGTATTCTGTGCCACCAAGGAAATGAAACAAGTAAAGTAGATTCTTCCAAGAATTTAGACAAAGCCCACAACACTTAGGTGTAAAGATTAATAGATATTTACTGTTGGAATCTTAAAGAAGTTCTACTTCTGTTTTAAAATCAGACCTATCAAAAGTGAATTACTCTTGAGGTTCAAGAAAGGTCCTACAACTCACTCAGAAGGAGGCTTTGTGTAGTATTGGGGGAAAACTATAGAGTCATGTGAATGTCTTCAGTTACACGTTCTTGGGTGCCCAATCTTATTGTTTCTTAAATTAGAAAATAAGGGGGTTTTATATTTTTGCCTCTCCTTCAATATCTAGGAGATTTTCTTCCTTTTCCCACAGATATCAATTTTCCTTGTTCCCCCAATTATATTTATAACTTGCTTTGTGGGCCATTTGGCCTTCTAGCTCTGGAATCTCGAAAACTATGATGAGTTCTCTTTGATCCAAACCTGTATTTTCGCAAGGAAATACTTTAGCTGAAAACATTTGCCTGTGATGATTTTGTAACTGCCTTGAAAATATTCTTAAAGTACTATTCTTTTGCTCCTTTTGTTTACTCATTTGTGCCAGGTGATTGGAGCATATACAGGCTGTTGACTCCCCTTGTAATGTCCAGCTAGTTTAAGTGCCAGAGATAACACAGAGGTGAGGACTGACTTCAGGTGAGGTCTAAGAAGATACCTACCTCAGACAAAACACCCATGTCTAGTCCAGATTCCTGCAAAGCCATGCTCATTGCTGCTGCAGGTGAAGGATGTAAAGGTGTGTAATGCAGTAGCTGTTGAATAAGAGTTTCTTCTTACAGCAATAGCTCCGTCTACCTCATCCGCTGGCAAGATCACCTCTGGCTCATTCACAGGGAAGCAAAATTTTATTTTCACTACATCTGTGAAATGCCTTTAGCTACTTCTGACAAAGGAACATTATGCCAGCTGTAGATTGGTGATCTATGGAGTGGACTCTGGGGGAGAGGAAAGTAAAAAAAGGCCTAGGAGGGAATGGTGGCTCTTCTTCCTTCTGGGATGTTCAGAGGTTTCACAAAATGTGATGCCACTTGCTCAGTTCAGATTTTGAATTCATGGCCCAATACTAAGTATATGCACTTTTATTATTCTGTGCACTGTTGTCAGCATGACTGCTCTTTCAGTGGGGCTTTGTGGTGGAAGAAGAGAGAAAAAGAGAAATTGGGAACATGTATGGAAAATCTGTAGGTTTGTGGTTTTTTTCATTTTTAGTACTGTTTTGAATGAAACATTTGGGTCCCATAAAGATGTTTAAAGTTCACTTTTTTCAGGGAACACCATGGGGACTGCTTGATAGCTTTCTCAGATGTGAGGAGGGATTGGAGTTGGGATAGGTTAAAAATAAAGTCTTTCCACTTGGTTCACACTTTTGGGGAAAGGAGAATCCAGGATTCTGGTTATAAAAAGGGAAGCTTTCCAAAAACAATCAGAGTGGTAGTAGATCTCTTAAGTTTAATTATTAGTGAAAACGGAGTTTTTCAGAATATCATGCCTTAGTTTCATACATAAAGACCTCAAAGTACTCTGTGTTTATGGAAAATCCTAAACAAAGGATTGCAAAAGTAAACTTAGTGTGTGTGAAAAATGATAGCTAGAAGAATATCCTTCTCATTTGTTTCAAAGCCACTATGAACATCCAACTGTAGCTAGATCTCTTAATTAAATTGTAGATACCAGTATCACAGTGCAAGACAGGAGAGCTAGGAATTGCCTGTGGTGAGGATGGTATCTGAAGAACTAACTGAAAGGTGGAAGAGAGTGAGAAGACTGAAGGAAGGAGTCTGGGAAGGACAATTTATTTCATCTGGCATTTGTTGGAAAGAATTTGATTTTTTTAGAGCCTTTAAAAAAACCCCAAACAACAAACAACCTTTCCAAGCTTCTTAAATTTCTTCTTCAAACAGATTCACCTTTTAATGGAGCGTGAAATAAATGCCCACTGCAAAAGTTCCTTGGCAGAGCACAAGTCTTTTGGAGGTATTAACTGCTCTTGGAGCTGTGGCTCTGAGCGCCAGCATGAGCCCTGGCTGAGTCGCTTTGGGGCTGTGCCAGCTGTGGCAGCAGCTGTGTGAGCAGGGCCCTGGGCCGCAGGAGGGCTGTGTTCCCCTGGCCCTCACCATCCTCCGCAGCCTGACCCTGTCTACCAGTGTGGCAAAGCACCCGTGCTACCTGTGGTGCCGGTAACACTGTGGTTCTGGCTTAATACAGGTGGAGACAAAGCACTAAAGTATTCAAGAACTGTGTCATTTATGTATGAGATCACTTGAATAATGTATTTTGCCAGTTTTACCCCATTACTTTACTTCCTGCATTGCAATACTAGGATTTTTAATTTTTTTTCACAAAAATTAAATGTAGTTTAAGAGTTCCTCCTAAAAATGAAATCTGTTTATTACATTAAAGGTGTTTATATTGCATCTTATGCCTGGGATTTATATGGCATTCCAAGTGGTATTATTTTGGACAAACAGGATGGAGCTTTTTTCTTTACCAAATACAAGTAAAAGGAGGGAGATTATTTTCACTTGATAAAATACCTTAGTCCAAGAGATAGCAATTGATCCAATTTCTCTATATTTAGAACAAATGGAGGTTTAATTTAAACTAATGGTCAAAAATATGGATGAATGCGTATTGATCAATACATAGTTGCCTTCTAAATTAATTTTGAAAGTATATTTTAACTCAGCCATTAGACAAGGCCTGACTAAAATAATAGTCTGATTTATCTGCATTTACTGAGAAGAAATATAAGGGTGTGGATATATGTCAAAGTTCTTTATTCACTTTTCAGCATTCCAGCATCCTATCCCCTTAGTAAACTGTGGGTAGGATGTAATGCCAGGCTTGTATCTCTCACAGGAGGAATCTCCTGAAAGCCATCTCTGAGGTGTTTTGTCTAGAAAAAAGAAGCTGAGGTGAGATTATAACAATGTATTTATTTTTAACTTGAAAGGATAGGAGAGGGAACAAATTCATTTCTTGAAGAAAATTTAAGCAAGGAAAACCAATTATCTTAATGATATCAATTGCTGATAATATACTTTCCTTTCTATTTTTTCCTCTAAGTTGAGATCGAATAAAGTAAAAAGAGCCCTGATACAAATACTGAAGCCATGAAAACATAATAGTTTTTAAGTACTAGAAAAGTTGAAATACTAGATTTCGTACATGATTGACAAATATTCATGAGGCAAAAGCATTTATGAAATTCTGTCATAAAGCAATGTGTCTTTGAACTTTAGCATTCATGTTTTTGTTCCACCCAACACTGCTTTTTTTTTTGTTGGAAATATAAGTATCTTGGTTTCCTTTCTACCAGGTGCATATCACTTAAATTTTTCACTATTTTAATATTTGTACAGAGGTAACTACTTGATGAAAACTTGTGAACGATTTAACACCTTTTTACAAATATCCTTTCATTTCATTTAGTTTTTATTTCATAATATAATAAAATTGGCTCTGATGCCTTTATTGTTAAGTTTTTATTTAATTGGCTTTCTGACAGGATCATTGCAGAGGGCAGCTATTTTGTCTTTTGGTGAATAATCACAACTTATTTGTTGAGAAACTTCTGCATTTCATGGATTTTTCTTCTTTGGTAGGAAAAATTAGAGCTTTTGGTGATATTACTGTTGAAGAAAGTACTCTTACTTTTTTGAAGGGTCTTCAGTGAAAAGTAAATCATGCTACTTTTGACAAAAAACTGATTCATATTTGTTTACATTTTTTAATCAAAAGGTCACAATTTCTGTGGAAAATTTTCAATTTCAGTTAAAATTAATTTCTTTTTCTTTTTATTGTTAACTTTGATGTCTGAGAGGGGCTTTTTCCAAAGAAATATATTGCTTGCTTAGACTTCTTTAAGCAAGATGTAACAGCAGATGTAACTTAAACATTTTAAAGGCTGATGTGGAAGATTCAAGTGCTGCTGGTTAACTTTCTTTTATGTAATATTCTAGGTCTATAGACTTTGATATATGACAGATTGTATTTTTTGATAACTTTTGCCATGCACTGAACCTGAGCATTTTGTAGTGGATTTATTTGCATTTTATATGCATTATGGCAGTCTGATTACCCAAGTTTATGAATCGGTCTTCCTCTCAGTTTGGAACATCTGTGATCTCACTAGACTATGTTCAGGCTACTATATTTTTTCCGTCATATTTCATACAGTTAATTAGATCATCACGTAATGGTTTACGCTGACATTATTCTAATTTGCTCAAGCTTTTCCATGTTACTTGTTAGATTATCCACTGGGACATATTTTGAAAATGGAGCAGTACTTTCTGTTTGAATACTACAACAGCTTTCCTCAGAAATGGTGATTCTTCCTTGCTCCACCATCAAATATTAGATTGTTCTGACTGCTAAACATGCTGCTTCTGCTATTTCTGATGTATGCCTTCCTCAGAAATCACCTTTTAAAACCCAAATTGTCAACTTTAGGAAAAAAATGTTTAAAAAAAAGACTTCTGGCGTCTGAATTTACTTTCTCATTATAAATTCTCACTTTATCCCAGTAAAAGATGGATAGATTTTGCATTAGCAACTGTGTGGAAAATAAAATGGAAGTATGCTATAGAGTCTTCTCTAAATGTCTTCACAGGAACAAAAAATAAATGTAACCCAGAAAATATTTCTGTCAGAAACCAATAGCATATAATTAGCAGCCGAAGTGTAGAAGAGGTTTCCCCTGATATGTATCTAGCTGCAAAGTACTGACTTCTGTCTGGAAATTCCATTTTATTATGTAATAGATTTTGGAGCAAATCAGCAACTATTGAGCCAAAACACAAGTGCTACAAGAAGTGGAATTTTCATTACTGCAAAACCACTGCTGTATCTTTCAACTGCTTTAAATAAATCACTGAAAGAAAAATGTATGAACGAAATCTGGTACTTAAAAAACAATTTCCATAGTTTGCTGCATGGCTGTTTCACGTACATCTAAGAGTGTAGTGTACCTCATTGCAACAAGCACCAAACTAGACATTTTAGGAAGACAAAGCATATGACCTTAATTGTTCTTAATTTTTCTCTTTAGAACATGATTAAAGATTTAAGAATTCCAGGAATGAAGATTATTTAGTTCCTTCACGTATGCCCACATCATTTCCTGCCTGTGAGAACCCAGGAGAATCCCTACTTTCCCTTTTAGAATGGCACTATAATGCGTTTGGTACAGAATAAAGTTAGTGACAAAATCTTATCAGGACTTAACTTTTTTTTTATTTTGCTTTACTAATAAGTAAATTGGTCCATAAAGTTGGCAGACAGTGAAGTTGGTGTATATTTTACAAAACGCTTATTTTTACTGTTACAGGATTCTACTTTTTAGGCTATAGAAAGATAAGAATTCAGAGACAAAGCAGAAAACATCTCTATAGTTAGGAGTATGGCTGGACACAGGCAAGTGGCAGACATGAATATCACTAGTTATAGAATATCCAGGCTGT
This sequence comes from Gymnogyps californianus, assembly GCF_018139145.2. Lineage (NCBI taxonomy): Eukaryota > Metazoa > Chordata > Aves > Accipitriformes > Cathartidae > Gymnogyps > Gymnogyps californianus. Next base: position 14,003,283 of record NC_059478.1, on the reverse strand, counting down.
GCTTGTGCACGGGCAGGAGGTGTGAAATATGTTAACCAGGCAAAGAGATTGGGTATGTGTCACGCTAACTCAGCCCTGAGTTACTTCTGGTAATAAGCCACAGATGCATACACAGGAAACTTATTATGATCATCTCAAATAATCAAGCAGAAGTTTCAGATGTGAGATTTGGAAACAAAGCTGAATTTGTTTCACAAATTCTCTGGTTGTGCAGTATAAAAGCTTAGATTTACAATTCCCAGACTTTACCAATTTCATGCCAGACTCTGACTGGAAGCTGGAT